>NC_066584.1:23159384-24451884 GCF_024323335.1 Lathyrus oleraceus | reverse complement strand
ATGGAACCACCATCATCATGTCATCTTCTTCTCACCATCTTCATCAATCATGAGGTGAGTTCTAGGTAGAACTTTAGATTTTAAGAATTAGGGTTTGATAAACCATGGAATTGATAGTATGATAGATGATATCAATCTATTGACATGAATTAATTATTTGATGAATTAAAATATGTCACCAATGGGGTTTGAACCCGAGACCTCCTTGGAATTGTACAAACCTTACCACCATGCCAAATATGTTGTTGTTGAATACTTATGCAATGAATAAATGTTAATCTAAATCTTGATTAAGATAGATTAATGAATTAATTGAGGGTTGTAACTTCGTTTTGGACACGAACGGATGCGTTAGAAAGATAACGTTAAGGGCTATTATTATTGTTCCATGTTATAAAATACTATGTGATTTATAAATTCTATGAATTATATTATGATGAAAGTTAAATATGGTTGTTATGTTGAAGGTGAAATAACATGATTAAAAACCTTACAAAGATGAGTGAGGAAACCTAGGAGAATAACTTGATTAATAACTTAGAAAGATAATCTAGGTTATGGAACATGTGTGATATATGTATGAGAAAATGGTATTCATTCGTACGACGCTTATGTGAGGTCGTGGACGAATTGTTGCCATGATTGAGAATGAGATGCATTGTATGGGACATGCCATGTTACTATTTGTGTATTGTGGTGAATACAGTCACCAGTGATTGATGAATCTTTTTATGGTTCATGGAACCGATGATTGTGAAACCGATCATGTATTCAGAATGTGTGTTTTTCAGTGATGGTACACATCTCTTTTGGTATGCTTAGACGAGTAAGCATTGGGATGTGGGACCAATGATTCAAGCCTCAATTGGGTTTGAGCCCCAACCATGGCGGACATGGGGGGAAGGTGGACACCAAAGTGGGATAAGGCCCATACGGTGAAAGAGACTCAAAGTGGGTAAAGTCCCATACGTGATGGTTCTTAAAAGTGGGTTCGGGTCCCATAGGGGAACCTGATATCCACCGCGAAAGTCGAATCATACGAGCATGCATGAATCGGGCCTGACTTAGACGTAAGTCCGTTCGATAATTGATGTTTCGTGATCTGAATAATGACCGTGGTTGAGTTATGAGAACTCAGATGCATGTTGCCATACAATTGCGAGATAGCTTCCCCATCTCTCAAGTCTTCGTTCCCTTGTTGACTTGAGTTGGATATGAGTTGAATATTGATTAGAAACCCTGTAGAGCCGAGTGGACCCATAGGATAGGAGAACTCACTGAGATTATCATCTCATCCCATTATTGTTGTTATTTTTTTCAGGTAATCCTTACAAGTTAAATCTATGAGAAGCTGTTATGGATGTTTCAAGGGATGCCGTTTATCATGATCTTCCGCTGTGGAGTTGTGTGCAATGAAGATATTGCACATAGTTCTTAGATTTTTATTGTTAGGCATTATTGTATAACATGTTCCATTGATGTTTTTAGTTTGGACATGTATATATATTGATGCCATTAGGCACTTATGTTGGATCAGTACCAATTATTAACACTTGTATGATATTATTCTAGATATATATTATACGGGTTGTTACAGTTGGTATCAGAGCAGGTCGATTCTCGACCTAGCCTTGAAACATCATAAGTAAATCTATTCCTACCTCATATGGGTGTTTAACCGACATGGTTCTTAATATCACTGTATGTAGTATCGGGCTTGATCAACCTAATATTATGTGCATGGTAGGTAGGATCATGGTTGAGCGACCACGAGGACTCTGAAGTGTGGGTTGACCTTGTGCTTTGAGAGTAGGCTCAAGCCAAGAGTTAGAAAGTAAGGAGAACTGGATAGCCCGGTTGAAATTTCGGAGGAGTTATGATTTGGGTATTATGGAATTGAAGAGTAGTGTATCATTCAAGCGATTCTGTGGTGTTAACAGAGTTGAGATGTTGAGGATCTCTATTGGATGAATTGTCAGAGCTTTGAGAAAGGCGTGAGTTGCTAGTGGAGTAAGGTATACTCACTAATATGGAATAAGTATTGTGAGTAATTCCGCATGGTAAAGGAGAAAGGATGGTTATGTTGCACATATGTCATAAGCTCTAGAAGTGAGGTAGTGTATCAGTGTTTCAGTTTCTAAGGCCACTAAAATATTTTGGAAGAACGAGAGTACTTCATGGAGTATATATATTTGGAATTGTATCTTGCAAGTGGTTAAGGACTTGAGGGATAAGGACGTTCAGTTTTGTTGGGAGCCTAAGCTAGTGGCGAAGTCTAAGGAGAGACTTGATGACATGGCTGCCTATTCCAAGTGAAACATGTATGGACCAAATGGAAGCTAGTAGATAAACCAAGTATGTTCAGTCCTAAGAGGGATATCGGATTTGGGATAGCTCGTCAGCGGTTCAGTGTTAGTAAGAGACCATTATGGAATGTTGAGTTACCTAAGGATCAATTACAAGAGTTTGTGTGGAAAGGGAGAACGCACATTATATAGTAATGGAAGCTCCAGTGAGTTTTGGTTGAGGAGAAGAGCAATTAAGTCGGATTTAAGGAATTCTAGTAGAATGGTTTTGTAATTGGAACTGGGAGAATTACCATGGGAAGACAAGTGAACACTGAGTGTGGAAGTAGTGTGGTTGTTGCAATACAACCGTTGTAATGGGGTACATTTTAGATAAAGGTACAATGGGACAATTAAGATTCATTAAGACGAAGTTATAGGCTTGTAGTTGATGATTGTTCGCATCGAGGATTTCTAGAGTATGTAGTGGAATGGAGGAAGTTAAACCTTGGTATTAAGAGTATGTGATAGCAGCATTATGGTCACAAGTATGTGTAACGGATTTCTTGTCTTGAGATGGATGTAAAGTAACATACATTTTGTTGAGTAGTGAGTCTTGAATTCTAAGAAGTTGAGTTGATGATAGACAATGAGAGACAAGCCAAGCTGGAGCATGTGGACTAAGTGTAGGATGTGGAATATTTTATGTTGCAAGAGCTTATTGGGAGACAATGAGAATTGTTCGTAGCAAGTCATCTAGACAAGTAACCCCAGTATGATGAAGGATGTAGTAGGTATTGGTTTAGAAGGAAATCCCATTCATAAGTGTGTGGCAATGTTAAGGTTCATCTTAAGTGCATTTTATTTAATTGCAAGAGTAATATTGGCTTATTGGAAGTCTGGTTGTTATTTATCTTCTTGAGGAGTGTTTGGTTGGTTGATCCCGGAGTATAAACATTCACACCGTGTTGGAGCTAAGGGTGTCTTAAATGTCATAAGTGTATCGTCGTGGGTGTACAAATTGAGGATGGAGTTACAAGTCACCACAAGTCAGATTTGTAGTTTTGAATTTGGGATTTCTGAAGGTATAGTGTGTAGTTGGTCATCTGTGGAGATATCATGGAAGTCGGACGTGTGGGAAAACCAACCTGGTGAACCATGCTCAGTTTAAGTAAGTCTGGGAAGTACCACTATTATGATTATGAATAACTATACTGAACAGATCTGGAAGAGACCTACTAAGTGGTGATCTGGAAGAGATTAGTTAGGTATATGGTATATATTGATAAGGTGTGAAGTGGTTGGTCATGGTATGAAATTGATTAATTCATTCAGATTCATAGCCTTAGATGTAGACTCCCTGAGAGTGGTAATGGAGGTGTACGATGATACTCTACCCTATTGGAAGGATTCATGAGTTATACTTCCAAGAAGGAATGAGGATAAGATATTCCCGAAGTTAAACATGTAACTCGGATTGTGTATTAGTAAGAGCATGAGCCAAGATTATGGAAGATGGGACAGGACGATTGAGATGAATGATTTTGGATACGAAGTGAAATGTTGTCGCTAGATGTGTGTGAAATATTGTGTGTGACTTTATGAGTTGTATGGACACTCATAGTTACGCTCTAGATTGCTTGAGATCCTTAGAAGTGGTGTCTCGTTGATGATTTAAAGTTCCTTGATGGTGTTATGTTGTTTTGGTCGAGATCATGTGTCGGGAGAAATCTTGAATGAATCAAAGCCCTAGAAGAGGATTTGATATGGAATATAGTAACCAGAACTGGATATTGTCAAACTAATTTGGTTTAGCTGCATCGAACACGTGATGAATTTGGATGTTCTATGTTTTTATGGTTGTAGCAATGTAACTCTTGGATACCTATCTTCTGAAGAGTGTTGGTCTTATTCTAAACTTTTGTGAGTCATCAAGGGAAGTTATTCTACTAATGGAAGCCGGTAAGGTTCTAGTACCATTTTGGATAGTAAGCGCTCTGGAGGGTAAGTGTGTTTCTTTGTAGATTGTTAGCTAAACAGTAGTGCATAGGAATCCCAGGTGTTCCACTATTGGAATCAGAGTAGCACAATGGAAGGTGATGGAAGAAAGAGCTCAATCAAGTCTATGGGGATCAGGGAGATAGTTACTCGTAAGAGTGGAGGTAAGGATGAGAGTAAGACAATCTCGTGCTAATGGTTCTATCTCATTGGAGTAGTACGAGAGAAGTGAATTAATAGGAGTAGAGACTTGCAGCATACAATATCAGATCAGGTGAAGTTTATGAGATTATCAATAGATGAATTACAAAGTTTGTCACACTTGTTGAAGGAATAATAAGAGAAGAGTAGTCAATATTGTGTGCGGTCAAGGAATCAATAAATTTTCTTATGAAGAATTAATGAGTATTGATTAGCCAAGTCAAGATAAGATGTCGTAATTATGTTTTGTGTAACTTAGTGCAAGGAAGGGAAGTCGTGGTTTCTGGGAGGAAAGTGACCAACTGATGTAGAGCGGTATATTAGATGAATTAAGTGGAAGCAAGTTTAAATTTTAATCCAATATCAGAATAAGATTGTGATGGAAATCAAGAAGTTCCAAGAGTTCATGAATAAGGAAATTTGACAGCAAAGACAAGTTAGAAGAATGAGTATGTCAGAGGCTTGAAATCGAAGAGAAGTCAAGTGTGGTCTAAGACGTTGATGCAAGGTTTGTTTGTTTGTTGAGTGAAGGAAATTCGGGGGCGAATTTCAATTTAAGGGGGGAGAATGTAATATCCCATATTCCCTTAAATGCTCAATTAGTTGTCAGTTGAGATCAATTGAGTTCCTGTGTACCCTATCTTTTGTTAGTTGTAACAATTGGAGCTCATATGTGCTCTAAATATTGTCAATTGGGACCAATAGAGTAACCAGTAAACTCTGAAGAGATTAATTATTAATAAAAGAGACAGATCGATATTAATAAGTACAAGAGAGGACATTTTTGATAACATTAATAATTGGTCAATTGGTGTTGGAAGATAAAATATCAATTGAGATATTTTATAATACTACTTAATATTATATATTATTTATATATATTATATAATATATGTGTGGTGGATAAGAAGAAAGGAAAGGATAAGAATAAGAAGAGTAGGTAGGGAAGTAGAGAGTTATCAGAAAGAACAAGGAAATAAGAGAGAAAGAGGAAAAGAGAAGAAGGGAGAAAGGAAGAAGAAAAGAGAAAGAGGAAGGAAGCCATGGAACCACCATCATCATGTCATCTTCTTCTCACCATCTTCATCAATCATGAGGTGAGTTCTAGGTAGAACTTTAGATTTTAAGAATTAGGGTTTGATAAACCATGGAATTGATAGTATGATAGATAATATTATGATGAAATTTGGAAATTCGATTGGTTTAGTGCAATTTTTGAGAATAATTCACATTCAATCGATTGATTCATTTGATCAATCTATTGACATGAATTAATTATTTGATGAATTAAAATATGTCACCAATAGGGTTCGAACCCAAGACCTCCTTAGAAATGTACAAGCCTTACCACCATGCCAAAGATGTTGTTGTTGAATATTTATGCAATGAATAAATGTTAATCTAAATCTTGATTAAGATAGATTAATGAATTAATTGAGGGTTGTAACTCCGTTTTGGACACGAACGGATGAGTTAGAAGGATAACGTAAAGGGCTATTATTATTGTTCCATGTTATAAAATACTATGTGATTTATAAATGCTATGAATTATATTATGATGAAAGTTAAATATGGTTGTTATGTTGAAGGTGAAATAACATGATTAAAAACCTTACAAAGATGAGTGAGGAAACCTAGGAGAATAACTTGATTAATAACTTAGAAAGATAATATAGGTTATGGAACATGTGTGATATATGTATGAGAAAACGATATTCATTCGTACGACGCTTATGTGAGGTTGTGGACGAATTGTTGCCATGATTGAGAATGAGACACATTGTATGGAACATGCCATGTTACTATTTGTGTATTATGGTGAATACAGTCACCAGTGATTGATGAATTTTGTTATGGTTCATGGAACCGATGATTGTGAAACCGATCATGTATTCAGAATGTGTGTTTTTCAGTGATGGTACACATCTCTTTTGGTATGCTTAGACGAGTAAGCATTGGGATGTGGGACCAATGATTCAAGCCTCAATTGGGTTTGAGCCCCAACCATGGTGGACATGGGGGAAAGGTGGATACCAAAGTGGGATAAGGCCCATACGGTGAAAGAGACTCAAAGTGGGTAAAGTCCCATACGAGTGATGGTTCTTAAAAGTGGGTTCGAGTCCCATAGGGGAACCTGATATCCACCGCGAAAGTCGAATCATACGAGCATGCATGAACCGGGCCTAGCTTAGACATAAGTCCGTTCGGGAATTGATGTTTCGTGATCTGAATAATGATCGTGGTTGAGTTATGAGAACTCAGATGCATGTTGCATACAATTGCGAGATAGCTTCCCCATCGCTCAAGTCTTTGTTCCCTTGTTGACTTGAGTTGGATATGAGTTGAATATTGATTAGAAACCCTGTAGAGCCGAGTGGACCCATAGGATAGGAGAACTCACTGAGATTATTATCTCATACCATTATTGTTGTTATTTTTTCCAGGTAATCCTTACAAGTTGAATCTATGAGAAGCTGTTATGGATGTTTCAAGGGATGCCGTTTATCATGATCTTCTGCTGTGGAGTTGTGTGCAATGAAGATATTGCACATAGTTCTTAGATTTTTATTGTTAGGCATTATTGTATAACATGTTCCATTGATGTTTTTAGTTTGGACATGTATATATATTGATGCCATTAGGCACTTATGTTGGATCAGTACCAATTATTAACACTTGTATGATATTATTCTAGATGTATATTATACGGGTTGTTACAGTTGGTTAAGTATTTATTTTAACTTTATTAATTGGATTATAAAAATTTATTGATTTTGTCGTTGATATCAATTCAATTATGGGTTTTCTTTTCGTGTTTCCCAAGGTTCAAACCTGTGACCTCCAATAGAGATTAAATATTGTATTTGTCTAATTGAAAAGTGAAAATAAGATTTTGGAGGTGCCACATAGGATAATAGGATGATGTGGCACGAATGAAATAAAATTATTAACATGTGTCGTAATATAATCTCATGCTTCAAATTTAGTATATTATTGAAAAAAATTATTTTTCTTTTTGTCAAACTTTAGTTATCTAATGAATAAAGGGTTGAAAATGCTAATTCATATATTACTTTAATTGTTTTTTAAATAATTATTTTAACTTTATTAATGGATTGTAAAAATTTACTAATTTTGTCGTTGATATCAGTTCAATTATGAGTTTTCTTTTCGTCTTTCCAAGGTTCGAACCCATGACCTCCAATGAAGATTAAACATTGTATTTGTCTATTTGAAAAGTTAAAATAAGCTTTTGGATATGCCACATAGGATAATACGATGATGTGAGAAGAATTAAATAGAATTATTAACATGTGTCGTAATATAAATAGAATTATATTTATTTTTGTGAAACTTTAGTTATTTAATAAATTAGGGGTTGGAAATGCTAATTAATATATTAATTTAATTGTTTTTTAAATAATTAGTTGAACTTTATTAATTTAATTATAAAAATTTACTGATTTGATCATTGATATCAATTCAATTATGAGTTTTCTTTTCGTATTTCCTAAGGTTCGAACCCGTGACCTCAAATGGAGATTAAATACTGTATTTGTCTAGTTGAAAAGGAAAATAAGATTTCGGAGGTGCCACAAAAGATAATAGCATGATGTGGCACGAAAGAAATAGAATTATTAACATCTTTCGTAAGATAATCGGATGCTTCAGATTTAGTATATTATATAAGCTCCAATGGAGATTAAATATTGTATTTGTCTATTTTAAAAGTGAAAATAAGATTTTGGAGGTGCCACATAGGATAAAAGGATGATATGCCACGAATTAAATAGAATTATTAATATGTGTCATAATATAATCTGATGCTTCAGATTTAGTATATTATATAGATGTGTCGTAATAAAGTCCGATGCTTCAGATTTAGTATATTATATAAAATTTATAATTATTTTTGTCAAACTTTAGTTATTTAATGAATAAAGGGGTGAAAATGCTAATTCATATATTATTTTAATTGTTTTTTAAATAATTATTTTAATTTTATTAATTGGATTTTCAAAATTTGTCGTTGATATCAATTCAATTATGAGTTTTCTTTTCGTCTTTCCGATGGTTCAAACCCGTGACCTCCAATAGAAATTAAATATTGTATTTATCTAGTTCAATAGTGAAAATAAGATTTTGGAGATGTCACATAGGATAATAGGATGATGTGACACGAATGAAATATAATTATTAACATTTTCCGTAATATAATCTCATGCTCCAGATTTAGTATATTATTGAAAAAAAATTATATTTTTTTTTCAAACTTTAGTTATCTAATAACTAATGGGTTAAAAATGTTAATTCATATATTAATTTAATAGTTTTTTAAATAATTATTTTAATTTTATTAATTGGATTGTAAAAATTTAGTTATTTTGTCGTTGATTTCAATTCAATTATGAGTTTTCTTTTCGTCTTTCCCAAGGTTCGAACCTGTGATCTCCAAGGGAGATTAAATATTGTATTTCTCTATTTGAAAAGTGAAAATAAGATTTTGGAGGTGCCACATAGGATAAAAGGATGATGTGACACGAATTAAATAGAATTATTAACATGTGTCGTAATATAATCTGATCCTTCAGATTTAGTATACTATTTAGATGTGTCGTAATATAATCTGATGCTTCAGATTTAGTGTATTATATAAATATTATATTTAATTTTGTCAAACTTTAGTTATCTAATGAATAAAGGGTTGAAAATCCTAATTCATATATTAATTTAATTGTTTTTCAAATAATTATTAAAATTTTATTAATTGGATTGTAAAAGTTCATTGGTTTTGTCGGTGATATCAATTAGATTATGAGTTTTTTTCCATCTTTCCCAAGGTTCAAACCCATGACCTCCAAAAGAGATTAAATATTGTATTTGTCTATTTGAAAAGTGAAAATAAATTTTTTGAGGTGCCACATAGGATAATAGAATGATGTGACACGAATGAAATAGAATTATTAACATGTGTCGTAATATAATCTCATGCCTCAGATTTAGTATATTATTGACAAAATTTTATATTTATTTTTGTCAAACGTTAGTTATCTAATGAATAAAGGGATGTAAATGCTAATTCATATATTAATTTAATTGTTTTTTAAATAATTATTTTAACTTTATTAATTGGATTGTAAAAATTTACTGATTTGGCATTGATATCAATTCAATTATAAGTTTTCTTTTTGTCTTTCCCAGTTTCGAACAAATGACCTCCAATGAAGATTAAATATTGTATTTGTCTATTTGAAAAGGGAAAATAAGATTTTGGAGGTGCCACATTGGATAATAGGATGATGTGGCACAAATTCAAAAGAATTATTAACATGTGTTGTAATATAAATAGAATCATATTTATTTTTGTCAAATTTTAGTTATTTGATAAATTAAGTGTTGAAAATGCTAATTAATATATTAATTTATGTATTTTTTAAATAATGATTTTAACTTTATTAATTTAATTGTAAAAATTTACTGATTTTGTCGTTGATATCAATTCAATTATGAGTTTTCTTTTCGTCTTTCCCAAGGTACGAACCTGTGACCACCAATGGAGATTAAATATTGTATTTCTCTATTTGAAAAGTGAAAATAAGATTTTGGAGGTGTCACATAGGATAAAAGGATGATGTGGCGCGAATTAAATAGAATTATTAACAGGTGTCGTAATATAATCTGATGCAATAAATTTAGTATGTTATATAGATGTGTCGTAATATAATCTAATGCTTCAGATTTAGTATATTATATAAAATTTATATTTATTTTTGTCAAACTTTAGTTATCTAATGAATAAAGGGTTGAAAGTCTTAATTCATATATTAACTTAATTGTTTTCTAAATAATTATTTTAACTTTATTAATTGGATTGTAAAAATTTACTGATTTTGTCGTTGATATCAATTTAATTATGAGTTTTCTTTTCGTGTTTCCCAGGTTCGAACCAATGACCTCCAATGGAGACTAAATATTGTATTTGTCTATTTGAATATTGAAAATAAGATTTTGGAGGTGTCACATAGGATAAAAGGATGATGTGGCGCGAATTAAATAGAATTATTAACATGTGTCGTAATATAATATGATGCAATAAATTTAGTATGTTATATAGATTGTCGTAATATAATCTGATGCTTCAAATGTAGTATATTATATAAAATTCATATATTAACTTAATTGTTTTTTATATAATTATTTTAATTTTATTAATTGGATTGTAAAAGTTTATTGATTTTGTCGTCGTTATCAATTAAAAGATGGGTTTTTTTTCCGTCTTTCCCAAGGTTAAAACCCGTGACCTCCAATAGAGATTAAATATTGTATTTGTCTATTTGAAAAGTGAAAATAAGATTTTTAGAGGTGCCACATAGGATAATAGGATGATGTGAAAAGAATGAAATAGAATTATTAACATGTGTCGTAATATAATCTCATGCTTCAGATTTGGATTAGTATTGACAAAAATTTATATTTATTTTTGTCAAACTTTAGTTATCTAATGAATAAAAGGTTGTAAATGCTAATTCATATATTAATTGAAGTGTTTTTTAAATAATTATTTTAACTTTATAAATTGGATTGTAAAAATTTACTGATTTTATCGTTGATATCAATTAAATTATGAGTTTTCTTTTTGTCTTTCTCGGGTTCGAACCAATGACCTCCAATGGAGACTAAATATTGTATTTGTCTATTTGAAACGTGAAAATAAGATTTTGGAGGTGTCACATAGGATAAAAGGATGATGTGGTGCGAATTAAATAGAATTATTAACATGTGTCGTAATATAATCTCATGCTTCAGATTTAGATTATTATTGACAAAAATTTATATTTATTTTTGTAAAACTTTAGTTATCTAATGAATAAAAGCTTGTAAATGCTAATTCATATATTAATTTATTTGTTTTTTAAATAATTATTTTAACTTTATTAATTGGATTGTAAAAATTTACTGATTTTGTCGTTAACATCAATTCAATTATGAGTTTTCTTTTTGTCTTTCTCGGGTTCGAATCAATGACCTCCAATGGAGACTAAATATTGTATTTGTCTATTTGAAACGTGAAAATAAGATTTTGGAGGTGTCACATAGGATAAAAGGATGATGTGGTGCGAATTAAATAGAATTATTAACATGTGTCGTAATATAATCTCATGCTTCAGATTTAGATTATTATTGACAAAAATTTATATTTATTTTTGTAAAACTTTAGTTATCTAATGAATAAAAGGTTGTAAATGCTAATTCATATATTAATTTGTTTGTTTTTTAAATAATTATTTTAACTTTATTAATTGGATTGTAAAAATTTACTGATTTTGTCGTTGATATCAATTCAATTATGAGTTTTCTTTTCGTCTTTCCCAAGGTTCGAACTTGTGACCACCAATGGAGATTAAATATTGTATTTGTGTATTTGAAAAGTTAAAATAAGACTTTTGAGGTGCCACATAGGATTAAAGGATGATGTGGCGCGAATTAAATAGAATTATTAACATGTGTTGTAATATAATCTAATGCTTCAGATTTAGTATATTATATAGATGTGTCGTAATATAATCTGATGCTTCAGATTTAGTATATTATATAAAATTAATATTTATTTTTGTCAAACTTTAGTTATCTAATGAATAAAGGGTTGAAAATCCTAATTCATATATTAATTTAATTGTTTTTTAAATAATTATTAATTGGATTGTAAAAGTTCATTGATTTTGTCGTTGATATCAATTAAATTATGAGTTTTTCTTCCGTCTTTCCCAAGGTTCAAACCCGTGACCTACAATAGAGATTAAATATTGTGTTTGTCTATTTGAAAAGTGAAAATAAGATTTTTGAGGTGCCACATAGGATAATAGGATGATGTGACATGAATGAAATAGAACTATTAACATGTGTCGTAATATAATCTCATGCTTCAGATTTAGTATATTATTGACAAAAAATTATATTTATTTTTGTCAAACTTTAGTTATCTAATGAATAAAGGGTTGTAAAAGCTAATTCTTGTATTAATTTAATTGTTTTTTAGATAATTATTTTAACTTTATTAATTGGATTGTAAAAATTTACTGATTTTGTCGTTGATATCGATTCAATTATTAGTCTTCTATTTGTCTTTCCCTGGTTCGAACCAATGACCTCCAATGGAGACTAAATATTATATTTGTCTATTTGAAAAGTGAAAATATGATTTTGGAGGTGTCACATAGGATAAAAGGATGATTTGGTGCGAATTAAATAGAACTATTAACATGTGTCGTAATATAATTTTATGCAATAAATTTAGTATGTTATATAGATGTGTCGTAATATAATCTGATGCTTCAAATTTAGTATGTTATATAGATGTGTCGTAATATAATCTGATGCTTTAGATTTAGTATATTATATAAAAAAAATATATTTATTTATGTCAAACTTTAGTTATCTAATGAATAAAGGGTTGAAAATCCTAATTCATATATTAACTTAATTGTTTTTTAAATAATTATTTTAATTTTATTAATTGGATTGTAAAAGTATATTGATTTTGTCGTCGATATCAATTAAATGATGGGTTTTTTTCCGTCTTTCCCAAGTTTAAAACCCGTGACCTCCAATAGAGATTAAATATTGTATTTGTCTATTTGGAAAGTGAAAATAAGATTTTAGAGGTGCCACATAGGATAATAGGATGATGTGAAACGAATGAAATAGAATTGTTAACATATGTCGTAATATAATCTCATGCTTCAGATTTTGATTATTATTGATAAAAATTTATATTTATTTTTGTCAAACTTTAGTTATCTATTGAATAAAAGGTTGTAAATGCTAATTCATATATTAATTTAATTGTTTTTTGAATAATTATTTTGACTTTATTAATTGGATTGTAAAAATTTACTGATTTTGTCGTAGATATCAATTCAAATATGAGTTTTCTTTTCGTCTTTCCCAAGGTTCGAACTTGTAACCACCAATGGAGATCAAATATTGTATTTGGCTATTTGAAAAGTGAAAAATAAGATTTTGGAGGTGCCACATCGGATAAAAGGATGATGTGGCGCGAATTAAATAGAAATATTAATATGTGTCGTAATATAATCTGATGCTTCAGATTTAGTATATTATATAGATGTGTCATAATATAATCTGATGCTTCCGATTTAGTAAATTATATAAAATTTATATTTATTTTTGTCAAAATTTAGTTATCTAATGACTAAAGGGTTGAAAATCCTAATTCATATATTAATTTAATTGTTTTTTAAATAATTATTTTAAATTTTATTAATTGGATTGTAAAAGTTCATTGATTTTGTCATTGATATCAATTAAATTATGAGTTTTTTTCCGTCTTTCCCAAGGTTCAAACCCGTGACCTCCAATAGAGATTAAATATTGTATTTTTCTAATTGAAAAGTGAAAATAAGATTTTTGAGGTGCTAGATAGGATAATAGGACGATGTGACATGAATGAAAAAGAATTATTAACATGTGTCGTAATATAATCTCATGCTTCAAATTTAGTATATTATTGACAAAAATTTATATTTATTTTTGTCAAACTTTTGTTATCTAATGAATAAAGGGTTGTAAAAGCTAATTCATATATTAATTTAATTGGTTTGTAAATAATTTTTTTAACTTTATTAATTGGATTGTAAAAATTTACTGATTTTGTCGTTGATATCAATTCAATTATGAGTTTTCTTTTTGTCTTTCCCAGGTTCGAACCAATGACCTCCAATGGAGATTAAATATGTATTTGTCATCATATAATGTGATGCTTCAGATTTAGTATATTATAGAGATGTGTTGTAATATAATATGATGCTTCAGATTTAGTATATTATATAAAATTTATATTTGTCAAACTTTAGTTATCTAATGAATAAAGGGTTGAAAATGCTAATTCCTATATTAATTTAATAATTTTTTAAGTATTTATTTTAACTTTATTAATTGGATTGTAAAAATTTATTGATTTTGTCGTTGTACTAATTAAATTATGGATTTCCTTTTCGTCTTTCCCAAGGTTCAAACCTGTGACCTCCAATAGAGATTAAATATTGTATTTGTCTAATTGAAAAGTGAAAATAAGATTTTGGAGGTGCCACATAGAATTATAGGATGATGTGGCACGAATGAAATAGAATTATTATCATGTGTCGTAATATAATCTCATGCTTCAGATTTAGTATATTATTGACAAAAATTTATATTTCTTTTTGTCAAACTTTAGTTATCTAATGAATAAAGGGTTGAAAATGCTAATTCATATATTAATTTAATTGTTTTTTAAATAATTATATTAACTTGATTAATGGATTGTAAAAATTTACTGATTTTTTCGTTGTTACCAATTCAATTATGATTTTTCTTTTCGTCTTTCCAAGGTTCGAACCCATGACCTCCAGTGAAGATTAAGCATTGTATTTGTCTATTTGAAAAGTTAAAATAAGATTTCGGAAGTGCTACGTAGGATAATAAGATGATGTGACAAGAATTAAATAGAATTATTAACATGTGTCGTAATATAAATAGAATTATATTTTTTTTTTCAAACTTTAGTTTTTTAATAAATTAAGGGTTGGAAATGCTAATTAATATATTAATTTAATTTTTTTTAATTAATTAGTTGAACTTTATTAATTTAATTGTAAAAATTTACTGATTTAGTCTTCGATATCAATTCAATTATGAGTTTTCTTTTCGTCTTTCCCAAGGTTCGAACCCGTGACCTCCAATGGAGATTAAATACTGTATTTGTCTATTTGAAAAGGAAAATAAGATTTTGGAGGTGCCACACAAGATAATTGCATGATGTGGCACGAATGAAATAGAATTAGTAACATCTTTCGTAATATAATCTGATGCTTCAGATTTAGTATGTTATATAACCTCCAATGGAGATTAAATATTATATTTGTCTATTTGAAAAGTGAAAATAAGATTTTAGAGGTGTCACATAGGATAATAGGATGATTTGAAAAGAATGAAATAGAATTATTAACATGTGTCAAAATATAATCTCATCCTTCAGATTTAGATTATTATTGACAAAAATTTATATTTATTTTTGTCAAACTTTAGTTATCTAATGAATAAAAGGTTGTAAATGCTAATTCATATATTAATTTAAGTGTTTTTTAAATAATTATTTTAACTTTATTAATACATTTGTAAAAAGTTACTGATTTTGTCGTTGATATCAATTCTTTTATGAGTTTTCTTTGCGTCTTTCCCAAGGTTCGAACCAATGACCTCCAATGGAGACTAAATATTGTATTTGTCTATTTGAAACGTGAAAATAAGATTTTGGAGGTGTCACATATGATAAAAGGATGATGTGGCGCGAATTAAATAGAATTATTAACATGTGTTGTAATATAATCTCATGCTTCAGATTTAGATTATTATTGACAAAAATTTATATTTATTTTTTTAAAACTTTAGTTATCTAATGAATAAAAGGTTGTAAATGCTAATTCATATATTAATTTATTTGTTTTTTAAATAATTATTTTAACTTTATTAATTGGATTGTAAAAATTTACTGATTTTGTCGTTGATATCAATTCAATTATGAGTTTTTTTTCGTCTTTCCCAAGGTTCGAACTTGTGACCACCAATGGAGATTAAATATTGTATTTGTCTATTTGAAAAGTTAAAATAAGATTTTGGAGGTGCCACATAGGATTAAAGGATGATGTGGCGCGAATTAAATAGAATTATCAACCTGTGTTGTAATATAATCTGATGCTTCAGATTTAGTAAATTATATAGATGTGTCGTAATATAATCTGATGCTTCAGATTTAGTATATTATATAAAATTAATATTTATTTTTGTCAAACTTTAGTTATCTAATGAATAAAGGGTTGAAAATCCTAATTCATATATTAATTTAATTGTTTTTTGAATAATTATTTTAATTTTATAAATTGGATTGTAAAAGTTCGTTAATTTTGTCGTTGATATCAATTAAATTATGAGTTTTTCTTCCGTCTTTCCCAAGGTTCAAACCCGTGACCTCCAATAGAGATTAAATATTGTATTTGTCTATTTGAAAAGTGAAAATAAGATTTTTGAGGTGCCACATAGGATAATAGGATTATGTGACATGAATGAAATTGAACTATTAACATGTGTCGTAATATAATCTCATGCATCAGATTTAGTATATTATTGACAAAAATTTATATTTATTTTTGTCAAACTTTAGTTATCTAATGAATAAAGGGTTGTAAAAGCTAATTCATATATTAATTTAATTGTTTTTTAAATAATTATTTTAACTTTATTAATTAGATTGTAAAAATTTACTGATTTTGTCGTTGATATCAATTCAATTATTAGTTTTCTTTTTGTCTTTCCCAGGTTCGAACCAATGACCTCCAATGGAGACTAAATATTGTATTTGTCTATTTGAAAAGTGAAAATATGATTTTGAAGGTGTCACATAGGATAAAAGGATGATTTGGTGCGAATTAAATAGAATTATTAACATGTGTCGTAATATAATCTGATGCAATAAATTTAGTATGTTATATAGATGTGTCGTAATATAATCTGATGCTACAAATTTAATATGTTATATAGATGTGTCGTAATATAATCTGATGCTTTAGATTTAGTATATTATATAAATAATATATTTATTTTTGTCAAACTTTAGTTATCTAATGAAAAAAGGGTTGAAAATCCTAATTCATATATTAACTTAATTGTTTTTTAAATAATTATTTTAATTTTTTTAATTGGATTATAAAAGTTTATTGATTTTGTCGTTGATATCAATTGAATGATGGGTTTTTTTTCCGTCTTTCCCAAGTTTAAAACCCGTGACCTTCAATAGAGTTTAAATATTGTATTTGTCTATTTGAAAAGTGAAAATAAGATTTTAGAGTTGCCACATAGGATAATAGGATGATGTGAAACGAATGAAATAGAATTGTTAACATGTGTCGTATTATAATCTCATGCTTCAGATTTTGATTATTATTGACAAAAATTTATATTTATTTTTGTCAAACTTTAGTTATCTAATGAATAAAAGGTTGTAAATGCTAATTCATATATTAATTTAATTGTTTTTTGAATAATTATTTTGACTTTATTAATTGGATTGTAAAAATTTACTGATTTTGTCGTTGATATCAATTCAATTATGAGTTTTCTTTTCGTCTTTCCCAAGGTTCGAACCAATGACCTCCAATGGAGACTAAATATTGTATTTGTCTATTTGAATATTGAAAATAAGATTTTGGCGGTGTCACATAGGATAAAAGGATGTATGGCGCGAATTAAATAAAATTATTAACATGTGTCGTAATATAATATGATGCAATAAATTTAGTATGTTAAATAGATGTGTCGTAATATAATATGATGCTTTAAATTTAGTATATTGTATAAAATTTATATTTATTTTTGTCAAACTTTAGTTATCTAATGAATAAAGGGTTGCAAATCCTAATTCATATATTAACTTAATTGTTTTTAAATAATTATTTAATTTTTAATTGGATTGTAAAAGTTCGTTGATTTTTTCGTTGATATCAATTAAATTATAAGTTTTTCTTCCGTCTTTCCCAAGGTTCAAACCCGTGACCTCCAATAGAGATTAAATATTGTATTTGTCTATTTGAAAAGTGAAAATAAGATTTTTAAGGTGCCACATAGGATAATAGGATTATGTGACATGAATGAAATAGAACTATTAACATGTGTCGTAATATAATCTCATGCTTCAGATTTAGATTTTTATTGACAAAAAATTATATTTATTTTTGTCTAACTTTAGTTATCTAATGAATAAAAGGTTGTAAATGCTAATTCATATATTAATTTAAGTGTTTTTTAAATAATTATTTTAACTTTATTAATACATTTGTAAAAATTTACTGATTTTGTCGTTGATATCAATTCTTTTATGAGTTTTCTTTGCGTCTTTCCCAAGGTTCGAACCAATGACCTCCAATGGAGACTAAATATTGTATTTGTCTATTTGAAACGTGAAAATAAGATTTTGGAGGTGTCACATATGATAAAAGGATGATGTGGCGCGAATTAAAAAGAATTATTAACATGTGTTGTAATATAATCTCATGCTTCAGATTTAGATTATTATTGACAAAAAGTTATATTTATTTGTTTAAAACTTTAGTTATCTAAAGAATAAAAGGTTGTAAATTCTAATTCATATATTAATTTATTTGTTTTTTAAATAATTATTTTTACTTTATTAATTGGATTGTAAAAATTTACTGATTTTGTCGTTGATATCAATTCAATTATGAGTTTTCTTTTCGTCTTTTCCCAAGGTTCGAACTTGTGACCACCGATGGAAATTAAATATTGTATTTGTCTATTTGAAAAGTTAAAATAAGATTTTGGAGGTGCCACATAGGATTAAAGGATGATGTGGCGCGAATTAAATAGAATTATTAACATGTGTTGTAATATAATCTGATGCTTCAGATTTAGTAAATTATATAGATGTGTCGTAATATAATCTGATGCTTCATATTTAGTATATTATATAAAATTAATATTTATTTTTGTCAAACTTTAGTTATCTAATGAATAAAGGGTTGAAAATCCTAATTCATATATTAATTTAATTGTTTTTTAAATAATTATTTTTAATTTTATAAATTGGATTGTAAAAGTTCGTTAATTTTGTCGTTGATATCATATAAATTATGAGTTTTTCTTCCGTCTTTCCGAAGGTTCAAACCCGTGACCTCCAATAGAGATTAAATATTGTACTTGTCTATTTGAAAAGTGAAAATAAGATTTTTGAGGTGCCACATAGGATAATAGGATTATGTGACATGAATGAAATTGAACTATTAACATGTGTCGTAATATAATCTCATGCTTCAGATTTAGTATATTATTGACAAAAATTTATATTTATTTTTGTCAAACTTTAGTTATCTAATGAATAAAGGGTTGTAAAAGCTAATTCATATATTAATTTAATTTTTTTTTAAATAATTATTTTAACTTTATTAATTAGATTGTAAAATTTACTGATTTTGTCGTTGATATCAATTCAATATTAGTTTTCTTTTGTTCTTCCCAGGTTCGAACCAATGACCTCCAATGGAGACTAAATATTGTATTTGTCTATTTGAAAAGTGAAAATATGATTTTGGAGGTGTCACGTAGGATAAAAGGATGATTTGGTGCGAATTAAATAAAATTATAAACATGTGTCATAATATAATCTGATGCAATAAATTTAGTATGTTATATAGATGTGTCGTAATATAATCTGATTCTTCAAATTTAGTATGTTATATAGATGTGTCGTAATATAATCTGATGCTTTAGATTTAGTATATTATATAAAAAATATATTTATTTTTGTCAAACTTTAGTTATCTAATGAATAAAGGGTTGAAAATCTTAATTCATATATTAACTTAATTGTTTTTTAAATAATTATTTTAATTTTTTTAATTGGATTGTAAAAGTTTATTGATTTTGTCGTCGATATCAATTAAATGATGGGTTTTTTTTCGTCTTTCCCAAGTTTAAAACCCGTGACCTTCAATAGAGTTTAAATATTGTATTTGTCTATTTGAAAAGTGAAAATAAGATTTTAGAGGTGCCACATAGGATAATAGGATGATGTGAAACAAATGAAATAGAATTGTTAACATGTGTCGTATTATAATCTCATGCTTCAGATTTCGATTATTATTGACAAAAATTTATATTTATTTTTGTCAAACTTTAGTTATCTAATGAATAAAAGGTTGTAAATGCTAATTCATATATTTATTTAATTGTTTTTTGAATAATTATTTTGACTTTATTAATTGGATTGTAAAAATTTACTGATTTTGTCCTTGATATCAATTCAATTATGAGTTTTCTTTTCATCTTTCCCAAAGTTCGAACCAATGACCTCCAATGGAGACTAAATATTGTATTTGTCTATTTGAATATTGAAAATAAGATTTTGGAGGTGTCACATAGGATAAAAGGATGATGTGGTGCGAATTAAATATAATTATTAACATGTGTCGTAATATAATCTGATGCAATAAATTTAGTATGTTATATAGATGTGTCGTAATATAATCTGATGCTTCGAATTTAGTATGTTATATAGATGTGTCGTAATATAATCTGATGCTTTAGATTTAGTATATTATATAAAAAATATATTTATTTTTGTCAAACTTTAGTTATCTAATGAATAAAGGTTTGCAAATCCTAATTCATATATTAACTTAATTGTTTTTTAAATAATTATTTTTATTTTATTAATTGGATTGTAAAAGTTTATTGATTTTGTCGTCGTTATCAATTAAATGATGGGTTTTTTTTCCGTCTTTCCCAAGGTTAAAACCTGTGACCTCCAATAGAGATTAAATATTGTATTTGTCTATTTGAAAAGTGAAAATGAGATTTTAGAGGTGCCACTTAGGATAATAGGATGATTTGAAAAGAATGAAATAGAATTATTAACATGTGTCGTAATATAATCTCATCCTTCAGATTTAGATTATTATTGACAAAAATTTATATTTATTTTTGTCAAACTTTAGTTATCTAATGAATAAAAGGTTGTAAATGCTAATTCATATATTAATTTAAGTGTTTTTTAAATAATTATTTTGACTTTATTAATTGGATTGTAAAAATTTACTGATTTTGTCGTTGATATCAATTCAATTATGAGTTTTCTTTTCGTCTTTCCCAAAGTTCGAACCAATGACCTCCAATGGAGACTAAATATTGTATTTGTCTATTTGAATATTGAAAATAAGATTTTTGAGGTGTCACATAGGATAAAAGGATGATGTGGTGCGATATAAATAGAATTATTAACATGTGTCGTAATATAATCTGATGCAATAAATTTAGTATGTTATATAGATGTGTCGTAATATAATCTGATGTTTTAGATTTAGTATATTATATAAAAAATATATTTATTTTTGTCAAACTTTAGTTATCTAATGAATAAAGGGTTGAAAATCCTAATTCATATATTAACTTAATTGTTTTTTAAATAATTATTTTAATTTTATTAATTGGATTGTAAAAGTTTATTGATTTTGTCGTTGATATCAATTGAATGATGGGTTTTTTTTCCGTCTTTCCCAAGTTTAAAACCCGTGACCTTCAATAGAGTTTAAATATTGTATTTGTCTATTTGAAAAGTGAAAATAAGATTTTAGAGTTGCCACATAGGATAATAGGATGATGTGAAACGAATGAAATAGAATTGTTAACATGTGTCGTATTATAATCTCATGCTTCAGATTTTGATTATTATTGACAAAAATTTATATTTATTTTTGTCAAACTTTAGTTATCTAATGAATAAAAGGTTGTAAATGCTAATTCATATATTAATTTAATTGTTTTTTGAATAATTATTTTGACTTTATTAATTGGATTGTAAAAATTTACTGATTTTGTCGTTGATATCAATTCAATTATGAGTTTTCTTTTCGTCTTTCCCAAGGTTCGAACCAATGACCTCCAATGGAGACTAAATATTGTATTTGTCTATTTGAATATTGAAAATAAGATTTTGGCGGTGTCACATAGGATAAAAGGATGTGTGGCGCGAATTAAATAAAATTATTAACATGTGTCGTAATATAATATGATGCAATAAATTTAGTATGTTAAATAGATGTGTCGTAATATAATATGATGCTTTAAATTTAGTATATTGTATAAAATTTATATTTATTTTTGTCAAACTTTAGTTATCTAATGAATAAAGGGTTGCAAATCCTAATTCATATATTAACTTAATTGTTTTTTAAATAATTATTTTAATTTTATTAATTGGATTGTAAAAGTTCGTTGATTTTTTCGTTGATATCAATTAAATTATAAGTTTTTCTTCCGTCTTTCCCAAGGTTCAAACCCGTGACCTCCAATAGAGATTAAATATTGTATTTGTCTATTTGAAAAGTGAAAATAAGATTTTTAAGGTGCCACATAGGATAATAGGATTATGTGACATGAATGAAATAGAACTATTAACATGTGTCGTAATATAATCTCATGCTTCAGATTTAGATTATTATTGACAAAAATTTATATTTATTTTTGTCTAACTTTAGTTATCTAATGAATAAAAGGTTGTAAATGCTAATTCATATATTAATTTAAGTGTTTTTTAAATAATTATTTTAACTTTATTAATACATTTGTAAAAATTTACTGATTTTGTCGTTGATATCAATTCTTTTATGAGTTTTCTTTGCGTCTTTCCCAAGATTCGAACCAATGACCTCCAATGGAGACTAAATATTGTATTTGTCTATTTGAAACGTGAAAATAAGATTTTGGAGGTGTCACATATGATAAAAGGATGATGTGGCGCGAATTAAATAGAATTATTAACATGTGTTGTAATATAATCTCATGCTTCAGATTTAGATTATTATTGACAAAAATTTATATTTATTTGTTTAAAACTTTAGTTATCTAAAGAATAAAAGGTTGTAAATTCTAATTCATATATTAATTTATTTGTTTTTTAAATAATTATTTTAACTTTATTAATTGGATTGTAAAAATTTACTGATTTTGTCGTTGATATCGATTCAATTATGAGTTTTCTTTTCGTCTTTCCCAAGGTTCAAACTTGTGACAACCGATGGAAATTAAATATTGTATTTGTCTATTTGAAAAGTTAAAATAAGATTTTGGAGGTGCCACATAGGATTAAAGGATGATGTGGCGCGAATTAAATAGAATTATTAACATGTGTTGTAATATAATCTGATGCTTCAGATTTAGTAAATTATATAGATGTGTCGTAATATAATCTGATGCTTCAGATTTAGTATATTATATAAAATTAATATTTATTTTTGTCAAACTTTAGTTATCTAATGAATAAAGGGTTGAAAATCCTAATTCATATATTAATTTAATTGTTTTTTAAATAATTATTTTAATTTAATAAATTGGATTGTAAAAGTTCGTTAATTTTGTCGTTGATATCAATTAAATTATGAGTTTTTCTTCCGTCTTTCCCAAGGTTCAAACCCGTGACCTCCAATAGAGATTAAATATTGTATTTGTCTATTTGAAAAGTGAAAATAAGATTTTTGAGGTGCCACATAGGATAATAGGATTATGTGACATGAATGAAATTGAACTATTAACATGTGTCGTAATATAATCTCATGCTTCAGATTTAGTATATTATTGACAAAAATTTATATTTATTTTTGTCAAACTTTTGTTATCTAATGAATAAAGGGTTGTAAAAGCTAATTCATATATTAATTTAATTTTTTTTAAATAATTATTTTAACTTTATTAATTAGATTGTAAAAATTTACTGATTTTGTCGTTGATATCAATTCAATTATTAGTTTTCTTTTTGTTTTTCCCAGGTTCGAACCAATGACCTCCAATGGAGACTAAATATTGTATTTGTCTATTTGAAAAGTGAAAATATGATTTTGGAGGTGTCACGTAGGATAAAAGGATGATTTGGTGCGAATTAAATAGAATTATTAACATGTGTCATAATATAATCTGATGCAATAAATTTAGTATGTTATATAGATGTGTCGTAATATAATCTGATGCTTCAAATTTAGTATGTTATATAGATGTGTCGTAATATAATCGGATGCTTTAGATTTAGTATATTATATAAAAAATATATTTATTTTTGTCAAACTTTAGTTATCTAATGAATAAAGGGTTGAAAATCGTAATTCATATATTAACTTAATTGTTTTTTAAATAATTATTTTAATTTTTTTAATTGGATTGTAAAAGTTTATTGATTTTGTCGTCGATATCAATTAAATGATGGGTTTTTTTTTCGTCTTTCCCAAGTTTAAAACCCGTGACCTTCAATAGAGTTTAAATATTGTATTTGTCTATTTGAAAAGTGAAAATAAGATTTTAGAGGTGCCACATAGGATAATAGGATGATGTGAAACGAATGAAATAGAATTGTTAACATGTGTCGTATTATAATCTCATGCTTCAGATTTCGATTATTATTGACAAAAATTTATATTTATTTTTGTCAAACTTTAGTTATCTAATGAATAAAAGGTTGTAAATGCTAATTCATATATTAATTTAATTGTTTTTTGAATAATTATTTTGACTTTATTAATTGGATTGTAAAAATTTACTGATTTTGTCGTTGATATCAATTCAATTATGAGTTTTCTTTTCATCTTTCCCAAAGTTCGAACCAATGACCTCCAATGGAGACTAAATATTGTATTTGTCTATTTGAATATTGAAAATAAGATTTTGGAGGTGTCACATAGGATAAAAGGATGATGTGGTGCGAATTAAATATAATTATTAACATGTGTTGTAATATAATCTGATGCAATAAATTTAGTATGTTATATAGATGTGTCGTAATATAATCTGATGCTTCGAATTTAGTATGTTATATAGATGTGTCGTAATATAATCTGATGCTTTAGGTTTAGTATATTATATAAAAAATATATTTATTTTTGTCAAACTTTAGTTATCTAATGAATAAAGGGTTGCAAATCCTAATTCATATATTAACTTAATTGTTTTTTAAATAATTATTTTTATTTTATTAATTGGATTGTAAAAGTTTATTGATTTTGTCGTCGTTATCAATTAAATGATGGGTTTTTTTTCCGTCTTTCCCAAGGTTAAAACCCGTGACCTCCAATAGAGATTAAATATTGTATTTGTCTATTTGAAAAGTGAAAATGAGATTTTAGAGGTGCCACTTAGGATAATAGGATGATTTGAAAAGAATGAAATAGAATTATTAACATGTGTCGTAATATAATCTCATCCTTCAGATTTAGATTATTATTGACAAAAATTTATATTTATTTTTGTCAAACTTTAGTTATCTAATGAATAAAAGGTTGTCAATGCTAATTCATATATTAATTTAAGTGTTTTTTAAATAATTATTTTAACTTTATTAATACATTTGTAAAAATTTAATGATTTTGTCTATGATATCAATTCTTTAATGTGTTTTCTTTGCGTCTTTCCCAAGGTTCGAACCAATGACCTCCAATGGAGACTAAATATTGTATTTGTCTATTTGAAACGTGAAAATAAGATTTTAGAGGTGTCACATTTGATAAAAGGATGATGTGGCGCGAATTAAAAAGAATTATTAACATGTGTTGTAATATAATCTCATGCTTCAGATTTAGATTATTATTGACAAAAATTTATATTTATTTTTTTAAAACTTTAGTTATCTAAAGAATAAAAGGTTGTAAATTCTAATTCATATATTAATTTATTTGTTTTTTAAATAATTATTTTAACTTTATTAATTGGATTGTAAAAATTTACTGATTTTGTTGTTGATATCAATTCAATTATGAGTTTTCTTTTCGTCTTTCCCAAGGTTCGAACTTGTGACCACCGATGGAAATTAAATATTGTATTTGTCTATTTGAAAAGTTAAAATAAGATTTTGGAGGTGCCACATAGGATTAAAGGATGATGTGGCGCGAATTAAATAGAATTATTAACATGTGTTGTAATATAATCTGATGCTTCAGATTTAGTAAATTATATAGATGTGTCGTAATATAATCTGATGCTTCAGATTTAGTATATTATATAAAATTAATATTTATTTTTGTCAAACTTTAGTTATCTAATGAATAAAGGGTTGAAAATCCTAATTCATATATTAATTTAATTGTTTTTTAAATAATTATTTTAATTTTATAAATTGGATTGTAAAAGTTCGTTAATTTTGTCGTTGATATCAATTAAATGATGAGTTTTTCTTCCGTCTTTCCCTAGGTTCAAACCCGTGACCTCCAATAGAGATTAAATATTGTATTTGTCTATTTGAAAAGTGAAAATAAGATTTTTGAGGTGCCACATAGGATAATAGGATTATGTGACATGAATGAAATTGAACTATTAACATGTGTCGTAATATAATCTCATGCTTCAGATTTAGTATATTATTGACAAAAATTTATATTTATTTTTGTCAAACTTTAGTTATCTAATGAATAAAGGGTTGTAAAAGCTAATTCATATATTAATTTAACTTTTTTTTAAATAATTATTTTAACTTTATTAATTACATTGTAAAAATTTACTGATTTTGTCGTTGATATCAATTCAATTATTAGTTTTCTTTTTGTCTTTCCCAGATTCGAACCAATGACCTCCAATGGAGACTAAATATTGTATTTGTCTATTTGAAAAGTGAAAATATGATTTTGGAGGTGTCACGTAGGATAAAAGGATGATTTGGTGCGAATTAAATAGAATTATTAACATGTGTCATAATATAATCTGATGCAATAAATTTAGTATGTTATATAGATGTGTCGTAATATAATCTGATGCTTCGAATTTAGTATGTTATATAGATGTGTCGTAATATAATCTGATGCTTTAGATTTAGTATATTATATAAAAAATATATTTATTTTTGTCAAACTTTAGTTATCTAATGAATAAAGGGTTGAAAATCTTAATTCATATATTAACTTAATTGTTTTTTAAATAATTATTTTTATTTTATTAATTGGATTGTAAAAGTTTATTGATTTTGTCGTCGTTATCAATTAAATGATGGGTTTTTTTTCCGTCTTTCCCAAGGTTAAAACCCGTGACCTCCAATAGAGATTAAATATTGTATTTGTCTATTTGAAAAGTGAAAATGAGATTTTAGAGGTGCCACTTAGGATAATAGGATGATTTGAAAAGAATGAAATAGAATTATTAACATGTGTCGTAATATAATCTCATCCTTCAGATTTAGATTATTATTGACAAAAATTTATATTTATTTTTGTCAAACTTTAGTTATCTAATGAATAAAAGGTTGTAAATGCTAATTCATATATTAATTTAAGTGTTTTTTAAATAATTATTTTAACTTTATTAATACATTTGTAAAAATTTAATGATTTTGTCGTTGATATCAATTCTTTAATGAGTTTTCTTTGCGTCTTTCCCAAGGTTCGAACCAATGACCTCCAATGGAGACTAAATATTGTATTTGTCTATTTGAAACGTGAAAATAAGATTTTGGAGGTGTCACATTTGATAAAAGGATGATGTGGCGCGAATTAAATAGAATTATTAACATGTGTTGTAATATAATCTCATGCTTCAGATTTAGATTATTATTGACAAAAATTTATATTTATTTTTTTAAAACTTTAGTTATCTAATGAATAAAAGGTTGTAAATGCTAATTCATATATTAATTTATTTGTTTTTTAAATAATTATTTTAACTTTATTAATTGGATTGTAAAAATTTATTGATTTTGTCTATTTGAAAAGTTAAAATCAGATTTTGGAGGTGCCACATAGGATTAAAGGATGATGTGGCGCGAATTAAATAGAATTATTAACATGTGTTGTAATATAATCTGATGCTTTAGATTTAGTAAATTATATAGATGTGTAGTAATATAATCTGATGCTTCAGATTTAGTATATTATATAAAATTAATATTTATTTTTGTCAAACTTTAGTTATCTAATGAATAAAGGGTTGAAAATCCTAATTCATATATTAATTTAATTGTTTTTTAAATAATTATTTTAATTTTATTAATTGGATTCTAAAAGTTCGTTGATTTTGTCGTAGATATCAATTAAATTATGAGTTTTTCTTCCGTCTTTCCCAAGGTTCAAACCCGTGACCTACAATAGAGATTAAATATTGTATTTGTCTATTTGAAAAGTGAAAATAAGATTTTTGAGGTGCCTCATAGGATAATAGGATTATGTGACATGAATGAAATAGAACTATTAACATGTGTCGTAATACAAAAGTTTATATTTATTTTTGTCAAACTTTAGTTATCTAATAAATAAAGGGTTGTAAAAGCTAATTCATATATTAATTTAATTGTTTTTTAAATAATTATTTTAACTTTATTAATTGGATTGTAAAAATTTACTGATTTTGTCGTTGATATCAATTCAATTATTAGTTTTCTTTTTGTCTTTCCCAGGTTCGAACCAATGTCCTCCAATGGAGACTAAATATTGTATTTGTTTATTTGAAAAGTGAAAATATGATTTTGGAGGTGTCACATAGGATAAAAGGATGATTTGGTGCGAATTAAATAGAATTATTAACATGTGTCGTAATATAATCTGATGCAATAAGTTTAGTATGTTATATAGATGTATCGTAATATAATCTGATACTTCAAATTTAGTATGTTATATAGATGTGTCGTAATATAATCTGATGCTTTAGATTTAGTATATTATATAAAAAATATATTTATTTTTGCAAACTTTAGTTATCTAATGAATAAAATGTTGAAAATCCTAATTCATATATTAACTTAATTGTTTTTTAAATAATTATTTTAATTTTATTAATTGGATTGTAAAAGTTTATTGATTTTGTCGTCGATATCAATTAAACGATGGGTTTTTTCTGTCTTTCCCAAGTTTAAAACCCGTGACCTCACATAGAGATTAAATATTGTATTTGTCTATTTGAAAAGTGAAAATAAGATTTTAGAGGTGCCACATAGGATAATAGGATGATGTGAAACGAATGAAATAGAATTGTTAACATGTGTCGTAATATAATCTCATGCTTCAGATTTTGATTATTATTGACAAAAATTTATATTTATTTTTGTCAAACTTTAGTTATCTAATGAATAAAAGGTTGTAAATGCTAATTCATATATTAATTTAATTGTTTTTTGAATAATTATTTTGACTTTATTAATTGGATTGTAAAAATTTACTGATTTTGTCGTTGATATCAATTCAATTATGAGTTTTCTTTTCGTCTTTCCCAAAGTTCGAACCAATGACCACCAATGGAGCCTAAATATTGTATTTGTCTATTTGAATATTGAAAATAAGATTTTGGAGGTTTCACATAGGATAAAAGGATGATGCGGTGCGAATTAAATAGAATTATTAACATGTGTCGTAATATAATCTGATGCAATAAATTTAGTATGTTATATAGATGTGTCGTAATATAATTTGTTGCTTCAAATTTAGTATGTTATATAGATGTGTCGTAATATAATCTGATGCTTTAGATTTAGTATATTATATAAAAAATATATTTATTTTTGTCAAACTTTAGTTATCTAATGAATAAAGGGTTGAAAATCCTAATTCATATATTAACTTAATTGTTTTTTAAATAATTATTTTAATTTTATTAATTGGATTGTAAAAGTTTATTGATTTTGTCGTCGATATCAATTAAATGATGGGTTTTTTTTCTGTCTTTCCCAAGTTTAAAACCCGTGACCTCCAATATAGATTAAATATTGTATTTGTCTATTTGAAAAGTGAAAATAAGATTTTAGAGGTGCCACATAGGATAATAGGATGATGTGAAACGAATGAAATAGAATTGTTAACATGTGTCGTAATATAATCTCATGCTTCAGACTTTGATTATTATTGACAAAAATTTATATTTATTTTTGTCAAACTTTAGTTATCTAATGAATAAAAGGTTGTAAATGCTAATTCATATATTAATTTAATTGTTTTTTGAATAATTATTTTGACTTTATTAACTGGATTGTAAAAATTTACTGATTTTGTCGTTGATATCAATTCAATTATGAGTTTTCTTTTCGTCTTTCCTAAAGTTCGAACCAATGACCTCCAATGGATACTAAATATTGTATTTGTCTATTTGAATATTGAAAATAAGATTTTGGAGGTGTCACACAGGATAAAAGGATGATGTGGTGCGAATTAAATAGAATTATTAACATGTGTCGTAATATAATCTGATGCAATAAATTTAGTATGTTATATAGATGTGTCGTAATATAATCTGATGCTTCAGATTTAGTATGTTATATATGTGTGTTGTAATATAATATGATGCGTCAGATTTAGTATATTATATAAAATTTATATTTATTTTTGTCAAACTTTAGTTATCTAATGAATAAAGGGTTGAAAATCCTAATTCATATATTAATTTAATTGTTTTTTAAATAATTATTTTAATTTTATTAATTGGATTGTAAAAGTTTGTTGATTTTGTCGGTGATATCAATTAAACGATGGGTTTTTTCTGTCTTTCCCAAGTTTAAAACCCGTGACCTCACTTAGAGATTAAATATTGTATTTGTCTATTTGAAAAGTGAAAATAAGATTTTAGAGGTGCCACATAGGATAATAGGATGATGTGAAACGAATGAAATAGAATTGTTAACATGTGTCGTAATATAATCTCATGCTTCAGATTTTGATTATTATTGACAAAAATTTATATTTATTTTTGTCAAACTTTAGTTATCTAATGAATAAAAGGTTGTAAATGCTAATTACTATATTAATTTAATTGTTTTTTGAATAATTATTTTGACTTTATTAATTGGATTGTAAAAATTTACTGATTTTGTCGTTGATATCAATTCAATTATGAGTTTTCTTTTCGTCTTTCCCAAAGTTCGAACCAATGACCTCCAATGGAGACTAAATATTGTATTTGTCTATTTGAATATTGAAAATAAGATTTTGGAGGTGTCACATAGGATAAAAGGATGATGTGGTGCGATATAAATAGAATTATTAACAGGTGTCGTAATATAATCTGATGCAATAAATTTAGTATGTTATATAGATGTGTCGTAATATAATCTGTTGCTTCAAATTTAGTATGTTATATAGATGTGTCGTAATATAATCTGATGTTTTAGGTTTAGTATATTATATAAAAAATATATTTATTTTTGTCAAACTTTAGTTATCTAATGAATAAAGGGTTGAAAATCCTAATTCATATATTAACTTAATTGTTTTTTAAATAATTATTTTAATTTTATTAATTGGATTGTAAAAGTTTATTGATTTTGTCGTTGATATCAATTGAATGATGGGTTTTTTTTCCGTCTTTCCCAAGTTTAAAACCCGTGACCTTCAATAGAGTTTAAATATTGTATTTGTCTATTTGAAAAGTGAAAATAAGATTTTAGAGTTGCCACATAGGATAATAGGATGATGTGAAACGAATGAAATAGAATTGTTAACATGTGTCGTATTATAATCTCATGCTTCAGATTTTGATTATTATTGACAAAAATTTATATTTATTTTTGTCAAACTTTAGTTATCTAATGAATAAAAGGTTGTAAATGCTAATTCATATATTAATTTAATTGTTTTTTGAATAATTATTTTGACTTTATTAATTGGATTGTAAAAATTTACTGATTTTGTCGTTGATATCAATTCAATTATGAGTTTCGTTTTCGTCTTTCTCAAGGTTCGAGCTTGTGACCACCAATGGAGATTAAATATTGTATTTGTCTATTTGAAAAGTGAAAATAAGATTTTGGAGGTGCCACATAGATTAAAAGGATGATGTGGCGCGAATTTAATAGAATTATTAACATGTGTCATAATATAATCTGATGCTTCAGTTTTAGTATATTATATGGATGTGTCGTAATATAATCCGATGCTGCAAATTTAGTATATTATATAAATTTTATATTTATTTTTGTCAAACTTTAGTTATCTAATGAATAAAGGGTTGAAAATCCTAATTCATATAATAATTTAATTGGTTTTTAAATAATTATTTTATATTTATTAATTGGATTGTAAAAGTTCATTGATTTTGTCGTTGATATCAATTAAATTATGAGTTTTTTTTCGTCTTTCCCAAGGTTCAAACCCGTGAGCTCCAATAGAGATTAAATATTGTATTTGTCTATTTGAAAAGTGAAAATAAGATTTTTGAGGTGCCACATAGGATAATAGGATGATGTGACACAAATGAAATAGAACTATTAACACGTGTCTTAATATAATCTCATGCTTCAGATTTAGTATATTATTCACAGAAATTTATATTTATTTTTGTGAAACTTTAGTTATCTAATGAATAAAGGGTTGTAAAAGCTAATTCATATATTAATTTAATTGGTTTTTAAATAATTATTTTAACTTTATTAATTGGATTATAAAAGTTTACTGATTTTGTCGTTGATATCAATTCAATTATGAGTTTTCTTTTTGTCTTTCCCAGGTTCGTACCAATGACCTCCAATGCAGATTAAATATTGTATTTGTCTATTTGAAAAGGGAAAATAAGATTTTGGAGGTGCCAGATAGGATAATAGGATGATGTGACACGAATTAAATAGAATTATTAACATGTGTCGTAATATAATCTGATGCTTCAGATTTAGTATATTATATAGATGTGTCATAGTATAATCTGATGCTTCAGATTTAGTATATTATATAGATGTGTCGTAATATAATCTGATGCTTCAGATTTAGTATATTATATAAAATTTATATTTATTTTTGTCAAACTTTAGTTATCTAATGAATAAAAAGTTGAAAATCCTAATTCATATATTAACTTAATTGTTTTTTAAATAATTATTTAAATTTTATTAATTGGATTGTAAAAGTAAATTGATTTTGTCCTTGATATCAATTAAGTTATGAGTTTTTTTCCATCTTTCCCAAGGTTCAAACGCGTGACCTCCAATAGAGATTAAATATTGTATTTGTCTATTAGAAAAGTGAAAATAAGATTTTTGAGGTGCCACATAGGATAATAGGATTGTGTGACACGAATGAAATAGAATTATTAACATGTGTCGTAATATAATCTCATGCTTCAGATTAAGTATATTACTGACAAAATTTTATATTTATTTTTGTCAAACTTTAGTTATCTAATGAATAAAGGGTTGTAAATGCTAATTCATATATTAATTTTATTGTTTTTTAAATAATTATTTTAACTTTATTAATTGGATTGTAAAAATGTACTGATTTTGTCATTGATATCAATTCAAGTATGAGTTTTCTTTTTGTCTTTCCCAGTTTCGAACCAATGACCTCCAATGGAGAATAAATATTGTATTTGTCTATATGAAAAGGGAAAATTAGATTTTCGAGGTGCCACATAGGCTAATAGGATGATGTGGCACGAATTAAATAGAATTATTAACATGTGTCGTAATATAATATGATGCTTCAGATTTAGTATATTATATAGATGTGTCATAGTATAATCTGATGCTTCAGAATTAGTATATTATAGAGATGTGTCGTAATATAATCTGATGCTTCAGATTTAGTATATTATATAAAATTTATATTTGTCAAACTTTAGTTATCTAATGAATAATGGGTAGAAAATGCTAATTCCTATATTAATTTAATTGTTTTTTAAGTATTTATTTTAACTTTATTAATTGGATTGTAAAAATTTATCGATTTTGTCGTTGATATCAATTAAATTATGGGTTTTCTTTCCGTCTTTCCCAAGGTTCAAACCTGTGACCTCCAATAGAGATTAAATATTGCATTTGTCTAATTGAAAAGTGAAAATAAGATATTGGAGGTGCCACATAGAATAATAGGATGATGTGGCACGAATGAAATAGAATTATTATCATGTGTCGTAATATAACTCATGCTTCAGATTTAGTATATCATTGACAAAAATTTATATTTCTTTTTGTCAAACTTTAGTTATCTAATAAATAAAGGGTTGAAAATGCTAATTCATATATTAATTTAATTGTTTTTTAAATAGTTATTTTAACTTTATTAATTGGATTGTAAAAATTTACTGATTTTGTCGTTGATATCAATTCAATTATGAGTTTTCTTTTCGTCTTTCCCAAGGTTCGAACTTGTGACCACCGATGGAAATTAAATATTGTATTTGTCTATTTGAAAAGTAAAAATAAAATTTTGGAGGTGTCACGTAGGATAAGAGGATGATATGGCGTGAATTAATTAGAATTATTAACATGTGTCGTAATATAATCTGATGCTTCAGATTTAGTATGTTATATAGATGTGTTGTAATATAATATGATGCGTCAGATTTAGTATATTATATAAAATTTATATTTATTTTTGTCAAACTTTAGTTATCTAATGAATAAAGGGTTGAAAATCCTAATTCATATATTAACTTAATTGTTTTTTAAATAATTATTTTAATTTTATTAATTGGATTGTAAAAGTTTATTGATTTTGTCGTCGATATCATTTAAATTATGAGTTTTTTTCCGTCTTTCCCAAGGTTCAAACCCGTGACCTCCAATAGAGATTAAATATTGTATTTTTCGATTTGAAAAGTGAAAATAAGATTTTAGAGGTGTCACATAGGATAATAGGATGATGTGAAACGAATGAAATAGAATTATTAACATGTGTCGTAATTTAATCTCATGCTTCATATTTTTATTATTATTGACAAAAATTTATATTAATTTTTGTCAAAGGTTATAAATGCTAATTCATATGTTAATTTAATTGTTTTTTGAATAATTATTTTGACTTTATTAATTGGATTGTAAAAATTTACTGATTTTGTCGTTGATATCAATTCAATTATGAGTTTTCTTTTTGTCTTTCTCAAGGTTCGAGCTTGTGACCACCAATGGAGATTAAATATTGTATTTGTCTATTTCAAAAGTGAAAATAAGATTTTGGAGGTGCCACATAGATTAAAAGGATGATGTGGCGCGAATTTAATAGAATTATTAACAGGTGTCGTAATATAATCTGATGCTTCAGTTTTAGTATATTATATGGATGTGTCGTAATATAATCTGATGCTTCAAATTTAGTATATTATATAAAATTTATATTTATTTTTGTCAAACTTTAGTTATCTAATGAATAAAGGGTTGAAAATCCTAATTCATATAATAATTTAATTGGTTTTTAAATAATTATTTTATATTTATTAATTGGATTGTAAAAGTTCATTGATTTTGTCGTTGATATCAATTAAATTATGTGTTTTTTTTCGTCTTTCCCAAGGTTCAAACCCGTGAGCTCCAATAGAGATTAAATATTGTATTTGTCTATTTCAAAAGTGAAAATAAGATTTTTGAGGTGCCATATAGGATAATAGGATGATGTGACACGAATGAAATAGAACTATTAACACGTGTCTTAATATAATCTCATTCTTCAGATTTAGTATATTATTCACAGAAATTTATATTTATTTTTGTGAAACTTTAGTTATCTAATGAATAAAGGGTTGTAAAAGCTAATTCATATATTTATTTAATTGGTTTTTAAATGATTATTTTAACTTTATTAATTGGATTGTAAAAGTTTAAAGATTTTGTCGTTGATATCAATTCAATTATGAGTTTTCTTTTTGTCTTTCCCAGGTTCGTACCAATGACCTCCAATGCAGATTAAATATTGTATTTGTCTATTTGAAAAGGGAAAATAAGATTTTGGAGGTGCCACATAGGACAATAGGATGATGTGACACGAATTAAATAGAATTATTAACATGTGTCGTAATATAATTTGATGCTTCAGATTTAGTATATTATATAGATGTGTCATAATATAATCTGATGCTTCAGATTTAGTATATTATATAGATGTGTCGTAATATAATCTGATGCTTCAGATTTAATATATTATATAAAATTTATATTTATTTTTGTCAAACTTTAGTTATCTAATGAATAAAGGGTTGAAAATCCTAATTCATATATTAACTTAATTGTTTTTTAAATAATTATTTAAATTTTATTAATTGGATTGTAAAAGTTCATTGATTTTGTCGTTGATATCAATTAAATTATGAGTTTTTTTCCATCTTTCCCAAGGTTCAAACCCATGACCTCCAATAGAGATTAAATATTGTATTTGTCTATTAGAAAAGTGAAAATAAGATTTTTGAGGTGCCACATAGGATAATAGGATGATGTGACACGAATGAAATAGAATTATTAACATGTGTCGTAATATAATCTCATGCTTCAGATTTAGTATATTATTGACAAAAATTTATATTTATTTTTGTCAAACTTTAGTTATCTAATGAATAAAGGGTTGTAAATGCTAATTCATATATTAATTTAATTGTTTTTTAAATAATTATTTTAACTTTATTAATTGGATTGTAAAAATGTACTGATTTTGTCATTGATATCAATTCAAGTATGAGTTTTCTTTTTGTCTTTCCCAGGTTCGAACCAATGACCTCCAATGGAGAATAAATATTGTATTTGTCTATATGAAAAGGGAAAATTAGATTTTCGAGGTGCCACATAGGATAATAGGATGATGTGGCACGAATTAAATAGAATTATTAACATGTGTCGTTATATAATCTGATGCTTCAGATTTAGTATATTATATAGATGTGCCATAGTATAATCTGATGCTTCAGATTTAGTATATTATAGAGATGTGTCGTAATATAATCTGATGCTTCAGATTTAGTATATTATATAAAATTTATATTTGTCAAACTTTAGTTATCTAATGAATAAAGGGTAGAAAATGCTAATTCCTATATTAATTTAATTGTTTTTTAAGTATTTATTTTAACTTTATTAATTGGATTGTAAAAATTTATTGATTTTGTCGTTGATATCAATTAAATTATGGGTTTTGTTTCCGTCTTTCCCAAGGTTCAAACCTGTGACCTCCAATAGAGATTAAATATTGCATTTGTCTAATTGAAGAGTGAAAATTAGATTTTGGAAGTGCCACGTAGAATAATAGGATGATATGGCACGGATGAAATAGAATTATTATCATGTGTCGTAATATAACTCATGCTTCAGATTTAGTATATCATTGACAAAAATTTATATTTCTTTTTGTCAAACTTTAGTTATCTATTGAATAAAGGGTTGAAAATGCTAATTCGTATATTAATTTAATTGTTTTTTAAATAATTATATTAACTTTATTAATGGATCGTAAAAATTTACTGATTTTGTCGTTGATTTTAATTCAATTATGCGTTTTCTTTTCGTCTTTCCAAGGTTCGAACCCATGACCTCAAGTGAAGATTAAATATTGTATTTGTCTATTTGAAAAGTTAAATAAGATTTTGGAACTGCCACATAGGATAATACGATGATGTGAGAAGAATTAAAAAGAGATTAATTAATATACACTGACAGTGTAAAGATTTTTTACACTGTCAGTTAATCACAATCACTCATTTATTTAAAAAGTTTGACTTTTATTTGAAACATTTAAAAAGTAATACAGACGGATGATTGTGATGCATTGACAGTGTAAAACTTTTTACACTGACAGTGCATAACAATTAATCTCATAGAATTATTATCATGTGTCGTAATATAAATAGAATTATATTTATTTTTGTTAAACTTTAGTTTTTTAATAATTTAAGGGTTGGAAATGCTAATTAATATGTTAATTTAATTGTTTTTTAAATAATTAGTTGAACTTTATTAATTTAATTGTAAAAGTTTACTAATTTAGTCTTTGATATCAATTCAATTATGAGTTTTCTTTTCGTCTTTCCCAAGGTTCGAACCCGTGACCTCCAATGGAGATTAAATACTGTATTTGTCTATTTGGAAAGGAAAATAAGATTTTGGAGATGCCACACAAGATAATAGCATGATGTGGCACGAATGAAATAGAATTATTAACATCTTTCGTAATATAATCTGATGCTTCAGATTTAGTATGTTATATAACCTCCAATGGAGATTAAACATTGTATTTGTCTATTTGAAAAGTGAAAATAAGATTTTGGAGGTGCCATGTAGGATAAAAGGATGATGTGCCAGGAATTAAATAGAATTATTAACATGTGTCGTAATATAATCTGATTCTTCAGATTTAGTATATTATATAGATGTATCATAATATAGTCTGGTGCTTCAGATTTAGTATATTATATAAAACTTATATTTATTTTTGTCAAACTTTAGTTATTTAATGAATAAATGGTTGAAAATTATAATTCATATATTAATTTAATTGTTTTTTAAATAATTATTTTAATTTTATTAATTGGATTTTTAAAATTTATTGATTTTGTCGTTGAAATCAATTCAATTATGAGTTTTCTTTTCTTCTTTCCGATGGTTCAAACCCGTGACCTCCAATAGAAATTAAATATTGTATTTATCTATTTCAAAAGTGAAAATAAGATTTTGGAGGTGTCACATAGGATAATAGGATGATGTGACCGAATAAAATAGAATTATTAACATGTGTCATAATATAATCTCATTCTCCAGATTTAGTATATTAGTGAAAAAAAATTATATTTATTTTTGTCAAACTTTAGTTATCTAATAAATAAAGGGTTGAAAATGGTAATTCATATATTAATTTAATTGTTTTTTAAATGATTATTTTAACTTTATTAATTGGATTGTAAAAATTTACTAATTTTGTCGTTGATATCAATTCAATTATGAGTTTACTTTTCGTCTTTGTCAAGGTTCAAACTTGTGACCACCAATGGAGATTAAATATTGTATTTGTCTATTTGAAAAGTGAAAATAAGATTTTGGAGGTGTCACATAGGATAAACGGATGATGTGGCGCAAATTAAATAGAATTATTAACATGTGTGGTAATATAATCTGATGCTTCAGATTTAGTTTGTTATATAGATGTATCGTAATATAGTCTGATGCTTCAGATTTAGTATATTATATAAAATTTATATTTATTTTTGTCAAACTTTAGTTATTTAATGAATAAAGGGTTGAGAATGCTAATTCATATATTAATTTAATTGTTTTCTAAATAATTATTTTAATTTTATTAATTGGATTTTCCAAATTTATTGATTTTGTCATTGATATCAATTCAATTATGAGTTTTCTTTTCTTCTTTCCGATGGTTCAAACCCGTGACCTCCAATACAAATTAAATATTGTTTTTATCTATTTCAAAAGTGAAAATAAGATTTTGGAGATGTCATATAGGATAATAGGATGATGTGACAAGAATGAAATAGAATTATTAACATGTGTCGTAATATAATCTCATGCTCCAGATTTAGTATATTAGTGAAAAAAAATTATATTTATTTTTGTCAAACTTTAGTTATCTAATAAATAAAGGGTTGAAAAGGCTAATTCATATATTAATTTAATTGTTTTTTAAATAATTATTTTAACTTTATTAATTGGATTGTAAAAATTTACTGATTTTTCCGTTGATATTAATTCAATTATGAGTTTTCTTTTCGTCTTTACAAAGGTTCGAACCCATGACCTCCAATGGAGATTAAATACTGTATTTGTCTATTTGAAAAGTGAAAATAAGATTCTGGAAGTGCCACACATGATAATAGGATGATGTGGCACGAATTAAATAGAATTATTAACACGTGTCATAATATAAATAGAATTATATTTATTTTTGTCAAACTTTAGTTATATAATGAATAAAGGGTTGAAAATGCTAATTAATATATTAATTTAATTGTTTTTTAAATAATTATTTTAACTTTATTAATTTGATTGTTAAAATTTATTAATTTTGTCGTTGATATCAATTTAATTTTGAGTTTTTTTTTGTCTTTCCCAAGGTTTGAACCCGTGACCTCCAAAGGAGATTAAGTATTGTATTTGTCTATTTGAAAACTGAAAATAAGATTTTGGAGGTGCCACATAGGATAATTGGATAATGTGGAACAAATGAAATAGAATTATTAACATATATCGTAATATAATTTGATGCTTCAGATTTAGTATATTATATAAAATTTATATTTATTTTTGTCAAACTTTAGTTATCTAATGAATAAAGGGTTGAAAATCCTAATTCATATATAAATTTAATTGTTTTTTAAATAATTATTTTAATTTTATTATTTTGATTGTAAAAGTTTATTGATTTTGTCGTTGATATCAATTAATTATGAGTTTTTTTTTCCGTCTTTCCAAAGGTTCAATCCCGTGACCTCCAAAGAGATTAAATATTGTATTTGTCTATTTGAAAAGTGAAAATAAGATTTTTGAGGTGCCACATAGGATAATAGAATGATGTGACACGAATGAAATAGAATTATTAACATGTGTCGTAATATAATCTCATTCTTCAGATTTAGTATATTATTGACAAAAATTTATATTTATTTTTGTCAAACATTAGTTATCTAATGAATAAAGAGGTTTAAATGCTAATTCATATATTAATTTAATTGTTTTTTAAAAAATTATTTTAAGTTTATTAATTGGATTGTAAAAATATTCTGATTTTGTCGTTGATATCAATTCAATTATGAGTTTTCTTTACGTCTTTCCCAAGTTCGAACCCATGACTTCCAATGTAGATTAAATATTGTATTTGTCTATTTGAAAAGGGAAAATAAGATTTTGGAGGTGCCACATAGGATAAAAGGATGATGTGGCCCGAATTAAATAGAATTATTAACATGTGTCGTAATATAATTTGATGCTTCATATTTAGTATATTATATAGATGTGTCGCAGTATAATCTGATGCTTCATATTTAGTATATTATATAGATGTGTCGTAATATAATCAGATGCTTCAGATTTAGTATATTATATAAAATTTATATTTATTTTTGTAAAACTTTAGTTATCTAATGAATAAAGGGTTGAAAATGCTAATTAATATATTAATTTAATGGTTTTTTAAATAATTATTTTAACTTTATTAATTGGATTGTAAAAATTGATTGAATTTGTCGTTGATATCAATACAATTATGAGTTTTCTTTTCGCTTTCCCAAGTGTCAAACCTTTGACTTCCAAGAAAGATTAAATATTGTATTTGTCTAATTGACAAGTGAAAATAAGATTTTAATGGTGCCACATAGGATAATAGGATGACGTGGCACGGATGAAATAAAATTATTAACATGAGTCGTAATATAATCTCATGCTTCAGATTTAGTATATTATTGACAAAAATTTAAATTTATTTTTGTCAATCTTTAGTTATCTAATGAATAAAGGGTTGAAAATGCCAATTCATATATTAATTTAATTATTTTTTAAAAAATTATTTTAACTTTATTAATGGATTGTAAAAGTTTATTGATTTTGTCGTTGATATCAGTTCAATTATGAGTTTTCTTTTTGTCTTTCCATGGTTCGAACCCATGACCTCCAATGGAGATTAAATAATGTATTTATCTATTTGAAAAGTGAAAATAAGATTTTGGAAGTGCCACATAGGATAATACGATGATGTGGCACGAATTAAATAGAATTATTAACATGTGTCGTAATATAAATAGAATTATATTTATTTTTGTCAAACTTTAGTTATTTAATAAATTAAGGGTCGAAAATGCTAATACATATATTAATTTAATTGTTTTTTAAATAATTATTTAGACTTTATTAATTTAATTGTAAAAATTAACTGATTTTATCGTTGATATCAATTCAATTTTGAGTTTTCTTTTGGTCTTTCCCAAGGTTCGAACCTGTGACCACCAATGGAGATTAAATATTGTATTTGCCTATTTGAAAAGTGAAAATAAGATTTTGGAGGTGCCACATAGGATAAAAAGATGATGTCGCGCGAATTAAATAGAATTATTAACATGTGTCGTAATATAATCTGATGCTTCAAATTTAGTATGTTATATAGATGTGTCGTAATAAAATTTGATGCTTCTGATTTAGTATATTATATAAAATTTATATTTATTTTGTCAAACTTTAGTTATCTAATGAATAAAGGATTGAAAATCCTAATTCATATATTCAACTAATTGTTTTTTAAATAATTATTTTAATTTTATTAACTGGACTGTAAAAGTTTATTGATTTTGTCGTTGATATCAATTAAATTATGAGTTTTTTTCCGTCTTTTCCAAGGTTCAAACCCGTGACCTCCAATAGAGATTAAATATTGTATTTGTCTATTTGAAAAGTGAAAATAAGAATTTAAAGGTACCACATAGGATAATAGAATGATGTGACACGAATGAAATAGAATTATTAACATGTATCGTAATATAATATCATGCTTCAGATTTAGTATATTATTGACAAAAATTTATATTTATTTTTGTCAAACTTTAGTTATCTAATGAATAAAGGGTTCTAAATGCTAATTCGTATATTAATTTAATTGTTTTTTAAATAAATATTTTCACTTTATTAATGGATTGTAAAAGTTTACTGATCGTTGATATCAGTTCAATTATGAGTTTTCCTCCAATGAAGATTAAATTTTGTATTTGTCTAATTGAAAAGTTAAAATAAGATTTTGGAAGTGCCACGTAGGATAATACGATGATGTGGCACGAATTAAATAGAATTATTAACATGTGTCGTAATTAAAATAGAATTATATTTAATTTTGTCAAACTTTAGTTATTTAATAAATTAAGGGTTGGAAATGCTAAATAATATATTAATTTAATTGTTTTTTAAATAATTATTTTAACTTTATTAACTTAATTGTAAAAATTTATTGATTTAGTCTTTGATATCAATTCAATTATGAGTTTTCTTTTCGTCTTTCCCAAGGTTCGAACCCGTGACCTCCAACGGAGATTAAATATTGTATTTGTCTATTTGAAAATTGAAAATAAGATTTTGGAGGTGCCACAAAGTATAATAGGATGATGTGGCACGAATGAAATAGAATTATTAACATCTTTCCTAATATAATCTGATGCTTCAAGATTAGTATATTATATAACCTCCAATGGAGATTAAATATTGTATTTGTCTATTTGAAAAGTGAAAATAAGATTTTGGAGGTGCCACATAGGATAAAAGGATGATGTGCCACGAATTAAATAGAATTATTAACATGTGTCGTAATATAATCTGATGCTTCAGATTTAGTATATTATATAGATGTGTCGTAATATAATTTGATGCTTCATATTTAATATATTATATAAAATTTATATTTATTTTTGTCAAACTTTAGTTATCTAATGAATAAAGGGTTGAAAATCCTAATACATATATTAATTTAATTGTTTTTTAAATAATTATTTTAATTTTATTAATTGGATTGTAAAAGATTATTGATTTTGTCGTTGATATCAATTAAATTATGAGTTTTTTTTCCGTCTTTCCTAACGTTCAAACCCGTGACCTCCAATAGAGATTAAATATTGTATTTGTCTATTTGAAAAATGAAAATAAGATTTTGGAGGTGCCACATAGGATAATAGGATGATATGGCACGAATTAAATAGAATTATTAACATGTGTCGTAATATAATCTGATGCTTCATATTTAGTATATTATATAGATGTGTCGTAGTATAATCGGATGCTTCAGATTTAGTATATTATACAGATGTGTTGTAATATAATCGGATGCTTCAGATTTAGTATATTATATATAATTTATATTTATTTTTGTCAAACTTTAGTTATCTAATGAGTAAAGGGTTGAAAATGCTAATTCATATATTAATTTAAATGTTTTTTAAATAATTATTTTAACTTTATTAATTGGATTGTAAAAATTTATTGATGTTGTCGTTGATATGAATTCAATTATGAGTTTTCTTATCGTCTTTTCCAAGTTTCAAACCTTTGACCTCCAAGAGAGATTAAATATTGTATTTGTCTAATTGAAAAGTGAAAATAAGATTTTGGAGGTGCCACATAGGATAATAGGATGACGTGGCATGGATGAAATAGAATTATTAATATATGTCGTAATATAATCTCATGCTTCAGATTTAGTATATTATTGACAAAAATTTAAATTTATTTTTGTCAATCTTTAGTTATCTAATGAATAAAGGGTTGAAAATGCTAATTCATATATTAATTTAATTGTTTTTTAAAAAATTATTTTAACTTTATTAATGGATTGTAAAAGTTTATTGATTTTGTCGTTGATATCAGTTCAATTATGAGTTTTCTTTTTGTCTTTCCATGGTTCGAACCCATGACCTCCAATGGAGATTAAATAATGTATTTATCTATTTGAAAAGTGAAAATAAGATTTTGGAAGTGCCACATAGGATAATACGATGATGTGGCACGAATTAAATAGAATTATTAACATGTGTCGTAATATAAATAGAATTATATTTATTTTTGTCAAACTTTAGTTATTTAATAAATTAAGGGTCGAAAATGCTAATACATATATTAATTTAATTGTTTTTTAAATAATTATTTAGACTTTATTAATTTAATTGTAAAAATTAACTGATTTTATCGTTGATATCAATTCAATTTTGAGTTTTCTTTTGGTCTTTCCCAAGGTTCGAACCTGTGACCACCAATGGAGATTAAATATTGTATTTGCCTATTTGAAAAGTGAAAATAAGATTTTGGAGGTGCCACATAGGATAAAAAGATGATGTCGCGCGAATTAAATAGAATTATTAACATGTGTCGTAATATAATCTGATGCTTCAAATTTAGTATGTTATATAGATGTGTCGTAATAAAATTTGATGCTTCTGATTTAGTATATTATATAAAATTTATATTTATTTTGTCAAACTTTAGTTATCTAATGAATAAAGGATTGAAAATCCTAATTCATATATTCAACTAATTGTTTTTTAAATAATTATTTTAATTTTATTAACTGGACTGTAAAAGTTTATTGATTTTGTCGTTGATATCAATTAAATTATGAGTTTTTTTCCGTCTTTTCCAAGGTTCAAACCCGTGACCTCCAATAGAGATTAAATATTGTATTTGTCTATTTGAAAAGTGAAAATAAGAATTTAAAGGTACCACATAGGATAATAGAATGATGTGACACGAATGAAATAGAATTATTAACATGTATCGTAATATAATATCATGCTTCAGATTTAGTATATTATTGACAAAAATTTATATTTATTTTTGTCAAACTTTAGTTATCTAATGAATAAAGGGTTCTAAATGCTAATTCGTATATTAATTTAATTGTTTTTTAAATAAATATTTTCACTTTATTAATGGATTGTAAAAGTTTACTGATCGTTGATATCAGTTCAATTATGAGTTTTCCTCCAATGAAGATTAAATTTTGTATTTGTCTAATTGAAAAGTTAAAATAAGATTTTGGAAGTGCCACGTAGGATAATACGATGATGTGGCACGAATTAAATAGAATTATTAACATGTGTCGTAATTAAAATAGAATTATATTTAATTTTGTCAAACTTTAGTTATTTAATAAATTAAGGGTTGGAAATGCTAAATAATATATTAATTTAATTGTTTTTTAAATAATTATTTTAACTTTATTAACTTAATTGTAAAAATTTATTGATTTAGTCTTTGATATCAATTCAATTATGAGTTTTCTTTTCGTCTTTCCCAAGGTTCGAACCCGTGACCTCCAACGGAGATTAAATATTGTATTTGTCTATTTGAAAATTGAAAATAAGATTTTGGAGGTGCCACAAAGTATAATAGGATGATGTGGCACGAATGAAATAGAATTATTAACATCTTTCCTAATATAATCTGATGCTTCAAGATTAGTATATTATATAACCTCCAATGGAGATTAAATATTGTATTTGTCTATTTGAAAAGTGAAAATAAGATTTTGGAGGTGCCACATAGGATAAAAGGATGATGTGCCACGAATTAAATAGAATTATTAACATGTGTCGTAATATAATCTGATGCTTCAGATTTAGTATATTATATAGATGTGTCGTAATATAATTTGATGCTTCATATTTAATATATTATATAAAATTTATATTTATTTTTGTCAAACTTTAGTTATCTAATGAATAAAGGGTTGAAAATCCTAATACATATATTAATTTAATTGTTTTTTAAATAATTATTTTAATTTTATTAATTGGATTGTAAAAGATTATTGATTTTGTCGTTGATATCAATTAAATTATGAGTTTTTTTTCCGTCTTTCCTAACGTTCAAACCCGTGACCTCCAATAGAGATTAAATATTGTATTTGTCTATTTGAAAAATGAAAATAAGATTTTGGAGGTGCCACATAGGATAATAGGATGATATGGCACGAATTAAATAGAATTATTAACATGTGTCGTAATATAATTTGATGCTTCATATTTAGTATATTATATAGATGTGTCGTAGTATAATCGGATGCTTCAGATTTAGTATATTATACAGATGTGTTGTAATATAATCGGATGCTTCAGATTTAGTATATTATATATAATTTATATTTATTTTTGTCAAACTTTAGTTATCTAATGAGTAAAGGGTTGAAAATGCTAATTCATATATTAATTTAAATGTTTTTTAAATAATTATTTTAACTTTATTAATTGGATTGTAAAAATTTATTGATGTTGTCGTTGATATGAATTCAATTATGAGTTTTCTTATCGTCTTTTCCAAGTTTCAAACCTTTGACCTCCAAGAGAGATTAAATATTGTATTTTTCTAATTGAAAAGTGAAAATAAGATTTTGGGGGTGCCATATAGGATAATAGGATGACGTGGCACGGATGAAATAGAATGATTAATATATGTCGTAATATAATCTCATGCTTCAGATTTAGTATATTATTGACAAAAATTTAAATTTATTTTTGTCAATCTTTAGTTATTGTAATATCCCATATTCCCTTAAATGCTCAATTAGTTGTCAGTTGAGATCAATTGAGTACCTGCGTACTATATCTTTTGTTAGTTGTAACAATTAGAGGTCCTTTGTGCTCTAAATGTTGTCAATTGAGACCAAACTGCACCTGCCTTACCACTAGGCTAGAGAGGTTTTGTTGAATGCTTATGCAATGAATAAATATTAATCTAAATCTTGATTAAGATAGATTAATGAATTAATTGAGCGTTATAACTCCGTTTTGAATGCGGACGGATGCATTAGTAAGATAATGAAAAAGGACTATTATTATTGTTCCATGTTATAAAATAGTATGTGATTTATAAATGCCATGAATTTTATCATGATGAAATTAAATATTGTTGTTATGTGGAAGGTGAAATAACACGATTAAAAACCTTACAAAGATGAGTGAGGAAACCTAGAAGAATAATTTGATTAATAACTTAGAAAGACAATCTAGGTTATGGAACATGTGAGATACATGTATGAGAATACGGTATTCATTCGTACGACGCTTATGTGAGGTCGTGGACGAATTATTACCATGATTGAGAATGAGACGCATTGTATGGAACATGCCATATTATTATTTGTGTATTATGGTGAATGAAGTCACCTATGATTGATGAATTTGTTATGGTTCGTGGAACCAATGTTTTGTGGAACCGATCATGTATTCAGAATGTGTGTTTTCTGTGGTGGTACACATCTCTTTTGGTATGCTTAGATGAGTAAGCATTGGGATGTGGGACCAATGATTCGAGCCTCAATTGGGTTTGAGCCCCAACCATGGCGGACATGGGGGAAAGGTGGACACCTAAGTGGATTAGAGTCCCATACGGTGAAAGATACTCAAAGTGGGTTAGAGTCCCATACGAGTGATGGTTCTTAAAAGTGGGTTAGAGTCCCATAGGGGAACCTGATATCCACCGCGAAAGTCGAATCATACGAGCATGCATGAACCGGGCCTGGCTTAGACGTAAGTCCGTTCAGGAATTGATGCGTCGTGATCTGAATAATGATCGTGGTTGAGTTATGAGAACTCAGATGCATGTTGCCATATAATTGCGAGATAGTTTCCCCATCGCTCAAGTCTTCGTTCCCTTGTTGACTTGAGTTGGATATGAGTTGAATATCGATTAGAATACCCTGTAGAGCCGAGTAGACCCATAGGATAGGAGAACTCACTGAGATTATTATCTCATCCCATCATTGTTGTTATTTTTTTAGGTATTCTTTACAGGTTGGATCTAAGAGAAACTGCTATGGATGTTTCAAGGGTTGCTGTTCATTATGATCTTCCGCTGTGGAGTTGTGTGCAATGAAGATATTGTACATAGCTCTTAGATTTTTTATTGTTTAGGCATTATTGTATAACATGTTCCATTGATGTTTTAGTTTGGACATGTATACATATTGATGCCATTAGGCACTTATGTTGTGACAGTACCAAAATTTAACACTTGTATGATATTATTCTAGATATATATTATACGGGTTGTTACAGTTGGTATCAGAGCATGTCGATTCTCGACCTAGCCTTGAAACATCATAAGTAAATCTATTCCTGCCTCATATGTGTGTTTAGCCAACATGATTCTTAATATCACTGTATATAGTATTGGGCCTGATCAACCTAATGCTATGTGCATGGTAGGTAGGATCATGGTTGAGCGACCACGAGGACTCCGAAGTGTGGGTTGAACTTGTGCTTTGAGAATAGGCTCAAGCCAAGAGTTAGAAAGTAAGGAGAACCGGATAACCCGGTTGAAGTTTCAGAGGAGTTATGATTTGGGTATTATGGAATTGAAGAGTAGTGTATCATTCAAGCGATTTTGCGGTGTTAACAGAGTTGAGAAATTGAGGATCTCTATTGGATGAATTGTCAGAATTTTGAGGAATGAGTGAATTTGTTAGTGGAGTAAGATATACTCACTAATATGGAATAGTATTGTGAATAATTCCGTATGGTAAAGTAGAAAGGATGGTTATGTTACGCATATGTCATAAGGTTTGGAAGTGAGGTAGTGTATCAGTGTTTCAGTTTCTAAGGCCACTAAAATATTTTAGAAGAACGAGAGTACTTAATGGAATATATATATTTGGGATGGTACCTTGTAAGTGGTTAAAGACTTGAGGGTTAAGGACGTTCGGTTTTGTTGGAAGCCTAAGGTAGTGGTGAAGTCTAAGGAGAGACTCGAGGACATGGTTGCCTATTCCAAGTGAAACATGTATGGACCAAATGGAAGCTAGAAGATAAACCAAGTATATCCAGTCTTAGAAGGGAGATCGGGTTCAAGATAGCTAGTCAGAGGTTTAGTGTTAGTGAGCAACTGTAATGGAATGATGAGTTACCTAAGGATCAATTATAAGAGTTTGTGTTGGAATGAGATAACGCCCATTATATAGTAATGGAAGCTCTAGTGGGTTTTGGTTGTATGAGAACTGATTGAGGATAAGGGCAATTAAGTTGGATTTAAGGACTTCTAGTAGAATGGTTTTTGTAATTGGAACGGAGAGAATTACCATAGGGAGACAAGTGAACACCGAGTGCGGAAGTAGTGTGGATGTTGCAATACAACTGTTGCAATGGGGCACATTTTAGATAGAGGCACAATGGGACCATTAAGATTCATTAAGACAAAGTTATGGGCGTGTAGTTGATGATTGTTCACATCGAGGATTTCTAGAGTATGTAGTGTGTAACACCCGAGGTCGGAGAGGCCGAAGAGTGGTTACATGTAACATCCGAGGGCGATGGAGTGGCTGCCGATGCATGATGCATGACAATGAGATACTCCTAGCAGCTTCTAGGGGAAAAACCGAATTCACATCGGAATGAGAGGGATCCTGAGGTTGTGCAGGTATGAGACTACATGGTTGAAAGAAGGCTTATAAGGATTAATTGGTACTACCTATATCAACAAGATACATCTTCTTTTCGGTATCCTAATCAATAAGAACTCCATAGTTAAGCGTGCTTGACTTGGAGTAGTATTGGGATGGGTGACCTTCTGGGAAGTTTCCTGAAAAGCGTGCGAGTGAGGACAAAACATGTTGAAAAGGCCCGTGTTGATTTGTGGGGTTAGTTGATAATCCTGAAAGCAGTCTGGGGTGTTACATAGTGGAATAGAGGAAGTTAGACCTTGGTGTTAAGAGAAGTATGTGATAGAAGTATTATGGTCACAAGTAAGTGTAGTGGATTCCTTGTCTTGAGATGGATGTAAGTAACATACATTTTGTTGAGCAGTGAGTCTTGTATTCTAAGAAGTTGAGTTGATGATAGACAATGAAAGATAAGCTAAGCTGGAGCATATGGACTAAGTGTAGGATGTTGAATATGTTATGTTGTAAGAGCTTATTGGGGGACAATGAGGATTGTCCGTAGCAAGTCATCTAGACAAGTAACCCCAGTATGATGAAGGGATTAGTAGGTATTGGTTTCGAAGAAAATTCCAATCATAAGCGTGTGGCAATGATAAGGTTCATCTTAAGTGCATTTTATTTGGATTGAAAGAGTAATATTGGCTTATTGGAAGTCTGGTTGTTATTTATCTCCTTGAGAAGTATTTGGTTGGTTGGTTAGTCGCGGAGTATAAACATTCACACCGTGTTGGAGCTAAGGATGTCCTAAATGTCATAAGTGTACCATTGTGGATGTACAAATTGAGGATGGAATTGCAAGTCACCACAAGTCAGATTGGTAGTTTTGAGATTGGGATTTCTGAAGGTGTAGTGCGTAGTTTGTCATCTGAGGAGATACCATGGAAGTCAGACATGTGGGAAAACCAACTTAGTAGACCATACTCAGTTTAAGTAAGTCTGGGAAGTACCACTATTATGATTATGAATAACTATACGGAACAGACTTGGAAGAGACCTACTAAGCGGTGATCTGGAAGAGATTAGATAAGTATGTGGTATAGATATTGATAAGGTGTGAAGTGGTTGGTCATGGTATGAAATTGATTAATTCATTTGGATTCATAGCCTTAGATGTAGACTCCCTGAGAATGGTGATGGATGTGTACGATGATACTTTACCCTATTGGAAGGATTCATGAGTTATACTTCCCAGGAGGAACGAGAATCAGTTATTCCTACGGTTAAACATGTAACTCGGATGGTATGTTAGTAAGAGCATGAGCTAAGGTTATGGAAGATGGAACAGAATGATTGAGATGAATGATTTTGGATACAAGTGAAATGTTATCTCTAGATGTGTATGGAATATTTTGTGTGACTCTACGAGATGTATGGACACTCATAGTTATGTTCTAGATTGCTTAAGTTCCTTAGAAGTGGTGTTTTGTTGATAATTTAAAGTTCCTTGACGGTGTTACTTTGTTATTGGCCGAGATTATGTGTCGGGAGGAATATTGAATGAATCAAAACCCTATGAGAGGATTTGATATGGAATATAGTAACCAGAACCAGACGTTGTCAAACTGGTTTGGTTTAGCTACATCGAACACATGATGAACTTAGATGTTCTACGTTTCATGGTTGTAGTAATGTAACCCCTGGATACCTATCTTCTGAAGAGTGTTGGTCTTATTCTACACTTTTGTGAGTCATCAAGGAAGTTATTCTACTAATGGAGGTCGGTAAGGTTCTAGTACCATTTTGGATAGTAGGCACCCTGAAAGGTAAGTGTGTTTCTTTGAAGATTGTTAGCTAAACAGTAGTGCCTAGGAATCCCAGGTGTTCCACTATTGGAATCAGAGTATCACAATGGAGGGTGACGAGAGAAAGAGCCCAATCAAGTCTATGGGGATCAGGGAGATAGTTACTCGTAAGAATGGAGGTAAGGATGAGAGTAAGATAATCTCGTGCTAATGGTTCTATCTTATTAGAGTAGTACGAGAGCAGGGAAGCAGTAGGGGTAAGGGCTTGTAGCATACATTATCAGATCAAGTGAAGTTGATGAGATTACCGGTAGATGGATTACAAGTTTGTCACATTTGTTGAAGGAATAATAAGGGAAGAGTAGTCAATATTGTGTGTGGTTAAGGAATCAATAAATTTTCTTATGAAGAATTAATGAGTATTGATTAACCAAGTCCAGATAAGATGTTGTAATTATGTTTTGTGTAACTTAGTACAAGGAAGGGAAGTCGTGGTTTCCGGGAAGAAAGTGACCCACTAATGTTGAGCGGTATATAAGAGGAATTAAGTGAGAGAAAGTTTAAATGTTAATCCAGTATTAGAATGAGATTGTGATGGAAATAAAGAAGTTTCAAGAGTTCATGAAAGGTTTGTTGGTTTGCTGAGTGAAGGAAATTCGGGGGCGAATTTCAATTTAAGGGGGGGAGAATGTAATATCCCATATTCCCTTAAATGCTCAATTAGTTGTCAGTTGAGATCAATTGAGTACCTGCGTACTATATCTTTTGTTAGTTGTAACAATTAGAGCTCCTTTGTGCTCTAAATGTTGTCAATTGGGACCAATAGAGTAACCAGTGAACTCTGAAGGGATTAATTATTAATAAAGAGACATACCAATATTAATAAGTACAGTAGAGGACATTTTTAGTAACATTAATAATTGGTCAATTGGTGTTGGAAGATGAAATATCAATTGGGATATTTTGATTACTACTTAATATTATATATTATATATATTATATATGTAATGTATTATGTGTGGTAAAGGAAAGAAAAGAAGAAAGGATAAGAATAGAAGAAGAGAGAATGAGAGTTATCAGAAAGAAAAAGAAAGAGAGAAGAAGAAAAAGAGAAAGAAAGAGGAAAAGAAGAGAAGAAGAGGAAGGAAGGAAGAAAGATGGAAAATCATCTTCATCATCTCATCTTCATCATCACCAACTTCATCTTCTTCTACTAGGTGAGTTCTTAGATAGTTTTAGCATTTGGGGGAAAGCAATCTATATTTGTGGGGTTAGGGTTTGTGTGAATCGTGCCCTAACCATGCTATGTGATGATATTATGTTGGTTGTTGTTGAAAAATCAAGTTATGTGAAAATAGTAGGTAAAAATGGTATATGGAAAGGAAAATAAAAGAGGAGTTATTTAAGGAAAGGAGTGGTTAACCGGTTAACTTAACACTGAAACAGAATTAAATCTTCTATTTGTGCAGAATTTGTCACCAGTGGGGTTCAAACCCAGGACCTCCTTTGAACTGTACATGCCTTACCACTAGGCTAGAGAGGTTGTTGTTGAATGCTTATGCAATGAATAAATATTAATCTAAATCTTGATTAAGATAGATTAATGAATTAATTGAGCGTTATAACTTCGTTTTGAATGCGGACAGATGCATTAGTAAGATAATGAAAAAGGACTATTATTATTGTTCCATGTTATAAAATAGTATGTGATTTATAAATGCCATGAATTTTATCATGATGAAATTAAATATTGTTGTTATGTGGAAGGTGAAATAACACGATTAAAAACCTTACAAAGATGAGTGAGGAAACCTAGAAGAATAATTTGATTAATAACTTAGAAAGACAATCTAGGTTATGGAACATGTGAGATACATGTATGAGAATACGGTATTCATTCGTACGACGCTTATGTGAGGTCGTGGACGAATTGTTACCATGATTGAGAATGAGACGCATTGTATGGAACATGCCATATTATTATTTGTGTATTATGGTGAATGAAGTCACCTATGATTGATGAATTTGTTATGGTTCGTGGAACCAATGTTTTGTGGAACCGATCATGTATTCAAAATGTGTGTTTTCTGTGGTGGTACACATCTCTTTTGGTATGCTTAGATGAGTAAGCATTGGGATGTGGGACCAATGATTCGAGCCTCAATTGGGTTTGAGCCCCAACCATGGCGGACATGGGGGAAAGGTGGACACCTAAGTGGGTTAGAGTCTCATACGGTGAAAGATACTCAAAGTGGGTTAGAGTCCCATACGAGTGATGGTTCTTAAAAGTGGGTTAGAGTCCCATAGGGGAACCTGATATCCACCGCGAAAGTCGAATCATACGAGCATGCATGAACCGGGCCTGGCTTAGACGTAAGTCCGTTCGGGAATTGATGCGTCGTGATCTGAATAATGATCGTGGTTGAGTTATGAGAACTCAGATGCATGTTGCCATATAATTGCGAGATAGTTTCCCCATCGCTCAAGTCTTCGTTCCCTTGTTGACTTGAGTTGGATATGAGTTGAATATCGATTAGAATACCCTGTAGAGCCGAGTGGACCCATAGGATAGGAGAACTCACTGAGATTATTATCTCATCCCATCATTGTTGTTATTTTTTCAGGTATTCTTTACAGGTTGGATCTAAGAGAAACTGTTATGGATGTTTCAAGGGTTGCTGTTCATTATGATCTTCCGCTGTGGAGTTGTGTGCAATGAAGATATTGTACATAGTTCTTAGATTTTTTATTGTTTAGGCATTATTGTATAACATGTTTCATTGATGTTTTAGTTTGGACATGTATACATATTGATGCCATTAGGCACTTATGTTGTGACAGTACCAAAATTTAACACTTGTATGATATTATTCTAGATATATATTATACGGGTTGTTACAGTTATCTAATGAATAAAGGGTTGAAAATGTTAATTCATATATTAATTTAATTGTTTTTAAAAAAATTATTTTAACTTTATTAATGGATTGTAAAAATTTATTTATTTTGTCGTTGATATCAGTTCAATTATGAGTTTTCTTTTTGTCTTTCCATGGTTCGAACCCATGACCTCCAATGGAAATTAAATATTGTATTTGTCTATTTGAAAAGTGAAAATAAGATTTTGGATGTGCCACATAAGATAATACGATGATGTGGCACGAATTAAATAGAATTATTAACATGTGTCATAATATAAATAGAATTATATTTATTTTTGTCAAACTTTAGTTATTTAATAAATTAAGGGTCGAAAATGCTAATATATATGTTAATTTAATTGTTTTTTAAATAATTATTTTAACTTTATTAATTTAATTGTAAAAATTTACTGATTTTGTCGTTGATATCAATTCAATTTTGAGTTTTCTTTTCGTCTTTCCCAAGGTTTGAACCTGTGACCACCAATGGAGATTAAATATTGTATTTGTCTATTTGAAAAGTGAAAATAAGATTTTGGAGGTGCTACATAGGATAATAGGATGACGTGGCACGGATGAAATAGAATTATTAACATATATCGTAATATAATCTCCTGCTTCAGATTTAGTATATTATTGACAAAAATTTATATTTATTTCTGTCAAACTTTAGTTATCTAATGAATAAAGGGTTCTAAATGCTAATTCATATATTAATTTAATTGTTTTTTTAAATAATTATTTTCACTTTATTAATGGATTGTAAAAGTTTACTAATCGTTGATATCAGTTCAATTATGAGTTTTCCTTCAATGAAGATTAAATATTGTATTTGTCTATTTGAAAAGTTAAAATAAGATTTTGGAAGTGCCACATAGGATAATACTATGATGTGGCACGAATTAAATAGAATTATTAACATGTGTCGTAATTAAAATAGAATTATATTTATTTTTGTCAAACTTTAGTTATTTTAACTTTATTAATTTAATTGCAAAAATTTACTGATTTAGTCTTTGATATCAATTCAAATATGAGTTTTCTTTTCGTCTTTCCCAAGGTTCGAACCCGTGACCTCCAACGGAGATTAAATATTGTATTTGTATATTTGAAAAGTGAAAATAAGATTTTGGAGGTGCCACATTGGATAATAGGATGATGTGGCACGAATGAAATAGAATTATTAACATCTTTCCTAATATAATTTGATGCTTCAAATTTAGTATATTATATAACCTCCAATGGAGATTAAATATTGTATTTGTCTATTTGAAAAGTGAAAATATGATTTTGGAGGTGCTGCATAGGATAAAAGGATGATGTTCCACGAATTAAATAGAATTATTAACATGTGTCGTAATATAATCTGATGCTTCAGATTTAGTATATTATATAGATGTGTCATAATAAAATTTAATGCTTCAGATTTAGTATATTATATAAAATTTATATTTATTTTTGTCAAACTTTAGTTATCTAATGAATAAAGGGTTGAAAATCCTAATTCATATATTAATTTTTTTTTAAAAATAATTATTTTAATTTTATTAATTGGATTGTAAAAGATTATTGATTTTGTCGTTGATACCAATTAAATTATGAGTTTTTTTCCGTCTTTCCCAAATTTCAAACCCGTGACCACCAATAGAGATTAAATATTGTATTTGTCTATTTGAAAAGTGAAAATAAGATTTTGGAGGTGCCACATAGGATAATAGGATGATGTGACAAGAATGAAATAGAATTATTAACATGTGTTGTAATATAATCTCATGCTTCAGATTTAGTATATTATTGATAAAATTTTATATTTATTTTTGTCAAACTTTAGTTATCTAATGAATAAAGGGTTGTAAATGCTAATTCATATATTAATTTAATTGTTTTTTAAATATTATTTTAACTTTATTAATTGGATTGTAAAAATTTACTGATTTTGTCGTTGATATCAATTCAATTATGAGTTTTCTTTTCGTCTTTCCCAAGGTTCGAACCTGTGACCACCAATGGAGATTAAATATTGTATTTGTCTATTTAAAAAGTGAAAATAAGATTTTGGAGGTGCCACATAGGATAAAAGGACGATGTGGCGCGAATTAAATAGAATTATTAACATGTGTTGTAATATAATCTCATGCTTCAGATTTAGTATATTATTGACAAAAATTTATATTAATTTTTGTCAAACTTTAATTATCTAATGAATAAAGGGTTGTAAATGCTAATTCATATATTAATTTAATTGTTTTTTAAATATTATTTTAACTTTATTAATTGGATTGTAAAAATTTACTGATTTTGTCGTTGATATCAATTCAATTATGAGTTTTCTTTTCGTCTTTCCCAAGGTTCGAATCTGTGACCACCAATAGAGATTAAATATTGTATTTGTCTATTTAAAAAGTGAAAAATAAGATTTTGGAGGTGCCAGATAGGATAAAAGGACGATGTGGCGCGAATTAAATAGAATTATTAACTTGTGTCGTAATATAATTTGATGCTTCAGATTTAGTATATTATATAGATGAATTTCAAGTCATTTCATCATATTGTCACATGACATTGTAATTGATGCATATATTTTTAGTTTGGTAGTACTAAAAATCAATTAGACAAGTAATTAAGAAAAAAAAATAATACTCTCTCAAATTTTTAAGAGGCATTGTGTAAGAAGTTGATATTTCCTTCCATTGAGTCGTGAATTTTTTTGGAGTCTTTTTTGTTATATCTTATTGATGAAAAAGTATGAGGTCTTGTGTTGTAAACTGTCTTGCATATTCTCAAAGACCATGATTTATTTTTTAAAGAATATAATAAATTTGTAATAATAATAAATATATTATTTTATGTTTATTTTTATGACAATTTATAGAGTTTTGATGATAACAGTATATTTAAGAACAATTAATATTATATTGAGATTGTTTAAATGTGTAGAATAATTTGCAATTTTCTACCGGAAATAAAGTCATGATCATTTGTAGAAGAAATAATTATTCGTATCAGAGTCAACAAGTTCGAGCACTTAGACCTCAAATCTAAATGATCGTGCAATCATCTATAGCAAGACGAAGAAAATGATCATCTACACCATAGTCAAGATTTGACCAAATAACCATCTTCACTCAAATAGAAGAAAATGATCATATACCCTCAAACGAATGGAATTATCATTTGTGTTGAGGTAAATAAGGGTTAAAATTCGTACCAATACTAACCAAATCATCTACATCTCGGAGGAAAATGATCATCTATACTCGTACAAACATGACCATATGTACTCATGGTAGGTGACCACCCGTGCTTATATGGCAAAATGATCACATAAATGACGAAGATTGTTGTGTGATGTCACCGCATATAATATTTCAATGGTCACATTATTAAAGTTGTGTTAGAACAAAGGATCATTACACTAAATGGATGGATAAGGATCGATACATGTAGTACAATTCCTATAATTTAAACAACTCTATTTTCAACAGCAAATAATTTGCAAGCACAATTAGCCGGCAATTAAAAAATTTCAAGTCCAAAATATAAAGGACAACTTCAAATGTTGAATTTTGCCCACTCCCACGATCATTATTGTACTATTGCTGAGCCACAATAATATTTTGAATATTTTGTAACTTTTGCAAATGATTTTCAAATTAGTGAATAACTTCTGAGACACAGGTGCTCTTTTATTCATTATTCTTTCTTAAAAAAGTTAAATATTTATAATCAAGTTTTATTGAGTTTACCACTCTAAGTGAATTATTACAAAAAAAAAAAATACTTTTATCATTTATCAAGTTCTCAAATGTGAGGCGAGGAAGTCCTTGAGTGTGATCAAGAAACTCCTTAATGGTTTAAGACAAAGGAAGTCCCTACATATTGTAAGGCAAAGAAGTCCGTGTGGAGCAAGGAAATTTAAGACTAGATTATATTAGTGGTTGTATCTAATCATGGATGATTAGAATGAAATTATTTCACGTGTAAGGGGACTAAACTAAGATCTAGTTAATGAGTTGAATTAGTATAAATTTTGTGTGTCTGATTTCTGATCCCTATTATATTTTCTTTTTTCTTCCATATTATTCGTGCGTGATAATATCAAAAAATATTATTATTTTTTAAATCTAACCATCCAACCCTTTTTTCTTGTGATTTTATCATCTTCATTTACTTCAAAAGTTATTACAAGAGATTACAAATAAGTTATAAGAAAATAGTCTTCCAAAATCTTAAGAAAAAACTTTATTTTCTACCTATGTATTTTCCAATATCTTCCACTCTCATCATTTAAATCACACAAATCCAAGGTGTTTAGAGTGATTTCCAATCCCCTTAGATATCTTCGAAGATCTTTCAAATTCCAAGAATGACGACGCTTGAAAAATTCTACCGGCCTCTCTAACTAGGATTACCATCACTTCCATCTTTCTTTTATAGTAGAAAAATTGAAAGAGAATAATATTTATAATGTTTAGAAATCCTAATGGGCCTGATTTTAGGTTGACCGAGCCGTTGACCATTGACTAAGCAAACAAAGTAGAAATGGTCTCCCCTTGATTACTTTAGGTTTTTGAGGCATAATTCCATAAATTTCCACCTTGACTCAAAATATATGGTGATATCAATTTAACCACCAACTACCTTCTTTCTCCCTCCCACATTTGAATAATTATTCAATGAACTTGATCAAGTCTAAGAAATGACTGAACCTTGATCTTGGCACTTGAATCCACATGCATCGAACCATATTTTCTTGATTAGGTAGTCTCAGAAGTCCACAAGAATTGTTCTTCATCAATAATGCATTTTACCATTCACTTCCTTCAACCATCTTTGAATCAATTTGCTTTTAAATGCCCCCGTTTTGAGTCTTACAACCCTTCATCCATATTCAAAGCATACAAACCAAGGTCAGTCTAACCATATCCCTAAGATGGTATGATTTTCTTATTTACGACATAAAGAGTCAAATGATAACAAGGAGGCAGTGTAAACTTTCCTCCACTATACTTAAGATCACAAGCCTTAACTTCCTCTTCATTCATAATTTGTGTAATAAGAACCTCTGTCTCAAGTTGAGCCTTACCCACGATAACTTTTAATTGTTTCACATTCAATTCTTTAATCGTCATCCTCATATAAGTCTTACCAAAAGTAACATACTTTCTTATGATGAATTTTGGTCCTCAAAGTTACACTCCCCATGACTTGTAACTCTTCATACCTTATGAATAGCCAATTAAGAAACATTTCAAGTCTTACCATCAAGATCATCTTGCTTTATTTACAACAAAAAGGACAAAACTTTGAAGACTTTCAAATTAGAGTAGAATATTGATTTCCTACTGCAAACCTCCATATATGTCTTGAAGTCTATTCATGTGAATTTAAATCTTTCGATTAAGTAAGTTAATTTGGTACCATCCTTAACTTTGAAATTATTTGGCAACCCAAATGTTAGCAAAAGTGTCAATAATGGTTATGTGCATCATTATCCATTATTTCCTACAAACTCATTAAACTACTCTATAACAACCTCCATACATTTTTTAGTTCTTCTTTCACTAACATTACTTGATCTCAAATACCATAAATTTATATTATTATGAATGTATACACTAGTTAATTATGCATGATAAATAATAGTGGAAATATATAAAATATATAACCCACATGTTTTAGACAATTTATCCATGATTAATCCACCAAGTGAAAATTTCAACGCTCTATGTTCAACTCTAGTGAAACAGCCTAGATCATCAAACATGCTTACGAATAATAAATTTATCCCAATCTCGGGAAAATATCTCACATTGTGTATAGGGAACTCATGATCATCAAATATTTTATGTCTGATTGTACCAATACCATGAACCTTGCAAGCCTTATTGTCACTTAGTCGAACAAATCTACCTTATTCCAACTTCAAAGTCTCAAACTATTCTTTATTTGTGCGCATGAGATAAGAGAATATTGATTCCATGGCCCAACTTTATTCAGTGGCTAAAATCGAAACCAATAGTTCACAGACACTCTCATAAATATGCTCATATGAGGAAAGCGCAATCTGAGAAAAATCTTCTTCGCTTACCTCTCAAGGAGATCCTTATTGAAGTGATTTTTTATTTATGAAAAGTAAGGTATTTTAACTTTAACTAGTCAAAACGCCTAGTTTTGAACTTACCTCTAATCTAATTCCTGTTCTTTAGACACTCAAGACTTCACCACTAACGTTAACCTTTAAATCTTTCATCATCAAAAGCTCATTGGATATCACAACTGTCTAGATATCATATGAAGTAATATTACATTCCTTACCATAAATAAGATAATTCATGAAATGTGTAAAGGATTTGGGTAATGAGCTTAATAAGAGTAGATCCTTGTCCTCATCACTAATCTTGACCTTAATATTTTCCAAGTCATCAGCATTCTTGTAAAAAACTTTCTAGTGCTCCACTATAGATGTGTTATCTACCATTCATAATGAGTATGGTTATTATTCCAAACACAACTTATGAGCCAAAGAATTGGCCATATACAATTATTCAACCTTTTTCTCACATTGAAACCAAAATCTCCTCCTTAGAGACTTTCCTTAGAATATTTTTTTCCAAGCCGCAAGATAATGTAAGTTATTTTTGGACATGAGACTCCAATATCTAGAAGTTGGGGAATTGCATGGGGTTGAAAAACCGTTTTCAAATCGAAAACTTTAACAAAATTAGATTTCGAAAACCCTTTGTTTAATAAACAAGATAAAACCAAAAAAATAAGAAAATGGAAAAGTAAAGGTAAGATAGAAAAACACTAGTGATTTATGGAGATTCAGTCTAATGAAGTGACCTACTCATCTCCCCGACAATTCCTTCTTGAAAGTTTCCCCTATGATGATAACTTTTGACAGGATTTGTCCTTGAACCTCCTTATACAAGGATTAGAGATTTACAATGGCTAAGTTCCCAACTAACGATGGAGTTTTAACTACAGAGACCTCCACAACCAATTAAGAGCTTTTAATAGCATGCTAAGCTCATGAACCTAACTGAGAATTTTAACTATATAGACCTCACCAACCAAACAAAGGTTTTAACTGGTATACTTCGAAAACTAAACAAGTTTTTTTTACTTGTTTTATCTCACAAACAAAATAAATATTTCTCCCAAAAAGAATTTAGAATATTACCCTTACACCAGACCAAAACACCTCACAAAGATAATATTTCACTCTCAAAAGCACTCAAGCAAATGTGAGAAAATAAAGAGAGAAAGAGGAGAGTGAGGGAAAGGTATTTCAAATACATTTTATGGTGTATTATAAATGAGAAAGGAGTTTTATATTTATAGGACAAAATTTGGCTTTAAAAAGAAAAGATTCATGGGTCTTTTTAATGTTGATAATCAATCAGGCCAACTACATAATCAATTATCAAGCCCAAAAATGGAATATTTTCAAAAGACTTGTTTCTAAATTGACTTTTAATCCTAATAGTTGATTATGAAACGTTACAAAAAGGATTACTCCATTATGACCAAAGGCTAATCAATTATACAACGCATAAACCCTTCATAAACAAATTTTTAGGTTCTTAGCCAATTAGACAGACACAAAAACATTCTTTTGGTGAATTTAACAAAAAAGATAGGATTTACAAAAGGTTTAAATTGTTGTGGATATATGTGCTTGCAGGTATAAAATTGAAAATCTCATAGAAGATCCATATGAAGTTTTAATGACAACAATAATGACAAAAGTCGGTGTCAATAACATCCAACCTTGATGATGGAGTTCTAACTAAAGAAACATCTCATGCCTCATAAAAAAAGAGACTCAAGATCAAAGTGCTTATATGACTAGAAGAAATCTAGCAAATAATCTTGAAGCCTCAAACTAAGTGTGAAAGCTCGTCAGATCATGTTTGTCCAAAAGTATGAGCGATCAGATTATTATAAAATTAAAGAAGTAGCTTAAAAGTACTAAGTAAACACACACACACACACACACACACACACACACACACACACACACACACACACACACACACACACACACACACACACACACACACACACACACACACACACACACACACACACACACACACACACACACACACACACACACACACACACACACACACACACACACACACACACACCACACACACACACACACACACACACACCACACACACACACCACACACACACACACACACACACACACACACACACCACACACACACACACACCACACACACACACACACACACACACACACACACACACACACACACACACACACCACACACACACACACACACACCACACACACACACACACACACCACACACCACACACACACACACACACACACACACACACACACACACACACACACACACACACACACACACACCACACACACACACACACACACACACACACACACACACACACACACACACACCACACACACACACCACACACACACACACACACCACACACACACACACACACACACACACCACACACACACACACACACACACACACACACACACACACACACACACACACACACACACACCACACACACACACACACACACACACACACACACACACACACACCACACACACACACCACACACACACACACACACACACACACACACACACACACACACACACACACACACACACACACACACACACCACACACACACACCACACACACACACACACACACACACACACACACACACACACACACACACACACACACACACACACACACACACACACACACACCACACACACACACACCACACACACACACACACACACACACACACACACACACACACCACACACACACACACACACACACACACACACACACACACACACACACACACACACACACACACACACACACACACACACACACACACACACACACACACACACACACACACACACACACACACACACACCTAAAGATATATTTTCAAATGTTTTTATCTTGAAAATTATTTTCTAAATCAACGCAGGTGATTAAAAGAATTTCCAAACTTTTTCAAAACTACTTTTAAACAAATCAATTGATTGGTAACATGTGTCAATCAGTTGTCAAACCTTTTATGAGCCAACTAATTGATTGAAGCATTAAGCAATCGATTGGAGAAGAGCTAATTGATTAATAAAGCAATTATGACATCACATTAATGACTTTCTAATTGAATAAAAATGAGTTGGATAACCGATTCGAGCTTTGTGCCAATCGATTGGCTCATTAAACCATCCCATGGATCATTTCCTTTTTGGATATTCCAACTCCTATATAAAGGAGGCTCACATCCACTTCTTATCACGCCACTTTCCAAAGATTTACATTTTCTTTGGAATTTACCTCTCTATTTTCTAACTAGAAACATTTATATTTCACTTAAATTTGCCAATTATTTTGAGTGAAACCTTGCTTGTGAGGAAGATTCTATAAGTGGTCGTGTTGTTTTAGTTAATTCTTGAGAGTGTGGTTCTCTTGAGAAGACTGAGATTAGTTCTTGAGATGAACCTGTCGTAAATTCTCTATTCTTGGTTTATTAAGCCTTTCCAGAAGAAAAAAAAACTATTTTAGTTATTGAGATCAGCCTGAAAATCTCTTAGAGGGTCATAGCTTAGCCTGTGGTAAAAGTTGGTTGTGGTTGGGAATAAGCCTGTAAAAATCTCAAGATCATCTTATATAATGGTTCGTGGGCATAACCTATAAAAGCTCACAAGTTTATAATCAAAATTTCAAGAAGACCTCTTGGGGACAGGACTGGGACAACATTCGTCCAAACCTAGATAACTTTATGGTGAAATCTATCTAACCATTACTCTCTTTATTTTTATTCTATTTACTTTTTCTATTTCCGATACACTTTAATCTTAAGAAGCTATTAACAAAATATTAATTGAGAAAAGTATAAAATTAATTACAAATTTTAAATAGCACAATTCACCCCACTTTTGTGCTTGAAGTCACTTATCCAACAAGTGCGTGTGTGATTTGCCTTATTAAGTTTGAGAGTTTGTCTTGTACCTTTACAGACACAAATCACTTGACCCAGACTCAACGAGCTTTCACACTTTCTCTCTTTCATAAATCATAAATTTATGGTTCCTTGCCATATTATCTATGACTTTAGCACTTTGTTGGAACCTTTAAAATTCTTTTGATGAGACTTGAGATAACTCTTCAAGAAAAACACCATCATCAAACACATTGCTTGATCATAAATCTTCATTTACTTCAATGAACATTGCTTGACATAATGGGTTATCCTTCATAGATAGGCTTTGATATCTTGATCTCTAAATACTTGATCATAACTTTATCAATATAACTGATAAACACAACTTGATCATTTCACTGGATAATACCTAGATCTTTAAGCATCATCACATGATTACACTATATATTAATCTTCAAGCACCACCAGTTGATCCCGTCATATGATAACTTCATTTTCCATCATCTGAACCAAAGCACTTCTGATGAAGACTTATCTGATTGTGTTAAGCATGAAGAAATTGATGCATCACCCTTCAAAGCTTCTATACACTTTTATTGAGTTATGGTTTCTTGTATCTTCACTTTCCACAATCCAAAATTGTTGTCTCTAGAAATTTTTTTGATGTCCCATTCTTAAGTCATTTTGCTCACGTTGTTCCTTTTTATTGCATGAATTAGGCAAAACAATATGGGTAATACAAGATGTTTGGATGTTCTAGTTCAACATGTGGGACATGATGTTCTAGCATGTGTGCAACATATGGCATCGTCTGTAGGCTATATTTTGTGCGTGTTTCTGTTGTTTTCTGAGCAAGACTGTTGTTGTTCTAAAAAGATTATTTGTTAGCAAGTTATTAGTAAGAACTTTAATGTGTCAGACAAATAATAATGTAAATTAAAATAATGTTCTCACTACTACAAAATATACATTTCCTAACAATTTCTTACTACAATCATTTATCCAACCCAAGTAATATCTATTCATTAAGTGTTTTTTAAAACTTTTAAACCAATTTACCTCACGGTCCAAATAAACAATTATGAGGATATGTGTATCACTGAAACACTTTAAATCCTGACATCAACAATTTCATGTTTTTTCGTTACAAAAAGGGAGTGTTCCCTTAATTTTTATTATTTTAAAAAAATTAAACTACTTTTAACCACAGTCCAAATTAACAGTCGTAGTTCAATATCAGGGACATTTCATAACGGTTCCTGTGATCATCCGTGATGAAATGTTTTACTTATATACTTCAGAACATAATGCTATTTAAGGTGAAACTCTAACTTCTTACACCTTATCCCAATCTCATAAAACCCAACATATCTTTACAAAACTCCAACATATGTTTACAAAACTACAACTTAACTTCTCCAACTAGTATGGATCAAGGAGGGTGTCACGAATATTTGCAAGACAAAACACAAAACTCATTTATTTGTCTTCCTCTTCACATTCATGATATGTACGTGAAACATTTTCCACCGTTGATTTTATGAGTTATGTTGTTGTTGTTGTTAAAAATATTTTTCCTTTAGGGTTTATTGTTTTTCTTCTTGTTAAGATGAGATTAATGGTTTTATATAGTTATTTTTGTTGAGATAAGTAAAAAGTTTATGTTATTGTTGTGGTTTTTGTTAGTTATGTTGTTGTTTTTGTCGAGTTATGTTGTTGTTTTTGTTGACACAAATACATATTTTTTTGTTAATATTGATGTTTTTGTTGAATTATGTGCTTATTTTTGATGATATAAGTAAAAGGTTTATGTTATTGTTGTGGCTTTTGTTAGTTATGTTGTTGCCTTAGTTGAGTTATGTTATTGTTTTTGTTTATACAAGTAATTTTTTTTTGTTAATGTTGATGTTTTTTTTAGTTATGTTGTTGTTTTTGTTGAGATAAGTAAAAAAATTATGTTATTATTGTGGGTTTTTCTTAATTATGTTGTTGTTTTCGTTGAATTTTGTTGATACAATTAAAAGGTTTTTATTAATGTTGATGTTTTATTTGAGTTTTTCAATCGAGCATTCCTCTAATTGTTCCTTTCCTTGTGAATTTTGCTACAACAGATTCATAATCAAAGTATATAAGTATGTTATTAGCCTCAATTCTATTAACTTCACTCAACATGTTTAACATCGTCATAGCTTCAACCGCTGCCAGATTTAGGTAACCATTATGTGACCAAGTTGCATGAGTTATTAAGGTATTATTGCCTGCTCCCTAAATATTGATCTTGTGTTGCACCTCCCCTTTAAATCCATGTTTGCATCTGTGTAAATATAAACACTCTTGTTTTTCCACTTGTTGGTGCTCATCTTCGATCCCATTTGGTCACCTTTCTTGTTGCGCTTGTTGAGGATCGTCTTCATATCATGTAGAGTACAAAACAATTGTATCATCTGTTGAAATTGACTTATGATTCCCGTGAAATTCCATGACCAAATCATTCTTGATCTGAAATCGGATCTCTTCCAGAAGAAGAAGAGGTAATTACGGTACCTCCGTCAATCATGTCCAAGAGATCCATTCCATCCTTTTTCTTAACCATCCATCAGTTGTCCCCGATCGATGAATTCCGTAGTGCCGCAACATTCAGTCCCAATCCATCATCATATTGCCTTCTTATATTGATAGGTTATGACATTCTGTGACGCAGAGATCAATTGGAGTTATGATTCCTAGATCTTATAAATATCAACAAAATTTAAAACTTTGATATGCCTCTGATTCTAGCGGTCACAATCGTTGATCCAAACCTGAAAGGATTCCTCGTGGATGACAAAAGCTCTTGAATTTTCCTCTACACTAAAACGTTGGAATTGCTAGGCCTCCAAAAAGTGAATATATATTCGTATTACAGGGAAAGATGTTGGCTTTTAACGATTTTATAACTCTCCCTTAGGGAATGATAGATCTGACATCGGCGATCAGAGAATAAGTGTGCGAGAGAAAGTTAATCCTCAGTTTCCATCTAATACAGTATAAGAACACCTTTTAAGGTATCCTAAGGAGGTCATTCTTAGTGAAGCTAGAAGCTGTAACATCATCATTCCACCTAAAAGTAACCTTCTATAAAGAGAAGGAAAGTCGATCATTGTTAGAAGGAGAAAATACGAGGAATACCAACTCGTTCGACCTGGACACACATAAGGATGAAATTAGGCCCACGCCAGATGAAGAGTTTGAGTTTCTTCAACTCGGCTAAAATTTTGCCTAGTCGGTAAAGATAAGGTTCGAGATTACTTTGGAAGTAAGGGCCACCCTAATTGAATGTATCTAGGTGAATGCAAACCTTTTCACCATCTCTCCACATGAGATGCTCGACATCAACCCGGTGTTGTATGCCATCCGCTGAATGTGCATGCTGGTCCCAGTTATGTCTCCCAACGTCGAAGGAGGCAGTCCCCTGAAAAGAATTAAGCTACAGCAAGCCTGATGAAAAACCTATTAGATGTCAAACTCATTTTTGTTGCAAAGCATATGGAGTGGTTATCCAATTTTATTTTATGGTGAATAAGAACCCGGGTAGATGGAGAATGTATGTTGATTACACTGATCTAAATATGGCATGTCCAAAGAATTCTTATCTACTTCCAAACATTGATAAAATCATGGACAATTCATCTGAGTACCAATTGCTATCCTTCGTGGATGCTTACTCGGTGTATAATCAGATGCATATGTTTGAGCATGAACAGATAAACACAATGTTCATGATCGAGAACACCAGTTATTAATACAACAACATGCCTTTTGGGTTAAAGAAAGCTAACACAACATATCAAAGGATGATGAACTAGATCTTTCAAGAGGAAATAATGGAAACGCTTGAGGTGTACATGGACAACATGATTGTGAAATCTAGTAGAGAGGCATTTCACGCTTAGTACCTCCAATAAGTATTAAAGAGAGTTCGATAGTACAACATGAGGCTAAAATCGAAGAAGTTCGCCTTTGGGGTAAGAGCCGACGAATTCTAAGGCTTCTACCCACTGGGTAAGGAATCAAAGAAAACATCGACAAGTGTGAAGCAGTGATCTGAATGAATTCACCGACATTGAAAAAGGAGGTTCAAAAATGGAACAAAATGTTAGTTATTCTGAACATATTCATTTCAAAACCCGCACATCACATTTTGCCCTTCTATAGGCTGTTGGGAATGATGGTATACTTTGAGTGGACGCCAGACCATGAAGAGGTGTTTAAATCCTTGAAGAAAACCTGGGCTACGTCTTCGGTGCTTACCCGACCACTTCTGGGGAAAACTTTGATCTTGTATATAGCAATTACAGAGGAAACAATAAACGTAGTCCTTATTAGAGAGTTAGAATTTGGCCAGATCCTAGTATATTTCGTGTCAAAGGTACTAGACAGGGCTAAGACACAATACCATAAGATTGAGAAAATAGCCTTGGTGTTAGTGACAAAATCATGAAAACTCAAGAGGTACTTTGTTGGACATTACATTTCCGCCCATACGAATTTTCCACTAAAGCAAGTACGCTATCGGTCGGACCTGGTCGGATGTTTGACGAAATAGGCCAGAGAGTTATTTGTTTTTGAAATGTCCTTTGAGGCATGTAAAGCACTAAAGGCTCAGTTGTTTGCTAACTTCCTAGCCAAAACGACCCTGGTACCTCGCGAGCCATATTGTACTTAAGTTGCGTTCACAAATGGGTCGTCGAACACCTAAGGAAGTGGACCAGGTGTAATTTTGGAGAATAAATTTGGGCTTATGGTAGAGTTTCTTTGAGATTCGGGTTCCTAACCACCAACAACCAAGCTAATTATGAATCAATAATCACATGAATTACCCTGGCTAAGGAAATGGGTCCCGAAGCAATCAAGTTGAAAATAGACTCCCAATTGGTCGTCTCTCAAATAAGAGGGGAGGCCCATGCTAAAGACTTGTTATTACAATAATACCTTAAACTAGATACCAAGAAATTGGCGACGTTCAAACATTTGAAGTTTCTCACACTTCACGAGAAGAGAATACTAACATCGATGTTTCATCTCAGCTGGTCATCATTAGGAGCCCGAGGATCAACCAATCCTTCATCCAGGAGACCAAAAAAGCACTAAGCATATAACTTCATGGAAGACGATGATAACTATTTGTAATACTATCATGCCCTCCATGATGACCCCGATTCAAAGGTACATTGATATGGGAGACCTTTCGCCAGGCCCATCAGAGGCACCTCTGGTGAAGATATGGGCTACTGAATATACCATGATCAGGGGGAATTTATATAAAAAGGCCTACCTATGCCATGTTGAGATTGTTAGGGAAGGAGGAAGCTGACTACACCTTTCTAGAAGTACACGAAGGGATAGACAAAAAGCATATGGGGCTTCGCAGTTGGCAAAAGAATCTTGAGAGAAGGCTATTTCTAGTCGACCATGATCCATGATTCCCGGGAGTATGCGAAAAATATGGAAAATGCCACTGGCACGAGGATGTTTTCAATGCTCCATCCATCCACTAAGTTGCATTTTTTGATGTCATTGTAGTCGTTCCTACAATGGGGGCTAGATATCCTTGGTCTGTTTGCCCCTATATAGGGGAAACTCAAGTACTTGATCATAGTTATGGATTACTTTACCAAGTGGATCGAAGTAGAGACACTAGAAAATATTACTATAGAAAACGTCCTGAAGTTCTTCAAGAGAAACATACTGGCCAGATTTGGGGTCCCCCAAGCCATAGTAACAGATAATAGAATGCAATTCATAGATAAAATGTTGAGAAGCCTGTTGGAGGAATTAAAGGTCAAGCAAAACTTCATGTCAGTGGAACATCCTCAAACAATGATCAAGTTGAAGCGGCCAACCGAGTGTTGATCAGAGGTTTAAAGCGAAGACCGGAGGGGGCCAAGGGAAACTGGGTCGAAGAACTGTCACATGTAATTTGGGATTACAACACTATTCCTCAATCAACTACAATAGAAACTCCTTTTCTGCTCACGTACAACATAGAAGCAGTCATTCCAGTAGAAGTTGAAGATTTGAGTTGGAGGACAACTAAAATTTTGCCAGTGGAAGACAATGGCAAAGCCATCCTAGAAGAGATCTACCTTTTATAAGAGAAAAGGATGAAGGTTTCCTTCACCAGCACCATCGTTAAGGAGGCCATGGCCGCTAGGTACAACCGTCGAATCTGACCAAGAGAGCTCCAAGTAAGGGACATGGTGCTCAAAGGGTTGACATAAGAGAGAAAAATTCCCGAGACGAAAAGATAGTAGAAAATTTGGATTCTAATACACTTTCACCTTTAGATTTCAAACAATACTTCTTCAGTCACTTATCACCAATATTCAATTTTTGTGACTTCGGTCACTTCATTCCATTTATATCCATGATACACTCATATTCTACCTTCTTTCACTTCATGCGATATATACCTATTCTTTGAGCCAAATACATTATACCTTTGTGCTCCATCTTGTACCTCCTTGTGAACCAAAAGTTGTTTGGCCCGTAACCCAAACACATAATTCCTCTCTTTTTTTGGTTGTTCCGATACAGTGATACTGTGCTGTAGGCCCTCACTTGTCGGTTCATACCTGTTTACTCTTGGGTTCATATCTTCACCCCTTGTTTGAGTTCAAACAATATTTTCCTTTGGTTCTGACCATACTTTGATCACACTTCTTTTCATCTCCCACCACTAGTTCTTTGAACTACGAAGCTCTGAATTCCTCATTGCACTATGAGGACACGTAGGCATGAGGGCCCCAATCCTCACCGAGCACTTTATCTATTTCTTTTCCTTTTCCCATCCTTTTGGGAGTAATCTTTAGATATCACACATATTCAAGCGAGAACAATCAAAACGGTTCCCATGGAGTACCATGGATGTTTGGGGTGCTAATACCTTCCCCTTGCATAACCGACTTCCTTACCCAGCATATCTCTTTCCCCTGGGTTTTATCGATGTTTTCCCTTCCCTTTGGGGATGAATAAAGTTCGATGGCGACTCTGTTGTATGTTCGAGCGTGTGATACGTTCAGGTATATTTCTGCTAGTTTCACGGGGCCACATGCCACGAACAAAGCATGACTAGAAGGGATACCAAAAATCTTCCTCCTATATTTGACATATACTGTCTCAACAATACCAAGAAAAAATATTTTTATGAATCAGAGAAAGAAAGTAAATTATTTTTGGTGGCCTGTAACACCCCAGACTGCTTTCAGGATTACTGACTGACCCCACCAACCAACACGGGTCTTTTCAACATGCTTTATCCTCAGTCACACGCCTTATGGGAAACTTCCTAGAAGGTCACCCATTCAAATACTACTCTCAATCAAGCACACTTAACTATGGAGTTCTCATTTGTTAGGTTACCAAAACTAAAATGAATCTTGTTGGTATAGGTAGCACTAATTAATCCTTATAAGAATTCCTTCAACCATGTAGCCTCATATCTACATAACCTCCTAATTCCTCTCATTCTGATGCGAATTTGATATTTTCCTAGAAGATGCCAGGAGCCACTCATTGTCATGTCTTGTGCACCGACGACCACTTCCCACGCTCGTCAGCCTCGGATGTTACATGCTCACCAGCTTCCGCTTGGTTCGTCCCCGAACCACATCATATTGGGAGAGATATGCTCTAATACCATTTGTAACACCCAATACTGCTTTTAGGATTATCGACTGACCCCATAGACCAACATGAATCTTTTCAGCATACTTTGTTCTCACTCGAATGCTTTCTAGGAAACTTACCATAAGGCCACCCATCCAAATAATGCTCCAAGTCAAGCACGCTTAAATATATAGTTCTTATTTGTTAGGCTACCGAAAAGAAGATGCATCTTATTGGTATAGGTAATAACAAATAAATCCTTATAAGCCTTCTTTTAACCATGTAGTCTCATACTTGTACAACCTCATGACCCCTCTCATTTCAATATGAATTTATTTTTTGCCTAGAAGCTTCTAGAAGCCGCTCATTATCATGCCTTGTGAACCAGCAACCACTCACCGCCCTAGTTAGCCTCGACTGTTGCATTCTCCGCATCGACGAGGGCTTCGTACATGACAAAATAATCTTTAGCATTTTTTGTGAAGTGTTCCGGGACTAGAATGACCTTATCCAGTTGACACACAAGGCCAACTCTGAAGAAGTGTCTGAAATAACACAAAAATTAGTATAAGAATGGGAAGAAATGGGAGTAGCCAAGATATAATCCTCCTTAAAGTCTTTATATCTCTCCTTATAAATATGGAAGATTTTATTTTTGGAACGATAAAGGAAAATGAGCCCATAATTATCGCCTCCCTTTGAGACAGGGTTAACCTCAAATAGGTGAAAGAAAAGGTTCCTGGAGGTCGAATCCATGTCCCATTGATACTCATACCAATACTAGAAAACCCTCACGAAGCCCAAGGCATGCGAGTGAGGTTGCAAGGGGAAATTCAAAGATAATCCAAGACATCTTTTACGAAGGTATTCAACGGGAATTGAATGCCATGATTATGAAATATGCAATCGTAAAAGGGAATAAAACACCATTTAAACTTACTACACACCCACTTGTCAATGGGGATTGCAAAGATCACCTAGTCAGAAGGGGATCCTACCTCGAAGGAGGCAATCACAACCCTCGCCTCTTAGGTGTAGAAGGATCATATTTCCAGATATTATGGGTGTACCCATAAGTAATCTTCCACGTTTTCCGCGGTCATCATATTTTGAGCGATCGAATATTGCACCTATAAAAGAGAAAAGAGAGATAGATAGATAAATAGATAAATAAATATATAGATAGATAGGTAGATAAATAGATAGAGAGGGAGAGAGAGAGAGAGAGAGAGAGAGAGAGAGAGAGGTCCACATGTTTAAGGCAATAGAGTCGATAGCCAAGCCTATAAAGATGAGGTAACAAGAGAAAACATATAAACAAAAAAAAAATTGGAGGCGAAACATGCCTTTTATGAAGAAGCCAATCAAAAGTCAATAACCCATATCAAAGATAGGGGAAAGATAAAATAGAATCTAGTTTGTCATCCCATAAAACAAAGCCAAGAGGCAAAAGAACTTAAGTATTCTAAGTAGGGGAAATCGTTCACTGTCCTCTAGACCTAGGGCGACGTGCCTGAAACAAAGAGTGGAACATTTCAATTACAAGAGAGCATTTAATGCACTTATTCTCTACTACTTTTTCAACTAACATGAAACGTTTCACTTGCTTGTCTCCACAGGAAACACTCTTGATGGCTAGCCTCGACCGCTATAGGAGACGATGCTTTAATTAACACCCTTTAGTTGTTATAATTTAGTTCGATACTTCTAGTTATTTAATCAACACTTCTTTCTTCACTAGTTCATTTTGCAAAACATCAAATTTATGGAGAAATTCCGATTCATCACCATCATGATAATTATGATGATGATGATGATGATGATAATGAATCAAAATTTCTCAACAAATTTGATACTTTGCAAAATAAATTAGTAGAGAAGAAAGTGTTGATTGAAGATTTAAAAGCATTGAAACAAATTATAATTGTTAAAGAGAAAGATATGGATAATGAGTTGCAGAAAGCTTGAAAAAACATTGATTAATGTATGTTGTTCTTCAAATATAACTTAATTTTTCATATTGTTATTTTCTAAATAGAATTGAAAGGTTGCATGTTTAGTGAACGGATGGTGAAACAAGCATTTCAGTAAGTTATAATAAACTCAAATGTAAATACCTCCATGGTTGGAATCTACAAACGAGGTGAAATATTGAGCGCTAAATGTTTCAGTACGGATGAAATATAAAATATTGGTCAAATATTTAAATCATACAAAATGCTGGTGTCGAGTATCGAACCCATGACCATTCCATATTTTACTATAGTTTTTTTTCCAACCATAGTGATAGGTTTCACGATATTCATTTTTTACCACGGCTACCAGCCCGTGGTGACAAAGAGGGTACATTCTACCACACCATTCGTTACCACGAATCTCCAACTGTGGTAAAATCATTCTCCCAACCATGGTGAAATGTTGTTTTTGTAGTAGTTCCTCAAGCAAAATTAATGTACACACACAAAAATGTCAGCACACTCACTTACAAGTAAGAAGAAGATAAAAAACGAGAACACAATTTTTTTATTCAATTGGATCAAACCGGTATATTCTAGAGGAGAGAGAAGCTTTCCAATTCAATATACTTCAAAATGTTGTTACAAGAAATTGAAAATGAGTTACAAAAAATAGTTTTTCAAGATTTCTAGAACAAACCATAATATTTAGTCAAGTGTTTCCCAATCTTTCCAAATTTCAATATATGAATCACAATAATCCAAAATGCACTACTACAAAATAGACCTTTCGTATCACTAAATTACAACTGTCTGACTGTTAACCGTGGTAATGCCTCATTTTTGGACGCGCTTTGTTTTTTTTTAAATTTACAAAAAAACATTGCACTACGATCAAACTAATAAATCGTCATTATACATTCATGGAGTGACGGGGTTCGAATCCCAGCTCCAATAATTTTCTAATTTTTGTTACCATAAGTGTTGTCCTTATAATATGATATATATATATATATATATATATATATATATATATATATATATATATATATATATATATATATATATATATATATATATATATATATATATATATATATATATATATATATATATATATATATATATATATATATATATATATATATATATATATCACCACGGTTGTTAATGTCAACCGTTGTGAAAGACATTACATTTCATCACAGTTTTTGAATATGACCATGATAAAATTGTTTACCCATATATAAGCGAATTAACTCTCGCCTCTTTATAGTATCGTCGTATCTCTCACAACAAACCCCTAGCACACATTTTCTCTCTTTTTCTTTGACATTAGATTTCCTACTCTATAGTATAGCTGATGACTTCTTAGCAAGTGTACCTATAGTGTCGTAGTAATAAAATATCGAATCCATATGAACTACTTTTTAATAAGACAGAAAGTGTACAATGCATAGAAAATAGTAAATGTGTGTGTGTGTGGGGGGGGGGGGGGGGGTCAGATTTCAAAGCGAAAATAACAAAGAGTTCAGACAAAATAATGAAAGTGCTCAAGTCGTGTATAGAATCCCCTATTTTTCTATTATTGATGTTTGATGTCTCACATGAATGGTCCCATCACTATAATCCCACGACGAATTAACAAGACGACTATAACCGATCTGTCGTGAAATAGCTCACTAATCACTACTCGGAGTTTCCTATCCCTAGTCCACTAGCGTAAGTAGGATTAGGCGATGTAACAGAGTGTTAATTCACTAGCCATTACTTGAGGTTTCCTATTTCTAGTTTACCAGTGTAAGCATGATAATTGTCATAGGTCCAACACATAGACTAATGGTCAGTAATCCCTATTTGCCCAAAATCAGATTAAAATAATATCTCACATAAAAAGCATTACGAATGAGAAACAATTAAATAAGATTATAGATTAAAGCATTCATGTAAAGTCAAATCAACATATTGCTCAACAATATTGAAATAAGTTCATCATAACACAACCTAACTTAGAGGAGTTTAGCTACTCATAATTCAAAATATAATACCAAAAATAATTGAAGAGAATAGCATAAGATCCCTTGAAGTATTAGCCTCAAATGACTCCAAATGCTATAAAAACCACTTCTGATGTTGCAAACTTGTACTCTCTATTCCAAATTTCGTAACCCTTGTGAAAGTGCAGAAAATCCACTTTAATAGCCTTCAGAATTAACCAAAACGCGTAAGAAAAGCCCATAAAAAGGAGCGAATACGTGCGTAATGACCTGCATCGCATGCGCGATGCAACCTTTATGTCATTATCATGCGTGCGATATTGCGCATGATTATTCCAGTGGTTGCACGCTTTTTCTCCCTTTTCCACCTGAAATTTCACTAATTCCAATTTATTCACACTTAGCTATTTTTTCCTCATTCTTTGGTCTTTCTTCTTCATTTTTGCTCATCTTCAACTTGTTTTGATCCGTATAATAATAATTGCTTATCCTCAAGTATCTCACATGCAACTGTATATTTCAACAAAAAAAACATGTCGCACAATAATAATTGAACATCACCAAATAATTTTTTTCTTTACCTGACCATCGTTCTAGCTTCCAACCTCTTCTCGGTAAATTTTGAAAATGCCCTCAAACTTTGACGAGTTCTCAACCTGTCTCTTATCTCACTTTGACTCACTCAATGGATAAGGTCATCTCTCAATCAACATGCAAAATTATTTATGCTTAGCTTGATCATGTTTTAATATAACTCATCAAAGAAATCAAAACACACATATTTGAGGATTTTTTAGGTTGTAACTTGGCTTATGTTTGGTCGGATATTTTTGAGAAGGTAGGTTTAAACCTTTGGAGTTAGGTTCTAAGTTCTCCTTCTACCATAACCCCTATGTTTCTTCTTGATGGTACTAGAGAATTTTTCCTATTATGGTCCTTACTATGCTTAACATTATTTTTCTTTCTCTTTTTTTGTTGAAGATATGTCTTTTTCCGCTTCTTATTTTCTCATAATTTTGAATTTTGACTAATTTTCTCTAGTACCCCAACCCTAACCCCAAACTTAAAACTTTGCTCACTTCCAAGAACAACCCAAACTTAATCTTTTTCATACACTTTAAGAACTACAATTCTACCTAACTCCAAAGGGAGGGTGGAAAGATAAGATCTTTCAAGTAATACGACTAAAAATTAAGGCTAAGTCAGCAAAAGAAAGGCTAAGCTCAAAGTGGTTAGCAACGAATATACCTATTACTACATGATGGTTTAAAAAGGCTCAAAGTTATAAAAAAACAACTGCCTCAGTATGTGTTAATCAATCAAGACAAATTTAATCGGAAATAGTTCAAACCAGATAAGACAATAATGTGTGGATACACTCAATAAGAAAAAATAGTGAACAATGAAATATTTGGCTAAAACCTTACTAGTTGAGGTATATGTAGGTTGAGTACAAGCCCTTTGATTCTTTTCTCATCCTTTGCCTTCAAGTTGTAAATTGCTTTCCTGATGATCAAGTTCCTTTTTGGATCATTTGTTCATTGCTAAAGTGATAAACTTATAAATTTGAAGAAAAAAAACCAACGACAAACTCGTTCATTAAAAACATCATAGAGAGTAATGGAAGGAGCATGCTCGGGTAGCTAATTCATCTCTTGGAAGGTCTCGAATAATATATTGTAAATTCTGCACACGCAAAAATGGTTACAACCAATGGATTGCCTCTCATCCAATATTTTTTTTCGTCATTAGCTTAACATTTGAAATTAGGGGTCTAACAATATTAGGGAGGTTTTTTCACTTGGAATATCTCCTCAATAATAATACTTTAGACGTTGTCCATTCACTTTAAATCTCCTCATATCACCGGGATCCTGAATTTCAATAACACCACTCTGACAAACTTCGGTAACCACAAACGGTCCTGACCACTTGGACTTCAGCTTTCTTGGAAATAATCTCAAATGTGAATTAAACAGTAATACTTGTTAGCCTACTTGAAAGTTCCGCCTTACAAGCTTCTTGTCATGATATCTTTTGGTCCTTTCCTTATAAATTAATGCATTTTCATACGCGGACAATCGCATCTCCTCCAATTTATCCAATTTCAATAATCTCTTCCTCCCAACCAACTTTTTTGTCAAAATTTAGGAATTTTTCCGCCCAATATGCTTTGTGCTCCAATTCGAAAGGGAGATGACATGCTTTCCCATACACCAGTTGATACAGAGAGAAACCCAAATGTTTTTTGAAAGCTGTTATGTATACCCATAGGGTGTCATCCAATTTTGTTGACCAATCCTTTCGTGACGCTGCCATATTTTTCTCCAGAATTTACTTTGGTTGTCTGTTCAATACTTCAACTTGACCACAAGTCTGAGAATGATATGGTGTTGACACCTGATGTTTAACATTATATTTTCCCAACAGTCTTTTGAAATACCTATTGCAAAAATGTGTCCCTCCATCATTGATCAATACCATGGGTACACCGAACTTGGAAAAAATATTCTTTTCCAAAAAATTAGTAACAGTTCAGGCATCATTAGCACTGCAAGCAATTGCCTTCATCCATTTAGTAACAAAATCAACACATATAAGAATATAAAGATACATATTTGATTGGGGAAATAGACTCATGAAATCAATTCCCAAACAATCAAATGGTTCCACTTCAAGCTTAGTATTTAAAGGCATCTCATCTCATTTTGAGATGTTACCCGTTTTGTTCTATTCAGGGCATATAGACACATATAATTTACAATCATTAAATAAAGTAGGTCACCAAAACCCATTTGTGGTATCTTAGTTGCAGTTCTCTCTCCACTATGGTGTCCCCCATATGTTGAGCTATGACAATGCCATATAATGTTATCCGCTTCTTTACCTATAACACACCTACGAAGTAAACCATAAGGACTTCTCTTAAAGAAGTATGGATTACCCCACAGATAAAAAATTGCCTCTTTATAGAAGTGTTTCATTTGTTTCCAAGTGTATTCTTATGGCACTGCATTTGTCGCCTTATAATTTTCAATGTCCGCAAACCACAATATTTCACTAATTGCCATCAACTGCTCGTCTGGGAATGTCTATGTAATACCTTGCTTATTTTTTGTCAGTTCAACATTTTCTAACCTGGAGAGGTGATTTGCCACCATATTTTCTATTCCTTTCTTGTCTTTAATTTCCATATAAAATTCTTGCAACAAAAGCACCCATCTTAGCAATCTTGGTTTGGAGTCACTTTTATTGAATAAATACTTCAAAGTTGCATGATCTATAAAAACAATAACCTTTGAACCAATTAAATAAGGGCGGAAATTTTCCAAAGCAAATACTATTGCTAGCAATTCTCTTTTAATGGTGGTGTAGTTAACTTGATTATCATTTAAAACCTTATTGGCATAGTAAATTGCATGGAAAATATTTGTGTGCATTTGACCAAGTATTGTGCCAACAACATAATCACTGGCATCACACATGATTTCAAAAGGAAGCTCCCAATTCGGGGACACAATTACCGGAGCGGTAGTCAATTTATTTTTTATGATAGAAAAATAGTGTAGGCATAATTTGTCAAAGTCGAATACATTTTCTTTGATCAGGAGATTACATAAGGGTTTTGAAAATTTTGAAAAGTCTTTAATGAATCTCCTGTAAAAACCTGCATGACCTAGAAAAATCCTTACTCCTTTAACATTTACCGAAGGTGAAAGTTTTTCTATCACTTAATTTTTTGCTTGATCGACCTCTATGCCTTTAGCAGAGACTTTGTGGCCAAGAACAATGCCTTCAGTTACCATAAAATGAAAATTTCCCAATTTAACACCAAGTTTGTCTCGGTACATCTCCTAAGGACATTATTCAATCGATCAAGACAACAATCAAATAATTTACTATAAACAGAAAAATCATCCATAAATACCTCTATTGAGTTTTCAACCATGTCAGAAAAAATAGAAAGCTTGCACCTTTGGAATGTTGATGGCGCATTACATAGTCCGAAAGGCATCCTTCGATACACAAATACTCCGAATGGGCATGTGAATGCAGTTTTCTCTTTATCAGTAGGATCTACCGCAATTTGGTTGTATCCCGAATATCCATCCAGAAACAATAGTAGGCTTGTCTGGTTAAGCTTTCAAGCATTTGGTCCAAAAATGGAAATGGAAAATGATCCTTCCATGTGGCTAGATTTAACTTGCGATAATCAATACACATTCTCCATCCCGTAACAATACGAGTTGGGATTAATTAATTTTTTTCATTACGAATAATAGTGGTGCCCCTTTTTTTGGAACTACATGCACTTGACATACCCACGAACTATCAGAAATAAGATAAATCATACCTTCTTTAAGTAACTCAAGGACTTCTTTTCTTACCACTTCTTTCATTGCTTGATTTAAGCGTTGTTAAGGTTGAACAACCGGTTTAAATTCTTCCTCCAGTTTGGTACTAAGGTAGTTCTTTTAGTTCGGGTTCCGTCGGTTTATCCTCACTACTTCCTCCTAATTCTTTAAAAGTTTTATAAGCACGATCCAGGTAAGCTCTTGCAATTATAGTACCAACTCATTTACCTCAACATCATTGTCATCTTCACCTGTTTCCTCGATAGATTATACAAAAACTTTTTCTTCTTTCAAAACATTTTCTATCAATTTGTAAATCAAATAAATTTGGTAGCATTGCAAATCCTCATGAGCATGTCTCATGGCTTTAAACACATTAAATATTACCTGCTCTTTATTAAACTAGAGGATCAATTATCCTCTTTCCACATCAATTAAAGCTCTGTCTGTTGCAAGGAAAGGTCTTCCTAAGAATAATGGTGTTTCAGCATCTTCCGACATATCCAAAATGAAAAGATCAATGGGAAACAGTAAATTATCAACCTTTACCAATACTCCCTCCAGTACTCTGTCAGAATAAGTGACAAATCGGTCGGCCAGAGTCAAAGTCATTTTTGTAGGTTTTGGCTCCCAACAATTTAATTTCTTCATCATAGACAACATCAAATTGATGCTAGCCCCTAAATCACAGAGTGTCTGGCCAATTTTTAATTAACCTATAGAGCAAGGAGTCGTAAATATACCTATATCTGTTAGTTTAGGTGGTAATTTGCGTTGAATGATGGCACTATATTCCTCTGTTAAAGCTAAATTTTCATCATCCTTCAATTTATGTTTACCATTCAAAATCTCTTTCATGAATTTAGCGTATACATGCATTTTCTCTAAGGCATCACAAAATGGAATATTGAATTGTAAAGCTGTGAGCATCTCCATGAACTTTTTAAATTTCCCCACCTGCATTTCTCTTTTTGGATTTTTCTTATTCAAAGGATACGGTGGTTTGATGTAATCCGGTAAATGAGAGTTTGGTTCATTGAGAATTTATAAAGTGTTTCTCCCTTCTCAAGAGGCTCACTAGAAACCTCATCTTCTGTTGGTGTGGATTTTGGTCCATCATCTTTATCATTTCTCTTTTCCACTATTTTTCTGTTTGTTTCCGCTGGGAGCTAAGGGAATTATGCGGTTCCTCAATTCTATTGTGCCACAGTTTCCTCTTTCCTGGGCCAATGATTTGATTTTCTGGGATAGGTTAAACATTTTCCCTTCCAATCTTTTCATTGACTCATCATGTCTTTCGTTCAACAAGTTCTGTAACCTATTAACCTTTAAGAATTTGTTTTGTGTTGTCAGCATAAATTGAGTCAATGTTTCTTCCAACGATGAGATCTTGAATTCTGTCTCTGTTTATGTCTCCCTTTGCTTGGTATTCATAGTTACAACTTATACTTCTCCCATTCGTTTTTCTTTAGATCAATTACCTACAAAATGTTCTTCCTCATAGTTAGCACATAATAAAAATACTACATCATTTGAAGATTCATGCGTTGTACTTGCTACATTTAACTTTTGATTTAGCACTTCCATCATTGTGAGAAGCTCTCTGTATCCTCATAAATTCAAGTCACTGTGAGATCTATTCTTTGTTTCTACCCTATTAAACCCTCTAGTATTTGAAAAGTTGAATTCTTTTAGACTCATCTTCTCTATCAGCTCTTTCACCTGCGGTTCAGTCAGTGTTCTGATTGTACCTCTTGCAGATGCATCTAAAAGCATTCGAACTTGCGTTTAGAGACCCTTTACAAAATTCTTAATTTGTTCCATATTACTCATATTGTGATTAAGGAATTTGCGTAACAATAATTTAAACATCTCCCAAGAATCATAAAGAGAATCGGTCTCTTGTTGTTTGAAGTGTGTAATTTCAACTTTCCTCTTCGTGAACTGCGCGGTAATGAATAATCTTTCCAGAAATATGTCTTCCAATTCTCTCCTAATTGAGATTACTCTTAATTTGGAAGACATAATAACCAATCCTTCGCTCTCCCCGCCCAAGAGAAGCTGAATAATTTTAGTTTAACTTGATCCTCTGTAATATCCTTTGGTTGACACATCGATTTCGTCTCATGGAACCTTTCTAGATATTCCCATGGGTCACTGGTTGCGTTCCCGCCAAATGGATTATCCCTCAGATCTGAAAGCATGGAGTATTTGATGCTACAATTTACGGGAGTTGCTGGAATAAACCCTAATGAAACTTGTGATGCATCAGTAGGCCTACAATAGTCCCCCATAGTTTGTGTTATTGGTTCTGCCATTGAAAACTTTTCAACATATGTGCCATGCACTTCACCAACAAGAACAAATACCTACAATAGTATTTATCAAAAATAGAAAGCAATAAAAAGAATTTAATTAAATTTTATAAAAGTAAAAAAATAACACACTGCATAAACGCCGCCTTGTTAAAATATCAACAGTCCCTGGCAACAGCGCCAAAAACTTGATGACTTCATGGCAACTGTACCGATAATGTCATAGTAATAAAATATTGAATCCACATGAACTGCTTTTTAACAAGACAAAAAGTGTGCAATGTGTAGAAAATAGTAAATAGGGGGTTAGATTTCAAAGCGAAAATAATAAAGAGTTGAGACAGAATTATGAAAGCGGCCATGTTCTGTCTAAAATCCCCTATTTCTCTATTGTTGATGTTTGATGCCTCAAATGAGTGGTCTAATCATTATAATCCCACGATGAATTAACAAAACCGCTATAACCAATCCCTCGCGAAATAGCACACTAAACACTACTCAGAGCTTCCTATCCCTAGTCCACTAGCGTAAGCAGAATTAGGCGATGCAAGAGAGCCTTAATTCACTAGCCACTACTCGGGGTTTCCTATTCCTAATTAACCAGTGCATGCATGATAATTTCCCTAGGCCCAACACATAGACTAATGACCAATATTCTCTATATGCCCAAAATCATATTAATAGAGTATCTCACATAAAAAGCATTACGAATGAGAAATAATTGAATAAGATTATAGATTAAATCATTCATGTAAAGTTAAATCAACATATTTCTCAATAATATTGAAATAAGTTCATCATAACACAACCTAATCTAGAGGAGTTTAGCTACTCATAATTCAAAATACAATACAAAAAACAGTTGAAGAGAATAACATGTAAGATCCTTTAAAGTATTAGCCTCAAATGGCTCCAAATGCTCTCAAAAACCACTTCTGATGCTGCAAAATCGTACTCTCTATGCCAAATTCTATATCCCTTGTGCAGAAAATCCCCTTTAAAGTGCAGAAAGTCCCCTTTAATTGCCTTCGACCAATTTTATGCAATGACGAACTGTCATCAATAGCCTCAATATTATTCTTCGTACATAAAGGTATTCTTCTTCGTCCTTATTGTCTCATTTTCGTGTATGTTTTTGTTATGTTTCACATGATTTTCACATGGTTTTCTTCTTTTTCAAGAGTATATGGGTTTTTTTTGTTGTTGTATGTTGTTGTATATTATTTTGAAACAGTGTTTCTCTTCTTGTTCAAATTTCAAATCCTTCTCTCAGATTTCAGATCCTCAACATGAATAGTAGGAATAAAATTATCCACGAGATTGAGACTTCAAAAGAGATTATTAATATGGTGGAGTGATAGTTGAACAAAGTCAAGGAAGCTTAAGTTGTTAGGGATCACATTAGTGTTGTTGAACCGTCTGGTGGAACAGGCTATAAGAAGATTCTATTCAAGAATCTTATTCCTGAAAAGATAACGAAGGTAGAGGCTATTGTGAAATACCTAATGAATATGGATACAACTGATTCTAAATCAGATGAAGATCTTGAGAACTATGAAGATCTTGAGAATGAAGACCATGAAAATTGCACGAATTCAACTAGGCATGAAAATTAAAGAATGAAGACCATGAGACTTTATTATGTTTTACATGATTTGTTTTTGGTTGTTGTTGTTGACTAATCTTTTTCCATATTCTCTCTTATTCGTGTATGTTGTTGTTATGTTAATGTTATGCATGTTGATAAACTTTTATTGAATTATAATGTACTGCTAGTTTATGTTAACATGTTTTTTTATAGTGTTTGTAGGATTATAATTGATTTGTGTTGCTATGAAGAAAAATACAAGCAAGGAGGAAGCTGAAATGAAAGATGTAAACTTATGTGATAGACCTACAATAACATCCATTCAAATTTAACACAAGTTTGCAACTTTCTCCTCAGTTTCACTCTCCTTTCATTTAATAAGTGTTAAGAATATGTTATCAATCAATTAGTATTGATTGATATTCAATTAGTCATAACTGTAATTGATATTATTTCCTATTGTATATTCCCTATTTGCATATAAATATACACCATGTGTGATCATATTAGACACACAGAGATACAATTACAATATGGTATCTAGAGCTGGTTGACCTACTGTCTTCCACAAAATAAAAATAAAAATAAATTCTTTTTTTTTTCCGGCCACCCACAGCGCCGCCGCCGTCTCCGCCGCTCCTGTCGACTTTTCAGCGAGATTCCTATACGCCGGAATCGTCTCCTATAGATCGGCCAGATTCACTGCCTTCCGCCGCCGCACGCGTCCGCACACGTCTCTCCTTCATGGCACGTGAATCTCACACGTCGGACAATCAGCCGCGCATCCGCTGCCCCCAGCCGTCGCCGTTTTTCCAGATCTGCTCTCGGTTTTTCGTTCCGAGCCATCAAATATCATGGGAGATACCGATTTCATCATGTTCACTAAAATTCCACTTATTCCGTGTGAGAAACTGACCGGAACAACCAACTACAACATATGGGCTGGTGCTGTCAAGATGCGGTTTCACGGTCAGGGATATGAGGATCACTTAACTACAAAAGCCGATACTATTCTCGCCGCCAAACGCGATAAGTGGAAACAAACCGATGCTTCTCTATGCACTGTGTTATGGTTTTCCATAGCAACTAATCTCCAAGCACAGTACCAAGCCTATACCACTTGCTACGAGGTTTGGGAAAAGGCCAAGAAAGTCTTCTCAAATGATGTCCATAATCTTTACAGTGTCATCACCAAACTCCGCTCTTTGAAATTGGAGAATATGGATATGCAAGGCTATCTGACTCAGCTTGACGCGTTAAAGGCAAATTTCACAACCTTAATGCCCTTTACAAAAAATGCAACAACTTATGCTGAACAACAAAGTAAGTATTTCATGGTCATGGCATTTGCTGGACTGCCATCTGAACTTGATTCCGTTCGGAATCAGATTTTATTAGGTACCAACGTTCCTAACTATGAAGCAGTTAGTGAACAATTGTTATGCATGGCTACACCTCATGCTTTTGGACCGGTCCCTACTTCCTCTCCCACTGAATCATCTGCTTTTGCTTCCCACTATCACGTTCGTGGTGGATGAACCGGAGGACGAGGTGGACGTCAAAGTATTCGTTGTAACTATTGCAATCGTTACGGTCACATTGAAAACGATTGTCGTACAAAGGCAAGAGAACAACAACGACAGCCACTGATCGCTGTTGTTGCTCAACCGGATATCACTAAAGATGTCACTCTTCCCGCCGCTGATTACAATGATTTCCTCCAATACAAAGCATCCCATCAACAATCATCATCTAGCGCTGCTGCTCAGTCGGGTAATCCTGTAGCTTTTGTCTTTACACCTTCACTTGGTCCTTGGGTCCTTGACTCGGGTGCATCTGATCATATGACTGGTAATAAATCTCTTTGATCTCATTTGTCTTATTCTAATTCTTTGCCTTCTGTCACTATGGCGGATGGTTCTAAAGCCAAAGTTCAAGGCCTTGGTCAGGCACATCCACTTCCAAACTTGTCTTTAGAGTCTGTCCTTTACATTCCTGGTTGTCCCTTTAATCTAATATCTGTTCACAAGCTTATTCGTACTCTTGATTGTTCAGTTCTTTTTAATGCTAATTCTGTTCATATCCAGGATCGACGTACAGGACGGACGATTGGAGCAAGGAGTGAAGCTGGAGGATTATATCATCTTTCTCCATCGGTGGCCTGTGCTTCTATTGCTTCTCAAGAACTCACACATCAACATTTGGGTCACCCTAGTCAAAATAAAATGTGTCTTTTAGTTCCTAGTCTTTCTAAGCTTTCTTCTTTTGAGTGTCAGTCCTGTCAATTAGGCAAACATACTCGTAGTACTTATTGTCAACGAGTAAATAAAAGTGTTGCATCACCTTTTGCTTTAGTTCACACTGATATTTGGGGTCCTAGTCGTGTGAAGTCTACTTTAGGATACTATTACTTTGTAACGTTCATCGACGATTACTCACGATGCACTTGGTTATTTCTAATGAAAAATCGTTCAGATGTTTTCCGTATATTCCAAGAGTTTTATGCTGAAATTAAAAACCAGTTTAATACTACCATTAAAATTTTACGCACAGATAATGTTCGTGAATATATGTCATCCCGGTTTCAATCTTTTTTAACATTACAGGGAATTATTCACCAATCATCATGTGCTCATAAACCACAACAGAACGGTGTTGTTGAACGGAAGAATCGTCATTTAGTTGAAATTGCACGGACTCTTCTTCTTCACCACAATGTACCCTCTCGTTTTTGGGGTGATGCTCTCCTCACCGCATGTCACCTTATCAACCGAATGCCTTCCTCGGTCCTTCAAGATCAGATTCCATACTCTATCTTGAATCCGGAACACGGTCTCTACCCCATTCCCCTTCGTGTGTTTGGTTGCACATGCTTTGTTCATGATCTTAATCCAAGTAAAGACAAACTTTCTGCTAAATCTCTCAAATGCATTTTTCTAGGCTACTCACGTATACAAAAGGGATATCGTTGTTTTTGTCCTCAACTTCAACGGTACATTGTCTCTTCCGATGTAACATTTTTTGAAGGTTCTCCTTTTTTCTCTGCCTCTTCGTCCTCCCAGGAGATTTGTAATTTAGATGATCAAGATATCCCTTATGTCATCCCCACACCCATTAAACCTCCTTTGCAGGTATATCAGCGACGCACAACGCGTCCATCGGCAGTTAGAGATGATATTGATCCACCAGCACCATCTCCTACTCCAATTGTTCCTCCAGCTACGTCACCTGAACTTAACCTTCCAATAGCATTACGAAAATGTATTCGATCTCATAATCCAAATCCTAAATATGTCTGTGTTTTAAATTATGACCGTCTATCTACTTCCTATGTTTCTTTTGTGTCTGCTTTGGATTCCGTGTCTATTCCTAAGTCTACAGGTGAAGCTATGACTGACCCCAATTGGCTTCAGGCGATGGTGGAAGAAATGACTGCATTGCATTCAAATAACACTTGGGACATTGTTCCTTTACCTCCAGACAAAACTACAGTGGGCTGTCGATGGGTTTATACAGTGAAAATTGGACCAGATGGTCAGATTGATCGTTTTAAAGCTCGTTTGGTAGCCAAGGGATACACACAAATATTTGGCCTTGATTATGGTGACATTTTTTCTCCAGTGGCCAAGATTAGTTCAGTCCGTCTCTTCCTTGCATTGGCTGCTATTAATCATTGGTCGCTTCATCAGTTGGATATTAAAAATGCATTCTTACACGGAGAATTGGAGGAGGAAGTGTATATGGATCAACCTCCAGGTTTTACTATTCCTGGTAATTCAAGATTTGTTTGTCGGTTCAAACGATCTCTTTATGGGCTAAAACAATCTCCACGTGCTTGGGTTGGTCGCTTCAGCTCTGCCTTGATACAGTTTGGTATGACTAGATGTGAAGCAGATCATTCTGTTTTCTTCTTTCACTCTTCCAACGGACAACACATCTTTCTTGTGGTTTATGTTGATGACATTGTTATCACTGGAGACGATACAGACGGTATTCAGCGACTCAAAACTCATCTTTTCAAAAACTTTCAGACAAAAGATTTGGGTCCACTCAGATACTTCTTAGGTATTGAGGTTGCACAGTCCTCATCAGGCATTTCAATTAACCAACGTAAGTATGCATTAGACATCCTAACTGAAACTTGTATGCTTGACTGTCGTCCGATTGATACTCCTATGGATCCCAATGTCAAGCTTCTTTCGGGTCAGGGGGAGTTGTTGAAAGACCCGGGAAGATATCGACGTCTAGTGGGTAGACTCAATTATCTTACCGTCACCAGACCGGATATTACTTTTGCAGTGAGTATTGTGAGTCAATTCCTTAATGCTCCTTGTGATACTCATTGGAATACCGTTATTCGGATTCTCAGATATATAAAGAATGCACCAGGAAAAGGCCTATTATAGAAGATAAGGGTGATGCTAAAATCACTTGTTACTCAGATGCAGATTGGGCAGGATCACCGTCGGATAGGAGATCCACTTCTGGATATTGTGTTCTTATTGGAGGAAATATGATCTCATAGAGAAGCAAGAAACAAAACACAGTTGCATTATCTAGTGCTGAAGCTGAATATCGGGCTATGGCAGCAGCCTCAAAAGAACTTGCTTGGCTTAAGAATTTTCTCTCAGAACTTATGTTCGATGACCTTCAGAACACAAACTCATATGCGACAATCAAGCGGCACTCCACATTGCGTCCAATCCGGTTTTCCATGAACGGACCAAGCAAATAGAAATAGATTGTCACTATGTAAGAGACAAGGTACTGTCGGGAGAAATAACCACGGAATTTGTAAAATCTGAAGATCAATTGGCTGATATGTTTACCAAGTCTCTCAAGGGTTCTCGAGTGAATTATATTTGTAACAAGCTCGGATCATACAATATATACGATCCGGCTTGAGGGGGAGTGTTAAGAATATGTTATCAATCAATTAGTATTGATTGATATTCAATTAGTCATAACTGTAATTGATATTATTTCCTATTGTATATTCCCTATTTGCATATAAATATACACCATGTGTGATCATATTAGACACACAGAGATACAATTACAATAATAAGTTTGTCTTAATTTTCCAGGAACGGTTAGTTGTCAAGTTCTACCAATATATGTTAATTAATTGATGTTTTTGTTGATAAATGTTGTTAACGAGTTTGTTATATGATATGTGATTTCTTGTTTCACTAACCCCTCATTGAACTTCCATTCATTTATATTGATGTTTAAGATAATAATTAAAAATATTAAATTATCTTAAAAAAATAACTTATACGATCCAATGTTTTTTCAATTGCATGCATCTTATAATTCACGGTTTCCTCTTTAGCCCATAGAATTTGATTCAAAGACATCCATTCATCATCTTTAATTTGAAGAATTTGAGATTGAATCAAATTATATGGGTTAACGAGCAAATCATGAATTACAAGATGCATGCAATTTGAAAAACTTTGGACCGCTTAAGTTGATTTTCAAGAATAATTTATTTTTTTGATTATTATCTTAAACATCTATTTTAATGGTTGCATATGGTTAATAAGGGGGCAGAGAAAAACAAACAATCTCATATTTTATAACAAACTCTTACACTTATCATCACGGTTGAAACAAATAACTGTGATGAAAAGTTAAAAGACAAGAATGACGTTGTTGGGATTCAAACCAAATACCTATAAATTATTTCACAACGGTTGTCTTCTTTACTCGTTATTAGTAGCGTGCTACCTAACTTATAACCACGGTCACAAACCCGTTGTAGAAACCAGCATACATACAATCACAAACTACTTAACAACGGACGTGCAACCATCATTATATGTGTTTCACAACCGTCATTAAACGTGTTTTTTGTAGTAACGTTTAGAATTGTTTCTCAATCCCTTTATATACCTCCAAAGATCTCTCAAATTTCAAGAACGACGAATCTAAAAAATTTCTATCATTGTCTCTATAACTAGAATTTCCACGTCTCCTTTTTTTTTCTTTCATATGAATAAAAATGATAGAAAACTATACTCATAATAGGTAAAATTTCTTAGCGCGATCCGGGAAACCCATTCTAGCCTTCCCCAAACTGTTGACCATGTTGGTCAATCTGTTGATCGAGTCGTTAACCATTAATCAAATCAACTGAGTCAAACTGTTCCTCTTGATCACTTGAGATTTAGAGACACACTTCAAATTAATAAATAAACCCTAATACTTTGAGAGAATTCAAAATTATTTTTTAAAAGATAAGTATAGAGGTAAAGGTTAATGTTCTTTATATAATTTCTTTAGTGCCCATGTACAAAGATGTTGATATGCTTGATGTGAGCTAGAATATATGTAACTAACCTCAACATGTTGATGTATTTTATAGTTAGTGTAAATATTCTTTATCTCCATGTGATTTGATGTAGTTTTTATAACGTCAAATATACTATTCTCTACCCAATTGCTAAAGAGTTGAAATGCTGTCTAACTTTGATCCTGCATAGTTCTTTGGGTTGTCTCTTTAAGCTATTCCTACTGGCTTCTCAGTGATAAAAACTATTAGATTCTTTGCTTTTCACATGAGCATTCCTTGTAAAAAAAGGGTACTACCTTCCTAATTCGCGGATAAATCTCAAATCTATTTCGTTAAGTATGCTCTTAATTAATTATGCATTAATTTATCACCAATAAAAGAATACTTTAACTTATACTGCCTATGCCTCTGTCCCTAAAAGCACTATATTTATCCTTTTTGCTTTTGGTCTCTGATTTTTTTTTTCTTTTGATAATCTCGATCAATTCAATTTTTATTGTAGTCTGTAAGACAAAATATCAGTTTAAAACCCTGATAGAAGGTTAGTGAATGATTATCCCAAAATCATATTTTTTCCATATTATGAATAATAACGATAATAATGGAACGATAATAATGTTTTCTTTCTTTATAAATAAGAATATCAAAAAAGTTATTGTAATCTCATCTATATAAAATCTAACTAAACTCTCTTTTGGATTTTTTTTTCTTTTCAAAAGGTTTCTGTTTAATTTATTGATTTGATGTTATTGATGATGAATTAAAATGAAGCATATAGGTGACTTTTATAATAATGCAAATTGATGAGTAATGATTATAATTAATTGAGAAACTTTATCATTTTCTTACATATTTTCTTTAATTGTATTTACTAAATTAATTTTGTAATCCATCACTTTCTCTCCACCTAAGGATACATCCATCGATCTCCCCTTCCGATTTAGGCGGAAGGCCCCAACAATGCAACAACTCTTTTACATAACTTGTATTTGTTCTTAGGGAAGGATTTGGTCATCAACCAATTGTCATATGTATAAATTTTCTCAAGCTGTAATTGCTTGGAATACAACATATCATGTATCCAGTAATTGCTTGGAATACAACATATCATGTATCCAGTGATATCTCACATCAATATGTTTTGATCTTAAGTGAAAAATCAAATTCTTGCTCAAGTGGATAACGTTCTGACTATCATAATGCACATCGTACTTCCGTTGTTCGCGTCTTAATTCATGCAAGAACCGCTTCATCCATAACATTTCCTTGCAAGCTTCTGTTGTTGCAATGAGTTTTGCCTCTGTGGTAGACAAAGCAACACACTTTTGTAGTTTTGACGACCACAATACAACTCCACGTGAAAATGTAATAAAAACTCTAGAAGTGGATTTTCAAGAATTAATATCTCCCGCCATATCTGCATATGTGTAGCTAATTAGTTCAGATTTTCTACTTCCAAAGCACAAAATCATTTTGTATGTTCCTTTGAGATATCGCAAGATCCAATTCACAACGTTCTAGTGCTCCTTTCATGGATTCTCCATGTATCTACTAACAATACCAATTACGTGTGTTATATTTGCTCGTGTGCATACCATTGCATACATTAAGCTACCAACAACTGAGGCATATGGCACCTTGTGCATCTCTTCCTTTTCAAATTCACTTGTAGGACTTTGCTTTGAACTAAGATTAAAGTGACAAGCAAGTGGAGTAGCAACAAGATTTGCCTTTCCATGTGAAACCGCTCCAATAACTTCTCGATATATTTTTCTTGTGATAACCACAACTTATGTTCCTTCCGATCATGACGGATGGACATACCAAGAGTATGATTCATTGGTCTCAAGTCTTTCATTGAAAAATACTTATTCATTTCATCCTTCAACTTGCTTATCTTCTAACTATTTTTTCCTACAATCAACATATCGTAAACATACAAGAGTAGTATGATGAACTCACTATCATCAAATCTCTTAAAAAACACACAATGATCAAAATTAGTCCTTCAGTATCCATGATCAATCATGAAGGAATCAAATTTCTTGTACCATTGACGCGATTCCTGCTTAAGTCCATACAAACTCTTTTTCAGCTAACATACTAAGTCTTCTTTGCCTTTGACTTTGAATCCCTCTAGTTGCTCCATGTAAATTTCTTCTTCTAAATCTCCATGAAGAAATGCAATCTTTACATCCAGTTGTTCCACATCTAAATTTAAACTTACCGCCAATCCCAACACTACCCGAATAGATGACATCTTTACTACGGGTGAAAAAATCTCTTCAAAGTTAATGCCTTTCTTTTGACTGAAGCCTTTCACGACTAATCTGGCCTTGTATCTGGGTCGTTAGTTATTATCCTCGGTCTTCAACTTGTACACCCATTTTTTTCAATGTTCTTTTAACTTTAGGTAAATCTACCAACTTATATGTCAAGTTCTCATGCAAGGATTGAGTTTCTTCTTGCATTGCTTTCAACCACTCCTCTTTATGATTATCCATCATAACTTCTTCATAAGACTCTGGTTCCCTCCATCAATGAGTAACACAAATTCTATTGTAGGATGTTTGGTTTACGGTTTAGGTATTTTAGATGACCTTCTTAATTAAAGATCATTTTCTTCATCCTCATAGTCTTCAATAATATATTCATTATCATCGTCACTTCTATTACCATCTATTACTTCTTCAGTTGCACTATTATTAATAAGACGTTTATTTTATGTATCTCCAACATCTTCTATTTCATCTCCCCCTTAATTCTCTTGAGGAGGAATTGGATCAGAGTTGATTGGATGTTCATTAGAACTAGTAGTCTTAACTCCCTTTTGAACATCTTTAATATTCTGGTCTTTAAAGAAAACAACATCTCCACTTCGGATAATTTTTCTCTCTACAGGATCCCATAACATGTACCCAAATTCTTCATTTTCATATCCCAAGAAAATGCATCTCTTCAACTTTGAGTCGAGTTTTGATTTCTCATCTTTTAGAAGATGTACAAACGCTCTACAACCAAACACCTTCAAATGATTGCAGGATACAACTTTACATGTCCAAAATATATTCAGAACATCACCATCAATGGAGCTGAAGGGGACAGGTTGGTCAAATCATCTGCAGTCATTAGAGCCTCACCCCAAAAAATTATTGGGTAACATGGCATGAGAGAACATTGTTCTCAGTCGTTCAACAATAGTTGTGTTCATTCTTTCAGCCACTCAATTATGTTGTGGTGTCTTTGAAATAGATCTTTCATGTCGGATTCCATTACTCATACAATAATGTTTGAAATCTCTAATAAAATATCCTCCATTATCAGTGAAAACACATTTTAACTTCTTTCCAATTTCTCACTCAACGCTAGCATGAAACTGTTTGAATAATACAAACACCCGATCTTTTGTTTTGAGGGCATATACCTAGACGTTTCTAGAGTGGTCACCAATAAAGGTCACAAAATACTTTTCACCTCCAAAAGTACCAGTGGTTATTAAATCACAAAAATCATAATACACCAAATCTAAAACATGTGGTCTTCTATGCGGGGCCTTATATTGAAATAGAGCTCTATGTTGCTTTCCATCCAAGCAATGTGTACATGCCTGAAGAGACATTTTCAATCCTTTCATCCCTGCCAAAATACCTATTTTGGCTAGAAGTTGAAGCCCCTTCTCACTTATATGTCCAAGCCGTTTATGCCATAGCTCGGTCGAAGAGTCTTCTCTGAGAGCATTAACGTACCCATTATAGACTTTTGCTTCTATCACATAAAGAGTGCTTACTTTCTTGCCCGAGCTATTGCCAAGGAACTTTTTGTTAACTTCCATTTTCTGTCCCAAGCATACTAGTATAGCCTTCTTCGTTTAGTAGTGCGATGGATATTAGATTGAGATGCATGTCATGGACATGTCTCACATTTTTCAATGTTAGGTAACAACCAATTTTTTCACTGGACAAATATCTCTTTTTCCCATGATTTTGGATGTATTATCATTCCCAATTCTTACATGACCAAAATCATCACTTATATAATAAGAAAAGAAATACCTTTGTGATGTTACATGGATCGATGCACCAGAATAATAACATGTATCAAATTAACATGCCCATCATCATAAAGAAATATTGCCTCATTGCCTTGAAAAATGGTAGCGACTATGTTACTCGCATAACCATTTTCTTGTTGATCTCTTTTGAGTTTCCTATATTCTTTCTTTATATGCCCTTTCTTGTGACAATAATAACATTCTACGTATTTTCTTGTCCATGGTCTTCCTCTAAAATCATCTCTATACTTTTCTCTTGACTTGTCTCTAGTACTGAATTTCTTCTGGAAACTTCTTCCACGATACTCAGTGACAAACGCCTCTGACTCTTACAACATTCTTTATTCCTTCTGTCTTGAGTCTTCATTAAACATGCTATCTTTTACTATGTCCATTGTTAGAACACCTTGTGGTACCGAGTTACTAAAAAAACCACAAGTGTGTCCCAATTGTATGGAAAATGAATTAGTAATAATAATGCTTGCAATTCATCTTCAAGCACCATCTCCGTATTGGTGAGTTGATTTATCAATCTTTGCAAATCACTCAAGCGTTCAGAAACACTCTTGGTTTCTCTGTACTTGAGGTTCACCAATCTCCGAATAGTAGATGCTTTATTTTGGGATGTCTTTCTCTCATACAAGGGGGTTTCTGAAGTGGGGTGACACAGTTGTTTCATACTTGCCTAGAAGATGTATAAGTCAGTTTGGATACAGGAAATATGTTCCACCCTCACCTCCTGATTATATGATGGCTGATGATATTGATGTTGAGTGCGTTGGTTACACAAATCTTTCTTCACAAACAATTGTTTAAGCTTATCCAACACCTAACAAAAATTCTTTGTCTGCTCGGACTCCATATACACAAATGCAACAACAAATGTAAACTCGGTTGATTTCATGCCAACAATTTCAAACATAGGTTGCCTATGCTTGTTTATCTTGTAGGTGTTGTCCATAACTAACACAATAGGAAAAAATTTCAACAAATTAACTGAATCTGAATGGGCCTATAATATCTCTCTCACAACTTCTAAGTCGTCTCTTTTTCTACTCCAATAAACATAGCATGCACACTCTATAAGCTTAAACAAATGTTGTATCTCACTTATAGGACCTCTTATCTTTTTTTCTATCATACTCTTATGCTTATATGTTTGCGAGATCCGAATGACATTCTCCAGATCTCGCTCTTGCAAGGAAAGCAATATGTCTCTTTGTCAAATCAGCAATATGCTTCTTCTCACATGTGGTCAACCTACCAATAAAGGAATGACCTTCTAATCTATCAGGTAAACCATGGTTATGAACTCCATATTTTACACCAACCTTCCATCAAAACCCATCTTTCGCCAGAGTCGGCCTGATTTTGAATGACACTCACATTTTTTAGTCGCACTTTGTATTCCACTATCTGTATCCTTGTATTTCCCACCTTTATCACAATCAAATATTATTTTGTTACTTCATATACGCAAATGCGACATCAATTGTAAACTCGATTGATTTCATGTCAACAATTTCAAACAGAGGTTGCCTATATTTGTTTGCCTTATAGGTGTTGTCCATAACTAACATAATAGGATTTTTTTTCCAACAAATTAACAAAATCTGAATGGGCCCATAATATCTCTCTCACAACTTCTAAGACATCTCTTTTTCTTGCAAGGAAAGTAATATGTATCTAGGTGGAACATGTCTCTTTGTCAAATCAACAATATGCTCTTCTCATATGTGATTAACCTAACAACAAAGAAATGACCTTCTAATCTATCCGGTAAACCATGGTTATGAACTCCATATTTTACATCAACCTTCCATCCAGACCCATCTTTCGTCGGAATCAACCTGATTTTGAATGGCACCCATATTTTTTAGTCGCACTTTGTGTTCCACTGTATGTATCCTTGTATTTCCCACCTTTATCACAACCAAATATTATTTTTTACCTCTCTCTCTCTCTCTCTCTCTCTCTCTCTCTCCTGTTTCGGTATCTGAAAGAGTGATAATAACAATTACTTCATTTTGGATTCTAACCTCTTTAATCCACCTTATCACCTCTTCTTGTTTACCAAATCTTTGAGTAGTTGAAATTGCATCAGATGTATCTACATATATTTGTTTTTTATCGCATATTTGTGGAGGAATTTCCATATCTGCAACATAAAAAAATTGTAAAAGAAATAAATTTAAAAAGCAAATCAGACATCTTGATAAAAGTGTTATGGTACACAAAAATCATACACCAGATATCATGTCTACAAGAGTTTCAATACACATAAACAAATAAACCGGAACACATTTGAAAAGTGTTTCAGTACAATACGATTTTTCAAAGGAAATCAGAACTCCTTTAATAAGTATTCTAGAACTTATTTAAGTATAAACCATATATCTTTTGTAAAGTCATCCAGTAAAGGAAAAAAATATACCATAAGTCATTTTCAAAATCTTCAACTGCAAATATGAAATGTGCAATTTTTAAAAATCTGAAATGAATAGTAAAAAATAAAATGGCGAATTAGTTAAAAATATATCAGACTAATATTGACATTTTTAATAAATTGTTGAGATATGGGTAAAGAGCTATCACTCACTATGAATTTGGAGTGAATGGATCTTCTCCTGCACTTTGCTCATTATTGAGATATGGTAAAGAGCTATCACTCACTATGAATTTGGAGTGAATGGATCTTCTCCTGCACTTTGCCTTCAGCTCATTATCTTGCTTCAGATCCAATCGTTGACAGGCAATACCAAATATTATTTTAGATGACTATTATCCTAGACTATAATCCAAAGGCTAAAATTAAAGCTGGACAAAGGGCAGCAGATAAAAAGCTGCAGGGGATTTATTTCATTTTTCTCTTTCAAAATGTGCAAAAATATTACACATCCACTACAAACATTCCTTTTCCAAATGCAATGCTGTAAATGGTATAAAAAAAGTTAAAGAATATTGGCATTGCCTCTTTCATGCCTTATTATGATTATAAATTAACTTTATTTTGTGATCCCCACTCTTGACAATGCAGTTGCCTAGTGACATCATCTTGTCTTGTTCAGGTATCAAACATATTTGCACTCTCCTTCTCTCTGATCTCAATTTATTCTTATGCTACGAGCACATTTACACTATCGACACAAGTAGAATATTTCCAGCTAATAAATTTATGAAATGAGAAAAATCCATAATCAATAAGAAGATGGATAATCAAATTTATTTAATGTTAGAGAAAATATGGAGAAGTTTTAAGAAACAAAACGTCGAGAAGTTTTATATTGATTAGAAAAGTGAAGATTTGAACATTTATAAGTGAGAAAATCCACACATCTATTATCTTAAGATTTTTTATGAATATATGGTGTGTCTCTCTGATAAGATGTGTTGATTAGTATAAAAATGCTTCTTCATGTGGACCTCCAAATTGATGTCCCAAATGTGGTAGGAGAAGCTAATTCGAGTGAATGACCGATTCATTTCTATCGAAAATACTTTCCACAAATTGTGAGTAGGAGGTCTTCCATTGAAGAGTGTCAACGGAAATACAAGTGTACGTGGATGAAAGATAAAGTGTTCAGAAGTCTCACTTTGATTAAAAAATGGAGATTTGAACAACTATAAATAGGGGTGTTCAAAACCGAACCAACGCAAAAGAAAGTCGCAAACCAAAACAAAGCAAATCGAAAATCGCAAAAAACCGCATTTGCTTTGGATGTGTTTGAGTAATATTTTAAAAAAATCATGCGATTTAGTTCGGTTTACGATTTGTATTTTACAAACTGAAACAAACCGAATCAAACCGCATTAAGTTACAACCAAAATTTCACTTAATTCACATCAAATCCAAACATAAACCTATTATACATTAAAGTCACGATTATGAACGATTTTCTTTTCCTCATATTTAGGAATTCAGTTTCGACCTTCTCAAATCTATCATAGCAGTATTGGACATTCTTCGTCAAATACATCTTGCTACTTCTCCTCTAATCTCTCCTCTCTCCTGTTCTTTTTTTTTCATCTTCACTAATCTCTAATCTCCTCTATTTTTTTTTCTTCATTATAATGTTTTTTTATATTATTCTATGTTATTGTTTTATCTTTCTTATTTCACTTTTGTCTAATCTAGTTTTTACATATTAAATGAAAACTTCTTTAAATATGATGAGTTATGATGTTAATTGGTACTCCCTCTCTTTTTTATTATAACTTATTTTTGACTTTTCATATGTATTAAAAAAGGTAATAATTGTGGTATAAAAAGACAAATTATGAAGAGTTTTACAAAATTGTCCTTCAATATTGGTATTGGAAAGAGAAATTGATATAATTGAAAAGAAAAAAAATAATAAATATTTAAGGGTATAATAGAAAAAATAACATTAATGATTCATTGATATTATAAAACGACTTATATTGTGGTCCACAATATTTTTCCAAAGAGACTTATAATAAAAAACAGAGGTAGTAGTGTATAAACGACTAAATACAAAGTTATGTTGTCATCCATATTATTTTGTATGACTTAATAATTTTTTTAATAAAAAATCGAACTAACCGAACCAAACTGCATTGATTTTATTTAATCTTGTTTTATTTTATTTCTAAAAGTCAATGAAACCAAACTAAACCGTACATTTCTCTCTCTTGTGATTCAAATGAGTTTTAGCATTAAAACCATCAAAACCACATCAGAAACATTCCTATTTATAAATTAGATAACTCACAAATCTATTATCTTAAAATTTTAATTCCTATTTATAAATAAGATAACTCACAAATCTATTATCTTAAAATTTTAATTGAGTATTTGCGGTGTCTCTTAGAAAGTGAATTATTTATTAAGAAATATTCCAATGTAAAAATACATCTTCTTATTAACTTTCTAATTGATGTCCCAAGATATAACAAGTTGGCTCCCTCTTATTAACTTTCTAATTGATGTCCCAGGATTTAACGAGTTGGCTACAATTACAAATCAAAGAGGTGATCGAACTTTCTTTTTTATAATTATCTAATGTCTTCCCAATTAAACTTCCACTTCATGAATGTTGGCATTATAAGTACCCTACTTCTCCATTTCTTCTGTCTCAAGCTCACATCCTCTACTCCTAAATCTCTTTCCTCTTCCTAACAAAAAGTTTTGTTTTACTAGAACAAATTAGAAACAAGAGAAAATGAGGAGCATACCCCCCACAATGCTAAACACACACCCCAACACAAGTTCTCTATGGCACACTCCAATCCCATATCTCTTTGGAGGACTAGCTGCCATTATGGGTCTCATAGCATTGGCATTGTTGGCACTAACTTGCTCTTATTGTAGGAACAACAGCCAAGATGATGATGACTTGGACAACAAAGAAAGTGACCCTCAAACTAAAGAACCCATCAAGGTCTACGAAGAGAAAATCCTAGTCATTATGGCTGGGAATAAGAAACCAACATTCTTGGCTACTCCTACACTTTTGTACATCATTGACAAAGAAAATGACAACCTTGTACTTGTTCAAGAAAATGAAGGTTCTTGCTCTTCACAACATAGGCAGTGAATTTGTTTTACTAAGTTGTTGGTAAAGTCATGTGGTATATACTAGATACTAGTGGTAGATAGTTGGACCCTTCACATGTGTTAGCCAAAATCTCAAAAGTTGAATTAATCTAACATCTAAGTGATGATCGGGTGAATCTTTTATTTTTCTTCCATCTTGAAGTATTCTACTTTTTTTTTATGTCTCTTTGTATTTTTTGTTGGGTTTTAGTTTTTATCTTTATAGATATTTCCATAAGCGATGAGTATAGCTAAATTTTCATTATGACAACCCTTCCTTCCTTCCAACAACTAATTCTCCTATTGTTTGGAAACTTCTTCACAATACCATTATAACTGATGATGATAATCTTAGTAAAAGAGGCTTCACCACCATTTCTTGCTAAAGTCTTTGTAGTCACGGTTAATAAAACATCTCATCATCTTATTGAATACCACAATATATAATGGCACTATTTAAAAAAAACTATAAAAAGCAGAAGCTGATAAGAAAATTATACTAATAAACTTGATTTACAATAGTATTGGACCCATATATTTATACAATTAAAAGCACAAAAGTATGCCAAGGTTGTTACAAATAACTGGCTAAGTGTAACAGAAATAAACATAATGGGCTAATTATGTTAACAACCCTTCTTAATCTGTAATGTAGGTTATGTATTCCAAGTTTGCTAGATAATGTGGCGAAAGACTCAAGGTGAAGTGGTTTATTAAAAATGTATACAACCTATTGTGATGAATGCATTGGCATCAAGTGTATTATTTAGTTTGAAGTTTGTCGTGAACCACGTGACAATCTTTTTCAATGTGCATTGTGTGTTTGTGAAATACTTGGTTGTTGGCAATGTGATTTGTCGAGTTGTTACCATAGTATATTGATACATGTTTCGGGTGGGGAATGCCAAGGTCTTGGAAGAGCTACAATAGCCATTGTGCTTAACATGTGGCCTTAACTAAGGCCCTATATTTCGCTTTAGAGGAGGATATGAAAACAACATGTTATTTTTTTCTTTTCTAGAAGATGAGAGAACTCCCTAAATAGAAACAGAAAACAATAGTAGAGTGTGTGGTTAGTTCCAAGAGCCTTAATCTAAGTCTGTTGAAATAAACGATGCCAAATACAACTAATATGTGAAAAAGAGAGTCTTTGAACAAACAAGAAAGGACTCAATTCATGAAGAGAGAGAAAAGAGAAGAAGGAGGAGAAGAAAGAGAACTATTCATTTTCTCAATTAGGGTTAACAGATTATAAGTGAATAACAATCAACCCTCTCTCACAACAAGTGAGAGAACAACCTATATATAGGCTACTAGCATATTAGGTTATATATGATGATATCTCTCATACATGACATACATAGCTACTACATAACATAAACATAACTAACTTAGACCACTGCATGCTTGAACATACTTTGACTATAACATGCATATTCGTCTCAATCGACCCCCCTTGTCGAGACTGGAGTTTAATCCAATACTACAAATCTCCACCTAAGAACAAACTCCAAAAACATCAAGGGAACAAGTTATATTTCATCATACAACTTTATCAAGTGCATACATTGAAAGAACTTGCTACTAGGAAATGGCTTGGTGATCATTTAGCAACATTATCTTCAGTTGAAACCTTCAGCACTTTCACTTCTTGTTTCTCGATTTTCTCCCTGAAGAAATTTAGCCTAACATCAATGTGTTTGGTTCTCTCATGATAGGCTGAATTCTTTGACAAATTTATGGCACTTTCACTATCACAATTAATAGTGATAGCCTGACCTTGAAGTTTCAGTTCCTTAGCAAACCCTTCAAACCACAAAGCTTCTTTCACATATTCAATAAGGAAAACATATTTATCTTCAATGGTTGATAAGGCTACAATCTTATGACGTGTCGCTTTCCAATGGATTATTGTACGTACCAAACATAGTGAAAACATATCCAGAAAGATATTTTCTGGTATCCATATATCCTGCATAGACAGAGTCAACCAATCCTTCAATTTCAACTTTGCCATTGCTCATGGCTCCACCATAAGCCAGGACCCTAGTCAGGGATCTTCTTATATATCTTAGAATCCATTTCAAAGGTTTCTAGTGTGCCTTCCCTAGATTGATCATATACCTGCTTACAAGGTACATTCTGTACGTTATCTCTGGCCTCATACAGACCATATCATACTTCAAAGAACCTATTAGACTAACATAAGGAATGTTATTCGTATAGGCTCTTTCGACTTCAGTACTTGGACTTTGAGTCGTACTCAACTTGAATTAATGATTTGTTGGTGTTACGATAGACTTTGAATTCGACATACCTAATTTGTCGAGAATCTTCCTTAAGTATGTCTCTTGAGATAAGCATAATCTCGATTGCTTTCTATCTCTTTAGGTGTCAATCCCAAGAATCCTGGTGGCAGCTCCTAGATCCTTCATTTCGAATTGCTTTTCAAGTTCAAATTTCACTTTTAGTACATCATTGACACTGTTTCTATCTATGATGATGTCATCCACATAAAGCAACAGAATAACAAGTGAACTAGCAGGTCAAAATCTTGAGTAATCACAATGACTGAATTGGATCCTAGTTAAAGCTATATGTGCCATGAACTTACCAAATCTCTTATTCCATTGTCGATGAGATTGTTTCAGGCCCTATAACGACCTATTCGGCTTGCACATGTAATCCTCCTTGCCTCTTTCTGCATACCCTTTAGGTTTTCACGTTAGGATTGTTTCATCTAGATTACCATATAGGAAGGTGGTCTTCACATCCATATGTTCAAGTTCTAGGTCGAATTTTGCCACCATGGCTAACAACATTCTAATGGATCTATGCTTTACAACAAGTGAGAACATATCATTGAAGTTGACACGCCGCAAGTGTTGGGTTGTGCGAAGTAGTAAAAAAAGTTATCCAACCGTAAAGACCAACGAATTGATTACCGACTTCTATCCTATTGGTATATATATATATAGAGAGAGAGAGTGACCGAAAAATGGTGTTTTGAGAAACAACTTAAATAAAAAGCACTTTTGGAAAAACAAATTAATTGAAAATCACTTAAATTATTATGAGACAAATAGGACTTAGGGTTCATGATCCCTACTCTGACATATTCATATGATCCTTTCGCTTCTATTACGAGAATTCCGAAATGGTTATAGAAAATATATAAATATGGACAACACCTACTTTCGTCAGCGTGTTATCCTATCTATGGAGAATAATTCGTCTGCTTTTTGTATGACCAAATTATTCGTTGGAGATTATTTTCTTTGCGCAACTATAAAAAATAAAATGTTTCTCAATTGCATCTGAACACTTTCATTGTATCAGACTTATTTGTTTAAAAAACTGGTTTCGGGTACTGATGCATATCCTTTCAGATCACGATCAGTACCTAAAAACTCTTTACTTATGTATAAGGGTTATAATGAAAAATCCAGGTTTTAAATAACGCGTGAATGAAATTCTCGTAATTGATTTCTGAATATTCATATGAATAGTCATGAGATAAGTTTCACGACCCTTAGTCCCTAATGGACTACTAACTTATGGTGAGGAACAAGATAATCAGAGCAATATTTGTAATCGAAAACAGGATTGATCATAAGAACGTAAATTAATAATGATAAATAAAGGTAAATATAACATGACTGACAAGAAATAACTTGAATAGATAAATAACTAGGTGCTCCAGTTAAGACTTGAGTACATGAATAAAGTAGAACTTTGAATAAAACACGTAAAACTAAAATAGGAAGAAAAAAAAAACCTCCTCAACTATTACATGCTATGAGATTTTATAGTAAAATTCTAATTATGGATCTAACATCTCCGATCAATGCTCATCAAAATTAAATATTCTGAATCAGAAAGGGCACATATCCCAAAACAACAATATAAATTCTGGAAAAAGAAAGAAAAGACAGGGAAAATGCGTCTTCTTGCTACGGACCGTAGTAGCTGTTATGGCCACCCATAGAAGGCTCCTGATATTTGTATGGGAAAATCCAACTTTTCGCCTTTTTCATACTCTGCTCATTTTGGTTCCTCTTTTGTCTGAGATTCTTGCTTAAGCCCGAAAAATATCAAAAAAACATCCTACTAAGCATAAAACATGATAAAAAGAAAGTAAATCGGACAAAAACAAGAAAATAACGAAGTAACACAACCAATAAAAGTGATGTGAAAACCACTTATCAAACTCCCTCAAACTTAGATTATTTATTGTCCTCAAGCAACAAAACTTGCTAATGCAAATTTTTGGATCATGCGGTTCAATGATGGAAAAACTTACGAAAATGAAGCTACTCATACTCATACTTGAGTTTTCATTCAGATTGGCTAAGATCTAGTTCTCTCTAATCATTTGACACCAAAGGTATTTACAAGGGCATTAACCATAGTGAGACTACGGACCGAGTCTCCCTTTCAGATACCGCTCAAACTATGCTTTGTACTTAAATCTTATTTTCCGATTTCTCCTTCTCTTTTCATCCAGATAATAAAATTAAGGAATTTGGATTTACTATAATCATCACATGCACAAGATCGGTCGAGAATTTTTGTTTAGACACCAGATAAGCAACAAATGCCTTCTTTATTTATCAATGAAATTACACACCTTTGTGTGTTTATTTATTGTCCACTTTGGGACGATATTTGGGGTTCAACCACCGTTAACCTGAATAACCGGGTGAGCTTACTCAACTTAGAAGATGTAGTTGCCTTTTACCGCCTTTTTCATCATTTAGGTGCTAAAATTATTTATTTCTAACCCAATTATACATGACATGTGAATCTAAATTATGCTGGACTGTCATGATAAAATATTTAGGGAGTACTTCTCAGAAGACGAGTACTATGGTACAAATCTACACGTTGGACTCGCATCTTACTTTGGGGGACTTGTGGTGTTCGAGTAATACCTCTTTTGTCAAACTTTATCGGTGTTCCTAGACTTATCCTCGCACCCCTATAACTCTATATACTTTCCCGGTTTCCTCAAGATCAAATCTTTTGGTACTTGTATCGAATTATTTACTAATAATAAAAGGCTTTTTCTTTATTATGTTTGTTTAATAAAGTCCTTAGAATAGCTAGTCCGTTTAATGTATCAAGTGTGACTTAATCATGAGATCCCATTAAATATAAGGACATTATTCTTAAAGTATCCGTAGTCGATCTTTATTGTGAAGTGGGATAACATTAAAGCATTAAGACTGTTAAGAGTCCCACATCGGATAATATATGGTCTGAACATGACTTTATAAGTGGGGCAACCCTCACTCTATCAACCGGTTTTATAGGGTTCAGTTAAGCCCACCACACTTCTTAACATGGTATCAAAGTCTTGTTTAAGATTCGGTAGGCCACCTACTATGGTTTCCACTATCGGGCCACCCACCATTTATTTCCACGCTCCAGATGTCCAGTCCTGGGCGTGAGAGGGTGTGTTAAGAGTCCCACATCAGACAATATATGGCCTGAACATGAGTTTATAAGTGGGGACAACCCTCACTCTACCAACCGGTTTTAACCGGTTTTTTAGGGTTGAGTTTGGCCAAACCACACATTCTTAACATGGTATCAGAGCCTCGTTTAAGATCCGGTGGGCCACCTATTATGGTTTCCACTATCGGGTCACCCACCATCTATTTCCACGCTACAGTTTGTCTAGTCCTAAGCGTGAGGGTGTGTGTTAATAGTCCCACATCGGATAATATATGGTCTGAACATGACTTTATAAGTGGGGGAAACCCTCACTCTACCAACCAGTTTTGTAGGGTTGAGTTAGGCCCAACCACACTTCTTAACAAAGACTATTATGTATATAGACTGATAATCACATCTCATGGATCATGGATAAGGAATTATCAAGTCTTAAACATAGGTATGAATATTAAGAGTAATATTTATACTGGATTGATCCGTTATGAGAATACTATATAGAATGTTATGCAAAGTGTCATAAGTTATTCTCATGGTGATAATGATGTATATCACCCTTCAACCTGAAACCACTATGGACACTAGATGTAGAATCGAGTGCCTTATTACTGATCAAACATTGTCCGTAACAGAATGACCATAAAGACAGTTGATGGGTACTCCACGAAGTATGTTAAGGGACATGAGTGACCTAGATGGAATTTGCCCATCCTGCGTAACAGGATAAATGTCTACGGACCCAATATTGAACTGGACAAGGATGACACGGTCTATGCCTTGTGTTCAATATAAACATAAGGGCAAAAAGGTAATTGTACACAGAAGTATTATCACAAAAGGATTTGTCAGATCACATGACATTTTCGTGTCTTGGGTAGCAGTGATGTGTTACTAGATACTGCTCACTGTTTATTATGTTAAATACGTGATTTAATATAATTGACAATGCCGCGAAAACCTACAGGGTCACACACAAAAGGACGGATTGATGAGAGATAGAGTAACTAAGGAACACCGTAAGGTACGGTGCACTTAAGTGAATTGTAGAACATCGTAAGGTACGATGTACTTAAGTAGAATACAAAATATGGTAAGGTACCACAAGCTTAAGTGATTTTGGCATATTATAAGATATGGGCCACATACACTTAAGTGGGCTTTTTAGCTTACAGCCCACACAAGTGGTTCTATAAATAGAACCCTTGTGCAGAAGCATTTGAGTAGTTATAATTTTGTTTCTCTCTCTATCTCTCTCTCACTCAAAGCCTTCATTCATAGCAGTTAGCACTGAGATTGAAGGAATCTGTTCGTGTGGACTGCGTAGAGGCGTTGTCACCATTCAACGTTCGTGATCTCTCCGTAGGTCTGCATCAAAGGTTTCGATCGCCATAAGAGGTAACGATTCTATCACTGATCATGCCCATTCATAAGGATCGCTAAAGGAGAATTTTTTTAAATTCCGCTGCGTTTTGGATCGCTCTTCTCCTTCAATCTACACGTTGGACTCACATCTTACTTTGGGGGACTTGTGGTGTTCGAGTAATACCTCTTTTGTCAAACTTTATCGGTGTTCCTAGACTTATCCTGGAACCCCTCTAACTCTATATACTTTCCCGGTTTCCTCATGATCAAATCTTTTTCAAGATTTTTTTTAACGGTCCTAATTTGGGGAAAATTTGAAACATTGGTCTTTTTTAAAGTAAAATTAACGGAAACAAATAAAAGAACAAAAACCAAACAATCACACAAATAAAAAAAAGCAAAATAAAGGTAAAGAACCCCCCCCCCCCCCCCCCAAACTTGAACCAAACATTCTCTGCAATGTTTTAACGCAAGCAAGAAGAGGGTAAACTCACAAAGGCCCTCACTCAGGAGGAGGGAACGCAACATAAGTTGTTGCAACATCAGTTGCACATCATCTTCTACCATACCTTTCCTTGGTTTCTCTTTGCGAGCCATTTTATTATCTAAAAACAAAATCAAATGACAAGAAAATCTATTAGTAACAAAAATCATGGGTTGTCTCCCACATAGCGCCTTGTTTAACATCGTTTTAGATCGACGGCTCATGAGTGCAAGCACTCATGGTGATTCTTTCAAAAATGTTTCTTCTGCTATATTCTCAATGTTCTTAGGTGTCCATGCATACTTATCAAGTCATCTCTCGTATCCATTACTCTTCTTTTTCTTGCTTCTTTGGGGTGGTTCATACTTCTGAACCTATGGGAGTGGTTCTGGTTCTATCCTAAGTATCATATGTTTGAGTTTGGCTTTAATCCTTTCATCCCCCACACCAAAGGTTAACCTTCCCCTATTAAAGGAGGTAATTTCCCTCGTTTCATGGTCCCATAGTTTTCTCTTTTTAGATAAGACCTCAGACAATGGTACATTGGTGTGGATCTTTTCCAATATCTCTACATACCTTTTGGATTGGGCACATACCTTAGCTTCCACAAATATTTGCAAGAAATAAATCGGTGGCTTGTTGGGAGGAGGAGCAATATAGGGCGCCTCATTCTCTACCTCTTCAACAACCTCCTTTTCGGGTGGTGTCTGTTGATTTTCCTCAATTTCTACATTTTTCTCACCAAAACTCACCTCAACCTCTTTATCATTCTCCCTAGAATTTCACTTCTCGTTGTTACAGCATTCACATGTCCCTCAGGGAAGGGCCCTATAGGGTGTGTTTAAGCTGGGAGATTTGGGTCTCCAATGCATTGCTGTGAGTCACAAGGGACTCGAACACATTGTTTAGTTGTCAAAGGACTTCACTAGTATAGAGATTTTGGTTTCTAAAATCTTTAATATCGTGTGTTTGCATCGTAATAAAATTCATCATTTATATTTCATGGTTGGATTGTTGGAAATCTTGGTTTCCTTATAATACTAGGAGTGGCTATTGTAGAGAAAATTTAGGTGATTTGAGTTGTGACATCATTTGGTATCAAGATCTCAAGTGGTAGAGGCTTGAAATTCATCAAAGCATTGTTCAGTCAACCAAAACCCTAGCAAAGTCAACTGTGGTCAACTGTGCATTTAATCAGTGATTTGGAGGTGGGAAATGGTTTGAGGGATCTTATTCATGTCCATATAAGTCTCATATAACATGTCAAACATCCACATTGAGGAATTGGAGGTCAGGCAAAAAGTTTCCCAAAATAGCAAGTGACCTGTAATTTCCAACTGCCAAAAATGGAAAGGTCTTCTCCTCAACTTTACATCATCAAGAAAGCTTCAAATCAAATTTTGTCCAACATGAAAGTTGAAGATCTTGCTCTTACCTTTCCAAAAAGTCCAAGAACATCCATTTCTCATGTGTGGTTGGCAAGTTATGATCAAATCATTGTCCATGGATTTTGAACTTCAACAAGGCATAACTTTTGCATAGAAAGGCCAATTGATGTGGTTCTTTTTTGAGCAAGTTTCTCTTGATCCCTACTATCATAATCATGCATCATAGCTCACAAAAAATCATCACACAAAAAGTGCACTTTTCACTTGAATTAATTTTAAATTTTGGAGGGAAAATATTCATTTGAAAAATATGCATCATTTTCAATTCCAACCAATCCCATTTGCATCTAAACAATATTTGAAGTGCATTTCAAGTGAAAATTCGCACTGTAGCATGCCATGCACATGTAAGGGTGAAAATGTCAATTTGCCAAAATGCCTCCATTTCTCCTAATTTGATTTAGAATTGCTTAAACATGTTTAGGGTTTGGTTAATTAGGAGTATATATAGTGTAATCATAACAGAATTCCATAATCACAATTCATTTTTCAGATCCAAAATTTTTCATCTCAAAATTCTCTCAACTTTTCCAAATTTTTTCTCTCAATTCTTCAAGTAATTGGCATTGTTCTTGCTCTGTTCATCCTCAAGCATCATTGTTAAGCAACATTCAAGCAAGATCCAAGGGAGATTCGTGCAAATCAAAGCATCTTGAAAGCAAGAACTTCATTAATGGTGAAATCTCAAATCCGTGGATTCAAAGCCAACTAAGCATCCAAGATCCTTCCATTCACTCATTCAAGGTTGCTAGGACACGATTGGAGCATTGCCACGATCTGGAGCACTTGAAATCGCGAACTGCTCTACAAGAGGTGAAAATTCGATCCTCTCTTTTCTTAAATTCATCATGTGATACTTATAGATCTTTCTTTTGTGGTGATTCTGAGCTAAAAATCTCGTGATTCCATGCTATATTGAGAAAGTTCCATGGATTTAAAGTCTCATGTTCATAGTTAGATTTGCTCGATTCATGATTTTGATGTTGTTATTTGATGAAATGCACGTTGATTTGTGTAATGTGATGTTGGATCTTCATGAATGTGTGATCAATTCGTGTTTCTGGAACCATTGAATTTTTCTGGAAAATTTGTGCATGAGGATCTTCATGCTGTTCTTGATTCTGGACATTTTCCTGCGGATTTATCCGCAACCTTCATCGCCTAGCCACGGAATTACCTGCGGATTCCTTTGTGTTTCCTGCGGATTCATACGTACTGCATGGGCGTGCATGCGTTTAGGGCTTGAGGTAAAACGACCTCGTTTTGTTTGGCGCCCTGGGACATTTGAATATGGCGTAGGTTCGACTCCGGATTCCAGCGCTTTTTACATTTTGCCATTTGCATTATTTTCAATTAGACTTACATATTACATGCTTCCTTCCATGCATTTTTTTTATTTTATTTTCTTTCACAATCAAAAAAATCATAACTCAAGAAATACAACTCCAAATTGCATGATTCTTTTTTTGAATTGTTCATCAGCTTGTCTACTTTTTTATGGACATTTTTTCAAGATTTATGCACGGTTGAAAAAAAATAAATGCCTAGGGTTTGTTCTTGTATGCCATGCCTTGCACTTTGCTCACCATTTCATTTGTGAAATCATGATACTTAATTGGATGGAGCTGAAATTTTGTATGCTTTTTCTAGACACCTTAGGTGATCTATTGGCTTTGAGTTTGTTATTTTTGCATGTCTGGATGTTAAGATATGATGTGATCAATATGAGTGTGACAATGTGTGTTACACTATTTTTTGTCCAACTTCTTGATTTTTTCTACCATGCCATGTGAACTTGAAATGCTCTGATTTTTTGCATGATGACACTTCTGGATGTCTAGTTTGAGCATGATTTTTTGTAGGATTTTTTGGATCCATTTCCTATTTGATTGGGATTTTCTTTGCTGTTTAGTCATTTGTGAACTTTTGTGGATTGTTCAACTTACATGATTTGTGAAATCCTCATGCATTATTGGACGGACTTGAAATTTGGCATGTGTATTGTAGACATCTTGAAGTTTGCCATGGCTTTGATTTCATTCATTTCTCATGTTTGATTCCTGTTTTATGATTGCTTGAAGTGGATGCATGATTTAGTGACTTGTATGAGCTTGTTTGGACATGCTTTGACTTGTTGATTTTAATTGACTTGCTTCCACTTGTCCAATTACCATGATTTTTGGTATGCAGCTCATTGAATGTGTTCTGTTTAAGCATGATTTTTCTTAGAATTGTTTGAGCCATTTTGGTATTATATGCTTGTGTCCATTCTGTTTACATCATTGAGTTCTCAACTTGCCTAGTTTGACATGATTTGCTTATGAAATGCAATTGGTGTATAGTTTTGATATGAGACCAACTGGAATTTGTTCTTATTTGATTAATCTTGATTTTGATCAACTTTCATGTTCTGTTTTAAATTTTTTCTCCTCCTTTGGCCCTAGGCTTTAGCCTAAGGGTTTACTTCTCACATTTGAGTTTGATTTTCAGGTTGAAGAAGCAATTGCTTTAAGGAGATTAATTCAAGTTGATTGAGTTTGGTTTATTTGATTGTCATGAACTAACTTGGTTTGTTTTGTAGGATGCTAACTCATTTGATTTGAGTTTGTGCTTTGCACATGTGATTGATTGTGTTGACTGTTGGTTCTTATCTTGTCTGTTTTGACTTTGTGACTTGAATACTGATTATATTTGATTGATTTCAGGTACCATAGTTGCTTTAGTTCCTTTGTGAACTTGCTATTGCTTTGCTTGATAGCATTAGCATTGAGGTAGAATCTCTTTTCTCCATGTAGTCTGGAAGACCTGGCTTGTTACTTAGCCAGGCACATGTCTGAAGTCCTCCTTAAGAGGCAATGTTTGTGATTGTTTATGTTTGTCCCCAAGCAGGAAAAGACCTCATGTGAGGCAATTGGTAGACAAAAGAGATATGTAGCCTATCTCCTACTATTCTGTGAGTCACTCACCTTGCTCACACCACATGTGTTGATGCATAGTGAGTAAAAGCCCAAGATCTATCGAGTCATTAACTTGTGGAGAGAGTTCCATCTTTCTGAATTCCCACACCTTCTGATATTCAATGCTCTCCCTGACCAGGGATAAGAGTGATGAGGCACACCCCTCATATCCTTTCATCTGCTTCACCTTGGCTCTCAATGTCAAGGTTAAGAGCACCATTTACCCTATTCCAGTTGACTTCATAGTCTAACCCTCTGCTTGAGCCTAATTGCTTGGTTATAGTGTGTGCTAAATGACTTTGTCTGATTGATTGCTTGTTGCATTTGTACATGTTTTCTTGCATGCCTTTGTGCACTTATCATCATAAATGGTTCATTATTGCATGATCATCATTGCATATCTTTGTGATCCATGTTTGGTTTACCCATTGAGGACAACTGTAAGTCCATTCATTGGCCAATGTTCCTATGATTTGGAAGGGATAGAGTGTAAGACCATTTCATTTGGCCACTCATGTCCATTGCTTAGTGCTTGGTTGTTTGTTGTATGTGAGGATGCAATTGTAAGACCATGTTGTTGGCATTTGTACTCCTATGATCATCCTTAGGAGGTTGGTATAAGTCCAGATAGATTGGCATCTGACATCCATGTTTTGTTTTATTTTAGGAGATTGGAATAAGTCCATTTATTGGCATCTGATATCCGCTTTTGTTTTTGAGATTGGTATAAGTCCATTGATGGCTTCCGGTATCATTGTTTTGTTTTAGGAGATTGGTGTAAACCCATTTATTGGTATCTAGTATCCGCTTTTGTTTATGAGATTGGTATAAGTCCATTGATGGCATCCGGTATCACCTTGCTTTTATATTGCTTACTTGCTTTGTTGCCTCATTCCTAAGGACACACTTGAATCATCTTCTATATGATCTCAGGAAGTGAACCTTTCTAAGAAGTTTTACACTCCTTTCTCCATATCCTCTTTGTCCTAAACCTTTTCACACTTTGCTTTCTAAAACTTTGACTTGTTGTGCAAACATTCTCATCTCTTTTCAAATTAGAAACCTGGACCATAAGTCCTTGACTTTTCAAATTTCACATTTCATAACACTTCTTTGAATCAATCCTAATCATACCTTGACCATATTTTGTGAATACTCATAATCAATTAACTTCACCCATTCAATTGTTTTGTGGCTTTGTCCATTGTTAATATGCTTTCATACATTAGCCGTAGTTTCAATTACCATAGTGGTTGATGTGAATCTTACCTTATCCTTAGTGAGTTGATTGTAAGACTTCCATACTGAAAACAGGGTTAACCCTTCTAGTACGTCGAAGCCGTCCTCGCATGGTGGATTGTTGAATTCAGGTTGAGTTTTCTCTCATTGGTAATGAAAAGCCTTAATGTTTGTGTTTTAAAATGAACTCACTAATTTTTGGAAATCTTTTAGCCGAACTACGGCGTTTTGATCCTTACCTTTGATGGAAGGTACGTAGGCAACGGGTTCATCCGTTCAAACACAAAAATAACTAACTTGTACATTCTTTTCTCATCTTCCCATTCATGTTTGCACAATATGTCATAAACAAATAAACATTTTTATACAACAAGTGTGAAAAGGGCTCCCTAGGAGTACCTAGGACGTGATGGGTGCCTAACACCTTCCCATTGCGTAATTTACCCCTTACCCAGACTCTCTGATCTTTTTATTGGTTTTCTACGTGTAAAACTTCTTAGGTTTTTGTTCGGTTTTTAACCAGTCCTTAGGATAAATAAAAGTGCGGTGGCGACTCGATTCTTTGTATACTTTGCTTATGGTTTAATCAATAAATCATATAGCGACGAATACACCGCTACAGATAAAAAGGAAATAGATTGAATAGATAAATAACCAGGTGCTCCAATGGAGACCTGAGTACAACAATATAGTAGAACTTGGAATAAAATACATAAAACTAAAATAGAAGAAAAATAAATCTCCTAAACTATTACAGACTATGAGCTTTTATAGAAAATTCCTAATTGTGGAATAAATAACTTTGATTAATGCCCATCAAAATAAATATTATGAATTAGGAAGTGCATAAATCCCAAAACAGCAAAAGAAAACATCGGAAAAGGAAATAAAAGACGGGGAAAACACACCTGCCTCCTACGACCCGCAGCAGCTGCTACGGCCGCCCGTAGCAGGCCCCAGATATTTGTATGGGAAAATCCTACTTTTCGCCTTTTTTTTCGTGCTTTGCTTAATTTGGTTCCTCTTTTGTCCGACATTCTTGCTTAAGCCTGTAAAACATAAAAAACACACTACCAAGCATAAACAATGATAAAAAAAAAAGTAAATCGAAAAAAAGCAGAAAAATAACGAAGTAAAACAACAAATAAAGGCGATGCAAAAACATTTATCAGAAGTCGACTCCTTTATTCTAAGTGAAACCCCTAGCAACACACCTTTCCTTAAATCTCTCTGATATCACTCCTTCGATTTATTCCTTAACCTTGTAAACCCACTTAAAACTAACTAACCTTCCCCCTGCAGGATTCTTGATCAACCCCCAAATGTTGTTATTTTGAAGAGACTTCATCTCATCATTCATGGACTACAACCATTCAGTCTTATTTCGACTCCTCGTAGCTTCCTTGTAGTCTCTAGGTCCTTCATCAAGAACCTCACTTGTCGAGATTAAGGAAAATGCTATGAGACATGCATAACCAAGTCTTTGAGGTGGCTTGATGAATCTCCTTGCTTTGTCTCTTTCCAACAAGTATCAGTTTCCTCATTTTCAACAGCACCATGGGCTTTTTCTTCGACTTCACATACGTTATGCAATTCAGCATCAATATGCCTTTTGTAAGATGAAGTCTTTGAAGAAGAGACATGTTCAAACAGATGATTCTGACTCCGATGCTGATGAAGATTGGGTTGCTTTCATTTAATCAAGTGGATGGTCTTGAGAGAAATTATGAAGTGTGATACTTCTAGATGTCTCTATTTTACTATGATTGGTTTTGTATGTTTGTTGTTTTGTTGATGGATCTATAATGACTCATGGATTTGTTATGATATTCTATGGATTTGTTTCTAAGTTCTAAGTTGTTTGGTAGTCTTTCTATGTTTTTCATTTTTCAATACCTTTTCCAAATTGTGGCAAAAGGGGGAGTAAAATGGAGTGTATGTGCTACTCTGTGTAGCAATGGATGTTTTGATGATGTGATTTGTCTTTGCTTATGCTCTCATATAATAAGCTTGTGTGATCACATGCTGGAGCATCTGACCTAGCATTTGGCCTTCAACTATGTGAGCATGTATGTTTGTAAGCATGTGTGAGTTGATCTCTCTACTGATGTTTGATGAGTAATGGTAGTTCTGAGTGACTTGACTAACATGGTTAACTATTGACTTTGTTGTGTGCATGCATGATTGATAGTATGCCTGACTGTGAGAGCATTGTGATTTTGTTTTGAGTGTGTTACAACCACTCTACTTATGTGCTACTTCTACTGCCTCTATTTGCTTTATTTGTTATATTTGTGGTTTGCTTGTTGTTTAGTTTGTAAGACTTATTCATACACATCTTGTAAGTTTGTGAAAGAGTTGTTTTGCCAAAACTTATCAAAGGGGGAGATTTTTGTTCCTTTTGATTAGACACATTATGCAAAACAACATGGAGTTTACAAGATGTTTTGGGGAAGAAATGACACATGTGGGACACGATGTTCCAACACGTGTGCAACATATGACCTTTGTCAGCAGACCAATGTTGTTGTTATTCTGAGTAAATTTTCTGGATGTGTGCAACAAGATTTGTTGCTATCGTTTAGCAATGTGTTATATAGATTTGTTTGGCAGATTGAATAAAATTAAATGTAATTAATTGGAGATTTAAATTTAAATTCAAATAAAATCTTTTTGGTGGAGGCTTTTAAAAATCAAATCTTAACTGAATCTCCTACAAACATGGAAGTGATCTCAAATCAAATTCTCATTGGAGAAAAACGCACAAGTTGCATTTCTATTTAAGGATACTCAAACCTAATGTTTGAAGGGTGTTCAAGTATTGGAGATCTTTGTGTTGGAGTTTCTATTTTGATTCTTTTGTTTGTATTGTTTGTGCACCACTCTAGCGCCTACATTCATATCCAAAGGCATAGAGTTTGATTTGATATTTGAGTTGCAATACAAATAATCATATTATATTTATTGTATTGATCACTAGAGTTAGTGATTGAGAGTAAGTGAGAGGAGTCTCATATTTATGGGGAGTCCTAAATAAAAATACACTAGTAGAATTAAGAAGAGTGGAATTGAACAATGGTTGTTCATCTAAGACACTTCGTACTAATTTTATTAAGAGTTAATTTCCTTTATTGGGTTGGAAGCCCCCGAGATGTAGGTGTTGTTGCACTAAATTGGGTTAAAAAATTTCTTGTGTTCTTTATTTGCTTTAGGATTTATCATTCTGTTTTTTAATATCTGTCATTCTCGTTTTAGAATTTGAACACATTTGCTTAGACATCTGGTCCAACATTTGTCCCCTTATGAACATAATTTTAATTTATTTAATTAAAAGAATTTAATTAAATATTCATAATATTTTTTGACTTATTTTGGAAAATGACCAAAATAAGAGCTTTAGGATTTTAGTAGCTCTCTATAAATAGAGAATCTATTTCCCTTGAAATCCTAATGGTCGTTATTCTCAGAAAAAGAAAAGGCTAGCACACGTTCGACTTTGTACTCGTGTGAACTTCATAAAGACTATTGTATTTTTCACGTTCGTGATCAAAGCTAAACCATGTCTTAAGAGGTAATTCGAAATGCTTATTTTATGTTTGATTCGTGATTACTAGTTTAATTAAGATCCGTTCATCGAGATTATTCCGCTAAAAGGATAAAAAATTATGAAAAATCCCTCTTAAATTCCAACAAGATCAAACAAATATGCAACCACAAAGCATTCTAACAACTTATAGTGTTGGGTCGAATCAAAAGCTATGATAGTAATTGTTAGAAAAAAAAATATAAAGAATAATAAAGGAAACAATCACAAATATAACATAAAAATTTCAAAACCAGAGAAAAAAATATTATCATAGTCACATGATAAAAGAAAAAGGACACTATATGAAAATCACTACAACAGATAAATTATCAACCACCGCGTGTCTCCTAATATATTTAAACTTTAAAAAACAAATATTTAATCTCACAACACTAAAATACAAAAAAACAAAAAAAAAACTATAAAATACAAGTTTAAAGTGATTAATTGGTGCATTTTGTTAGAAAGAATTAGAGTTTATTATACAACATTAACTCTCTCATTTTTAAGAAACTAAAAGATGTGACATATATATATATATATATATATATATATATATATATTAATCCAAAAGTAATATTTTTAAAGGACTAATAAAATAATTTTAATTCGAAGTTTTAATTTAAATCAGTATTTTAAAATCAGGACTAATGCGACTGGTCGGACCAATTAGACTCTAAATTGGTCTGGTAAGATCATAGAACCGTGGTTGTAATAGATTCGGTAAAAATAGGTGCGATTCAGACGGTTCACCAATCAAATAAGTAAACCAATGGATTTCTAAATCCGACGAATTGATCTTTTTATGTATATTTTTGACTTAGTTATAATTTAATTATAATTTTGGTCATCCTATTTTTTTATTTTCTTCAAATTTTGATTCGCCTATTTTTATATATATATTTTTAATTTTAGCACATCTATTTTAAAATTCAATTTTATTAATATTTATAATTATATTAATTATTTATAATAACAAAATAACATTAAAATTACAAAAATGAAATTTCAATTTATTTTAAGAATCAAACATATATCCTTTCAAATACACCGTAAATCATCGTGTTTAATTTTGTGAAAGAAAGTTATATATTTTATAATTATAATATTTTTTAATATATTTTTATTAAATTTATTTATTATTAATCATAAAATATAATAATATAATAAATTTAAAAAGTTAAAAAATTAATGATATCATATAACAATATTATAAATTAACAATTTTTTAAAAAAAGGATCATGTTACAAAATAAAATAAAATTACATTTTTGTATTATTTTTAGTATGAATCTTATTATTGAAAAATAAAAATTATGTTATCAAAGAAAGAAAGACATAAATTTTCATATTATTTTTGATATAAGTCTCAATATTATTTTAAGTAAAGTCACATTATCTTACCAACTTTTTATTTATATATTTTACTAAAAAATTTATTTATACATTTTACTAACTTTTTTATTTAGATATTTTTATTTTTTTATACTATCTTTAATTTTTAAATATTTATCTAAAGCATAATATTTGTTTATGTTTTATATAACTTATTATTATATTATATAATTATTTTTTTTAACTTTTTTTAATTTATAAGCATCAACAATTTGTTATGTTCTGAAGTGGTAACTTTATTTAAAATTTATATTTAACTTATTTGCATTATAAATTTATAAAATTTTATTTTATACATGTGAAATTATGAGATTTATATTTAAAATTTTATTTTATGAATATATATTTTTTAATTTATATAAACAAAATTAGAAATCATGTAATCCGATTAATAATTTATTGATATAGTCAATAATTCAATAACTCGATACCAGACGGATACATGTTGGATTCAAATATATATTTTTTTGAATATATTCTCTCTCACTCTCACCACAAGAATATTTCATATCATCTTTTACCATATGTTGAATCAAATTAAATTCCTAATCAAATGTTCTTCTTAACATGGCGCACTTAGTCTTCTTTTTAAGATCCTATCCACCTTTTCCATTTAGCATGGAGATTTCCTCAACTTTTTTATCACATGCTTAACAATGTCAATGCTTTTGCTATACAATAAGGTTACACAAGAGAGATACTCTAATCAAATTTCCTCTCCTATGTTTACAAAAACATTATATGCTTGATGCTACTATCATATGTAACTAACCTCAACATGTTGATATAATTTATAGTTAGTGTAAATATTCTTTATCTCCATGTGATGTGATGTAACTTGATTACATATTCTATCTACCTACCTATATTGATCAGTTACCTTCATTAATATTTTCGGATCAAAATAGGAACAATCTTTTTTGTCATAGGCACAATTATCCTCTTCGATGCTTCACTGTATTTGTTTTCATAACGTCAACATATATTCTCTACCCATTTGATGATTAAAGAGTTGAAATGCTCACTAACTTTGATCCTTCATAGTTCTTGGGGTCGTTTCTTTAAGTTATTCCTTCTGGCTTCTCAGTGCTAAAAACTATTAGATTCTATGCTTTTCACATGAGCATTTCCTTATGTAAATTGACGGATAAGTCTCTAATGTATTTCTTTTAGTACACTCTTAGTTAATTACAATGCACTAATTAATCACTAATCCATGTTACAAATAAAAGAGTAATCTCTCCGGTCACAATTATAAACGCACACAAAATTGATAATTAAGAATTTTGTTAACTACAATTTTTTTTATTTATGAAATACATAACTTAATTCACTAAATTGTCTTATTTTTTTTATATATTTGTTCGGGTCAAGGCCCAGGATGGAAAGGTTTAGAGGAGGAACCGAGAGAAGTGAATGCAAGAAATATGTGCATCCTTGTTATCACTAAATGTAGAAAACTCCATCTTCTGATATATCACCTACCGTGTTGATCAATCGAAAGGTTGTCTGCGTGGTACGATACATCTCTCGCAGGCGATTTTAACAACCCTAATATATAAGGTGAAAGGCGTGTAATTTTCAGGTATTCAAATCTATTCTACTCTCACATTGCTTTCCATTCTTACTTTGACTTGAACGTTAGAGTGCTAATTTTTCAGGCCAATCTTCGCTCCACCCCATCGAGAGTTCGAGTCGACCGCAACGAAGCATTACCGCATCACTCACCGGGAAACTATGGTTCCACTAACGAAACATTGACACTATCAGTGAGAATCAAAATCAGATTTCTACGTATTTCCATAATTCATATATCCTCTAATCCAGAGATCAAGGTCTCTTCTCTTAGAAGGTTCATATCCCCGTTTCTTGATATTCATTCTTAAAACATCACGATCTTCTTCAAACATCCAACAGATCCATCCTTAAATCCATCAACCAATGTGGCATTCAAAGCCACTCGATCCTCTGTTCAACGGAAATCCCTCGCTATAGCTTTTAAAGCTCTACATCCTCCTCCTCCTCAAATAGGAGCGTTCCAAGAACTTTCGTTCTTCTTACCTACACAATAGTTCCACCAAGGTGAGCCATCTCATTGTCTTCCACTACTAATTGAGTTACCCGGAGAAGAAACTCTATGTAGCCTTCAGTTGTTACATGCCAATCTTGGGATACAGGGAACTACTGACTTACTGAATAATGTTTATAATATGGTAAAATAGAATAATTCAAAATTCTTGGTAGAAAGTGTCTACTGAATTGAAGAGGGTCTACAACATGTCAAACTTAGAAACAATATCGTATTGGGGACACTCCCTAAGGGAATCAAAGTTGTCATTCCTAAACTGACCCAGTTAGGGAAGAAATTCCGCAAAGAGAGACCCCAAGGTCACATGCTCGCAACTGTTAACAAAGACATATGACTCCTTCCTCCGCTCCTGAAGGGAAGAGTGATAACTGCACTCCTCAAGAGGTTCTTCATCCTCAAAGGAGGGACAAGTATGGCGAAGTCGCTCCGATTCTAGAGAGAAAAGGGAATCCTCCGTTCATTCACATCCTTGATGGTAGGATTTTAAGGTCATTAGATAAGCCTTTGAAGTTGCAAAGCTCGATGTACTAAAGACCCATAGGAACACGCTGAGAATGTAGACAAACAGAGACTCTATTATCACACACATGGGGCAGTAAAAATGAAAACTCTTTCCATTAAATTTGACCGGATCTGTAATAACATGGTTATATATCCTATCAAATGGGAGCATAGATTCTTAGAAAGACCTATGTGAACCTTCACCTCCCGATTCACCTCCAAAAGCGGCAACCCACAATAATAGTTGTAGTCATTGGAGTAATTGAACATAAGAAAGAAATCATACGTGAATATATTGACTACTTCACAAAATTGGCAGTAGCCATGAGGCACATATTGTTGAAAGTATACTTCGTGTCGGGTTTTTGTTATCGTATCCACGGGGATTGTAAGATATCACTGCCGTTCGATGGTTGTATTAATCTTAGCTCAATGTAACAATAGGGTTTTGGTTTTAATCAAGTTATCTTGCATAAAAAGTAATAAGTTGCGGTAAAAGTTATGGTTTGATTAAATGAGAAATATTGTCAAAGTTAGGTTTCAATGATCACTTTGCATGTATTTGCTCGGTCAACAATCTTATAAACTCCTTTAGATGATAAATCATTTCACAAAGTCCTCTCAATATGTTTCTCTCGAACACATATTGTGAGTTTTGCCATTTTGATCCATTGTTTCTCTCGAACACAATCTATCAAAATGACAACTTTTTGGTTCAACCTTATGGTGAACAAAATCATTCGTTACTATCTCTAGCTAACAAACAAGTTTGGATGAAAACCTAGGTCAAGAGTCGGTAAACATCTCTCGATCATAAACCAACACAAAGAGTTTTAAATAGAAACAAAGTTTTCATCATATATTTACCATTAAAGAGTTTACATATGAGGATCCTTACATTTACACACAAAGCTAGTAATCACCTACATCTAACCTTGACAAATGGATGACTTAGCTACTCATTTTCATGGTAGCTTGGTCGGCAAGTAAGGAAAGAAGGTTGATCAACATCCAAGTCGGATAATCGAAGTTGGATGGGAATCCACCTTCTTTTTGTAGAAGATGGTTCTAAGATGAAGAGAAATGAAAACTAGGGCATAAAGATCCCAAGAACAATGCTGCAAAAATATCTAGAAGAAAGTACAAAAGTGGAAAAAGTTGGTAAAAATAAGGTATGGTTCTCAAAAGTGGCACCTGCTACTTATAGACCACTGCTGGGCTGTCATGTTCGCTAGGCGAGCAGAATGGCTCGCCTAGCGAGGGTCTAAAATGGGCACATAAGGCCCCTGCGCCCAGAGAAAACAGGGCCTGCTGAACTGTTATGTTCGCCTAGCGAACATACCTTCGCCTAGCGAAGGACATGCTTCAACCTTCGCCCCAGCGAGGTTGAGAGGTTTTGCTACTGGAATGCTCGCTGGGGACTCGCTAGAGCTTCGCCTAGCAAGTGAGTGCTAGTTGCGTTTTTCACCAAAACAGAATGAACTCGCTACCACCTTCGCCTTCAGCTCGCCTGGCGAATTAATTTGTCAATTTACTGGAGCTTTTCGCCAGGAACTCGCCTAGCGAACCAATGCTTCGCCACAGCCTCGCCTAGCGAGCAGGCTGATGAAATGCTTGTATTCTTTGGTTCCTTTGCCAATTTTCTTGTGTCTTCATTTTCAATTAGTTCATGTCTTTCCTGCACAATAACACACAAATCAAAGGCACCAAGCTTGTTTATCAATGTAATGCATTCCATGTAAAACAAATGTGGTTTTGACAATTTTAGCAAGGAAAAAGAGTGAAAGATGCCCACATATGATAGCTCAAATAAGCACTTTTGGGCATCTAACAACTCTCCCCAACTAGATTCTTGCTTGTCCTCAAGCAAAGTATGCCTCTTGAAGGACAAGAGGATTTGCTTTAAGAAACTGGTTTCTCCGAAGTTGGATAAACGGCTCAAACACAAGCGAAATCAGCAAATACAAGTTCCCAACGGTTCGAATAAAATAATACATAAGAACTAAAACTTAAATAGCAATGCAAAATATTTATCTATCTACAACAATACTATTCTGAATGAATCATCCTATCTCTCCTCTTCGAATAAGGAATGAAGATTTTGCGTGTTTGCAACCGCGGGACTAATCTCACTCTCTAACAAATAATGAAGAAATCAAATAGATTCATACAATGTCTAACAATTAAAAATGGTACTGTGGAAGCATAAAGATCACTAAGGGCTTTTCGGTTGAAGCTTGGTTAGGTTAACAAACAAGGGTCATTTCTAAGGCCATTGAAACGAAAGTGCCGATGCAAAAGAGACATTCACAGTATTATTCACACTACTCGACTTTGTTTCATTTGTTTCTTATTTGAAACCTTCACAACACATATTCCACAACTCAATTTTTATTTTTCACTATTTTTCTTCCAAGCAAGCATTCATTTTCATTCTTTCTATTTTTGTTCTTTTCTTTCACATCAAAACAGATGTTTCTTTTCTATATTTTCTATACATACATTTTTTATGCTTGCTCGGTTTTTCTTTTCTTTTTCAAGAGTTGTGGTACTTACCAATTCTTTTTCGTTCTCCCCAACTTATTTCTTCCACACCCTAAGTGAATGCTCTTAACTTTTTACGGCAAAAGAACAATAATCAAGATTTTCCGGGTTGTAAAAAAAAGATTTTTGAGATCTCGCTTTATTTCAAGCCGAGATTCAACTGTTTAGGCTCAAAGGGGTTAACAAATACTCTCTCTGCTCACAGGTAAGTTGTTTTTGGATGTAGTTGTGCTCGAAAGAAAACAAGTGCCTTGATCATTTCTAATTGCTTCCACAATTTCACAATAATAAAAGACAAAGAATGAATCACATGAATCAACAAAACTTATTAGAATCCAGCATTTAAGTGAACAATGGAGGTTTCCTCACAATTTGTGGTTTTAAGTTCTAGATGAAGCATTCATTCAATTATGTTGCAAAAAGACAATATTCAATTTACCAAAAAGAGTAAAGTTCCTAATGCATTCTAAAATTCTAGCCGAAGGTAACCATGTACCTTAGCTTCATTCACTTGTTTATTCTTATCATTGCCATCCAAGCTCGGATGCACCTTCATTGGGTACTTCTTGAGGAGCAACCAATCTAGAAGGGTTTGCCACTCAATCAACCAAAAATTTATTAAACACACAAAATTAAAAACATAACTAAATAACATTAACTGAAAATATAAATTTGTTCATGGGGGACAAAACACCCCAATAGTACAATCCAAAATCAAGATACAAAATCCGAAAATACAAATAGAAATGACATAAAAACTGAAAAAAAATACAAAAAACTTAACCCACTAAGGGCTCAGGACTCCTCCTCGCTACCGGCCTCAGAACCGGTAGCCTCATCATCAACATCATCATCATCAGCATCATCAGCATCAGCGCCCACCCCCTCACCATAGACTGGCATGTCCACAGGCCAATTAGCGTTAAGCATAAACTGCTCACGCGCCAACAATGCTCGAGCACCGGAGGGGTCATTACCTTGCAGTTCCAACCTCTGCATACTGTTGTGCATATCAATCATAGCTCTCTGGGATGCCGCCATCCACTCAAAACTGTAGTCACACACCGCTCGGAGGTAGGGATCAAGTCCGGGAGTAGAAGCACTAGGACCATCAGAAGCCCGAGTACTTCCTGAGGCTGCACTGCCACCGGTAGTCTTAGGTCTACAATATTTAGCCACATACCGATCATCGATAGGTGCCGGGATCCTAACCTGCCCACGAGACGGAAGTCTCACCCTTGCCTGAACGCATAAACTCATGATCAAACACGGGAAAGCGAGGGGACAATTAACACGAGCCCCCGACTTAAGCCCGCTCTCGACCACGGTCTTCAGCTCATTAGCGATGATCCTCGCCACATCTATCTCGACATTGGTGAGGATGGAATGGACCAAATGTGCCATTGGGATCGGCACAGTAGAGGTGTGTGATTTAGGCTGGATGTTGGTCAATACCAAGAGCAGTAACAGTTGAGCCATGGGAGTCATGTCCTCCCGGTGATACCTCACTGGAACCCCAGATGGGTTCGGCTCAACAGATTTCCCAGGTAAAAGCAGGGCGGCAGTAATGGCAGGAACATCTCGGTGAAGCCTTAGGTCGGTGTGGTATTGGTCTCTCTGGTCAGCTCCCAGCTGGAGCGGTTCCCCAAGGATTCGGTTGATAGCATCCCGGTCAAATGGAATTGGACGCCCGGCCACTTTAGAAACCCAAGTAAAGGGCTCGTCGTCGTCGGGCAGTGCGTTAGCATAAAACTCCCGCACTGTCGCAATGTCGTAATGCTCTAAGGGACTAATCAACCTATCCCACTTCTTTGCGTCTATCAACCCGGCGAAATTTCTGTAGGTGCCCTGTGGGTTGATCAGAAAGCGCTTCTCTGGAAGTATCTTCCGCTTCTCCAGAGCGATGTATCTGGCGGCCTGCTTCGGGCCGACAAACTTGTCTTGGTCAAACTGGATAGGAACTGTTCGAGATGTAGTTGCTCCCTTTCTTTTCTTACCCGCTCCAGATCTTGACTCCATCTGCAAAATATACAAAGAAACAACACACACCAACAAACAGATTAGCCATCAAAGCATAATTCAAAAGACTGCCTTGCTCGCTGCTGCTTCGCCTAGCGAAGTGGCAGCGAACGCTCGCCCCAGGTTCGCCTAGCGAGTGCTAGCGAACCTTACGGGTTTTGGGGTTTTCTGCATTTTCAAAGATTTTTCCCCCAATACCCATACTCTAATGGTTCCCACATCAGAACCTAATGATTTCTCATGGCAATTAATCGTTCTATGCTATTGGGGATTGCCTAATTGCATGCAAAACCTAAAGTAAAACTAAATCCCCAATTTGAAAACCTAAATCTCCAAAAATTGCAAACTCCAAAATACCACATGCAACCTCAATGTTCCCATACCACACTCATCCTATTTGCCATTCACATTTGGAAATTAAGAGTTCAAACAAAAAGACAAATGTAGTAGGGCAAACCTTAATTACACGGATTCGGAAATGTGAAGTGAGAAGAGTTTACAATCGACCGAAAAGAGCAAGTGTTGGTGATAAAGATGCAAATGAGAGAGTTTGAGAAGCCTAGCACAAATTCCTCAGCAGAGCCGTTCAGAAATTTTTTTGAAGGTTTGGGGCAAAATGGCCCTGCTGAGATTTAAATAGTAAACAGTACTGCAGCGCTCGCTGCTGCCTCGCCTAGTGAGCAGCTAGCGAGCATGCTCGCTACTGCCTCGCCTAGCGAGCTGCAAGCGAGCATGACAGCAAGTGCATTGGCAAATGCAGCACTTGCAAGTCATCCAGCATGGGTTTAGCACAGTGTACTCAATACAACATAAAACATAAAACAGTAAATACTTACAATGTTGGGGTGCCTCCCAACTAGCGCTTGTTTAACGTCGTCTAAGCTCGACGGTGCGATGCTCACAGAGGAGCATCGAGCGGCTGAGCACAACTCTCGCGATCCACATGACCGCCGAGATACACTTTCAATCGTTGGCCATTCACGGTCCAACTATCTTTCTTGTCCATGTCTTCAATGACAATGGCCCCGTACTCTTTTACTTCTTTCACCCGAAATGGCCCGGACCATTTTGATTTCAACTTCCCGGAAACAACTTCAACCGGGAGTTGAACAATATGACCAATTGTCCGGGCACAAATTCTTTGTTACGGATCTTCTTGTCGTGATACTTCTTTGCTTTTTCCTTGTACAACCAACTTGAGTGGTATGCGGCATTGCGCATCTCCTCCAACTCAAGTAGTTGTACTTTCCTTTTGTTACCGGCCAACTCATGTTCAAAATTTAAAAACTTTAGGGCCCACAAGGCCTTGTGCTCCAATTCAACCGGCAAATGGCAAGTTTTACCAAATACCAATTGGAAGGGAGTTAGGCCAATTGGAGCTTTAAAGGCCGTACGGTAGGCCCATAATGCTTCGTCCAATTTTTGGGACCACTCTTTTTTAGAATTAGACACGGTTTTTTCTAGGATTCTCTTAATCTCTCGATTAGAGACCTCCGCTTGCCCGTTAGCCTGAGGGTGGTACTGAGTTGTCACCCTATGCGATACACCATAATGTTTTAGAATTGTTTCCAAAGGTGCATTGCAAAAGTGTGACCCTCCGTCACTTATCAACACTCGGGGGGTTCCAAAACGGGAAAATATGTTTTTCTTTAAAAATTTTATCACCGTTTTGGCATCCGCCCGAGGTGAGGCAATCGCCTCAACCCACTTAGAGACATAATCGACAGCAACAAGCATGTACTCATTCCCATAAGAGGGTGGGAAAGGTCCTACGAAATCTATGCCCCAACAATCAAACACTTCCACTTCTTGGATATTTTGGAGAGGCATCTCATCTCTCTTACCTATCCCACCGCTTCTTTGGCAGCTGTCACAACTTTGCGCATGGGTATGTGCGTCTTTGAAAATAGTTGGCCAATAAAATCCCGATTGAAGAATTTTAGTGGCCGTTCTAACCCCATTATAATGTCCGCCATAAGGCGAGTTGTGACAATGCCAAAGGATGCTCTGGGCTTCATCACCAGTTACGCATCTCCTTAACAGGTTATCGCTACCCAACTTAAACAAGTATGGGTCATCCCAAACATAATACTTCGCATCCGAAAGGAACTTCCTCTTTTGGTTCGAAGTTAGGTCGGCAGGCACAAAACCACTAGCCTTGTGGTTTGCAAAGTCTGCAAACCACGGCCTAACTTGAACCTTAAACAATTTTTCATCAGGAAATTCTTCCCGGATTTCTTTTTCCGACGCGGTAACCTCCACGTTCACTAATCGGGATAAATGATCCGCTACCAAGTTTTCCGACCCCTTCTTGTCTTTGATTTCTACATCGAATTCTTGTAACAAGAGGATCCAACGGATGAGCCTTTGCTTCGAATCCGGCTTGGTTAGCAGATATTTAATCGCCGCATGGTCGGTGTACACAACGACTTTAGACCCTATAAGATAAGACCTAAACTTTTCTAGCGCATACACTATTGCGAGTAGTTCTTTTTCCGTTGTGGCATAATTTATTTGAGCCTCGTTAAGAACCTTACTCGCATAATGTATCGCATGAAAAGTTTTGCCTTTTCTTTGGCCAAGTACCGCTCCAACAGCATAGTCACTCGCGTCACACATTAGTTCAAAATTTTCATTCCAATCGGGAGCGACTATTATTGGAGCGGTAACCAATTTTTCTTTTAAAACCTCAAAAGCTTGCAAACAATCTTCGGTGAAGAGAAATACCTGGTCCTTGGCGAGCAAATTGCTCAAAGGCTTAGCCACCTTTGAGAAGTCCTTGATGAAGCGCCGGTAGAACCCCGCGTGCCCCAAAAAACTACGGATGCCCTTCACATTCACCGGAGGGGGTAATTTTTCAATTACTTCAACCTTAGCTCTATCCACTTCAAGCCCCCTTCTAGAGACTTTGTGGCCTAGCACGATCCCCTCGGTCACCATGAAGTGACACTTTTCCCAATTCAACACCAAATTGGTCTTCACACACCTTTCCAACACCGTCTTCAAATTTGCCAAGCATAGACTAAACGTCCCACCAAATACCGAGAAGTCATCCATGAAGACTTCCATTGTTTTCTCTATCAGATCGGCAAAAATGGCTTGGACACATCGTTGGAAGGTCGCCGGTGCATTGCACAGCCCAAAGGGCATTTTTCTGTATGCGAACACTCCAAACGGACACGTGAAAGCCGTCTTCTCATGATCAACCGGGTCAACCGCAATTTGGTTGTACCCGGAGTAGCCGTCCAAAAAACAATAGTATTGTTGGCCCGATAGTCTTTCAAGCATTTGATCCATAAATGGGAGTGGGAAATGGTCCTTACGAGTCGCGGTATTCAACCGTCTATAATCTATACACATTCTCCACCCCGTTGCAACTTTGGTCGGGATCAATTCGTCTTTGTCATTTCGGATTACGGTCATTTCACCCTTCTTCGGAACCACGTGCACGGGACTAACCCACGGACTATCCGAGATCGGGTAAATCATTCCCGCATCCAATAGCTTCACAACTTCCTTTCGAACAACCTCTTTCATGGTAGGATTTAAGCGGCGTTGTGGTTGAGCTACCGGCTTGAAATCCTCCTCCATCAAAATCTTGTGCATACAATAGGATGGACTAATTCCTTTTAGATCGGAAAGAGTCCAACCCATAGCTTCTTGATTGGTTTTTAGCACAATGATTAGACGGGCTTCTTCTTCTTTTGTCAAAAGATTGCTTATGATGACCGGCTTTGCCTCGGTCTCATCTAGAAACACATACTTTAAAGTCGAAGGTAACACTTTTAATTCAATTGGCGCTTTTTCGTCAATTACCTCCTTCTTCAAGTTTTCTTCCTCTACTTCCCATGGTTGTAGGTCATCTAAACTATCGAGTTCCTTTAAGCATTCCTCAAGAGCCAGCTCTTCTTCAACAGTGAAAACCTCCAATGAGTCGTCAAGAGCTAACTCCATAGGAGATATCTCATGAATATGCTTTGAAACCTCCATAATAGCGTCTTCGATCACATCGATGCGAAAGCTATCATTTCTATCCTTGGAATGCTTCATCGCCTCGAATAGATCAAATGTGACTTCCTCATTTTGAACTCGCACCTTCATTAAACCGTCATCAACATCTATCATCATTCTTGCGGTCTTCATGAATGGTCGGCCCAAGATGAGCGGAGCATCATCATCTTCCTCCATATCAATTACAATAAAATCCACCGGGAAAAAGAATTTATCGACCTTCACCAAAACATCTTGGGCTACGCCATGAGGATGGGTCGTCGACTTATCCGCCAATTGCAACGTCATTCGGATGGACTTAATCTCAATGTTGCCAAGCCTCTTGATAATTGACAAAGGTATAAGATTAATGCTCGACCCCAAGTCAATAAGTCCCTTCCCGACATACACGTCACCAATTTTGACCGGCAATGTAACTCTTCCCGGATCAACCTCTTTCTTAGGAAGCATCCTTTGAATAATGGCACTACAGCTCGCATCAAGGACGATGGTCTCCGGTTCCGTATACCTCCGCTTTTTGGTTAGTATGTCCTTCATGAATTTGGCATACTTTGGCATTTGTTCCAAGGCTTCAGCAAACGGAATGTTGATTTGCAACTGTTTAAAAATATCCATGAACCGGGCGTAATGCCGTTCATTTTCCCTTTTGGAAGGAGCATGAGGGTAAGGAAGGTTTTGGATAGGAGTAGCGCTCACTACCTCCTTTCCCTTTGCAACTCTAGCACTTTTCCATCTAGGCTTCTTCACTACCTCCCTTATTACCTCATCACTGTTATTTTCCTCAATCTCCACACCTTTTTCTTTTTCAACTTCACCATTATTTCTATTCTTTTCAACTTCTTCCTCATCACTCCACACTCCTATTTCACCATCAACATTTTCCTCCACTATTTCCTCCTCAATTTCTTTCTCTTTCTCTCTTTGTTCACTCTCAACTCTTTTTTCATTCTCACTACCCAACTCCCTCCCACTTCTCGTCATAATCGCCTTACAATGCTCCTTAGGATTTGTTTGCGTATTAGCCGAAAAAGAAGGACCGGTTTGTTGTTCAGCGAGTTGCTTGGCAAGTTGCCCAACCTGAGTCTCGAGATTTTTTATGGCCGCGTCATTACTCTTTTGATTGGCCATTGACATTTGCATGAATTGCGTCAATGTCTCTTCCAATTTAGAATTGACGACCGGCGGTTGTTGAGATTGATACGGATTTTGGGGAGGGTTTTGATGGCTAGAAGAACCACCTCCATAACCTTGGTTATGATAATAGTTGCTTCTAGGTTGGAACCCTTGGTTCCCTTGGAATTGTTGTTGTTGTTGTTGAGGGTGCGGTTGATAAGGTTGTTGTTGTCTTGGTTGATAGTCCCGTTGATTGGCCATGTAGTTTACTTCGTCAAAACCGGGAGGTGGACAAAATCCGGTGTCATGTTCACCTTTACAAAGTTCACAACAAGCTATTTGTTTAGCTTTTGACGGTTCTCTTAACTCTTTGATTCGTTGCGTTAAGAGTTCCACTTGTTGTGAGATGAGCTTGTTTTGGGCAAGGATGGCATCATTCGTCCCTAACTCAAGCACTCCCGCCTTCTTCAAAGAATTTCCTCGACTTTGACTCTGAAGATCATTCAAAGCCATTCGATTTATAATGTTCGTGGCTTCTTCGGCACTTTTTGACATCAACGAGCCACCCGAGGTGGCATCCAACAACGTCTTGCAGTTTGGTTGAAGTCCATTTCTGAAGATATGGATTTGAGTCAATTCATCAAATCCATGCCCTTTACATTTCCTAAGCATGGACTTGAATCTCTCCCACGCTTCATTTAAAGATTCACTGGTTCCTTGAGAAAACACCGAGATGGCCGTCTTTGATTCCATGAATCGGTTATGGGAGAAAAATCTTTCAATGAATTTCTCTTCTAACACGTTCCAGTCTGTCATTACGGCAGGTGTTTGATCGAGATACCAATCCTTTGCTTTACCGAGCAAAGCGTGGGGAAATAAACGTCTGAACAACGGAAGCTCCTGAGCCTGATCCACTCCGGCAGCCAATGCTATCTCATAAAATTTTGTGAGAAAAGCAAATGGGTCTTCATGGTCCATTCTGGTGAATGGACTCCCATATAATAAATTCAGAGTTCCCGTCTTCATCTCAGCTTGCCTTCCTGTGTGGTTGGCAAACTGAGCGGTGTTCCTTGGACTATTGATACATGGAGTAGAAATAGGTGGTGATGGTTATGGCTCCATGTTTGGTATGAATGGTGGTGGATTTGTGGTTGAAGAACTTTCTCCTTGCTCTTGGCGTTGTCTAGCCTGTTGCCTCCTACGTCTCGTTTTGCTATTGAGCCTCCTTGCGGTTCTTTCGATCTCAGGATCAAAAAGAAGTTCGTCCACAGGGATTTGCCCTCGCATAAAACGTAAGCTGCACACTAAACCAAACAAATTACAAGCACAAGTCAAAAATTCACAAGCTAAAACTTAAACAACCATGGCGATGCTCGCAATATCAATTTACAATCTCCGGCAACGGCGCCATTTTGTTGAAAGTATATTTCGTGTCGGGTTTTTGTTATCATATCCACAGGGATTGTAAGATATCACTGCCGTTCGATGGTTGTATTAATCTTAGCTCAATGTAACAATAGGGTTTTGGTTTTAATCAAGTTATCTTGCATAAAAAGTAATAAGTTGCGGTAAAAGTTATGGTTTGATTAAATGAGAAATATTGTCAAAGTTAGGTTTCAATGATCACTTTGCATGTATTTGCTCGGTGAACAATCTTATAAACTCCTTTAGATGATAAATCATTTCACAAAGTCCTCTCAATATGTTTCTCTCGAACACATATTGTGAGTTTTTCCATTTTGATCCATTGTTTCTCTCGAACACAATCTATCAAAATGACAACTTTTTGGTTCAACCTTATGGTGAACAAAATCATTCGTTACTATCTCTAGCTAACAAACAAGTTTGGATGAAAACCTAGGTCAAAAGTCGGTAAACATCTCTCGATCATAAACCAACACAAAGAGTTTTAAATAGAAACAAAGTTTTCATCATATATTTACCATTAAAGAGTTTACATATGAGGATCCTTACATTTACACACAAAGCTAGTAATCACCTACATCTAACCTTGACAAATGGATGACTTAGCTACTCATTTTCATGGTAGCTTGGTCGGCAAGTAAGGAAAGAAGGTTGATCAACATCCAAGTCGGATAATCGAAGTTGGATGGGAATCCACCTTCTTTTTGTAGAAGATGGTTCTAAGATGAAGAGAAATGAAAACTAGGGCATAAAGATCCCAAGAACAATGCTGCAAAAATATCTAGAAGAAAGTACAAAAGTGGAAAAAGTTGGTAAAAATAAGGTATGGTTCTCAAAAGTGGCACCTGCTACTTATAGACCACTGCTGGGCTGTCATGTTCGCTAGGCGAGCAGAATGGCTCGCCTAGCGAGGGTCTAAAATGGGCACATAAGGCCCCTGCGCCCAGAGAAAACAGGGCCTGCTGAACTGTTATGTTCGCCTAGCGAACATACCTTCGCCTAGCGAAGGACACGCTTCAACCTTCGCCCCAGCGAGGTTGAGAGGTTTTGCTACTGGAATGCTCGCTGGGGACTCGCTAGAGCTTCGCCTAGCGAGTGAGTGCTAGCTGCGTTTTTCACCAAAACAGAATGAACTCGCTACCACCTTCGCCTTCAGCTCGCCTGGCGAATTAATTTGTCAATTTACTGGAGCTTTTCGCCAGGAACTCGCCTAGCGAACCAATGCTTCGCCACAGCCTCGCCTAGCGAGCAGGCTGATGAAATGCTTGTATTCTTTGGTTCCTTTGCCAATTTTCTTGTGTCTTCATTTTCAATTAGTTCATGTCTTTCCTGCACAATAACACACAAATCAAAGGCACCAAGCTTGTTTATCAATGTAATGCATTCCATGTAAAACAAATGTGGTTTTGACAATTTTAGCAAGGAAAAAGAGTGAAAGATGCCCACATATGATAGCTCAAATAAGCACTTTTGGGCATCTAACACATATGCCGAACTAAAATTATAGATATTCGAGAAGGGACCATTCATATGATGATTGTAAGGGACCATTTTAGATGAAGATTGCAATCGACTGTAGTTATTCACCCTGGCGAGTCAAATGATGATAAGCAGTGGATAACCCACTTGGTTATGTTTTTTTAATTAATTTTTTGCAAGTTGTCAATATTATGTAATGTTGTAGTTTATAATAAATGAGTCTATTTTCATTAAACACTTTTCCTTGTGATCACCAAGGGTACTCATTGACATGGAATGTGGTCGTGAACACCCAAGCATACGACCAAAAAATTAAGCCCATAATGTTGGTGTAAGCCCTAGAGGTCAATACTTTTGGTACTTTTATCGAATTATTTATTAATAACAAAAGGTTTTTTCTTCATTACGTTTGTTTGATAAAGTCCCTAGAATAGTTAGTCCGTTTAATGCATCAAGTGTGACTTGATCATGAGACCACATTAAATATAAGGACACTATTCTTAAAGTATCCGTAGTCGAGCTTTATTGTGAAGTGGGATAACATTAAAGCATTGAGACTATTATGTTTGTAGACTGATGATCACATCTCATGGATCATGGATAAAGAGTTATCAAGTCTTAAACATAAGTATGAATATTAAGAGTAATATTTATACCGGATTGACCCGCTATGAGAATACTATATAGAAAGTTATGCAAAGTGTCATAAGTTATTCTCATGGTGATAATAGTGTATACCACTCTTCGACCTGAAACCACTATGGACCCTAGATGTAGAGTCGAGTGCTTTGTTGTTGATCCAACATTGTCCGTAACTGGATGACCATAAAGACAGTTTATGGGTACTCCACAAAGCATGCTGAGGGACATGAGTGTCCTAGATGGAATTTGCCCATCCTGCGTAACAGGATCAATGTCTATGGGCCTAATATTGAACTGGACAAGGATGACACGGTCTATACCTTGTGTTCAATATAGACATAAGGGAAAAAGGGTAATTATACACATAATTATTATCACAGGAGGTTTTGTCAGATCACATGACATTTTCGTGTCTTGGGTAGCAGTGATGTGTTGCTAGATACCGCTCACTGTTTATTATGTTAAATGCGTGATTTAATATAATTGTCAACGTCGCGAAAACCTGCAGGGTCACACACAAAGGACGGATTGATGAGAGATAGAGTAACTAAGGAACATCGTAAGGTACGGTGTACTTAAGTAGAATACGAAATATGGTAAGGTACCAAATACTTAAGTGATTTTGGCATTTTATGAGATATGGGCCAAAATACACTTAAGTGGGCTTTTTGGCTTGAAGCTCACACAAGTGGTTCTATAAATAGAACTCTTGTGCAGAAGCATTGTATGGGAATAAAACACAACTGAAGAGTTGGAATTTTGTATCTCTCTTTCTCTCACTCAAAGCCTTCATTCATACCAGCTAGCACTGAGATTGAAGGAATCCATTCGTGTGGACTGAGTAGAGACGTTGTCATCGTTCAATGTTCGTGATCGCCACAAGAGGTAACGATTCTATCACTGATCATGCCCATTCGTAAGGATCACTAAATGGAGAAAATTTTAAATTCCGCTGCGCCTTGGTTGGCAATTCTCCTTCACATAATGCTAGTGCATGAGTAAAGAAACACATCATAAAAATGGAAATAAATGCTTCATCCCCCTCTTGGTAGCTAGTCACTCCAAAACGCGAGATAAACCCCCACGACGTCATCCTTGAACTAGATCTTCACCTGGGGGAAGGTAAGGAGAAGTGATGCTTAGTCGGGCATAATCCCAAACGACATCTAGTATATTTCAAGCATAACCTCAAAAGAAAGCTTCCAACAAGAGAAGCAAAATCAAACACATAATGAAAAAAACTGGTAAAATAATAATAAGTGGAAATATGTTATCAGAACAAGTATAAAAAAGTTTATAAAGACATTAAAATCATGCTGGGTACGATCGACCTGGGTGAAAAAAAGAGTACACGAGGACTAATCCTTAAGGGAGATCAACTTCCCTGTCCTCCATTATCTGATATGAGTGTACTTGGTCTTGCGAGATATGCATCACGGGCTAAAAATGATCCACTCGTTACAAAGAATTTTCAAAGAATCTTTTGCAAAAAAAAATCTATCCTCTAACGACATCACATACTCCTTACTTAGAGAAAGATTATCCATAAACATCTCTCAAAGTTATTCTTGAGACTCCTTCAAGGATGCCTCAACTTCTTCTACCCTCATACAATCAGGACCTAGCGCTCGGTTTTCTTCGGCAAGAGCAATTTCAAATCTAGTTCATATTTCTTTAATACATGTGGGTTATAGTCGAATCACTCAAATCTAGTCCGTCCCACTTCTCATTGTCCATGTGTGAAATGTTTCCTTTCTAAGCCTTGTGTAATCCTAATTATATCAAAACATCTTTGACTTGAATTTTCCACAAGTCAAAATTGATTCTTCCATCAAATTTATCTAAGTTAAGCCTCACTACACTACACTAGAAAAACATAACATTGAAGCCAAAACCTTTCCTGCAGCAAATTTTTTTCCAACCAACTAAGAGTAAAAAAATTATTTTCTAATGTGAAAGATCAGACAAAACTGCAGTCACAGAGCATACTAAAAAATTTATACTTCATCAAACCAAGACTCTTGATAACAATTGTTAGGAAAAACAAATATATATATATATATATATATATATATATATATATATATATATATATATATATATATTATGTATATATATATATATATATATATATATATATATATATATATATATATATATATATATATATATATATAGAAAAAAAGGAACACATCACAACACGAGAATTTAACGTAAAAACTCCAACAGAAAAAAACAACAATGATTTTTGTCAAATGACGACTAGAGAATAATACTATGTAAAAATTGTTACAACAAGTAGACTACTCTCAAACACCCCAAGGCCCCAATGTACCCACAATTTCCAAATCAAGTATTTAACTTCCCATTACAACTCTCTAACAAAAGAGTATAAGAGAAAGTTTAAAAAGTCAAATATAAAATGAAAGTACTTTTAACTGATGCATTTTGTAATGAAGAAACTGATTTATTATATAGCCTCGGTCTCCCTCTTTCTTTACAAAACTAAGTGATGGGATAGTATTCAACTTGTATATTTTCAACCAACACCAACACACTTTGACCTCATTGGAATGACGTTATTATTTATGGTCGTGTTTGCATTTCCTATTATTACTACTACCAGAGAATTCCACTTTGGGCCAGATCATAATCATTCGGAGAAAGTTTTACCTCGTACCCCTACAATTGTACCCATACCCCTACAATTAAATTTTTTGGACCAAAATACCCTCATATAAATAGGGTATATTTTTCAAAAATGGAAGTTTTTTCATTTGCGCCTGAAGACTTCCGGGAAAGCATTTTTGGCCTTGTAAACCGGAACACTGAGAGTAAGTCTTCCGATTCACAAGACATATGCCGGAACACTTCTTAAAAGACTTCCGGTTCGTTGCAATTTTGGGGCATTGAACAAGAACTCTTTAAAAAAGTCTCCCGGTTTGGAAGAGTATATACCGGAACTCTTTCTTAAATACTTTCGGTTTGCATGAACTAAACCAAAACTCTTTTAAGAAGTATTCCGATAGTCAACCTAATTTTTTTTCACACCGGAACTCTTTTAAGAAGTGTTTCGGTGCATTTATGTATTTATTTTTTATAATAATTTTTTTTTAATTATTTCGTTATAATATTTTTTTTATAGTGGTTCGAAGACGAGGTGCAGATGGTAGGATTCCAGACCGCAGTTTAGGTCAGGGCGCATCTTCATCTGCAACAGAGTCAGTTGGATATCCAGGAGGGTCGTACGATACATCTCTTTTGGTAAAGTACGAGTATCATGTTACTTGCCATTTATGGTTTGGTGAGGTAAATAAACGGGATATATTTGAAATTGAATAATATTTGAATATTTTATATTGTGTTTTATAATATGTGTTTTAATTGTTTTTAGGAAAGAGGTCCAAAGAAAGAGTTAAAGGTTGCTGGACACGGACTAAAGCTGACATCGAGAGTTCCACTAGCTCTTCCATAACAGGTGGAGAGTTGGGTATCTAGGTCTGGGTTATCTTCACTTCAGAGAACTAGTTTGAACAAGATAGACACAAATCTGGTATCTACATTTGTGGAAAGATGGCATTTAGAGTCATCTTTATTTCACATACCGTTTGGTGAAATGACCATTACTTTGGATGATGTCTCATGTCTGCTTCACTTGCCCATCATGGGTGTCTTCTGGAGTCCTCAAGATGTCACTGAAGAGGTTGCAATTGAACTTGTTGTTGATTACTTAGGAGTGTCACATGGTGAGGCACAATCACATGTTCGTAGCTGCAGGGGTTCTTATTACAAATTGAAGTGGTTATACGATTTATTCGTACAACATAGAGCTGCTTCTAGCTAGGCATATGCGATTATAGCATATTTGTTGATGTTGGTGGGTTCCATAATTTTTGCCGACAAGACCTTTACACTTGTCGAGGCACGATATCTCCTACTGTTTACGGACTTAGATAAATGTTCGGGATATAGTTGGGGAGCAGCTGCATTGGTTACCCTATATAGATACCTTGGAGATGCACTCATGTTCAGTTGCAAGCAACTCAGTGGATATCCTACTCTCCTACAGGTATATAAGTTAATTTTGTTTATTAAGTGTTGGATTCATTTTATAAAGTATGCTAACTTAATTTATTTTGTTTATTATGCTTTTATTTTGTAATAGTGATGGATTCACGAGTACTTTCCAATTGTTGGAAAAAGAAGAGAGAATTGGAAACCAGCTAATAATTGTGGTCTTCCTCGAGCGATGAGATGGTTGTTGATTGTAATTTTAAGTGTCGGGTTTTTGTTATCGTCTCCACAGGGATTGTGAGATATCACCGCCTTTCGACAGTTGTTTTAATTCTTAGCTTAAGGTAACAATGGTTTTTTGTTTTAGTCACGGTATCTTGCATAAAAGTGTAAGAAATTGTGGTAAAAGATTTGGTTTTAATATTTGAGAAATATTGCCAAAGTTAGGGTTCGACAATCACTTTGCATGTATATGTTCGATCAACAAAACTTATAAACTCCTTTAGATGATAAACTATTTCACAAAGTCCTCCCAATGTGTTTATCTCTAACACACATTGTGAGTTTTCCCATTTTGATCCATTGTTTATCTCTAACACAATCTATCAAAATGACAACTTTTTGGTTCAACCTTATGGTGAACAAAATCATTCATTACTATCTCTAGCTAACAAACAAGATTGGATGAAAACCTAGGTAAAGAGTTGGTAAACATCTCTCGATCATAAACCAACACAAAGAGTTTTTAATAAAACAAAGTTTTCACCATATATTCATCATTAAAGAGTTTACCAATGAAGATCATCTCATATACACACAAAGCTTATGACCATCTACATCTAACCTTGACAAGATGAAGAACTTAGCTACTCATTTTCATGGTAGCTTGGTCAACAAGTTTCGGAAGAAGGTTGATCAACATCCGAGTCGAATAATCGAGATTGGATGGGAATCCACCTTCTTTTTGTGAAAGATTGTTAAGAGATGAAGAGAAATGATTTCTAGGTCACAAAGTATCTCTAGAGCAATGCTGGAAAAATATCTCAAAAGTACAAAAGTATGGAGGTGTAAGGTATGGCTCCAAAAAGTAACCCCTGCTACTTATAGTGTTGCTACTGAGCTGTCATGCTCGCTAGGCGAGCAGAATGGCTCGCCTAGCGAGCCCTAAAATGAGGCACCTGAGGCACCTGCGCCCAAAGAAATATCCTTTGCCAGATTGGCATGTTTGCTAGGCGAACAAAACCTTCTCTAGGCGAAGCCCACGCTTCACCCTTCGCTCCAGCGAGCTTAGGAGGTTTTGCTACTGGAATTCCTCGCTGGGAGCTCGCTAATGGCTCGCCTAGCGAGTGAGTGCTGCGCTTTTGACCAAGTCTGGACGTGTTCGCTACACCCTTCGCTGGCTGCTCGCCTAGTGAGTTTGTTGATGTTTGCTACTGAAAAATACTGGAGCTCTTCGCTGGGTGCTCGCCTAGCGAGCTCTTCGCCACAGGGATTGTGACAAAATTGTAATTTTAAGTGTCGGGTTTTTGTTATCGTCTCCACAGGGATTGTGAGATATCACCACCTTTCGACAGTTGTTTTAATTCTTAGCTTAAGGTAACAATGGTTTTTGGTTTTAGTCACGGTATCTTGCATAAAATTGTAAGAAATTGTGGTAAAAGATTTGGTTTTAATATTTGAGAAATATTGCCAAAGTTAGGGTTCGACAATCACTTTGCATGTATATGTTCGATCAACAAAACTTATAAACTCCTTTAGATGATAAACTATTTCACAAAGTCCTCCAAATGTGTTTATCTCTAATACACATTGTGAGTTTTCCCATTTTGATCCATTGTTTATCTCTAACACAATCTATCAAAATGACAACTTTTTGGTTCAACCTTATGGTGAACAAAATCATTCATTACTATCTCTAGCTAACAAACAAGATTGGATGAAAACCTAGGTAAAGAGTTGGTAAACATCTCTCGATCATAAACCAACACAAAGAGTTTTCAATAAAACAAAGTTGTCACCATATATTCATCATTAAAGAGTTTACAAATGAATATCATCTCATATACACACAAAGCTTATGACCATCTACATCTAACCTTGACAAGATGAAGAACTTAGCTACTCATTTTCATGGTAGCTTGGTCAACAAGTTTCGGAAGAAGGTTGATCAACATCTGAGTCGAATAATCGAGATTGGATGGGAATCCACCTTCTTTTTGTGAAAGATTGTTAAGAGATGAAGAGAAATGATTTCTAGGTCACAAAGTATCTCTAGAGCAATGCTGGAAAAATATCTCAAAAGTACAAAAGTATGGAGGTGTAAGGTATGGCTCCAAAAAGTAGCCCCTGCTACTTATAGTGCTGCTACTGAGCTGTCATGCTCGCTAGGCGAGCAGAATGGCTCGCCTAGCGAGCCCCAAAATGAGGCACCTAAGGCACCTGCGCCCAAAGAAATATCCTTTGCCAGATTGGCATGTTCGCTAGGCGAACAAAACCTTCGCTAGGCGAAGCCCACGCTTCACCCTTCGCTCCAGCGAGCTTAGGAGGTTTTACTATTGGAATTGCTCGCTGGGAGCTCGCTAATGGCTCGCCTAGCGAGTGAGTGCTGGCTGCGCTTTTGACCAAGTCTGGACGTGTTCGCTACACCCTTCGTTGGCTGCTCGCCTATCGAGTTTGTTGATGTTTGCTACTGTAAAATACTGGAGCTCTTCGCTGGGTTCTCGCTGGGTGCTCGCCTAGCGAGCTCTTCGCCACAGCCCTCGCCTAGCGAGCAAGCTGATGAATGCATCCTTCTTTGGTCCCTTTGCCAACTTTCTTGTGGCTTCATTTTCTATTATTTCATGCCTAATTCCTGCACAATAACACACAAATCAAAGGTACCAAGATCGTTTATCATTGTATTGCAATTCATCTAAAACAAAGGTGGTTTCGAACACTTTAGCAAGGAAATGGAGTGAAAGATGCCCATATTTGATAGCTCAAATAAGCACTTTTGGGTATCTAACAATGGTCCTATAGGCAAGGAGTCCTAAAGGTGGATGATTTACGACCTATTTTGGACGAGCTGACACCTGCCGATGTCATATGGCGTCCATTTGAGGATCATAGAGGATGGCGTCAGTTTGATGAGTTATGTCTGTACATGGGATGTTTGAAGTGGGGTGACAGAGTTATTCCACACTTGCCTAACAGATGCTTACGTCAGTTCGAGTACAAGCTGTATGTTCTATCCTCACCTCTTGATTGTATGATGGCTACTGATATTGATGTTGATTGGATTGGTTACCATCAGAGCATTATTGTTGTGATCCATCCAACTACCCTGGCCACCACTCCATCTGATATAGAAGATGGTTATCTGGAGTGGTATTATTATGTTTCGCATCCACGTTTGGTCCCTCCACATCGTGACGAACCAAGAGAGGTACCAGTTCCTGTTTATGACGCAGGATCATCTGATCCTTATTGGGCTCGTGTATCTACATTGATTCATCGTTATCTGAGACAGGTTAATGCCGAAGAGGAAGATCCACAGTTTGCTGATTTATTTGAAGCTTTGCATATTTCTCGTTCACATTGATTTATGTATTAAGTTTTAGAACTGAATATAATAGACATAATATAATATTCATGTTTTGATTACATATTCATGTTTTGATTACATATTCATGTTTTGATTACATATTCATGTGAATATAGGCGTAAGTAATTGCCAATGTTGTAGACGTCCTACAAATCCTAACACCCAAGACTTGCTGCTTGACAACGAAACTTCTTCCAATCTAATGTGACCGGTGGCAACGGAAACCCCTATTTCATGTTAACCTGATGATAATAATTAAAACATATATTTAGTAAAGTGAAATATTTAAAATGTTAAGTCATATAAAATCAAATACGTACCTGAACCCAATAATTTTGGTTAACAAAACCAATGCAATAAATTGAGACATTTGGTGAATGTGAACTTGTCATAGGAAAGAAAGTCATACACGGATTACCTAAACAGATAAGTACAACATTATAGTGATTCACTATCAAGTAACCCATATCTGGTAGAGTCAACTATTTTTCTGGTGGCTGTGAACCAAAGGATTCTATCATTAAAGATTCTCTCACTTCTGACAACCGATTACAAAATAACTTGTCATACAAAGTTGACCTATCCTTGTCTATTATTTCCAACCCCAAGTCTCTGCGAACCATTGACCAACCATCCTCACCATATCCATGCAATGATGCAATGACTCTAAATCCACAATTACCATCTGGTTCAACATTAACTACATCTTCAATGTATGACCTAATATGATTAGGAAATTGAAGAGTGAAATGTTTTTGTGATTGTGGTTTCTTCTTTGATAATTTTAACTTCTTCGAAGTCTGTGATGGTTGAGATTACCTTTGTGAAGATTGAGATGCCTTATCAACATACTCATGATACGAAGGGTCCCTATAAACATCATATTCTGCTGGTTTTTTCCATTTCTTCTTCACTCCTCCTTTGGTTTTTAATTTCTCGGGTGGTGGACACAATGGAGTCATTGTGGGGTATGCAAGTTCACATACCCTACTCTTTAATTCCCTTTTCCTAATAACATCTAATGACCTAAACCGTTTCCATAATTCATTTATTACACAAGTCATATCCACCTCTGATCCATCATCTGCACCTACCTCTAACTCAACTTCCATAGTTAGTTTCCTCCAATGAACATGAATAACATCTATGGGTATCGGTATACCACCTAGTGCGTATCTTCCTAAGGCACAAGCACAAGGTAACCCATAGATGTTCTAAGAGTACAACCACATATTTTCCTGTTAGTTCCAACATAATCAACTCTCAATAACTCTTCAGCAATACGTCTCAAAGCAGCTCGAGACACTGAACCACGCAAATTACCATAAAATGGACTTATGTTTGCGTGCTCAACTTCGTAATTTTTTTTTTGAAAAGAAGCTCTAATGTTGCCCAGTTGTAATCTCAAGTTGTTATTCATAGCTTCCCAACATTTGACCATGTCACCTATACTGTTTCCTAACATCTGCTTTAACTTCCAATGAGCAGATTCAACCCTAAAAATATTGAAAATAACATATATAAAAAAATAATAGAAAAAATATCACATATAAAAATAACATATTGAAAATATTAAAAATATCACATATAAAAAATACATGCTTGCTCTAACAAATTGAAAATATTAAAAATATCACATATAACATGTACCGATTAGTCGTCATGTTACCCAAATGTAGCACTCGATTAATCCATGCTCCAACAAATCTATGTCTATGTGGAGTCAACCATGTTTTTTTCACATAATTAATAAATCCACTATAATCAACACATGCTTTCTCAAGTTGACACAACCGTTGACCATACTCAACCTCATCATTAGCCCAAACAACTTCCATCCATAATGTGTCTATCGTCTTTTGCAGGTCATTCACCACACGTTGTTTGTATTTTGCACAAACGTTTTTGTTAATGTGAAATCTACATAGCAAATTAATCGACCTGGGAAACACAATTTCAATTGCTTTTATCAAAGCAAAATCTCTATCTGTCAAAATCACTTGTGGACACAAATCTTTCTTCACAAACAATTCTTTAAGTTTCTCCAATACCCAGCAAAAATTCTCTGTCTGCTCAGACTCCATATACGCAAATGCAACAGCAAAAGTCAACTCGGTTGACGTCATGCCAACAATTTCAAACAAAGGTTGTTTATATTTGTTTGTCTTAAAGGTGCTATCCATAACTAACATAATAGGAAAAATATTCAACAACTTAACTGAATCAGGATGGACCCAAAATATCTCTCTCACAACTTCCGAGTCATCCTTTTTTCTACTCCAATACACATAGCCTGCATCCTCAATAAGCTTAAACAAATGTTGTATCTCACTTCTAGGACCTCTTATCTCTTTTTGTATCACACTCTTATGCTTGTATGCTTGCGTAATCCGAGTGACATTCTCTGGATCTCGGTCTTGCAAGGAAAGCAATATGTGTCTAGGTGGTACACATGTCTCTTTATTAAATCAGTGACATGTTGCTTCTCATATGTGGTCAACCTACCAACAAAGGAATGACCTTCTAATCTATCAGGTAAACCATGATTATGGAACCCATATTTTACATCAATCTTCCAACCAAACCCATCTTTTGCCGGAGTCGATCTGATTTTAAATGGGCATCTACATTTCTTGGACGCACTTTGGGGTCCACTATCAGTATCCTTGTGGTTCCCACCTTTATCACAGCCAAATATTAATTTGTTACTTCTCCCTCTCTTGCATGTTTCAGTATCTGAACGAGTGATAATAACAGTTACTTTATTATCGATTCCAACCTCTTTAATCCATCTGATCACCTCTTCTCATGTACCAAATCTTTCAGTCGTTAAAAACGCAGCAAAAGTATCTACACATATTTGAGGAAGATTTTTCATTCCTGCACAATAAAAAAATGTCCAATTTTTTTTTTGAAAATCGGAAGTCTTCAAAGAAGGGTTCCGGAATACACAAAAATAATACCGAAAGACTTCAACAAAGAGTTTCGGTATGTGTCACTTTATTAACCGGAATTCTTTCAAAAAGTGTTCTGGAACGTTTTTTTTAAAAGAATCGGAACTCTTTCAACAAGTCTTCCGGTTTACTGTTTGCAGTGTTCCGGATGTTTTTTTTCAAAGTCTTCCGGTTTGAAAAAATACATACCGGAAGTCTTTTTCCAGGAGTTCCGGTACGGGGGTGGAATGTGTAATTTTTGGAAGTATCAACTGAATGGTAAAAATGAAATGGTAAATTGGTTAAAACCATTTAAGGGTAAAATTGGTATTTTTAAAATATTGTTGGGGTATGAGTCTAAATGTAGGGGTATGAAGTAAAATTTCCCCATTCGGACCTTGTGGTCAAACCGAAACATGCATTAATTAAGTTAGGGAAATGCTCTTTCAACCCTTATAGGTGTGCCCCATGTAACACCTAAATTTTTAAATTATTTATTTTAATCAAGCTAAAATGCTTTATTTAAATGTATTTGAATGTTAGAATGCCTTGCTTGATTTATTTGGTGATTTTGGAAATTATTGGATTTTTATTTAATTAAATTAATTAGAAAATAAGAGAAGTGAGATTTTGGGGGGAAAATGACATTATAAGGGAATTTGTGGGGTAAGGAGTGATTTACCAATAGTTGAGTGTGGAGTTGTGAGATAAATATATATAAAAAATAAATAAAATATTAGGTTTTATTTTGTTTAAATAAGAAAAGTGGAGAGGAAAAGGAGGTTAGAAAGTGCACATTGTGAAAAAGTGGAAAAGAGGCAGGAACCCTAACTAGAAGTGGAATTCCCATTGTTGTAGATTCAAATTTTTGATGAAAAATTAAGGTAAGTTGGGAGGGGGGGGATTACTCATTTATGAGTGTAAATGGCATGAAGGGTAGAGAGAGATCCTCACCTTCTTCTTTGTTTTCCATTATGTTTCTCCATTGTTGATGTTTTAAATGTTTTGAAGAAGATTATGTAATACGTATCTTGTTGCTATGATAAATGTAAATTTGTGCACTGATTTTACTATTGAAATTCGTGTATATTTGCATGTGAAATATGAATTATTGATGCACATATTGAGAAGTGTTAATATGATGAATATGATATTGATTTTGTGGTAAATTAATGACATGAGTGACTAATATGTGAATAATCATTGTTATGAATGTTGTGTAATTGTGGATAATTTTTTCTGTGTGATTTAGATGTTTTGGGATATAAGTCAGAGCTTTGGAAGTGCTCCCATGGTAGAAAACACAATTATGCATTTCGCACAATCGTGACGGGCGTCACCACCATGACGTGTCGACCATCACCATACTGAGAGAGCTGACGACCGTCATCCAAATTACGAGATGCCCTTTCTGGCCCCAAAAGTAGACAACCTTGTCAGACGTCTCCTGAGTGATGAGTCTATGGTAAGAGGGATGACAGACACATTACGAAGATCGTCATGACAGGTGGGTTGACTTCCATGACCGTGTTAACCAGTTTTTGGTTGCCAACTCGATTTTCAAGTTATTTTTTATTCCAGCGACTATAGTTTGCTGTTTTGTTATGTTTGACGAGTTTGGTAAATGAAATTGATATGCCTTAAGAGTTTTGTGAATACTTTGGGATGTATAATCATGTGTTGTTGGATGCTTGTTTGATTTGGTATTGATGAGTTATAATTGTATATCATACTTGTTATATTTAGATGGTGGCCTTATTGGCGATGTATGTGGTTTGAAGGGGAACTGGTGATGATTATTACATTTGTATGTGTTGTTGAATTTCATGCATCATGGTGTACGGAATTCGGTCCAATTTTATGTTGCTGGTTTAGAAGGGGGGCCAATGACGGGTCACTAATTCAGAAGGGCCAATCAGTGGCGAGTCCTGATTCAGAAGGGGGGGGGTCACTGAGATTCATGGTTCGAAGGGGGACCATCGGTTAGTGGACTAAATCAGTAACATATGTTTGATGTCCAAATTGGTATCACACGTATAAAGAGTCGAGGATTTGATGCATTGCATATATATCTGCTTTGCGATTGAGTTATTATCATCATTAGTGCATTATTGTGAATGATATTCATGAATTGGTGATTGTTTGATTTTGTTCGATTGAGATATGAGTAAATTGTTGTTGTTATGAATAATTCATTCGTTGATGATTGTTATGAATGATGTTATCCTTGTTATCTTTTGCACCTCTAACATATTTTGAGCGTATTCTCATCCATGTTTACTTTGTTTATGGTGTTCTGTACTCTCTTAGAGTATAAATAATCAGGTAGAGGAGTAGTCTTTATTTCAGCTGGAGGATGGCGTTGAGGCCTATTCATTTATTTACTGTTTTTTCGTGTTATTTAGTTTTCGTTGAAGCTATGATCTAGAACACTGGAACGAGAGTATTGATTAATCATTTTGTGTTTTCGAAGTTGAATTATTAGTTATATGAAGTACTTGTTTTATTGAAACAACTAAAGTATGATTGTTAATTGAGTTTCGCTGCTATTCATTATTATTATGTTATGAAGTAGTATGTTGAGCATGTGTAACACGAATAATTGGGAAAATTATATATATATATATATATATATATATATATATATTATATATATATATATATATATATATATATATATATATATATATATATATATATATATTAAGGGTTTTAGGGTGTTACATAGTTGGTATCAGAGCAGGCCAGTCCTTTCGGCCTAGGTTGTGACTAGTTTGTATCCTCGTGTGTGACATGTGTGTGAACACTGTCAATGCTTTATATTTATATGCTCTACTTATTGCAATTAATTAACTTGTTTGAGCTGGTTGTGCAAAGAGAAATGGCTGGAAGGAACGACTCAACAATTGTTGATTCATTGGAAGCAATGGCTAAAGTGATGGTGCAAGCGAATGAAGCCTTGCAGGTGATTAAGAATAAGAATGGTGGTGCTCCTACTCCTATTAAATTATACAGGTGTGAAGAGTTGGATCATCGTGTTGCTGAGTGTAAGAGTGTAGGTCAGAAGTGTTTTAAGTGTGGAAAACAATGTCACTATATTGTTGAGTGCAAGAGTTATGTTCCGACTTATTAGAATTGTGGTGAATCAGGACACATTAGTACCCAATGTTAGAAAAAGAGGAAGACATCAACTTCCACACAAGCTAATGGTAGAGTGTTTGCTCTAAGTGGTGTAGATGTCTTGAGATCAAATAATTTAATTTGAGGTACGTGTTTTATTATGGTTGTTTCTCTGATTACTATGATTGATGCTGGTGTGTCGCATTCGTTTGTATCTCTTGATTGTGTCCACAAGTTAAATATTAAAGTGTTGTCTATGATTAGAAGTATGGTCATTGATACCCCAACAAATGGTTCAGTGACTACTTCATTTGGGTGTTTGAGTTCTCCTTTGACCATTTATGTTAAAGACTTTAGAGTTGACTTGATCTGTTTTCCTTTGAGTCAACTCGATGTGATTTTGGGGATGAACTAGGTAGAGTTCAACCATGTTTATATCAACTGTTTTGACAAGACCATGTTATTTCCCGAACCCGAAGAGAGTACAGATTTAATATTCATGTCCGCTGGTCAGGTTGATATGTCTTTGAGGGAGTATGATCAGGTGCTCATGATGTCCGCTTCTTTGAGAATGAAGAGCGATGTTGTGGCTAGTGATATGCCTGTGGTGTGTGGGTTTCTTGATATTTTTCTTTAGGATATTTGTGACTTGCCGTTGGAGATAAAAGTTAAGTTCACCATAGATTTCGTACCTGGTATTAGACTTGTGTCGATGGCCCCGTATATGAATTATGAATCAAAGTTGAGTGAGCTGGAGAAGAAGTAAGAAGATCTACTAAACAAGAAGTTTTTCAGACCTATTGTGTCACTGTGGGGAGCGCCAGTGTTGTTGTTAAGGAAAAATATGGTAGCATGAGATTGTGTGTTGATTACCGACAACAAAATAAGGTTACAATTAAAAATACACATCCTCTTTCGAGAATTGATGACCTTATGGACCAATTGGTTAGAGTTTCCATGTTCAATAAGATTGACTTGAGACCGCGTTATCTTCATATTCAAGTAAAATTAGTAGATATTCTGAAGACTGGGTTTAGAACTCGTTATGGTCATTATGAGTACTCAGTTATGTTGTTCGGTGTGTCTAATGCGCCAAGTGTGTTCATAGAGGATATGAATAGAATATTTCATCCTTAATTGGATCAGTTCGTTGTGGTTTTCATAGATGACATCTTGGTGTATTCTAAGTCAGATGAAGAGCATGTAGTACATCTGCAAGTTGTGTTTTGAACTTTACAAGAGAAGAAGTTGTATGCTTTGTTGTCCAAGTGTGAGTTCTAGTTGCGAGAACTGAGTTTCCTTGGTCATATGATTTCTAGTGGTGTTATAGTAGTTAATCCGTCTAAGTTAGACGCGGTGTTGCAGTGGGAGACTCCTAATTCTGTTATAGAGATCAAAAGTTTTCTTGGTTTGGAAGGTGTCGCACCTCGAAAAATGGGGATACGACTTTAAAGCGAAGCGCAATCACACGCTCGCAATGATGGACTGAACAGAGTCGCCACCGAACTTTATTTATTCCTAAAAAGGAAAGGGGAAATATCGATAAAACCCAAGAAAGAATGACAATGATTATGGTCGTCGCAACCAATATCAGGGTTCGGGAGTCGGTTACGCAAGGGGAAGGTATTAGCACCCCTCACGTTCGTTGTATTCAACGGGAACCGTTTAGTTAGTTTCATCTTGAATGTTAGCTTATGTTAGTCTTCTCAAGTTATAATGAGGGAGAGAAAGAATAGAAGAGAGAAGAAATATTTTTGGATTTTTGAGGAAGGATTAAACCTAAGTTTTTTATTAGTGGGCCTGACAAGATTTACAAATCCTGCTCCTACGTATCTCAAAAGAGAAATCAAGGCTTACGTAGTTCTGGATAGAAAATGTTTGTTTGTTGGTCGATTTTAGCGAAAGCTATATTGTATTAATCGACGAAAACATTGTTTTACCCAAAACAGATGAGGAGTGGACGCATACCACACATCGAACGGATTTATAAATCTACATTCAGAAAAGCGTCACTTATCTCAACTCAACAATCGTGGCCGAAATATTGTTTTGCATCACCTTAAGACAATATATCTTTCATTTATGAAAAAGGTTTTTGATTAATCGCACGGCGGCGAGAAAAGTGTTTGATTGGTTGGATGTATTTTGAGTAATGGCGAGAACTTGGATGAGCGAGATATCCATCTCGAATCCTAGTCTCAGGAGTGCACGGTATACACCATGTTCCATTTCCATCTTTATTAAAAGAGTGTTTAATAAGGATTAAGTGTTTTGAATTTGATTGAGAAAGGGGTTTGAAGAAACCGCGTTGACAATTTTAGATGATGGCGAGAGCTAAGATAGGCAAGGCATCCGCCTTGAATCTTAATCTCAGGAGTGCACGGTATACACTGTGTTCCATTTCCATCTTTATTGAAAAAGTGTTAAGGTAGGAATTAAGTATTTTTTTGAGTTTGAAAGACGAATATTTGATGAGAACGAGACATGAGCCTCAGGATCTATCACTCGGGGTTCCACTGGAATGCTAGATTCCAATGGTCCTTTTTCATTCGAATTATTTAAGAAAATTATTTAATGGACAACGAACACTTGATGAGAATCAAATATTCAAAGGGTTACGCCAGAATGCTTGATCCCAACGGCCCTTTATTTTGTCCAAGTTAATTATTGAGTGTTTTAAAAATGAAGGAATGGAATGAACGGTTAATCCAAGACGTGAGGCTCAAGACGGATTATTCGAGGGTTCCCACCGGAACGCAAGATTCGAATGGTCCTCTTCTTTCGTGTTTTCAAAAGGAATTTAATCGAGTTGTAAAGATGGTTTAAAAAATAAAATTGTAGGAATAAAATTTATTTTACAATTTTATATGTATATCAAATTAATTTTATATATAAAATCGAGTTCCCACCAGAATGCTAGATTCTAATGGGAAGAAATGGAATTAAATGTTGAAACTATGAAAAGTTAGTGAAATTTAAAATCGAAAGCTTAGTGAATTGAATATAATTATTTATATGTGTAAAAGTATGAACATGGGTACCAATACCCTAACTAAATTAACTAACACACAAAAATCGACTAATCGAATAAAAAACAATATCGGAAATTCAACCATTAATTAAATCTAAAAGGTAAACATTTAAAAATATAAACAACTAAATAACGGTTAAATTAAATTGATAAAAATATAAAAGTAAAATAAATAGTAAGAAATTATGAAAAAAAATTAAATGAAATAGTGAGCATAAAAACAAATATGGAGATATGCTACTCCCAAGTATCAAATCCATCCCTCTAAAGCAAGTGAAACTGATCTCCCTCCACTAGGCCACTTATGGTCATTTGTTACCTTAAGTAACAACTTGAATATATGAACCAGAATAGATTAAAATTAAAATTAAAAATAAAACTAAAATAAGATGGTCTGTTGGACTAATCAAAGCTCACAAAAATGGTGAGAGGGAATCCAATGGACAGACCCTAGCCGCCTGGCTGTTGGGTGGAAAATAACTATGCATTAATACTAGCTCACAAAAATTAATAAAGATTAATACTAAGAAAAACCAAAGGATAGGTGGATTTTAATTAGGCTTTAAATGCTATTTTTTGAAATTAAATAAAAGAAACAGAAACAAGACACGTGAAACAAAACTCACCAAGTTGTTTGCTTCTCTTACACGAACAACCCTTCCTCTCCCAATCTCTCTCAGCGTTCGATCTCTCAACCTCACTCGCCATCTCTCAATCTCTCACACTTTCGACCATATTACATCTCTCAATCTGACTCATCTTCTCAAACTTCCGCACTCACCTCTCTCACTCTAAACGCGAAAAAAAAAACAATAGCTTCAAAAGAAAAACGAATAAGAAGGCTCACCTTCGGCGGTGACTCGGCGGCGATGGTGAGCTCGTATCTTCTTCCCTTCGCTAGGTTTTTTCACGCCGTCCCCTGAAGGTTAGGGTTTCTGTGGTTAGGATTTTCGTTTGGAAAAATTTAGGGTTTTTTTTCCGCCTCCCCTTCTCGCCTCCGCTTCGCCCCTTTTATACTCACTACCTTAGGGTTTCAGATTGGCCTATGGAGATCAAAAGGGGTTTCTGCGAAATCCCTTTAGGGTGCTCAGATTTTGATTGCCCTATTTGATGTTAAATCGGAAACGGTAATATGAACCTAGCTTTCTTCCTCTAATTTTATCTTAATTCTCTTTTGGGATATTTTTTGAAATTTTACCGCTGCTAATTTACTTGTTCTTACTGCAGTGAAAATTCATGAGTAGCTTCGGTTTTCACATGGCCTTGGTGGTCCGAGCGAAGCAAATGGTCCATTTCTTGCGTTATACGTTAAATTCTGAATATGTTGGTGAGCTACCAAGTTAGTTATCGATGATGCTGTTATTTTATTATTAGGGAGAAAATGCCGGTTTGGTAATCGATTAGCTTAGAAATTATTTTGTTGACTTGGGTCTGATTTGTGCAGGGTGATTTGTTCTACTCCCATTGGATCTGATAGACACATCCAGAATTTCTCCGGTTATGAAGAGGTCACAAAATCACTTGTTGAACCATCCGTTCGAATACTTTGAGCTGCAGTAGTATGGCCGACTTTACATGTGGAGTGTCAGATCGTTGCATCAATCGAACTCTTCCGTCTTTGATGCCGAGATTATCATGACTTCTACGTAATGTCTTCCTTTCTTTTTCTTGCAGATATTTTGTTTAATTGGTCTGCTGTCCTTCATTGCCAATTTCATGGATATTTCTAGACAGCTTGTTAAGCATTGCAGGTTGACGCTTCTTTCTTCGGTGACACCTAGAGTTTCACTTCTCGATTTTGCGGTCCTTGAGTGTGGTTGTTATAAATTTGCTATTAGGTTTGTAGCTTGTATGTGACAGATGAGATTTATATATGTTATGGAGTTGCTTTTTTGTTTTTTTCTTTTATAGTGAAGTGAATTTATGTTAAAATGGTTTTGTTACTTGTTATGTAAATTGACGGGTTGAAAAAGCGTAGGTGAATTATAGGATTTGAATTGCTTCAGGGAATATAAAAATGGAACCTATTTGGTTCTGTTATGATACAGGGGGGTTTAGTTAAGGAGTCACCTATGGTGGTTTGAATTGAAAGAAAAAATGTCACATGTTGAAAATTAGTATGAGGATTAATTGGAATTTGTCAGTACTGCAGAGTTAATTAGTATGAAAATTAGCATGAGGATTAATTGGAATTTGAATTGTTAGTTGGAAATCGGTTTTGAAATGTTTATTTGAAATGGTCTTTGCAGGTCCATGGTAGGTTGAAGCTTGGTATTGGCATGCTTGGAAAGAGGAATTAGAAATTATGACAATGTTTTGAGCATGTAACCTATGGTTGGAATTGGTTTCTAACTTTTAATTTTTGTGATTTGGATGGAATCATATTATAAAGTCAGTGAATTGTATTGAATGGTTGAATGTGATGAATGATATAATTTGAAATTATTATGGAAAGTTTATTTATGAATGTTTGAATATTAAGATTTGGAATTTGAATGAAATTGAAATTGAATAGTTATGGAAAATTTCTATTGAGATTTGCATTATGATTGGAATTACTGATTTGAACCAAAATTGGGAACTAACTGTGATTGAAAAAATTATTGGACATTATTGTTAAATATGAATTTAAACATGAATGTGGATTGATGAAAAGTTAAGATTTTGAGTGTCATACATTGACTTAAAGTCTAGAAATGGAGTAGTGGATTTTGATGGACATGGTTGTTAAAAGGGTTAATGGATAAATGGATATTTGGTTATAAAAATGGATATGGATTTTAGAAATAATCCAAGACTAATCTAAATGTCAATTTAAAATAAAAAAACTAATAAAACCAATTAAAATCAAATTAATCTATAATTTGTTAAAATTAATTTGATATCAATTCTAACATTTATTTGAAAATTAAAATCAATTAGAGTTTGAATCATTAAAAAAACAATTAAGATTAAATTGAAATTTGAAATTAGACTTAATTTGAAATTAAAATCAAATTGAAAATTAAAAATCAAATAACTTAAATTAGAATCCATTTTGTAATTAAAAGCACCATGATGGAAAAGGCCTAGATAATGACCAATGTTTATCAAAATCGAGACAATATGGATTTGGGAATGGACGGTTGACTTTGGTCAACTAATTGACCAGAAAGTCAACGATTGACCTCAGACGTGAATTAGGGTTTATATTAAAATGAATGCATGATGTATAGTGGATGAATGCAGATGGATCTAAAATCGGGGTATGACAGAAGGTTACTATAGAAGGTTTATGGAATGGTTTTTGAAGTTGGCATTGGATTTGACTCAGTTAACTCGGAAAGGGAAAGCTTATGCATGGGATGCTCAGTGTGAAGAGAGTTTCCAAGAGCTGAAGAAGAGGTTGACGTTGACAATAATTTTGATTTTACCAAATGCGAAGGAATATATTGTTGTGTATTGTGATGCATATAAGATGGGATTAGATGGTGTGCTTATGAGGAATCCTCAGGTTGTAGTGTATATTTCGAGACATCTAAACATTCATGAGTGGAATTATCCTACCCATGATTTAGAGTTGGCATAAGTGTTTTTATGCTTAAGGTTTAGAGGAAGTATTTGTATGGTTCGCGTTTTGAGGTTTTTAGAGATCATAAAAGTTTGAAGTATTTGTTTGATCAGAAGGAGCTGAATATGAGGCAGAGAAGGTGGCTTGATTTTTTGAAAGGCTACGACTTTAATTGAGTTTCCATCACGGTGAAGCTAATATGATAGCAGATGCTTTGAGTAGAAAGTCTTTGCATATGTTGGAATTAATGGTTAGAGAAATGGACTTGACTGAGAAGTTCAGAGATCTTAGCTTGGCGTGTGAGATAAAGCCACATAGTGTGATGTTGGGTATGCTGAAGTTGACTAGTAATGTTCTGGAAGAGATCATAGAAGGTAAAAAATAGGATTAGGGATTGATGTACCGGTTTGTGTTAATGTATCAAGGTAAATAAGTAGATTTTAGAGTTGGTAAGAATGAATTTATGAGATTCTGAAACAGATTTTGTGTGCCAGATTTGCCATAGCTAAAGAAAATAATTATTGAGGAAGGTATGAGAAGTGGTTTGAGTATTCACCCCGAAGCTACTAAAATGTATCAAGATCTTAAGAAGATGTTTTAGTGGCCAGGTATGAAGATGGATGTAGCTGAGTTTATGTATGCTTGCTTAACTTGTTAGAAGTCGAAGACCGAGTATCGAAAACCGTTTGGGTTGATGCAAACTTTGAGTATACTTGAGTGGAAATGGGATAGTATCTCTATGGATTTCGTGGTGGGTTTTCTGAAGACAGCGAAGGGAAGTGATTCAATTTGGGTATGTGGTGGATAGGCTGACTAAGTCAACTCATTTTATTCAGATAAAAACCAGTTACCCATCGCAGAAGCTGGCAGAGGCTTACATCAGTGAGATTGTGAAGCTGCATGGTATTCCTTTGAATATTGTTTCAGATAGAGGTATGAGGTTCACGCAGAGGTTTTGGGAGAGTTTGAGGGAACCCTTGGGAACTAAGTTGAGGTTGAGTTCTATCTACCATCCACAGACGGACGATCAGATAAAAAGGACTATCTAATCTTTGGAAGATTTCTTGAGAGCTTGTGTTTTGGAACAAGGAGGTAATTAGGATAACTACTTGGCATTGATCGAGCTCACCTATAACAATAGTTATCATTCTATTATTGCAATGGAACATTTTGAGACTTTGTATGAAATGAGGTGTATGAATCCTTTGTGTTGGTATGAATAAGGTGAAAGTGTTGTGCTTGGACCAGAGGTCGTTCAACATACTACTGAGAAGATCAAGATGATTCGGGAAAAGATGAAGGCTTCGTAGATTAGACAAAATATTTATAATTATAAGTGAAGGAAGGTACTTGAGTTACAAGAGGGAGATCATGTGTTCTTGAGAGCCACGTCGGGGATTGGTGTTGGTCTTATGCTGAAGATACGAAAGCTCGTACCTTATTTTATTGATCCATATCAGATCCTGTAAAGAGTATGAGAAATGGATTATAGAGTTTCCATACGACCGTATCTTTCGAAACTTCATGATATCTTTCATATGTCGTAGCTTCATAAGTATATTCTTGATCTGTCTCATGTGATCCACTTGGATTATGTGCAAGTGAGAGATAATTTGACTGTTGAGGCATCACCCTTACGGATTGTGGATCGCAAAGTGAAGTACTTTAGAGGTAAAGGGATCACTTCAGTGAAGGTAGTGTAGGGAGGAGTTGCTGGCGGGAGCGTAACATGGGAGATGGAGAGTTGGATGAGAGAGACTTATTCAGAGCTATTTCCTTCAGGTATTATTTTAGAGGCGAAAATTCTGTAAGTGGGGGAGAGTTGTAACACATCAGTTTTTAAATTAATTAATTTAATCGAGCTAAAATGCTTTATTTTTAATTTATTTAAATGTTAGAGTGCCTTTCTTGGTTTATTTGGAGATGTTGGGAATTATTGGGATTTATTAGAGTTTTCATTTAATTAAATTAATAAGAAAAATAGGAAAAATGAGACTTTGAGAGTAAAATAACATTATAAGATAATTAGTGGGGTAATGAGTGATTTACCAATAGTTGAGGAGGAGAGTTGTTAGATAAACAAAATAAATAAAATATTAGGTTTTATTTTGTTTAAATAAGAAAAATGGAGAGGAAAAGGAGGTTAGAAAGAGCAGTACGTGAAAAAGTGGGAAATAAGCAAGAGTAGAAAAACAGACAAGAACACTACCTAGAAGTGAAATTCCCATTGTTGTAGATTCAAATTTTTGATGCAATAAGGTAGGGGGAATACTCATATATGGATGTAAATTGCATGAAGGGTAGAGAGATCCTCATCCTCTTCTTTGCTTTCCATTATGTTTCTCCATTGTTGATTTTTTTATGTGTTTTAAAAAAGATTATGTAAAACATATCTTGTTGATGTGATAAATGTAAATTCGTGCATTGATTTTACTATTGAAATCCGTGTACATTTTCATGTGAAATCTGAATTGTTGATGTCCATATTGATAAGTGTTAACATGATGAATATAATGTTGATTTTGTGGTAAATTAATGGCATGAGTGACTAATTTGTGAGTAATCGATGTTATGAATGTTGTGTAATTGTGGATAATACTTTTATATGCGATTTGGGTGTTATGGGATCAAAATCGGAGCTTTGGAAGTGCTCCCATGGTATAAAACACAGTTATGCATTCTGCACAGTGGTGACGGGCGTCACCACTATGACAAGTCAACTGTCACCGTGCTGAGAGAGCTTACGACCGTCAACTAGATGACGGGCCGACCTTTATGCCCCTTAAGTAGACGACCTTGTTGTATGTTTCCTGAGTGACGAGTGTGTGGGAAGGGGGATGACGCACACGTCATGATGACCGTCATGATGGGAGGGTTGATTGTCATGATCGTGTTGACCATTTTTAGGTCGCCGACTCAATTTTTTGAGTTGTTTCCAATTCCAGCGACTGTGGTTTGCTATTTTGTTGTATTTGACGAGTCTGGTGAATGAAATTGATATGCCTTAAGATTTCTGTGAATACTTTGTGGAAGTATAAGCATGTGTTGTTGAATGTGTGTATGATTTGTATTGGTGAGTTATAATTGCATAACATCATATTATATTTTGATGGCGTCCTTATTGGAGATGTATGTAGTTCGAAGGGGTCCAGTGATGCTTATTACATATGTATGTGATTTTGCATCTCATACATCATGGTGTACGGACTTCGGCCCAGTGTTATGTTGCTGGTTCATAAGGGGGACCAATGACGAGTCACTGATTCAGAAGGGGGGATTAGTGATGAGTCATGATTCAGAAGGGGGGGACCATTGACTTTCATGGTTCAAATGGGGACCATCAGTGAGTGGACTAAATCAGTAACATACCTCTAATGTACAAATTGGTACCAGATGCATAAAGAGTCTAGGAGTTGATGCATTAAATACATACCTGCTTTGCAATCGAGTTATTATTATCATTGGTGCATTATTGTGAATGATATTCATGAATTGATGATTGCTTGATTTTTTTAGGTTGAGATATGAATAAATTGTTGTTGTTATGAATAATTCATACATTGATTATTGTTATGAATGATGTTATCCTTGCTATCTTTTGCATCGCTAACATATTTTGAGTATATTCTCACCCATGTTTTCTTTGTTTGCAGTGTTATGTACTCTCTTGAAGTATAGATAATTAGGTAGAGGAGAAACTGTTGTTTGAGCTGGAGGATAGCACTTGAGGCCTCTTCATTTATTTATTGTTTTTCCGTCTTATTTAGTTTTCACTGAAGCTCTGATATGTTACGCTAGGACGAGAATGTTTGTTAATCATTTTGTGTTTTCAAAGTTGAGTTATTAGTTATATGAATTACTTATTTTATTGAAACAACTAAAGTATGATTGTTAATTTATATATATATATATATATATATATATATATATATATATATATATATATATATATATATATATATATATATATATATATATATATATATATATATATATGTGTGTGTGTGTGTGTGTGCGCGTGTGTGAAATATTGGATCGAATTCTAGTATGGTCGAAGGGTAGCTTCTTAGTTTGACAATCCGACAGGATCATTAGCATGTCATCGAAGTATGTTCAAATGTTGTAGTCGGAGTATGCTAGGATTGTTAGCATGTCGAATTGAGCCTATTTGTCATGCCTAATTGTTTAAGTTAGCTTATTCTCTAAGTTAGCTTGTGTAATGGGTCTGTGTGTAAAAGCCCATTAGTTTAATGTGTTAGTTTTATTATAAATAACATACTAATCTCTCACCATTGCATAAGTGTAAATCCTAATAAGGGTGAGAGAGGTTATTTGCTATTCTTTAACACTTATAATCTTGTTTCAAAGAGAAAGTAAAGAATAGCAGTTTATAACTAATTTCATTGTGTTCTTATTATTTTCTCCATTTCTACCCTTGTGGGTTTCTTACTGATCAATAAACCTATTATACTTTGTAATTCCGACATCGTTTTCCTAACAAATTGGTGCGGTGAGCATGGAGAAGATGTCGTCAACAAAGTATGAGATTGAAAAGTTCGTCGGAGTGAACGATTTTGGTCTGTGGCGCTTGAAGATGAAAGCCCTACTGGTTCAGCATGGTTGTTTAGAAGCGTTGAAGGGAGACACCGCCATGGACGATACGCTAAAAGATTAAGAACTAAAACTTCAAGGGTGAGTTATAATTGTTAAATGTGATAGTCAAAGTGTTATACATTTGTCGAAAAATTCAACCTATCATAAGCGAACCAAACACATCGATGTGAGGCTGCATTTCGCCAGAGGGGTAATCGAGTATGGAGAAGTTCAAGTGCTGAAGGTTTCGACATATCACAATGTTGCTGATATGATCACCAAAACATTACAAAGTTGCAAGTTTTTCCATTGTATGCAGTTGATAAAGCTGCATGAAATATATTTTCTGGAACCCTAGTATGGTTGTAAAGTTTGTTGTTATAAAGTTTGTTCCAAGGTAGAGATTTGTGAGATATTTGATCGAACTCTAGTATGGTTGAAGGGAGCTTCTTGGTTCGATAATCTGACATGATTATTAGCATGTCGTCGAAGTCTGTTCACATGCTGTAGTCGAAGTATGTTAAGATTGTTAGCATGTCGAATTGGAGATATTTGTTATGCCCAATTGTTTAAGTTAGTTTGTTCTCTAAGTTAGCTTGTGTAACGAGCATGTGTGTAAAACCTCATTAGTTTAGTGTGCTGGTTTTCTTATAAATAACATACTAGTCTCTCATCATTGCATTAGTGCAAATCCTAATTAGGGTGAGAGAGATTATTTGCTATTTTGTAATATTTGTAATCTTGTTTCAAAGAGAAAGTAAAGAATATCAATTTATAACCAATTTCATTGTGTTCTTATTATTTTATCTTTTCTTACCCTTATGGATTTCTTACCGATCAAGAAACCAGTTATACTTTCAAATTCCGGCATCGTTTTCACAAAATATATATATATATATATATATATATATATATATATATATATATATATATATATATATATATATATATATATATATATATATATATATATATATATATATATATAAAGAGTCGGGATTTTAAGGTATTACACCCCACAACTTTAGAAATCCGAAAATTTCCTTCCTCTATTTGGAGATGCATCTCCTGACACACCAAATATTACACAAGCCTTCGTGATTTCTGAAATTCATCCCATTTTGAACAAAATATAGTTTGGAGATGCACCTCCGTATATTATTTTGGGTGGATTCGGAGATGCATATTCGAAATACCCTATATTCTCATTTATGGTGTTTTTATTCACTGAGATGGTTTAATTAACAATTCAGTGATGTTTTTAGAGATGCATATCCGAAAATGTTAAGAGGGAAGTTGGATACAACACCACCTTGCATGATTTTCTTCTTCATGTTGAACCTAAACTTCATTTCAAAACACTTAAATTTTTTATCTCATTCTCAATCAACTTTTCAACACCAAATTATTGTATTTTATCACATCAAAGGGAGCAAAAGAATCTGGAATTGCATGTAATGTTCATTCATTTCATCCCTCATTCCTTGCATTAAGGTGATTTTGAGCTGGAAATATGAACGTTGAGTCTGAATATGCATATCTGAACTAAGTTTATTTGTTTTGGATATATATAAAAGGCATATTCAAAAGAAAAATGATCTTCTTACACCAAAAGATACACTATACCGTATTTTACTGTTCATCAATACGGTAAACAGTAAAATATTATAATAATAAAATATTATTTTACAAAAATATATATATAATTTTTTTTATTATTAAAAAATACTGTGTAATTAACCAACTTTATAACTTCATTAACCAACATTTAATATTTTACTAACCATATTTTACTACTAAACATTATTTTTATATTTGGGTGTTTATTAACCAAATTCATAACTTCGTTAATCAATTTTTTACATTTCATCAACCAATTTTGTTTTACCACTAAAAACTATTTTTAATATCTGAGGCATTTATTAACCAACTTCATCACTTCATTAACCAATTATTTATATTTCATTAATCAATTTTATTTTAATATACAAATCAATGTTCATGCACAGTACACGACACTGTTCACAATATATTGTTCATATAAAACTGTTCATGCACTGTTCACGTCATTGTTTATGTACGGTTTTACTGTTTACGATACTGTTCACCGTATTTGTGAATAGTGCATATGATATAGGTATAAGTTTGAGTGTAAAAATAATAATGTTGAATCAAAATTAGTTGTAATATAAAGGAATAGTATAATTGACTATGTTTAAACTAACATGACTACTACTGTTAACTAACACTAAAAAAACTCACGGCCTATCTTGTGAAGAACAATAATCTTAATTTTCTTGAATAGGTACATGGTTGTCAATATCTCCGTCGTAAATAGACAAAACTCTAGGGGTAGCCAAGAATGTTGGTTTCTCATTCCCAGCCATAATGACTAGGATTTTCTCTTCGTAGGCTTGGACGGGTTCCTTAGTTTGAGACTCACTCTCTTTGTCTTCGTTGTTACTATTAGATTTAATTATTAGATTTAATTCATATTTAAGTTTGTTAGATATTAGATTTAAATATTAGATTTGATTCATATTTAAGTTTGTTAGATATTAGATTTAAATATTAGATTTGATTCATATTTAAGTTTGTTAGAGGCTTATAAATAGGGTGTCAATCATTGTAACTTTTAATCCTTTTTGTAGCCATCATTCTCTGAATAAGAATATTTCCATTCATCATATATTCTACCTTTGCACCAACAATTGGTATCTAGAGCTCCGGTTCAGATTCATTGGGAAACACGGGAAACACGAGTGAACGTGAGGTCTTGTGTGTTTGATTTTGATTCTTAGATTCGTGTTGAATCTTGAACAAAATCTGATCAGAATTTTAATTCTGTGGGTTGGGAAACACTGTGTGAGAAATCTGAGTGTATTGTGCAAGGTAGAAAGATGAACGGAAACGGCAACATGAACACCAAACTTCTAGTATTTGACGGTAAAAACTGGAATCGTTGGATGATCCAAATGCGTGTACTGTTCGGTGCTCAAGATGTTCTAGATCTTGTCACTGATGGTTATGTTCCGGTAGCAGCAGATGCGACGGATGAACAGAAAAACACGCAGAAGGAAGTAAGGAAGAAGGATCAGAAAGCATTGTTCTTCATTCATCAATGTGTTGATGTAAATGTGTTTGAGAAGATTGCAGATTCAACGACAGCAAAGGCTGCGTGGGACACACTGGTTAGATGTTATGGTGGTGACGCATCAGTGAAGAAGGTGAAGCTTCAGTCCTTGAGAAAGCAATATGAGAATCTCAACATGAAGAATAATGAGAAAGTTTCTGAATACATCTCCAGAGTGATTCTGATCACTAATGAGATGAAAGCGTGTGGAGAAACTCTTTCTGAAGAAACAATCATGGAGAAGGTATTGAGATCCCTTACCTCTCAATTTGATTACATTGTGGTAGCAATAGAACATTCCAAAGATCTGAGCACCATGAGAATTGAAGAGCTGCAGAGCAGTCTAGAAGCGCAAGAGTTGCGTTTGACTGAGAGAACTTCTGAAAGGGAAGTAGAGCAGCAGGCTCTGAAAGCAACTTCTGATAGGAGGTATCAGAAGCAGTCAGAAGCCAGGAGAAGATCTGATGGTGGTCAGAAGTCAGAAAGCTCAACCTCTGATAGACAAAAGAATGCTCAGAAGGGAAAAGAGAAGTATGACAAGAAGAAGATCCAATGTTACTGTTGTAAGAAGTTTGGTCACTTTGCTAGAGACTGTTGGTCAAACAAGGAGAGAAAATCAGAAGAAGCAAATATAGCCAGAAGTTCTGATGACGAATCTGTGCTATTGATGGCCTCTGAATCTGATGATATGGATCTGATAGACTGGTGGTATATGGACACTGGCTGTTCAAATCATCTTACTGGAAACAAGAAATGGCTGGTTGACTTTGACTCTGAAAAGAGGACAAAGATCAGATGTGCTGATGACAAATATCTTAATGCAGAAGGTATGGGAAATGTCAGAGTGACTCTGAACAATGGGAAAACAGCATTGATTCAGAACGTGTGGTATGTACCTGGCATCAGAAGCAATCTGATGAGTGTGGGACAATTAATTGAGAAAGGTTTCTCAGTTACCATGAAGGACAATCTTCTGAAGCTGTACGACTGTAATCAGAAGTTGATTATGGAGTCAGAACAGGGAAGGAATAGAACATTCAAGGTGAATGTCAGAACTGCAGACTCAGAATGTCTTAGTGCAACAAGTGCTGAGAAGGAGAGTGAGCTGTGGCACAGAAGATTTGGTCATTTGAATTTCAGAAGCTTAAAACATCTGAATTCAAAGAAGTTGGTACATGGAATTCCTGCAATTAAGAAGCCTGAAAAGTCATGCAAAGTTTGTATGGAAGGAAAACAACCACGATTGCCATTTGCGTCAGAAACTGCTCCAAGAGCAAAACATGCCTTGGGAGTTGTACATTCTGATGTGTGTGGTCCATTTCCAGTAGCATCGATGGGAGGGAATAAATACTTTGTGTTATTTGTTGATGAATTCACAAGAATGACATGGGTATCCCTTATTAAGTTCAAACACGAGGTGTTTGATGAATTCAAGAAGTTCAGAATGAAGGCTGAGAATCAGAGTGGTCAAAAGCTGAAGATTCTTAGAACTGACGGTGGAGGTGAGTATAACTCCAAAGAGTTCCAGAAGTTCTGTGAGGAGAATGGAATTGAGCATGAGGTTACTGCTCCTTATACCCCTCAACACAATGGTCTTGCTGAAAGAAGAAACCGAACTTTGCTTGATATGGTGAGAAGCATGCTAAAGGAGAAGAAGCTTCCTCAGAAGCTCTGGGGAGAAGCTGTTGCCACCGCAACGTATGTACTCAACCGATGTCCTACGAAGAAGTTGAAGGAAATAGTTCCAATACAGAAGTGGACTGGAGATAAGCAAAGTGTTAGTCATCTGAAGGTGTTTGGTTCTGTTTGCTATAAACATGTTCCAAAAGCCAGAAGACAGAAGCTGGATGATAGAAGCAAAGTGATGATTCTGATAGGGTACCACAGTACAGGTGCATACAAGCTTTATTGTCCAGAAACCAATAAAATTGAATTCAGCAGAGATGTGATTGTGAAGGAATCAGAAGTTTGGAATTGGGATAAGTCTCAATCTGATTCTGATGTTAGAACTTCTGAAGAAAGGTCAGAGTTCAGAATTTCTGAGGTTGGAGTAAATTCTGACGTTGATTCTGACTCTGATAGTGATCCAGAATCTGATGTTCCAGACTCTGATGTTCCAGACTCTGATGTTGCAGACTCTGATGTTGCAGACTCTGATGTTTCAGACTCTGATGATCCTGACTCTGATGACCCAGACTCTGATGGTAATCCAGATTCTGGTGGCAATTCAGACTTTGGAAATATGCCAGAACCTTCAGATGGTCAAAGTTCTGGAGGAAGCCAACCATCTGAAGGTAGAAACTCTGAAGTTGAAGACTCTGAACAAGTTCAGAGACCACAAAGAGTCAGAAACATCCCCAGAAGATATGCAGAATTTGACATGCTGCAAGACACTGAAGTAGACTCTGAAGGAGAAGTTATTCAGTGTGCCATGTTAGTAGACTCTAAACTCATAAGTACAGAAGAGGCTCTTAAGCAGAAGCTCTGGCTGAAGGCCATGAAAGAAGAACTTGATGCTATAGAGAGGAACAAGACTTGGAAGCTGACAGAACTTCCAAAAGACAAGAAAGTCATCAGCGTCAGATGGGTTTTCAAGCAGAAGTTAAAGCCAGATGGTTCAATTGGCAAACATAAAGCAAGGTTGGTAGCCAGAGGATTTCTACAGAAACCTGGGCTAGATTACTCTGAAGTGTTTGCACCTGTAGCAAGACATGAAACAATCAGAATGGTGATTGCAATAGCTGCTAACAGGAATTGGCCTCTGATGCATTTAGATGTAAAATCTGCATTTCTGAACGGTCCATTAGAAGAAGAAGTTTACGTGTCACAACCTCCTGGATTTGTGAAAAAGAATCAGGAAGGGATGGTGTACAGATTATACAAAGCTCTATATGGATTGAAACAAGCGCCCAGAGCTTGGAATAAGAAGATTGATTCATTTTTCAAGAAGCAAGGCTTTCAGAAATGTGAGATGGAGTACGGTGTCTATGTTCAGCATACTTCTGAAGGAAATATGACTCTGGTATGTTTATATGTTGATGATATACTGCTGACTGGAAGTTCTGAACAGGAGATAGCCAAGTTCAAGAAAGTTCTGATGAATGAATTCGAAATGACTGATCTAGGCAAAATGACATACTTTCTAGGGATGGAGTTCAGATACTCTGAGAAAGGTATTATTTTGCATCAGCTCAAGTATGAATTAGAACTTCTGAAGAGATTTGATCTGAAGAATTGTAAGATTGCTGTTACTGCATGCCAAGCTGTGTGGATTCTGAATCTATTGCAGGATCTGAAGATTAAAGTAAACAAACCTCTGAAGCTGATGATTGACAACAAGTCTGCAAACAATCTTGCCAGAAACCCAGTGTTGCATGGGAGAAGCAAGCACATTGAGACCAAGTATCATTTTCTGAGACATCAAGTTCAGAGGGGAGTGTTAGAAGTTGTACACTGCAGCACTCAGAAGCAGTTGGCAGATGTTCTGACGAAAGCTATCAAGACTGATCAATTTCTCAGATTAAGGGATGGAATTGGTGTTACAAGTTTTGATGGAATATGAATTAAGGGATGGTATTAGATTTAATTATTAGATTTAATTCATATTTAAGTTTGTTAGATATTAGATTTAAATATTAGATTTGATTCATATTTAAGTTTGTTAGATATTAGATTTAAATATTAGATTTGATTCATATTTAAGTTTGTTAGAGGCTTATAAATAGGGTGTCAATCATTGTAACTTTTAATCCTTTTTGTAGCCATCATTCTCTGAATAAGAATATTTCCATTCATCATATATTCTACCTTTGCACCAACAGTTACTACAATAAGAGCAAGCTAGTGCCAATAACGCCAATGCTATGAGACCCATAATCGCAGTTAATCCTACAAAGAGATATGGGATTGGAGTGTGCCATAAAGAACTTGTGTTGGGGTGTGTGTTTAGCATTGTGGGGGGTAAGCTCCTCATTTTCTCTTCTTTCGAATTTGTTCTAGTAAAACAAAAAAATTTGTTGTTAGGAAGAGGAAAGAGATTTAGGAGTAGAGGATGTGAGCTTGAGAAACAAGAAATGAAGAAGTAGGCTACTTATAATGGCCAACATCCATGAAGAGGAAGATTAATTGAACAGACATCAGAAAATAATAAGAGAGAAAGTAGATTCACCTCTTTGAGTTGTAACTGTAGTCAACTTGTCAAATAAATTTAATTATCTACTTATTAATTATGAATTTTTCTCATTACACAAATTTACTAGCTGGAAATATTCTACCATTTCTTCGTATATAATTAAAGAATATCATGTAGATAGTGCTCTTAGTATAAGAATCAATTGGGATCTCAGAGAAGGAGAATGCAAATGTTTGATATGTCTCCACCCCAACATGACAAGATGATGTAATGAGACAATTGCATTGTCAAGAGTGGGGATCACAAAATAAAGTTGATTTATGTCATAATAATTCTTTGAGAATATATAATGTTGATTTATATCATAATATTTCTTTGAGTATATATAGTATATACAAGCATGGAAGCATGAATACGACAATGATGTTTTTTCTGAAATTAAATGGTTTATTATCGTAAGACAAATTAACAATAATATTAATTACTTTGTGGAGAATAAAGATGTGTGGGATAAAGAATAATAATAATAAAAATAAATATTTCTAAATAATAAAATAGTTTATCAAATAGTAAACCAATCCACAACAAGTAAGTGGAAAATAATGTCGATTACAAAAAGATTTTGTTTAGTTAGTTTGATAAAACCAATCTACTCTAAAAGGGAGAAAAACTCTACAATTCACTATGTTGGAGTTCAACAATGAACCTTCATTAACATGCATAAGAAGATGAAGAACAGTTGCAGAGAGAGAATAAAACCGTAATAAATTTTTCCAATCTCAAAAATGAAAATTTTTGTTACTCTCAATTTTAAATGCAATTACATTTGGGTTTATATAAACATTTAAATTCAACTCAAATTCACATGTAAACTCACATGAAATGCAAAACCAAAATTTAAATGCAAATGCAACTAATCTTGATAAGAGTTACATTTAGCATCATCCCTTAATTCATATTCAAGTCTAAAGATCAGCAAGACCAATTCCATCCCTCAAATTAATGAAGTGTTTGGTTTCGATTGTCTTGGTTAACACATCTGCAAGTTACTTTCTGAGTGCTGACATGAACAATCTCAAGTACTCCATATTTGAACCTGATTGCACATAAAATGGTGTTAGGTGTCATTGTGCTTGCTTCTTCCATACATCACTGGATTCTTAGCAAGACTCATGGCATATTTATTGTCAATCATCAACTTGACTAGTTTACTAATATTGAACTTCAGTTTCTGCAGCAAATTCATCAGCCAAATAGCCTAACAAGCTAACAAAGCACCAACTATGTATTAAGCATCAGAAGTTGACAATTTAACCACTTGAAGCACCAAGAAATGGGGGCTCTCAGATACATGAACATGTATCCTGTAGTAATTCTTTTGTTTACTTTGTCACCATGCTAGTAAGAGTTTGAGTAACATACTAGCTCAGCATCATCTGAAACTCCATATGAAAACAAAATTCCATGCCTCAGAGTTCCTTTTACATACCTCAAAATCTTGACTACAACTTGTTAATTTGACCACTTTGGCTTACTCATAAACCTACTCATCATTTCAACTGCATAACATATGTCAAGCCTTGTGTTACACAAATATCTCAGACAACCAACCAACTATTTAAAGGTTGTAGCATCTACATCATCACCATGGGAAACAAAGTAGAGCTTATGATTTGTCTCAACAGGTGTGACTGCTGACTTACAATTCATCAACTTAAATCTCTTTAGTAGCTCAAGTTCATACTTCAACTGGTGCACAATAATTCCCTTCTTGGAATGCAAAATATCTATTCCTAGAAAATATATCATATTTTCAAGATCAGTCATATCAAATGCATTCATCAACACCTTCTTGAACTTGTTTATCTTAGAAGTACATCTCCTTGTCAGAAGCATGTCATCCACATAAAGACACACCAAAATCACATTCTCATCATAAGTATGTTGCACATACACACCATATTCCATTTCATATTTCTTGAACCTCATATGCTTGAAAAATGAATCAATCTTTAGATTACAAGCTCTTGGAGCTTGTCCCAACCCGTACAAGGCTTTATGCAGCTTGTACACAATCCCTTCTTTGTTCTTTTTAACAAATTCAGGTGGTTGTAACACATAAACTTCTCCTTGAAATGGACCATTAAGAAAAACATGACTTTACATCTAAGTGCATCAGAGGCCAATTCCTATTTGCAGCTATAAAAATAACCAACCTTATGGTTTCATGTCTAACGATAGGTGCAAACATTTCAAAATAGTCTAAACCAGACTTTTATAGGAATCCTCTAGCTAATAACCTTGCTGTATGCTTAGAAACTGAACCATTTGACTTCAACTTTATCTTGAAAACCCATCTCACACTAATGGCTTTCTTGTTCTGAGGTAGAAGAGTCAATTCCCATGTCTTGTTTCTCTCAATGACCTGAAGCTCTTCCTTCATGGAACTCACCCATGCTTTCTTCTTGAGAGCCTCATTAATGTTGTTGCAACATTCACTTTTAATGTTATGTTTTTCCCCAACTCATACTACATTATCAACTTTTGATTATAGTCATGCAACTTCAAGAGATTAGTCTTTGTGGTAAATGAATCACTTCCCCTTTGAATCAATCTTGGTATCTTGCAGTAACTTAAAATCTGCAAGTCTCCTTGGTAACTGTCTAACTCTTTATGGATTATATAAACCTTTAGAAGCATGACCACCTTCATAAGCTCCACCTTCATAAGCTCCACTTTCAGAAGTTCCACCTTCAGAGGCTGGATCACCTTTAGAGGTTGGATCACCTTCATCAGAGTCAGACTCACCATCAGAGTAAAGACATCTTCAGAGCTAGACTCACTTTCATAGTTAGAGTCATCTTCATATTCAAACTCTCCTTCATAGTCAGAATCACCTTCAGATGCAGAATTATCAAAGGTAGAATCTCCTTCAGAGGCAGAATCAGACTCTAGTGTTGACATTGCACTAGATTTGGATTAAGACTTGCTCAAATCCCATGTTTTCATTCCTTCACTATGACAATTTTGTTGACTTCAACTTTATTAGTGACTATACAATAGAGCTTATAAGCACATGCATTATGGTAACCTATAAGCAACATGACCTTGCTTCTGTTGTCTAATTTCTTTCTAGTAGCATTTGGTATATGTTTGTAACATTCTGAATCAAACACCTTGAAATGGATGACACTTTTCTTTCTTCCAATACACTTCTCAATATGAACTACTTCCTTTAACTTATTTGTTGGACATCAATTTAACATATATACTGAAGTAGCAATTGCTTCACCCCTATAATTGCTTTGGTAGATTCTTCTCCTTCAGCAGGCTCCTAGTCATGTCAAGCATAAATCTATTTCTCCTTTTAGCAAGACCATTATGTTGTGGATTATATAGAGCAGTTACCTTATGCTTAATACCATGTTCCTCACAAAACTTCTCGAAATCTGTTGAGTTGAGCTCACCTCCACCATCAGTTTTGAGGGTCTTGAACCTTTGTCCACTTTGATTTGCAGCCTTCACTTTGAACTTCTGGAACTCAGCAAACCTTCATGTTTGAACTTAATGAGTGCTACCCATGCCATTCTTGTGAAATCATCTACAAATGACACATAATACTTGTTCCCTCCAAGTGAAGGTACCTCAAATGGACCACATACATTAGAATGCACCACACCCAAATCATGAGTTTCTCTTGGAGGCATTTCTGTTGAGAATGGAAATCTTGGTTGTTTGCCTCTCATGCATATATTACATGAATTATTTGGTGCCACGATCTTAGGAATTCCATGAACCAGATTTTTTAAACTCATGTTGTCCTAAGCTTTTGTAGTTCAGATGTCCCAATATTTTGTGCTACAACTCACTTTACCCTTCAGTACTTCTTGCACTAAGGTATATTGAGTTTCTGTTGTTGCAACATTCACTTCGAATGTTCCATTTCTTCCCAGCTCAAACTTCATTATCATCTTCTTATTACAATCATACAACTTCAAGAGATTAGTCTTCATGGTAACTAAAAATCCTTTTTCAATCATCTGACCTACAATCATCATATTGTTATTCATGCCAGGAACATACCATACATCCTTGATCGGTACATTTTTTCCATTGCTCAACTTAACTCTGACATTTTCCATTCATTTAGCATTAAGATACTAATCATTAGCACATCAGATCTTGGTCCTCTTACCATAGTCAAAATCAACTAGTCATTGCTTGTTTCCAGTTAGGTGATTTGAGCAGCCACTGTCCATATATCACTAGTCTACCATTGATCCACCTACATTCACAGATACCATTAATAACACAAGTTCACCATTGATAACCTTTTCTGACTAGCAATCAACAACAAAATGGTCAAACTTATTGCAACTGTAGCACTATACCTTTCTCTTGTCAAACTTCACATATCCCTTATGAACATTCTGATGTTTCTTATCAGAATTGGAGAGTTTTGAATTTTGAACACCACCACCATTCTTCTTCTTGTTCTCTAAACATGCTTCCGTCAAATTCTTCTTGCTAGAAGGAGCTTTCAGAGTCTAAGCTTTCAGAGCCTATTCTAACTCTTGTTCATAGTTTCTTTCAATCATACGCAACTCTTGTGCCTCTAAACTACTCTAAAGCTCTTCAATTCTCATGGTGTTGGTTTCTTTAAAGTGTTATATAGCTACAAATATGTAATAAAATTGAGGAGTAAGTGATCTCAGTATCTTTTCAATTATTACTTATTCAGAGAGAGTTTCTCCACAAGACTTTATCTCATTAGTGACCATAATCACTTTGGAGATATAATCAGGTACCTTCTCATTGTTCTTCATGTTGAGATTCTCATATTTTTACATAGGGACTGAAGTTTAACCTTCTTTATTGATGTGTCACCATCATAGCCCGTACCAATGTATCCCATGTCGCCTTCGCCATTGTCAAAGCATTAACTTTCTCAAACACCTTTGTATCCATACACTGATGGATATAGAAGAAGAAGAAGAAGAAGAAGAAGAAGAAGTGTTGAACTTGATTACCTTTTAGTATGGAGAAGAAGAAAGAAGGGATATATGGATATAGAGAGATGTTAGGGTGTTGTGTTTTGAGCGAGACAACTATTCTTTGCTGAAGCTTGATAAATTCACTAATATATATATATATATATATATATATATATATATATATATATATATATATATATATATATGTAAAACTTATCACCACGGTTGGTAATAAAAACCGTGATAAAACGTTTGTACTATTCACAACGATTTATGGTACTAACCGTGGTGATAGGTATTTTAATTTTAATATATTTATTTATAAGAGTATATGGACAAGCCTTTATTGTAACGAAAAAAAATTGTTGGTGCTGGAATTCGAAGCATGTAAGTTTTCATCTATGGTTGTTATTCTAAAGTGTGATGAAATGTCTTTTAATAAAATAAAAATAAATTTAGATGCGTTAAGATGAGTTATTACTACGGTTGCTTAAACGATCGTAGTAATATGGTGTTACCAAAGGTATATTTTGTAGTAGTGATTATTCTTGAGAGAAAAAAGAGTAAAGTTCTCTGGCGATCAGTGGACCAGGGCATGCTATGGAGCAATGACGACCATGCACCCAAGGTCGACGTTGAGCATCCTCCAGAACCATTTGCTCTAAAAAAATTATGATTATCTGGGGTGTTTTTTCTTTTTTCCCTATACCAGAATGCGTATAACGAGAATACCTTCTCAAAGAATTGCCACTGGACACACGTGACAACGATTGTTGGTTACCTCCCACCATAATACGATTAGATGAAATCGGTCTCTCCATCTCGACCGAAGTACGAAGGATTAAAGAGGGACAATCTACAAATAGTCCTGCATTTATAGTCCTTCCTAAAGCCAACTCGTGAACATATTTTGAGAGTAAACGGATGACCCTAAGCATCCTTCTTATTTGAAGCATTGTCTTGTGACATTTCATCTTATATGCAAACAAGCAATCAAAGGAAATAAAGAAATGATCACCAGAGAATTATTAACATCAGGAAATTTATGTGTTATGTACCAAAAATGACATGCCTCTCCTTTCTAGTGGAGGTTTACACTGGCAAGTGCGTATCTATATACCACTTCTTTTGTTTCTTTGACCGCACCCTAGGAGGTGTGGCATCGTCAACAAAGCTCATAGTTTCCTAGTAGTCTATAAATTTCCTCTTCAAGTGGGTTTCTTCTTGAGACATGTCATATTAAAGATAGAAATAAAATCCATCCTCGTCCAAGAAGTGGCTCTTACACTTGAACGTTGGGAACCTATCTTTACATTTTGGAGGAAACCCAGATTGAATATCGTACATACTCGCATGGGCTTCTAGTGTGAGGGGAGTAAATTTAGGCCGACATATATGAATATCTATTAGAAAATACGCCAAATTATATATAAAAGGCCGTGTAGTCTGTTTAAAAATAGGTAAAAATAGATTATTTGAAAGCCTTAATGTTAAACATGATTTTAAATAGGATTTAAGGTCAAGCAAAACAAAAATCATATAATAGGCCATAGGAAGGGCTTAGGCCTTAATAGGTAATCACAGACCAGTCTCAAGTATTCTAAAGTCTGGTATGACTTATTCCCACCCTTACTTACTAATAAAGACATGTGCACCGTCTAAAGTTTCTTGACCCATTCACACAACTAAGTTGTCTCCCGTCAAATTTTGTGTTCCTAGACCAGAGCCCTCCATTAATTTTAGAGTTACTACCAACACCCAAAAAGAATGACCATGAGCATAAGCACGAGATTAAGATTCCAACTACCACCTATCCTCACCTTTTGTTAAGTCTTGTTCTCTTGCCTAAAATCATCTACAATAATATGGTTCATTAAGGACAAGTAAGGAAAGAAAAAACCTCTCGCGATGTCCCTAAGAGTGAGGAAACCAGCTAACCTTCCACTATCGATTAAAGATACTTCCATAATATCCTTCATAGCTGGATTTTCAAGAAACCCTGACAAATGTAAGACAAGTACAATAGAAAAAAGCACTTCAAATTGTTACCTTGAAAGATATGAGTTTGATGATTCGCGTTGGGAAGAGTTCTCATGAGAGGATGACGCGAAAACGTCAGAGCAATGGTTGATGGGAGATAACCGACGAAGACATAGGGCATCTGTAGAGAATGGAGGAAGAACTCTTGGAGTTTTACAAATAGAGAAAGTATGGATACTTAGCTAAAAACCCTTATATATATTCTTCAAAAAACTATTCGATTCTCGACAACATGTTTAGGAAAATGTACCCACACCACAACGATCGTGATCTCGCATCGAACTCTTCAAAATGCTTGAGTACTTAAGATAAAGAGACATCATTATTGACAATACTAGAGCCACATATTGCAATTCCCTAGTAAAGAAATGTGAGTTACAATGTAGACATTTAATGCACATGTTCCCAATGATATCAACCTTACAACTATCTCGCACTCTTCCAACCAAAGGTCGGATTAAGCGCTCAACTATGGCAAAATCCTTGTTCAAGCAAGCAGAAGTAAGGGCTTTTGGGGCATCTGTCATGGGCCACTTGCAAAGCCTATATGGGCCAAATACAAGCATAACATAGAGGAATATATATGACATCAATCAAGCTCAGAGTACACAATCACGACCCCCTGTCAAATTCCCTCCATCAAATTCAATCGAGCGACAATCCTCACAAGACGCCAGATCAACAGAGAGCGGTTCTCATAAAACTCTCCATTAAAGCTCTTCATGTGTCAAGTCTCAAGTATTCTATTCATTTTCACACTTACACTACATCTCATTCATTCATTGACTTGACATTAAACTATCAATCTTATAGGTCTACCCTGCTCCACTGTACCAAAAACTTCTCTATCAACAACTATTTTTATTCGAGAAATGAACAAATACTAATAAAAATTTCAATCCAAATATATTTATTCTGATTTATATCCTCTCTCTCACTCTCGCTAAAATATTTTCAAATATGTTTGTTTTCTTATTTATCCTCTCTCCACATAAATATTTCATATCATCTTTTACGTATGGGAATCATGTTGAATCAGATTAAATTCTTCATATAAATGTTCTTCTCAACATGGCGCACTTAGTTTTCCAATTAGCTTGGATTTCCCTCAAAAGTTTATCACGTGATTAATAATTCCAATGCTTTTGAGGTACAATAACGCTACACAAAAGAGACACTCTAATAAAATTTCCTATCCTTAATTGTAAAGAACATTATTTTTCTTTAATTATGGAGTTAAGGTTAGTGCCCTCTATAAAAATATTTAGTTCCCAAGTTTACAAAAACATTTATATGCTTGATAAACAAGAATATATGTAACTAACCTCAACATGTTAATATTTTGTAGTTAGTGTAAATATTATTTATCTCCATGTGATGTGATGCAGCTTGGTTACATATTCTATCTACCTATATTGATCAGTTTTTTTCATAAAGATTTTCGGATCAAAGTAGGAACAATCTCTTTTATCATAGGCACTTATCCTCTTCGATGCTTCACTGTATTTGTTTTCATAACGTCAAAATATATTCTCTAACTTTAATCCCTCTTTAAGTTAATCCGACTTGCTTCTCAGTGATAAAAAAAACTCAGATTCTATGCTTTTCACATGTACGTTCCTTGTGTAAAAATTGTGATACTCTTAATCGGCGGATATTATTGGACCGAGTCGCGGATTAGATCGACGTTTCGTGACAAAGCAATTGAACTGTGCGCCGCCTCCAAGATAAAATAACTCAATTCTATATTTACGATTGCTACTTACACGGTAGATAATCGGTCTAAAAATACACTCTTTGATTATACAAAAAACATTCAAATATGTTATAAAGAGCATTCGTAGTATCTGGTATAATTATCTGTCGTAATAATTTCTCAAACGAAAAGAAATTTCAATAATCACTAATACAAATAAGAGATTTAACAATAATTTTTTAGAGATTCAATACTTATTTTTTTCCGGTGTAATTGTTATCGGTATTATAAATATGATTTTTACACAAATTTTAAATGCATGCTAAATAGATTTAACACCGGTATTAAGCTAGTGTTATAAGTATTATAGATGAGTATTAAAACTAATATTTGATACGTTTTTACTCCTTAAAATGTGTAAAACTATATAAATCATACCTAGTTTTTCCAAAATCAACGACTAAAAGTTTAGTGGAGAATTTTTTATTAGAAACTAACTTATGATATCTGTTTCTACCTAAAATGGATGTAAAACGTTAATGACGTACCTATTTTGTCCAAAATTAGATGTTAAAAGTCTAACCTTGTTATTTGGTTAGAAACAAACATTTCACACCTATTTTTTTTCTTCTTAAATTAAGTTTATAACGTAGGTATCATACTCTTTCTTTCTTAAATTTGGTGTTATAAATTTCATCGAGTGTGATTTTAAACGAATTGAAATTTTCATAAATAAATACTATACTTTCATATCAAAATAAATTTGAGATCACATATAATAAATTATTCTAAACAGTGTAAACAATATCAAAATATCAAGATTAAATCTTATTAAGAAATAATGTAAATCCAAATTTGAAAGCAAAATTATGTTAAAAAAATGTTAATTTAAAAGTATACTAATTCCTATAAAACACCATTGTTTATATAATTCTTTGTTTCTTTATCTTCAATTTGATGTTGTTCTTCAACTATTTGCAAATAAGAATTGAGCCACAATTTGTTGGATATCATCAACATTTTTGTCATATGATAATGAATCGTTATATATATATATATATATATATATATATATATATATATATATATATATATATATATATATATATATATATATATATATATATATATATATATATATATATATATATATATATATATATATATATATATATATATATATATATATAAACAATAAAATAAGTTAAAAGAGAGTACATGTTAAAATATGAAATTATGTGTTTTACATATATATAAAACACCTTTAATCATTTGTTATTATTTCATATAATCCTTGAAATATTGTCTCGTTAATGTCAAACATATTTTTTTAATACATAATCACAAATTCAAATGTTGTTTTATGAGAGTGAGGAAGGAAAACCTCTAAAAAGAGTTTTTTTGTGTTTTTTAGAATGAAATAGGGAATTTTCTTATATAATGAGGTGAGCTAGATAAGATATCTCACATAAGTAATGTGAGACCACTATTAAAAAGAGCACATTTAACGTCGGAGCGAAATGCATTAAACCTCGGCTACATATGCGAGGTAACGAAATGTGTCATGAAAAATGTATATTTTACCTCTCAGTTTTAAAATAACCAACGGGTATGTGAAAAGATCATAGGTTCGATCTACAGAGAGACCTTTTTAGAATTCTGAAATGGCGAAAACACAAATCCCATCGATTTTGTAATTTCATCGACGGATATACCACATTTTCACCTCAGTTATCTAATAAAACTGAGGGGTGAAACAATTTTAAGTTTATTAAATCTAATGTGGATTGCTTATTTCACTAAACTCTATACTGAATATATAACTTCTCAAACTTGGTTAGGAAAATAACTATATGAACAATTGTATTATATTTGAAGAAAAACTTACATTAATTAGTGATTTTGAAGCATCCTGCAACTCATCATTCATCTCACATTGTTTTATGGTTAAAATCTCTCCAATGTTTCAAGTTCTTTATTAAACACTTCCTTTTCTATTAATTCATTCTTGAAAATATAAATTTCAATGCTTTGAAAAATGAACAAATATGGAATAAAGTTGAATGAAAACTAGAAGTATTTGAGAGATTTTAACAATAAAACAACATGAGATGAATGACGAGTTGTAGAATGCTAGAAAATCATTAATCAGTGTAAGATAAGTTTCATATACAACATAATTTTGCATATGATTATTTCCAAAATCAATTTACTACGCTATATGTTCAAAGAGGGGTTAGGGAAACAAACAACTGACATTAGATATAATAAACTCAACTCGACGAAATAAGACAAGAGCTACACAAAGAATTACAAAAAACATAAACTCAATATCAATATCAATCTAAAACTCAAAATCAATAACAAAAACTAAATTACATAATATAGATTTTCATAACTTTGGGTAGTAGAACAACTAAACAACAATAACAATAACATCAACAACTCAAAAACAACAGTTTACATTAAACAACAACTTAAAAAAACAATCTCTTAACAAAACTAAAACAACATCGTCAATAAACCTATAACATAAATCAGTTTATACGACAACAACAAGATTAAAGCTCCAGGTTTTAGGGACTTAACAACAACGTCAACAAACCTATAACTTAAGATTGTTTAAAAAACAACAACAATATTAAACCTCTAGAATTTAAGGTCTCAATAACTGGTCTCAACAGCAACAATATCAATAAACCTATAATATAAATTTGTTTAAACAACAACAATAACAACAAGGTAAAACCTCTAGGATTTTGGATCTTAACAACAACAATAACAATAAGAACAATATGAGTAGTGATGTTTGACGTACCAGATCTCTGAAGAAGAAGTAAAAGAAATTAATTTAGATCTCTAGAGAAGAAACAAGTGCACTAAACTAAACACATAACATCTTTGTATTGAAGATGATATATATATATATATATATATATATATATATATATATATATATATATATATATATATATATATATATATATATATATATATATATATATATATATATATATCAGAGAAACATATTCACCTTGGTTGGAAAGAAAACCGAGGTGAAAAGTAGCGTAATTTTAGATTAAAACTAAAATTTTCAAGAAGACGTCACTTTTAATGAGATAAAAACATAAACTGAGATTGATGGGATTCGAAGCATGTACACTGAGTAGGCTTTCCCCTTGGTTTTCAAAATAACCGACGAAATATATTATATATTTTATAAAAAAAAACAAGGTGCGTCCAGGAATTATACCTCGATTTTTCAATACGTGAGGTGAAATCACCGTCATGAAATGTATTATTTGTAGTAATGGACTAAGGAGTTTTTTCAAATTCATCTCCCTATATTTGAATATTGACATAATATTCCAAAAATTACAATATAGTAATTAATCACTGCCATGTTACTAATAAAAGAGTACTTTAACTTCTTCTTCTTATTTATATGCTTATAAGTATTATTCTCAAAATGGATTTGGTAACTTTAGGGAAGGAAAGTCACGATGACTTAGTGTATTTTCAATTAGGGATGATTGAAGAGATAAATAAATAAATAAAACATAATAGAGAGAGAGAGAGAGAGAGAGAGAAATTTATGGTAACTTTCCCTCTCCAAAGAAGTTGAAACCCTAAATGTTTCTTCCCTAGAGTAGTTGGACTTTTATATGCCCCGTGCAATGGCTATTCTCATTGAGGTGGTCTCTGAAACTATCAATGGATAGGCATGATCTTGTTGGAGGAGTTTTTCACTAGGGAGTATTGAACATTGTGAGACTTCTTTTTCTTTTTTGAGCAACACCTTTGTGAGAGACACACCACATATTCACCCAAAACCTTAAGGTGATATGTGGGTGGGCTCTCTAACTTATAAATTCTCAAGTCTCCACATTTCCAACCAATGTGGGACTATTATCCACACTACTCACATTTGATACATTCTCAACAGATCTTGTTTGCATAACTGAATATGAGATACGTGGTAGGACTTATTTGGTTTGAATACCCTCGATATAGTTTGGAAATCTTCGGGATATTAATGTTTCTAGATAACTTACTAATCTGCATGTTAGTTTTTAAGGATGAAATCAGAGAAGAATTACTATGTTGTATCATCCTAGTATGTCTATGTGAACACCTAATATATTTTGGCTCTAGATCTTGTTATTGGACTGATTTTGTACTTTTATTTATTTACTTTCTTGGTAGATGAGTTCAAATAGTTAGTTATTTAAATAGGTAATGAGTCTAAAAAATAGTATTAATGTGTGAAAAATATAAAAAAGTCGAAGATCAAAACAAAAATCAAAATGAAATTCCACGACGGTTGGTAACCATCGCAATATTCAGGTTACGTCAGTTCCCTGACCGTCGTGAAAGAGAATGACAGTTGGTGTGACGATTTTGACAACCATCGCAATACAGCCTCGTGACGCACGTTTCTGGGGCGGAGATGCAACTGTCCTAACATGCAAATTACGGCAGTTATAACCATCGTAATCTACTAAAATGAACCGTCGCAATTTGCCAATTTTCTTATGGTGGGTGAAAATGTTTCACATACCTGAAATGTGATGGAGAAGTCAAATGAACGAGTTTCATGTTTCCTTTCCTTACATCGTTTATATAATTTATTTTAATTTAAAATAAAAAAGGAGTTGAACCTTTCACCGGTGCTAGTTTTCCCAACCTTGGGAATGTAATATTTTTTAATTTAAAATAAAAAAGGAGTAGAATAACTTTTCACCTCGGGTCAATTTTACCAATTATGAAAAAAAGATTAACTTATTTTGTCTATAAAAGATCTCTCCTCATTCACCTTTGCTATAAACCTAACTTATTTTGTCTTTCATTAACAAAACTCTACTTCTTACCTAAACCAAACTCGAAAACATAATTTATTCCATAAATCAAACTCAAAAACATCACTTCATGTTGTGTTGTTGTATCAATGACGTTGAAGATGCTAAAATAGTATCTTAAAAATTTTGATTTGAAAATTAATGTCAAGTTTCACTTTATCAAGTAAATAACATGCTTGGACCTTAACATTAATCTTTAAAGTCAAAGTTTTCAAGATAGTAAAATATTGAGAAGATATTGCAACCCAAAAAAATGGAGAATGATATAAAATTGGAAAGGAAACAACAAATTGTGGTGTTTCCTTTTCAATTTCTTCTCATTCATTATTTTATTTTTATAATATAAGTCATTTGTTCTCAATGTTGTTAAAACTGACCGAAGAGAAACGTGACTTAAAAATAAATATAAATAAAACTGTTAGTATTAAGATTGGGAACCTGTCTCTAAGATACATTTCTCGATTTTTTACAAAAATAACCCACTTTTTCAAGGAAATTCCCAAAATACCCCTAGTTTCAAAAAAAATCTCAAACTACCCCACTTTTAGGAGGAGGCGCCAATTCAATTAACGACTCCTCTTAAGTACTTGAATGGAGGTGCCAATTGGATTGGCTAGGGTACATGCCCTAGCCAATCCAATTGGCGCCCATGTGTATAAGTTGATAGGAGGCGCCAATTGGATTGGCACCTCAGTGTAAAATGCAAATTTTTTTGGTAAATGGTATACGTGATAGATAAATTTGAAATAGGACCAATTGATATTAATAAAATTTTCCGTTTACACAAAAAAGCCTAATGGTGATGACCGGGATCACCTAACCGACCTCCGGTCCCACATCCTCTAGCTACCCTAACCCGTGACCCTAACCCACGTTGATGATTCAGTACCGGTGTTTGAGCATCTGAGGGGCCAGAAGCGTCACTACCAACTACAGGAGAAGGCCCGTTGAGGTAGTCAGACAAGTCGGCATAGTCTTCAGTATGCATCGATGGTGTACTGCCGTAGCTGAGCTCATGACCCATGCTAGAGAAGTTGGGTTGTGGTTGACTCATTGATGGGCGACCAGGGAGGTTGAAGGGAGACATGGGTGTGAATGATGCGTCGAGGAAAGGTTGGAAAGGTTGTTGGGGTGTTTGGTAGAGATAGGGTTGTTGGATGTTTTGGTTTTGTGAGGTTTGGGCTTCTTGGCTATGGTATGAGGAGGGGCGGTTGGTGTTGAATGATCGTTGGGTGTTCTGGCTAAGGCGACTTTGGTAGGGTGATGGGGTGGGTGCGAAGCGATGTTGGGTCTCAGGTTGATGGTCAATTTGTTGGTGGTGGAATGGGGTATGCTCTTGGTATTAGGGTTGGGTGTATGGCATATTTTGGTTGTATGTTTGTGTGTTGGTTGAACGGAACGTTTGACGGACAGGGGGTTGTGTGTATCCGGTCTGACATTGTTGTTGGGGGTTTGATGTTGAGATGTCAGGTGTGTAAGTCATCTGGTGTGGGTCGTACAAGTACATATCCTCAGCAATGAACTGAAAATCAACCGATATGTACCAAGCCATATAAGTACGACTTGGTTTTTCTTCAGTTGGCATGACTGCGACAGTTAAGACATGGTCATGGCGATGCTTTCATTTGCGACACTCCGATCTTGCGAAGCTTTACCATGGGTTGAAGTTCCATTGGTCGTTAACTTTGCGCATATGCCATTCTTCTAGGCTAGTTGAGGGATCTGGGAAGTTTTTGGGCATACCGAACTGCAACTTCACACTATCACTGTTGTGCATCTCCACAGTTGTGAACCGTATGATTGGTGTGCATGCAGTCCATACGGCCGCGTCTTCAGCGTTGACCTCATGGTCATGATCCAAATTAAGGTATGGACGCCAAATGAACTAAAATATGAAAGAAGATAGGATTATAATCTAGGTAGAAGAAGTTAACAAAATATAACGAAATAATTAAGTTATTATCCTTACGTCTGTCGGTCGAAGGTGATCCAACAGATTGCGATACTGAGTAATACAGTGTCTTGAACATCTGTTGTAACTCATACCACGTGCAGACCATCTACACCAAAAAGTCAAAAAAATATTAGTTAGAGACAATAATCTTTAAACAAGTAAGTAAAGATATAACAATTAAACAACTTACTTTTGTGCATACGGAAATGTGAAAGGGTTGTTGTTGACGGGTGCTAGGGAAGGTAGTCTTGACCAACCCCATGCTTGTAGCGAAACATCACATCCAGAAAATGTAGATGTGTCTTTGTGTGAGTTTTTGCACAAGGAGATATAGAGATAGGCTAGACAAGCAGATCCCCAACTGTAACTTCTTATTCTATCTATATGTCTAAGTAAAGGTAAATACATAATATGCATGTTATAACCACTACCTTCGGGAAATAAAAACGAGCCAATTAACAGCATAATGTAACACCTAGTTTTTATTATTCGAGCATCTTCGGTAGAATGCTCATCTAAGTATAAACTATTATAGTACGACTTAAGGAATGAAAGTAGTATACCTTGACCTCTTGCGTTATCATCTAAGAAATCAGTCTCCAATAGATCCATGCAAATTGAATTTGCATAGTTGGTTTTACCATTAACATCCTTACCTTCAATGGGCAGTCCCAAAAGTATGTAGACGTCTTCTAACGTCACGATACACTCACCGGTTGGGAACCAAAATGTGTGTGTCTCTGGTCGCCATCTTTCTCATAAAGCTAGAATGAATTTGTTATCTACGGACCAAGACAAAATCTTGCTTATATGACCAAAACTGGCGAGTTCAACATAAGGTTGAATCATCGGATCCATATGGATATATTCGTGGACCCGAGTTCGGAACCTTGATACATCCTATAAAAGAAAGAACAAAAAAATTGACTAAGTTGGTATGTTAAAATAAAAGGGGGTTGGTGAAGATGAAATAAAAAAAGTTAACAAAAGAAAAAACTTACATATGTTGCGATGTTTGCAAGCGTTCCTCTATGTGATTCGCCCATTGTGAGGATAGACATTTTGTCGGGGGTTGGTGCAGATGAAACTACAAGAAGTTGTTGCAGATGAAATTGTAGAAGAAGTATTGTAGAAGAAGTAGTGAGAGTGATGGTGTGGAAGAAATGTTGATGGAGTGGATGTATTTATAGGCAAATGAATGGGAGAATGAAAAGTTGTGCTTGCAAGGTGTCGCCATTTAAATTGGCTCCTCCATTGGGACATGCATGCAAGACCTAAGTCTGATTGCTTGGTTTCGAGGTCTGCGTGCATGCTTTGACAAGGTGTCGCCAATTGGATTGGCGCCCATGTGCAAGGAATGAATGGGGGCGCCAATTCATTTGGAGTGTGTGTTTGCATGTCTGACACGTGGTTGTCCTCTCTCTTGCATGCTGAACATGTCACTTCTTAGTAGCTTGCATGGTTGAGACATCATTTCATAGTAGCATGCATGTGCGACATGTCACTTCGAACTAGCTTGCATGTGCGACACGTCACTCCGAACTAGCTAGCATGTGAGACACTTCACTCCCTTATTTAAGTGTCTTACTATCAACATCCAAGACACTTCACTCACATTCATCTACAACAAGAAAATAGTTTTCATCTGCACAATATCATCTTCACCAAAATACAGTGTCAACATTCACTGCAACGGTGAAACATACGAGTCTGAGTTATATGGTTTTTGTTTTCGAAACACTAATACCATTAGACTTACGATCAAGAGAAATGCAACCTTCTTGCATTTGAAAAAAAGAATACAATCTTGTATAGGATCGGGTATTGTGTCAAAGATCACGTATCAAAATCCAATATTTTTTTAGAATAGTCAATGCAAGTTTTTCCCCCTTAAGGTACGAGATGATGAAGATGTTGAATACATGTTTGTTAGTCATGAACATTCAGGCTGCAACTGTATTGAGTTGTACATTACTCTCCAACCATGTATACCATCTCAGCAGTCTCAAATAACCAGTCAGGATGAATCTGGTGAATTTGATCCATAATGGTCAGATGACGTCAACCTAGAAGCAGAAGTAGAAGTGGACGTCGTTGATGAAGAAGAAGAGGAGACCGAGATACAGGTTAATCACATGCTGAACAACGACATTAAAGATGATGATCAACCACCACCAATACCTCCTAGTCATGTCTACAATCCGCCTCAACATATGACAAATATGGATCTGCACGACGATGAAACATCCAACAGTGTTTTCTATAATCTGTACCCGAGATCAGAAGGCGAATTAAAGGTGGGAGATATGTTTCGTACCAAAGAAGAATGTGTTCTAGCTATCAAAAAATTCCACATGAACAACTATGTTGATTTTACAGTGAAACGCACTGATTGTAGAAGGTATGTTATCGAATATCATAACATACTTTGTAAGTTTCGTTTGGATGTGTCTTACAAAAAGAAAAACGACTCTTGGGAGATCGCTTCAATAGACCCACCTCACAGTTGCATTGCAACTAACGTTGAACAAGATCACCGTAAACTAAGTGTTGCATTGATATGTCAATACATTCTGCCGTTGGTTAGTAAAGACCCATCAGTGAAGGTGAGTATAATTTTATCCCATATCAGAACAACATATAATTATACTCCATCTTACAAGAAAGCCTGGATTGCAAGGACAAAGGCTGTTGAACAAGTATTCGGCAACTGGGAGGATTCATACAAGGAATTGCCACGGTTTTTATGGGCACTAAAAACATATGTCCCAGGAACTATTGCAATTATGAAGACATTGCCAGCAATGATGCCAGACGGAACTTGTGCTACAGGTAATAGAATCTTTCACCGTCTCTTTTGGGCATTTGACCCGTGCATCAAAGGTTTCGCATTCTGCAAACCTATTATTCAAATTGATGGCACTTGGTTATACGGAAAATACAAGGGTACTTTGCTCATGGCGGTTGCACAAGACGGCAACAACAATGTCTTTCCCATTGCCTTTGCTCTGGTTGAAGGTGAAACGGCTGGTGGATGGGGTTTCTTTCTTCGACATCTCAGAACGCATATGGCTCCACAAGCCAATCTTTGTTTGATTTCTGATAGACATGCTGCCATTGAGAGTTCTGATAGACATGCTTCCATTGAGAGTGCCTACAACAACCATGACAATGGATGACATGATCCTCCTTCTACCCATGTCTATTGCATCAGACACATTGCACAAAACTTCATGCGTGCTATAAAAGATAGGAATCTTCGCAAGAAGGTGGTAAATGTTGGGTATGCATTTCTCCACAGTTATTAAAAATGTCCGAAGAAGAAAGTAATTTAATTTCAATTTTAAAATAAATAAAAAAACACTTTATTTCTCCAGAGTCGGAATCATTGACCAAGAGGACATGACATGACACACTTGATTTTTTTTCAACAATCACAATAAATTAATTATCCTAATTTTTTTTTAGCAATCTTATAAATAGTTATGGTCAATATCACTTCTCCCTATAATAAATGGAATATTTTCTAACAAATTTTTACCTTGGCCAATAAATTCATTGAAGTAAAATCTATTTCGTAAGACGTCTATGTGATTGATGAATGTTCTTTAGCCACTAGCAATTCAAACGAGTATAAAAAGAAACAAATATGAGTTAATTGAATCTTTATCAAAATTATTGGAGTCTATGGTAATCACTAAAATTATATACTCAATCAAAACACATTAGAATATAGCATTAGACGTATAAAAATTCGATCAGTGAAACATACTGAAAATAAAGAAGTCATAAAGTCTAACATGAAGAGCAATGTATCCCACATTTTTATAAAGTTGGTAGAAATGAATTTCTCATTCTACTATCCATCTCAAGTGACGCACACTATCTATAGAAGACCTCTACAAAGTGTTGGGACAAAAAGGAATAAGATAAATTGAATATGGTTAACTAAAAATAACCACACACAAAAAAAACTACGGTTAACTAGCACTAAAAAAATCACTGCCTATGTTGTGAAGAGCAAGAACCTTCATTTTCTTGAACAAGTACAAGGTTGTCATTTTCTTTGTCAATGATGTACAAAAGTGTAGGAGTAGCCAAGAATGTTGGTTTCTCATTCCCAGCCATAATGACTAGGATTTTCTCTTCGTAGACCTTGATGGGTTCCTTAGTTTGAGGGTCACTTTCTTTGTTGTCCAAGTCATCATCATCTTGGCTGTTGTTCCTACAATAAGAGCAAGTTAGTGCCAACAATGCCAATGCTATGAGACCCATAATAACAGCTAGACCTCCAAAGAGATATGGGATTGGAGTGTGCCATAAAGAACTTGTGTTGGGGTGTGTGTTTAGCATTGTGGGGGGTATGCTCCTCATTTTCTCTTCTTTCTAATTTGTTCTAGTAAAACAAAACCTTTTTTTTTGTTAGGAAAAGGAAAGAGAGCTTGAGAAACAAGAAATGAAGTAGGGTATTTATAATGGCCAAAATTCATGAAGAGGAAGATTAATTGAAGAGACATTAGATAATAATAAGAGAGAAAGTTGATTCACCTCTTTGAGTTGTAACTGTAGCCAACTTGTTAAATAGATTTTATCATATCTATCTACTTATTGATTATGAATTTTTCTCCTTACACAAATTTCTTAGCTGGAACATTTCTATGGTTTTGTTTCTTCAAACATAATTTAAGAATATTGTGTCGATAGTGTAAGAATAAATTGAGATCAGAGAGAAGTAGAGTGCAGGTGTTTGATATGTCTCCACCTCAACGAGACAAGATGCTATCATGAGACAATCGTATTGTCAAGAGTGGGGATCATAAAATAAAGTTGTTTTATAATCATAATGATTCTTTCGGAATATATAATGGACAAGTATGAATGAGGCAATGTCAATATTCTTTAAATTTTTCCATCACTACTTGCACTTCACCTGAAAATAAAGAAGAAAAAAGGTAATGAAGAAATAGACATTTATGTGCATTAAGAGAGCCGGACAGGGTTCTTGGGCCCCACCCAAGGCTACAATGAGGTATTAGTTGGAAAAACGACATGGTTTGAAGGAAGTTAGGTTAGAAGTAATGTTTTAAAAATCGGATCGAATCGGTTGGTTCAATTCGTTGAATCGGGAACCGGAGATGAATTTGGTTGAATTAATCTTTCAAAACCGTTAGTGAGTCAAAACCGAAGTAAAACCGAAAAAACCGGATTGAACCGTCAAAAACCATTTGAACCAAAAATCGGAGCCGATTTTGTAAAACTGTCTGTTTCAAAAAAATTCATCAAATTGACCATTTTTAATTTTTTTATTATAAATTTTAATATGTCAATATCAATACTTAAAATACATTCTCAATCACAAAAAAAAATCATAATTTTTTACAATCAAACAAACTTCTAAGTTTTATCATCATTATAGTTTTTCTTTGGACCACACTTTATCATCATCACGCCGTCTCTTTCAAACATAGTCACGATATTTAACTCAATATTGATTGTCGTTCAAGTCAATATTCTTTGTTGTTGTCAATTAAGATTTATTTGTCCAACGCCCACCGAAGATTCCACATATGCATATTGACAAAGAAAATAAGAAGAAAGATTGTAAAGAGACCTTCTTGATTCATCAATGCGTTGATGAGACGCACTTTGGGAAGATTGCAGGCCCTGTAATTTTGCAAGAAGCGTGGAAGATCTTGGAGAAATTCAATGAAGGCGCAAAGCAATTGAAGAAGGTGATATTACAAACGATGAGGCATTAATACAAGTTGATGCAAATGGAGAATAATGAAAAGATAGTTGAATTATTCAATATAATTATCACTCACACAAATGCCATGAAGAATTGTGGTGAGAAAGTTTCAAATCAAATAATGGTAGAAAAATTTCTAAGAACACTCAGTCTCAAATTCTTTAATGGCTACATTGTTGTAGCCATTGAAGAATCCAAGAAACTTGAAGAATTAAAGAAAGAAGAACTTCAAGGTTTTCTCGAGGTGCATCTCGAGGTGCATGAGAAGAGACTCATTGAAAGAAGTTCAGATAAGCTTAGTGATCAATAAGTCATGCAGGCTTATACCTCAGGAATATGAGGTTATAACTCCAAAGGAAATGGGAGAGATTCTAGAGGTGGCTTTGAAAGAAACATTCAAAGCCAAGATCAATTAAAGATTGATCAAGATCAACTAGAAAGCTCAAATAGAAGAGGGAGTTGCAATAATTAGCGATGAAAGAAAAAGGTTGTTGATAGAAAAAAATTAAATGTTTCACATGTAATCAGATTGGATATTTTTCCACATAATGTTTAGCTACAGCAAGTCTCGTTGATCATCGAGGGAGTCAATCAAATTTTGATCATCAGACACACATAGACAAATAAGATAATGAAGCAAATCCTGAAGAACGACCTTTGATGTTGATGATGATCACCAATCCAGAATCTCATAACTATGAAACTTGGTATATAGATATTGGGTGTTCAAATCACATGACAGGTCATCGTGATTGGCTTGTTAGTTTTTATGCAAAGAAGAAAAGCATAATAAGGTTTGAAGACAACAGAATTATCCATGATGAGGGTGTTGGGGATGTGTTAGTCACAAAACAAGATGGAAGGAAAGTCGTGATCTCAGATGTGCTTTATGTTCCTGGAATGAAGAGTAACTTTATCAGTATGTGCAACTCTTGGAAGCTTGATATGGCGACCTATATATGCATATCTATTAGAAAATATGCCAAATAATATATAAAAAAGGATGTGTGGTCTATTTAAAAATAGGTAAAATGGATTATTTGAAAGCCTTAATGTTAGATATGCTTTAAGGTTAGACCAAACTTTTAAAAAAGTCAGGTATGGTCAGGCCAAAAAAATCCAATAATAGGTCATAGGTCAGACTCAAACCTTAAAAATTAATCGAAGGTCTGGGGTGACCTACTCCCACCCCTAGTTACCAGTAAAGACGGATGCAACGTCTAAAGCTTCTTGTTCCACTCACAAAACTGAGTTGTCTCTTGGAAAATTTTGTGTTCCTAGATTAGAGTCGTCCATTATAAAGTTACTTTCAACACACAAAAAAGAGCGACCATGAGCATAAGCATGAGACTTAGATTCCAACTACCACCTCACTTCACCGTATATAGGGTCGCAATTAAAAGCAAGATAATATGCTTTGATATAGGTATAACCTCTGCGCTCCTATTTGAAATCATATACATCAATGAGGTTCTTAAAGGACAAGGATGGAAACATAAAACTGAAGGAGAAGAGCGATCCAAAACGCAGCGGAATTTAAAAATTCTCCTTTAGTGATCCTTACGAATGGGCATGATCAGTGATAGAATCGTTATCTCTTATGGCGATTGTAACCTTTGATGCAGATCTATGTTAGATGCCCAAAAGTGCTTATTTGAGCTATCATATGTGGGCATCTTTCACTCTTTTGCCTTGCTAAAATTGTCAAAATCACATTTGTTTTACATGGAATGCGTTACATTGATAAACAAGCTTGGTGCCTTTGATGTGTGTGTTATTGTGCAGGAAAGGCATGAATTAATTGATGATAAAGACACAAGAGAATTGGCAAAGGAACCAAAGAAAAGGAGCATTTCATCTGCCTGCTCGCTAGGCGAGGCTGTGGCGAAGAATGGGTTCGCTAGGCGAGCTCCTGGCGAACAGCTCCAGTAAATTAGCAAATTAATTCGCTAGGCGAGCTCAAGGCGAAGTTTGCAGCGAATTCATTCTGTTTTGGTGAAAAGTGCTGCCAACACTCACTCGCTAGGCGAGGCTCTAGCGAGTCCCCAGCGAGCATTCCAGTAGCAAACCTTCTCAACCTCGCTGGGGCGAGCTTGAAGCGTTTCCTTCGCTAGGCGAAGGTATGTTCGCTAGGCGAACATGACAGTTCACCAGCGCCCTGTTTTCTCTGGGCGCAGGGGCCTTTTTTGCTCATATTTGACCTTCGCTAGGCAAGCCATTCTGCTCGCCTAGCGAACATGACAGTTCTGCACTTGTCTATAAGTAGCAGGTGCCACTTTTGGGCACCAGACCTCATTTTTTACCAACTTTTCCATTTTTGTACTTTCTTCTAGATATTTTACAGCATTGTTTTGTGGGAGCTTTTATGCCCTAATTTCATTTCTCTTCATCTAGCAACCATCTTCCACAAAAAGAAGGTGGATTCCCATCCAACTTCGATTATTCGACTTGGATGTTGATCAACCCTCTTTCCTTACTTGCCGACCAAGCTACCATGAAAATGAGTAGCTAAGTCATCCATTTGTCAAGGTTAGATGTAGGTGATTGCTAGCTTTGTGTGTAAATGTAAGGATCCTCATATGTAAACTCTTTAACGGTAAATATATGATGAAAACTTTGTTTCTATTTAAAACCCTTTGTGTTGGTATTTGATCGAGAGATGTTTACCGATTCTTGACCTAGGTTTTCATCCAAACTTGTTTGTTAGCTAGAGATAGTAACGAATGATTTTGTTCACCATAAGGTTGAACCAAAAAGTTGTCATTTTGATAGATTGTGTTCGAGAGAAACAATGGATCAAAATGGCAAAACTCACAATGGGTGTTCGAGAGAAACGCATTGAGAGGACCTTGTGAAATAATTTATCATCTAAAGGAGTTTATAAGATTGTTGACCGAGCAAATACATGCAAAGCAATGTAGTCATTGAAACCTAACTTTGACAATATTTCTCATATTAATCAAAACAGAACTTTTTCCGCAATTAATTACTTTGTATGCAAGATAACTTGATTAAAACCAAAACCCTATTGTTACATTAAGTTAAGATTAATTCAACCATTGAACGGCAGTGATATCTTACAATCTCTGTGGATACGATAACAAAAACCTGACACGAAATATACTCTCCAACAATCTACGGAGCGATCACGAACGTTGAACGATGACAACGCCTCTACTCAATCCACACGAACGGATTCCTTCAATCTCAGTGCTAGCTGCTACGAATGAAGGCTTTGAGTGAGTGAGTGAGTGAGTGAGAGAGAGAGAGAGAGAGAAACGAAATTGCAACTGCACAAATGCTTCTACACAAGGGTTCTATTTATAGAACCACTTGTGTGGGCTGCAAGCTAAAAAAAGCCCATTCAAGTGTATGTGGCCCATATCTTATAATATGCCAAAATCACTTAAGCGCGTGGTACCTTACCATATTTCGTATTCTACTTAAGTACACCGTACCTTACGATGTTCTGCAATTCACATAAGTGCACCGTACATTACAGTATTCCTTAGTTACTCTATCTCTCATCAATCCGTCCTTTTGTATGTGACCCTGTAGGTTTTCGCGGCATTGGCAAATATATTAAATCACGTATTTAACATAATAAACAGTGAGCGATATCTAGCAACACATCACTACTACCCAAGACACGAAAATGTCATGTGATCTGACAAATCCTTTTGTGATAATACTTATGTGTACAATTACCCTTTTGCCGTTATGTTTATATTAAACACAAGGCATAGACCGTCTCATCCTTGTCCAGTTCAATATTGGGCCCATAGACATTTATCATGTTACGCAGGATGGGAAAATTCCATCTAGGTCACTCATATCCCTTAGCATGCTTCGTGGACTACCCATCAACTGTCTTTATGGTCATCCAGTTACGGACAATGTTTGATCAGCAATAAGGCACTTGACTCTACATCTAGGGTCCATAGTGGTTTCAGGTCGAAGGGTGGTATACACCATTATCACCATGAGAATAACTTATGACACTTTGCATAACATTTTATATAGTATTCTCATAGCGGGTCAATCCAGTATAAATATTACTCTTAATATTCATACCTATATTTAAGACTTGATAACTCCTTATCCATGATCCAAGAGATGTGATCATCAGTCTATATACATAATAGTCTTAATGCTTTAATGTTATCCCACTTCACAATAAAGCTCGACTACGGATACTTTAAGAATAGTGTCCTTATGTTTAATGTGATCTCATGATTAAGTCACACTTGATACATTAAACGGACTAACTATTCTAGGGACTTTATTAAACAAACATAATAAAGAAAAAGCCTTTTATTATTAATAAATAATTCGATAAAAGTACCAAAATTATTGGCCTCTAGGGCTTACACCAACAATCTTCCACTAGCACTAGAGACAATCAGGCATACCCCTAATGCCCATAGATCTAGTATGGCCATCTTGCTTCTGCTGCGCAAGAGGCTTTGTCAGTGGGTCAGCAATATTGTCAAGTGTAGGTACTCTGCATATTTTCACATCTCCTCTATCTATTATCTCTCGAATAAGGTGATAATGCTTAAGTATGTATTTGGATCTTTGGTGAGATCTAGGCTCCTTAGCTTGTGCGATAGCACCATTGTTATCACAATAGAGACCAATGGGATCCACAATGCTAGGAACTATTCCAAGTTCACTAATGAAATTTTTGATCCAAACAACTTCCTTTGCTGCACTTGAGGCAGCAATATGCTCGGCCTCGGTTGTAGAATCAACAACAGTATCTTGCTTTGAACTTTTTCAGCTCACAGCGCCACCGTTTAAGCAAAACACATAACAAGATTGTGATCTAAAGTCATCCTTATCTGTCTGGAAGCTAGCATTGGTGTATCCAATTACAGCCAGCTCTTTCTGACCTCCATATATCAAAAATGAGTTCTTAGTCCTTCTCAAATACTTAAGGATATTCTTGACAGCTACCCAATGAGCATCACCAGGATCAAATTTGTACCTACTCGTTGCACTCAAAGCATACGAGACATCTGGTCGAGTACATAACATGGCATACATGATAGATCCTATTGCAGATGCATATGGAATCTTATTGATGCGATCCCTTTCTTCCTTAGTTGAAGGGGATTGTGTTTTTGATTGACACATGCCATGTTGCATAGGTATGAATCCTTTCTTGGAATCATGCATATTAAAGCGTCTCAGCACTTTGTCTATGTACGTACTCTGACTTAGGCCAAGCAGTTTTTGTGATCCATCTCTATAGATTTTGATTCCTAATATATAGACTTCTTCACCTAGGTCCTTCATAGAAAAGCATTTCCCCAACCAAGACTTTACTTGTTGCAGGGTAGGGACATCGTTTCCAATGAGTAATATGTCATCTACATATAATACCAGGAAAATGATCATGCTCCCACTAACCTTCTTGTAGACACAAGGCTCATCTTCGTTCTTGATGAATCCATATTGTTTTACTGTTTCATCAAAATGAAGATTCTAGCTTCTGGAAGCTTGCTTCAATCCATAGATTGATCTTTGTAACTTACATATCTTTTGGGCTTCTTCTGGTATGTCAAATCCTTCAGGCTGTGTCATGTACACATCCTTAAGAAGATTCCCATTAAGGAAAGCAGTTTTGGCATCCATTTACCATATTTCATAATCATGATATGCAGCGATAGCAAGTAAAACCCGAACACATTTAAGCATTGCAACTGGTGAAAAGGTTTCATCATAGTCAATCCCATGAATTTGTTTATATCCTTTTGCAACCAGTCTTTCCTTATAGGTATGTACCTTACCATCCATGTCAGTCTTCTTTTTTAAGACCCACTTGCATCCTATAGGGTTAACTCCTACAGGAGGCTCTACCAAGGTCCAAACTTGGTTTGTGTACATGGAATCCATTTCAGATTTCATGGCTTCTAGCCACTTCTCAGACTCGGGACCAGTTATGGCCTCTTGGTAGGTCACAGGCTCATCTTGATCCATGAGTAATACATCACCTTGATCAGTTATGAGATATCCATATCTCTCAGATAGGTGACATATCATGCTTGACCTACGCTGGTCTTGTTCTACTTGAGCAGGTTGCTCTTCCACAACTACTTGTGTTTCCTGCTCTAATTCCTCCATAGGTGTATCAATGTTTTGTGATTCTTGAATTTCTTCAAGCTCTACTTTCCTCCCACTTATTCCTTAGGAAATAAAATCCTTTCCTAGGAAAACTCCAGTTCGAGCGACAAACACTTTGCCCTCAGAAGGATTGTAGAAGTAATACCCTCTTGTTTCTTTAGAATACCCCACAAATAAGCATTTGTCAGATTTGGGCTCAAGCTTAGTTGAAATTTGTCATTTCACATAAACTTCGCAACCCCAAATCTTCATATAAGACATATGTGGTTTCTTACCACTCCATATCTCATATGGTGTCTTCTCAACCTTTTTGGATGGAACACGATTAAGTGTGTAAGTTGTTGTCAATAGTGCATATCCCCAAAAGGAGTTTGGAAGATCGGCGTGACTCATCATGGATCGGACCATGTCTAACATGGTTCGATTTCTTCTCCCAGATACACCATTCCATTGGGGTGTGCCAGGAGGAGTAAGTTGGGATAGGATCCCACACTCTTTCAGATGGTCATCAAACTCTAGGCTTAAATACTCACCACCTCGATTTGATCGAAGAGTTTTAATATTCTTACCTAGTTGGTTTTGTACTTCATTCTTGAATTCCTTGAACTTTTCAAAGGACTCTGATTTATGTTTCATTAAATACACATAACCATATCTACTGAAATCATCAGTAAATATGATGAAGTACTGAAAATCTCCTCTGGCTGGTATGTTCAGTGGTCCACATACATCAGTATGTATGAGGGCCAAAAGATCATTAGCTCTTTCACCTTTTCCTGTGAATGGAGACTTTGTCATCTTTCCAATTAAACAAGATTTGCATGTCTCATATGATTCATAATCAAAAGAGTCCAAGAGTCCATCTTTATGGAGTTTGGAAATGCGTTTCTCATTTATGTGGCCTAATCGACAATGCCAAAGGTAAGTTGGATTTAACTCATTAGGTTTCATCCTTTTAGTATTAATGTTATAAATAGGCATTTCAAGATCAAGGACATATAGTCTATTGTTCATTTGTGCAGTAGCATAGAATATATCATTCAAATAAATTGAGCAACAATTGTTCTTTATTATAAATGAAAAACCAAACTTGTCCAAACAAGAAACGGAAATAATATTCCTGCTAATTGCAGGTACATAATAACAATTCTCTAACTGAATTATTAAACCACTAGGTAAAGTCAATACATAAGTTCCTACGGCTAAAGCAACAACCTTTACTCCATTGCCAACTCGTAGGTCAACTTCACCTTTTGCCAAATCTCTACTCCTTTTTCGTCCCTGCACATTGGTACAAATGTGAGAACCGCATCCAGTATCTAATACCCATGATGCAGAAGTAGATAAATTAATTTCAATAAAAAAAAATACCTGAAGTTGAAGTCTCTACTCCATTCTTCTTATCTTCCAGGTACTTTGGGCAGTTTCTCTTCAAGTGCCCGGTCTTACCGCAATAGAAGCAGGTGCCTTCCTTTGTTAAGCCTCCACTAGGCTTCAAAGCAGCAACAGTGGGTTTGGGTTTGGCAACTTCCTTGCCTTTCGCTTTATCACCCTGCTTGGTGGGTCTTTTGTTCTGTCTCTTTCCATTTCCGATCTTCAGAATGGACTTTCCTTTTGACTTCAGATTCTGCTCAGCAGTTCTTAACATGGCTAGCAGTTCAGGAAGAGATTTGTCCATATCATTCATATTGAAATTTAGGACAAATTGATTGAATCTATCTGGAAACGATTGCAAGATCAAATCAGTCGCAAGTTCCTTTTTGAGGGGAAAACCTAACCTCTCAAGGTTTTCCACATACCCAATCATCTTGAGCACATGGGGACCTACAGGGGCTCCCTCAGCTAACTTGCCTTGAAAAAGGGCTTTTGAAACTTCAAACCTTTCATTCCTTGCTTGCTCTTGATAGAGCATCTTCAGGTGTTCGATCATATCGAACGCTGCCATGTTCTCATGTTGCTTTTGCAACTCTGAGTTCATGGTAGCTAGCATGAGACAAGCAGTTTCATTGGCATCATCGACATGCTTCTTATAAGCATCTCTTTCTGTCTTAGGTGCAGAACTAGGAGGTTCCTCTTCAGGAACAGGTTTCTCCAAGACATACAGCTTTCTATCATGTTTGAGGATAATCCTCAGATTTCGGTGCCAATCCAGAAAATTTGTCCCAGACAATTTTTCCTTGTCAAGGATTGATCGCAAAATGTTGTTAGAGGTGTTTGTTGTCATGGTAATCTACATGAAAATAATGAAAATATAAGTATCAATAACATACTTAATTAGGCCTTTAATTAAATATGCTCCCACTATTTTACTCAAAACAAATGACCCTCACCATTTGATTCGGGAAATCCCGTTGGAAGATTTTCTAATGGGTCGAGATCCACATTTCACTTTGTTTTAAGTCAGCGTAGACGGATTGCACAAAACTAGGTTATTTAGGTAGGAACTCCTTCCAATTGTATCTAATACAACTCTCGAATATTTTAGTTGGGTGAATAACTCCTTATTCCAATCCATCACATGGATCATTTCCAACTCCTGCTTCTAAACATATATAATCTTATTATAATTTGTTTAGTTAAGTTTGACCCATTGTTTTAGAAATTGGATATTACAGTTATCCCATCGCACCTTACTAATATAGAACATGCACCTCACGTAGGCGAAACCTACATTATCCAATACTAGTCTTGATGAGTGCTAAAACTTGGGAAGCATAAACTTAATATTTAATTTGAGGGAATTTGCAATTATTCTGATCTCACCGACTTATTTATCATATAAATCATCTCTCACATGCATCAACATACATTAACATGCATCAACATACGTAATGAAACAGTTATGGCCCCTAACGCAATTGTTCTCCCAAGCCAATGAGAGAACCTAAGCTAACCTAATAACGATCTAAGCTTCTCCAAGCAAGATCTTCAAGGTTGTCCTCCTTTGATATTGAATTCTTCTCTTTCTTCATAACATTACATTACATAAAAGAAACTTGTTTTACATACGAGGGAGTGAGATGAGAAAAGAAGTTACATTAAGAGATTAAAAGAGAGGCACGACACGCAGGTCGTATTTTAAAAACCCAAAACAAAATAAAGGAAAACTAAGGCCATAACCGATCACCACTAGACAACAATAATAAACACATTATTATTATTAATTTTAATTCTTTTAATTAATTAAAACCAAATTAAATTTCGGTGACCGATCACATTACGTAGAGTTAGCCGGGGGTCCGCTGCCCGGTCAGCGGGACGGGGGTTCCGCTGACCGGTTAGCTGACGGTGGTTCCGCTGACCGATCAGCGGGTAGGGGTCAAGGGGGCAGCGCCCCTGGCCGAAATTTTTAATGAACAATTCATTTGAAACCAACGTCGTTTTTCGCATCAACACTTGATACTTTAAAGCACAACTCTTACGCAGTCACAACCCTAATCGCATAACTCTTTGACAACATAACCCTTGTGCCGTCATTAACCCTAATGCACCAATTGTAGACCGTCAAACACACCTCGATTGTTGATTCAATATGATTGATCAACACGTCATTGCTTCACCATACTAATGTCGGATCAAGAAGCAAACGACCATTGATCGCTCAAAGGAAAATAACCATTAAGTGTTTGAATGAACGAAACAGAAACAGTACATCATATATACCGTATTTTGCATAAGGATTACTTATATCATATATATAACTTGATCGATCTCAATTGCATAACCTATGGACGATCGATGTATCGTTGCTTCACCATACTAATCTCTGATTCCGAAGCATAGTCAACATCAATCATCCAAATCGTATACACATGATGCCAAATTTAATTACTCGTTTATTCTTTGATTCATTCTGTCTTTTAATCGTATTAATACAAAAAATAAACAGCTATCATATGCATGGTTGAGAGCGGGCTTAAGTCAGGGGCACGTGTTAATTGTCCCTTGGCCTTCCCGTGTTTGATTATGAGCTTATGTGTTCAGGCTAGGGTCCGGCTTCCGTCTCGTGGGCAGGTTCGAATCCCGGCACCTATTGATGATAGGTATGTGGCTAAGTATTGTAGAGCTAAGACTTCTGGTGGCAGTGCAGCCTCAAGAAGTACTCGGGCTGCTGATGGTCCTAGTGCTCCTTCTCCCGGACTTGATTCGTACCTGAGGGCTGTTTGTGACTACAGTTTTGAGTGGATGGCAGCATCCCAACGAGCTATGATTGATATGCACAGCAGTATGCAGAGGTTGGAGCTGCAAGGTAATGACCCCTCCGGTGCTCGAGCATTGTTAGCGCGTGAGCAGTTTATGCTTAACGCTAATTGGCCTGTGGACAGGCCAGTCTATGGTGAGGGGGTGGACGCTGAAGCTGAGAATGATGATGATGATGTTGATGATGAGGCTACCGGTTCTGAGGCCGGTAGCGAGGAGGAGTCCTGAGCCCTTTGTGGGTTGAGTATTTGTACTTTTTCAGTTTTTATGTCATTTTTATTTGTATTTTTGAATTTTGTATTTTGACCATGGGTTGTACTATTGGGGTGTTTTGTCCCCCACGAACAAATTTTTATTTTCAGTTAATGTTATTTATTTTTGTTTTTAATTTTGTGTGTTTAATAAATTTTTGGTTGATTGAGTGGCAAACCCTTCTAGATTGGTTGCTCCTCAAGAAGTACCCAATGAAGGTGCATCCGAGCTTGGATGGCAATGATAAGAATAACAAGTGAATGAAGCTAAGGTACATGGTTACCGTCGGCTAGAATTTTAGAATGCATTAGGAACTTTACTCTTTTTGGTAAATTGAATATTGTCTTTGTGCAACATAATAGAATGAATGTTTCATCTAGAACTTAAAACCACAAATTGTGAGGAAACCTCCATTGTTCACTTAAATGCTGGATTCTAATAAGTTTTGTTGATTCATGTGATTCATGCTTTGTCTTTTACTATTGTGAAATTGTGGAAGCAATTAGAAATGATCAAGGCACTTGTTTTCTTTCGAGCACAACTACATCCAAAAACAACTTACCTGTGAGCAGAGAGAGTATTTGTTAACCCCTTTGAGCCTGAACAGTTGAATCTCGGCTTGAAATAAAGCGAGATCTCAAAAATCTTTTTTTTTACACAACCCGGAAAATCTTGATTATTGTTCTTTTGCCGTAAAAAGTTAAGAGCATTCACTTAGGGTGTGGAAGAAATAAGTTGGGGAGAACGAAAAAGAATTGGTAAGTACCACAACTCTTGAAAAAGAAAAGAAAAACCGAGCAAGCATAGAAAAATATATGTATAGAAAATGTAGAAAATAAACATCTGTTTTGTATATTTGATGTGAAAGAAAAGAACAAAAATAGAAAGAATGAAAAAAAAAATGCTTGCTTGGAAGAAAAATAGTGAAAAATAAAAGTGGAGTTGTGGAATATGTGTTGTGAAGGTTACAAATAAGAAACAAAGGAAACAAAGTCGAGTAGTGTGAATAATACTGTGAATGTCTCTTTTGCATCGGCACTTTCGTTTCAATGGCCTTAGAAATGACCCTTGTTTGTTAACCTAACCAAGCTTCAACCGAAAAGCCCTTAGTGATCTTTTTGCTTCCACAGTAGCATTTTTAATTGATTAGACATTGTATGAATCTATTTGATTTCTTCATTATTTGTTAGAGAGTGAGATTAGTCCCGCGGTTGCAAACACGCAAAATCTTCATTCCTTATTCGAAGAGGAGAGATAGGATGATTCATTCAGAATAGTATTGTTGTAGATAGATAAATATTTTGCATTGCTATTTAAGTTTAAGTTCCTAGGTATTATTTTATTCGAACCGTTGGGAACTTGTATATGCGAATTTCGCTTGTGTTTGAGCCGTGTATCCAACTTCGGAGAAACCGTTTCTTAATGCAAATCCTCTTGTCTTTCAAGAGGCATACTTTGCTTGAGGACAAGCAAGAATCTAGTTGGGGAGAGTTGTTAGATGCCCAAAAGTGCTTATTTGAGCTATCATATGTGGGCATCTTTCACTCTTTTGCCTTGCTAAAATTGTCAAAATCACATTTGTTTTACATGGAATGCGTTACATTGATAAACAAGCTTGGTGCCTTTGATGTGTGTGTTATTGTGCAGGAAAGGCATGAATTAATTGATGATAAAGACACAAGAGAATTGGCAAAGGAACCAAAGAAAAGGAGCATTTCATCTGCCTGCTCGCTAGGCGAGGCTGTGGCGAAGAATGGGTTCGCTAGGCGAGCTCCTGGCGAACAGCTCCAGTAAATTAGCAAATTAATTCGCTAGGCGAGCTCAAGGCGAAGTTTGCAGCGAATTCATTCTGTTTTGGTGAAAAGTGCTGCCAACACTCACTCGCTAGGCGAGGCTCTAGCGAGTCCCCAGCGAGCATTCCAGTAGCAAACCTTCTCAACCTCGCTGGGGCGAGCTTGAAGCGTTTCCTTCGCTAGGCGAAGGTATGTTCGCTAGGCGAACATGACAGTTCACCAGCGCCCTGTTTTCTCTGGGCGCAGGGGCCTTTTTTGCTCATATTTGACCTTCGCTAGGCAAGCCATTCTGCTCGCCTAGCGAACATGACAGTTCTGCACTTGTCTATAAGTAGCAGGTGCCACTTTTGGGCACCAGACCTCATTTTTTACCAACTTTTCCATTTTTTGTACTTTCTTCTAGATATTTTACAGCATTGTTTTGTGGGAGCTTTTATGCCCTAATTTCATTTCTCTTCATCTAGCAACCATCTTCCACAAAAAGAAGGTGGATTCCCATCCAACTTCGATTATTCGACTTGGATGTTGATCAACCCTCTTTCCTTACTTGCCGACCAAGCTACCATGAAAATGAGTAGCTAAGTCATCCATTTGTCAAGGTTAGATGTAGGTGATTGCTAGCTTTGTGTGTAAATGTAAGGATCCTCATATGTAAACTCTTTAACGGTAAATATATGATGAAAACTTTGTTTCTATTTAAAACCCTTTGTGTTGGTATTTGATCGAGAGATGTTTACCGATTCTTGACCTAGGTTTTCATCCAAACTTGTTTGTTAGCTAGAGATAGTAACGAATGATTTTGTTCACCATAAGGTTGAACCAAAAAGTTGTCATTTTGATAGATTGTGTTCGAGAGAAACAATGGATCAAAATGGCAAAACTCACAATGGGTGTTCGAGAGAAACGCATTGAGAGGACCTTGTGAAATAATTTATCATCTAAAGGAGTTTATAAGATTGTTGACCGAGCAAATACATGCAAAGCAATGTAGTCATTGAAACCTAACTTTGACAATATTTCTCATATTAATCAAAACAGAACTTTTTCCGCAATTAATTACTTTGTATGCAAGATAACTTGATTAAAACCAAAACCCTAGTGTTACATTAAGTTAAGATTAATTCAACCATTGAACGGCAGTGATATCTTACAATCTCTGTGGATACGATAACAAAACCCTGACACGAAATATACTCTCCAACAATCTACGGAGCGATCACGAACGTTGAACGATGACAACGCCTCTACTCAATCCACACGAACGGATTCCTTCAATCTCAGTGCTAGCTGCTACGAATGAAGGCTTTGAGTGAGTGAGTGAGTGAGAGAGAGAGAGAGAGAGAGAGAGAGAGAAACGAAATTGCAACTGCACAAATGCTTCTACACAAGGGTTCTATTTATAGAACCACTTGTGTGGGCTGCAAGCTAAAAAAAGCCCATTCAAGTGTATGTGGCCCATATCTTATAATATGCCAAAATCACTTAAGCGCGTGGTACCTTACCATATTTCGTATTCTACTTAAGTACACCGTACCTTACGATGTTCTGCAATTCACATAAGTGCACCGTACATTACAGTATTCCTTAGTTACTCTATCTCTCATCAATCCGTCCTTTTGTATGTGACCCTGTAGGTTTTCGCGGCATTGGCAATTATATTAAATCACGTATTTAACATAATAAACAGTGAGCGATATCTAGCAACACATCACTACTACCCAAGACACGAAAATGTCATGTGATCTGACAAATCCTTTTGTGATAATACTTATGTGTACAACTACCCTTTTGCCGTTATGTTTATATTAAACACAAGGCATAGACCGTCTCATCCTTGTCCAGTTCAATATTGGGCCCATAGACATTTATCATGTTACGCAGGATGGGAAAATTCCATCTAGGTCACTCATATCCCTTAGCATGCTTCGTGGACTACCCATCAACTGTCTTTATGGTCATCCAGTTACGGACAATGTTTGATCAGCAATAAGGCACTTGACTCTACATCTAGGGTCCATAGTGGTTTCAGGTCGAAGGGTGGTATACACCATTATCACCATGAGAATAACTTATGACACTTTGCATAACATTTTATATAGTATTCTCATAGCGGGTCAATCCAGTATAAATATTACTCTTAATATTCATACCTATATTTAAGACTTGATAACTCCTTATCCATGATCCAAGAGATGTGATCATCAGTCTATATACATAATAGTCTTAATGCTTTAATGTTATCCCACTTCACAATAAAGCTCGACTACGGATACTTTAAGAATAGTGTCCTTATGTTTAATGTGATCTCATGATTAAGTCACACTTGATACATTAAACGGACTAACTATTCTAGGGACTTTATTAAACAAACATAATAAAGAAAAAGCCTTTTATTATTAATAAATAATTCGATAAAAGTACCAAAATTATTGGCCTCTAGGGCTTACACCAACAATCTTCCACTAGCACTAGAGACAATCAGGCATACCCCTAATGCCCATAGATCTAGTATGGCCATCTTGCTTCTGCTGCGCAAGAGGCTTTGTCAGTGGGTCAGCAATATTGTCAAGTGTAGGTACTCTGCATATTTTCACATCTCCTCTATCTATTATCTCTCGAATAAGGTGATAATGCTTAAGTATGTATTTGGATCTTTGGTGAGATCTAGGCTCCTTAGCTTGTGCGATAGCACCATTGTTATCACAATAGAGACCAATGGGATCCACAATGCTAGGAACTATTCCAAGTTCACTAATGAAATTTTTGATCCAAACAACTTCCTTTGCTGCACTTGAGGCAGCAATATGCTCGGCCTCGGTTGTAGAATCAACAACAGTATCTTGCTTTGAACTTTTTCAGCTCACAGCGCCACCGTTTAAGCAAAACACATAACAAGATTGTGATCTAAAGTCATCCTTATCTGTCTGGAAGCTAGCATTGGTGTATCCAATTACAGCCAGCTCTTTCTGACCTCCATATATCAAAAATGAGTTCTTAGTCCTTCTCAAATACTTAAGGATATTCTTGACAGCTACCCAATGAGCATCACCAGGATCAAATTTGTACCTACTCGTTGCACTCAAAGCATACGAGACATCTGGTCGAGTACATAACATGGCATACATGATAGATCCTATTGCAGATGCATATGGAATCTTATTGATGCGATCCCTTTCTTCCTTAGTTGAAGGGGATTGTGTTTTTGATTGACACATGCCATGTTGCATAGGTATGAATCCTTTCTTGGAATCATGCATATTAAAGCGTCTCAGCACTTTGTCTATGTACGTACTCTGACTTAGGCCAAGCAGTTTTTGTGATCCATCTCTATAGATTTTGATTCCTAATATATAGACTTCTTCACCTAGGTCCTTCATAGAAAAGCATTTCCCCAACCAAGACTTTACTTGTTGCAGGGTAGGGACATCGTTTCCAATGAGTAATATGTCATCTACATATAATACCAGGAAAATGATCATGCTCCCACTAACCTTCTTGTAGACACAAGGCTCATCTTCGTTCTTGATGAATCCATATTGTTTTACTGTTTCATCAAAATGAAGATTCTAGCTTCTGGAAGCTTGCTTCAATCCATAGATTGATCTTTGTAACTTACATATCTTTTGGGCTTCTTCTGGTATGTCAAATCCTTCAGGCTGTGTCATGTACACATCCTTAAGAAGATTCCCATTAAGGAAAGCAGTTTTGGCATCCATTTACCATATTTCATAATCATGATATGCAGCGATAGCAAGTAAAACCCGAACACATTTAAGCATTGCAACTGGTGAAAAGGTTTCATCATAGTCAATCCCATGAATTTGTTTATATCCTTTTGCAACCAGTCTTTCCTTATAGGTATGTACCTTACCATCCATGTCAGTCTTCTTTTTTAAGACCCACTTGCATCCTATAGGGTTAACTCCTACAGGAGGCTCTACCAAGGTCCAAACTTGGTTTGTGTACATGGAATCCATTTCAGATTTCATGGCTTCTAGCCACTTCTCAGACTCGGGACCAGTTATGGCCTCTTGGTAGGTCACAGGCTCATCTTGATCCATGAGTAATACATCACCTTGATCAGTTATGAGATATCCATATCTCTCAGATAGGTGACATATCATGCTTGACCTACGCTGGTCTTGTTCTACTTGAGCAGGTTGCTCTTCCACAACTACTTGTGTTTCCTGCTCTAATTCCTCCATAGGTGTATCAATGTTTTGTGATTCTTGAATTTCTTCAAGCTCTACTTTCCTCCCACTTATTCCTTAGGAAATAAAATCCTTTCCTAGGAAAACTCCAGTTCGAGCGACAAACACTTTGCCCTCAGAAGGATTGTAGAAGTAATACCCTCTTGTTTCTTTAGAATACCCCACAAATAAGCATTTGTCAGATTTGGGCTCAAGCTTAGTTGAAATTTGTCATTTCACATAAACTTCGCAACCCCAAATCTTCATATAAGACATATGTGGTTTCTTACCACTCCATATCTCATATGGTGTCTTCTCAACCTTTTTGGATGGAACACGATTAAGTGTGTAAGTTGTTGTCAATAGTGCATATCCCCAAAAGGAGTTTGGAAGATCGGCGTGACTCATCATGGATCGGACCATGTCTAACATGGTTCGATTTCTTCTCCCAGATACACCATTCCATTGGGGTGTGCCAGGAGGAGTAAGTTGGGATAGGATCCCACACTCTTTCAGATGGTCATCAAACTCTAGGCTTAAATACTCACCACCTCGATTTGATCGAAGAGTTTTAATATTCTTACCTAGTTGGTTTTGTACTTCATTCTTGAATTCCTTGAACTTTTCAAAGGACTCTGATTTATGTTTCATTAAATACACATAACCATATCTACTGAAATCATCAGTAAATATGATGAAGTACTGAAAATCTCCTCTGGCTGGTATGTTCAGTGGTCCACATACATCAGTATGTATGAGGGCCAAAAGATCATTAGCTCTTTCACCTTTTCCTGTGAATGGAGACTTTGTCATCTTTCCAATTAAACAAGATTTGCATGTCTCATATGATTCATAATCAAAAGAGTCCAAGAGTCCATCTTTATGGAGTTTGGAAATGCGTTTCTCATTTATGTGGCCTAATCGACAATGCCAAAGGTAAGTTGGATTTAACTCATTAGGTTTCATCCTTTTAGTATTAATGTTATAAATAGGCATTTCAAGATCAAGGACATATAGTCTATTGTTCATTTGTGCAGTAGCATAGAATATATCATTCAAATAAATTGAGCAACAATTGTTCTTTATTATAAATGAAAAACCAAACTTGTCCAAACAAGAAACGGAAATAATATTCCTGCTAATTGCAGGTACATAATAACAATTCTCTAACTGAATTATTAAACCACTAGGTAAAGTCAATACATAAGTTCCTACGGCTAAAGCAACAACCTTTACTCCATTGCCAACTCGTAGGTCAACTTCACCTTTTGCCAAATCTCTACTCCTTTTTCGTCCCTACACATTGGTACAAATGTGAGAACCGCATCCAGTATCTAATACCCATGATGCAGAAGTAGATAAATTAATTTCAATAAAAAAAAATACCTGAAGTTGAAGTCTCTACTCCATTCTTCTTATCTTCCAGGTACTTTGGGCAGTTTCTCTTCAAGTGCCCGGTCTTACCGCAATAGAAGCAGGTGCCTTCCTTTGTTAAGCCTCCACTAGGCTTCAAAGCAGCAACAGTGGGTTTGGGTTTGGCAACTTCCTTGCCTTTCGCTTTATCACCCTGCTTGGTGGGTCTTTTGTTCTGTCTCTTTCCATTTCCGATCTTCAGAATGGACTTTCCTTTTGACTTCAGATTCTGCTCAGCAGTTCTTAACATGGCTAGCAGTTCAGGAAGAGATTTGTCCATATCATTCATATTGAAATTTAGGACAAATTGATTGAATCTATCTGGAAACGATTGCAAGATCAAATCAGTCGCAAGTTCCTTTTTGAGGGGAAAACCTAACCTCTCAAGGTTTTCCACATACCCAATCATCTTGAGCACATGGGGACCTACAGGGGCTCCCTCAGCTAACTTGCCTTGAAAAAGGGCTTTTGAAACTTCAAACCTTTCATTCCTTGCTTGCTCTTGATAGAGCATCTTCAGGTGTTCGATCATATCGAACGCTGCCATGTTCTCATGTTGCTTTTGCAACTCTGAGTTCATGGTAGCTAGCATGAGACAAGCAGTTTCATTGGCATCATCGACATGCTTCTTATAAGCATCTCTTTCTGCCTTAGGTGCAGAACTAGGAGGTTCCTCTTCAGGAACAGGTTTCTCCAAGACATACAGCTTTCTATCATGTTTGAGGATAATCCTCAGATTTCGGTGCCAATCCAGAAAATTTGTCCCAGACAATTTTTTCTTGTCAAGGATTGATCGCAAAATGTTGTTAGAGGTGTTTGTTGTCATGGTAATCTACATGAAAATAATGAAAATATAAGTATCAATAACATACTTAATTAGGCCTTTAATTAAATATGCTCCCACTATTTTACTCAAAACAAATGACCCTCACCATTTGATTCGGGAAATCCCGTTGGAAGATTTTCTAATGGGTCGAGATCCACATTTCACTTTGTTTTAAGTCAGCGTAGACGGATTGCACAAAACTAGGTTATTTAGGTAGGAACTCCTTCCAATTGTATCTAATACAACTCTCGAATATTTTAGTTGGGTGAATAACTCCTTATTCCAATCCATCACATGGATCATTTCCAACTCCTGCTTCTAAACATATATAATCTTATTATAATTTGTTTAGTTAAGTTTGACCCATTGTTTTAGAAATTGGATATTACAGTTATCCCATCGCACCTTACTAATATAGAACATGCACCTCACGTAGGCGAAACCTACATTATCCAATACTAGTCTTGATGAGTGCTAAAACTTGGGAAACATAAACTTAATATTTAATTTGAGGGAATTTGCAATTATTCTGATCTCACCGACTTATTTATCATATAAATCATCTCTCACATGCATCAACATACATTAACATGCATCAACATACGTAATGAAACAGTTATGGCCCCTAACGCAATTGTTCTCCCAAGCCAATGAGAGAACCTAAGCTAACCTAATAACGATCTAAGCTTCTCCAAGCAAGATCTTCAAGGTTGTCCTCCTTTGATATTGAATTCTTCTCTTTCTTCATAACATTACATTACATAAAAGAAACTTGTTTTACATACGAGGGAGTGAGATGAGAAAAGAAGTTACATTAAGAGATTAAAAGAGAGGCACGACACGCAGGTCGTATTTTAAAAACCCAAAACAAAATAAAGGAAAACTAAGGCCATAACCGATCACCACTAGACAACAATAATAAACACATTATTATTATTAATTTTAATTCTTTTAATTAATTAAAACCAAATTAAATTTCGGTGACCGATCACATTACGTAGAGTTAGCCGGGGGTCCGCTGCCCGGTCAGCGGGACGGGGGTTCCGCTGACCGGTTAGCTGACGGTGGTTCCGCTGACCGATCAGCGGGTAGGGGTCAAGGGGGCAGCGCCCCTGGCCGAAATTTTTAATGAACAATTCATTTGAAACCAACGTCGTTTTTCGCATCAACACTTGATACTTTAAAGCACAACTCTTACGCAGTCACAACCCTAATCGCATAACTCTTTGACGACATAACCCTTGTGCCGTCATTAACCCTAATGCACCAATTGTAGACCGTCAAACACACCTCGATTGTTGATTCAATATGATTGATCAACACGTCATTGCTTCACCATACTAATGTCGGATCAAGAAGCAAACGACCATTGATCGCTCAAAGGAAAACAACCATTAAGTGTTTGAATGAACGAAACAGAAACAGTACATCATATATACCGTATTTTGCATAAGGATTACTTATATCATATATATAACTTGATCGATCTCAATTGCATAACCTATGGACGATCGATGTATCGTTGCTTCACCATACTAATCTCTGATTCCGAAGCATAGTCAACATCAATCATCCAAATCGTATACACATGATGCCAAATTTAATTACTCGTTTATTCTTTGATTCATTCTGTCTTTTAATCGTATTAATACAAAAAATAAACAGCTATCATATGCATGGTTTCGTAAGTGGCTCTAATACCACTGAAGGCGAAGAGCGATCCAAAACGCAACAGAATTTAAAAATTCTCCTTTAGTGATCCTTACGAATGGGCATGATCAGTGATAGAATCGTTACCTCTTGTGGCGATTGTAACCTTTGATGCAGATCTACGGAGCGATCACGAACGTTGAACGATGACAACGCCTCTACTCAGTCCACACGAACGGATTCCTTCAATCTCAGTGCTAGCTGCTACGAATGAAGGCTTTGAGTGTGTGTGTGTGAGAGAGAGAGAGAGAGAAACGAAATTGCAACTGCACAAATGCTTCTACACAAGGGTTCTATTTATAGAACCACTTGTGTGGACTGCAAGCTAAAAAAAGCCCACTCAAGTGTATGTGGCTCATATCTTATAATATGCCAAAATCACTTAAGCGCGTGGTACCTTACCATATTTCGTATTCTACTTAAGTACACCGTACCTTACGATGTTCTACAATTCACATAAGTGCACCGTATATTACGGTATTCCTTAGTTACTCTATCTCTCATCAATCCGTCCTTTTGTGTGTGACCCTGTAGGTTTTCGTGGCATTGGCAATTATATTAAATCACGTATTTAACATAATAAACAGTGAGCGGTATCTAGCAACACATCACTGCTACCCAAGACACGAAAATGTCATGTGATCTGACAAATCCTTTTGTGATAATACTTATGTGTACAATTACCCTTTTGCCCTTATGTCTATATTGAACACAAGGCATAGACCGTGTCATCCTTGTCCAATTCAATTTTGGGCCCATAGATATTTATCATGTTACGCAGGATGGGAAAATTCCATCTAGGTCACTCATGTCCCTTAGCATGCTTCGTGGACTACCCATCAACTGTCTTTATGGTCATCCAGTTACAGATAATGTTTGATCAGCAATAAGGCACTTGACACTACATCTAGGGTCCATAGTGGTTTCAGGTCGAAGGGTGGTATACACCATTATCACCATGAGAATAACTTATGACACTTTGCATAACATTCTATATAGTATTCTCATAGCAGGTCAATCCAGTATAAATATTACTCTTAATATTTATACCTATGTTTAAGACTTGATAACTCTTTATCCATGATCCATGAGATGTGATCATCAGTCTATATACATAATAGTCTTAATGCTTTAATGTTATCCCACTTCATAATAAAGCTCGACTACGGATACTTTAAGAATAGTGTCCTTATGTTTAATGTGATCTCATGATTAAGTCACACTTGATACATTAAACGGACTAATTATTCTAGAGACTTTATTAAACAAACATAATAAAAAAAAGCCTTTTATTATTAATAAATAATTCGATACAAGTACCAAAAGTATTGGCCTCTAGGGCTTACACCAACAAAAACCTCTAGCAACCTCCCTAGGAGAGAGACTACCAGCTACCCTTTCACCATCGACGAAAGCTACTTTCCTTAAATCCTTCATCGCCATCTTCTTAAGAAATACTAGCAAAGGTATGATAAATGCAAAAGAGAAAATGATGTTGAATCATGACCTTGAAAGAGATGGGTTTGATGAATCGTGTTGGACAAAGTTTGCTCGAGAGGATGATGTGAAGATGTCAGAGCAAAGACTGGTGTGAGATCATTGACGAAAAGAAGGGGAAACTGTAGAGAGTAGAGGAAGAACTCTTGGAGTTATGAAAATGGAAATAAAAGGGACAACTACCCAGAAACCCTTGTATATTCTTTAAACAAATGTTCGATCCTCGACAACATGCGTGGGAAAATGTACCCACGCTAACAACGATTGTGATCTTGCATTAAACTCTTCAAAATGCTTGAGTGCCTAAGATGAAGGGGTGGACATTTAATGAATGTGCTCTCAATGATACCGACCTTACAACTATCTCTAACCCTTCCAACCAAGGGTTAGATTTAGCGCTCCACCACGACAAAGCCATTGTTTCAACAAGCAGGAGCAAGGGCTTGGGGCAACTGTTTTTGACCATTTTCAAGGCCAACATGGCCCAAATACAAGAAGAACAAGAGATATGATATTAATCAAGCTCGGAGCCCACAATCCCGACCTTCTATCAAATTTCCACTATGAGATCCAATTAGACAGTGATCCTCACAAGACATTGGATCAACCGGGAGTAGTTCTAACCGCACTCTCTATATAACGCTCTTCATGCGCCAAATCTCGAGTATTGTATTCGTTCTCACACTTATATTACTTCTTATTTACTCACTAACTTGAACGTTGAAATGTTAATTTTACAAATCCGTTTCACTATGCCGTACCGGAAACTCACTATACTACATCTCATCTGAATCCTCCGACAACTATTTATAATTCCTAAACAGAACAAATATTAATCTTTTAAGTTCCAATCCAAATATGTTGTTTTCTTAATATGTTTATTTTCGTATATATCCTCTCTCACTCTTCCCACTAAAATATTTTCAAATGCTTGATGAGCAAGAATACATGTAACTAAGCTCAACATGTTGATATAATGTATAGTTAGTGTAAATATTCTTTATCTCCATGTGATGTGATGTAGCTTGATTACATATTCTATCTACCTCGCTATATAGATGAGTTTCCTAGATAAAAGATTTTCGGATCAAAATAGGAACAACCTTTTTTTGCCATAGGCACATATAATCTCCTCGATGATTCATTGTGTTTTGTTTTCATAAGGTCAAAATATATTCTCTACCCATTTGATAATAAAAGACCTGAAATGATCTTTAACTTTAATCCTTCGTGGCTCTCGGGGTCGTCGCTTTAAGTTATTCCTACTTGCTTCTTAGTGATAAAAATACTATCAGATTATATGCTTTTAAGTTTTAACATGTACGTTCTTATGCGAAAAGTTTTTTTTTTAAACTTTTATTCATCTTTGCCTTTTGAATTTAAGTAAAAAAAAGTCAATGATTTTTTCACAAAATGTTTGAGCTCGGTAATATTTTGTTATAATTATTTTTTGAGTGAAGATCTTAGTTCAAAAAAAAATTAGAGAACTTAAATTAATCTTTAAAAAAAAATAAAAAATTCTATTTAATCTCTTACAAAATTTAAGCGGGTCATATTAGTCACAATATTAGTATTATTTTCAAAAAAAAATGTGTATTATTTATACAACATGCATCTTTTAATAATTATATGGACAACTACATTGGATTTTTTTTTTTCATTTTATAAAAAATAAATTTATTTTTATTTTTATTTTATTTTAAAATAATTTAGATATGAAAATATCAAAAAACCAAAAAAATTTCTTAGAAGAAATTGAACTCAGAAGACCTTTAAATCACATCATATGTCTTTACCACCAAGTCAATGTAAATCAGTGATCGGTATTTTCATGATTTGTAGTAATATTAAATAATTCTAAATTTAAAAAAAAAAATACAAAATTCACAAGTCCCTTCAAATTAAATAGTAGTCACTTTACTTCTAAACTAATCAGTTTCTCTTGTTAATATTTCTAATGATGAATACTTAACTTAATAATTTAGAATAAATATTTAATTATTTACTTATTTTAAATAACACAAATAAATATTTATTCATTTTATATAATACACAAAAATTTAAAAGTAAAATTAAAATTAATAAAATATAAATTCTAAATATAGTTAATCAAAATAGAAATAAATTTACTAATATTTAATTGAATTACTATTAAATTAAATCATTATTATTTAGTTTTAATTAAGTAAATACTTAAAAAATTAATTGATTATTTAATTTGAATTAATTAAAAACTTTAATAATAAATTAAATTACTATTAAATTAATTGATTATTATTTAATTTGAATTAATTTTAAATGAGTAAATTTTTATTTGTATGTTTTTTGAAATAGGGTTTACGTTTTATCAAATAACACACAAATAAATATTTATTTATTTCATATTATTTTTTGTTTTAAATTCAGAGTTGTTTAATATTACTACAAATTATGAAAATTATTTATCATAAAGTTACATTAGCCTAGTGGCAAAGGCATAAGATATGTAAGATGTGGCTTAAATGATCTCTAGGTTCAATTCTTTCTAAGAACAAATTTTGACTCTTTATTTTTATATTTTAAAATCTGAATTATTTAAAAATAAAATGAAAAGTAAAAATAAAAATTAATTTAGTATTTAAAAAATGAAAACTAAAAATAAAATCCAACGTGGTTGTCCAACAGTTTAAAAGTAGAAAAGATCGATTAGAAAAAAATATTAAAAGAGGGACTAATATGGCCCGGTTAAATTATATAAGGGATTAAATAGGGTCTTTTATTTTCTTAAGGATTAATTTGTGTTATGTGATTTTTCTGAGGGAGCAAAATGGGTATTCACTCTTATTTTCCAGTAATTATGCTCTATCATTAGGGGTTAGAGCAATGCTTATTTTATCTGCACTTTAGTGTGGGGTCCCACCCTGCCCCATTTCTTTTGCGGTTTTGATGCGCACATGCATTTATATGAATTTTTGTATTTTTAGACTTAAAAGATGTAGTATCGTGGGTTATCTCTCGCCCCACACTCACTTTTATATTGCAATTATCTTATAAAACAGTTTGAAATATTTTAACACAAACTGAATTATCAGTATATGAAATTGCACACTAGATGAATTCATAAATTGGAGAGAGAGAGAGAGAGAGAGAGAGAGAGAGAGAGAGAGAGAACACAAGGATTTGTTTAGGAAGTTCTCCAATTGTCCTCACTATGGATACGTCTGCCCCCAATTTCAAATGGAGTTAAGATATTCAATTAACCTTTATAAATATTATACACAAGAGAGAAATAGAAATCCAAACCCTAAGTTTGATGTTGATTATATCATCTTCTCTTTCCTTGATCTTAAGCAAGATAAAGTGCCCTAAGATTTTCAATTGATCCTTCAGTTCCACTACTCCTTTGACAAAAACTCCTTTCTTCAAAGCTTTCACTTGGTTGAATCCAAATTGTAAAATCTTGTCCCCAAGTCTTTCAATTTGTCCCCAAGTGTTTCAATATGTGTGTGTGCGTGTGTGTGTGAGAGAGAGAGTAAGAAGGAAATAACAGAAAAATATATTTTAGAAAAATTACAAGCTTGGAGTTTTAAAGCAGCAAGTGTCGACCTTAAAGGTGAATGTGTCGATCCATAGAAGCATTTTTGCTTCTATGCGTCGACCTAAATATCATAGGTGTTGATCTCAAGTAGGCGGAGACTTTGGCTTTGCCAACGGCTCAACATGCATCTACCTGAAGACAACATGTGTCGACCTGAAGGTGTTATATGTCGACACATAGAAGACAACAACTTTGGCTTTGTAAAACCTTCAGCATGTGTTGACCTATAACCTTGTTTTTCACATAAAAACATAATTTTGACTTGTAAAAATGTTTTTAACTTGATTTTAAGTATGCAAAGATGAAAATGTACATCTTGACATAGAGGATAAGATCCAATATAATATTATTAAAATAGAAAAGGATAAGGATGAAACATAATATCATGAAAGACGATAAATAACATGCTTAAACAACTAATGAATTTTACCCTTTTTAGCTCATTTCCAACATGATGTATACATTGTCTTGAAACAACGTCGTGCAATATGGAATAAAATGGAGTGTTATACGAACGCTCAATTTTGGAAATACTTTTTTGAAATGATACTCTGATTGAACCTAATTACAACTTCAACATGGTTTTCACAACATCCCAACTTCTACATAAATCTCATTTACTAGTTGTCAACATGTTTTTTAGTCTCCAATGAGCCGACTTAACTCTAAAAAACATAAACACAAAAAATGTCATTATTTCATAATTATTAATGTAACCATATTCAAGTCACATTGATGTACTTGTTCGTTTTCGTGTTCTCCAAATGAGTGACTCTGTTAGTCCAAGTAGCAACAAACCTTTCTTTATAGGGTGTCAACTAAGTTTTATGCACATACTGAACAAACAAAGGAATATCAACACATACAACCTCAAAATGCTTTAGGTGTACCAAAAACTCATACTCCTTATTCAAATACATGATGTTGTTCCATATATCCATAACATGCTCATGCCTATGTGATTCAACATACTCCTTACACTTCATACTATTTTTTTTTTTAAATATGGAACATACACAACAAATGAGTTGGGTTTGGAAACACAACTTCCACAAAATTCATCAATGTCAGTTCATGGTCTGTCACCAAAACCTTTGGTAGAAACTTCTCGGAAGCGAACAACTCTCTCAGCTTCTCTAGTGCTCATGTGAAGTTTTTATCCCTTTCATGTTCCATATAGGAAAATCCAATCAAAAACGTCAACTTCGTGGATGTAACACCAACAGTCTTAAGTAGTGGTTGTCAGTACCTATTTTTTCATGTACAATAAAGAATCAGCAACTTCCAATCCAGAATTAAATAAATGAAAATAGAAGCAATTAGAGCATGCAGTGTATGTTTGTTTTTTATGTACAATAAAAAATCAACACCAAATGAAACATGTTCAACAAATTAACTGAATCAGGATGCGTTCAAAAGATATTAGTAATAACAATTGAATCATCCATGTTTCTAGTCTAGTACATGTATTTTTCTTCATGAATAAGATTCAACAGATGTTGCATTTCAGTCAACGGGCCTCTCTTACTCCTCTTGTATGTATATCTTGCCTTATACATCTAGGCAACACTAGTCGGGTTTTCTGGATCTCTATCTTTCGAAGCAACAATTATGTATCTGAGAGCCATATTTTATTTGGTCATGTCATTCACAAACCGTCTTTCATTATCTTTTAAACTACTTAATACGTCATGCCATGTAAGTCCTTAACTAGTATATGATTATGAGACTCACACCTAACTGTAACCTTCAACGGCTATCACTTGGCATAGATCTCAACATAAATTGACATTTAACTTTCATACTATAACTACCATCAAAAGAATCGTTAGAAGAATTATCATTTTTGTAGTTTCCTCCTTACTCACAATCCACAATCAATTTATCTCTCCTCCCTCTAATCTTATTCGTGGTATCATAACGAATAGTAACAACAATAATACGATTTTGTTTACCAACGGGTTATGCCCATGTTAACATGTCAGCTCGGGAGGGAAACGTCTGTCATTTACAACATCAATTAATTTATCAATGTTAGAGATATCGTAAGCCAATTAATTTTTTAACAAGTTAAAAATTAAACAAGTAAGTCAAACATACAACATGAGTGGTGAAAAATTGTGTAAAATATGCGGGGGAACCATTAGGATCTCGACCGCACAAATGAAGCTTTTTAAACAACTGAATTACACTCTCTATGTGAAACATCCTGTATAATGGATTTTTCCAAAAAATCCGGAACTTCTCAATGTTTCCAGAAGTATACCGAATTTTTAAAATATTCGGTCAATACAAATCTAATTCCCATAATTTTTTGGATTTTTCTTAAAAATCCGATAAAACTGCAACCAAATGTCGGGTTTTGTTTTTAAAAAGTCCAGTATAAATGCAACAAAATACTAGATTTTTCATAAAAACCAGTAAAAACTCATACCGGATTTCCAAAATTCCAACTAATTTGGACACATCTTGCCTTTTTTGAAATTTTTACTATAAGATATTTCTAAATAACCATTGAATCTTTTGTTTTTTTTATCAGTTTTCCAACATAAATTTTTTTGACTGAATATAATTTTTTTAAAGATAAATAATGTAAATGGTAGTTTTATCATTAAGAAAATAAGTAAAGATGTCAAATCAAAGCGTGGGTGGTAGGATAAAAAATCCTTTAGATATAGGTATAAAATATAGGTATAGATTAAGCCCATCAACCTTTTCTAGAGAAAACTATCATTCACATGAACTAAATTTAATGAATGAATTAAAATAAACCTACAGTTTAATCATGTGATTATTTTGTTTTTTTAATGTAATGGTTTTTGGTTTGAGCATGCTATCCTTTTTATTTGTGTTTAATAGACATGCATAAGAAATTTTACACAATCACCAATCTACTAAATTATTTAAGTCATTTTAAATTATCATTATGATATAATGAGATGTATCTTATTCATTAGATGGCAGTGTAAAATTACGCACTATTGTCTCTTTTTATTTTATATTGAAACATTAGTTTTCTTTTAAAGGCGTGATTAAATAATTTAATATAATTGTAAGCAAAAAGTAATAATCTAATTATTTAGCTTTTTATTTTAATTTTAATCTATTAGTAGAAAGTCTTTAATTAAACTGCTAAGATTTATGAATAATTTACACTTATAATATAGTAATGAAAATAAGTAAATATTTTAGTTGACAGGGAGAAAATCAAATTCATAAGTTTCTAAAAATATAGATTTTGTATTCTACTATAAGGTAATCAAAACAGATTAGACAGTTCAGTTTGACCATTGAACCAAGAAACAAATTCCTATACAATTTATTTGGACTTGAAAATTGGCATGCAGAAAAGTTGAGATTTAAATCGAAAAGTTGGTTAAAATTGATTAAAAAATGGAAAACCGATGGTTTAAGCGATATTTATATTTAGGATCGGATTGGATTTTACTTTTGATTTATAAAAATATGATGAAAGGTTTTATTTTGAATGAAAATAATACTTGATTTAATTTCATCTTTCCTCTCCAATCACTTTAGTACATATCAACTATCAACCCATTAAAATTGGATTGATACACTCTCTCGTAAATTTACTTTTGGTTTCAAAAATTTACACTCTCAAAAGGACACTAATGTAACCTCGTAAAGTCATTTTTTATTCTTCCTCATAGTCTATGGATTCATGTCACATCAGTGATGTGACATCAATAATGTGACATCACCATTTATTGTATTCAGCCCCCTCTCCCGGGTTAACATGTGACATCACTACAGTGCAACATGTGACAATAAACTTCGTCTTTGAAATAGATTTGTTGAGTTTTCTACTTCTATATTCACATTGTCGCATCCGCGAAAAACAACCGGCGGGCTAAAACAAAACAACACAGAGTCGCCACCGTGCGTTATTTATCCCAAAAGAGGGAAAGGAAACGCTCGAAGTAAACCTGGAAAAGACATGGTCTCGCGACCAAAGAGAATGGGATCGGGAGTCGGTTATGCGAAGGGAAGGTATTAGCACCCCTACGCATCCGTCGTACTCGACGGGATCCACGCTCAAAAGATAGAACAAGGTTGCTAAAACAAACATCACACACACACACTGAAGACAACACAGGTGGGAGAAGAGGGGAGAGGGCTCGCTAGGATATCGCATCCTATGCCTACGTATCTCATCTGGAATGAGAATCAGAGCTACCGTAGTTCGGCTCACGCACGCCGAAACGAAACACAACACAAAAGGCAAACATGGAACCCGAACGCCAATCGCTGGACTTACATCAGCTTCCGAACCAAACAAACCCACACTGGAAACCAGATGCCACTTGATGGACTTATACCGGACTCCAAGCACACAACAAGAGGATATGGAATGCCAATTGCTGGGCTTACATCCATCTCCTACACACACAAGAAAGAACAAGCAACAAGTTACTAAGGAGTCGGGAACTCGAGCCTAGCAACTGTTAAGCAAACACACACAAAAAGAAAAAGGGTGCCCGGAGAGACCTCGCGCGACCTCCTGCCTACGTACCTCATCTGGTATGAGGATCAGGGCAACGTAGTTCCCCTTAACAGGGGAGAAAGACTAGCCTAACCAGATACAGAGGGAGACACAACTAGGGAGACTAACTCGAGCCTAGATGTTATCATGCATATCATCCCTAAGTTAAGGTTGCTATCTAACTTGCTCATGCAGCAAGCTAATCCTAAACAGGTAAAGCAAAGCATGCAATCATAATCAAAACAAAGCAAACATTCACAGTTAGCACACACTATATCCAGACAAAGTGGGCTCACACAAGGGTTAGGCTGCAAAAGCAAACCAACTGTATCAGGTGATGTTAGCTCTTAACCCTAACATTGAGAGTTAGGGTGAAGCAGATGAAGTAGGAAGTGAGGGGTGTGCCTCACAGCTCTTATCCCTGGCCTGGGAGAGCTTCAGACAAAGAAGTGTGGATTCAGAAAGTGGGAACCCTTCTACACTTATGACACTGACTCAACTGTACAACTGTACAAGGATCTCGGGTTAATGTCCACAATGCATCAACACCAGTTGTGTGAGCAGAGGGACGACTCAACAGAATAGCAGGAGATGGATTGCACATCTCTTGTATCTGCCAATTGCCTTATTCAAGGTCTTTTCCTGCTTGGGGACAAAAATAAACAATCACAAGCATTGCCTCTTAAGGAGGACTTCAGACAGGTGCCTGGCCAAGTAACAGGCCAGGTCTTCCAGACTACATGGAGAAAAGAAATTCTACCTCAATTGGTTTATACAACCAAGCACCAGCACAAGCAAGTTCAAAATGAACTATAGCAACTAAGGTACCTGAAATCAATCCAACATAATCAGTATACCAGACAAACAAAAGTCAAACAGAAAATTACAAGTCCACAGCACAAACAGATAACAAGCATCAATGCACATAGGTGCAAGCCACAAGGCCCAAGCATAAATCTCAATCCTACAAAACAAACTCAAAGTTAGTCATAAACAAGCAATAAACCAATCCCAATTGAGTGCACACCATCAAGTATAAGCAATTGTGCTCTTTGACCTGAAACAAAGCTCAAACATTAGGCACTAACCACTAGGACATGGCCTAGGGTCAAAATGAGAGCAATAAACCAAAACAGAACATGAAACTTATCAAAAATCAAGATCAATCAAATAAGAATCAAATCCAAGTGGTTTCACATTCATATCATCAACCATTATCATTTCATGAGGCAAAGAGTACAAAGCATGCAATTTAGAACCTCAAAGGACCAAACAGAAAGATTCAACTCTAATCAACTCACAAACATTTCAATAAATCCCCAAAAAATTCATGGATAACCAGAACACATCAAAGAATCATCATACCAAAATTCAGGCCATTTGGATAAAAGAAAGCAAGTCAAGTAAATTCAAAAAGTCAAGACAAGTTCAAACAAACTCATACAAGGCACCAAAACATGCATCCACTTCAATCAACCATAAAACAGAATTGGCATAAGATAAATGAATGAAACCAAAGCCATGATAAACTTCAAGATGTCTATAATACACATGCCAAATTTCAAGTCCATCCAATAAACCACAAGAATTTCACAAATCAAATAAAATCATGTCTCACAAAAGATCCACAATTGGTCAAACAGGGGAGAAATTATCAAACAAATAGGAAATTGCACTCAAAAATTCCAGGAAACTTCACAAGCATTCTCAACATTCATAAGTATCCTCATACAAAAATTCAGGTCATTTTGAGTTCATATGGCATGGTAACAAAAATCAAGAAGTTGGACATGAAATGGTGTGACACAAATTGTCACACCTCTAATGATCAGGTCATATCTCACAAACCAGGAATGCAAAAATCACAAACCACATATCAAAATGCTCCTCAATGTGTCTAGAATATGCATACAAAATTTCAAGAATTTCCAATTAAGCATCATCATTTCATGATCAAAATAGTAAGCAAGGTGCAACAAAGGACATGTTCACACAAACCCTAGCCAAAACAGAAATCCACACGTGCACAATTTTCACAAAAATCACCAAAAAATACTAGACATGGCAAGGATTATCATGGAAAAACCTCATGTTAATTGGACAAATATTGAATGAGTTATGATTTATTTAGTGTGGTGAAAAATTAAAAAAAGATGAACAAGGCAAGGTGAACATGATAACATGATATGAAGAAATGCCAAAACCTAAAATGAAAAGATGCTGGAGCTGAGGATCGAACCTCCTCCAAATTCAAACAAGCGCGCGCCATAGTGAAACGCCGCGTTTCACTAATACATGTGGCGCAGCGTGATTGGCTCATGGCTCACAAACACAATTTTCATGCAAAACACACGGGAAATGGATCTACGCGCATCCTGGGAACGAAATAGCTAGGGTTCCATGTGTTCTTCATGTAATTTCCAGGTGATGAACAATTTTCCACAAAAATCAACAAATGATATATCAATAGACTCGTCTCATCATGCACATCAATAATCTAACAACAATTTCCTCTAATTGTCACTAACAAATCCAGATCGATCAAAAGAAGATTTGAACATCAAACTTCAATTCACAATATCTCACTCAATACTTGATGAAAATCAAAAGTGTAAAGTTCAACATGCTCCACAATCAAAGATCTATCCAATGCATAACCTAATTTCATGAATTATAAGCATCGAAATCCAACCTTAATTGAAGAGCAGATCTGAAATCGTGGTTTTCTGGCTTTGAAATGTTGAAACAGATGATCCTTCAAGCTCCAATAGATGAATGGATGATGGATCGTGGCTCAATTGTCCTTGAAGCAGCTCAAATCAACACTTGCCATTGAAGATGCTCAATGTAACAGTCCAAGAAAACAACACGAAAATGGTGATCCCTGACTTCAATTCACTTCCAAAAGGCTTGTGTATGTTGGAACAACAAAGATCAATGCAAGTTCTATGAAGATTTGCAGAAAAAATGGAGATGAAAAGTTGAGAGAATTGTGCAATTCTTGATCTAGATCTGTTAGAATGAAGTGTTAATCTGAAAAACAGTTAGGATTAGCTATTTATATGTGCTGTTAATCACTTTTGTTAATCAAGCTTAGCCAAAACCAAAGTGTTTAGTGAAAATGCATTTTCATGTCCAATTGGCCAAAATAACCTCATGTATGCAATGCCTTGCTACAGTACACGAAAACCTGTCCAAACACACTCCAAATGTGATTTAAGACCAATTGCCAAGCTTGGAATGCATGAAAAATGCTTAGTTTTGAAAGTCACTTTTTTCCCTCCCTTTTTAAATTCAAGTCACTTGAAAAATGGACTTTTTATGTGATGACTTTTGATGAAATATGATGAATGATTTGTATAGAACATGTCAAATGGAGATTGTAGCAAGAAACCCCACTCAATTTGACCAAATGGTGTGCAAGTTATCCCTTGTTGAAGTTCAAAAATTCTTGACAATGATTTGATCATAACTTGCCAACCACAAATGAGAAATGGATGTTCTTGGACTTTTTGGAAAGGTGAGAACAAGATCTTCAACTTTAATGTTGGGAAAAATTCCATTTGAAGCTTGTATGATGATGTAAATTTGAGGAGAAGACCCTTCCATTTTGGGCAGTTTTGAATTACAAGTCACTTTCTATTTTTGGAAAGTTTTCATCTGACTTTATTTTCTTCATTCTTGATGTTTGAAATGTCAAATGAAACTTGTTTGGACATGAATGAAGTGTCTCTAACCCTCTCTCACCTCCAAATCCAACAGTTGACCTTTGGTTGACTTTTTCTGACTGACAGATGAATTGGCTGTGCATAGATGATCTTGAGCTACAAACTCCTGATGAAATGGCTCAATGATGAAACCCTAGCTTCCATAAACTCAACATAACCATATGATGATCCCCATATCCATTGAAACCCTCATCTCCTTGACAAGCCCTGATTGGCACAATGCAGATGATTAGGGTTGACCAGAGGTCAAAACCCTAATCTCAAGGTATCTGATCAAGCATAATGACTCTCTGGTGATAACAAAACCATGATGATGATGATGTACCATTGCTACCAAGATCAAGCTCAATCTCCTTGAGGAATCAAGAAACCCTAATTTGAAGCACAATCCTCAGATGGCTAATGATCAATCCATTCAATGAAACCCTCAGGCTTGAATATCTCAACCTCTTTATCTTCTGATCAAGACTTGGAGGATGACTTGCTCAATGTTGCCATGTGATATGCAAATACGCAATGACTAATGCCCTAAGAAATGATATGCAATATGTTAAGCTAGTCCCAAGAGAGGAGGGCAAATTTTGAGGTGTTACACACATGTGCTAGAAAAGAAGAATGTGGAGCCTCTTCTAAACGGTAGATGGAAGTTGCTTATAGAACTAATTTGATTGAAGAGAGCATCACGAAAACCGATTATGACTTTTAATTCGATTGTCGCTTAGCGCATGACTGAATGATTTGTTTAACTTAAAGATAAAAAAGTAATTCTCAAGATATTAAGATAATTCACACATATGCTCAAACATATTTAAAAGCATATTTTATTTTACATAAACACATGAAAAAAAATTATATGCGTGCTTAATTGATTAATGACTTGTTTAACTAATTTGAAGATCCTTTAATATTGGTTAATCAATTATCTGATTAGGATTAATCGATTAACACATTTGTAACATCTCCAATTCATTAGAGAAACCTTTAATCGATTATCCTGAATTCTTTCTTGTAAAAGCTCAGTTTGATTCGTCAGATTAGTCTGTTAAAATCTCTATTTTATTTAGAGATTAACTTGTGTAAGATCTCCTTGTTTGATTGTAAGAAGGTTCATGGATAAATTCTGTGAAAAACTCAATATCATTTTAATAGAACTCTTAAGAAAAAATTCTTATAAACAGTAGTAGGACACGTGGTTAGGCCGAATACTTTTATTTCCATATTTTCATTTATTTATTCTCTTTCATGTATTTCCTTCTCTATAAATATTTTTGATATTCTTCTATTTATTTATCTATTGTGTTATTTAATATTTACGTAATAAAGTCAAATTAAATATTTTTTATAATTTAAATATTCTATAATTGGATTTCAATTTTTAACCGTCACAATTCACCTCGCTTATATTTAGAAACATTTGATCAATATAATCTGAAGTCGAGAAATGTACACTTAAAAAAATGGAGAAGACTTGTCTAAATTGGTAAACTGAAAGAATATAAATGATGTTGAAAAGCTAACCATGAAGATGTAACTAGAACAATTTCAGGCAAGGTTATAGTTGGACTCATAAGTAAGTTCTTACAAATGAAATTATTTATCTAAGCTTTAAGTTTTGGTTCATAATATTACTTGAGGAAATACAACAAGTTATATTTGGGATTGTGAATATTCATCATTTTATTAAATTTATTTTTTATGTATTTTCATTAGCGTGTTTAAAATTTGATGCCTTTTTAATTAGTATGCATTTTTAATTAGTATGACATTTTCACTTTTTAATTAGCGTGTTTAAATTTATTCTTACCCTTCCTAGTCCAAAGATGGATGCAAAACCTTAAAACCATTATATTTCTAATATTAATAAGCTTAATCTTCATTTTAAATTCTCTAAGAGATATATGGATTATCTCAATATTAATGCTTTAATTGCTCAAAAATTAGGATTAAACACTCTTACGAATTGATAACGACTAGGAAGATTATTTTACTGGTAGAATTAGATTAAGAATGTGAAGTTATTATTCATGCAATACTCATCCCACACATTTCTTATTCATTTAAATCTCAACAAAATTTACTCACTTTAATAATCACAATTACATTCAAACCAAAACCTAAACTTTTGTTCAATCTAGAAAAATATATATAATTTAAACGTATCGGCGGTTTTTGAGTTCAATACTTTAGGTTTCTTACCATTTTATTTACTTACGACAATTCAATACCCTTGTTGAAATCGCTTTCAATAATTTTTAAGGAAACAACATCATTGGAACAAATATAATTTTCATTAAAAAAACTCAATCAATAAAGACAAGTGGTGAGAAATAGAAGGAGGCTAGTAACTCAATCAACAAGACATTAATTATAATGAAAAATTTACTTCTCTAGTTAGATTAAAAGCTATAACATCCCTTTTATCTTATCTTACAGACCATTATAAGGTATTTTTAGTATTAATTTCCTTTGTATTAAATATTTTTATTGGTAAAATATTTATATTTTTATAGGTTATGAAGAACCGTAAAAAAAAACAATTCAAGTCAAAATCATCCTAAACAGAAAATTACATAGTATTTTACTGTGAATTTTTTGGAACTATATGCTTGTAGGTACAATCATCTGTGGATGATATTAGTATCAAATGATCTTTTGGGATTTTGATAGCGACATCATCTAATGTCAAGTGGTGTTCGGTGGAGTCGTTGAAGGTCACTTATCAAGCAACCTCTAGTGATGTCTTATATCAAAGAAGTCATATCAACCCTCACCCGATAGAAAAAGTCAAGTCACAGATGAAGTGATGAATCCATGGTGAATCTGGCAAGGAATATTTAAGCTTCAAGGTTGTGAGAGAGAGGAAGTGTGAAAGCTCATTTGGTTTTATGTTTGAGTGATCAGTGTATTGTAAAGTTATAAGAATATCTTGTGAGATACTTAGGCAACTCTTACATACACACACTAAAGTAATTTTGAAGCCTTTGTGCTTTTATAAAATCATCAGAAAATATTTTATGCAAGTAGCTAGTTGGATACTAGCTGGAATAATCCATTATGAGTGTAGTTTACACTAGATAGTCGATTAACACATTAGGGTTAATCAAATATCTCTTTTGTAACACATCATAATTGATTGTTAGAGCTTATCAATTAGTGATGATACAATTTAAAAAAAAAATCTATTTTTGAACCACATAATCGATTATGAGCATTAAAAGTTCATAGATCATTTTCATTTTTTAGCTATATTTTTCCTATATAAAAGAGACTTCTCCTCATTTCAAATTACAACTCCGAGTTTAGATATCTCATATCCTTTTCTAATTTTATTTCTTATCTCTTTTTATATTCTTTCACTAAGAGTTGGCTTAGTGCATTATGAATGAAAAATACTTTTGAGAGGTGTTTAGTTGTATTGTTGTCCGTGTAGAATTATTTTCTCATCAAGAGTGTGATACTCTCACTACTACAAATAAGATATTTTATAACGAAACTTTCACCTCGAACATTCAAAAACTGAGAAAATATATTTTGAGAGCGTCATATTTTATTTTACTAAAAACTTTTTTCTCAGTTTATTTAAAAACCGAGGTAATATATATATATATATATATATATATATATATATATATAAAGAGGTCTCGCTTCGAATCCTAGATACTGCATTTTATGTTATTTTATTAATATAATTTATTTCGTATTTCTTACATGGCGCCTTTTCAACTTTCTTTTTTTTCTTTGTTAATTTTTATTTTATTTTATTTTTGTATTAACCTCGGTTACATATACCAATTGAGAGGTAATATATTGTGTCAATATTTATAAATTACTTTTTTCAAAAGCTTCTTTTTTATTTTATTTTATGAACTCATATACATCGATTTGCTTTAAAAACTGACCTGAAAGATCTTTTAATTGAATTCCCAGAATATGGTGTTATGACACTTTTCTTTTTATTTTATTTTTAACTAATGAATACATTTCGGGTTTTTCCTAAAAATCGATATAAGAGTGTTTTGAATGAAATACTTCAAATAACTAGTCTCTAACTTTTCGTTTACCTATCAACGCTCTAACTTCATTGTCATTCTCTACGCAGAAACCCTGGGCAAATTTCATTGTCACTCTCTCATCAAAACTCGTCCAACTGTTGGCAATTTTCATCGTCATTCTCATCAAAACACGAACATCATATCTATTTACAACCTTAATTGAATCTTCGTCATCACGTTTGAGGTACTTCTTTATCACATTTTTGTTTATATTACTGAAATAGTTTTAGTTTATATCACTGAAATAGTTTTAGTTTATATCAACACGAACATCATCTATATTCACATACAACATCACTGAAAGGGTTTAGTATCACTGAAATGATTTATCTTTTATCATTATTTTTTTCATTTTTATTATATCTCATCAGTCATTGCCGAACTACATTTGTTTTTCACTGAAATGGTGTTTTTTCATTTGTTACCCTTGCATTAGTGTAAGTATCACTGAAATGGTATCTCTTCTATTATTCTTTATTTAGATAGTCATGGCTGATATGGCAAACAACTCTCATACAACATCAACGACTCACTCGAAAGATGTTGGTGTCTCGATGAATTCAACATCAGCGACTCATACAACTACATCTACAAATACACAACATAAAAGAAAATCTAGATGTGCCATGATGTATACCAAGGTGAAAAAAAGCCCACAAAAATAGTATTTGCTTCCTATTTAGAGTTGATGTTGCAACCGGCAAGGCTTATGGTGAACATGTTGAGGATTTTACGGGTTACGTTGTGTTATAAGATAGAAGTAAAGTGAGTATTTTGTTGGATAGTTGGTACGATGTTGACGATAATTTGAAAAACAACTTATGGACCGATATTACGGTATTTATATTGAATTTTATAATTTGTTTTACAATTATGTATGATCATTTAAGTTTTTGTTTAATATTGATAACAACTCTATTGTGCAAACATAGAAGGTGTTTATTCTTAGTCAGGATGCTAGTATGGTGAAAAAAATTGCTTACATATGCTGGTGAGCATTGGAGGGGCTTTAAGACACAACTCATCCATGATTATATTACTCATCCAATAGCTAAAAGTAAAGAAAAGTCTCCATATGTGATGTATCCATATGTTGATCAAAATTGTTGGGAGGAATTTGTAAAGTTTTGCATCACTCTCGGCTTCTTGGCTAAGAGAAAAAAGGAAAACTTAATAGATCTAGAAATGTGTATCCACATAGATTGTCTGGTAGAAGATATGACAAACTTGAAAAGAAGATTATTGAAGAAAAAAGAAAACAAGGAGAACAAGATTTGGGTGATTCTATAATCCCTGATCACACTCCATATCCACCACCACACCATGAGAAATGGAAGAGGGCACGTCAAAGAAAATGCAGTAAGTTCACATCAGAGGCTACATGCGACGTGGTTGAAAAAATTGTAACTAGATTCTTTTTTCAACAATATTATTTATTTTTGTTAAATCAACTTGGTAAAGATGAAATGTTATATGTGTTGTAGGATGTATTGGTTGAACAATCTAAATTCGGCATTTTCATTCCAGAAGATCATAATGACATCTTGGTTGAAGCAATTGGAACCGAGGAACATCATTGGCGTGTTCGTGATCTCGGAAGAGACATTAGCTTCAAGACTTATTTTGGTTGATCACAATCAACTAGAGAAGTACACAGTAAGGAAGAGATTGGAGAGATAGTTGATGTTAAGTTGGTGGAGGAAAGGGAGGAATGGATTTAGGAGGAACGTCAGAGGGTGCAGGTGGAGGAATGTGAGAGGGTGTTGTAGGAGGAGAGTGAGAGGTTGTTGTAGCAGGTGCGAGAATGGGTCTAGAAGGAACAAGAGGAGCGAGAGAGGTTGGCTGAGATGGAGCGAAAGGAGGCGAATGATGAGGAGTATGAGAGGATATCCGTAAAATGTATCCGTGATGTGCTTGAGGTATAAGTATAAGTTAAAAAAACTGTGTTGTATGTTGTTGTTATTATTATTTGTGTTTTAATTTTTGTATTTTATTTTTGTTGTTTTTATGATGCATAGATTTAGTTCATTGGATTTACTCAACCAAACAAATTCAAATCAGTTGGACATTGAAAAGCATGTAGTTGAGAAACTAATGGCTGGTACAAGCACAAAAGAAAGTTGTTCTTCCCACCAAAACAATATTGAAACCATATAATAACAAGTATATAACCTTCAGAGACTATCAATGACAGTAGAGAGTCTTCCAGATCTCTGCGTGAACATTAAATTAAGTCATGTTCAGTATTATATACTTCCTAAGTATTTTATTATGAAATTTTTGAAGGGGATGAATGGCTAGACATTACCATATTACAATTATGGTGCTCATAAGTATAATTTTTACATTGATCATTTATATTTATATTCATATGATCTCGTACTTTAACAATAAATATTTGACTCTTGCAGATACTTGCATGAGATGTGCGTTGAAAGGGATTTAAGAAAGTATTGTTTCGTAGATCCAAATACCATTAGCCTTCATGGTGGTACAGTAGCAAACGATATCAAGGTTTACGTAAAAGACATGTTATTAGAATATAACAAAGAATTTTAATTGACCCCGTTTTTCCACGCGTAAGTATATATTAATCTGTGTTTTCACTTATAAGTCGATTTTATACATAATTACTCTAAATTTTTATGAGTAATCATTGATAACTAATTATTATATGTCCGATGAAAAATATTGTAGTTATGTTTTGCTCTATGCACAATCCCCTTAATAAAGTCATGTTAAATGCTTTGTGTGGGTAAGTGGTATTAGTTTTTATTCAAATTTGACCTTTAGTTTTAAATAGTTTTTATGGATGTTTAATTTTTACCGACATGTGTAGAGCGATGGAGGGATACAATGCACTCAAACATAATGTAATTTGTAAAATGCAAAGGATATTTTCCCCAAAAGTAAGTATTCCTTGTGTTTTTGGATATTCTTTTATTTATAAACATTAGTAACTATATGAACATTATTTTTAGTCAAGAAGACAACCCAACAACTATTCTTGTGGATACTATGTTATGAAACAAATGCATGATATTGTCATCGGAGGCATTACAAATGGATGAACCAAGCGTAGGGTATTAGCTTAATCCATATACATGTAATTTATATATATTTCTTAAGTTAATATTGTTGTTATTTTACCATAATTTAAACTTTGTTCTAATTATAGGAGTTTAGCGATAAAACACCATTTTTACAAGAAGATATAGATGATATCAGATCAATTTAGGTTGGTGTCTTCTTATCCTATCATAAATTTCAACAATAGTTTTTTTTGTTATAAGCCGAATTTGTACATATAGAGGTTTTGACATTTTCATGTGCAAAACTCTAACTTTTGTATTATGTGTTGATGATAACAATGTAAATTTGTACATTTGGTTTTTTCACAATGTAAATTTGTAATTCTGTATAAAAAAGGATCAATTTTGTTATCTTTTTCTGATTTAGTATTATGTATTAATTTAGTATTCTGTAACAAGTTTATATTTTCTGCATGTGTACAAAATGATACATGCCTTCCAGTAAAATGATAATCAAATAAAATTTATATAGCAATAAAATTGATTAAGCTCCTCGGTTAAAGTCAAAAACCGACATACAAATATAGCTTATTATCTCAGTTATTGAATAAAACCGAGAGATATGTTGCGTGTGCTACTTAATATTGGAAAAAATATTTAAAGAATGCATATTTATAAATAGGATGACTATATACACGAGGACATGATCATTTATATTTTTTCAAAGCAATGGGTAAATTATACAGATAAATATCACCAGTATTATAAATATGAGAATCACTTATAGGATAATCATTTTCAATACTTACCTCCGTTCAAGTGATTGCTGTTGTTTCTGGAGAAAATCAATTTTACTTTTTCTCAAATACACTATAAAAAGTGTCGAAGGTGATGATTCTTGCAAAACATGTGGCAATGGATGAACGAAATAGGACTAGGTGTAGACTTAAGACTATGACAGAGTAGACTCAGGACTAGGAATATGAGTAGGTTCACTCAAAAATAGGTGACAATTGAGGTTCATGAGTAGACTCAAGACGAGTAAGCTCAAGACTAGGAGCAAACTCGAGACTAGGAATATGAGTATATTCACTCAAAATAAGAATTGAGATATGTGTTTTAAAGAAGTTATGGCCAAGGATTAGAAACTAAGAGTCTGAGTCATTCATGTTTTTCCTCTGGGATTGGAGATGAGTGAAGTAAGACACATTTTCATAAAAGGTTGTATTTTAAGAAACAAAATAGTTACAATTATAAATATGCTAACATTTGTACCCTTTTTTTATTATAAGGATAACATAAAGAGAAAAATCTAAGTGCACGAGAATTCAGCTTAGTTTGGTATTTCTTATGAAAATACTCTAGATTCGAGACTCTATAAGATAGAAGCAAAAGGAAAATATGAAATCATAAATTGAACATTGACTAACACACTTATAATTTGAGACGAGTAATTAGATAAGAGACCGTCAAAACTCTTTCACCCCAATGTGATTATGGGACAGACATTTGAAAGAGAATAGTTCGAGAAACTTCAAATAAATGATAATTTTCAATGTCTGACATGATGTCATGTTTCTTAGTAAAGCAAGAAAAATTATGATTGACATATTATCTACCATTTTTAAAACATATTCTTTTATTACATTTTCTAAATTGTATTTGTACCATAATATAACATTGAATGAATAATTCGGATACTTCTGATTTATTATTCATAAAAAAAATTAAATTAATTATAAAGAATTATCAATAAAAGAAACAAATTAACTCACACTAAAAATGTTAGAAACAAAGGTCGGTGATTCAGAAATTTCAATAAACATTGAAGGAAAATTAGTCTGGTTATGTTTAGGAAACTAACAAATATAAATTTTTAAGAGTTAATAAATTTCTTTTTAAATAAGAATGAAAACATATAATTCATTGATGAAAAATGAGGATGACCAAGACATTTGTGCTGAAATGATATATGAGAGGGAGAAGAAGATTTTAACTAATACTAAAGTGCAGAAGACAACGCCTACTTGCTAATTCATGCATCAAAGAGATAGTATAACACTCCATATTTTTATAGCATTTTCAATCGTTTTTTCCATCGCAGGATTTTGAAAAATACAATGAGAATAAAAAATATAATTTTCCATCGCAGGATTTTGAAAAATACAATGAAAATAAAAAATATAATTGCACTAATATTATCCTACATAAACTTACTTATAGAGATAAGGTTGTTAAATAGACCTAAAACATGAAATACATCTTTCAATTTAAATGATCGAAGATTAATGTCTTTACCACCATCATCTTGGATATGAGAAACATCTGCAACAATAATATAAATAATTCCAGAAGAAGAAATATTATTTAAAAAATATTAAATATTAAATATCATGTGATGAGTGGAATCAAAATCAAGGATTCACACACTATTACTATTAGAGTCAATATAGCAATATTAAAGGCAAAAATTGCAAATGATATACTTTTAGTCCTATTGATTGATAACTGCAAAAGAATCTTCGTAAAAAGACAAGAAGAAGAAAAAAATCAAAAAATAATATAAGATTATTTTCATAAAAAATTCGCAAAGAGACCCGTAAGTTCTAATTTAAAATTTGTTGTTATTAAAAAATGGAATGAATAATAGATGTGTGAAAGTGTATCATCTTATTGGACCATGCACTTTTAATGAATAATATTTGAATATTTAATGTTCTTCTTTTAAATAAGTAGTTTAATAGTTGAAGTTCACCTTGAACAAGATGGATATTGTGGATTTGAACTTGCCCTTCTATATTTGATTTTCTTACATAGGTACCAACTAAAGTGTCTTAATGGGACAATTCAACATTTTTTTTATAAACAATGTTTTGGATTTCAAAAAAACGCAATTAAAAGCACACAAACAAACAAAAAACACAATTAAAACAAAATAATAATAAATACACCTAAGTAAAACTCTCAAAATTATAAATTTTAATACCATATATATATATATATATATATATATATATATATATATTTGCAATTACAAAACTAGAATAAGCTTACTTAAATAATAATAAAACCTAAATTTAATAGGTGATGCACCTTAAACTAATAAAATAACAGAACTATAAATTTTATTATATACCATCCAATATTTTCCAACCGAAAATAAACACCATCATTGTTTTGCTTAAGAAAAAATGAGACATTTGAAAAAGATTTTTGCGGAGAAGATGTGATAACACAGTATTTACTAGGAGACAAAACTGAAATTAAAAATGAATGTTACTTAATATGATTTTTTTTATAAAATGTCACTTAAGTTGAGATGGAGGGAGTTCTTTCTAAACACTATACTATCTTATCTTACTTGAGTTCTCTCATATTTGTAACAAGATCTTTTATCTTTCTTCATCTAGTTTCAATTTCATGAAAATTAAAAAAACAAGTCACCATTAAGCCAGGCATCAAGATCTTGCTTGAACTACATGTGAACTTCAATGGCTTTTTCATTCTTGTTTTGTGATCTTCAACACTCTTGTCTCAATCATGTTCCAATCTTTTGCGTAACAAATAGCTCGGAATCCAACCAATCATGAGCGCATAAAACATATCGAAATAGATTATTATCTCTTTGGTAACAAAATCCGTTAAACCTCTTCGTCACGCCTTTCACTTTTCGCTCTTCATTATCCAAGATTGGCATGATTGAAAATTTGAGGTATATGCGACAGCTTGACAGGGCTATAGCTCTACCTAATATACCTCTTTTTTGGTTAGTTAGATATGTTAGTTGTATTTCTGTTATCTGTTATAACTCTGTTATTGGTTGTTCGACTTTTCGGTAAAAAGCTCTGAAGCTTCCCTTTGTATAAATATTATCATTGATCAATGGTCAAAGCTTCCAATACATAACCTATTAGAAAACGGTTTTGTACTGCTACATTCACACTCCAATTAGTCCTATAGTAGCTATTTTTTGCAGCACTCTTTTCAGAACTACTAGAAAAATAAAGAATAACTTAGACCTATACAATGAAACTGATGAAAAGAAGAAGAAGAACATGATGCATTCTCTTGCAAAACTTTCCTAGGCTCTTATTCCTTTATACACAAGTAAAATTTACATGGATATCACCTTAGATGCTTTTCAAGACACTCTTTCAATTTTAGGAGTGTCACTGGTTTCGACACAAACGCGTCCATACCGTTGGCGAAACATTCTTCAGCACTCTCTGACATTGTGTTTGCTGTCATCTGCATCGACATGAGATAGTATAAAAAATGATTATATGTTATATAAAAGCTAACTCGTTCTTCCTATGTTTTGTTTAAGGTAAAACCAAAATATCTTTGCGCGCTACTGCGGAAACTAATCGCTCTAGGACTTCGCAAGTTGTTTGTAAGTTTATAAAATTAGTAGGTAAATGCTCACCGCGACAATGTGGATCCGCTTTTTAGGTAGTACAGAACAATCATCTGAAGCCAATAAACTTTGTTCAATTCCAGCTTCTCTTGCAGCATCCCAATTGCCTGTTTCCTCATAAGACCTAATCAGTTTTGTTGTTTGAAGACCATTCATAACGGGCATGTAAACATCCTGTAAATTGCAAGCACCAAACCATTACCAAAAATCACAGTGTACGAATTTTATGAAAAAGCAACAAAGTGAAAGATACTTCATGGTACAAATAAATAAACATTTCACTGAAAAACCTAACTCAAATTGGGATATGACTAGCCACTGGTTTATATTGCAAAATTTTATTAAGATCTACTTCAAGATTCAAGAAATTACCATCAAGATTATGTCATAAGAATGCCGTTGAACCTCGCGTATGGCTTCAACTCCATTATTCACAACATCCATGCTATATCCTAGCTGCTTCATCATTGACTTTGTCACCATGATATTAATCTTGTTATCTTCAACGAGAAGAATATTCGGCTTTAACGTCGATTTGGTTACTTCTGATGATGTGCTAGTGCTACTAGTACTATCTTCCTTCCCTTGACCATGACATGTTTGTTGTGGTTCACTTGACTTTGCTTCTAAATTCATTTCTCTACCTGCTTCCTTACATTGACTAGAGTTTGCGGTACCATTTTCTAACATAGCATGTGCCTTATCATTATCATGATTCTGTTTGTTTCCATTAACTAAACATTCATGCTTTGTTTCTGAGCTGTGACTTGATGAACTTGTTGATTCAGACATATCTGAAGCATTAACAATAACCGAAGATGCATCCTCAATTGAACTTGTTCCATTTGAAATGATGTTACTAGAGAGGTTTGAGTAAGAGTCGTTGTCTGGAAAACCATTGAACTTGTGGGAGATTCTGTGTGGTCTGGTGGATCCATTAGAAGTGAAAAGTGAGCCTAAAGTTCGCGGTTGGAATTGGAAGAATCCCTCGGTTGTGTCGTCTTCATTATTATCAACATCTGAAAGGTCATCTGGATCATCAGAATTATCACAAGCTGTTGAAACCTTGTATGGTAGTATGAATGTGAAGGTAGAACCACAATGTTCTTTGCTCGTTACTGTTAGGCGACCCCCCATTAACTCAACCTGTTCCAAGTCCAAAGAAATCATTTTCAAGGAGTAATATATAATTAGTTACAGAAAAATAAAGATTAAGACAAAATGTTTGTCAAACAAAATTGCTTCGAGTTAAGAGTTTACCAGTTGTTTACATATTGCTAATCCAAGACCTGTGCCTCCATATTTTCGAGCATGGTCTGCACTGACTTGCATGTACCTTCTAAATAAAGTAGGTATAGCCTTTTCTGTGTCGCATAATAACATCATGAAAAAAAAATTAAGTACATTTCGTAAGCAAAAATCAAACTTAAATATATGAATACAAAATATAATTAATTCTAAAACAAAGGATACCTGGTATGCCAATTCCTGTGTCAAATACATCGCAACGTATCCACACTGTTGTTTCAGTTGAATGAGTTTGCTCCTCAGTATCATCATTCATTGAGCATTCACTGTTGACTGAAGATCTACTACATTCATTGCTAAATGTTTGATTCTGGATTGGTTGGTCAGTGTGTTTTTTACCATCAATAAGATTTTGATCACATCTAGTACTTCTTGGTGATGATGTATGTTTCTCTTCCTTCAATCCATTTGAAGAAACAGTTGACTGGTCTTCTGTCGCCGTTTGGTGGCATTCTTCTGATTTGGCAAATGGTGGTTCTGGAACAACATAAAGGTTTATACCAACTTTGCCTTGATGTGTAAACTTGACAGCATTGCTGCAAAATAAAAAAACATAATCAGAGAAGGAAGCACAAATTAAAGTTGGTATTAACTCGAGAGATTACCAATCACATAAATCAAAGTACCTGACTAAATTTGTGAGAATCTGCCGAATCCTTAAAACATCTCCAGTGACCTCAATAGGTATATCATCTGCTATATCTCCTTCCAATGTTAACATTTTCTGCAATGATGCTGCAGCTGTCTGGAGTACATGCCTTACTACCTCTCTTGGCCTGAATTTGGTAGCTTCCAATTTCATAGCTCCTACAGATAATTTATGAAGTGGGAACAAATTTAATCATTTGTTACAGTTTTTTAAATGAATAACAATCTAAAAAAATTCTAAAAATTGCTTAAAATGGGAAGCTATTTTGAGTAGTTATGTTGAAAATTGTTTTCAACTGATGATTTTTATTATATACTACTATACACAAAGTAGTTTATGATTTTCTTAAAGATATCTAAAAAAGTTAGTACATAAATTATTGAATTCCAAAATCACATAGCTTATATGAAAATAGTTTTCCTTTATTTTATCTTTTATTATAGAAATATCCTATACATAAGCACTTATATGATAAGTGTTTATGCTATAAACACCCATTTGAGTTGTTTATCCAAACAGGACCTAGTATTCACAAAACATAAAAATCAGTATTTGAATAAGTTAGTAATAACAAGCAACTGAAAAGGAGATTTCTAACCTGACTCAACTTTGGAAAGATCAAGTATGTCATTTATAAGTTGAAGAACCAAATCTCCTGAAGATATCATGACATCCAAGAGCTGTCTTTGCTCCCTATCAAGTTTTGTTGTAGTAAGAATTTCAGCCATGCTAACAACACCAGAAAGTGGTGATCTTATCTCATGAGACATTGTTGCCAGCATTTGTTTTGCTCTCATAGTCTCCTCTATTACAAGGAATCAAGAAAACTATAATAAGCTTCTTGCTATCTTAAGCAAATTAAATTGTAACACTACAAAATTTTAATCAAGATTTGGCGTGAATGACTAAGCGAACCTGTAATGTGAATGGTTTTATTAAGTTCTGTTTCCTTAGCTTTCTGAACTGCAATTTCTTCCCTTAGCTTAGCCATTCTTTCTCTTTTTCTCACCTGCCGATTTTTCAAAACTATGAATATTCTCTTCACAAGGAGAATAAGATTGCAATTAAGCACTTTCAAAAACTAAAATGACATGTTTTACCTGATCTGTTATTTCCATTCCCATATAGTTCACTCCAATTGTTTCTCCGGTTTTGCTAAACACAGGTTCTACATATATCAAAAATGTCTTAGCTCCAAATAGTTCTGTCTCAAAAGTAATTTCTTTTTTTGCAGCTACTCCTTTCTCCATTACTTCTCTTTTGAAATCTTGAGATTCCTTAACACCTGATCCCGTGAAAATTTCGACATCCGTTTTTCCTATGATGTCCTGGAAAATATTTACAAGTTAAATAACTCATGTATCCTGTTTGGATAAACAACAATATTTAGCTTTATAGTGTAATCACTTATCATATAAGTGCTTATATATAAGCTAGTTCAATAGCGAAAGATAAAACAAAGTCAAAGTTGTTTTCATAAGCTATTTTGGAAATCTTAGAAGTTGTTTTCCATAAACTCTCTCAAACACTCTCACAAATAATTATGTTATATAAGTAGATCAACTCAAATAAATCAATCCAAACAGACCATTATATAAAATTACAAATTTACAATGCAACTTATTCTTATAACTTTGCAACAAAAACTTCAAAAGAAATCATTACCTCCTCTTGTAAGCTTGGAAAATGATTATAGATAAAACGATAGCGCAACTCTTTGTCCTGGAACAAATTATCAGAGTCAGCCCTTTGTAGATTGAAAGAATCATTACAATGGAAAAGACAAATTTAGCATTCAAAATGATGAATCAACTAAAACTACAATAAAAGAGCTATAACAATGCAATAATAAGTCATTTAGAACTTAGACTAGTGAAAAAAAAATAATCCACTTAACATTTAATGCCAAACATCAAGATTTTTTTAGAAGTAATTTAAGATAAAGAAGAAATAAACACAATACTCACTGTAATATACCTGATGGCCAATAACAACAGGTGCATTTTGAAGTATAAAATGTAAGAAATTATCTGCTCTCTTAAGAATCTGCGACAGTTCCTCCACAGGTGAAGATTGTCTTTCAATAGTCTCTATACTTTCTTGTAATTTCTCCTTTAATATCTCCTCTCTCCGAATACTTGCCTCCAACTGTTTTTCCAAATCACGCGACCGATGTTTCCAGTAAACAACAGTATCATACTCAGCCTCAATTTCAATTCTCTTGTTTTGAACAACAACATCACTTTTCCTTATCGCAACCGGTAGATCTTGCCATGTATAGTAAACATCGTCCAATATCGAAACCGGTCGTTTATCTCCACCATAACTCTCTTCCTCGAATCGATTATTATCTTTAAGTATCTCCAATTTTCTAAGCTCAACTTCCTTCCTTTGTTTACTAAGATTGTCGAGCTCTTCTCGGAGAAGTCGAACCGCGTTCGCCTGCTTATACTCCCAATGTTGCATTAAATAAGCCAATTGAGATGACCCTTTTTCTGTATAATTTGTAAGCTCCATTAATCTTTGAAAATCAGCTATAGCTGGTTCTTCTAAGATTGTTACTTCTTCCAACATATCTTGATCTCTTCCTGGTTTCTCTATGTTAAACTGTTTTCCAACATCAGTTCCAACATCCTCTGGCCACATTGATGGTAAAACCTCAATATCCATCATATCTTCAATACAATCACTCTCCATCTCACAAACCATTTGAAACAAACCTCACTTATGTTTGGCAACCTGGTGGGCCACCGCTACCGTGATTTTGAGAAGCTAGTACGTGTAGCTTCTGTTCTACCGTGATTTTTAACCGTTATTTTCAAGTTTCCCAAGCACACATCTAAATCCAATTTTCCTTTCTATAATATACACCTTTTGATCTCAACTTCAATTCCATAGCACATGCATCTCAAGAAATTTCAATCCAAATAGTAGTAAACCATCATCACCTAGAAAAACACAAAAATTAATACAATTTTGACAATCTCAAACATGGTTTAATTAGATGATTGATCAAATCAAATTCCATCATAACAAACAAGTCCGAAAACACAAAAAAGAAAGGAATAAAAACACAAGAATTGAAATTGAGTACACTTGGGATTAAAATCAAACACATGGAATGCATACATGAAAAGAAGACCAATCTTACATGTTATATTGTGAATCATGAAGAACAATTGTTGAAAAAGGTTGAAACTTAATTAATAGAATTAAAACTAGTGACCAAAAAAGTTGATGGTGACAATGTCAAAAAGTTTTTTCTTCCTTGTGGATCTGAGGAATCTCTTTCCACTTTGGAGTCAAAAGCATGAAGTGGACACAATGTTGAAACAAAACAATAACTAAAGAGGAGAGAGAAACTAGAGAGAGAAGACAGCATATGCATATGCATATCATATGATTGTAATTGCAAAGTAAGTAAACTTGTGATGTAAAGGAAGAAACTTTATAAAAACACAAAATTTAATACAACAGAAACCCAAGCAACCATGTGCATTAAGAGTCAAATATCAGAGAAAATTTTAAATTGCAAATTTTTAATTTATTTTTTGCTATTATGTTATTCTAGTTGTCTTACATGTGTCACATTGTGAAGCCGGAACGTCACTTTCACTGTTCAGAGTTTTTTTCTTGCAACCTGCAGAACATCATGAAGCCAAAATTATAGGAGTTAGCAAATTACAACCATGCAAGAGTATTATTATTTATTTAATATCTTATAAATAAAGAAATTAATTAATCATATGTCTAATAATGTCTTGTTATGTACTCTGTACCACTTATTTAACATTATCTTTATCATCAGATAAGTTTTTGAATAGGTTATTTTAAATATGATTGGTACTAATATATTTGTTTTGAGTTAATTTTAGAATTTAATTTATGTATTTAAAATGGTCAGAATCGAATTTTGATCTTAACTTTATTTTGTTTAAGTAAAATCAAAACATAGAATTATAAAATTTATTTTATATTAAAATTAATTATATATATATATATATATATATATATATATATATATATATATATATATATATATATATATATATATATATATATATATAAAAGTGTATCAATAGTTTAAACTTTTAATTTAATTATAAAGCAACAATATACAAAATCACAATTATAAAATATAATATATTTTTATCAAATTATATAAATTATTCCCCAAATCACAAAAAATAACACTTAAAATATTATCTGAAAAACAAGAATTTTGTAAGTTTCTCAAGTTCAAACAAACAAGTGTTTTCATTTTTCTCTTCAACATTATTTTTATCTTTATTTTTATCTGTGTCTTCATCTTTAACTTGATCAAATTCCTCTCCAAATGATAAAGGTTTTTCAATATTAGAATCAGAGACAAGATTTGAAGGTAGAGTCGAAGGATTGCTTGAACTAGCAGTTTGACAACATGCACTAACTTCAACATTGATAGGTTATTGCACATTCTCATCATCATTATTAGCATGTCCATCAGAGGTGGTTAAAAATTCATCATTTGATATCATAACAGGTTCAAGTAATCAGGTCTTGTGATCTAGAATGGCTTCCGCAAACCCGGTGTTCAGAGATGGTGGCAGCAATAACAAGTCTTCATTGATCTGTGGTTAATCTTTGATTTTTGGAAAACTCGCATGAAGGCTCATCTAGAAGCACAAGGAGATGATATATGGGATGTTGTACAAAATGATTTGTTTGTTCCTACTAGCGTTGTCAATGGTGTTGGGACAACAAAGATTAAAAATTCATGGAATGAAGATTATATGAAAAAGGCACTCTACGACAAGAAAGCAATCAACATACTTCAAAATGAACTTAACATGGATGAATTATTTCATGTCTCTCATTGTACGCTGACAAAACAAATATGGGATACATTGGTGGAAACTCATGAAGAAACCGCTGAAGTAAAGAGATCAAGGTTGAATACATTGAGTCAAAAGTACGAGTTATTCAGAATGCAACCCAAAGAATCAATCATTTCTCTACAAAAGAGATTTGTTCACTTAACCAATCACCTGGTTATTCTCAATAAGACTTTACTAATGATGAATTAAATCTTAAAGTACTTAGGTCTTTAACCAGGGAATGGCAACCAAAGGTGACAACGATATCATAAAAGAAAAGTCTTTTTACCATGACGATCGCTTCCTTGTTCGAAAAACTTCAAGAGCATGAAATGGAACTTGAAAGATTGAAGAAGCATGAAATACAAGTAAAAGATTCAAAAGGGGTTGTCTTAAAGACAAGAGTCAAATTTCATGATAGAAATCAAGAGGAGGAATCCACTTATGACGATGATTATCTTATCAGAAAGCCTGAAAAATTCTTGAGAAAGGAATGTAAAAAAGAAATGAGTAAAAAAAAATCACCAAGAAGGAATGTTACTTGCTTTGAATGTGGAGAAAGAGGACATGTTAAAAGTGAATGTCATACCCTTCAAAAGAAGAATACATTCAAGAGCAAGAAGAACAAAAGGCCAAAGAAATCATATGTAGCATGGGATAACAATAAAATAAGTTTATCTTCAGATGAAGATCATGCAAGCAAGACATTGATGACATCACATCATTCAAGTGATGAAGAACATGAGGTTTGTGACTATGAAATTGATGATAGAACTTCATATGATGAATTATAAAGTGCTTTTAATGAATTATATGATGAATTTTTTAAACTTTCTAGAAAATTTTCAAATCAAAAGAAAACTATTTTTAAACTAAAAAGTATTGCTAATAACACAGAAGTGAATTAGAAGAAGTCAAAAGTTCTACATGCAATAAATGTCAAAATCGTGAATTCAAAATTGTTGAACTAAACCAAGTGATCAAGAAATATGAAAAAGGTCAAATTGCTTTAGAAAATGCGTTAAGTATGTTAGGAAACAAGTGTAAGTTCTATTGAGAAATAAGTGTGTGTTCTAAGTTCTATATTGCTTAGAAAAGTGGAGGTTGAGCACTTTATAAGATAATTCATACACCTATCACCTTAAGGTTTTTGGTGAATATGTGGTGTCTCTCTAACTTGTTTGGGTGAGTCTTTGATCTTTAGGTGAGTGTTTGAACCAATGTGAATGCTTTCTCCTCATGATGATCCATCAGTGGTATCAGAACCCGATTCGAGTAAGGTATCGGCTCTTTGTGTCGAAAGTCTTCCTGACATAGTGGTCAGGAAGTGTGTCCCGTTGAAGTGTCCATGACGAGATAAGGGTGTCTTTTAATGGTGGTACAATCATGTGGATGAAATAGCTTCCGTTTTAGGGGAAGAATAGGGGATGGACTCACACTTGAGAGAGAGGTTGTTGGGAAAAAGTGTGAGTTGTATTGAGAAACAAGTGTGAGTTCTAAGTCCCGCATTGCTTAGAAAAGTGGAGGCTGAGCACTTTATAAGTAAGAGGACCCATAAACCTATCACCTTAAGGTTTTTGGTGAATATGTGGTGTCTCTCTAACTTATTTGGGTGAGTCTTTGACCTTTAGGTGAGTGTTTGACCTAATATGAATGATTTTCCCTCATGATAACCCATCAAAGTAGTCAAATATACTCAAGTAATAAACATGGTCTTGGCTTTTCTAACTTTGATAAACCTAGTACAAGTTAAACCATATTTGTAAAGGCTACTAACAAATTCAACAATGAAGAATCAAAGATAGAACATGTTATAAATGATCATAAAAGACCTTATAAAAGGAATCATGTTCTTAGTCCTACTTGTTTCTACTGTAAAGCAAAAGGCCATACTACTAATGCTAGCTACAAAAGAAATTATTGTATTCCTTGTAGTGAGTATGTATGGGTGAGGAAGGTATCTAACCCAAAAGTACCCAAAGAAATTGGGTGCCTAGATGTAACTAATTATTTTGTAGGAATTTGAAGATCATATGCTAGCATTGTCAAATCAAGATCGGCATTTAAAGACACAAGACCATATGATATGGTACCTCTAAACATTTCATTGATTAAAAAGATGTTTTGAAGAAGCATCAACATTGATATCAACTTTGACATCAAATCCGTATGAAGGAGATAAGTGTCTAATTTTGTTCTATTAATTTTCAATTATAATAATATATCCTTTCTATTTTATTACTTTTCTTTGTACTTTATTCTACCTTGTCTTCTTTTTGATAATGTCAAAAGGGAAAGAAATAGTAGGTATTATATTTGTTCTTGTTCATAATATTTTCAGGGGAGAAAGTCTTGAATTGCAAACGCGATTGGGAGATATACAAGATAGGGGGAGATTCTAGTTGATACTCAATATTTCAAAAACTCACAAATTGAAGCAACTCAATGATGAACAACTAAAATTTCAAAGGATGTTTTATCATCATTAAAAAGGGGGAGAATATGAAGAAGAGTTCTTCTTGTCCTGTCTTCTTTTTGATGATGTCAAAAGGGAAAGAAATAGTAGGTATTATATTTGTTCTTGTTCATAATATTTTCAGGGGAGAAAGTCTTGAATTGCAAACGCGATTGGGAGATATACAAGATAGGGGGAGATTCTAGTTGATACTCAATATTTCAAAAACTCACAAATTGAAGCAACTCAATGATGAACAACTAAAATTTCAAAGGATGTTTTGTCATCATTAAAAAGGGGGAGAATATGAAGAAGAGTTCTTCTTGTCCTTGGTTATAGTTTTGGTGAAGAAAAACACATCAACAAAAATAAGTCAAAGCTTGAAGACTATAGCAATCAAGTTCAAATAATCATAAGCTTTGAAAAGAATTAAGATGGTCGAGTATTATTTACAATTCAAGTATATATATATATATATATATATATATATATATATATATATATGTATATATATGTATATTTATATATATATATATATATATATATATATATATATATATATATGTATTTATATATATATATATGTATATTTATATATATATATATATATATATATATATATATATATATATATATATCTTAATTTCTCAGAATTATCATAATCATTTCATCTTGTGCATGCATTCATTTTAACATCATTTGGAACTTGTTTGAAACTTAATTTTAAAGTATTTTTCACTTTCATAGTAGGTGTAACCGGTTACACCAATTGGTTAACGGTTACATAAATATAAAAATAGTTTTTCAGAAGATTGTTTTAAACATTCTTTTTTGGTAAATTGTGGCACTCGACACTGCCGTAACAACACTTTAAAACCGCCATAATTTGCACCGGTTAAAAACACCTTAGTTTTTGAAAAAGTATCAGGTGCAACCAGTTACACTTTTTTTGCTAACCAGTTAAACACTCAAAAAATTTAAATTTTCATGAAAAATTTGATTCCAACATTTTGCAACTTTTATACATCAAACATGACAATGTTTTATGAATATACACTCTTTTAGAAATGGTATATTCCATGTATATATACTTGTTGTTTCAGTTTTAAAAAAAAAAAAAAGAAATTCTTAGACACAAAACTTTTATATTTCAAAAGAGATTCTTTGATATACAACTTTCACATTTCATAATCCAGACAAGTTTCTAAACTTTCAAATATGAAACTTTTTGCATGAACTCTCATACATAGTCATTAAAGTTTCATTGATGTTATTCTGAGCACTTAGGTGTATATGTTTGGATTGTGACCAATATAAAGAGAAGCTTAATTAATACATAATTGATTCAAGAGCTATAACTTATGTTACAAACTCTGATTTGTGTATACCTTATTGTCTATGATTGTTGGAAATAAGAGAGTGAAAAAGAAACGATAGTTTTATTTTTATCTTGTGTTGCTTATGTTAGAAGATTGTAAGATAGTTTTTGGTGGAAGACTTGTACAAATATATGACATAATAGAAAATATCTCACAGGGAGTGAACTGGATAACTCTGGATTGGAAAGAGGAAACAATAATATCATTGTGTCTTTTACTTTCTGCATTTATTTTTCAACATATTTACTTTCATATCAATTATGAAAAATAAAAAAATTCGTGTTAACGCTTCAAATCAAGAAAATTCCAATAAATCTAATTCACCCCCCCCCCTCCTTAGAGACCGCACGTAAACTTACATTTGGAAATAGAGTAGGTTCAAGTAATATGGTATTGTGATCCCGAATGTCTTTCGCAAACTCGGTGTTCAGAGATGGTGGCAGCAATAACAATTCTCCATTAATCTATGGTGAATACTTTAATTTTTGGAAAATTCGCATGAAGACTCATCTAGAAGCACAAGGAGATGATATATGGGAAATTGTACAAAATGGTTCGTTTGTTCCTACTAGTGTTATTAATGGTGTTGGGACAACAAAGATTAAAAATTTATGGAATGAAGATGATAAGAAAAAGGTACTCTACGACAAGAAAGCAATCAACATACTTCAAAATGCACTTAGCATGGATGAATTCTTTCATGTATCTCATTGTACAACGGCAAAACAAATATGGGATGCATTGGTGGAAACTCATGAAGAAACCGCTGAAGTAAAGAGATCAAGGTTGAATACATTAAGTCAAGAGTATGAATTATTCAGAATGCAGCCCAGAGAATCAATCCTTGCTCTACAAAAGAGATTTGTTCACTTAACTAATCACTTGATTGCTCTTGGTAATACTTTTACTAATGATGAATTATATCTTAAAGTGTTTAGATCTTTAACCAAGGAATGACAATCAAAGGTGATAGTGATGTTAGAAAAGAAGACTCTTTTTACCATGATGTCTGCTTCCTTGTTCGAAAAACTTCAATATTGGGGTGAGGCATTTTACACGGAAGTGCATGTTCTTAATCTTACTCCTTCTGTTGTTTTGACCAATGAAGTTCCATACAAATTTTGGTTTGGAAAGAATGTTAAGTATGATAGTTTGAGTCTTTGGTTGTAAGAATTTTGTGCATATTCCAAAGGATGAAAGATCCAAGTTGGATGCAAAGTCAAAACAATGTATCTTTATTGGCTATGGGCAAGATGAGTTTGGTTACATGTTATATGATCTGTAAGGAAGAATCTTATTCAAATTCATGATGTGGTGTTTATGGAAGACCAAACTATTGAAGACATTGATAAGGTAGATAAGGTTACACCCAAGAAATATATCAGTTTGTATAATGTTGATCCAGTTCGTTTACCTAGTCATAATTTGGATGTTATTGGTGGTGATGATCACAATGGTGAGCCATATGATTATGTTGATGATCAACAACTTGGAGATGAGGTAAATATTCCAACTAATGATGGTGAAGGGGAGAGCGATATTTTACATGATGAGAATCTTGGTGAAATTCCAGAATCATCTCAAGTTCAACTCAGGGGTCTAATAGGAAGAGACAACCTTCTACAAGGTATAATTTTGATGAGTATGTGACCTTAATTGATGACGGTGAACCTGGGTGTTTTCAAGAGGCCATGGAAAGTGATGAAAATCAAAAGTGGTCTGATGCAATGCATGATGAGATGAAATAATTGCATGATAATCACACTTATGACTTAGTGAAGTTGCTAAAGGAAAAAAGGATTTGTAAAACAAGTGAATTTATAGAGTTAAACATGAGAGCAACTCTAAGTCTCCAAGATATAAAGTCAGATTAGTGGCGAAAGTTTTTCATCAAAGAAAGGGTGTTGATTTTAATGATATTTTTTCACTTATTGTAAAGATGTCATCAATTAGAACCATGCTTGGCTGCTACTCTTGATTTAGAGGTTGAGCAAATGGATGTGAAAACGACTTTTCTTCATGGTGATTTGGAGGAAGAGATCTACATGAAACAACCCGATCGTTTTCAAGTTAAAGGCAAAGAAGATCATGTGTGTATATTGAGAAGGACTTTATATGGGTTGAAGCAAGCTCTAAGCAGTGGTACAAGAAGTTTGAGTTTGTTATGTGTGATCAAGGATACCAGAATACTGCTTCAGATCATTGAGCCTTTGTTAGAAAATTTTATAACGATGACTTCATTATCATTTTGTTATATGTTGATGATATGTTTATTGTAGGAAAAATTATTTATAACATTAACAAGTTAAAGAAGCAATTGGTATAGCCATTTTCCATGAAAGACATGGGAGCAGATAAACATATTATTGGCATTAGAATCATGCGTGCCAGAAAAGAGAAGAAACTTTAGATGTCGCAAGAATATTATATGGAAATAGTGCTCCAAAGATTCAAAATGGAAAGTTCTAAGACGGTAAGCACTCCTCTTGCTAGTCGTTTTAAGTTGAGTTCTAATCAAAGTCCTTCAAGTGAAGATGAAGCATTTGATATGAAACGTGTTTCTTATGTGTCTGATGTGAGTAGTTTGATGTATGAAATGGTGTGTACAAGACCAGATATAGCACATGTTGTTGGTATAATCAGTAGATTTTTGTCAAATCCAGGTAGAGAGCATTGGAACGCTGTAAAATAGATTTTAAGGTATCTTTATGGTACAACTTCTGCGAGGCTTTATTTTGAAGGAGATAAGCCTACTTTAGTGGGGTACTCTGAGTCTGATATGGCTAGAGACATTGATTCTAGAAAGTCCACTTTGGACTACATGATTAAATTTATAGGGGGAGTTGTGGCTTGGCAGTCCAGATTGCAAAAGTGTGTATCATTGTCTACTACAGAGGCTGAGTTAATTGCAATTACCAAAGCATGCAAATAGTTATTATGGTTGAAGAAAATTTTGCAGGAGTTTGGTTTTGTTCAAGACAAATATGTGTTATTTGTTGATAGTCAAAGCGCTATTCATCTTGGTAAGAATCTGACTTTTCATAATAAGTCCAAACACATTGATGTGAGATATCATTGGATACATGATGTTTTGGATGTTAAGTTGTTAGAGTTAGATAAAGTTCCTACAAATGATAATGGTTCTAATATGATGACTAAAGCATTACCAAGAGGAAAATTTGAAGCTTATTGTGATATCGTCGATTTTACGATTTCCTACACATAGTTGTTAGGGGGACATTTGTTGGGTTTGGGCTCCCTTCCTATGTGGAGAAAACCCAAAGATGATTAACTCATTTGTCTCACTTATTTAGGGGTGTAATACCCCAAAATTTACCCTTCACTTTTTCATGGAAAGCATGAGATTATGTTTCACACTGCATCAGCATCATACTAGGTCATACTCATTTGCATACTGCATTAGTGGCATGGAAATCAGGGTTTGATTGATCATTCCTTAACAGAAGGAGCCCACACAAAGCAGGATTGAGAATTGGACTTCATTTTCCAAGCATACAAGTCTCAAGGCTCTCAAGGAGGTCCAAGTGTCTTATTATTGGTTCTCAGTTCATCAGTGGAAGATTCAGAGCTCTCAGAGTGTGCATCTGCATTTAATCAGAAATTAGGGTTTCATGGCTATCTGCAATAGACAATGTTTGGTTGGAAGTAGAGGGGCTCATTCATGTCATGATTATAGAGGCATCTTGGCCTAATAAGATCCACAATTATCTCAGAAAGATCCATTGGCAGTCAGTGCAATCAGTTCTTGATCATTTTTGCCCTAAACTAGGGTTTGGTATAAAATCGGTTTATTTCTGATTCCTTGGGTGAAACTCATTTCCATGGCCCTCCATATGTCCACAAGGGTCTACATACAAAAAAATAAGCTCTTTATTTGAGCCAGAGGTGCTTCAATTGATCAATGGAATCGGGAATCAGACAGTTTGGGAAAAGTCAACTGTGGGGCCAGAAAAGTCAACTCCTGACACTTTGAAAGTGGAATCTCAAAATTCGTGCCTAAGGGAGCCTACATGTGAAATTTGATCAAGGTTGGATCATGGATTCATCATTTAATCAGGAGTTGGAAAAGTTACTAAATTTGGAAATAGTTGACTTTCCATTTAGGGCAAGTTTTCATGATTGTTGCAGTCACTTTAAGCCCATTTTCCATCAAGATGCAAGCTCCATTTGAAAATTTCTCCAACATAAAAGTTGTTCCTCTTGTTCCAATATTTCTATAGATATAAAGTTTGTTTCATTTGGATTAAAATTGAGAAAGTTATGCTTGGTCAAAGTGAGGCATTATTTTAGAACACTTAGAAAATTTTCTAAGTCCAAAATCTTCAAGATTTGTCAAGACTTACGGGCCAGTTTTCTTGCACTTCAAGGCATCTTTTGAAAATACTTTCTTCATGACAATTGTACCTTGCCATGTCCTCTTTCACATCCTTTTGGAATCACCCCATTTGGATCATTGGTTTGAGAGATGCACTCATCTAAAGTTGGCATCATGAACTGAATTTTTAGGCAGCATTTAGGCCAAACTGGCCCAGCCATTTTGCAGATGATGAGACACGATTTCATGGCCATTTTTCACCTCTTTCCACTCATCATTTCAATTTGTGTTCAACATGAAAGATGTTAAGCTCCATGCACTCTTCCTACTGTTTGCATTGCCTTGCCATTTGGTCACATAATCATCAAGATACATAGTCATAAAGTCACCCATTTGGATTGTTTTTATGCTGCACAAGACAACCAAGTCAGACCACAAAATCGACCAGCCCATTCTTTACCTCATTTTGCCATGTACTTTTGTTGTTCATTAACTTAAGTTTTGCCACATTTAGAGCTTGCTTTCACCACCTCACTTTTGGCACATTTTGCACATAATCAAAACCATACATTTCAGCCCATTAAGAGCACTTTAATCCAACATATATAAGAGCTTCTAAATCCTAATCTGAAATGGTGGTGGCTGCAAAACTTTAGAGCAAGGCAAACAAAGGCAAGTTTGGTTTTCATTTCATTTTTCCATTTCTCAAGCTAAAGCACAAGCACCAAGAGCAGCTCCTTTCTCCTTCCATCTTCTCCAATACCAAGAGGCAGTGGACCTTGCATCCACTAGGTAAACCTTTACTCACTCTCTTCCATGCTCATGCTATGCTTGCTCATCATATTTTCCATGTTCATTCCATGCCTGTTCATCATATTTACATGATTGCTTTATGTTGTTTCCCATGTTATCAATATGCCATGTTTGGTTATGAAGCCCTCAACATGAGGCATGTTCATTAAGCTTAAGTTTGTGTTGTGAAATTTATGTCATATCTGTGTTCGTGTAGCTGCCTTGTTGTCCATATTTATCTATGTTCAAGTCACTATTTTCAATGAAACAAGATACCATGATGTTCTACCCATTGCATACTTGAACTTTGCTTTTTATACCATGTCATTTGATGCATTATCGAGCTTGCATTATTGATTGGAAGTTGGAGAAAATCTGTTTGCGTTTTCGTGTGCTGTTGCATGGTGTTAGGGTTCCTTGGAGAGGACGAACTCGTGTCGTCACATGAATCGCTGGATCAAAGATGCATGCTCCAATCCTGGCCGTGCGCATGTCTTTTGTCCTCTAGCGACTTAAAAACCAAGCTGACTGTCGATGGTGTGTTACATGATTTAACAAAATGCACATTTATTTTTATGGTGTCACGCTGATATACCTTGTTGGACTGGGCTTCATGCGCGCCTGCTGTTCCCACCTCCCACATTCATGGCCCATCAACTAATCCATTCATTTTATTTTCTTTTCTTAATTATTATTTTTATTTTCTGTTTTGTTTTTTTATTCTTAAAAATATTTTATTTATTCATAAAAATACTAAAAAATACTTTTCACATTTCTTAATGTTTTATTTAATTTATTTTATTTTTATTTTCCTATTTTATTTAATGTTAATATTTTATTTTAATTATTTATTTCAAATAGTCCATTTTAACACACTTATTTTTATTAATTTTATTTTCATGACTTAAAATTATTTTTAGATTCTGATTTTTGGGATGAGGGTTGACCAATGTCTCATGGTCAACCTGACCTTTTATTGGAATTTTATTTCCCATTTTCAATTTATTTTGGATTTATTTTTGACCTAGTTTGTTTGGTTGACTTTTCATTTGACTTCTGTTTTATTTCAATTAATTTATACACTAATTCACATTATTTTTAAAATCTTTTTGGGGGATGATGATGTCCTGACCCCACCTTACTTAGTTTAATTTTTCATAATTTTCTTGATTAATTTACTATTTATTTCATATTTTTTAAGTTGACTTGACTTTTCGGTTGACTTTTCTATGATTGATGTTTGACTTAGGGATTGCTTAGGGCAATTGAAGAGATCTTTTGATCCTCCCTTGTTCATCTCATATGCCATGTATTAGAGGCCTTTCATCTTGATTTTATTTGATCCTTGCATCATTTCCCGATTAAATTATTCAGTGATCCTTTGTGTGCATAGTTTCATCTGCCTGATTCATCTGACATCTTGTATACTTGTTTCTTTCATCCATGCTTCTATTGTTTGATTGTTTAACATGTTTATACCTCTCATGAATTGTCTAATGCTCCATTATTTCATTCTTTGATTATTTGATTTGATCATATACTTGTTTATTTATCTGTTTGATTAATTGTTGCCTACTTGTATGGTGTGTGAGGCATATATTACTATTGTTTGATTGCCATGAACAACCCCCATTCATAACAAATGTACCCCTCTCCCATGAATTGTATAATGTTTATTCTTTCATTATTTATTCATCTGTTAATACAAGAATTAAAACGAACATCCGATAACTATTTCAAAACAAGATCAAAAGCTCGATCCAACGTCGAGTAATCATTTTCAAAACTTAACAGAACCATCACGTATTCATCCATCCTTTTGTAAGTCGATTGCTTCATGCATCGCCATTTCTCTTGTAAGTCAATTGCTTCATGCATCGCCATCTACCTCTTGTAAGTCGATTGCTTCATGCATCGCCATCTACCCTTATCTGGTTCCTCTCTTTGCTCCATCCGTCGATTCTTGTTCCGTTTAGGTAGCACCCATTAGGTAGAACCCTTTTGTATGATAACATAGGTAGAATTCCCTTATTCTTTTGTATGATAACATAGGTATAATTCCCTTATTCTTTTGTATGATAACATAGGTAGAATTCCCTCTTTCTTTGCATGCTAACATTAGGTAGATGTTCCCATTTGTAAATCCTAACACATAGGTCCACATTGCATGATAACTCTAGGGCAGAGTTTCCCCACTTTTTAGACCTTCCGTGCGTCTCCGATCTTGTGGCATATCAGTTCGTTCTATTGCAAAGAGGTAACTGCCTAAGACTCGATTCAGCGAGCTGCGACACCTACTGCTAGGATGTGAACACATTGCCCACTTTCCTTTGACACAACTGGTGTCCTCTTTTATAAGTCCATGTTCAGATGGCAACCCTTAGTTAGCCGAACTACGGCAACTCTGATTCTCATGTTCAGATGAGATACGTAGGCACGAGATGCGATGTCTTGCCGAGTTTTGACTGACGACTAACAACTAATCCTTATTTGCTTTCGCCCTTGTTGCGATTCTTTTCTCTCGCCCTCGTTGCGATCGAGACCTTCCCTTTCTCTTGCCCTAGTTGCAATCGAGACCCTTGTTCCCGTAGTTAGTTGAACTACGTTTTGCTCTGATTCTCATTCCAGATGAGATACGTAGGCATAAGACGCGATGTCTTAGCGAGCACACTTCTCTTTAGACCATAGGTAGCCGAGCTACGAAGACTCTGATTCTCATACTCAGATGAGATACGTATGTAGTGGATGCGACATCCGTGCAAGTCATTTTCTTTTGACCTTTTCTTTTAGTAAATAGTACATTAGATATACCTACACCCTTTAGACAAGAACAACAAGAGTGGATCCCGTAGAGTACTACGGATGCGTAGGGGTGCTAATACCTTTCCTTCGCATAATCGACTCCCGAACCTAAGATTTGGTTGCGAGACCTTGTCTTTTCCTTTCCTTTCTCCAGGTTTTCTTCGAGCGTTTCCTTTCCCTCCTTTGGGATAAATAACGCACGGTGGCGACTTTTCTGTCATTTCTTTTTTTTCGCCGGTTGTTTTTTTCGCAGGTTGCGACAAGGGGGAGGTGATCAATTTAGGGTTGAGAGAGATAGAGAAAAATTAACAATTCAAAAGAGAAAAAAGATGAGAGAAACTTATTCCCGTTTTTCTACAACCAGTCTCACTAAATCGACAATCTTTGATTCGTTAATCGTCAGATCAAACTCAAAATTGGAGGGCGGGTTCGCAACATCTGTATCTAACTTTTGACCATTCAGAATTTCAAAAGAAAGTCTGAGCCGAGAGATATCTGCTTCGCACTGAAGCTGTAGATTTGGATAATTTTTTTAGCTTTTTGATTCTTATTTGTAAGCTAGTTTGCTTTGTGGTTTGCGGTTGTTAGCACTAGTTTATGAATCACTTTAAGAATCTCTTGTACCCTTAATTGATTATAGTGGAACTATTTCTTTGGTATGGACGACTCATGATTTTTACTCTTATATTGAAGGATTTTCCACCTTAAAATATCAATCTTCTTTTGTACATTTATTTGTTCGATTTATTGTCTTGTGTTTATTGTTGACCCTCAAGATTCCTACAAATATGGAGAATTTTATATCTAATACGTATTGATCTATTATTCTATCTTAATTTTCCATCAAAAAAAAATTATCCTATATACTCGACTTGCATATATTTACATTCACACTGGGGTGGGGCACCAAGCTTCAATTAGACAGAGTGACTACATTTAAAAAAATTATATATATATATATATATATATATATATATATATATTGATTATTTCACATTTATTAAATTAGTTAAACGGTTTGTTTTGCTAGTGCAAGGTCTCAAATTTGAACATCGGATGAATTTTACTTAAAATTATTTTTTTACTTTCCACTACACTATCTACCCGATTCTTTTCAATTTTAAAAATAATATAATTTATTTCATATATACTGTGTGATCCCCTCAATATAATACAGACATGTTCTTCAGTTAGACCAAAGTAGTCTCTAATTCCTTAAATTCTTCCATTTGTTTATCATTAACATCAATACTAAAAATCAAATTGTTAATTTGTTCTCCTTCTAGCCAATAATCCATGGAAAAAAGATGTAAAGTTATCACCCTTCATTCAACCATTACACACATGATCTTTGTGCTATTGAATACAATAGTTCACTCAATCAAAAAATAACTATGTAGTAATACCTAGACTACCAAGAAAATATATCAAACTTATATTGGAATTTAATAAAAAAATATATAAACCTCTAGTCATATATTATTTCATAATCATTTCAACTTATTACAATTCATTGAATACGCATAAGAAAATTAATTCTTTGTATATACATAGTACATTATACTATTATTTTAATTCTTATGTGTTTTTTATTTGTTTTTTAATCAATGATAACACTTCACTGATTAAACCAATCATCAAATTATAAGGGACAAAAAAGATAGAATTGTTTTTATGGGGTTTGAAGTTTTTAAAATCCAAAGGTAGCTCTATGTTCCCCGCCATTTCCGATATGACACGTGTAATGGTGGCGTAACGCGTGAAATGACGCGCTATGATAGTGCTGTGGGTTTAACTGAAACACTACTCCACATGATAGATCTAAGCTTCATGTTTTTGTTAACTATTTTACTTTTAGTTTGTGATATGATGCATTGCACTTGAGACCCAAAATAAGCAACCATTAGGGCGGTTTGCAAAGATCGATTCTTGTTAAGTAATTAAACAAATGTGTTTATCTCTGACAAGCTCCTATTAATCTTAGATTAGTCTATGTTCAATAGTTAACATGCTACGTTTGTTTGGTTATATGTTATTTTACCATCTCATGTGTCACTTTGCACACGTTTTTGTTTATAAGTTTTTATTAGTTAAATTAATATATAATGTAGGATGTCAATGGTTGGTTTACCTTTAAGAGCTTAATCATGTTTCAACTTTCAATTATTTCATTTTGTTTATATTTTGATTATGTTTATGAGTGTTTATGATGGTGAAAAAAAGTTTTTCACAATCAACAATATTGAAACATGAAGTTGAAAATAGTAAGGTCATAAAACATGTGGAAGAATTGGATAATAGCGAAGAAAGTGAGAAATAAGTTGACAAAATAGTTAGTGTAAAAGTTTTGAAGGAGTTGCAAATTAGTTAAGGTAGTTAGTTACTTAGAGCCTAAGCAATAATATGGTGTAGCTAGAACACTATAACTTGTGATGGAAGTCACCACACAAGTATAAATAGTACAATGTATTTAATGTTCATCAATGAGAATAATTTGGTTTATCATGTTGATTTTGATAATTCAATATGGTATCATAAATTCAATGAATTTTGGTAGTTTCTCATTCTTTTCTTCTTTCATCTCATCATCTTCATCTTCTTCAACTCTACATATTGAGTTGCAGAATCATCTTCCTTGTTGTGATCTACACCTTGATTTGCATATTCTTCTTCTTCATCCTTGATTTTATCGTTTAGTTATCATTCAGTTCTTGTAGTTTCCTTGTTAATCCAAGATGTTAGACGATATGCTTTGATCTAGAGGAGAGGTGAATAGATCCCAAGTAAAAAACTTTAACAAAAATTGTTTTGAAAATTTTAATGGCTAGCGGAAGTGACTCGTATCGAATCGTCTAAACTGAACGGCTACCAAAAAGCTCGGATATGCGTATATACAATCAAAGTATGATAATGAAAATAAATTTGATCAAAATCCTTTCAACCACAACCAATTGAATGTTGTACTAAAAGTAATGTCTATTCCAAATGATAAATACACAAAAACGCAATTGAGACAAATTATAGAACACCTTGTATGCAATCGATTTTATTTAGAAATTTGTATGGTTTTGCTGATCAACAAATCCAACCACAATCTAATAGATTGTGATCAACTTAACAAAACATTTTTCAAACGGTTATCAAAAGGTTTATCCAAACGTATTGATCACACAATCGATTAATTCAACAATTTGCAAATAAAACGTAAAAGAGAGAGAGAGGGGGAGAGAGAGAGAGAGAGGGGGGGGGGGTACACAAGGATTTATTTAAACGGTTTCTTAATCGGCCTCGCTGTGGATACATCTACCCTCAATTCGAACTTGTATTGAGATAATGAAATTAACCTTACTTTGCAAAATTCATTTACAAGAAAATATAGCAATTTAACCCTACAAACCATACGTTTGATGTTGATTCTAACACTTTCTCTTTCCTTGATATGAGCTTGATCAAGTCACCCAACAATGCCAATTTGATCCACCATCTCTCGCCTCTCATTTGCAAGAAACCCTCGTTCTTCAAAGCTTTCACTCGACCATATCCAAATTATGAATTGTTGTAACCCAAGATTTACCAATATGATTCACCATCTCACGCTACTCCTTTGCAAGAAACTCCCGTTCTTCAAAGCTTTCACTCGATCGGATCCAAACTGTGAATTGTTGTAACCTTGTCCAAAACCTTCAAAACCCTAATTGATCTTGAAGGAAACCCCCATCTTGATTTTCTTATTTGAAACCCTCAAAGATCTCAACCCAATTTACATTTCAACAATCTAAATTGGACGTTATCAACACTGATTCTAGATGGCACCCAAACAAAGAATGATTATATGTAGTTTGTTTGTGTGTATGCATAGAATGTAAGTTGAAGATGAAGAGACATTTTTGAAATCTCAGTTTCGTGTATGTTTACTCTAGAACCTTACTAGAAATGACGCATGTATGAGGTATTTATATGTATGCAAGTTGGAGGCAAAAGGAATTCAAAAGATTTGAAAAAATCATGAATTTTTGGAAAAATGTGTTGCATGTGTCGACCTATGTAAGCCATGTGTCTACATATTCGATACATGTGTCAATCTGTATAGATCATGCGTCGACACATACAGTCGGCACATCACACATAAGTTAAATGCTTTAAAAATAATTTACATGTGTTGACCTATAACTCATATGTGTCGACTCATAAAAAAATATCTTCTACGTGTCGACCTATAACACGTATGTGTCGACCTATAACACATATGTGTTTACCTATAGCACGTATATGTCGACACATAGACTATTTTTTCCATAAAAACTTGTTTTTAATGCATGAAACGTTTTCTAACTCATTTCAAAATGCTCTTATGTTTCCTAATGCTAAGATGCACATTAAGACTAAGAGGATGATATCCAATATACATAAATGCTCACATACTCCCACTTTTTGATGATGGAAAAACTTGAGATGATGTGTTTCGTGTCTTCATGAAGGCTCTCCCTGAATGTATGCATCTCAACTTCATCTTACAGATTCTCCCATTAACATAATGGTATAGATGAGAGGAGGAATACAAGCATCATAGATACACCCCTTAACATAATGGTATATATGAGAGGAGGAATACAAGCATCCTGGATATGGATCGGTGTATGCTAAAGCAAAAAGGCATGCCTAAATCATTATGGGGTGAAGTAGTTACTACTGTTGCATATATGCTAAACAGATGTCCAATAAGGAGATTGAATAATAAGGTTCCAAAGAAGGTATGGAGTGGCAAGAAACCATATGTGAACCACCTTAAAGTGTTTGGCTCAGTTTGTTACAAACATGTGCCTAATGCTAGAAGGGAAAATATGGATGACAATAGTTAAGCCATGATTCTGGTTGATTATCACAAAACGGGTGCTTATAGATTGTTTAATCCAATCATTGAGAAGATTATAATCAATAGAGACATTATTACTGATGAAAATGAAGCATGGAATTGGTAATCAAATAGCACAGGTAGTAAACCTTTAATGAACTCAGGGTTGAAGGAAGAGTTAGAAGAAGATGATTATGATATACCAACTGACTTGCATGAAGATATGCCTATGGTCATTTAGAGGCCTCGGAGAACAAGGATACTCCCAGAAAGATTAGAAGATTGTGAGGTAATTGTTGAGAATAAGGTTATAGAGGATGGAGATCTTGTTCATTTTTCCTTACTAGCTAATGCAGAACCTATCAACCATAATGAAGAAATGAAGAGTGAAGCATGGAATAATGTTATGGTTGAAGAGTTGGCAATAATAAAAAGGAATCATACATGGAAACTTGTCAAGTTACCATCCAACACAAAGCAATTGAGGTAAAATGGATCTATAAGCTAAAGAATAATCCTAATGGCTCAATAGTTAAGCATAAGGTCAGGATAGTACCAAGAGGATTTCTGTAGAGAACAGGTATTGGCTACTCAAAAGTGTGTGCTCTAGTTTCTAGATTAAAACAATTAGGTTGGTAGTTTCCTTGGTCTGCAAGAAAATATGGTTGACATACCATCTTGATGTGAAATCTGCATTTCTCTATTGACCATTAGATTAAGAGGTCTATGTCACACAACCTCTAGGTTTTGTGAAATAAAGGAAAGAAAAAATGGTGTATAGATTGCACAAAGCCCTCTATGGCCTCAAATAGGCACCAAGGGAATGGAACAAGAAAATTGACTCATACTTGATGGAATTGGATTTTATCAAATATAGATTTGAATATGGTGTATATGTGTAGTCCAAAGGAGGTGACATAATAATCATTTGTCTGTATGTTGATGATTTATTGGTCACAGGAAACAATATCAAAGATCTGGACAACTTCAAGCAGTTGATGATGAAGAAATTTGAAATTTCAGATTTGGGAGATCTATCATATTAATTAGGCATGTAGTTTCTAAGAATTGGAAAAGGTATGATCCCGCATCAAAGAAAGTATGTTAAAGAAGTTCTTAAGAGATTTAACATGCTTGAATCTAGCCATGCAGCTTCACCTGAAGCAAACTTGAAACTTGAGAAGAATGGGATAAGGACAAGGTCAATGCAACCCTGTTTAAGTAGATAGTATTCTCATTGAGATACTTATGCAATAACAGATCTGACATAGGGTTTGCAGTTGGCCTGATAAGCAGATACATGGATGATCCAAAGTTATCACACATGAAAGCTGCAAGGAGAATTCTAAGATACCTAAATGGAACCAAAAATTGTGGTCTCTTGTTTCCTAGCAACACAAGTGATGATGATGCAGTAATCACATGTTATTCAGACTCAAATTGATGTGGAGATAGCTCTGACATAAGAAGTACAAGATGCTATTTTTCAAGGTTTTTGGAGCCCCAATCTCATGGTGCTCAAAGAAGTAACCAGTTGTGGAATTGTTTCCATGTGAAGCTGAATACATAGCAAGATCCTATGTAGTACGCCAAATAATTTGGATTGAATTAGTGCTGAAGGAATTAAAGATTACAGTTAGAAAACCACATGTTCTTCAATTGGATAACAGGTCAACTATCAACTTGGCAAGGAATCTTGTTCTTCATGGCAGGAGCAAGCACATAGAAATCAGGTTTCATTTCTTGAAGGAACATGTGACTTAAGGAAAGCTTGAAGTAAGACATTGTTCAAGTGAATCTCAGTTGGCTGACATCTTCCCTAAAGGATTGAAAGTTGAGAGATTTTTTACTCTTAAGCAAAAGTTAGGAATGGTTCAATTCAATATTAGACTGTTTTGATGTTTTGTTGTAATACTTAGAATGAATTATAAGAGGGTATGTTGTTAGTTAATCCATTTAAGGTAATTAAAAGGTGGTTAGTTAGCTAGTAGTTATTTGAGTCGATTATTTGGATTATAAGTCACACAACATTTATATATAAGTAAAGTGTTGAGTTTCATTTTAAACTAACTTCTCCAATATTAATACAAAATCTTGTCTTCGACATCTTCTCCCACATATTACATATTCTCTATTTCTCTTCGGTAAGTTGTCATTAATTTTTATTACTTTCTATTTTCTATTTTAAATAGAACAATTTAGTTACCTTTTGTGATGTATGTCTTTTGGTCATAAGTAGTATGATTATTAGCACGATCTTTTGTGTGCTTTATGGAATGTGCCTTTGTACTTGTTTAGTGTACTAATCTAGCAAAGCAATTAGCTTGAATCTAGACCTTATTGAAGTTAACTTATAAGCAGTTTTTAAAAAGGCAGAAATTAAATATAAATTTTTTAAATTACTTTAAACATAACCATAATTAAGAAATTAAAGATATCTAAAACATAAAAGAATCCTGCTGAATAATAAAATGCTATCCTTGTCCAAAAAATGATAATATTATTAGCAACAAATAGTTGGATAGACATGGGAGTGTTATAAATATGTCTATATCATAAAATACACTAAATACTAAATTCATATTTTAATCATTTGTTTATACATTTGAACAACTAAGCCATATTCTGTTATGTTTTGTCTGCTTGATGAACTCTGTCAAATTAGTCATTTCTATGTGACAGTCTGTTTAATTAATTAGTAGCTTTCGTACATCCACATCAATTTAACAACTGCCACGTGGCACGCTGACTTTTGTGACATTTGGCAATAATATTAATTATTTTTGGGAAATAATAAATATATATGGTTTTTATAGTTATGTGCTTTTTCTTTCTTAGAATATTATAATTGAAATGCCAGTTAACACTCAATCATCCCTTCTGGATATGATGATTAATATACACAAGCAAGTTGTGAAGCTTTCTTCTTTTTTTTTTCGAAAAGGAAAATCGATGTCGTGGTATTACGATATACATACATTAAACAAATATACATATTTAATATTGAATGAAATTATGTTTGAGTTGGCAGTATGTATGAAAGAGTGAAGATGTGTTACCTCAAATATTCAAATTTTTGTCAAGCATAAAAAAATCGATGTCGTGGTATTACGATAGACATACATTAAACAACATAAATTTTTTGAGTAGATTCATTTAACACTTTTGACTTGAATCATTTAAGTGATTATACACTGATTTTGTGCTATTTCACAAGCACCTATATAAAACTCTATTTTCATATGTTTTTGAGGTTCAGATCAAATCATTATTAGAGTGGTTATTAGAAAAATTTGTCATCTCTTAAAAAAAACAAAAAGCTTTATCTTGTGCATAAAGATTCATCCACATTGTGAGTGTGTGATTGTTTAGTGAGAAAAACAATTAGTTTGCTAATGATTGTTTAGTGGACACAAGATTTGTAAGACACAATGTTACACTTTCACCATTTGGATCCTTGAAACAAGGCCTCAGGAAGGAGATGTCGTGTTCGCACAACACATGATTTTTTTTTATATGTAGTGTTAGGGTTTGCAAGAAAATCTAACCGACATTGGCTCCTCTAGGGAGGCCATTAGCATGGAAATATTTCATGGTCGGCTCTTATACATTGAAGGACTCATATATATATATATATATATATATATATATATATATATATATATATATATATATATATATATATATATATATATATATATATATATATATATATATATATATATCACAACTCCAAGCACAAAACAAATTCTTTGTACAATCTCTTCAAAATTTGTGTGACATATTGGTTTCTAATTTTTCATTATCTTGCCTCAAAGGTCTCTATCAATCAAGATACGTGGAGAGACTTACAAAGTTGGACTCAAATATTGTAGGAATAATTTACATGATAAATTGACCACTAGGAAAGGTAACATGTCATTAAAGGCATCAGAATCACGTAAAAAACTCATGAAGTTATGAAGTCCAATTATTAATTAATATTTTGCTCATTGGGGATATTGACCATTTATTTCTTATATGCAAGTACATTTTATTTTTCTACCATTTGATGGAGCAATTGTTTGGCACGAACATTCATAGAACTATTTACAAAAGCTTATTTAAATTTGCTGGTAGAAATTGGAGCTCTCAATTTCAGAATTTGATCATGACTCTCAGCATAATAATTATTTTAAAAATTTGGCACACAAGAAATGATATCAGGTTACAAAATGGTAAAATTGACTTTGATATAAACATTCTTCATGTTAAACAATTATTATATATGACATATAGTTCTTTCAAGGGGCACATGTACTCTTAAATTCACGAGTTTACAATTATTAAATGTTTTTACCCCAAATGTCGACCAACTCCCGAACCTATAATCATACAAGTTAATTGGTGTTTTCCTAATCATAATTAGATTAAGTGCAACATAGATGGAGGTTCAAGAAGAAGTCCCATAATATCAACTTGTGGTGGCATATTTAGAGATAATTTAGGAATATTCTTGGGAGATTTGTTAGCTTAGATTTGAGTTTCCACCTCCTTTCAAGTTGAATTACATTGAATATGTTTTCTATCGAATATGCTAATAGGAGGAATTTGAAGAAATCGTTAACTTGAAACTGACTAAATGTTAGTCATTCGTGTAGTTTCTAATGTGAATATTGTCTCTTGCATTTTTTAACTAAATGGAGAATATGTTACCCACTATATGCTCCTTTAGATTTAATACATTTCAAATTTTTAGAGAGGGAAATGCATGTGCAAATAGATTAGTCAATGCATATTTTTTTGTTGATATGACTCTTTGTGGAATTTATTTCTTATTTGCGTTTTTGAAATATTTTTTAAGGTTATGACAGACATATACAACTATCGATTTTGTTAAATTTTTAATGTATTATATTTTATGTCTTTGGCCATTCATATGTTACTTGACACTCTGAGAAAATGAAGACTTGCTCTGCCGATAACGGCTAGTTTTCACCGGTACCTTCTCTCACGGTTGCTGCAACTTCTTCTTCTTACTTCTTTCCTCTTCTCATTATGGACGTTCATCATCTTTTCCCGAAAACATGCATTAACCCTATATCCATATCAAACATGAAGAAAACAAATCAATAAAGTGGAAAATCTTTTGCATCTGTCGTTTCAAATAAAGTTTGTAATATACCTTTGAGTAAATTTCCAATCTCTTGCCTAAAAGGTGATAGGCTTTCCATCACAATCCAGAGGATGAATACATCCTTAGGGTGGAAATATGAAAGCATCATTTACATGTAAGAGTGGTTTGTTTAAAAATATCAATGTTATTAACAGTTGTAAATTTGAAGAATAAGCTTATGGAACGGTGGCCCTCTATGGGGAAATGAGGTGTCGCTTTCTTATGTAAAGGATTCTTCGAATTCACTTTTTCTTCTCTAGAAGATGTTAAAAAAGTGAGATCGGTTAAATCCTGGATCTTATCTCAGGGAATTCTCAAACGGTTCCCCTGGTCAAAGGACTTTGTTTCTTCTACTCTTAAACAAACTTCTGCTCAAGTTTGGATCCAAATTCATGGCCTCTCCCAAGAATATTGGAGACCAGGGCCGACCTAATCAATCTGGGGGCCCTGTTATAATTTAAAAAATAGGTCTAAAAATATTAATTTATACTAAGTTTTTTTTTAAAAAAAATCGATAAATGCATAGATTTTAAAAATAAATTATGATTTTATACCTCATTTTAAAAAATAGGTGTAAAATAGATTTTGAAAACATACTATGATTCTACATATGTTTTTAAAAAATAGGTGTAAAATATATTTTTTTAGAAATTAAAAACAAAGTGGGCCCTCCAAAACTTGGGGCCCAGTGCTGTAGCACATGTTGTACCTGCACTGGGCCGACCCTGTTGGAGAAACCACATTATCTTAGTTATTGCGAGCAGTGTAAAACACATATCTGCGTTGATTCATCTTCCAACAAATTATCTTTTGAATGATCTTTTGAACACTTCGTTAGAGTTTTGGTGGACCTAGATTTAATATAAGAATCCAACTTTAAAATTTTAGTAGAACATGTTGGGTTCGCTTTATTTGTTGACATTGAATATGAAAAGGTCTCTGAGTTTTGCTCTTTTTTCTATTGTATTGGTCATTCCCTAATTAACTGCAAAAGTAAGGAACAATCTCAAGGTAAGGAGAAGAAAACAGTCCATAAACCGGCTAAGACTGTTTATACTCCCGTGGGAAAGAAAATAGTTACATAAGAAGGAACTAACACGGATTTGGAATATGTCATTCAATATAACTTGGGTACAAAACCAATCGTAGACACAAGAGAATCCGAAAAAGACGATCTCGTCAAAGTTGTTGACAAAGGAGGCATTATGCAAGTAAGAGAAATAAATGGAAGCTTAGAAGGTGAGTTTATTGATACTACTCAAATGGAGGAGGTAGTCCCTGAAACTCAAGCCATTGTTGAATTTCAAAAGGAACAAGTGAAAGACTTTTTAGAAAAGTCTTGGGCAAACATGGCTTAGTAGGTGAATGATAAAGATAAGGGCATTGACTACATTCTTGAAAAGGAGTTTCAAGTGGTTACTTCAAGAAGAAGAAACAGAAAATCAAAATCCACTAGAAACATTATACCTACGTTTAGTCCTCTAGGCTTCCCTTAGAAGACTGATTACTACTAACAATCTTGACCTGGTGTTCATTGTTGAACCCTAGACGAGCTTCTCTAATTTTCCTCAAAATTGGCTTAAGAATATGGATCTTAAGCCTTTCGATTTTAACCAAAGGGTTGGATTTATGCCAAATCTTTGTTGTTTTTGTAAGTATAGTATCAATCATATGATTGTTAAATGTGATGACCAACATGTTTCTTTTACTGTGGAAATTCAAAACATAACTTTAGGCTTCTCTATTATATATGCTTCTACATGTCATCTGTAACACCCTGGTATAATTAACCATTTATTTATTTATTGATTGATTTATTTAATTAAATTATTTAAATAATTATTTTATGTGATTTATGATGTGTTTGGCCGGTGACGACGTTTGTGGTAAATTGTGTTGATTTAATTGGTTTTGGTAGGAATTAGTTAATTGAATAATGGGAAATTAGTAGAAAGTTGATAGAATATTAAGAGGTGGGTAAAAAGTGTAAATAATGGGAATTGGATGGTTAGTAGGGAGTACTCATGTTTGAGTTAGGCCAAAAGTTGAATTAAGAGAAGTTAATTAGGTTATCTTATATATTTAGAAAATGAGAAGAAATAAGGGGTTTTTATAGCACTCTGTCAGAACGTGAAAAAGAGAAGAATATGAGAGCTAGGGCTTGGGAAGAAGGAACCATGGGAGCTTGCTTGCTTATGTTTTTGTTGGAATTACAAGTTAATGAGAGAGATTATTTATCTAAGGGTGCCTTGATCATGAAAGGGTAGAGAGGTTTCCCTTAACCTCCAATAGGGTTTTTCTTTTCTCTTTTGCTTGATATGAATACGATAGATGGTGCTTATGATTCATTTTTCACCATGAATTGTTGTGATGATTATGTTTGATGTTGTGTTGTTTTATAGTTCGTGAGTCAATTGATTACATGATGAATTTGTGTTGAAATTGGGTGTTTTAGGGTATGGACATAATTGAGTAATTCATGATAAAATTAATGGATTAATGTTAATCAGTGAGTAATTAATGTATTTTATCATAGTAGAATGTGTATTTGATGCTTTTGAATGATATAATAAGGGTTAGGGGTGATGTATGAGGGATATGGGATGAGGAAGATGAACGTTATTGTGGAAACTGGGATTTCTGGAAATTTAACTGATGGCAATCGATTGACACCGTATTTCAATCGATTGCATGCGTGTTATTTTAGAAAAAAACTAGAAAATTCAACTATGACAATCGAATAATACAAGGGATTAATCGATTGCATGTAGCCAATAAGAGAAAAATTGAGAAGGCAGTGTGTAAATGAATTTGATGTTAATCGATTGACATCCCATGTCAATCGATTGATGTTGGCTTATTTTTGAATTTTTTTGAACTGAAACATGTTTTATTACCTGACTATTTTTGCCGTAACTTTAGTTTTGGAAGCCCAAATGAGGTGGCGTTTGAAGTGTTAAAGAGAAAACACATAGAGATACCTCATGTTAGTGAGTTATGAGATAATTGATGTGTGAATGTATGCTTAATATGTGAATATATGTTGTGATTTTTATGTATAATTGTGTGAATTATTATATATGTTTTCTTATGAATGATGAGATGAGTGATTCAGATTGAAAACTACTAGTGATGCATTGAATGTATGATGGATTATAGTTATAGTGGGACTATAATCATTACTATGATGTTGTTGTGTGATTGTTTACAGTCAGAGTGGGATTGTATTCATTGTTGTGTTGATGTCATTACATTGTTATAAGTCATACATCATGTGTTGTCATTGTTGTGAAAGAGACGAATCACGAGTTCATAGCGGGGACTAGTGACTTGTCCCAAGCTCATAGTGGGGGATTGGAGATTAAAGTGAGGGATCAGGGTTTAGAGTGAGGACCCAGTTCATATGAAGAACCAAATGTTGAGTCGGTACCACATGCATATACAGTTGAGTTCTGAACTCGATTCATAGTGGAGACCGTGACGAGCATGAGTTGATTTGATGTTGCATTGCATTATATGATGTTTGTGAAAATGAAATGTTTGTGTAATGATGAATACTCCTGTATGATTTATGTTGTTGGTGATTAGTCATGATGTGGGTGAATTATGAATACATGATATCTTGGTACATGTTTGATATGTGCATGATGGTAATGTGTGAATCTACTCTGATTATTTTGTGCACCAATTCTTATTATCACCCCCCCCCCCCCTTTGTGTTGTTGCGTTTGTACTCCTCTAGAGTACAGATAGCAGGTACATGAGTATGAGCTTGATGTAGAGGATGGTGTTGTGCCTCTTTAGTTGCTTGTCGATCGAGTCATATAGTTGGAGTCGCTCTGATATGTAATACGGAGGACGATGTTCTTTTATTCTGATTATGTTGTATATTTTTCCTTCAATTTTTTACGACAAACCATTTTTCAAACTAATAATGTTGTTAAGGCATTTCAATGCCAGGTATTTTATAATTTCCGCTACTTATCAAATGAGTTTGTTTTCAAATTATGTGGTTCATGTATGTGTTGTCGTTGAGGTTTGAGTAGCATTTTACATTAAGGATTTATGTTTTATTTGATTAATTATCGAGTCGGGAAGTAGGATGTTACATTATCTGCATATAATACATTTATGGAATAACCTTAGTATTCCAATTCCTAGCACACCTTGTTGTTTTATAAGTTATTTTAATGCAATAATTAGTAATGATGAGTATAAAGGTAGTCACATACCTGTTATAACTCCTATGAATATTTTTTTTTCAATTGGTTTGATTCTAATCACTTTATTCACCTTCCTACTATAGGAAACAAGTATACCTGGAATAGTGGTAGGAAGGGAAGACAGTTAACTGAAAAATATTAGATAAAGTGGTTTGTAATGTTGATTTTCTTGATGCTTTCTCCATTGTGGTTTGCAATACCCTTACCAAAGTGAAACCTGATCACTATCCCATTATGTTGACATGTGACTTTGATGAATTCAGGTTTATGTCTCAATTTAAGTTTCTAAAAATGTGGTCCCTCAATGAGGAATGCACTGAGGTTATCAAGAAAACTTGGAGGAATAAAGTGTTTGGTTTTCCAATGTGTATTTTGGACAAGAAATTAAGAGTCCTCAAAGCTAATTTAAAAGTTTGGAATAAAACTAAATTTGGTAATGTTAAAACCAAGGTTATAGAAGCTGAAAAAGTTCTTAAGGACTTGCAATCTAAAATTGATCTTATTGGTTATAATGATCTTTTGCAGGCTAAAAGAAATGAAGGCTCAAAATGATCTTGAAGTTGCCTTAAATTTGGAAGAAGAGTTTTGGAAAGAGAAGTCTAGATTGAATTGGCATTTATCTGGGGATATGAACACTGATTTTTTTCATACTTATGCTAAAATCAGAAGGAAAAGTAACTTAATTTCTTCCTTGACCATCAATGATAATGTTATTACAGACAAAATAATTATGGAAAATCATATTGAGCATCATTTCATTAATTTGTTTAATCAGGAGACTGTTTTACAGGATAATGGTATGCCCTAAGATGGTGGATCACCAAACTAACTTCATGCTCATAATGGTTCCTTCTTCTGAGGAGATTCATAGGACATTCATGAAGTTAAATTGTGATTCTTCCCCTGAGACTAATGGGTTTGGTGTTTTCTTCTACCAAAAATATTAAGATATTATTAAAGTTGATGTCATTTATGTTGTTTCTCAATTCTTTTGAAGGATTGGATTCTCTTCCATTATAATGTTAACATTATTGTTCTTATTGCTAAAATTAATGAGGCTAGTAACTTAAATCTTTTAAGGCCTATAACTCTTGCTAATTTCAAGCATAAGGGAGTCACTAAGATCATTGATGATATGCTTTCTACTATTCTCCATGTCTTGTTCTCCCTGGAGAAAAAATGGTTCGTCAATGGTACAAGCATTAGGGAGAGTATATGTCTTACCTTTGAAGCTATAAAACATTTAAATAATAAGAGCTTTGGTAGAAATGTGGTTCTAAAGATTGACATTTCTAAGGCCTTTAACACCCTTAGTTTACCTTTCATTATTAAAACTCTTAAATGCTTTGGGTTCAATGGTAAGTTTTGCAAGTGGATTCTTATAATTCTTCAATCTTCTTTTCTTTCCATTGGCTTAAATTGCAGGCAAATAAGTTTCTTTAATGTTAGAAAATTAATTTAAATAAATGGATTGATTCTAGAATCATGAATAAAATCACTTTCCTTATCAGTATTTCAAGCACTTTCAAATGTATTAGAGTTGGAACACAAAAATACCTAGGATAATTCAGCTTATATTCGAGTTTGCACAAGACAGGTGAAAATTCGAATGTAGGAAAGATGAAATATGAATTTTTTTGTGAAGATGATAGACTTTGTGTTGTATTTTTTTAAATTCAGAATGCTCAATTTATAGGGCAAAGTGGTGATGTTTCATAAGATTGTGACCCTTGATGAAACACACACTTTCAGCAACACTTTTACCAAATATTGCATTGTTTCGCCTGCAACAACAATTTTACCAAATGTTGCACTGTTTCGCCTACATCAACATTTTTACCAAATGTTGCACTATTTCACCTACAATAGCACTTTTACCAAATGTTGCACTATTTCGTCTACAACGGCAGTTCGGAGGCATTCCTCATTCTGATTGCATTCTACAACACTTCACGAAGTGTTCCCTATTTTTGAATTCATAATATAAACTACCTAATGCAACACTTTACAAAGTGTTGCATATTTCTGAATTAAAAATATGCATATTTTCTTGTAATTTTGGAGCACGCCCATGGTTATTAATTATTATTAGTTACAAAAACACCCTACTTGTTCTAATAATGACAAGACTAATTCTAGAAAACGAGAAACACATAATACTAATACAATTAAGTATCTTTTGATTATAAACTTAACCTTAGTAAGGACAACACTGAGTCTAATCAAAATGTTAGGTAGCAATGCTTTTAAACTATTATTCATTGTGATTAGACTGGCGTTACTTTACACACATTCTTTAATGGCTCTTCACCTACATTTCTCGCCTAACACTTATTTATGGCCATATGCTTTCCTATTTCATTAATTTTCTGTGAGAGAAATTCTAACTCTCACTTTGAGATGACACCATCTCGAAATTCAAAAAGGTGAAGTTCACTTTGTATCCTTTTCCATGGGACACATATTCTCGATATTGAACTTCATTAAGAGTTTGAAAAAATTCAACCCTCAATTTTCAATAGTCGCACAAACATCCAAATCAATGTCTTGTTGTTACCCATTGAATCTTGAGGTTAATGTTTTGTTAATGTAAGATTGGGTTGTCGCCGATGTTGAAAATCTTATTCAAGGAGTTTCAATCTCATACCTAACTATCGAGTTAGTCTTTACTACATCTCTCCCCATTGGCTTAGTAAATGAATCAGCCACATTATAGGTTGTCCGTATATGTGTGAGTGAAATAATTCCACCCTTAATTAATTTACTCACAAAAGAATGTCTATGTCTTATGTGCGTATACTTTCCATTATACACTTTATTGTATGCTTTAGCTAAAGTGGCTTGACAATCACAATGTATCAACACCTTTGAAGTGTTGCCTTTATCCAATGAAACTTTCAACAAAATATTCCTCAACCATTCATCTTCTTAACCAACGAAAGCAAGAGCCCTAAACTCTAATTCTATGATTGAGAGAGTGATACACATTTGTTTCTTGCTCTTCTAAGAAATTGCACCCTCGGCTACTGTAAATATCCACCCAAATGCATATTTATGATATTCAACACTCGATATCCAACTCGAATTGGCATACCATTCTAATACGGAAAGAAACCTACCATAATGGAGGCCAAGATATTTGGTTTTCAGAAGATAGCCGAAAATCATAATAATGCCCTTCCAGTGCTCACTATTTGGATTGCTAGTAAAATCTGCTCATTTTACTAACTACGTGTTCTATATCGGGTCTAGTACATTATATCAAGTACATTAGACATCAAATTTCACTTGCATATTCCAATTGAGCCACAACTCTACCATCATTCATTTGGAGTTTGACACTAGGATCAAATGGAGTAGTTGTCGCACCCCAAAATTTGACTTTGGCTTTGTTGACCACATCTTGATTAATCTCGTTGTCTCGTATTCATCTCAATTTCTTAAACTTCGCGTGACAAATGGTTTGATTAGGTTTTGTGTGTTTTCGTTGCTTACCGTGTTGTATTTCATTGTTTTAGCAAAACCTGGCCGATATCGTTGCCTCGTATTTATCTCGCTTATCTCTGTTGTGCGTGGCATCGCTTCGATTAGGTTTTGTGCGTTTTTATCTATTTAATTGTTTGTTTGTCGGTATTTTGACTGTATTTCGAATATATTAGAGTTTTCGTATTGTCCGATTATTTGTGATTGTGTTTGTCAGCGTTTTCGTGATGTCGTGTTGATTTTATTATTGCCTAGGGTTATTTATTTAATTACGTGTTGTGCCGTGTGATTTAATCGAGTCTGTTTGAGTCGTGTTGTTGATTTTACTGGTTTACCGGTTTACTGGTTTATTGGTTTTATCAATTTGTCTGTTTTGCTGTGCAAATTGTCATCGTTTTTATCGCGTTCGTGTCGCTCGATTTTATCGTATTTTAATCGTGTGTCGTTCATATTATTTGTGCTTAATATTAATTGTGTTTAATTGTTAATTAGTTTATTTAATTAGGATTAATATTATATTAGTTTATTATTATTATTATATAATATATAAATATATATTATTAATTTATGTTAGATATTTTTTAGGTTTCTTATTGTTTAAGTAATCTAAATATATATTATTAATTTATATTAGATATTTTTTAGGTTTTTTATTGTTTAAGTAATCTAAATATATATTATTAATTTATGTTAGATATTTTTTAGGTTTCTTATTGTTTAAGTAATCTAAATATATATTATTAATTTATGTTAGATATTTTTTAGGTTTTTTATTGTTTAAGTAATCTATATATATATATATATATATATATATATATATATATATATATATATATAGATGTGGTTAGTAAAAAAAAGGAGAGGTGGATCAGTAAGGAAAAAAACGTGTGGTGAGAGAAACAGAGAATTGAAAAGAAATATTTTTCCAAAAGCATTACCGTATTTCACTTGTTCTTCATTTTCGGTAACCCAAAATCGTCCTGATTATTCACCGAAACACAAAACCGATTTCATATCTTTGAAGTTCGTTGAGTCCAGGTCACAAATATCCAAGGTTCATTTCATTCCGGCGTCGTTTCACCGATCAAAAGCGACGTTGAAGTCAGGTACTCACGAAGGCAGCCAGCACTGCGTCGGTGACGGTTTCCAGCTTTCGGTCGATCATTTGGACGATCAGAAGTTCATCCTCTTCACACAAGATAATATTCTTCACTTATCTCTGAAATCGGCAAAATTCCGGCTTGCCGACATGTGTTTTAATATATTATTTATCTAAATATATATATATATATATATATATATATATATATATATATATATATATATATATATTTTTATCTATTATATATCTAAATATATATATATATATATATATATATATATATATATATATATATATATATATATATATATATTTTTTGTCTATTATATATTATTTGTCTAAATGTACATATATATTATTTTGTCTACTATATATTTATTGTCTAAATATAAATATATATATATATATATATATATATATATATATATATATATATATATATATATATATATATATATATATATATATATATATATATATATATATATATATATTACTTTTATTTACTAAATATTGTTTATCTTTTATTATTATTTTGCATATATGTTTTATTTAAATGTTAGTTAAATTAATTATTTGTTTAAATGTTTATTTTAATTAAATGTTTATTTATATCAAATATTTATTTTGTCTAAAGTAAATGTTTATATTGTTTTTTTATATTTGTTTATGTTGTTACTAACCGTTTCGTTTCAGTTTCAGCTCGATTAACTCCACTAACTATTCGTAATACTAACTATTCATAGTTAACTGTGTTGTAATAATTTACTTTCTCGCATTTTTTATGTTCTGTATTGTGTGTTTAATCGTATTGTTCACGTTTTATGTTAAAAAATCGAAAAATCCAAAAAGAGAAACCCGATGCGATTCCAACGGTCGCCGTTTAAGAAACCCTTTTCACACACTCACAAGCTTACTCTTGGGCTTCCTTATAATGAGCCCATTTATGTATTGTTTCAGGGTTTAGGCTCATTCAAATCTTTTTCCAGCTTTGGCTTTTCAGTTTAAAAACATTTTCAAAAGGACGTGTCAGTCTCGAAGCCTCCCGCCTAGGTCGAGCAAGAGATGGCAAGACACGCCAATCTAAAATCAACAAAACAGACTTTCCCCTTTTCTTTTGGGAGAACTACGTGGATTCTGATTTCTCCATCGCGCATTGGAGATACGTAGGCATGAAGTATACGACTTTATCGAGTCCAAAAAGCAATAAAATCAAGTTCTTTTCTCATCTCCCCAATCAAACGATCAAAGCGAAAAAAGCAAAACATTCACATAAACATAAGCAAAAAGGTTCCTGTGGAGTACCACAGATGTAGAGGGTGCTAATACCTTCCCTTTGCATAACCAACCCCCGAACCCGTAACTCTAAAGGGATTTATCGTTATTTTTCCCTTCCTCTTTTTGGATAAAATAAAAGACGGTGGCGACTCTTGCATTTAAAATATTTTTCAAACGGGTTAAGTTCAATCAATACTTAATCTCGTGAAAAATCCCGCCGCGACAGAATGGCGACTCTGCTGGGGAGTTATTGTAACACCCTTCTACCCCAAACGACATATTTAATTAGATTATCAGAGTACAACATGTAGAAGAGTTTACATTTCTTAAAACATAACACTTATCGCATCACAACATAAATCATAGTATTTATTTTATTAAAACTTCGCAGCGGACAACAACATAAATATTATAAAAATGTTTCAACATTATCTCAACAAATTAGTCATCATAAACAACGTAAATAATAATAATTTAGCTATCGAATCCCATAATCCCCGGTGTCACATGACCAGAGCCTTTGACTCGACTCTGTAGAATAACTCTACACTTATTCTTCGAACCTCAACAATAGCTACTCCACTTTATCTGCACATTGCTCATCATAGATGAACATAAACACATGCAGAAGGGGTGAGAATTACCTTATTAAATAATAATATAACGACAGAAATATAAACATAAATATATTTCACATATGCCAACACAATTCATCATAATCATCATAATCCATAAACTCATGAACATCAACAACACAACACATCAAATGCAATGCACACACCCATGCATGACTCAACACGACTCGGTATACCCATTTTGTGACCAACTACAGGATCACTACTCCCAGATTCATCACCATAGAATCCGAGTTCCCCACAAGGAACCAAGCCTCTCAACAAGCCCGGAGTCGACAACATCATTGGAACTCAGTCCGTTCATCACTAGGCATCGGCCTTTCATGAATGCATGCACATCAAACATGCATCATAATCAACATAGCAACAACAACATCATATAGTCATGTTATCATCCTCATTAACACATTCTATCACAAAAGCATATCACATCATGCCACACGATCAAACACAGTATTAGCACGCTCTACTAATATCTATACCATTCAAAGCAACGGGAAATGATCCCTCGTATACCATGCATCAGCTAAGTTACCTCGCTCAGCCTAAACAACCAAAAACTGCACAACAACAGCCCAGGAAGACCACAAGTCTGCCCATACGCGTATTGCCTATGCCCATACGCGTATTGCCCACGCCTGGCCAAATCCATACGCGTATTGCCCATGTCCATACGCGTATGCTACGCGTATCCCATTCCCATACGCGTACCAACAGAGACCAAAACACGTTCAAAACATCATCTTCCTCATCCATACGCGTATTGCCTAGTGCCATACGCGTACCAGCCATCTCATACGCGTATTGCCTAGTGCCATACGCGTATGACCAGAAACCAGATTTCCAGATCTGCAATGGCTTTCTCTGCTACGAGATCTATCCAAATTCATCCTTCCACAGTCCAAATCTCACACAAAATCACTCATATCATCTAATACTAATAGTCCCCTATTCGATTTCCCAAATCCTAACATCATTGCATATAATTTCTACGAATCCCTTCGATTAAAATCCCAATTTCGTTTATCCAATATTTCACCATTTTCAGCATATTATTGTTTAATAAGGTTCAGACCCCTTACCTCTTTGGATTGAAGGAAGCTCCGAGTAATCTTTGGCCTTTTTCCTCTTCCTTCTCTTTCTCTTCAGCGTTTCCCTTTCTCTCTGACTCTGAGACACAATACGTGAAAAACCAACTCTGAGTTCTCCTTTGGAATCTTTTATCCAATTTCCACTTTTACCCTTCCACTCTTCATATTCCACTTATTTTATTTATTTAATTATTATTAAAAATAAATAACATCTATAATAATAATAAAAATAATCCAATAATTCAACCTTATTTAATTAAATTAATAAAATAATTATTAACTCAATTAAACAATTTTCTTATTTTAATCGGGGTGTTACAACTCTCCCCCACTAAAAGAGTTTTCGTCCTCGAAAACATACCTCAAGCAAATAGAGCCGGATACGACTCCTTCATCTGATCTTCACGCTCCCAAGTCAAGCTCTCACCAGCTGGACCTCCCCAAACAACTTTCACTAGAGCAATCTTCTTACCTCTCAGGGTCTTCTCTTCTCGGTCATCTATCCGAATTGGCAACACCTCAACAGTCAAATTATCCCTCACCTGGATATCATCCAACTGAACAACATGCGAAGGATCCGCAATATATTTTCTCAACTGAGATACATGAAACACATCATGCAGATTAGAAAGCGACGGCGGTAAAGCTATCCGATACGCCACTTCCCCAACCCTCTTCAAAATCTGATACGGACCCACAAACCTCGGAGTAAGCTTTTTAGACTTTAAAGCTCTACCCACACCTGTCGTCGGAGTAACTCTCAAGAACACATGATCTCCCTCTTGGAACTCAAGTGCCTTCCTCCTCTTATCATGATAACTCTTCTGACGACTCTGAGAAATCTTCATTTTCTCCTGAATCATCTTAACCCTTTCAGTCGTCTGCTGCACAATCTCAGGTCCGAGTACAACACTCTCACCTGATTCATACCAACACAATGGAGTTCTACACCTCCTACCATACAATGCTTCATATGGAGCCATACCGATACTAGCATGAAAACTATTATTATAAGTAAACTCCACCAACGGCAAATAACTATCCCAAGAACCACTCTGCTCCAACACACAAGCTCTCAACAAATCCTCCAAGGATTGGATAGTTCTTTCAGTCTGACCATCAGTCTGAGGATGATAAGCTGAACTCAACCTCAACTTAGTCCCCAACGCTTTCTGCAAACTTTCCCAAAATCTAGAAGTAAATCTGGGATCTCTATCAGACACAATACTGGATGGAATACCATGCAGCCTCACTATCTCCTCGATATACAACTCTGCCAACTTCTCTAAAGAGTGATTAATCTTCATCGGCAAGAAATGCGCCGACTTAGTCAACCGATCCACAATCACCCAAATAGAATCATTACCTTTCACCGTCCTCGGCAATCCCGTCACAAAATCCATGGAAATGTTATCCCACTTCCATTCAGGAATCTTCAAAGGTTGCATCATACCTGTCGGTTTCTGATGTTCAATCTTTGACTTCTGACAAGTCAAACAGGCATACACAAACTTAGCAACATCTCTTTTCATACCAGCCCACCAAAACAACTTCTTCAAATCTTGATACATTTTAGTTGCACCTGGGTGGATACTCAATCCACTCCTATGGCCCTCTTCAAGAATACTCTTTTTCAATTCAGGCACCTCAGGAACACAAACTCTACCTTTAAATCGCAGGATGCCATTCTCATCAATCTCAAAATTACCACCATTACCCTGGTTAACCATAGTAATATGATCAACTAGAGCGACATCAACTTGCTGACCATTCCGAATATCTTCCAGAATTCCACTAGTCAACTTTAGCATACCCAACTTTACACTATCGGAGGAAACTTCACAACCCAAACTCATATCACGGAACTGTTCAATTAACTCAAGCTCCCGAACCATCATCATAGACATATGTAGAGACTTTCTACTCAGCGCATCTGCAACTACATTAGTCTTACCGGGATGATAACTCAATTCAAAGTCAAAATCCTTCAGTAATTCTAACCACCTTCTCTGCCTCATATTTAACTCTTTCTGATCAAACAGATACTTCAGACTCTTGTGATCACTGAACACTTCGAATCTGGAACCATACAGATAATGCCTCCACATTTTCAACACAAATACAACAGCTGCAAGTTCTAGATCATGCGTAGGATAATTCCTCTCATGAACTTTCAACTGTCTAGAAGCATAAGCTACAACTTTACCATTCTGCATCAAAACACCACCAAGACCCATCAAAGAAGCATCACAATAAACAACGAAGGACTCACCAGGATTAGGCAAGATCAACACTGGGGCACTGGTCAACCGCCTCTTCAACTCAACAAAACTCGCTTCACAAGCTGTATCCCACACATACACTTGACCCTTCTTAGTCAACTGCGTCAACGGCAATGCCAACTTAGAGAAGCCCTCAATAAATCTGCGATAATAACCAGCTAACCCCAGAAAACTGCGTATCTCAGTAGCGGACTTCGGAGTCTCCCACTGTAATACAGCAACAACTTTAGCAGGATCAACAGAAATCCCACCACTCGAAATCACATGGCCAAGGAAACTCACTTCCTTCAACCAGAACTCACATTTAGATAACTTTGCATATAATTTCTTTTCTCTTAACACCTGCAAAACAATCCTCAGATGTCCTGCATGCTCTTCTTCCGTCTTAGAATATATCAATATATCATCTATGAACACCACAACAAAATGATCAAGGTACGGATGAAATATACGATTCATATATTCCATAAACACACCTGGAGCATTAGACACACCGAACGGCATCACAGTGTATTCATAATGACCATACCTTGTACGGAAAGCAGTCTTCGCAATATCATCTGACTTCACTCGGATCTGATGATAACCCGACCGCAAATCAATCTTACTGAAAACATGCGCTCCAACCAACTGGTCCATCAAATCATCAATCCTCGGCAATGGATACCGATTCTTGATAGTCACCTTATTCAACTGCCGATAATCGACACACAACCTCATCGTACCTTCTTTCTTCTTCACTAACAATACTGGTGCACCCCAAAGAGAAACACTTGGACGCACAAACTTCTTCTCAAGCAATTCTTCAAGTTGCTTCTTCAATTCAACTAATTCAGTTGCCGACATTCTATAAGGAGACATCGACACTGGACTCGTACCTGGTACTAAGTCAATGGCAAATTCGACTTCACGTTCTGGAGGTAATTCACTTACATCCTCCGGAAACACATCCTGAAATTCACAGACAACAGGCAAATCTACACTCACCACTTTCTTATCCGTTTGCAGAGACGCAAATAAAGCGAATATCTGAGCTTCATCTTTCACAAATTCCCCCACCTGCCTAGCAGATAAAAATCTTGCCTCATCATTCTCACCAACTTCAGAAAACCGCACCTTCTTCCTATAGCAGTCGATAAACACGCCATAGAATTCTAGCCAATTCATTCCCAGAATAATATCAATTTGGTGCAAGGGCAAACACACCAAATCAACCACGAACTCTCTCTCAAAGATCGTCAAATGACAACCTCGACAGACAACAGAAGTTTTCACAGAACCATTAGCAGGAGTATCTATCACCATACTTCCGCCTAGGGACGACATAATCACACCAATCCTGGTCGCACACTCATACGAAATAAACGAATGAGTAGCACCAGTATCAACAATGGCAAGCAATTCAACATTATTAATCAAGCAAGTACCTTCAATCAGATTATCTTCTTTAGGAGTTTCAGTCCCACTCAGAGCAAACACCCTACCAGTAGTATGAGCTGCAGTAGCCGCCTTCTTCGGTTTCGAGCACTGCAAACTGATATGGCCTTTCTCGCCACAATTAAAACATGTCGGACCAGCATCCTTACATTCCGTAACTCTATGACCAGCCTGACCGCATCGGAAACATCTCAGCACTTTCTTGGTACAGCTATCAGCACGGTGGCCTGGCTCGCCACACTTGAAACATTTACCAGCTATGGAAGATCCTCCCCCACTTGGCTTCTTCTCATCTGTCACTTTCTGCTTACCTTTACCATTTGGAGATGCATAAGGACTACCACGATCCTTATTCTTCTTCTCACTAAGACTCTTGTAATGAGCAGTCCTAGCCTTGCTATCTTCATCAAATATCCTGCACTTATTAACCAGTGTAGGAAACCTACGAATCTCCTGGTAACCAATGCCTTGTTTGATTTCGGGACGCAACCCGTTCTCAAACTTGACACACTTGGATTCCTCAGCATCAGCATTATTATAATGAGGACAATACTGCACCAGCTCCTCAAACTTCGAAGCGTAATCAGCAACAGACAGGTTACCCTGCTTCAGTTCTAGAAATTCCATTTCCTTCTTACATCGCACATCCGCAGGAAAATATTTCTCCAGAAAGGCCGTCTTGAACCTTTCCCAAGTCATCTCAGCACCTGGTACTGCAATTCTCTGGCGAGTGTTATCCCACCAGTTTTCAGCCTCTTCAGATAACATATGCGTACCAAACTGCACCTTCTGTGCTTCAGTACACGTCATCACCCGGAAAATCTTCTCAATTTCCCTCAGCCAAATCTGAGCACCATCTGGATCATAGCGCCCTTTGAATGTAGGAGGGTTATTCTTCAGAAACCTTCCCAAATTCCTAAACTCGTCGACTGGCGGATTCTGCTGCGCCTGCATAGCCTGCGCCATAGCAGTCAAAGCCTCAGCAATCGCACGGTCATTTTCTCCAGCCATACTCTGCACAACACAACCACAACCGTTAAATATCGACAGTGTCATTTACACTAATCGACCAACAGGGAAAACCTCACATTATGACTCGACTGGACTGACCATGCTCTGATACCACTAATGTAACACCCTTCTACCCCAAACGACATATTTAATTAGATTATCAGAGTACAACATGTAGAAGAGTTTACATTTCTTAAAACATAACACTTATCGCATCACAACATAAATCATAGTATTTATTTTATTAAAACTTCGCAGCGGACAACAACATAAATATTATAAAAATGTTTCAACATTATCTCAACAAATTAGTCATCATAAACAACGTAAATAATAATAATTTAGCTATCGAATCCCATAATCCCCGGTGTCACATGACCAGAGCCTTTGACTCGACTCTGTAGAATAACTCTACACTTATTCTTCGAACCTCAACAATAGCTACTCCACTTTATCTGCACATTGCTCATCATAGATGAACATAAACACATGCAGAAGGGGTGAGAATTACCTTATTAAATAATAATATAACGACAGAAATATAAACATAAATATATTTCACATATGCCAACACAATTCATCATAATCATCATAATCCATAAACTCATGAACATCAACAACACAACACATCAAATGCAATGCACACACCCATGCATGACTCAACACGACTCGGTATACCCATTTTGTGACCAACTACAGGATCACTACTCCCAGATTCATCACCATAGAATCCGAGTTCCCCACAAGGAACCAAGCCTCTCAACAAGCCCGGAGTCGACAACATCATTGGAACTCAGTCCGTTCATCACTAGGCATCGGCCTTTCATGAATGCATGCACATCAAACATGCATCATAATCAACATAGCAACAACAACATCATATAGTCATGTTATCATCCTCATTAACACATTCTATCACAAAAGCATATCACATCATGCCACACGATCAAACACAGTATTAGCACGCTCTACTAATATCTATACCATTCAAAGCAACGGGAAATGATCCCTCGTATACCATGCATCAGCTAAGTTACCTCGCTCAGCCTAAACAACCAAAAACTGCACAACAACAGCCCAGGAAGACCACAAGTCTGCCCATACGCGTATTGCCTATGCCCATACGCGTATTGCCCACGCCTGGCCAAATCCATACGCGTATTGCCCATGTCCATACGCGTATGCTACGCGTATCCCATTCCCATACGCGTACCAACAGAGACCAAAACACGTTCAAAACATCATCTTCCTCATCCATACGCGTATTGCCTAGTGCCATACGCGTACCAGCCATCTCATACGCGTATTGCCTAGTGCCATACGCGTATGACCAGAAACCAGATTTCCAGATCTGCAATGGCTTTCTCTGCTACGAGATCTATCCAAATTCATCCTTCCACAGTCCAAATCTCACACAAAATCACTCATATCATCTAATACTAATAGTCCCCTATTCGATTTCCCAAATCCTAACATCATTGCATATAATTTCTACGAATCCCTTCGATTAAAATCCCAATTTCGTTTATCCAATATTTCACCATTTTCAGCATATTATTGTTTAATAAGGTTCAGACCCCTTACCTCTTTGGATTGAAGGAAGCTCCGAGTAATCTTTGGCCTTTTTCCTCTTCCTTCTCTTTCTCTTCAGCGTTTCCCTTTCTCTCTGACTCTGAGACACAATACGTGAAAAACCAACTCTGAGTTCTCCTTTGGAATCTTTTATCCAATTTCCACTTTTACCCTTCCACTCTTCATATTCCACTTATTTTATTTATTTAATTATTATTAAAAATAAATAACATCTATAATAATAATAAAAATAATCCAATAATTCAACCTTATTTAATTAAATTAATAAAATAATTATTAACTCAATTAAACAATTTTCTTATTTTAATCGGGGTGTTACAGTTATGATTAAACTTATTTGAGGGTTTAGTCTATCTTTGCTTGTTTATATGTTTGCTTTGTGAATATTTGCTAAATTGTATTGTTTGTAATGTTTGTTATTTTAGGTTTTGGGGGATACTTGTGATAAATCCTATACCCGGATTTGGGGCACATTTGAGATAGGATGGATGAAAATTCAGGTTGACTTGATAGGAGACAATCCTTACCGAGTTGACTTGAGCCTTTGTCCGCTTGGTGGAGGCCTCTTTGAGGGTGATAGTGCTAAAACAAGTCATTTGTGAGGCATTGTTGCTTTCGACGGGCCCGTGAAGCCAAGGACCTTAGTTTACCTTTACCCAATCTTGGCCTTACTTAGGATGTGATGCGGTGACCACTTCGGACCAAAAGTCTGGTTTGGTTGATACGCGATATCACACTCAAGCGAGATTCTTTTGAGAATAATATTGGAAAGCGAGCAGTTGCTTAACCCGGTATTATCCGAAGAAGGATCCATAACCTTGGGAACTTTTAGAACCCGTTTGGCAGGTGAACCTTAGAACTTATCTTGGGGCTTTGTCCTAAACTCCATGCTGGTGATGAACTTTGAGCCTTGTATTGTTTGACCATGTTTGTGTTTGTTGCATTCATGCATGACATGCATTCATTCCCATCATTTCAACCTTTTTCCAAGGAACTTAAAGTGAGGATTGCAAATATTGCAGGAAACATGGATTTTGGACGGAGAAGTGTGAAAAAGTACAATCTCATCAATCCAAAGATAGATGAACTAAAGAAACTGGTTTCTTCGATCGCAGATCCTATTGGTTTCAGAGACAGATATGGGGCACTTATATCTTTATTGACACTTAGGATGGAAGAAGGGTTATTGCAGACATTAGTACAGTTCTATGATCCAGTCTATCACTGTTTCACATTCCCAGACTATCAACTCATGCCTACATTGGAAGAGTATGCCCAGTTGCTTCACATCCCAGTTGCTGATACAGTACCTTTCTCTGGTTCAGAAAAGTTACCCGAGCACAGTTCTCTTGCAAAAGTGTTGTACATGAAGAAGTCAGAATTCAAGAATAACTTCACCACCAAAGGAGGACTTCCAGGTTTCACTGCCAAGTTCTTAATGGGGAAGGTTTCTTATTTTGCCAGTCAAGGTTGTGATATTATTGTGGAGCATCTGTTCGCCTTGTTGATCTACGGTTTGTTACTATTTCCTAATATTGAAGGTTTTTTGGATTCATATGCTATACGCATCTTCCTAAGTGGTAATCCTGTTCCAACTTTACTCGGAGACACCTATCATTCCATCCATTACTGTACTTTGAAAGGAGGAGGAACCATAGTCTGCTGTATACCGTTACTCTACAAATGGTTTGTCTCTCATCTTCCTAAGTCAGCTACTTTTTGGGATCGCAAGTCAGGACTTCAGTGGTCACAGAGGATTATGTCTCTTACCCAGTCAGATATTGCATGGTATAGTAGAGTTTTAGACGATGTGAAGATCATTGATAGTTGCGGGGAGTTCCCCAATATGCCCCTCATGGGCACAAAGGGAATCATTTCTTATAATCCAGTACTTGCTAGGAGACAACTCGGTTACCCTATGAAGGACAAGCCTCCTAACATTCTTTTAGAAGGTATTTTCTTGAGGGATAACGAGGAGGACCCTACCATGAAAGAGAGAGTAGTAAGAGCTTGGCATCGTGTTTGTCGCAAAGGGAGACTTGAATTGGGTAAGAAAGATTGTACCTCCTATGAGCCGTACCTCCAGTGGATCAGAGCCAGAGCTATACAATTGAAAATGCCATACCCACATCATGATCCTATCAAACCCGCTCCGTTGAAGACCCCCTACCTTCCGCTAGATGACAAAGAAGAACTCCAAGCCACCTTGGAGAGGGTCAAGAAAGAGAGAGACGCTTGAAAGGATAAGGCCCAGGTGCTCGAAATGGGAAATGAAGAACTTCAGAGACAGTTAAAGGAGCAGAGTGGAGAAGATCGTGCAGGTAAACGTCCAAGGGTGCAAGAGGATTTATTTTCCTCAGGCACAACAGATTACTCCCAGATTCCACAGTCCTCAGGTGCATGGAAAGGTCTTGTAGACAGTTTGGTGAAGGAGAAAGCTTTTATGCAGAAGGCCTATGAAGAAAGAATTGAGAGACTTGAAGGACAACTCCTACTTGTTTATGCTCGTCCTGATGACACATGTCCTTAAATGGTTTTCTTGGTTGTATTTTGGGTTGATAACTTTGTGTTGTTATAAAAAATGTTTGCAATTCTATCTTTTCCTTCACTTAGAGTTCCTTGGAAAATCATTCATTTTGCATATCCATGCATCACGTGCATACAGGTTGTCTGTCTTGGTCCAGTCTTCTAACAGTTGCTTCCCGCCAGCAGATCCATTTCAAGCTGACGCATAATTACAACACAAGAGCCAACTACAAAAGAAGGCCCCAGATTTGTGACACCAGGAGTAGTTATGAAGAACTGGACCGCAGTTGACATCCCACATTGTGTCCACATATCAAAGTAATTAAGCTTTTCAGTTTTCAAAAATCTTCCGCTTTAGCCCAAAGCGCGAAGCATTAATTTTGTAAAATGGGCACTTTTGTCAAAAACGTACTATCCATGAAAAAGATCTTTTGTGTTCCTATACACTTGTGTCCTTTTATCTTTTCAGCTTTTTCGGAAAATGGTAACACAAAAAACCTTAAAAAGAACACATTTTTGCATGTCATGGTCAGTCCTCTAAAAACAATTGTTTGTATAGGTTACTTAAACCTGTTGAACACAATGACATCATGCCCTCTCCCAACTTTGAACATTCTGTATTCGAAGCTGAAGAGGAAGAGTGGGATGAGATTCCAGAAGAGGTCGCCCGCCAGCTTGAAAATGAAGAAGACACTATTCAGCCATACAAGGAGCCTTTGGAAACAGTCAACTTGGGTTCGGAAGAAAATGTGAAAGAAGTCAAAATTGGAGCATTGTTATCCCCACAGGTCAAGGAGCAATTGATCAGCCTGTTGAAAGAGTATGTAGATGTGTTTGCTTGGTCTTATCAAGATATGCCTGGTCTCGACACTGACATCGTAGAGCACAAGCTACCTTTGAAGCCAGAATGTCCACCGGTCAAACAGAAATTAAGAAGAACACATCCAGATATGGCCGTCAAAATTAAAGAAGAAGTTCTGAAGCAAATAGATGCTGGTTTTCTTGCCACTTCAGTGTATCCAGAGTGGATAGCAAATATTGTGCCAGTTCCTAAGAAGGACGGGAAGGTACGAATGTGTGTCGACTATCGTGACTTAAATAGAGCAAGCCCAAAGGATGATTTCCCCCTGCCTCACATTGACATGTTGGTAGACAATACAGCAAAGTTTGACATATTCTCCTTCATGGACGGATTCTCCGGGTATAACCAGATCAAAATGGCTCCCGAAGACATGGAAAAAACTACATTCATAACACCATGGGGAACATTCTGTTATCAAGTGATGCCGTTTGGGTTGAAGAACGCAGGTGCTACTTACCAGCGAGCCATGACAACGCTCTTTCACGACATGATGCACAAAGAGATTGAGGTTTATGTGGATGACATGATCGCGAAGTCTCGTTCAGAAGAAGGTCACTTAGTAGATCTATTGAAGTTGTTTCAACGATTGAGGAAGTTCCGTCTTCGCCTCAATCCGAACAAATGCACATTTGGCGTCAGGTCAGGTAAACTCTTGGGCTTCATTGTCAGCCAAAAAGGCATTGAAGTTGATCCAGATAAAGTAAAAGCTATCCAAGAGATGCCCGCACCAAAAACAGAAAGGCAAGTGAGAGGTTTTCTAGGACGATTGAATTACATATCCCGGTTTATTTCTCACATGACTGCCACTTGTGAACCTATCTTCAAATTGCTGAGAAAGAGTCAGAATTGTGTTTGGACAGAGGATTGTCAGAAAGCATTTGACAGTATCAAAGAGTACCTCATGGAGCCTCCTATCTTGTTACCACCTGTTGCTGGAAGACCGTTGGTTATGTATTTGACAGTGCTTGAGAATTCTATGGGCTGTATTCTGGGTCAACAAGACGAAACTGGAAAGAAAGAGCATGCCATTTACTACTTAAGCAAGAAATTTACTGACTGTGAATCACGATACTCCTTACTCGAGAAGACATGTTGTGCATTGGCTTGGGCTGCTAAGAGATTGAGGCAGTATATGTTAAGTCACACCACTTGGTTGATATCCAAAATGGATCCAATCAAGTACATTTTTGAGAAGCCTGCACTCACTGGTAAGATTGCCAGATGGCAGATGCTGTTATCAGAATACGACATTGAGTATCATACCCAGAAAGCTATCAAGAGCAGTGTGTTGGCTGAGTACCTTGCTCACCAACCCGTTGAAGATCACGATGATAATGAGGATGAGTTTCCTGATGAAGATGTCATGTTCCTAAAATCCAGAGATTGTAAAGAGCCACTTCCTGAAGAAGGGCCTGAACCAGATTCTCAATGGGGTTTAGTATTTGATGGAGCTTCCAACGTTTATGGACATGGAGTAGGTGCAGTCATTATCACTCCAGAAGGTTCTCATATTCCTTTCACGGCAAGAATTTGCTTTGAATGTACAAACAACATTGCTGAATATGAAGCCTGTATCATGGGTGTCATACGGTGAACTGGACTTTTTGTGTTTTTAATCGCAATGTCGCGGTTAGCAAGAGTCGCCACCGACTTTTCTTTTATCCAATAAGGAAAGGTGGAAAAGAACAGGAAAGACCTTAATTTAGATTTTGGGTTCGGGAGGTACATTATACAAAGGGAAGGTGTTAGCACCCTTTGTATCCATGGTTATCCATGGGCTCTTAATTGCTCGATCACTTATATTATTTTTTAAAAAAAAAGTGTTTGTGAATTGTTTAGAAAAATTGTTTTGAAAAGAGAATTTAACTTTGTAATGATTCTTGTATGAATGTATACAAAGTGATTATCTCGTTTAGTTTTGAAAATTGTTTAGAAAAATATAACTCGGTAATGATTCTAGTATGAATGTATACCAAGTGGTGATTTTCTGAAGGTATTTTGAAAGGTGTGAGGTGTGAAAAAAATGTTTTAGGTTGTGAGCCAGCAATTAAGAGTTATACCGACCCAAGGACTTTATGAGCATTTCCTATCCTTATGAGGGTAAAACTGTCCTTATTATTGAGAAATAAGTAGTTTTATCCTTTGGATGTTTAAGGGTCATCGTAGGGTCATCGATAGGTCATTGAAGGCAACAGTTACGGGGATATCTTAGCATTCGAAGGGACTATCATCTTTTAACCGTAGGCAACATCGGAGGGTCATCGAGGGACAAAGTTGTATATTCGAAGGCAACATCCGAGGGACTATAATTTATTTTATGATGATTTAACCGAAGGGTCTTTGCTAAGGGTATCCCCACGTTCGCGGGACATGACCGTAATATCGTAATCGTAAGGCAACAAAGAGAGGTCCAAGATCACTTATTCAAAGGCAAAGTTTTACAATTAATTATATAATTATGATGAAACTCCACATTAAAATTATTAAAAATAATATATTAAAAAATTAATACATTAGAAATTAATACATTAAAAATTAATTTAGGGTGAAACTCCACAAGGGTATCCCACAAATAAAGTGGAATACCTAGCCAATAACCTTTTCCTGGGATATGTGAACCTTTACGAAACTCAAAAAAAAAGAAACATGTCAGAACACCAAATCAGGGTGCAATCGAAGATTACACCGGAGAAATATCACAACAATAAATAGGATAGGATAAATAATGCATGGCTATGATAAAAACATAAAAAAACAGACTAGAAGAATCAGGTACTGTCTCGTTCGCCTCTGCCTCGCCTAGCGAAGGCCAGGGATTTTGAATTTGAAAACAGCCCCATGTTAGGAACTTTGAATTTTATGGCATTTTATCACAGGAATAACATGGTCAAACATTCAGGGTATTCAGGCATATTTAAATTCCCATACGAAAGCAAATTATATATCAACATTTAATCATGATGCATTATATATGTAGATATGGCCAATTGAAAGTATAAACAATAGAGATACGCAAACCTGTTTGCCAATTCAAGGTTGAAGGGATTGACCACTTGTAGTATCGGAATAAGTTAGGCAGCGGGAATTGGACGGCGATGGCTTCGGTGCAGATGGGCTGCCTTCAGGGTTTCTTTACTCTGAATTCTCCGGGTAGGCAGGGTTCCTATGCCAAAGTTTCTATCCGTCCTTCTCTGTTCTCTCTCTTTCTTTTTCCTCAAGGTTTTGTTCCAAGGAAACCTCAGAGTGTTTTGCTTCTCTTCCTTCTTTCTCCAGTAAATCTCCCAGTGTAAACTCCAAGTGTCCACTCCCCCTACTGAAACTTCAGTATTTATAGACTAATTTCGTGGGTAATGGGCTTGGAATGAGGGAGACCCAAGTCCAAAATAATTTGTTATATTTTATTTATTTATTTATTTTAATTATTTAATTAATTAATTAATTAATTAATTAAAAAAAAAATTTCTCTTTTTTCTTTTTTTTTTTTTTTTTTTTCGTTTTTTTTTTTTTTTTTTTTTTTTTTTTTTTTTTTTTAGGAAAAATGATGGGTAATTTTTGGGGTATGACAGCTGCCCCTGTTCAATATTCTTGAACCGAGAGAGTTAGGATGGCGTGTATGCCATTCGTGGTCTGGAGGTGGAAGATTATTGAACACTAGAATGCCCCAAAAATTTGCACTTGAGAATCGACAGTTGGTCTTGATGGAGATGGGCTTAAAGATGCCATCCGGGAGGTTTGATGACGAAAGCTTCAGATCGCGCCGTATATTAGGCCAATTTGAAGACATGGGTGCCACACTGGGTCGTACGTTAGACCGTATAATGAGTCATCCATTAGGCTGCCGACTTCGCTGGGGAGTCGGAGTGTGTCATATGCTGTTGGGGATAAAGGATCAGAATGGACCGTACGCTAGATCGTATCTGAGTTGCAGAATGAGTCGTACGTTAGGCTGAATCTGATGACGAAAGGGGTAGTCGTACGTTAGACTACACTTCAGAAATGTACCGTATGTTAGGTAGGATCTGATGATGAAAAGGGTAGTCGTACGTTAGACTACACTTCAGAAATGTACCGTATGTTAGGTAGCATCTGAGGGGATGGACATCCGAACGGGTCGTACGTTAGACCGTCGCAGAATGAGTCGTCTGTTAGGCCGCATCTGATGATGAAAGCGGTAGTCGTACGCCAGACTACACTTCAGAAATGTACCGTACGTTAGGTAGCATCTGAGGGTTGTAAGATCCAAACGGGTCGTACGTTAGACCGCGTTGGGGTTGTTGAAGCTCAGAATGGATCGTACGTTAGATCGTATCCGAGTTGTAGAATGAGCCGTCCGTTAGGCTGCATCTGAAAAAGAAAGTAGTCGTACGCTAGACTACACCCCTGAATGTACCGTACGCTAGGCAGCATCTGAGGATTTGAAGGTCCAAATGGGTCGTACGTTAGACCGCATTGGAGTTGCTGAAGAAGTCATATGTTGGGCTGGATCAGAATGAACCGTACGTTAGGCTGTATCTGATAACCTGTATATGTTGTACTTGCAATAAATGTCTGGGATGGGCTTAAAGATGCCATCGTTAGGAGGATATCGAAGTGTTGTCAGAATGAATGTTCCCATGAACTGTATTTGAAATATGTATCTGAATCTTGAATGTGATTGATAAAGGTGTCTGTCTGAATGAACCTTCTACTTTGACTATATCAGGAGGATAAATAACCTGCAAAGAAAAGTTAGCTTCATGCTATGTCATGATGCATGAGATGTTTCGTGTTATGCTAAAATAAATGTGAATGTTGTATGCATGTGTATGCTGTGAAAGGATGTAATGAATGAGTTATGCGTATGAGAAGTTCTGCTTGGGGACTCTACTGGGGGAAAATAAATCCCCATCTACTGATTTGAGACATTTGTGTCGATGACCCTTTCTCGGCTGGGGATGCTTGATTTCTGTCTGATGGTGGAAATATTCAACAGAGCCTGGCTGGGGATGGATGAGATGATCAATCTGTCTGGTGACGCCGACCTCTGTTGGGGAATAGCTGGCTGTGCCGGGGAATACTGCCAATTTCTTTTGGGAAAAATAGGCTTGCTGGGGAAGAGAATTGGTAGCGGATTCATTGGAAGCATGGTTAGACCTTATCCTCGATCCTGAAGTCTTGTAGTAATTGCTATTGCTATTCTATGCATGTATTTTGGTAAACATTGGTCATATTCAAATGCATATATTAATTCAAATTAAATCAATGGACATTTACGCAACCAAAACAGAAAAGTAAAAACAAAAGTATCTTTTTTTTGAAAGAGGGTTGTATTGATTTTGAAAGGAGGCCTATAAACAGGCAATTTGTGTACAAGGAGACAGAAATCCTAGTAAGAGGAAATTGTCGAAAACAAAGAGAAAGCTATGTGGAAGAAGTCCTATTGATTTTAAGCCTACTACTGTCATTATGTCTTCGAGCATCTCATCCCTTGCTGTCGGATAGAAGTGATTGGCTTGGTCAGTCCCTCGAACTTGGATGAAAGTTGACTGAGAACGGGACATAGTCATACGCTTTAATCCCTAATTTTTGCCTGGACCGCCTTTTCAGGTTTTCAGTCCACCAGGATACCCTTTTTTGCCCAAGCCGCCTTTTCAGGTTTTCGACTTGCCGGGTGTACATTTTTTTTATATATCCCTAATTTTTGCCCGAACCCTTTTGGTTCGCCGGGATGCCCTTACTTTTGCCTAGATACGTCGATCTAGCGGGTCTCTTTTATGCGTAGTATTTTTTAACTATGTCCGCGTTCACGGGATGTGGGAAGTCTTCACCATCCATTGTAGCGAGTATCATGGCTCCACCTGAGAATACCTTCTTAACTACAAATGGCCCTTCGTATGTGGGAGTCCATTTGCCTCTGGGGTCAGTTTGTGGTAGGATGATGCGTTTGATTACCAAGACGCCAATTTGATACACTTGTCTCTTGACCTTTTTGTTGAATGCCCTGGTCATGCGCTTCTGATATATCTGCCCGTGACATACAGCCGCAAGTCTCTTCTCATCCATCAAATTTATCTGATCGAGTCGAGTCTGAATCCATTCATCTTCATCTAAGCCCGCCTCTTTCATGATTCTTAGAGAGGGAATCTGAACTTCCACTAGTAAGATGGCTTCCATTCCATAGACTAAAGAGAAAGGGGTTGCCCCTGTCGAAGTGCGGTAACCATGAAGAGCAAAAGGTAACATCTCCTGCCGGTCTTTGTATGTTACTGTTATATTCTTGATATTGTTAGCAGCCTCCACGGCGCCGTTCATCTTTGGCCGGTACGGAGAAGAGTTATGGTGTTTTATTTTGAACTGCGTGCAGAGTTCAGTAATCAGCTTGTTGTTCAAATTAGTACCATTGTCAGTGATAACTCTTTCAGGAGACAGCGGGTTTCTCAAATAGATATTTGATAGAATCCATCTTAGAAGTCAATAAAGTGGTATGATTCAACATATACTGTCTTAGTCGGCGAGCAGCCCAGGCCAAAGCACAGCAAGCTTTCTCGGGCTGTGAGTATCTTGTTTCACAGTCGGTACCTTTTGCTAAGGCAGTATATGGCATGCTCTTTTCGACCAGACTTGTCATGTTGCCCCAACACACCCCATTGAATTTTCTAACACGGTCAAATACGTAATTAAAGGTCTTCCTTCAACTGGTGGCATCGGAACTGGAGGTTCTTGGCGATATTTCCTGATTTTGTCATAAGCTTCTTGGCATTCATCATTCCATACCATCTCTTGATTTTGTCTCAGTAATTTGAAGATGGGTTTGCAGGTAGCAGTCAAGTGTGGAATGAATCGGGCAATGTAATTCGAGTGCCCCAAGAAACCTCTGACTTCTTTCTTGTTTATTTCAGTACCCAGATTTACAATTTCAATTGATTCCTCATGCGGCTGTATAGTCTTTTCTTCTCGCAGTAGTCGGGCAAGTTCTCCAGGGACTTCACAATCTTCCTCGCTTCCATCCTCGGCTTGGTAGATCGGATTTTCAAAGTCATAATGAACAGTAGCAGAGTCATTACCAACAGGATCCAGAGTGGATATGGATCGGCAAATTGTTACGTGAGTGTGTGCAAGAAACATAGCTTGTTTGAAAAATGACAGGAAAGATAAAGAGCGCAATATTTGAATGCAAAAAGTCCATTGATTTTTTGAATATAAATATGCTTATGAAAATGACAAAACCCTTAACAAATTAGCTATTGTGCCTCGGGCATAGACACAATGCTTTAAGAAGTTTGATTGTAAAAGAAAATTAAAATTTGCAATTCTAGAATAAACAATAACAGTTACTCCTGACTAAAGGAAATCGGGATAATGTCTTCAGTCTTCCAATTGTTGAGTCCGTCACCAATTGTTGGGAAAATCCAGCTATCCAAGTCGCAATCACTATCAGCATCTTCCATAGCATTAATCTGATTTTTGACTATCTTTCCAGAGTTAAACCCCAGGCCAGCTTTATCAGACTTGTACGGTACATTGATCAGTTGACTCCAACCAGCACGATCACCATTTTCAATCGCGGCTTGAGCATCTTTCAGAGAGATCATGACAGGGGGAGCACGAACAACCTTGGGCACAAGGGGAGTTGGCTTAAGGACAGGACTGGGTGGAGGAACCACTTCAAATGACTGAGAAGGAGTCTCAAAGAATTCACCATCCATCTCGACGTATTTGAAGGCTTGCACACTACTGACAATATACTCTTCTTCTCCACATACAGTGACAACCATGCCTGCTATTGGATACTTCAGCTTTTGATGAAGCGACGAAGCTACCGCACCTGCCCCATGGATCCGAGGGCGCCCCAACAAGCAGGAGTAGGCGGGACGAATGTCCATCACGTGAAAGGTAGTGTTGAAGACTTGAGGTCCTATCTTGATAGGGAGAACCACTTCACCATAGACAACACTCTTCGCACCATCGTAAGCACGCACCACAACATCACTAGGTTTCAGTTCAATGCCTTTGTAGTCAAATTTATCGAGTACAGCTTTCGGGAGCACATTCAAGGAAGAGCCGTTGTTGATCAACACGTGAGCCAGGGTGATCCCCTCACACTCGATGGAGATATGCAGAGCTTTATTGTGATTCTTTCCTGCTGGCGTCAGGTCAGCATCGGAAAAGCCTAGGCCATTGTCAACAGTCAAATTAGCAACATAATGTTCGAATTGATCGACGGATGTTTCTTGAGGCACATGAGCGGTCTTCAAGAATTTCATCAATGCATTGGCATGGGATTCAGAGGATAATAACAAGGACAACATTGAGATTTTAGACGGAGTATGCCCCAATTGTTCCACTACATCAAAATCGCTCTTACGGATGATTTTCAGCATCTCTTCCATTTCCTGTTTGGCAACATCTTCAGAAGTAACTTCGACCGATGTCTCCGACTGAGGAGGATTGACTGGTCTTTTTCCTCGAATTTCGGGAGCGGGAGGTGAGATTTCTGGGGAGTAGATCTTTCCACTTCGAGTAACTTTACTAGTCCCCACAATATCATTAGGATTAGCAGAACTACCAACTTGCTTTATGCCATGGATGTAAACGTCGCCTCCATAGTTCCACGGAATAGCTTTGCTGGAGGAATATGGCACGGGGCCAGGTGCGGTAATAATCAGGGGAGCCACTTTGGGCTCAGCGGTAATCTTCACAGGCACTCTAGTAGCGGTAATCTTCACTGGAGCTTTGGACCTAGCAATCACAGATACCTCTTCAATAGAGTTGTCCACCTTAGGAACCCTTTCAAATAGAATTGTACGATCATCCATCAGCCGTTGAATGCCGTTCTTCAACTTCAAACAATCATTGGGTCGGAGTACACAGAGATCGCAATCTTCAGCACAACCTGGAAATAAACCAGCTTGCAATAAATTCTTCTTAACGATCAGGAGAGGAGATGCTAAATCAGCAACGTCAGTAACGTGAGAATTGTCGTCCACAACATTAACATTCTGGTCATGATTAGGCATAGGTGCTGTGATGACATTGGGGGTCGCCGGAGGATCAAATTCAATTTCTCCAGCGTCGATCATATCCTGAATCTTGTTCTTCAACAACCAGCAATCATTCGTATCATGCCCGGGGCTATCGGAGTGATAGGCACACCTGGCGTTGGGATTATAACGAGGAGAAGTAGTGTTGGGATTTGCAGGAGGGCCTCTGAGGGTAATCAAATTGGCCTTTAACATACTCTGCAGTGCTTGGGTTAAAGTCATATTGATCTTGGTAAACTGTCTTCTCGACCTGTCTTGTCTGTGTTGGAAGTTCTGAGATGGCGGTGCGGCAATTGTAACTGCCCCAACAGTATGGTCACGATTCTTCTTGTTATGCTTCCTCTCACTGTACACAGCATTTGATTCATTCTTTCCCTGATAGGACTTTTTGGTGCTTGCAGAAGTAGCTGCCTGTATCTTTCCACTTCGAATGCCGCTTTCAACCCGTTCACCTGTCAAGATAAGTTCAGTGAAACCTGACGAGGAACTTCCCAGTAGATGGCTGTAGAATGGGCCAGTCAGTGTACCCATGAACATGTCCACTAACTCTCGATCAGTCATAGGGGGTTTGACTCTGCCAGCCAAATCTCTCCACTTTTGAGCATATTCTTTGAAACTTTCTTTAGAGCCCATAGTCATATTTTGTAGCTGTAGCCGAGTAGGCGCTAACTCAGAATTATACTGGTAGTGCTTGTAGAAAGCTGTTGCTAAATCAGTCCATGTGCGGATGTTAGAGCTCTCAAGCTGATAATACCACTCTAACTGTGTGCCAGACAGACTCTCTTGGAAGAAATGGATCCACAGTTTCTTATCAGTAGTGTGCGGCTGAATCTTTCTCACATAAGCCCTTAGATGCATCTGAGGACAAGAGGCACCATCATACTTAGTGAAAATGGGAACCTTGAATTTGCGGGGAATGACCACATCAGAGACCAGACCCAAGTTTTCGAAATCCAGACCGGGCACTTTCTGCCCCTCCATAGCTAGCATACGTTCTTCCAGCAACTTGTACTTATCATCCTTCGGAGAGTACTGTTCATGTTCATAATCTTCATCGTCGTCCTCGGAATTGACGAGATTAGGATTCTCATCTTCCGAATCATTCTCGGTCTCTTCTTCTGAATCCTTCGGAATTCTAATCTTGACTCCTGTAACCTGTCCCTTAAGCCTTCTCCCCGGGTTGATGTAACCCACAGGCTTCTGGTCCTTCTTCTTCTCCATCAAAAGAGCTTTCAGTTCTTCCTGCCCCTTAGATAAGCTCATCATCATTTCCTGGAATTGAGCATTCTGGGCCTGGAGATCTTTGACAGTTTGTTCGAGAGCCATTGTTCAATCTGTTTGAATCTGCTGGAATCTGTTTGATAGGAAAATCGTGAGAACACTGATCCTTTAGAATACCTGTTATGCGATGCAATGCAATGTATGAAATGTTTTCAAGGACTTTCGGGATTTAACTTTGCATAAACTAACAAAAAGAGCTTTTTTTTTCTTTTCTCTTTTGTTTTTGCTTTTGTTTTTGTTTTTTCTGTTTTTTTTTTTAGCAGAGTTAAATCCCTAAATCCTTGAAATGGTTAGTACAATGCCATGATGTTATGATGTTATGTTGTTATGATGTCATGTTGTTAGATAAATAACAAGCACAAGCAAGTCACACAACAATCATTCCTAGGTTTTAAGGCTTGCGTGAGTTCCATAGGTAAATACCCTCCCCACTGAAGTTTGGTTGGTTCAACCTGTCTTAGAATAGTAACCGGGTTCTAGAAGGATCTCAAATCATTGACCTTTCCTTAAGTCCACTTCAGTGCAACACCAAGTGGTTGACCGAAGCTTCCCTAAAGTCCAATCTCAAAGAGTGTAGTATCGAGTCTCAACCAACTCCAGTCGGAACCGAAGCCAGTTATCTCACTACTTTCTAATGGCCAGGATGAGTCAATTAGGGTTCTAAAGGTCTGGTTAATGCTTTTATGACACCACGCGAATGCCAAATATTTCCTCAACTAACATGAGGAACATCAGGACATCCAAAGTGCCACATTAACCGTAGCCATCATTTTGACCATTCCAGTATACGCCGGACAGTCGCGATGATCTCTTGCTACTTACCTAAGGTACACTAGATCCGGGTGTAGGATCTTTCACTCAAGCATAACATACCCAAGCAATCCCTTAAAAATAAATCAGACAAATTGAATAAGTGATCTTGTTTTTAAGGTAACCTCTCTTTTTAAATATTTAGGGTCCCCAGCAGAGTCGCCAGTTCTGTCATACGGTGAACTGGACTTTTTGTGTTTTTAATCGCAATGTCGCGGTTAGCAAGAGTCGCCACCGACTTTTCTTTTATCCAATAAGGAAAGGTGGAAAAGAACAGGAAAGACCTTAATTTAGATTTTGGGTTCGGGAGGTACATTATACAAAGGGAAGGTGTTAGCACCCTTTGTATCCATGGTTATCCATGGGCTCTTAATTGCTCGATCACTTATATTATTTTTAAAAAAAAAAGTGTTTGTGAATTGTTTAGAAAATTGTTTTGAAAAGAGAATTTAACTTTGTAATGATTCTTGTATGAATGTATACAAAGTGATTATCTCGTTTAGTTTTGAAAATTGTTTAGAAAAATATAACTCGGTAATGATTCTAGTATGAATGTATACCAAGTGGTGATTTTCTGAAGGTATTTTGAAAGGTGTGAGGTGTGAAAAAATGTTTTAGGTTGTGAGCCAGCAATTAAGAGTTATACCGACCCAAGGACTTTATGAGCATTTCCTATCCTTATGAGGGTAAAACTGTCCTTATTATTGAGAAATAAGTAGTTTTATCCTTTGGATGTTTAAGGGTCATCGTAGGGTCATCGATAGGTCATTGAAGGCAACAGTTACGAGGATATCTTAGCATTCGAAGGGACTATCATCTTTTAACCGTAGGCAACATCGGAGGGTCATCGAGGGACAAAGTTGTATATTCGAAGGCAACATCCGAGGGACTATAATTTATTTTATGATGATTTAACCGAAGGGTCTTTGCTAAGGGTATCCCCACGTTCGTGGGACATGACCGTAATATCGTAATCGTAAGGCAACAAAGAGAGGTCCAAGATCACTTATTCAAAGGCAAAGTTTTACAATTAATTATATAATTATGATGAAACTCCACATTAAAATTATTAAAAATAATATATTAAAAAATTAATACATTAGAAATTAATACATTAAAAATTAATTTAGGGTGAAACTCCACAAGGGTATCCCACAAATAAAGTGGAATACCTAGCCAATAACCTTTTCCTGGGATATGTGAACCTTTACGAAACTCAAAAAAAAAAGAAACATGTCAGAACACCAAATCAGGGTGCAATCGAAGATTACACCGGAGAAATATCACAACAATAAATAGGATATGATAAATAATGCATGGCTATGATAAAAACATAAAAAAAACAGACTAGAAGAATCAGGTACTGTCTCGTTCGCCTCTGCCTCGCCTAGCGAAGGCCAGGGATTTTGAATTTGAAAACAGCCCCATGTTAGGAACTTTGAATTTTATGGCATTTTATCACAGGAATAACATGGTCAAACATTCAGGGTATTCAGGCATATTTAAATTCCCATACGAAAGCAAATTATATATCAACATTTAATCATGATGCATTATATATGTAGATATGGCCAATTGAAAGTATAAATAATAGAGATACGCAAACCTGTTTGCCAATTCAAGGTTGAAGGGATTGACCACTTGTAGTATCAGAATAAGTTAGGCAGCGGGAATTGGACGGCGATGGCTTCGGTGCAGATGGGCTGCCTTCAGGGTTTCTTTACTCTGAATTCTCCGGGTAGGCAGGGTTCCTATGCCAAAGTTTCTATTCGTCCTTCTCTGTTCTCTCTCTTTCTTTTTCCTCAAGGTTTTGTTCCAAGGAAACCTCAGAGTGTTTTGCTTCTCTTCCTTCTTTCTCCAGTAAATCTCCCAGTGTAAACTCCAAGTGTCCACTCCCCCTACTGAAACTTCAGTATTTATAGACTAATTTCGTGGGTAATGGGCTTGGAATGAGGGAGACCCAAGTCCAAAATAATTTGTTATATTTTATTTATTTATTTATTTTAATTATTTAATTAATTAATTAATTAATTAATTAAAAAAAAATTCTCTTTTTTCTCTTTTTTTTTTTTTTTTTTTTGTTTTTTTTTCGTTTTTTTTTTTTTTTTTTTTTTTTTTAGGAAAAATGATGGGTAATTTTTGGGGTATGACAATGGGTCTTGAAGAAGCCATTAACCTCCGCATCAAAAATCTTACTGTTTATGGTGACTCAGCGTTAGTTATCAATCAGATCAAAGGAGAATGGGAAACACGCCACCCTGGCTTGATCCCATACAAAGACTATGCAAGAAGATTGTTGACTTTCTTCACCAAGGTTGAATTGCATCACATTCCTCGGGATGAGAATCATATGGCGGATGCTCTAGCTACGTTGTCTTCAATGTATCAAGTGGGTTTTCCAAACGAAGTACCCAGAATTGTGATCAAGCGACTTGGCAGACCAACACATGTGTTTACAGCTGAGGCCAGTTTTGATGATAAACCATGGTACCACGATATCAAGCATTTCCTTCAGACTCAGGAGTATCCTCTTGGAGCAACAGAAAAAGATAAAAAGACTTTGAGAAGATTGTCAGGCAGTTTCTTCCTTAATCAGAATGTGCTCTATAAGAGGAATTATGACATGGTCTTACTCAGATGTGTTGACAAAAAGGAAGCAGAAATGTTGATGAAAGAAGTTCACGAAGGGTCCTTTGGTACTCATGCAAACGGCCACTCTATGTCAAGAAAGATGTTGAGAGCTGGTTACTACTGGTTGACCATGGAATCAGATTGCTGCAAATTTGTAAAGAAGTGTCACAAATGTCAGATCTACGCTGATAAGGTTCATGTACCACCAACCTTTTTGAATGTGATTTCTGCTCCTTGGCCATTCTCAATGTGGGGCATTGACATGATCGGTATGATTGAACCCAAAGCTTCCAACGGACACCGTTTCATTCTCGTGGCAATTGATTACTTCACCAAATGGGTGGAAGCAGCTTCGTATGCAAAGGTGACAAAGCAAGTGGTGGTCAGATTCATCAAAAATAATCTCATTTGCCGATATGGCATTCCAAACAAGATCATCACTGACAATGGCTCCAATCTGAACAACAAAATGATGGATGAATTATGTGAAAGTTTTAGGATCGAGCATCACAACTCTTCTCCTTACCGTCCCAAGATGAATGGGGCAGTTGAAGCTGCAAATAAGAATATCAAGAAGATCATTCAAAGGATGGTTGTTACCTACAAAGATTGGCATGAAATGCTGCCTTTTGCACTACACGGATATAGAACATCAGTCTGTACTTCAACTGGGGCAACCCCATTTTCACTTGTATACGGTATGGAAGTTGTGTTACCGATAGAGGTTGAAATTCCATCAATGAGGATACTAATGGAAACTCAGTTGTCAGAGGCTGAATGGTGTCAAAGCAGATACGATCAGTTGAATTTGATTGAAGAAAAAAGAATGACTGCCTTGTGCCATGGACAGTTATATCAAAAGAGAATGAAGCAGGCATTTGATAGGAAGGTTAAGCCGAGAGAATTCAAAGAGGGTGACCTTGTACTCAAGAAGATGATACTATTTCACAATGATTCTAGGGGCAAGTGGACTCATAACTATGAAGGACCCTATGTTGTCAAGAAAGCCTTCTCAGGCGGTGCTTTAATTCTTACAAACATGGATGGTGAAGAGCTTCCACGTCCCGTGAATACAGATGCAGTCAAGAAATACTTCGCCTAAAAAATGAAAAGAACAGCTCGCTAAGTTGAAAACCCGAAAGGGCGGCTTAGGCAAAAATGAGTGTCTCGGTGGACTGAAAACCTGAAAGGACGGTCCAAGCAGAAATTAGAGACATAAAAAAACAAAGAGAATATTATCCCGGTAGATTGAAAACCCGAAAGGGCAATCTAGGCAAAAGTTAGGGATTTCAGGCAAGTAACTGCATAACAGAGATAAGATCATTGAAGTATCAGAATATTTTCAACAGTTCTCCAACTTTCTCAAGGCTGCAATACAAGTGGAAGAGAGAATGATGTCATTGTAGTTCAACGTACCCTTTTTCCACGAAATTACCATTTTCCAATTTGTAAAGATCTATGGAATCACGTTGTTGGCTGATTACCATCCTATCAAATCAATTTGAGCCTTTCTATATTTCTTGGCACTCTTAATTTTCATTTCAATTTACGAAAGTTCTTTTACTTTGACAGATATGTTTTGAAACAAAAGTTTTGAATTAAAAACAGTTTTTGAAAAATATAAAGATTATTTATTTTGATTTGTGGACATCAATAAAAGGATTGAGACATGTGGTCCCAGTAATTCTGAAATCATGTGATTCCAACTAGACATGTTCATATTACTATCCTTATATGTATATGATGAAAAAATCTCCACAGGTGTCTTGGCAGTAATATTTCTCCAGTAGAGGTTGTGATTCTGGATATCCCCAGCTATGCTTCCTAGTTTTCCTCAAGAGATCATGCAAGAAATATTTCAAGAAGTTTATTCCCTTCACTTGGGGCATGAAGACTCCCCAGTTAATTGATCATGAAGACTCCCCAGTTTAATTGATCATGAAGACTCCCCGGTTAATTGATCATGAAGACTTTGATCCAGGTTTTAAGTTACAGATTTGGCCTATGGGATTACTACAGGTATTTCCCCAGTAATTTATTAAAGCGGGATCAGCAATGTCCCCAGCAGAGGATGAGAAGGAAGATTTGATTTCCCTGAGCAGGAGTAATACAGAGGTCTCCATCCCTCAGCGAGAGAAGAAAGTTGATATTCAGAAACTACAGGGAATCTCCTGTTGTTCTCTGTCCATTCAATAGAAGGATATGTCTCCTCCTCAGTAATGTTTTGTAGTAAAAGAAGAGTGTGTTATGCATTTTAAGCAAATTCAAGAATTGCAGGATTTCTCCTAAATTCTCATTTATATTCAAAGGTCAGACATCACTGTTCCCTGGCAGAGTCTCCTAGAGGAAAGATCTCGTAACCAGATATCAGACACCATAATCCCCTGCAGAGTCTTCAGATACAGAAAGTCTCCATGATAATTAAAGCAAAAAAATCAAGGATAGATTTCCCCTATATTCTTATTCCCTGGAAAGATACCACCTATCCCCAGCGGACTTTATCCCCAGCGGAGTCTTCCAGAAGAATAATCCCTTCTGCATTATCAGCAAATTCAAGAATTGCAGGACTTCTCTTACAATATCATCTTATTTCCAGAGGATAACACCTTGTATCCCCAGCGGAGTCCTCAGAAAGGTCCAATCCTCATATACCTCACAAATTCAAGAACCACAGGGAATCTCCTGCATTTTTGAAGTAGAAGGCATCTCCATTCTTCTACGGAATCCTCAGCAGAGACAGACTTTAAAGAAACCTGGATATGGTGCTCTTGTACCAATTCCCCAGCAAGTCTTTGTACTACTCCCTAGCGAGTCTCAGTGCAAATCTCCAGCAAGTCCTTATGCAGCTGTTAACATTTTTAGTTATTCCTAGTTTTGTCTGTCCATCATGCATTCATTACTAAATATTCATGCATATATATGACATATCATGCTTGCATTCATATGCACCTTGTTTCCTTGTTTATATTGTGGGTTGAGTCAATCTCTCCATATAGAGTATCCTCATAAGCAGCAAAATACCTTTTATTGGTCATGTTCCCCACAGAGATCTATGCCTCGTGGAAGATGGTTGTTTCAGTTGTAAATCCTGGTGAGTTCATTCCTCTTCAGTTGAAGTCTTGTTTGACCGTTTCATTCTAGTTCTATCCTAGTTTGAACCTCGTGTCTCCAGATAAAGCTCAGAAATTGCCAGTAAAAGAAGGCAACAATATAGTCTTTGTGACTCTCATTCAGTAAAACAGACATGACAGATATTGTGTCCAAGTCCTTTATACCTTCATCTTTGAGTTGGTACCCGTTACAAACTTGAGTTACCTACATCCATGAGTGGTAACCTTTGTTATCCCTCGGATAAATTAATTACTATCTCCATCTATGAGTTGATAACATCCTCACAGAAAGTTCCATGGTTCTACCTGCAACTTTGAGCTGGTAGCGTGCTTTCGTCTTTGAGTTTAGCACAAATTCTTTTTGATTCCACCTTCGTCTTTGAGTTGGTGAAGTACCTGCAACTTTGAGCTGGTAATATGCATTCATCTTTGAGTTCGCACATTTTCCTGTGATTCCATCTTCGTCTTTGAGTTGATGGAGTACCTTCATCTATGAGTAGGGCATGTTTGATCCTTGTTGAACTGATAGTGTGCTTTCATCTTTGAGTCTGCACAGATAACTTCTGATTCCATCTTCGTCTTTGAGTTGATGGAGTACCTTCATCTATGAGTTAGGTACATTTTGTCCTTCCACCGTCATCTTTGAGTCGGTAATGATAAACATCTCCAGGAGAATATGTTCTAAATTCTTTTAAACACCTTTGTCAATGAATCGGTGGTTGCCTTCAACTTTGAGTCGGCATTTCTCTGTCTACCTCATCAATGAGTTGGTAGTGTGCATTCAACTGTAAGTCTGCACAATAATCCTTAGATCTGGTTCTTTATCTACACCATCATCAATGAGTTGGAATTTGATTTCCCTAGCAGTGTTATTATCAATCTTTTGAAGCTTGCCTTCAACTTTGAGTTGGCATGTCCCGTTTACCTCATCAATGAGTGGGTAGTGAGCTGTCAACCATGAGTTAACGCAGTTCGATTCTTATTATGCCCTTGTTATACCTTCATCCTTGAGTTGGTATTCATCTTTTCTGTTACCTCCATCTTTGAGTTGGTAATGTACTGTCACATCAGTACTCTTGTTATATTGATCTTTTCCCACTTTCATCTATGAGATAGTGATGTATCGTCAGCATTAAGCCGATATCTCTTTTCCTCCTATTTTCCATCTATGAATAGGTAGTGAATCTTCCCCAGCTGAGTATTCTCAGTGTTTACCTTCATGCATTGAGTCGGTGTATGTCCTTCCCCAGCAGAGTCGCCATTCTGTCGCGGCGGGATTTTTCAAACGGGTTAAGTTCAATCAATACTTAATCTCGTGAAAAATCCCGCCACGACAGTAGTCACTTCCTTAAAGCATAAGCGTTTAAACTTATCAAACATTTTCTCAATATAGCGTGTTTGACTAAGTTCATAACCCACACTATTTCTCTTTACTTTTATCCCTAAAAGAGTGTTAATTAATCTAAAATCATTCATTCATCTTGAATGTGGAAGTTAGAAACCTATTTGTTTCTAAAATTCCATTCATCTTGTTGTTAATGATTCATATGTAATCAACATAGAAACAAAGGAATATCACAATGTTATCACATAGCTTTGTATATAAACACGTTTCACAAGAATTAGATGAAGAAAGATTTTAGATTATCATGCATGATGATGCAAGAAGATTTTTAGATGAGGTGAGAAAAGAAATTATGAGCAATTTAAAGTAATATAGTATGAATTGCAATGAGCACTTTAGTTATGTTTACTTATCTAAAATATTTACTTGAACTTCTATATTAAACCTTCTTGATCAACTTAATCATTGATGTGTATGATTATTTTTGGTCATTTTCTTATTTGATAATCTTTGTCTTTATCAAAACTAAACTAGATATAAGATGTTTTCTTCACAGTCTCTCCATTTTTGATGATGGCAAACTCTTTGAATTCGTGTTTAGATAAGATTGAAAAGTCTCAACCTAAGTTGTGTGTTTTCCCCTTAATTGGTAAATCTCGCAATGACAAAGTCAAACTTTAATGTCATTGTTTTGGTGTTTGTTTTAATCCATACAAGGATTTGACAAATTTGCACACCTTTTGTTCATTACCAGGAAGCACATAACCTTTGGGTTACTCCATGTAAATCTCCTCATCGAGATATTTATTTAGGAATGTTGCTCTAACATCCATTTGTTGAACTATAAGGTTATGCAAGGAAGTTAATGCAAAGGAACCTTTAATTTTAGTTGTGTTGCTACTAGTACATATGTGTCGAAATAATCAATAATCCATGGAGGACCTTCCTCATGAGGTTCTTCATTTGTGGGAATCTTGAATTCCTTATCCTCCATGATAAGGTTATAAAAATTCCACATCTAGGATTCAATGATTATCTTAGACTCCAAACTCAAAAGTTTATATTCTTTAATATTATGTGTATATCCTACAAAAACATAATTGATCCCTCGAGGACCCAACTTATTCCTTTTAGGGTCCATGTTCTTATAATAAACTACACACCCTCATACTATAAAATAACTGATATTTGGCGCTCTGTCTTTCCATACCTCATATGGAGAAATACCATTTTTCTTCAAAAGTTTTGTTCATTATATAACATAAGGACTTTGTGACACAACAAATTTTATGTCATTCTTCCATTGTCAATAAAATATTTAATAGTAATCATTTTACTTTGAAGTTACTCTTCCACTTGAATATATCTAAAATAAATACAATACATTAAATATTTATAGCAATTGACAACCATAATCATAACTTTTATTTTATAAAGATGTTTAAACATAAAGGTCATATACATCATATTAACTAACACTAATTTATTTATATTCTTTAAAATAAATATTTTATTGTATAACTAACATATGCATAATGAATTATATTTCTTAATTTCATATTTAACAATATTCCATGTTATATTCGTATAAGAATCACATTAGAAAATAAACAATGAACCAAAATCATTAATATTTTCTATAACTTTTTTCCATAAATATTTTTCAACTTTTAATAATAAAGAAAATGCACAAACTACTTTTAATATCAAGATGATCAAAAAATAACTTTTTTATATTAGTATGCACATATAATATGAGATAAGTAATTTTAAATTTAATAAGTTATTGCACAAACAACAATATAATTGAAACATGTCCTTCAAATTATTATTATTATTATTATTATTATTATTATTATTATTATTATTATTATTATTATTATTATTATTATTATTATTTAGTTCATTTTATGTTTCCAATACATGAACCATATACTCACATTCATAATACTTTTTGCAAATTATTTTATCCACAAATAAAGGCATTTCCATCTTATGATGTTTTAAGTATTAATTAAAAGTCAATATAATTTTGTTATAGAAGGAGACACAAACAAATGTCAAATAAAAATTAAGCTCAAAAGATTAATTTATTTTAATGGTACATGCAAATTGCTTTCTTATGAATATATAATCCATTTATTGTCCACTTATCTTTATCTATTTTTTAATGGATTAAACATATTAACAACATCTCAATATATTTAATATCAATATCAACTTGTATAGAAAATAACTAATAACCAACCAAATTTATCTTCTTGTAAGAGTAATCTAATATCACATGTTTAATATGTATTTTTCACCATGATTATAAATAAACAAAAATTATTTGGATGTTTATTTCTCCATCAAAATTGCATCCACAAATTAATTACAAAAGATCATAAAATTTTATAAATTTTAAAATAGTATATGAAATAATTGTATACCTTTCACCATCATAGAGAATTATCATGAATTTTTTTAAAGTAGCAACATTTAATATTAATCACAAATAGAAGATCTTCATAACAATCAGGAGGAAGAAAATCTTGTCTTGATTCATCACTTTGATGCTTGAAACATAAACCTCGGTTGTCATTATATGAATTACTTACACGATTATTAGAAATTTAATTTAAATAAATAGATCGAGACTAGAATCGTGAATGAAATCATTTTCCTTGTAAGTATTTCAAGAACTCTCAAATGTCTTAGAGTTGGAATGCATGAATATCCAAGATAATTCAGTCTATACTCGAGTTTGCACAAGACCGGTGAAAACGCAAATGTAGGGAAGATGAAATTTGGAATTTTGTGGGAAAATGATAAACTTTTTGTGTTGTATTTTTTTGAATCCAGATTGCTCAATTTATAGGCCAGAGTGATGATGTTTCACAAGGTTGCGACACTTGATGAAACATACATTTTCAATAATACTTTTACCAAATGTTATATTGTTTCGCCTACAACAACACTTTTAACAAATGTTATATTGTTTCACCTACATCAACACTTTTACCAAATGTTGCACTGTTTCGTCTACAACGACATTTTTACCAAATGTTACATTGTTTCGACTACACCTGCAGTTCATAAGCGTTGCCAATTTTGACTGCATTCTGCAACACTTCACGAAGTGTTGCCTATTTTCGAATTCAAAATACAAAATGCTAAAGTGTTTCCTATTTCTGAATTCAAAACATGCATATTTTCTTGTCACTTTGAAACACACCCATAGTGATTACTTATTATTGATTACAACATTTAACTGCTCTAATGGTGTTAGGCAATGAGATCCCCTCTCACCTATTCTCTTTTGTATGGAAGAGGAGGTGTTGAGTAGATGGATCTCTAAGTTGGTGGATAATAACCAAAATAATCTAATTAAGGGCTCTAGAATTATTTTTTTCCTTCTCAGAGTCTTTATGTTGATGATATCATGATATTTTGTAGAAGGGATAAATTTTTTATAAAGGTCATTGCTAAATTGCTCAATGATTACGCATTTGATATGGTCGATTTTGTAACACTTCTAAGTCTCTTATTTATGCAGGTGGCATGACTCACAACATACACGAATTACTGGCTGATTTGCTTGGCTTCACTTTGGATCCCCTTCCTTTCTTATACCTTGGGGCCCATGTTTTCGTTGTAAGACCTAAGGCTATGAATTTTCGGTTCATTGCTGATAGAATAAGGATCAAACTTGTTGCTTGGAAAGCAAGCCTTTTTTCAATAGTTGGAAGAGTGCAACTTGTCAAATATGTGATACAAAGCATGTTGGTGCATTGCATATCTATTCACAACTGGCCTGCTAGCATCATCAAAATCATGAAAACTTGGATTAGAAACTTCATATGGAGTGGGAACTTGGACAAAAAGAAAATTTTGATTGTGTCTTGGAAGGCTTGTTGCAAAAGTATTAAAGAGGGAGGGCTTGGTTTAAAATCTCTCAAAACTTCCAATGCAACATCCAACCTTCATCTTTGTTGGAAGTTCTTTCAGGTTAATAATAGTTTGTCCTCCATTCTTGCTTCTAGAGTTAGAAGAAACAATCAAACCATCAAGCATTCTATCAAATCCTCTCTTTGTAACATTATTAAAGATAACTTTGGAACTATTAAAGATAATACTCATTGGTTGATTGGCAATGGCAAGCTCGCCAATTTTTGGCTAGACTCTTGGCTGGATGAACCTTTGGCCTCCAAATTCAAAATTCCTGAAATCTTCCATAATACCCAAACAACCTAAGGTGAATGACTTCTTAAGGAACAAGGTTTGGTAAATCCCTGATAATATTTTGACCGCCTTACCTAATCTTCATTTTATTGTGTCTAAAATCCAAATACTTGACATGGAACTTGAGGATTTGATGGTGTGGACATGTTCAGAAAATGGCCTTCTTAGCGAAAAGCAAACCTATTATTTTCTTCCCAAACCTAATCCTCGTGCCTTCTGGTCTACCTTCCTGTGGAATAGTAACATCTCTTCATCTAAATCTACGTTGGTCTGGATATTCTTGCACAATAAAACCCCTATGGATGAAAACCTAGCCATTAGAGGTTTTACTTTTCATTTTATCTATTATCTATGTAGATCTCAAACTGAAACTACCAACCATTTATTCTTTAATTTCTCATTTTTCAAAAACATATGCACTTGGTTTAAATCTATTTTGGACATTCATACGAACATTATGAGTTTCTTGAACTTCAAGGTAGTTCTTCTTGCTAACCTGTCTCCTCAAGCTCAGATAGTGGTTATAGCTTGCATTGTCAATATTTTCCATCAAGTTTTGAGGGCCATAAATTTACCTAGATTTGAAGACAAGAATATTCATTAGAAGAACTGCATTTCCAACATATCTTCTCAGGCCAGACTTGTAGGAAACCTTACCTCCAAGCTTTCAAACTCTTTCATCACTAACTTCTCTTTATTGAAGAAGTTTGATATTCACATTCATCCTAGCAAGCCTTTAGTTATCAAAGATGTTTTTTGGGGCCCTTCTCATTTAGGGTGGATTAAGTGTAACATTGACAATTTAGCGAGAGGTTCTCCCACTCTTAGTTCTTGTGCAGGCATTTTTAGAGATGGCAAAGCTTGTCATATCGAGAGTTTTTATGCTTTTCGTGATGTTGACTCAATTGTGGTTATAGAATTCTTGCAGTGTTGTTTGCCATTGAGAAAGCGAAAGGTTTCAATTGGAAGAAAGTTTGACTTGAATCTGATTATCTACTTGTAGCCAAAGCCTACTTTAATTCTAACTTGGTCCCTTGAAAAATTAAGTCATGTTGACTCAATTATTTATCTTACACTCGATCAATAAATTTCATGAGCACTCATATTTATAGAGAGGTTAATTTTTGTGTTGATTTACTTGCTAACTTATGATTAAAATTTAAGAATTTTTCTTGATTTATTCATATCCATAGTAAGGAGTACTTATTAGGCAAGATTGATACCGCTAAGTTAAGACTTTATTCTTAAGAAATCTTAGTTTGACCTCTTGATTCTTATATTTTTTTTATTTTGTTGGATTTTCTTTTATGTAAAAATGATTTTATGCCTTACATCCTTTTTGTTTTTCTTATTTTATTCCATAACTTGTTTTTATTAAAATAAATTGGCAATTTTATTGTATAAAGAGGTGATCTTGCTTATATTGTTTGTAATAACTAATAAGATTTCATACAAATTATATTACTTTGGACAAAACATCCCTAATAAACGGAATACGTTGTTTTTTTGGGTTAAAGTGATGCATTCCCCTTTACTTGTTTTCTAGATGTTACGAGATGGTTGTGTTATATGAGTGTATAAATTAACCTTATAATTGATTTTGTGCAAATCCACGTTAGTTTCTTTTAGGTGACATTTTTATTTTCATGGATCCAACCACAACATGAAGTATAATTGATATTTTATTTTACTAAATTACACCATTGATCATAAGTGTAGGTATACGTAATAGACCTTGAGTTTAGTAGAGTAATTATGTTGTTAGTTGAAAAGTAGAGTCTCGAAGAGGTAATTGATTTGAAGTGTTTATTGTCATTAATCAAATTAGTGTAAACTATAATATAGTTACATTTATTTTGAATTATATTCTAACATCAAATCATGATTAAAAAGTGAAGTGCAGAACACCTTTCCGGATTTTGTTTTTGCTATGTACTTTTTCTTAGACTAACCTATGTGGTGGATGCAAATTATTGATCATATTACAATTAGGTACAATTATATTTGCACACAGTCCATCGTTATAACATAGATTTGTAAAGTAAGAACCAATATCTTATATTTTACGACCTCTTATACATATATTCACATTGAAGAGTCTGTCCAAACAATAGAAGTAACAACTAAATCAATGTTTTAAAATTACAAGAAAGAGAAACATTACATTTTAAGTCAAAATTTTAACTGTTTAGGGATGTATGAATCATTTTTCTTGTAAATCTAGTATTTTATTTATTCATATTTAATGTTAAATTCAATCATTTGTACTTGATCAAACATCTTAATTTTGTACATCCATCAAACTCTATGGTTGATTTGAAAAAAAATGTTGACACCTTAATTTTATTGAAAATAACGAATATAAGTAATATAGGAAAATATCACATTAGTTAAAAATATAAAGACTTTATTATTTATAAGTCGAAAAATCTACATATCTATCCGGTTAAATTTTTTAATAAGTATTTGGTGTGTCTTTCAACAAATTTCTAAAATAATTTATATATTTTAATGAATAGAAACAAAATTTCATAATATAATATTTATATAGACAAAAAAATACCATTTAGCTTATAAAACGTAAAATAACACATGTTGGTATTTTTTGTAACAAATGTTTTTAAAATATTATTGATGTAAAAATTCACATATTAAAATAATTAATTTGTTTTAAAAATTATTGATTTAAAAATATCAACAATTTTATTATATTAATGTGTAAATATAATAAATATTATCAATAAATATTAAATATTAGAACAACATTTTATATTTATTTAACTCAACTAAACACATAATGAGAAATTCCATCGACTAAACAATTAACTTGTTATCATACAATTTTTTTTTACAAAAATTACCAAATTTAATCATGTATTTGATTTTAAAATAATGCCCTAAGTGAGATTTTTCTAATTCATAACTCTCCACTAAAAGGCACAGTACAATACAGTACGTGTAACAACCTACATCATCTAGCATCCTAAATACTTTATAAATTTAATCTTTTACTAAAAAAACTTTATAAACTCTAATAATTTTTGCGACATAATCTAATATAATAATTTTTATTGCAACTTGCTTTTTAAGAGAAAATTAGTTTGATCCAAAGCTTAGGTAGGTGCATGCTTCGAGTTCCATTGAAAAGAGGCTCCAATGTACAATGTGTGTAATCTAAACCTTGCATGTTTTGAATTTTGTGCTAGAATCATTCACATTGCAAATATAGTGACCCCTTTAATTTAATTGATTAATTAATCATAACAAGAAACAACAAGGAAGGTTACTTTGCCAAAGAAGAAGGGAGCAAAAAATATAATATTTCAACATTATTAGCAATAATAAAATTAATGGAGCACAATGCATGTCTTTCTCATAATATATTATTATTCCTCTCTCATCTTCATATGAAATATTACAAATAAAATTGGATGTATATTAATTAAAAAAAGAGGAGAGCTTGATTTAATATTTAAATATGATTAAAATATAATTAATTAAGGAGGATTCAGTTGAGCTTGAACTTAGATGGATTACTTTAGTTAGACACAAAGGTTCCTTCCCACATGCTAGTTCTATTTATTTAGAACATAAAACAAATTGGATCCACTTAATAGTCCCCTAATCCTATTGTTTATGGAATAATAAAAGTAGTGGAAGTTTGACTAAAAAATAAAATAGAAACCAATTAATGTGTTTTGTTTATTTATTATGATCTCAATAATGCTGCCTTGGTGGAGATTCCATTAAAATTGCATTTATTCTTTCTTTTCTTTGGCTAAAGTATTTATTCTTTATTTTGAAGCGTATTTCCCTACAAATACATTGGGCCAAAAAGCCCATAATTTCTCTATCTTGAAAAAGGAAATGTTTTTTTCACCCGTACGGTGCTCTCATACCATCGTGAAAAGTCCATAATATCTTTAGTATCCGGAGATACATATCTGAACACATCTATTTTAACCATTTTTCATACTAAATTGAAGAGATTTTTTTTTACGTTAAAATTTAATTCAAAAACGTGTCTCCGTATGTGAAAAAAGTGTGACCGGTGATTCATCTCCATAAACGCCACTTATTCAAATATTAGTGGGCCTTTGGAGATGTATCTTTGACCGTTTTTCTTTCATATTAGACGCCAAACCCTTCCTTTTTCCTCCTTCTTCATTTTCTCGAAACTTCTCAAAAATACATTTCACCTCTCCATCTCCCTACCATTGAAGCAACTCTTCATTACATTGAAGCATCAGTAAAGCTCTTTCTCTTTCTTTCCAACATCTCATAACATCCAAACTCCTCCCTCTCATCAATCAAATTCATTTGGTAAGTTTATCAATTTTCTTTTTATTTGTAGTTAGCTTTTTAGGATACAAATTTGATGTTTTAGGCACTTTAGGTAGTAGTGTAAGTGAAATAGGTAGGTTAGAACAATATGCAATGAGGTGTTTTAGGGACTAGTATGGAAAAAAATGATGTATCTTTCATGAGACAATCACAGGTTTGTCCAAAGATGTATCTCTGAATTTGCTCTGCATTATTTTCGGAGATACATCTTTGGATTTAACTAAGTTAAAAAATTGGGACATTTTGTGGATTTCTTCGGGCATGCTATTGATATTTGTATTTGTTTTATAGCGCATATGCAATGGCCGAAAATAACACTGGTTGGATTAAGCTCGGGTGTGTGTCTCAAACCGCGTCAGTATGACGTGAGAGGGCTGCAATAAGGACCCCAAGGCCACGATTTACTGATAACTCGTTTGGTGTTGCATCTACTTCGCAAGCCCGACCATCAAGTTCTAGTAGTCGACTCTCTCAGGCATCTCAAGCATATGATGCAGCAGAACCTGAGGATGGTGAGGCCCTGTTAACCTGAAGCCCAGGAGGAAGCCGATCAGGATGCCCCATTAGATAGTTATCCAAGAGGGCCATATTACACCTCTTTACTTTATAATTATGTAGAGCATGTTGTTAGGCATATCTGGAATGGAGAAGTATATTTCTTGTCTTTCGCAATACATATGTTGTCAACTAATTAAATCCATAATGATTACGTTTTCTTTTTCAGGAGCGTGAGTGTTTGAAAATGATTAACCACAAAAGGAATATACTAGTGTTGCCACAACCCACTGATCGTTGGTTCGATGATGTTATCCGTTATTCTGGTCTTGTCGGTTTATGTTCATATACATACTTGACTAGAAACCACGACATACATGTGGCTTTTGCAGAGAGCTAACACTCAGAGACATCATCTTTCCACCTACCTATAGGCGAGATGACCATCACTTTGGATAATGTCTCTTTCCTCCTGCATCTTCCCATGATGGGGAAATTACTGGACCACTGAAGGATCGAGCGACAGGAAGGGGTCGATCTGATGGTCACCTTGTTAGGGGTTAACCTCGGTAAGGCTTTGGACGAGGAAACTCGCATTATAGGTGTTCATGTATGGTTTAGCTTATTGGAAACCCTTTATAATGATCATGTGAATGGGGCTACGGATGTCGTAGGCGATGATGTGTAGGTTGAGTACCACCGACATTGCACATTGAGATATTACCTTTTGTTCTTGGTTGGCATGTCCATGTTTGTGGATAAAAGTGCAACATATATTTATGTGGGATACCTCAAGTACTTCACAGACCTGAGTGTAGTTCACGAGTACAACTGCGGGCCGCATGTTTGGTCTACCTGTACTCGAAGTTGGGTGAGGCTTCTCTTTTGAAAGATAAAGCAGATGACGGGGTGGTGTATGCATCTTACGGTAATTTCTTGTTACTAATATTATCATAATTCATTTGTTACGCTTGTTATTAATATTGTATTCAAACCATTTTCAGGGATGTATCATATCTCACTTCCCTTGTATCATCAAATTTGAAGTTGCGTTTGATTACACAGAGTATTGGCCTCGTGCAGACGCTTTTGTTTCGTTCAAGGGGAATGGTGTGGTCGAGTCATTCAAAGTTTCTTTTGATTGTATGGTACTAGAAGATATTTGATTCTGTCTATATGAGGCTCACCTCCAGACACGTCAGTTTGATGTCAAATCCTTATACTCCAGTTGGTTGTGATGTGAGGAATATCTTATGTATCCCCATCTGCCCGAGCGAGTGATGTGCCAGTTTGGGTACTTGCAGATTATTATGAGACCTTCCCATGAGTTCGCTCCTCCCGACGTGCACCGTAGAGATTTTGATGTTGATACTAAAGGATTTCGAGAGTCACCTAGTATCCGAGGAGTATCATAGGGAGCCAACTAATGTACATTGGGCTTGTGTTGATGGATACATGACAAAGTTCTATAGGGTGTCACACCCTATCATGACATCGGACGCTCCTGGAGAATCTCCTAGGTCAGCTAACCAGGACGGACTTGAGGTTCAGGATGAGCAAGCAGAGAGCATGATTGAGGTATTGCCGGTGTGTTACGGAGATGGGTAGAGCAACCATAGAGTCAGGACTCTTTGTGGATGGTAGTACCTAGTTGCCCCTAGTGGAGCGCATGGTTTCAGAGTTACAGAATGTCGTGCCGTACAGGCAGCGGAGGAGGCAATCAGTTAGGCATACCCAATAGTTTATATTGAGATGTATTATTTTTATTTGTATTTTTGGATGTATTTTCGGACAAATGTTATGTATGACTTTTCTTGACTTTTTTTACTAATGTATGCATTTTTACTTTTCTTTAACTTTCATATAACTACATTTTCCTTTGATTTTTTTTACGTTAATATAAGTTAATATAAGTTGGCATCACGAAAATGAAATATTTTGACAATGGTGTTGTCCTGATATGATTCAGGAAATATTTTGGAGATGCATCTTCGAAATAATACACCATTTTCATTTCCAATACTTTCAAAAATCTTTCGGGGATAATTCAAAGATGCTTATCTGTATGATGCATCTTCGAATACACCAAAGCACCATATGGAGATGCATCTCCAGACAATTTTATCTACAAAATAAGGTGAATCTTAAAATAGCATATTTGATTGTAATTTGGATGCGTCCAAAGATACATCTTTAAATGATATATATTTTTGAATTTTCAAAAGTGTAGTATACTTATATAAGGATCTAAAGAGTAACTCCCCTTAAAAAATGGCATGAGTACCCTTAGATGGGACTAAAAGCCCATGATAAATAATACCCCCACACATTTGAGAAAATAGTTAAAAAGAGTAGACACTAAACCAAAAAAAGTATCATTTATTCATGACATAAAAAATATTATTCAGTAATGGTATACAAATAATAATTTAACATAATTCTATAAAAAATTATTTAACATAATTAAAAATATAGAATAATAAATAATAAAAACATAATTGAAAAAATATAGAAAAATAAATAATTAAAAGTATAATTAAAAAATAAACATTATTATTTTATTAATATTAAAATATGTTTCAGACATACATATTTTACACGAATGATATATAACGGAAGGACCATATATTATATATTTTTTTTAAGGTTAAATATTGTTAGAACTTGGAATCAAATGGTTGGTAAAAATGGAGTAATTATATGTGTGGAGAGAGAGAGAGAGAGAGAGAGAGAGAGAGAGAGAGAGAGAGAGAGAGAGAGAGAGAGAGAGAGAGAGAGAGAGAGAGAGAGAGAGAGAGAGAGAGAGAGAGAGAGAGAGAGAGAGAGAGAGAGAGAGAGAGAGAGAGAGAGAGAGAGAGAGAGAGAGAGAGAGAGAGAGAGAGAGTGTATGTGTTATGTGTGTGTGTGTGTGTGTGTGTGTGTGTGTGTGTGTGTGTGTGTGAGAGAGAGAGAGAGAGAGAGAGAGAGAGAGAGAGAGAATTAGAAAGAGTATAATTGAGGGTGAGAATTTGCATTAACATTGATCAAGATACCCATTTGGTATTTATACAAAATTACAGTTGATTAGACACAAGTAACAAAACTTTAAAAACTGAATTAACTGCTTGTAACAGATTATGCCAAACGTGTAACCGATTATAGTTGTTTCAACAAAACAATAGTAACCAGTTACTGCGAATGTGTAACTGGTTACACCCTCGCGTATAACCTTGTATTCTTCAGTTTTTTGACATTTTAACACAGTTGTAATTAGTTACAGCCCCGCAGTAATCGGTTACAACACTTGAATTAGTAATTTTCTCATAACACGCCACTTTAATTCAAGTGCTCCAAGTCTTCCATGCCCGTGTTCTTCTTCATTTTCTTGAACACTTTAATTGTGACTCCCTTTATCAGCAAAACAGCCACTTGGTCTTCACTTCTAAAATATCCCACCTCAGCCTTTCTTCACTAACAAGTTCCTTCAAGTTGTAAAACCTCATCTCGATATGTTTTCTCCTCTCATGTGCAATTAGGTTCTTAGCAAGACTTATAGCTGAAACATTATCAACCATAAGTGTTACAACGTCACCCTCATCATTGCCTAGCTCATTCAACATATTCATTAACCACTAGGATTGACATGCACACAACGAAGCGGTAATGTACTCAATCTCACAAGAAGAGAGTTCTACTACTGGTTCCTTCTTTGAACACCATAATATTGGTGTTTCACCAAACATAAAGATGTATCCATGTGTAGACTTTCTATTATCTTTATCTCCACTTCAATTGCATTTTATTCCCTTACTCGTTGCGGTAAAACAAAGCAAATTGCATTTGACGTATCTTAGAATCCTCTTGATTGCTGCCAAGTGAGACACCTTTGGTCTCTCCATGAATCTACTACTCACGATATCAACATTAAATACCAAATTTGGTTGTGTGTTGTACAAGTAACGCAAGGATCCAATCAGCCTCCTATATTGAGTTGGATTAACATCTTGCTCATCCTCGTTCTTCGATAATTGTAGCCTCGGTTCAGCCAGAGTAATCGCAGCATTATAATGCTTCATTTTGAACTTCTTCAAATTCTCAAGCGCATACGTTTGCTTATTTCCTTTCGGTAGATCAACTAACTCCCAAGTCTTGTTCTTTTCAATGGATTCTAGCTCATCCTTTATAACACAAATCCATTTTGGATTACTCAAGCCTTCTTCCATTTTAACGGTTCGAATTCGGCCATAATTTCAAAATGGACAAAATCACCATCATCGTTTGTTATCTTGGAACAAATCATAATCTTGGAGTCTTGGAGGCAAACCTCTTTTCCTCGTTGATCTTATTTCATTCTCTTTAATCCGGGCTTCGACAGGGGCTATTTCTGCACTTTCTAGCTCTGTAGAAATTGATTTTTCACTGCTATAATTGGTTACAACTTTTTGGTAACCAGTTAGAGGCTGTTACAATTCCTTTATTTTATCCTAAATGGCATATAGGTTGATTATAATCCTTTTATTTGTTGTATCATACAACTTGTAACCACCGGTAGAGTGATACCCTGCAAGTATCACCAATTATCCTTTATCGTGCATCTTCTTTCTAAGATTCCCCGGCACATGTTAATACGTTATGGAACTGAAAACTCTCAAGTGATTCAGATTCTGTTTAGATCTAGACCATGCTTCCTTCGGTGTTATCTTCTCAAGCTTCTTTGTTGGACACCTATTCAACAAATATGCATTTGTAGACAACGCTTCTCCCTATAACTATTTCGGTAAGTTCTTCCCCTTCAACATGCTTCTCACCATGTTCATGATCGATCGATTCTTTCTTTCGAAAACACCATTTTGATATGGTGTATAATGTGGTACAATCTCATGTAGTATCCCTTCTTGATCATAAAAATTCTCAAAGTCATTTGAGACATGTTCGCCTCCATCATCCATTTTGAGCTTGTGACCGCTTTTCCTCTCAACCATGGACTTGAACTTCTTAAAGACTTTTAATACCATATCCTTTCTCTTGATTATATATACACATCTAAAAACACATCTAAATGCCACCAATCAAATCAACTTTTATCGATCCTACACATCTGAATATACTTCCTCAAGGTGATGCTTTGTTCTACAACCTGCATCCTTGTTGAATTTACCATTATGTTGCTTTGCGTGAACATATTCTTCACAAATTTTAATTGGTATGTTGATCAATGATAGACATGTTACCATTTTGTTCTTTTGCAAGGCATTGAGATCTCTAAAGTTGAGATTCCCAAGCCTATAGTTACATATTCACTCAACTCTTCTTTATCTTTGTTCACTTCCTTGATAAGATCATTGATAGTTTGATCATCCTTCCAATCTTCTTCCTCAGCTGGTATGTTCATATCCAAGTCTTTTATTAGGCTTACCTTCTCATCAGCTTTCTTCACTATGATTTTTACTTTCTTAACTATCTGCTTCTTCCTTTTTTCCCGTTGGGGGGTCTTCAGAGTCAGGCCAAAATTCTTCTTTGGCCTTGTGTCAAAAGACACCTTTTTCTTTGAACTCTTCTGTCTTTTTCCATTTTTATCCAGGTTTCTTATTGGTCGTGTATTCCTTTTGGGATTTGGTTTCTGAACATCATGTTCATCTTCCTTAAGGAGTTCCCCTAATATGTGTTTCGATAACATCAGAGGTTTGTTCATTACTCCACATTTGTGGAGGGAGTACAATCTTTTATGCCACTTATGTTGATCTCTGGCAAACCGGTAGAACTCATGTTGGTTCTTTTGCATTTATGGAAAAATAACCCACAAGATTTCTTCGTTGTTACTTGGAGAACCAACTCCTGATGACTTTTGGCGCATCTCATCTTGTCCCTTCTTCACTTTTGGGTTCGACAAATTTAAGATGGCTAACTGTCATACCCTAAATTTTCCCCTAAGTTTTTTCACTTGCATCAGCATAGCATAATCTATCCATTTTATCATGTATTTCATCAGTTAAAAGCACTCATCAGGATTTAGATGAAAAGTCAGGAGCTCTGACACTTTATCTGGTTTTGATGACATTCGTTGAGTCATTTGGTGATTAAGAAGTCAAAAGACTTAATTTCTCAATCTCAGTGCACTGTTTAGATCCATTGCATCGTGTTTCAGGGGTTTAGAAGGTGGCAATCAAGAGTATTATCATCATCTGAATCTTGGTAGGTTTTTGTTCGTATTTGAGAATCAGAAGTAAATGGTCCAAGAGAGATTCATTTGCATCTAATTGTCCATCCATGGTTATTTAGTCATTAATTCAATGCATTTAAAAGTTGTTTGCATTTTATACTTGTCACAACATGCATTTTGTTTCACATAACACTTAAAATGTCGCTCGAATTAATTTTTCGGATCTACAGACATACCAGTCAAATCATTTCTCAACCGTACGTCGAATTAGCGGGCGAAAAATTTCAAAATTAAGCTTTCAGACATCAGTTTTATTGATCTATGGTTCACGTAGTTCAACCTGATATGCTCGTTTTAATTTTTCGACTATATTTTCTGTCAGATTTTTATCCGCCCGAGCCTTTTTACCGATCGATTTTTATTTCAAAATTGTATTGAAACCTGTATGTTTTCGAGAAGTTTATTTCACACTAATCATTTTAGTGCATTCGATTGATTTTTTCGGGCATATTTGCGTCCAATTTTTATTTCTTTTTAATCCAATTATCTTGTTTTTTAAACTAAATTAATTATTAGATTTATTTAAAATGAATTATGTTTTTAATTTGATTTAATTTTGTGTTATTAATTATTTTTTCTAATTGTTAACTTTGTATTAACCTTTTTTTAATTCAAAATTTTAGCTTTTTAAAATTGAGAAATTAAAGTATCTTCCTTCTTGCCACTACAGGAGTGCCACGCGCCTCCTCCCATTTCTGTTTCGATTCGGATTCAACTCAGCACCTTAAAATCAAAGTAGTTTCGTCACTTCGGTTGGTCATGCGTTTTGACTTGTTTTTTATTACGTATATGTCGATTAATTGTATTTAAATTCAAACACTTTGTTATTTTTGATCCTGGCTGTGATTGGTTTTTCAGTTTCGTAATGCTGTCATAATAATGTTAAACACTTTGATTGATCATGCGTCTGTGTTTTTTTTTGTTGAGAAATTGTGTTTGGTGTTCATAAGTTTTTGTTTTGAAAATTATGGACTTTGAATTGAGTGAAAGCAAGAGAGAACCAGAAAGGGGAGAGGATTTGAGAGCTGATTATTAACTTTTTTTTCTCTTTAATTTTTGTATATTTTGTTTTTGTTTCAGTTTATTCTGCCATTTCTAAATGTTATGGACACTTATGTTCTTCTACAAATAACTTTGTGAGTGGTTAATGTTTGTGTGTTTGTAGCTTGTTTAGAAATGCAATGTTTATTTAATAAGTGGAGTGAATTATTAATTTACAAAAACCAAGGTGGTGATTTGAGCTTATGACTAAAGACTTGTTTCCTCAAGAAAAATTTGATATACGATGAAGAAAAAGTAACTGCTAAATAGGGTGTATCTCACAATATTAGTTTTTTAGAAAAAAATCATGTTCTGATATAGCATACTACATGTTTCCAAAAGCAAGCTTAACATATTTGTGGTGAACTTCATTGTATCATATCATAATACTAACCACATCATGTAGTATTTTTGAAATAGCACAGATGATTGTCAGGTTGCATGTCAAGATCTCAATATCTCTACTGAAGCTTATGAGTAAAAAATAATCCTCATTAAAGTTTCATGCGACACCATATATGTATCAAACACTATCAACATGCGACATTATGCTTTAAAAGAAGCTCTTAATTCTTATTTATAAAAAAATTCAATGTCACATTAGTTTGTTGTCCTTTAGATTTTTTTAATGAAATTATATATACTGAGTTTGAAAATAGCATGTATTTTTTTAAAAAATAATTTATACTTACTTGATTTTTTTTAATTTGTTGCAAAGAATCAATCACGTTTCAATGTAGATACTTTGATCACTTTTTGATTTAGTAAATCTCTTATTCAATTGAAGGTATTTATTTGTTTTGTTACTCCGTATTAGTACTTTTGTTGATGAAGCATAAACACTACTATAATGTGAAAACAAATTTATCATTCGGGTTTTCACATATGCCTTGCAACTTCGAAGTTTGAAAATTCAATTTAAACTTCAGAAATTGGTTAAGTGCATAGAGTTTTGTTGACCAACCTCAGATATGGTGATTCCTACATGAATCGCTTTATGATTGCTTAACAAAACGCTAATTTTCTTTTAGTCTAATTTCTGAATTTTACTTCGAGTCCCTTGGCTTTCTCTTGGGCCTTCTTACAACGAGATTTTTTATTTTACAATTGTCTTTTAAGCCTGTATTGTTAATTATTATACTGTATCCCCATTTGACAAATTGTACCCCCATTCATGTGATGTGTAATAAATTTACCACTTTCATTTACTTTATTGTATCAGTTGATAGTTAATTCAAAGATTAAAATCAACATTTTTCAGAAAAGAGAAGAATAAAAACCTCGACCCAACATCGAGTGTCTTTTCTCTAATCATATCCAAAGCGCTTAATTGTAATTAAACACCATTTCATTAAATATGAAAAGGGGGATGGTCTCGAGCCTTCGATTCCTCTCCTCAGTTACTTGGATACGAGTAGCCTTACTCGGCCATTCAAGTAATTGTCATATATTAAAAAACTTCAAAACCCCCGCCACATCCAAATTATTTTTCATAAGTCAACTTCAGACGCTTGATCCAACGTCAAGTCGTCCCCCTATTTTCAGAAGCTTTTCACAATAAAAATGGAAGAAACTGATTAAGTTTAGACTTTCTCTATTTCGGATGTTAGGATACTGCTGTAGAGCTCAATGCTCAAACATTCGTCTTCCATATTAACATACAGTAATTACCAGAATTAGGTCATTTCTCTTATAGAAGAAAAAAATTGATTGGGTATCGACCTTCTCTTTCCCGATTATTTGGACACTGTTGTAGAGCTCTCTGTCTGACTAATCGTCTTCCGTTAATGAACTTTGACCTAATTTGCCACACATTTTCATAGTAAACTTTTGGATGAAAAGAGAGTGATTGGGCTTAGGCCTGTTCCTTTTCGGGCATTCGTGTACTGCAGTAGAGCTCCCTGCTTGGATGCATGTCTCCGCTTAAAATCAACTCAAACTCATCAAACTTAATTTCCGCCCTCGTGCGACCCCAAAAACATTTTCAGAAAAGAGTATGTGACATCTATTTTGATGCGAAACAAACAAGGACTTCAGCCTCCAAGAGTGAGCAGCAAGTAAAGGTTTAATCGCTCAAATGTGATTCAAGCGTCACTCTCTTTAAAAGCAATCCATCCAGTAGTTCTCTTTGGGTGGAACTACGTATGCCTTGAGTTCTTCATAGCACCTGGAGATACGTAGGAGTAGGATTACGAAATCTTGTCAGGCACATTAATATTAAAAACCCTAAGTCTTTCCTTTCTTTCTTTCTCTTTCCTCACTCGATAAGTAGAAGTTCGCAAATGATATCACGCTAACACTCTTACACGAAACTAACTAGATGGGTCCCATCGAGTACGATGGATGTAAGGGATACTAATACCTTCCCCTTGCATAACCGACTCCCGAACCACTACGCCAAAAATGACTTTTAACAGCGCATCTTAGACAGCGCTTTTAAAAGAAAGCGCTGTCTAAGGTTAAAATTAAAAACAAACACGGAAAATGTTCCAAGAAAATAATAAAAGCGCTGTCTAAGGGGGGGTCTTAGACAGCGCTTTCTAAAAGCGCTGTCTAAGACCCCCCCTTAGACAGCGCTTTTAGAAAGCGCTTTTAAATATAGACTTTAGACAGCGCTTTTGGTAAAGCGCTGTCTAAAGTCTTTAAATTAAAAAAAAAATTAAAACCAAAAGCGTTGTCTAAGGGGGGGTTTAGAAAGCGCTTTTGGAAAGCGCTGTCTTAGGCATACCTTAGAAAGCGCTTTCCACAAAAGCGCTGTCTAAGGTCTTATTAAAATAAAATTTCAGACCACAAAAGCGCTTTCGTTCTCTGTTCTTTTGTTTTCCCTCTTCTTCACTCACCTCAAAAACTTACGCCATTTCCTCTTCCCCTCAATCTCCATCAGCCGTAACCTTCTTCTCAACTCACACAACATCACGCAGACACTCCAAAACACGACATCCCCATATCACCCTATTTTCCGAAAACCCTATTTTCCGCCTTCGAGGGTCCCTCCGCCGTCACCGAAACAGTCGACCGCCGCACTCGCCTCTCACCTCCGAACCTCCGCCGTCACCCAAACAATCGAAGGTTGCAGCGCAAGGAGATCACTTGAATACGGTACGTTCTGCTCTAATGCTCTTCCTCTTCTTCCATCTTTTGAAGTTGAATGAAGTTAGAATGTTGGAGTGTTCTTGGATTTGTCAATGAAGTAAGAAAAATTAATAAACTCAGTGGGATTTCTGTCATAGAATGAAGTTAGAATGTTGGAGTGTTCTTGGATTTGTCAATGATGCTAACTGAGCTATTCTGTTAGTTAGCTAGCTTACTAGTTATGCAATGCCACAACGCCTGCTTGTTTGACTTTGGCTTGAACTGAAATGTTGGTGTTAAAAATGTGCTTGTTTGATTGTAATGCCATGAGTTCAAATAACTTGGATTGTTACTGCAATAGTTTCTTTCTTTTATACTTGTTGCACTTGTATGTTTTGCCTATGTTAATTGCTCTGCTTGAATGGACTCGTTGTTGTTTATTATAGCCTTGTATGTGTGCAATTAGATCCATGGCTGAACGTATGTGTATGGGTTGGTGTTAGCATATGGCTGCCCTGTTTGAATCTACACTCAATGCTTGTGGTTTGTCCATTGCCCTGTTGCAATCTTGATCAAATTTTTACTATCCACCACAACTGCCATTGTTAAGATGATTAATAGGGTTGTTACTGTAGGAAATGATTGTTAGCAATGCATTCATGCCCCCTTTTGAAATGGTGTTAATGGATTGCACGTGAATTGATGTATGCTGGTTGAAAAATATGTATTGCTTGGTCTTGTTATGTAAATTTGGTCTGCAACTGTCATAGAAGTAAAAGTATGTTATGTTAATGTGCACGAAGTTTGCCATGTAATGCTATGTACTAATGCTTTGGTGTACATGTTTCTTCAATGAAATTTATAATTATGATAATTATGGTTAACTGTTTGTTGAAAATGCTATGCTAATCGGTTAGTTGCTGGTGTTACAAATGCAATGTTTAATGATAGTTGGTAATTTGGGAGTTGTTAGTTTGTGTATGTATGTATATTGAATTGTGTATGTATATGTGTATGCAATTTGATTTTCTTTATACTTGCTTGGTATGCATGATGAATTTTGAAATGCATTGCATGTTGGGGCTGTCATGACTAGGCTTGGATTTAGATGTTCAATATTGTTCAAACTTCATGTTTCCTTAGTGATTATACTTGAAGATTGAATAGGTAGTTTTTTTTCTTTTTAACTGTGAAAGTGTTGTTCATCTCACTTTCATTCTAAAGGAACAAGATTTCTCCCATAAAATGATTGAACGAACTCTAATATAGTTATAGGTATACTTATAGGTATATTGTAATAGAAAAAGTTTGATTCTTGTAATATAAAAAATGAAAGTGATGAGGTAATTAAAGTTGGTATATTGGCGTATCGGATACGTTATTGAACTTTATAATTGTTAGGATATTCAAAGATACTACCTTAGTTATGTATTTTCGTCTGGATTAATTGTTTACTTTAATAAGTAGGAAAACCATGGATAAAACATGGATCTGTGCCGATCGAATGACCAAAGAGTACGAGAGTGGGGTTTTGGAATTCGTTAAGTATGCTGTTCAACACGCTGAAAACCCCAGACGAATGCATTGTCCTTGCTTGCGTTGTTGTTATATTGGTAAGGTTGACGCACATGGATTGAAATCGCATTTGCTGAGGCATGGAATTGATCAAAGTTATCAGTGTTGGATATTTCATGGTGAGAAAATTAACGAGAATGTTGAATCGAGTGGAAAAAGTAATACGACCTATGCTTCATACGACAAAGACACGGAAACATACGATTGTGATCGAGTTGAAGAGATTGTAGAAGCACTGGAAGAAGATCTTCATGATTGTCCTGAAATGTTTGAGAGGATGGTAAGCGATGCAGAGAAACCGTTGTACAAAGGTTGCACTAAATTCTCAAGACTTTCTGCGGTATTAAAGTTGTACAACTTAAAGGCGGGCAATGGATGGTCGGATAAAAGTTTCACAGAGTTGTTGGCCCTTATGAGAGAAATGCTACCGGATGATAATGTTCTTCCTAATCGAACCTATGAGGCAAAAAAAATGTTGTGCTCTATTGGCATGAGCTATGATAAGATACATGCTTGTCCTAACGATTGCATTTTGTTTCGTAACGAATATGCAATGTTAACTGAGTGCCCTAAATGCGGTTTGTCTCGATATAAGAAAAGATTATCTCCCGCAAAAGTCTTATGGTATTTTCCGATAATTCCGAGATTTAGGCGCATGTTTCGTAGTGAAACCGATGCAAGACATCTTACTTGGCATGCAGATGAAAGAATTATTGATGGAATGTATCGGCATCCGGCTGATTCACCACAGTGGTCGAAGATTGATAATGATTATCCTGAGTTTGGATCAGAAGCAAGAAACCTTCGATTGGCATTATCTACTGATGGAATGAACCCACATGGTCTTCAAAGTATCTCACATACCACATGGCCTGTGATTCTTATGATTTATAACCTACCTCCGTGGCTATGTATGAAGCGTAAGTACATGATGTTATCTATGTTAATCTCTGGGCCTAAACAACCAGGGAATGACATAGACGTATACTTGACACCTCTGATCGAAGATTTAAAGATTTTGTGGGAGAACGGTGTGGAGGTTTATGATGGATATAGGAAAGAAAGTTTCAATTTGAGGGCGATGTTGTTTGGCACAATTAATGATTTTCCAGCATACGGGAATCTATCTGGGTATAGCATTAAAGGTCAACGTGCGTGTCCTGTTTGTGAAGACGGAACCGATACGATTCGATTGGAACTTTGCCAGAAGAATGTGTTTCTCGGTCATCGTAGATTCTTACATTCTAAACATCACTACCGTGGGTGGAGAAAAGCATTCAATGGAGACACCGAACATCGTAGAGCTCCACCCGCATTGTCAGGTGAACAAGTTTTTGAAAAGGTGAAAGATGTGCGTACTGAGTTTGGCAAGCCTTTTGCACATAAGATTGTGAAAGGTGGGTGGAAGAAAAGGTCGATATTTTTTGAATTGCCATATTGGAAGTCTTTGTACGTGAGACATTTTCTCGATGTTATGCATATTGAAAAAAACGTATTTGAAAGTGTTATCGGTACATTACTCAATATAAAAGGCAAGTCTAAGGATGGCCTTAAAGCAAGGGAGGACATGTTAAAAATGGGAATGAGAACTGAATTAGCACCCGTGAAGAAAGGAAGACGAACATATCTACCACCTGCTGCTTTTACTTTATCTAGAAAGGAGAAAAAAAATTTGTGTAAGTCTCTGAGTGAAGTTAAGGTTCCAGAAGGATACTCATCTGATATCAGAAGACTTGTTTCTATGAAAGACCTCAAGTTGAAAAATTTGAAGACACATGATTGCCATGTTATAATGGAACATTTTCTACCGATAGGTATACGTTCTATTTTGCCAGAAAAAGTAAGAAGTGCCATAACTAAATTGTGTTTTTTCTTTAGGTCAATTTGTAGTAAGGTGATCGATCCCGAGATCTTACCAACACTACAAAAAGAGATTGTAATTACCTTGTGTGAGCTTGAAATGTATTTTCCTCCGTCTTTTTTTGACATAATGGTTCATTTAGTTGTTCATCTTGTGAAAGAGACACAGTTGTGTGGACCAGCATATATGAGATGGATGTACCCTGCTGAACGGTATATGAAAATATTAAAAGGGTACGTGAAATCCCGAAGTCGACCAGAGGGTTGTATTGTTGAACGATACATTGTTGAAGAAGCTGTTGAGTTTTGTACTGAATATTTGTCTAACGTTCAATCGATTGGACTCCCCAGAGCTCAGATTTTCGACAAAATGGAAGGTAAAAAATTAATTGGGAATAAAATTGTGACAATATCAAGGGATGAACGGGATCAAGTTCATTTGTATGTTCTGCACAATAATAATGAGGTTGAGCCATATGTTGAAATGCACAAGGATGTACTCCGAAGGTTAAATCCGAACAGAAATGAAAATTGGATAGTTATAGAGCACAATCAAAGTTTCATACAATGGTTGAAGGATCATATTTATTTGAAGCGCTCTTCAGATCCTTCTTCGGTAACAGAAATGTTGAGATGTTTGGCATATGGTCCAAGTTTGCATGTGTTTTCTCATAGCGCATATTCAATTAATGGATACACATTTTATACCAAAGAACAAGATGATAAGAGTACTATGCAAAATAGTGGTGTCACCGTGCTAGCTGAAGCAATGCATATATCAAGTATGAAGGACTTAAACCCCAAATATGCAAATTTGTCATATTTTGGAGTTATTGAGCACATTTGGGTATTTGATTACGAGAAGTTTCAGATTCCCATCTTTGGTTGCAAGTGGGTGAATAGTAGTGGCATACGAATGGATAAGTCTGGATTTTTGCAAGTTGATCTTACTAGGGTGGGGTACAAAGATGAACCTTTTATTCTAGCATCTCAAGCTAAACAAGTGTTCTATGTGAATGACCCGAAGAGTACAAAATGGTCTATAGTGCTTTTCTCTAACAAAGTGACTGATGATAGCGGTGTCGATCAATGTGATATTGATGTTGAGAATGAGTCATGCATTAGACGGAATGAGTTGAATAGAAATGATGAAGTTGAGGATCTTATACCGGATGAGTCATATATAAGAAACGATCATAATGAGGGAATTTGGATCAATTCATCCGTACGCATTGCTAAGAAACAAGTGATTAATATTCCAACAAAGAAAAGAAAGAGATGTTAGTGACTTAGGTAAATTATCCATGGTTTCTTTATTTATTTTTTTCAATTGTTTTGATTATAAGTTATATGTGATAATGCATGATTTCATTATATTTTTGTTTTCAATTGCTTTGATTATAAGTTATATCTGATACTGCATGATTTCTTTATTTTTTTGTTTTCAATTGCTTTGATTATAAGTTATATTTGATATTTGATGGTTTCCTTGGTTTATTACAGGTTAGACATGGCTGATAACCAACAGGAGGAAGTTAGTAAAAAAGTATCCGCGGAAGAAGAAATTCGAAGAGGCATCACAGTAATGAGGAGGGTGGTCCAAGGAAGATCTCGAGGCATCATACTAGATGTTTGTTGGAACAACCAGGGACAGCTTATAGAACCTAATGGGCATACCTTAACTAGTTTTATCGGTGCACTAGTAAGGAATGAAATTCCCATTACATGTGATGATTGGAGAAACAAAGAGCTGAATGAGTCGAAAGAAAAAATTTGGAGTGAGATAAAGGTATAATCATTTGGCCCTTAATTATACGGTATCAATTATGTTTTTTCAATTACTGATACTAACTATCAATCTGTATGTTTTTCTTAGCGATGTTTTAACATCGAAGAAGAAAGAAGAGGTTTTTGTATGAAATTGGCCGGAAAGCTTCTAAGAGGGTTTCGGACATTTTTATCATCCAAGTTCCTTAAGGATGCGGATGGTAATTTTGTGGATGCGGAGCTTCCTAAAAAATATGAAAGTTTGATATCGGCTGAAGAATGGGAAGCTTTCAAATCCAAAAGACAAGACCCGGTTTTTCAAAGAATAAGTGCTACAAATCGGGAAAGAGCATCAAGTCCCGCATATCCGTACCGAAAAGGACGTGTCGGATATAGACGCTTAGAACAATCCATGGTAAGTATTTATAAATTGCGATAACAAATTTGTTCATCATATATTAGTTTTATCTGATCAAATTGTATGACTTAATGTGTAGCTGCAGAAGGAGGAAAGTTCAGAAACATCTCTTCCTGCACATGTTTTGTGGAAGGAAGCCCGTGTGGGCAAATCTGGAGTTCCTCAAGAAGAAGTTTTACACGTATACCAGAAATGTGTAAGTATAACATTTTTTCATTAATTGAATAACATTTTTATACACAAATATTTGACAAGTATACGGTATTCATCTGATTTTTCAGGAGGAGCTATCTCAGTCTATATCTCCCAATGATACTAAGGGCATACTTAGTCGGGCATTAGATGTCCCTGAGTATTCTGGTCGGGTGAGGGGTAAGGGATTTGGAGTCACTCCGACCTCCCTGAGTGTTAAAAAAGGAAAGGCTCCTAGTAATCGGGAGCTTCATGCAAGACTGGAAGCCATGCAAGCTGAGCTTGATGCATTGAGGAGAGAAAGAGAGGCTAGCGCCTCAACAGTATACAGAGATGCTTCGGACAAAAACAGTATCAACTGTACCTTTCAGCCGAACATTCCAGAGGTAATTACATATAATTGTCTTAAATTGAACTATTTGCTTAAATTATGTATTTGACATATATACACATTAACAATTTCTTGTTATTATTGGTTTTAGGGCATTTCCCATTGTCAGCTGTATTTGTCGTCACCATACTATCGGATGGTTGGCAAGGGAAAAGTGCATAACGTTAGCGGAGTATTACTCCACACTAGAGAGCTCCCTGCTGGATGTTTGAAGGTATCAGTTGATATTGCAGTTGAGCCGAATGCAGCATTACCATATCCTAGCGATGATTCGGATGCAACAACGGTGCACGAAGCAGTAGGTTCGTTTGTTGCATGGCCGACAAACCTCATATGCGTAGGATATGAGGTATGCTTAAAACTTATGTTAACTTTAATGTGTATATTCAAAGTTTAAAATTTATGCTTAAAATTTTACTTACATATTTTCCTTGGTTATGTTAAATAGACTCCCACAAAATCCAAATCAAAAGAAAATGAGGTTAGCAATGCCTCCGCACAACAAAAAAAGGAGGTTAGCAACGCCTCCGCACGGGTAAAAAGTTCTGGTGCTAAGAAGACCGTAGCTAGGAAAAAACCTACCACCAAGTATAGGTCGTGCCTCAGGACATTTCTAGAGATGACCGATATACCGACCGGAGGTGTTCGGAATGTACATATGGAGGTAGGGATTTTCGGCTTTGATTACGACCAAATGATTGGTAATGAAGACTTCATGCAAGTTTTTGGTCATGAAGAAATCGGCGTCAACGTTGTCAATACATATATTAGGTAAATCCGGTCTACTTTGTTTTATTAATTAAACAACTTATGTTAATGATGTTTACTTTATGTTAATCCGGTTTACTTTATGTTTCAAAAGAGGTGTTAATGATGTTTTTATATTAGGTTTTTGTATGACAAATTGATGCGCCCCAATGATTTGGACGAGTCATTCGGATTCTTAGCACCCGCGACCGTCAACTTAGGTTTAATCTTAAGTAGACCGCATACCGTGACGGAGTATGTTCTTCGGATCCTCATGGACAATAAAGATGCGGAGAAGTTGTTTTTTATACCGTTTAATACCGGGTTAGCATTTCATTCTAAATTCATCTATTATAATTATTTTCCAAGTTACCATCTAACATTTGCCTAATCATTACAGTGGACATTGGTTGTTGCTCGCAATCAATCCTATCCGAGAAATTGTGTATTATCTTGACTCGTTAGGAAATGATTGGACAACATACCCGGATATGAAGGTCCTAATTGACACGTAAGTGAGAATGTTCAAAAATTTTCTTAGTTTATGTGAATTGTTCTAATTGCTTCATTTTTATTTTATTAGCGTCCTACAAGCTTTTCGGGCCCAACGAGATATCCAAACCTCAAGGAGGGGCGCCAACTGCATTACATGGATTAAAGTGGCGGTATATTTTTAATTACCACATTTTTTATTATATTAGTGATGACACTTGATAAAACTTAGGATTTATAATCCATATTTTTTTTTCATATGTAGTGTCCTCAACAACGTAATCAAATAGATTGCGGGTATTTCATGTTGAGGTTTATGCGAGATACTCTTGCTTTGGGCCGATTAGTGATTCCCACCGATGTATGTATTTCTAACTTATGAGTTATTTTTATATTTACACATATCTCATATAATTAAATAGTTGGAATTAATTCAAAATATGTTATATTATTATGTAGTACTTTGAGGAATTCAAGTGTGCATTTTATACAAAGGATCAAGTGGACGAAATCAAAGAGGAGTGGTGTCAATTCATGATAGAGCTCAATGTTTTTTCATAAATTTGTGTAATTAATGTGTACATTTGTAGTATATGTAAGGACTTGTAAATGTGTACATAAATTTGTATATATTTTGATACATTTAAGGCAAAATTGGTTTGAATTGGTATATATATATATTTGTTAGCCAAAAATTGGTAGAAAAAAGGCCAAAATGGCATGTATAAAATGTGATAATTGTCTGTCAAAATCTGGTTGAAAACAGGTAGAAATTCTGGTTTATAAACCTGGAAAAAATGTGGTTTAAAACAAAAGCTTCAAAAATTTTCGTATACATTAGACAGCGCTTTTGTAAAAAGCGCTGTTGTCATACGGTGAACTGACTTGGGGTGTTTTGCTTTTTATCGCAATGTCGCGGATAGCAAGAGTCGCCACCGACTTTTCTTTTATCCAATAAGGAAAGGTGGAAAAGAACAGGAAAGACCTCAATAGATTTTGGGTTCGGGAGGTACATTATACAAAGGGAAGGTGTTAGCACCCTTTGTATCCATGGTTATCCATGGGCTCTTAATTACTGGATCACTTATATTTTTGTCTGAAAAGTGTCGGTGAATTGCTTAAAAAATGTTTGAAAGAGAGTTTAACTTTGTAATGATTCTCGTATGAATGTATACAAAGTATTTATCTCATTTGATTTTGAAAATGGTTTAGAAAAATATAACTCGGTAATGATTCTAGTATGAATGTATACCAAGTGGTGATTTTCTAGGATTTGTAAAGTGTAAAGTGTGAGGGGTGGAAAATGTTTTAGGTTATGATCCAGTAATTGAGAGTTATACCTTCCTGAGGTCGTTATGGGCATTTCCTATCCTTATGAGGGTAAAACTGTCCTTACTATTGAGAAGTAAGTAATCTTACCCTTTGGATGTTTAAGGGTCACCGTAGGGTCATCGATAGGTCATTGAAGGCAACAGTTGTAAGGATACCTTAGCATTCGAAGGGACGATCATCATTTAACCGTAGGCTACACCGAAGGGTCATTGAGGGACAAAATCGTATTTTCGAAGGCAACATCCGAGGGACCATGATTTATTTTATGATGATTTAATCGAAGGGTCTTTGCTAAGTGTATCCCTACATTCGCGGGACATGACCGTTATACCGTAATACCGTAGGGCAACAAAGAGAGGTCCAAGATCACTTATTTAAAGGCAATATTTTAAAGTCAATTAGGTAATTAGGACGAGCCTCCATATTAAAATCAATACATTAAAATTAATACATTAAAATTAATACATTAAAATTAACACATTAAAATTAATTAAGTAATTTAGGGTGAGTCTCCACAAGGGTATCCCACAAATAAAGTGGAAGACCTAACGGCAATCTTTTCCTGGGACATGTGAACCTTGGCAAAATTCAGCAAACGGGTTAGAATACCAAATCGGGGTGTAATCGAAGATTACACCGCAAAAGAAAATACAGCAGCATGAATGTCAGGCAAAACAGTGCATAATTAACATAGAATAGATCAGATACGCATAGGACGTAACAAACAAAATATTAGCGACTGTCCCGTTCGCCTCTGCCTCGCCTAGCGAGGGCCTAGCGAATACTCGCTACATGCTCGCTTAGCGATGTGCTAGCGAGCGGCTGCGGGTTTTGAATTTCAGAACAGTATGACTTCAACCTGCGGCATGGCTTATGGCATCCAACACATAATTATACGGTTCAGCATTCACAATATTCAGGCACACTTAAATTCACATGCAAAACCTCAAATATGTTTATGAATTCAATTATAATATCACATGCAAGTTAAGAACATAAAGCGGTATCACATGCAAATTAAGAAAATAAAGCGATAATAGTAATGCAAACCTGTTTGCAATCGAATTGCAACCTTGAATTGGCGAGCCGGATTGAGTTGGGCGGTGGTAGCTTCGGAGCGGAGGAGCGGCCTTCAGGGTTTCTAAAGTAGCCTCCAGGGTTTTTTGTGCCAGGGTTTTCGTCTGTCTCCCTCTGTTTTTTCCGTCCTCTTTTCATTACTGAAGTGCTGGTATTTATAATGCTCTTTTTCATGACCTAATGGGCTCAGAACGAAGCCCGAAATTTTTGTTGTCTGTCAGCCTCGCTAGGCGAGCTGGTAGCGAACGTTTGCTTCGCTAGGCGAGCGTGTAGCGAACAGGCCAGTTTGGGCCATTTTCTGGATTGGGCCATTCGTGAGCTGGGCCTTTGTCCCTTTAAGATCAGTGCCATAAAATGAGTTGGAATGCCCCTGAAAAATGTCTTGAACTATTGATGGGCAAATTTTGGGGTATGACAGCTGCCCCTGTTCAATATTCTTGAACCGAGAGAGTCAGAATGGTATGTGCCGTTCGTGGTCTGGAGGTGAAAGATTATTGAACACTAGAATGCCCCAACAATTTGCGCTTGTCCATCAGTCTTGACGGAGATGGGCTTAAAGATGCCATCCAGGAAGTTTGATGAGGAGATTTCCAGATTGTGTCATACGTTAGACGATATCTGGAGACATGGGTGTCACACCGGGTCGTACATCAGACCGTATAGTGAGTCATCCATTATGCTGTCGACTTCGCCGGGGGGTCGGAGTATGCTATATACTGCTGAGGATAAGGGATCAGAATGGATCATACACTGGACCGTATCTGAATACCAGAGTGAGCTGTTCGTTAGGCGGATGACTTTGCCAAGGATGAAAAATCAGAATGGATCGTACGCTAGATCGTCTCTGAGTTGAAGATCCAAATGGGTCTTATGATAGACTGTATTGGAGTTGCAGGATGAGCCGTCCATTAGGCTGAATCTGATGATAAAAGGGGGTAGTCGTACACTAGACTACACTTCAGAAATGTACCGTACACTAGGTAGCATCTGAGGAGACGAAGGTCTAATTGGGTCGTACATTAAACCGTATCTGAGCAGAATGAGCCGTCCATTAGGCTGAATCTGCTGATAAAAAGGGGGTAGTCGTACACTAGACTACACTTCAGAAATGTACCGTACACTAGGTAGCATCTGAGAAGATGAAGGTTTAACTTGGTCGTACATTAAACCATCTCTGAGCAGAATGAGCCGTCCATTAGGCTAAATCTGATGATAAAAGGGGGTAGTCGTACACTAGACTACACTTCAGAAATGTACCGTACACTAGGTAGCATCTGAGAAGATGAAGGTTTAACTTGGTCGTACATTAAACCATATCTGAGCAGAATGAGCCGTCCATTAGGCTAAATCTGATGATAAAAGGGGGTAGTCGTACACTAGACTACACTTCAGAAATGTACCGTACACTAGGTAGCATCTGAGAAGATGAAGGTTTAACTTGGTCGTACATTAAACCATATCTGAGCAGAATGAGCCGTCCATTAGGCTAAATCTGATGATAAAAGGGGGTAGTCGTACACTAGACTACACTTCAGAAATGTACCGTACACTAGGTAGCATCTGAGAAGATGAAGGTTTAACTTGGTCGTACATTAAACCATATCTGAGCAGAATGAGCCGTCCATTAGGCTAAATCTGATGATAAAAGGGGGTAGTCGTACACTAGACTACACTTCAGAAATGTACCGTACACTAGGTAGCATCCGAGAAGATGAAGGTTTAACTTGGTCGTACATTAAACCATATCTGAGCAGAATGAGCCGTCCATTAGGCTAAATCTGATGATAAAAGGGGGTAGTCGTACACTAGACTACACTTCAGAAATGTACCGTACACTAGGTAGCATCTGAGAAGATGAAGGTTTAACTTGGTCGTACATTAAACCATATCTGAGCAGAATGAGCCGTCCATTAGGCTAAATCTGATGATAAAAGGGGGTAGTCGTACACTAGACTACACTTCAGAAATGTATCGTACACTAGGTAGCATCTGATGAGACGAAGGTCTAATTGGGTCGTACATTAGACCGTATCTGCAGAATCTGACTTGAAGGTCTAACTTGGTCGTACATTAGACTGTATTTGCAGAATCTGACTTGAAGGTCTAACTTGGTCGTACATTAGACTGTATTTGATGACTGGAAGGTCTAACTTGGTCGTACATTAGACTGTATTCGCAGAATCTGACTTGAAGGTCTAACTTGGTCGTACATTAGACTGTATTTGAGTGGTTGAAGGTCAGAATGGATCGTACGCTAGATCGTGTCTGAGTTGTTGAAGGTCAGAATGGATCGTATGCTAGATCGTATCTGAGTTGAAGGGGTCAGAATGGATCGTATGCTAGATCGTATCTGAGTTGAAGGAGTCATATGTTGAGCTGAATCAGAATGAACCGTACACTAGGCTATATCTGATAGTATTTGCATATGTTGTATTGGCAATGAATGTCTGGGATGTACTTATAGATGCCATCGTTAGGAGGATGTCAGAATGAATGTTGACATGGAGTATATCTGAAAGATGTATCTGAAGAAGAAAGTAGTCGTACGCTAGACTGCACCTCGGAATATACCGTACGCTAGGCAGTATCTGAGGGATATAGTTAAATCTTGAATGTAATAGATAAAGATGCCCGTCTGAACGGACCTTTGTTTTGACTGTGTCAGGAGGATAATTGACCTGAAAAATAAAGTTAGCTTCATGCTATGTCATGATGTATGAGATGCAAATGTTGTATGCATGCGTGTGCTGTGAAATGATATAATGAGTGAATTATGCGTCTAGAATAAATGAGAACATTGTATACATGCGTATGTTATGAAATGATGTAATGTATATGATGCGGAATGAAAATTGTATGTAGGTATGTGATGTGAAATGATGTAATGAATGAGTTATGCGTATGAGAAGTTCTGCTTGGAGACTCTACTGGGGAAAATAAATCCCCATCTACTGATTGGAGATACTTGTAATGATGACCCTTTCTCGGCAGGGGGTTGTTGATTTCGGTCTGATGGTGGAAATATTCAACAGAGCCTGGCTGGGGATGGAAGAGAGGATCAATCTGTCTGATGATATCGACTTCTTCTGGGAAATAGCTGGCTTTGCCCGGGGAATAATGCCAATTTCTCCTGAGGAAAAACAAGCTTGCTGGGGAGAATAAGATTGGTAGCGGATTCATTGGAAGCATGGTTAGACCTTCTCCTTGATCCTGAATTCGGGTAGTAATTGCTATTGCCATTCCATGCATGTATTTTGATAAACATTGATCATATTCAAATGCATATATTAATTCAAATCAAATCAATGGACATTTATGCAAACAAAACAGAAGAGTAAAAGTGAAATAAAATTGCATTGATTTTTGAAAGAGGGCCTATGAACAGGCAATCTGTGTACAAGGAGACAAAAATCCTAGTAAGAGGAAATTGTCAAGAACACAAAGAGAAAGCTATGCAGAGAAAGTCCTATTGATTTTAATTCCACTACTATCATCATGTCTTCGAGCATCTCATCTCCTGCTGGCGGATAGAAGTGATTGGCTTGTTCAGTTCCTTGAACTTGGTTGAAGCTGACAGAGAACGGGACATAGTCATACGCTTTAATCCCTAATTTTTGCCTGGACCGCCTTTTCAGGTTTTCAGTCCACCGGGATACCCTTTTTTGCCCAAGCCTCCTTTTCAGGTTTCCGACTTGCCGGGTGTACGTCTTTATATGTTTATCCCTAATTTTTGCCCGAACCCTTTTGGTTCGCCGGGATGCCCTTACTTTTGCCTAGGTACGTCGACCTAGCGGGTGCGTAGTATTTTTTAACTATGTCCGCGTTCACAGGATGCGGGAAATCTTCGCCGTCCATTGTAGCAAGTATCATGGCTCCACCAGAGAATACCTTCTTAACTACAAGTGGCCCTTCGTATGTGGGAGTCCATTTGCCCCTGGGATCACCTTGTGGTAGAATGATACGCTTTATTACCAAGTCGCCAATTTGATACACCTGTCTCTTGACTCTTTTGTTAAATGCCTGGGTCATGCGTTTCTGATATATCTGACTATGACAAACAGCCGCGAGTCTCTTCAATCAAATTTATCTGATCGTGTCGAGTCTGAATCCGTTCCTCTTCATCTAAGCCCGCCCCTTTCATGATTCTTAGAGAGGGAATCTGAACTTCCACTGGTAAGATGGCTTCCCTTCCATAGACTAAAGAGAAAGGGGTTGCCCCCTGTCGAAGTGCGCACTGAAGTGCGATAACCATAAAGAGCAAAGGGTAACATCTCATGCCAGTCTTCGTATGTTACTGTTATATTCTTGATATTGTTAGCAGCCTCCACGGCGCCGTTCGTCTTTGGCCGGTACGGAGAAGAGTTATGGTGCTTTATTTTGAACTGCGTGTAGAGTTCAGTTTAGTACCATTATCAGTGATAACTCTCTCAGGAGACAGCAGGTTTCTCAAGTAGATATTTGATAGAATCCATCTTAGAAATCAATAAAGTGGTATGATTCAACATATACTGTCTTAGTCGGCGAGCAGCCTAAGCCAAAGCACAGTAAGCTTTCTCGAGCTGTGAGTATCTTGTTTCACAGTCGGTACCTTTTGCTAAGGCAGTGTATGGCATGCTCTTTTCGACCAGACTCGTCATGTTGCCCCAGCACACCCTATTGAATTTTCTAACACGGTCAAATACATGATTAGAGGTCTTCCTTCAACTGGTAGCATTAGAATTGGAGGTTCTTGGAGATATTTCTTGATTTTGTCATTCATCATTCCATACCATCTCTTGATTTTTCTTTTTTGGTAATTTGAAGATGGGTTTGCAGGTAGCAGTCAAATGTGGGATGAATCGGGCAATGTAATTCGAGTGCCCCAAGAAACCTCTGACTTCTTTCTTGTCTATTTCAGTACCCATTGCAATTTCAATTGATTCCTCCTGCGGCTGTATGGTCTTTTCTTCTTGTAGTAACAGTCTGACAAGTTCACCAGGGACTTCACAATCTTCCTCGCTTCCATCCTCGGCTTGGTAGATCGGATTTTCAAAGTCATAATGAACAGTAGCAGAACTATTATCAATAGGATCCAGAGTGGATATGGATCGGAAAACTGTTACGTGCGTGTGTGCAAGAAAACATAGCTTGTTTTGAAAAAAAATGACAGGAAAGATAAAGAGCGCAATATTTGAATGCAAAAAGTCCATTGATTTATTGAATATGAATATGCTTATGAAATGACAAAACCCTTGAAAAATTAGCTATTATGCCCCGGGTATAGACACAATGCTTTGAAACACAAAAATAGCAATAACAATTACTCCTGACTAAAGGAAATCAGGATAGTGTCTTCAGCTTTCCAATTATTGAGTCCGTCACCCATTGTTGGGAAAATCCAGCTATCCAGGTTGCAATCGCTATCAGCATCTTCCACAGCATTGACAGTCTCGTCATGATTAGGCAGAGGAGCAATGATGTCATTAGGAGTCTCCGGAGGATCAGAGGTAGATGCCTGTATCTTTCCACTTCGAATGCCGCTTTCAACATGTTCACCTGTTAATATAAGTTCAGTGAAACCCAATGAGGAACTCCTCAATAGATGGCTGTAGAATGGGCCAGTCAGTGTGCTCATGAACATGTCCACTAATTCTCGATCAGTCATAGGGGGTTTGACTCTGCCAGCCAAATCTCTCCACTTTTGAGCATATTCTTTGAAACTTTCTTTAGATCCCATAGTCATATTCTGCAACTGTAGCCGAGTAGGCGCTAGTTCAGAATTATACTGGTACTGTTTATAGAAAGCAGTTGCTAAATCAGTCCATGTGTGGATGTCAGAGCTCTCGAGCTGATAATACCATTCTAACTGTGTGCCAGACAGACTTTCTTGGAAGAAATGAATCCATAGTTTCCTATCAGTGGTATACGGCTGAATCTTTCTCACGTAAGCTCTCAGATGCATCTGAGGACAAGATGCCCCATCATACTGAGTGAAAGCGGGGACCTTGAATTTGCGAGGAATGATCACATCGGAGACTAGACCCAAACTTTCAAAATCCAGACCGGGCGCCTTCTGACCTTCCATAGCTAGCATACGTTCTTCCAACAACTTGTACTTGTCATCTTTTGGAGAGTACTGTTCATTTTCATAATCTTCATCGTCATCCTCAGGGTTGAAGAGATCAACATCCTCATCTTCTGAATCTGTCTCTGTTTCCTCTTCTTGATCCTTTGGAATTCTAATCTCGATTCCCGCGGCCTGTCGTTTAAGCTTTCTTCCCGGGTTAATGTAACTCACAGCTTTCTTGTCTTTCTTTTTCTCGAGCAAGAGAGCTTTCAGTTCCTCCTGCCCCCTGGATAAGTTCAAGATCATCTCCTGGAGTTGAGCATTCTGAGCATGGAGATCCTTGACAGTTTGTTCGAGGTCCATTTTTCTGTGTGGAGGAAAACCGTGAGAACACTGATCCCTTTAGAGTACCTGTTATGCTATGTTATGCTATGCAATGCATGAAATGTTTTCAAGGCCTTTTGGAATTTAACTTTGCATAAACTACCGAAAAGGGAAACTTTTTTTTTTGTTTTTTTTTTTTGTTTTTTTTTTTGTTTTTTTTTTTCATACAAAACAGAGCAAAGTTAAATCCCTAAGTCCTTGAAATGGTTAGTACAATGTTATGATGTCATGATGTTATGATGTTATGATGTTATGAGGTTAAACAAATAACAAGCGCAAGCAAGTCACACAACCATCATTCCTAGGTTTTAAGGCTTGCATGAGTTCCATAGGTAAGTACCCTCCCCACTGAAGTTTGGTTGGTTCGACCTGTCCTAGAATAGTAACCGGGTTCTAGAAGGATCTCAAATCATTGACCTTTCCTTAAGTCCACTTCAGTGCAACACCAAGTGGTTGACCGAAGCTTCCCTAAAGTCCAATCTCAAAGAGTGTAGTATCGAGTCTCAACCAACCCCAGTCGGAACCGAAGTCAGTTATCTCACTACTTTCTAATGGCCAGGATGAGTCAATTAGGGTTCTAAAGGTCTGGTTAATGCTTTGATGACACCACGCGGAAGCCAAATTTTTCCTCAAGTAACATGAGGAACATCAGGACAACCAAAGTGTCACATTAACCGTAGCCATCATTTTAACCATTCCAGTATACGCCGGATAGTCGTGATGATCTATTGCTACTTACCTAAGGTACACTAGATCCGGGTGTAGGATCTTTCACTCAAAAATACCCAAGCAATCCCTTAAAAGTAAATCAGACAATTTGGAATAAGTGATCTTGTTTTTAAGGTAACCTCTCTTTTTAAAGTATCCCCAGCAGAGTCGCCAGTTCTGTCATACGGTGAACTGACTTGGGGTGTTTTGCTTTTTATCGCAATGTCGCGGATAGCAAGAGTCGCCACCGACTTTTCTTTTATCCAATAAGGAAAGGTGGAAAAGAACAGGAAAGACCTCAATAGATTTTGGGTTCGGGAGGTACATTATACAAAGGGAAGGTGTTAGCACCCTTTGTATCCATGGTTATCCATGGGCTCTTAATTACTGGATCACTTATATTTTTGTCTGAAAAGTGTCGGTGAATTGCTTAAAAAATGTTTGAAAGAGAGTTTAACTTTGTAATGATTCTCGTATGAATGTATACAAAGTATTTATCTCATTTGATTTTGAAAATGGTTTAGAAAAATATAACTCGGTAATGATTCTAGTATGAATGTATACCAAGTGGTGATTTTCTAGGATTTGTAAAGTGTAAAGTGTGAGGGGTGGAAAATGTTTTAGGTTATGATCCAGTAATTGAGAGTTATACCTTCCTGAGGTCGTTATGGGCATTTCCTATCCTTATGAGGGTAAAACTGTCCTTACTATTGAGAAGTAAGTAATCTTACCCTTTGGATGTTTAAGGGTCACCGTAGGGTCATCGATAGGTCATTGAAGGCAACAGTTGTAAGGATACCTTAGCATTCGAAGGGACGATCATCATTTAACCGTAGGCTACACCGAAGGGTCATTGAGGGACAAAATCGTATTTTCGAAGGCAACATCCGAGGGACCATGATTTATTTTATGATGATTTAATCGAAGGGTCTTTGCTAAGTGTATCCCTACATTCGCGGGACATGACCGTTATACCGTAATACCGTAGGGCAGCAAAGAGAGGTCCAAGATCACTTATTTAAAGGCAATATTTTAAAGTCAATTAGGTAATTAGGACGAGCCTCCATATTAAAATCAATACATTAAAATTAATACATTAAAATTAACACATTAAAATTAATTAAGTAATTTAGGGTGAGTCTCCACAAGGGTATCCCACAAATAAAGTGGAAGACCTAACGACAATCTTTTCCTAGGACATGTGAACCTTGGCAAAATTCAGCAAACGGGTTAGAATACCAAATCGGGGTGTAATCGAAGATTACACCGCAAAAGAAAATACAGCAGCATGAATGTCAGGCAAAACAGTGCATAATTAACATAGAATAGATCAGATACGCATAGGACGTAACAAACAAAATATTAGCGACTGTCCCGTTCGCCTTTGCCTCGCCTAGCGAGGGCCTAGCGAATACTCGCTACATGCTCGCTTAGCGATGTGCTAGCGAGCGGCTGCGGGTTTTGAATTTCAGAACAGTATGACTTCAACATGCGGCATGGCTTATGGCATCCAACACATAATTATACGGTTCAGCATTCACAATATTCAGGCACACTTAAATTCACATGCAAAACCTCAAATATGTTTATGAATTCAATTATAATATCACATGCAAGTTAAGAACATAAAGCGGTATCACATGCAAATTAAGAAAATAAAGCAATAATAGTAATGCAAACCTGTTTGCAATCGAATTGCAACCTTGAATTGGCGAGCCGGATTGAGTTGGGCGGTGGTAGCTTCGGAGCGGAGGAGCGGCCTTCAGGGTTTCTAAAGTAGCCTCCAGGGTTTTTTGTGCCAGGGTTTTCGTCTGTCTCCCTCTGTTTTTTCCGTCCTCTTTTCATTACTGAAGTGCTGGTATTTATAATGCTCTTTTTCATGACCTAATGGGCTCAGAACGAAGCCCGAAATTTTTGTTGTCTGTCAGCCTCGCTAGGCGAGCTGGTAGCGAACGTTTGCTTCGCTAGGCGAGCGTGTAGCGAACAGGCCAGTTTGGGCCATTTTCTGGATTGGGCCATTCGTGAGCTGGGCCTTTGTCCCTTTAAGATCAGTGCCATAAAATGAGTCGGAATGCCCCTGAAAAATGTCTTGAACTATTGATGGGCAAATTTTGGGGTATGACAGCTGTCTAAGGGGGGGATTAGAAAGCGCTTTAGGCCAAAGCGCTGTCTAAGGGGGGGGGGGGGGGGGGGGGCTTAGACAGCGCTTTTTGAAAAGCGCTGTCTAAGGTATACCTAAAAAAATTAAAATAGGAGGGTCTTAGAAAGCACTTTAGGCAAAAGCGCTGTCTAAGGGGGGGGGGGGGGGGGGGCTTAGACAGCGCTTTTTGAAAAGCGCTGTCTAAGCCCCCCCCCCCCCTTAGACAGCGCTTTGGCCAAAAGCGCTGTCTAAGGTATACCTAAAAAAATTAAAATAGGAGGGTCTTAGAAAGCGCTTTTGGCCAAAGCGCTGTCTAAGGGGGGGGGGGGGGGGGCTTAGACAACGCTTTTAAGATTTAAAAAAGCGCTGTCTAAACCTTTAGCAGCGGAGGTTTAGACAGCGCTTTAAAGCGCTGTCTAAGGCTAAAAAAAGCGTTGTCTAAGGTCTTGTTTGTTGTAGTGAACCCGATTTGGTTGCGAAGACCATTTATTTTTGTTTTTCGTGGGTTTTATCAATATTTCCCCTTTCCCTCTTTGGGAATAAATAAAATTCGGTGGCGACTCTGTTTTGTTTATATTTCGAGCATTCCTTATGCTCGGGTATTTTTCGCGTCGCGACACTAACTTATCAAACCCAACTTATGGGTAGCAAATTCCATTTGTGTCTTTATCTGGAACTCCTTGTCTTTTTCATAGAGTAGTAATGAGACAAGGGAAATATATCACTCCATCATTACATTTAGAAAAATCTTGGATCTCTTAGAAAATTATCTTAGAAACATTCACTGGGCTATAAGTAGTAATGTAGTGCAATTTGACCAACCTAGTCTTGTTGGTCGTTTCGTTATGAGCAATGGGCTTGAGTGAATGCTAAAGAAATTTGTACCAAACCTTTGGTACATGTCGTAGGTCCATCCTTAGCATCATTTGATCAGCAAATTTGTTTATTTCCAACCATTTCATATCTGGAATGCATAGAAAGTCTTTCAGCACATCAAGATCTTTCATCATCCATTGTTTCAAACAACCTTTGGTAGGAGTCTTCCACGCTCTTTACTCCTAACATCATGTTGAGGGTTCCTTTGGAATATTACACCTTTGTTCCTCTCACAGTGAACTCCAATCTCTTTTGGGAAATGTTGACCATGTTGGAGTAGACTCCACCACTATCTGCATGTCATAGGGATTTGGGTGTTTACATAATTTTCTTCCACTAATGGTTTGTTATGATGCACCTGACCTCATAAGTATGACCCAAATCATCATCATTCGTGTTAAATATAAAACCCATTTTTGAATAAACACTCTTGGATGCGGAGATTTGGAAGAAGCACTGCTTGATGTAATTGTTGATGAATGTCTCCATATCAGAGAAATCAATGTAAGAGGTGGTATTTTTCCTTGCGCACATCTTGATTCTCTTGTAGGTCATATTGGCTTCCATTGAGACTTGAGGGTTTGATATTTATGGAATTGAAGATGATGGTTGTTGAGGTGTTGAGATCGTTCAAAGAGACAAAGACGGTTTTGAGAGGTTTATAGAATTTGTGAATGCGAGGGAATGATGATCATGATGATGGGAAGTTATTCCTTTTTATAGTGGAATGATAAAATATGGTTAAAAATTTGAATTTGAATGTTGGAAAAGAGAAAGAAATAAGTGTTGCACTTTTCCTGTTGGGTAACTTGTGATGGTTAATTACACAAAAAATGATGGTAGACATAACCATTATTACACTAGCCTGAGTACAACACTAATGATGTCACACGTGTGGCTCAATGTTTGTTCATTGTTGACTTTCTCTTTCATCATTATTTTCCTTTTTCATCCAATTTTAATATTCCCTATTTCTTTCTCTTTTCACAAGACTCTTCTTTTCCATGCAAATTTACACTTTCCTTTTTATACCACTTTGTAGTCATGACACAAGACTTCAGAAGGTTTCAGAATTCCACCAGTTTTCCACTTTATCACTTTAGACAACAAAAACAAAAACACGAATTTATTAAGTTGGGTTGCCTCCCAGTAGTGCTATTTTAGAGTCTTATAGTCTGACTTAAAACAATATCTATTAATTGTTAAAATTCATGGTGATCCATGTGTTGTTTAAGGGATCACCAAAATAAGTGTTCACTCTTCGACCATTAACTTTGAACCCATTTCATGTTTGCTCATTCAAAAGGTTTACAGTCTCATGTAGATAAATTTCAAAAGTTTGAAGGGGTCTGACCATCTTGACTTCATTTTACCAAGGAATATTTTAAATCTTGAGTTAAACAAGAGAACTTGTTATCCTTCCACCAATTCATTTTTCTGACATTTCCTGTCATGCTATTTTTTTGTTTTTTCCTTGTATAACTCATCATTTTCATATGTTAATAATCTATGTTCTTACAGCTTATTGAGTTGGATCATTCTTGCTTACCGAGAAGCTGGCAAGTTAAAGTTTAATCTTTTCATATCCCAAAATGCTTTGTGTTCCAACTCAATAGATAAGTGGCAAGCCTTACCATAAACTAGCCTATAAGGAGACATTCTTAAAGGGGTTTTATAAGCAGTCCTATAAGCCCTTAGGGCATCATCTAAATGTTTGGATCAGTCCTTCCTTAAAGGGTTAACCACCTTTTTCAATATTCTTTTTATCTCCTTATTAGATATTTCAGCTTGCCCACTACGCTATGGAAGATAGATTGTAGAAACCTTGTACTTGACCTCATGCTTTACCATTAGAATTTCAAACAATTTGTTGCAAAAATAGGTTACTTCATCACTAATGATAGCGTGAGGTGTGCCATATCTAGAAAAGATGTTTTTAATTAAAATTTTGGTCACAACCTTGGCATCATTAGTGGGGGTTGATATTTCCTCTATCCATTTGGATACATAGTCCACATCTGCAAGGATGTAAAAATTACCAAAGGATTATGGAAATGGTATCATGAAATCTATGCCCCCACACACCAAAAAGTTTTATTTCCAAGATGTTTGCGAGTGGCATTTTTTGCCTCATAGAAATATTTCCTAACCTTTTACATTTATCACATGCCTTGACTAATTCATTCACATATTTTAATAAAGAGGGCCATAAATAACCTGATTGCAGCACTTTTGCATCAATTATGGTTCCTCTAAAGTGTCCTCCGTAAGGCACATTATGATAAGTTGTCAAGATCAAGCGCGCCTCTAGATGGTCCAGACATCTTCTCAGCATCTGATCATCATAATTTTTGTATATAAAGGGTTCTTCCTAGAAGAAACTCTTGGACATGTGAAAGAACCTTTTTCTTTGCTGGGAATTGAAATCTGGTGGGACATACCTATTGACCAAGTAACTTACAATGTCTACATACCATGGTGTCACACCAGAAGTAATCATGAGAAATTGATCGTCAGGAAAGTCTTCCTTGATATCTTCAATGTCGTACCTCTGGACTTCATCAAGGAGTCTTGACAAGTGATCAACAACTAAATTTTCTACTCCCCCTTGTCTCTAATTTCCAAGTCATATTCTTACAGCAATAACACCCACCTTATCAGTCTTGGCTTTGCATTTTTCTTTGTTATAAGGTACTTGATTGTTGCATGGTCAGTATATATTACGACCTTGGTGCCTACCAAGTATGATATGAACTTGTAGTGGTGGTATAATTACTTTGTGCTTCAATGATGCTTATACTAGCATAGTAAATGGTGTGGAACACTTTGTTATGCCTTTAATCTAACATAAATTTAATGGCAAAGTCATTAGAGTCACACATAAGCTCAAACAACTTATCCCAGTCAGGAGTTTCCACAATGGATGCTGAAATCAAAGCTTATTTCAACAATCTTAACGCCTTATCACACCCCTTACTAAAGACATATGGCACGTCATGGTGCAGCAGTTGGCACAATGGTTTTGTGATTTTTGAAAAATATTGATAAATCTTCTATAAAATTTGGTATGGCCAAGGAACCTTTTATTTCCATTTATGTTGGAAGGTGGAGGCAGCTTCTCAATAACTTCAATATTTTCTTAATCTACCTCCAATATTTCCTTCGAAATATTGTACCCTAAAACATTTCTCTTTACGTCGAGTAGGGGTGTTCAAAACCAAACCAACCCAATAGAAAACCGCAAACCAAACCAAACCAAACCAAAACCGCAAAAAACCGCATTTGGTTCGGATTCGTTTGGGTCATTTTTTAATAAAACCGCACGGTTTGGTTTGGTTTGCGGTTTGTATTTTGCAAACCGAACTAAACCAAACCAAACCGCATTATGTTACAATCCAAAGTTCACTTATCCCACATCCAACCCAAACCTCAAACCTAGTATGCCTTAACCTTACAATTACAAACGATTTTCTCTTAATCACACTTAGAGTTTCAATTTCAACCTTCTTAAATCTCTCATAGTTGTATCACACATTCTTCTCATCTTCTTTTCCATGTAGGTCTCGCCTATTCTACTCTAATAAGTCCTCTATTATGTTCTTTCTTTTTTATCTTTTATGTTACTATTTTCTCTTCCAATTACGTTTCTATTGCACTTTTCTTCTCAATCTCGCATCTCTTATGTTCTTTTTTTCATCTTCTCTAATCTCTCATCTCATATGTTTTTTTTATGTTTTATTATAATGTCTTTGATATTATTTTATGCTACTATTTATATTTGTCTTTTATTCCACTTTTGTCTAATCTGGTTTTTTGTATATTGAATGAAACATTTTTGTCTAAATATTATGAATTTTGATATTATTTAGTAATGTATGAATGACTAAACACAAAATTATGTCGATATTTATAGGAGTATATATGGCTCAATAAAAATATTATAAAAAACCGAACCAACCCAAACCGCATTGATTTGGTTTGGTTTGGTTTGGTTTTATTTCTAAAAGTCAACCGAACCGAACCGAACCGCATGCTTTTTTCTCTTGCGGTTCGGGTGATTTTTATCGCAAAAACCGCCCAAACCGCACCGCGAACACCCCTAACGTCGAGTGAGTACCATCTCCAGGTTGTCTAAGCATTTTCTGAATAAATCTCTAAACATAGAGAAATCATCCATAACACTTCCATGAAACCCTCTATCAAATCACAAAATATGTCCATCGTGCAACATTGAAAAGTTGTTAGAGCATTACATAGTACAAATGACATTTTTCTAAAGGAAAAAGTTCCATAGAGACATGTAAAGGTTGTCTTCTCATGATATTTTGAGGCTATTGCAATTTGATTGTAACCCGAATAACCATCAAGAAAACACTAGTATTATTTTCTAGCTATCCTATAAAACATTTAATCAATGAATGAGAGAGGGACGTGGTATTTGCGAGTGGCTTTGTTCAGCTTCCTATAGTTCATGTATATCCTCCAACCAGTGACAGTTCTTGTAGGAATTAATTCATTCTTTTCATTTTCAATAATTGTCACACCACCTTTCTTCGAAACATACTGAATAATTCTTACCCACACATTATCAAAAATAGGGTAAATGATTTCCACATCCAACCACTTGTTGAGTTACTTCTTTAGGGAAAAGGTTGTGGTCTCAATGACTTCATGGACACTAACTAGCTTATTTTGAGTGGAGACAGCAAAAACTCTTGTAGTTGCTCATTGGCAGGTATTGGTTGTAATGATTTCACTTAAGGTGTAACCTTATTCATAGGATTTGGATAACAAAGCTCCATCAGAGGATACATCTAACATGTTTCTTGAGGATGATACAAATCCATTATAGAATGTTTCTAATTGAATATAGATTGGTATCCCATGATGAGGATATTTCCTTAAAAACTCTTTGAATCTTTCCCAATCATCAAACAAATATTCATCATCTCCTGTTCTAAATAAAGTAATCTTATTTCTCATATTGGAATTCTTGAGAGGAGAAAAGTACTTAGATAAAAAAAATTCAACTAAGGCATTCCGTGTGGCTATAGAATTGGGCTCTAAAGAATTCATCCAACTTTTGGATTAGAGAGCATCGAAATATACTGAGTCTGAAAGCATCATCAGTAATTCCAGGTATTTTAAAGTCACTGGAAACTTCCAAGAAATGCCTCAAGTTCAAATGTGGATCTTCATTGGCAGCTCCTGAATATTGGCTTATTGCTTGTAACATTTGAAAAATCATATGCTTGGATTCAAATTGTTCCATTGTCATCTCTGGTCTTATAATCCTTGTATTCATGGCATTGGGATCAAACGCAACATAATCCCTTATGTTTCTTGCTCTATCATTGGAAATTCCAATAATGTCATTGTCTGTCATGACTCCTTCCTCTTTCAGTGGTACTTCTTCAAAGTTTCCTTCAAATGGATCTTCAAAGTATCCTTCTAAGTTACCAAAAACAAGAGCAGATGGAGGACTTCCTGGTAAGTGGTTGGTGGCTTGAAATCTCATTAGTAATTTGACATTTTTCTAGGGCTCGAGATCTCATATGTATACTAGAGTCAGCAACATGCACATGCATCAACTAAAAACCTATCGCGTCACCAGATTACATAAAACTTCCTAAGCTCAAATTCTCTATTCACAAAAAGAAAAAATGTTTGCACAAAAATCAAAAAGTTATTGACACACTCCCCGAAAACGCTTCTAAAAACTTGTTTGGTGAAAACTATATAACACACAAGTATGCACAGTCTATAGTAGAAAGTGATAAAAAGTAAGAATATTATTCTCATAGGGAGTGTAATAACTTAGATTTATTTGCAAAACTATATTTTGTGAATGGGCATGAGAAAATATAACATTAGTTGATGGTTGTCACAAGTTCAGTTTTTTTCAAGGAAACAGTTAATAAGTAAAATCAGTAATGGAGTATATGCTGGAAAATGATATGTTAATATATTATATATAATGTGTGTGTATATGATGTGATGTGTCGTGCGAGATGAGGTCACAATATAATTTTATGGTGTATTCTTACAACATCGAAACATATGCAAGAAAACAATGGGGAAAATTCCTAAGCCTCACATTTAACATTAATGCATGTTTAGCTTCTTTCCAAATTTCTCCTATGATTGTAGCTCTTTATGCCTAAAGCGGATAATCTAGTGAGTATGCATATCCTATAATTTCAATCATATTTATCATATTTTCCACTTGTTAATTGATTTCTCACATCAACAAGCTTTTATCTTCTCCTAAGATGATTAGTCAAAGAATAAGATTTGTAACAATATAGTGCATGATAAGATCAATCACTAACGTCACATCAAATGAGACATTAGATTAATTCATATTAACTTCACACCAGATACTGCTCTCTTATACTCGAGAAGAAGAGAAAAGATATCTTTCACACTTGATTCAACTTACTCCCACATCAATTTCTCTCAATTGTTTCTCTTTAAGTCTGATCCTCTTTCATTTCTTCCAAGGGGTCCTTTTATAGACATACTCATCTAGGGTTTCATGATTTATTGGATCATGGGCTTCCTAATTACCCATAACTTTTAAGCCCATGAGAATCAACATATTTCCTCTATTCCTTCTCTCTCGTACCAGTACTAGGAGAGATACATAACGCATGCAAGGGACAAAGGTTTGTTGACAAGCCTTGTGTGCAGGGGGGATAAGTCGCGTTTTGCAGAGGTTGTACTATTTGCAATCATTTGTCTTATGATGCTTGATCTTATCCATTCTCGCTTCTAGCTCACGTGCACTCCACTTCTCTAGTTGTTGCCATGTATGCCCCAATGCCATGAACATCCATTCTTTGTTACCTTCATTGCAATTTACACTTAGCTGAAAGTTGAGGTTAAAGTTGTGCTCCAATTGTGTCTTGCCAGAACTTATCAGAAATCAGTCATACACATGTGACAAATACATAAAAACTCACAAATGAGAGCACTTATTATGCTCTTCACAAACTTACTTAAAACAACAAAATAAACTTAAATTCACCTAAAAGTTTACTTAATAATAAAATAAAATCAAGTGTTAAGGGCTAGAATACCTCACACATAGTAAGTTATCAAGCAACAATCAGTAAGGCGGTAGATTTATTGCAGCCAAACTTGACAGATTCATGGAAAATTCAAATTGGATCAGACAATTTCCTCACTATAACAACAATCATCTTCATAGACATTAATCTAACCATGGTCTTATTATGCTCACCTTCCACAATGCTCCAAATCAGAGAATTCACAACAGGAATAAAACCAAAAGATTTGAGCGTATATGGCCTGAGAACAGTGATATAGATAGGGTGGTGACTAAGAGTTGGACTCAGAACAATGGGTGTACCAATAGGAAGTTATCCACAACTTTACAAAACCTTTATGCTTGAGGGAAAATAAGCTTTTGTAACATAACCAAGATCATCAAGGATATCCATTTCTGTTGTTCCTAATGGATTGGTCCTTTAGGTTGGTTGCATTTAGCAAAACAACATATTGGAGAAGTTTCAAAGTGTTCAAGATTGGTATTGCTTGCTAAAGCTGTATGAAGAACACATATTGGGCGTGATGCTCCAACACGTGGGTTCGACATCTGGGCCTTGTGCAAGAGACGTCAAATTGCTACGTTTTAACGTAATTTTTTTTAGAAGATTCAGTGATGTTTTATTGTTATTGGTTTAGCAATATAATTATATGATTTGTTGGATAGTTGTGAAGATCAAATCAGATTCAAAAAAGAGATTTTAATTTGAATTTGTAACAAACCAAATAATATCTTTTTGTTGAAGATATTCAAGGAGAAAATTAAATATCCAACTGATTGTGTAAAGATTCTGGACGAAAATAACTGCAAATCTACAAGGAAAAAGTTTAGAGTTATTTTTCTATATAAGGAGCTCAAACCTACATTGAAAGAAATCACTCTCATTGAAGATCTTAGAGTGTGAGGTTTTGTGTCGTGTATTCCAAGCTAATGCCCTAATAGGATTAGTGTAGAATATTTATGTACACTTATATGTTTCAGTAACTTGGCATAGAAGGTTTGTCTAGTTGAGTTGTAATTTCAATATTGTTATGCACACCTCTATGTTTCAGTAACTTGGCATAAAAGGTTTATCTAGTTGATTTGTAATATTTAACATTCTTTCATATTGTTAATATTGAAGTTGGCCATTAGGGTTTAATGGTTGTTTTCCCCTATCACTGATTTTGTGGCAGAGAAGAAACTGAGTAGGTTCTCATGTTTAGGGAGAGACTCTAAATAGAAAGTTAGTGTTAGGAAAATTCATTGGACAACATATATTTTGTTTTTGCTTGTAAGACTAATTGTACTAAACTACTAATAAATGATTTTTATTTCTTGAGGTATGGACTCAGTCTCCTAGACGTATGTGTAGTTTCACCGAACTGAATAAACAATTGATTGTGTTCTTTATTGCTTTTCTGCTCCATCATCTAGTACTTGTTATTGTAGCGGTTCTGATGTATCTTGTCGAACTTGTTGTCGAAGCATCGCATTTGACATCTGTTCCTTGAGGAACAAAATTTCAATTGGCATCAGAGCAGACATCCTAGCACGTTGGGTGAGCTCAAGGGAAGATAAGTTTTGCTCATATGGAAACAATGAAAGATGAATGATCAGTAATCACCTATTTTTTGTGGAACGAATTAGGATATTTGAAGGTGATGATTGTGGCTTTTCTCAAATCCTTAGGAAGTAAAGCATGGAAAGTCGTGTTAAAAGGATGAAAACATCCGATAATCACTACTGAAGATGACACAACCAGTCTGAAATCAAAAGCAAATTAGATTGATGCTGAAGATAAGGTAGCTCTTGGAAACTCCAAAGTTTTGAATGTTATTTTTAATGGTGTGGACAAGAACATGTTCAGACTGATCAACATATGTTCAGAAGCTAAAAAAGCTTGGGAGATTCTCAAAACATCTCATGAAGGCACATCCAAAGTTCGTATATCAAGGATGCAGCTCCTTACCACCAAGTTTGAGAACCTCGAGATGAATGAAGAAGAATATATTTGTGAGTTCCACATTATCATACCTCAATTGTGTCTGGACATCTTAAACTTTCATGCATCCAATTTTATTTTGTTTTTCTTAAAATAAAATTCCGGTTGTATAAACAGATCGGTTCAATCAATTTTCAAATGCGTGTAAAGTTAGCGGACAATAAAATTTTGAGATTGAGTTTGTAGTTATTTGTTTTATTGATCTATGGTTCGCGTAGCTTAATCTGTCGTGCTCATTTAATTTTTTCGATCTCATTTACGTTCGCATTTTGATCAATATGAATCTTTTAATCAGACATTTTTTATTGCAAAATTTGATTTTTATCTGTTTTTTTTCAAAAATATATTTCGCATAAATAATTTTAATGCGTTAATTTTATCTTTTCGCGCATTTTTCTCCCGATTATTGCTCATTTTAAATTATAAGTTTGATAGCTAACAACAAAGAAAGCCACTGAGTAGTTGTTTGGTATCAAGATGAGTTTTACGAAAGTAGTTTTATCATTGTTTTGAAAATCCTTTGCATGCAAGTCAATCATTAGTTGTTTGGTATTGAGATGAATTTTACTAAAGTACTTCGAGTATTGTTGCTTTGAAAAAGGTTATACTTTGTCATTTCAACAAAACGATAGTATCTATATATTTTAAGCTGGGAGGAGCTTCCCAAACCACTTCAAGTGCAGACACATTTAGAAAGAAAAAAAGCACAAACTTATACAAAAGTTCACTTGTAGAGGCTTGTTAGGAACACGCACTGTTAAAATCTTCGCATGTATACCCAGCTAAATAGAACGATAAAAAGTTTAATATTCCATCCACACTCATCCATGTCAACAATACAAAAATTGTTGATAGTAAAGCACAAGAAGCCAACTAATTCATTAAATCATAGTCATCCAACTTGTCATTGTACTGAAGCACCTTTCTCTTTATCTTAGACGAATCCACCCATGTAATGAAGTCTTCCTGGTTTCTAGTTACAAGGAAAGCTCGGTCTGTAATTGTACTAGGTCCACAAGGTTATCCGTGACCGTCATCTTAACTTGATCTGAATCCTTGGCGTCCATCTGTTTCACTATGTACACCAACTTCTGAACCATCCGTGTCCTATTCATATTTCCACAATCCCAGTGACATAGAAAATGAATCAGCTAAAAACAAATGAAAACAAAGAAAATCACCGAATGCCAGAACAAGAAGAGAAAAAAACAATGTGAATTGTTGATAATGGAGGATCCCATACAGAAAAGTTGAAGAATGCACATAAACTGTGCAACAGAATGTAAAGAAGAAGAAGAAGAAGTATGAAAAATATTGTTACGTTGATTGATTTTAGAAGAAGATACAATGGTGCTATATATACATAAGTAGTAACCAATCTAAGTCTGCCACCTAAGCTAACAGAAATATATTATACATATACAAAGCTATATACAAATCAAGACTACCAGTATGTACAAAAGATGTATAATCCAATATGCCCCCTCAAGTTGGATTGTGGATAGTGCAGAGTCCTAACTTGGAAAGGATAGAGGAAAAAGCAGGAGAATGCAAAGGCTTTGTGAAAACATCTGCTAGCTGGTCATTGGTGGAAACAGGAAGCAAGTGGATGAGCCTAGAAACGATTTTCTCTCGAATAACATGGCAATCGAGCTCAATGTGTTTACTTCTTTCATGGAAGGTAGGGTTATGCGCAAGGTAAATGGCAAATTTGCTATCACAATATACAGATGCAGGTTGTGAAAACTGTACCATTAGGTCATTAAAGAGAAATTGCAGCCATTGAATCTCACAAGTGAGAGAAGCTAAGGCTATGTATTCAGCTTCTGTGGAGGATCTGGACACAGTATTCTGCTTCTTGGACTTCCAGCATAACAAGGAATTACCAAGAACAACACAAAAGCCAGTGATGGATTTTCTTGTGGTAGGACATCTAGCCCAGTCAGAATCAGCAAAGGCACACAGTTTGAGAGGACTAGAGGCTGAAAGGAATATACCTTTGGCTGGAGAGCTCTTCAAAAACCTGAGAACTTTAGTTGCAGCCTGATAGTGTGGAACAAGTGGCTTAGATACAAATTGACTCAAGTGCTACACTGCAAAAGATATATCAGACCTAGTGTTGGTGAGATAGATTAACCTGCCAATCAACCTTCTGTAGGAGGTAGGATCAGGCAAAAGTTCACCATCATTAGGAGAAAGCTTGAGATTGGGATCAAAGGGAATAGAATAAGGCTTGGCTGCCAGAAAACCTGTATCTTCCAAAAGCTCAAGAGTGTATTTTCTATGGTTCATGAAAATACCTTTTGAAGATCTAGCAATCTTAAAACCCAAAAAGAACCTGAGTTGGCCAAGGTCTTTAGTCCTGAACTTATCATCAAGTATGTGTTTAACATGATGAATCTCCTGTAAAGAATTATCGGTTAACACAATATCATCGACATAGACAAGGATGGCAGTGAAAGTATCCTTGGTAGATTTAACATAGAGAGAATGATCAGCCTGTGATTGAGTATACTCCAGAGAGATTAAGAAGGTTGACAGTTTTGAGTACCACTGTCTACTGGCCTGTTTGAGACCATATAGAGACTTTTGTAATTTGCATACCTAAGATGGAACAACTGAAGTGAGACCAGGAGGGAGTATCATATATACCTCTTCATGTAAGTCACCATGAAGGAAGGCATTATTAACATCCAACTGTTCCATATGCCAGCCCTTTATTGCAGTAACAGACAACAAAACTCTTACTGTGGTGATCTTGGCTACAGGAGAAAAGGTGTCAAAGTAATCTACACCTTCCATTTGAGTGTATCCCTTAGCTACCAGCCTAGCTTTATACCTCTCAATAGAACCATCAGCCTGATATTTGATTTTGTATACCCACCTGCAGCCTATGGGAACTTTTCCTGGTGGAAGTTCAACAACCTCCCATGTTTGGTTTTCTGCAAGAGTCTGTAGTTCAATATCCATGGATTGTTTCCAACAATCACTCTTAATGGCTTGATTATATGTTTTAGGTTCAGTGTTAGAGGAAATAGAGAAACAAAAATGCTTATATGCAGGAGAGCAATTGTTATATGTAAGCACAGAAGATAAAGGATAAAGGACATGGGAATGAGGTTTTGAGAGAGAGGAGTAACAATGATAAACCAGTAGAGGAAGAAACATTGGATAAAAGAGTGTTAGGCTCTAATGTATACTCAGAGTGAGTACTAGGTTCTGGAAAAGGTACATCAGGTAGGCTAGGGGCATAGCTGTTGGAGGGGACAAATATATCGGGAGAAGAAGTATCAAAAGGTACAGAAGAATCAGAATTGTAACTAGGTAAAGGAGAATCAGTATGAGTAGGCAGATTATTAGGGAGAGAGGTCAGTGAACCAGGACTATGGTGGTTCAAATCAGGAGGGGAGTTGGCACAATCATTAGTGGATGTGGACACATCAGAGGATAAAGACAGATCAGTACTGGATTGAGTGTGAGGTATGGGAAAAGGCAGGTCATCTAAGTTTTGGCTTGGTGAGGGATCTGCAGGATTATTATCAGAATGAGCAGAGTTATGCTTAAAGGGAACTGTGTTTTCATAGAAGACAACATTCCTTGAGACAAAAATATTATGGTTATGGAGGTCATATAAAATGTAGCCTTTTGTACCATCTCTATAACCAAGGAAAATACATTTTCTAGCTCTAGAGTCAAATTTTGCTCTGTGAGCTTGGAGTGTGGTGGCATAGCACAAACATCCAAAGACCTTAAGATGGATAATGGAGGGAGGTTGACTGAATAGAATTTCATAAGGACATTTTGATTTGAGCAGGGGTGAGGGTAGTCTGTTGATTATGTGGATAGCATGTTGGATGCAGAAGTTCCACAAGTTTAAAGGGATGTTTGAATGAAAAAGTAAGGACCTAGCAACATTAAGTATGTGCTGGTGTTTTCTTTCCACCACTCCATTTTGTTGGGGTGTTTCAACACAAGTCCTTTGATGAATAATTCCTTGGGATAAAAGGAAATCTGCAAGAGCTATGAACTCAGTCCCATTGTCAGATCTTAGGCATTTGAGTGTGGTATGGAATTGGGTTTTAGTGTATGCTATGAATTGGATAAGGCTTTTTCTGGTTTGGTCTTTGGTTTTGAGGAAAATAACCCATGTGTGCCTACTGTAATCATCAACAAGAGTGAGAAAGTATTTATGTCCTAAGGTAGAAACAGTGGAGAAAGGTCCCCACAAATCAGCATGCAAAATATCAAAAGGAGCAGAAGAACATGAAGTGATATTAGGAAAAGATAACTTTCTTTGTTTAGCAAAGTGACAAGAGTCACAAGGAACAACATCTTTATTACAAGGAATGAAAGGAATTTTTTTAGAAATAGCTTGTAAACCTGTATTGGATAGATGGCCTAATCTTAAGTGTCAAAGAGTACAAGAATTTAAAGCAATAGAAGGATTTGTGGATTGGTGAGTTGTGGAGTCAAGGACATATAGTCCTCTTTGCAGGCTAGCTATACCAATCAGAACCTTGGAATGAGTCTGCATGATATGACAGTTGTTAGTAGTGAATTGAACTTGGCATTCATTGCTATCTATCAATTTAGCAACAGAGATGAGGTTGACATGAAAACTTGGAATATAAAGAACATTATGTAGAGTTAAGGATGGAGAAATAGCAATAGTACCAGAAATGGATGCTACAACTTGGGAGCCATTAGGCAGACTAACAGGAATAGGGACTATGTTTTTGTATTGAGTAAAAGAATCAAAATTGAAAGTAAAGTGATCAGTAGCACCTGTATCTAAGATCCAGAGATTAGGGTTCTTACCATTCATGTTGGAGGCATGAGAATTCATAACAAAAGGGGATGTGGAGACAGAGTTGACTGTGGAATTAAGTTTGGATTGTTGGAGTAAAGCCAGAATATTATTGTACTGCTCCTGAGTAAAACCAAAGGCAGAAGGTGTTGAACCCTGAGGAGAAGCTTTTGTAGCACTGTTAGCCGTGGCAGCTGCCGGAATCTTGCCTTTGTTCTTAAAACCTGGAGGATAGCCATGCTTTTGAAAACATGTCTCCACTGTGTGATTAGTTCTTCCACAGTGAGTGCAGATCCTGTTAGTACCTTTGGGGCCGTGATAACCCTGATTCTTGCCTTTGTAATTAGTGTTACCCTGTTTGGCAGCATAGTTTCCTTCAGTAGTCTGGACTTGTAAGGCAACTATTTCCTCAGCAGTGCTAGTAGTAGGAGTATCGCCATTGATGGAGCTATGCATCTCTCTTTCTTGTTGTATAACAAGTGAGAATGCGTAATTGATATCAGGAAGTGGATTCATCATCATTATTTGTGATTTGGAATGAGTAAATTTTTCAGATAATCCTTTCAGAAACTGTATAACGTAATCTTGCTCTTTGTATTTCTTGATGGAAGTTATGGCACCACAAGAACACTGAATAGCGCAAGAACAGAACGGTATCGGTCGATAGTTCTCCAACTCATCCCACATGACCTTAAGCTGAGTGAAATAGTTAGATACATCGAGAGTACCTTGACGAAACTTATAGAGATCCTCTTGAATGTCTGAAATGCGGAAGATGTCGCCATGTGAAAACCGAATCTGCAGATTCTTCTTAACTCCTGCGGCACTATCAATCCATAAAACCGATTTGGCAATCGATTCGGAGATTGAACGCTGAATCCACGCAAGAACCATTGTATTGCATCTAATCCATGGCGTGTACAATGGATCTGAAACTGGAGGTTTGGTTAGGGATCCATCAATGAACTTGTCCTTGTTTTTGGAGATTAGGGCGATTTGCATAGAACGCGCCCAAACGTGATAGTTCTTATCGTTGAGTAGCTAAGTAACAAGAACAAGAGCTGGATTTTCATTTGGATGGAGGTAATAAGGGTTTGCAGAATTGGTTGAAAAATCGGCATAGCTCTGGTTTGCCATTGAAGCTAAATCAAGAACGGAGAAGAAAGAAAGGAAATCGCGAACAGAGATGAAAAGAAACGCGAAGAACAAGAAACAAAAAGGAAAGAAATGGCTACCAGAGCATTGTATGCTCTGATACCATGTTGATAATGGAGGATCCCATACAGAAAAGCTGAAGAATGCACATAAAGTGTGCAGCAGAATGTAAAGAAGAAGAAGAAGAAGTATGAAAAATATTGTTACATTGATTGATTTTAGAAGAAGATACAATGGTGTTATATATACACAAGTAGTAACCAATCTAAGCCTGCCACCTAAGCTAACAGAAAGATATTATACATATACAAAGCTATATACATATCAAGAATACCAGTATGTACAAAAGATGTATAATCCAATATGAATTATGAATAATCATCCCGTTGAGTAATATGGTATCGCTGCATAATCATGTTCTCTCTTGTCCCCCTTCTCTCTTCCATTCCATTCCAAAAAATTCACCTTCTTCAAAAGCTTTTTCTCATAAAACTTTAGCTTCCTCATTGTTATTCACTGTCATCACATACGTGCAGCGGAGGAGCCAGATAAAAAAATTTAGGATGACCGCTAACGTAAAATAAAGATTATAAATAAAATGTAAATAGTATTTTAAATAAAACATTAAAGTTAAAATAAATACAAAGTTAATTACTAAAAATTTAAATTACATGACTTAAAACTACCTTAAAGTAATGCTTTACGCGTTCCGAGTGACTTGAAATCGTCAATAATTGACTTCGAACTAATGCTTGCACTAATCTCCCTTTCAATATATATTGTCATGCTATCTCCAAGAAACCCATCATCCATCTTGTTTCTCAACTTAGTCTTAATAATTTTCATTGCTGAAAAAAGACCTCTCAGTTGTGGCCGTAGAAACGGGAAGAGTCATGATAAGACGAAGTAGTCTATCAATCAAGAAGTAAGTTTCAGCCTGTCCAGATGCAACCAAACATGAACATAGTTCTTGAATAGTTGATAAATTATTCAAGTTTGATGCTTGACGAGCAACAAATAGAAGATGTTGGAGTTGAAATTGCAAATTATTTTTCTCTTGATCACTAAAATCCATAGGATAATATTTTTCAACTAAAGAACAAATAGTATCAATGCTAAAAGCTTTATATTCATCCTTAGGAGATAAAGAACAAGAAAGAGTTAACAAATCCATTGCATGCTCACTGAATCTGCTATTCAACTCTTGTAACTGTTTGTCAATGGTAGTGAAAAAGATTTCAACTTTAAAGTAATGTTGAATTGTGACTTGATTCTCTTCAAGACGAGAGTGTCCAAATCTTGTTGTTGAATGAACATAATTAAGATCAGGAATCTCAATACCATGCTTTTCACAAAAAGATACCACTTTAGTAAACAATATATCCCAACCATTTTCTCTCAAACCTTGAATAAGATATTTTGTTAAACGAACCAAGTTCATAGCATTAACTACATCTTGATTTTTTTTTGTAAGGCTTGACAAAGCATATATGTTATTCCCATGATTTCTTTCATCAAATGTTAAATAAATATAAAATCAAATGTCTTCAAGTAATTGTAACAACTATCTGCATCCCCACGTGTAGCATAACTCCCTCTATCTTTTGCATTTTTTTTTAAAACTAAACAAGTTGTTTCATACATGTTTATCAAGCTAGAAATTGAATCGTAATGTGATCCCCAACGAGTATCTCCAACTCGTTTCAATGTACCAACTTGATTTGCACCTTTACCAGTTACAATCTCATCAATCTCTAACAAATAAGCAATTTCTTCTAATTGGGCAGCTTGTAACTCATCATGACGCTTTGTAGAAGAACAAACAACATTCACAACAAAGATCAGCTTCTCAAAAAATTTATGAACAGGTTTGACTTCTCTTGATGATGTAACTAATGCAAGTTGCAATCGATGAGCAAAACAATGAACATAGTATGCATAAGGACAATCCTTCATAAAGAGGGCTTGTAAACCATTCCATTCTCCTCTCATATTACTAGCATCATCATACCCTTGGCCACGAATGTTAGAAACATCAAGGTTATGTCGAGAAAGTATATCATATATTGCTTCCTTAAGAGTTAAAGATGTGGTGTCTTTAACATGTGCCACATCAAAAAATCTCTCTTGTGTTAAACCAACTTTATCAACAAATCTTAATACAAGAGTCATTTGTTCCTTTTTTGACTCATCCCGAGCTTCATCAACAACGATACAAAATTTGGAATCACCAATTTCCTCACGAATACTCTTTTTCACCCTACTAGAAAGAATTTGCAAGAGCTCTTTTTGAATTTGATGTGAAGTATACTTGCAATTTTGTGGAGCATTTTCCAACACAACTTTTGCAACTTCATCATTGTAGGATTCTAAAAGTTTCAATAACTCAAGAAAGTTACCTTGATTTCTTGATTTGCTACTTTCGTCGTGACCCCTAAAAGCACAAGCTTGTAGTGTTAACCAACAAACAATGTCAATTGAAGTCTTGAGTCGTAACCGATTATTCATTCTTTGACTTGAACTTTGCACTTGAATAACATTTCTAATATAATCATCTTGATTCAACAAGTCTTGACAAGCTTTCATTGCATTGTTGTGTGGTGAGCAAGGATCCTTCCCTATGTGTTTAAGAAAGGAACAATGTTTTACATTCCTAACTTTCTTCCAATTTCTAAAACCCATAGAAATAAAGACAAGTGATCCGGGACGTCCACTTAGTTTTTTTGCTAAAAAGGTAACATAGTAAGCAATATGCGGCATCTTCAGGTGGTGGATATTCTAACCATGATGGAAATATGCTAAACCAAGTATGTTGAAACCTTCTCAGATGATCCTCGTTACCGGACAAAGTATAGTTTTCTAAATGAATTTGATATGGACCCCATTTTAGATAAGCTCTTCGTATTGCATCCACTTGATTTGGTGGATATTGCCAAATTGGAGGACGCTTTCCAGGATCGCGTTCCAAAGAATTTTCAAAACCATGATGCTCTTCAATTGTTGGATTCTCAAGAACTGTTTTAGATTCGGATGTCGGGATTATAATTTATTCATCTCTCTCTTCTCTTTCAATTTCACATGCTTTCCTTTTGAAAAAAGAATCAATTTTCCTATTATTCATCTTTACTCTTCCTATAATATCATATCAGATCCAAAAATCAATTTAGAGAACATAAAAATTAAAAGAGAAAAAAATGAATAAACTTAATTAATCAACTTTAATCCGTTTTCAAATACCGGTAACTTCACTATTAGAAATTAGCAGCAACAATGATTAAATAAACCTTATTACATAGTATAACTATATTTGTAAATTACAATGTTATGAATTGGCTTAATAAACCTCATATAGATTATTTTAACACATCAAGAAAGAAAAACCCTAAAAATCTCAAAAACACAAATCAAACAATCACTTTAATTTGTTACTTTTTATAAAAGAAGAATGAATAAAGTTTTTTACCTGCTAGATGCCGATCACTTTAATCGGTTCCGATTCCGGTACCGGTAGCAAACCCATATGAGAAAGAAAGGAAAGGTAAGAGCTTTTTACCTTATCTGTATTTTAACCTAACTTTGAATGAAAAAGAAAAAATAAAAATTAATTTAAATTTAAAATAAGGATGTTTTAGTAATTTAATATATATGAATTAAAAAAAAAAATTGAGGGGTGGCCGTGGCCTTCCCACGTCCCCCTGCGTTCCGCCACCGGATACGTGTAACTTCCAGATGAAAAATAGGTGAGCAGTGAAAGTGAAAACAGCAACAATTTGATTTCCTATACTGGAACTAACTTCCAGTATAACAACATTTAGTTTTATGCCAAGAGTTTCAACCTATTAGGTCGACATGAAAATACATTACTAATAAACCGATCAACACATTTATTGCAATATATATATATATATATATTATAAATGATCTAGAATTATCTAAATAGTGTATTAATTAATTAATTAATTTCATATTATTAAATAATTTAATTAATATTTTAAATATTTAATATTTCAATTATTAGTATTTTAATTATTTGTTTTTTTATTATAATAATTATTTAATATTTCAATTATTTAATTTATTAAATAATTAATTTATATAGAGAGTAATACTAATTTGTGTAGGGACAAAGATAAGAACTAGTATCTTGGAAATTGTGCAGTGATTTTGATGAAAATATATAATTAAATTTCGTATTGATTTTTTCAATACAAATTTTTCATAAATGAGTTTCATAAACTTGTGCTTTAGGGGCACAACATATCTTATATAATAATAAAAATAATTATTTTTAATATGTTAAAATTATTCTCATTTTATATCAAAAATAACATTTCATAAATTGTGTCAAAAAAAATATCTTCATATAAATGTGATTCACTATAAAAATAGAAAATCTAAAATTTGTGAAAATGACATTTAGACTTTTAATATTCTACCAAAAAGAATGTTTGCAGTACGTACCTCTTTCTCTTTCGTTCCCTTTTGTCTATTTACATTTAAGGAGATCATGTATCGACTATGTAAGTATATTTCTTTATCGATCTCATTGATTGTAGTTTTATCAATTTGTTACATTATGATATTGTACATATTTTGTAGTGTAGTGTAGTTTGTTTCTTTATTAATTCATACTTCATATCTTGATTTTTTTTTTGTCTACAGGACATGCGTGAATTTTTTAGTCGTTGGGACATCTAGTAGAGGTTTAGAGTCAAGCCAACAATAAAAAATCAAGTGTTATTATTTACAAATTTATTGCTATTATTTACTCATTTTATTTATAGGTTTGTTGTTTGCGCTTTTTGAGTTTTTGAAATGTTGTCTAGAAAACAATATTACAATCATCAACGCGAAAAAGAAAGAAACAAATTGAAATTGTTGTTAAATCTCAAAAGTGAGCTTTAGATGAATTTTTTAGCAAGCATTCTACAACTTCTATTCAACATGATGTGAATTCAGATTATTTAGACTCCGCGATTGAACATTTTGAGGATGAACAATCAAACAAAAATGATGAAGAATATATTATTTTGAATGTAGATAATAATGAAAATAAGAATATCCTTACTTTTGCTAATGAAGAATCTAATAAGCCTATTACATTAGATATTTATGATCCAAGAACATGAAATAACCTTTAAAGTAATTTAAGGGATGAATTGCTAAAATTTGGTCCTAAAAGATATGTGTCAATTTTGAATGGTCCAAGTTACCATTGATATGCACTTTTCATCCTCACATTACATTCATTATTGTGCTAATGGAAAAAACTAAAATAGGAGTTGGCTTGTTTATTCAAAAGAATTGGATATAGTTTTTTGTTTTTGTTGTAAGATATTTTATAGAAGTCCTAAAACAAATCACTTAGTTCAAGAAGGTTTCAATGATTGGTCTCATCTTACGATTAGCCTTAAATAACATGAATCAAGCGGTGCACACATGACTTTTATGAGTGAATGGATTAACTTACAAATCAAATTTGAAAAAAAATATAATAATTGATAAACATCTTCAAGAGCTTATAAGAAAATAAAAAGAACATTGGGAGGATGTTTTGGTTAGAATAATTTTTATTGTTAGATATCTTTCTAGACAAAATTTAGTTTTTCGTGGAACAAAAAGAAGATCAATGTACAAAATAATGGGAACTTTTTTTCTCTTGTTGAGATGATTTCCGAATGGGATCCTATTTTGCAAAGGCACCTTGATCGCATCAAGAATAACGAAATTAATTCTCATTATCTTAAATCCAAAATGAATTGATTAATATATTAGGTAATGAAGTTAAAAGTGCAATAATCTAAAAGATCAAAGAAGATAAATAATTTTCTGTGATACTTGATTGCACTCTGTCGCATTACGCGAAAAACCGGCGGGAAAAGAAGAACAACAGAGCCGCCACCGTGCGTTATTTATCCCAAAAGAGGGAAAGGAAACGCTCAGAGTAAACCTAGGAAAGAACATGGTCTCGCGACCAAAGAGAATGGGTTCGGGAGTCGGTTATGCGAAGGGAAGGTATTAGCACCCCTACGCATCCGTCGTACTCGACGGGATCCACGCACAATAGGAAGGAAAATGGTTGCTAAAACGCTGTTCAAACACACACACACACTGGCTGAAAGAGACACAAGAAAACAGACTGAAACTGACTCGGCAGGATATCGCATCCTGGGCCTACTTAGTCTATCAGGCATAGACATCAGAGTCGAAGTAGTTCGGACTGGGGAAACAACACATGCTCGCTAGGATATCGCATCCTATGCATACGTATCTCCTCGGACGAGAGAAGAATCAGAGCATTCGTAGCTCGGCTGACACGCACACAAACAAACACAGGCAAAGGCAAACATGGAGCCCGACTGCCAATCACTGGACTTACATCAGCATCCGAACCAAAACACACTCAAGAAGGCAAACATGGAGCCTGAATGCCAATCACTGGGCTTACATCAGAATCCGAACCAAAGCCCACACTGGAACCCGAATGCCACTCGATGGACTTACATCAGCTTCCAAGCACACAACAAGACAAAACAAAGACACAGGCGCCCGGAGAGATCAGCTCATCTCCTGCCTACGTACCTCATCTGGTATGAGGATCAGGGCGATGTAGTTCCCCTACGGAGGGATAAAGGACTAGCCTAACCAGATAACAGAGGGAGACACAACTAGGGAGACTACGACTCGAGCCTAGATGTTATCATGCAAATCATCCCTAAGTTAAGGTTTCTAGCTAACTTGCACAGGAAGCAAGCCTATCCTAAACATGACTTGCACAGGAAGCAAGCCACACCTACACTTAACTTGCACAGGAAGCAAGCCAAGCAAAACCTAACTTGCACAGGAAGCAAGTCTAAACTAACCCTAACTTGCACAGGAAGCAAGTCAAACAAACATACAAGCACAGGTAGCACACACTATATACAAACAAGGGCTCACACAAGGGTTAGGTTTTAGTCGAGGGGTCATATCAACCTCAACAAACAAACCACTGGAACTGGGTAGTGTTAGCTCTTAACCTTGCCATTGAGGGGCTAAGGTGAAGCAGATGAAAGGTGAGTGAAGATAAGACTTCACAGCTCTTATCCCTGGCGTGGGAGAGCTTAAGACAAGAATGTGTGGGTTCAGAAAGTGGGAACCCTTCTACACATTTAAAACTGACTCAACTGTACAATTGTACAAGATCTTGGGTTTGTATCTGCAATGCATCAACACAGTGGTGTGAGCAAAGCAGATGACACACAGAATAGCAGGGGATAGATTGCATATCCCTTGGGTTCTGCCAATTGCCTCTTCACTTAGGAGGACTTTGACTCTATGCAAGGACAAATTAAACAGTCACAAACATTGCCTCTTAAGGAGGACTTCAGACAGTTGCCTGGCCAAGTAACAGGCCAGGTCTTCCAGACTACATGAAGAAAAAGGATTATACCTCAAAGCAAGTTGCTTATACAAGCAAAGCAAAGCAAAGTTCACAAGGAACTAAGCAACTAAAAACACCTGAAATAGTCAAGCAGACATTAGTATACAACCTCAAACAAAGCAAAAGGAAACAGAAGTCAACAGTCAGAACAAACAGACAAATGTGCAAAGCACAAAGCTCAAGGCATATGAGCCAAGCAACCTACAAAACAAAGAGGTTAGCTCATGATAATCAAATGAACTCAATCAAATTGTAGTGATCTCTTTGAAGCATTTGTAGCTTAACCTGAAAACATGAACTCAAACATAAGCCACAGGACCACTAGGACAAGCCTAGGGTCAAAAATGAATGAGAAAGCCAAAACAGCAAGCAATGTCCAATCAAAATCAAATTCAAACATTTAGGAAGCAAACCCAATTGGTTTCATGTTCATATCATGCACCATCATCATTTCATAAGCAAAAGAAGTCAAAGCATGGCAAATGAGAGCTCATAGAAGTCAACAGCAAGACTTGCATCAAAACCAATCTTAAACATTTCCAAAAATCACCAAATAAATCATGATCAATCACAACCCACAGCATGGTAAGCATGTCAAATTTCATCTCATTTGGACAGGTGGAAGGCAGTCAATGAAAATCAGAAAGTCAAAGCAATTTTGAACATGCTCAAAGAAGTCAACCAAACATGCATCAACTTGAAAAATTCATAAATCAGAGATGGCATATGATAAATGAATGGGACTAAAACCATGGCAAAGATGAGGATGTCTAGTTATCTCATGTAAAATTTCATGTCCATCTAATAAAGTATGAGAATTTCACAAATGAAATGGGAACATGTGTCACAAAAAGTCAACATAAGACCAAACAGGGGAGAAAATCTCAAACAATTAGGAAATGCCACAAATAATTCCAAGAAAATTCACATGTAAACTAGACATCCAAGAGTACATTCATGCAAAAATTCAAACCAATTTGAGTTCAAGAAGCATGGCAATGAAAATCATGAAGTTGGACATCAATGGTGTGACACAAATTGTCACACCCTAATTCAAAAAATCATAACTCACAAACCAGCAATGATAAATTCACAAACTCTACACCAAAATCACCATGAGTGTGTCTAGTTTAAGCACAAAAATTTCAAGGCCATTGGATAAAGTATCACCATTTCACAAATGTTTTGGCAAAGTGTACAAAATATGAGCACATGTCACAAACCTTAACACCAATTAAAATCCATTGATCACAAAATTCTGGAAAAATTATGATAAAAAAGTAGACATCATGATGAAGATGATGCAAAAATTCCCATGAGATTTGGATTTGAAATGAATGAAATATGATTTTTCAAAGTTAGAGTTCAAAAAATGGAATGAAAAATGAAAAATAATGGTTTAATTCAATGGGACACATGCCCCGAGTGGCAAACTTGTAAATAAAACCACCACTTAACAAAACGACCGCGTTTAGGGCAAGGCAACGAAATAATCTGATTGGCCCACGCTGATGCAACAGTAGCGCCTTCATGCAAAAAAAACCCTAACCCAGAATCCGCAGGAAAAAGCGTGGATAGGCTATGAAGGTTGCAGGAGAATCCGCAGGAAATTCTCCAGCAACCAAAAACAACACGCTGTTCATCACCACCTTCAATCGTGATTTCCAGAAAAATGCAAAGTTTGCAGAAATGAATTTTAGGCGTTGCATCGTGTACATCTATCAGCAGGCATCAATAAACAACAATCATATCATCCAACAACAACATATTAAGCATTAATCGAACAAATTTAATCATGAACAACAAACTTTAAAAACCCTCGTTCTCTCTCATTTTGGCACGAAATCAAGCGATGTTTGGCTCAGAATCATCACAAGAGAAAGACCTATAAGTGTATCATGATAGATTTAAGAAAAGGGAGAATCGAAATTTCACCTCTTGATGAGCAGTTTGTGATATAGTTGTTGTTTGATGGTTTTGGCTCGAAACAGATGAGCTAGAAGGCTTCAAATGATGAATGGTGAAGATTCTTGGCTTGAGATAGCTTGAAATGACTTCAACCAAACTTTACCATTGATGATGCTTTGGGAAAAACAGTCGTGCAAAGGCTTCCCACAGTTGTGAAAATGACGTTGCAATGAGTCCAAAAGGTTGCTTGGATGATGAATAAACAATGTCCAGATCGTGGCCTTTGAAGTTTTTGGAAGAAATTTGAAAAATGTTAAGAAATGGATTTTTGAGAGAATGAATGAGTTTTTGTGTTTGGAGGCTGCAACTAGGGTTTGTAAATGACAGAAAATCATCTTTATATTCTCTGTTTAAGAGTACAAATCAAAGTCCATGGAAATATGGGATAGAGTTGGTAAAAGTGTACTTTTCTTCCAATTTTCAAGCAAGTTGGCATGGGTGTATGTACTGCACGAATTTGGGCTTTCAAACATGACACAAACCACATTTCTGAACTATTTCAATTGGCCAAATGGTTTAAAAATGATTATTTTGAAAAGTCAAAATTCAACTCACTTGAAATTAATTAAGGCAAGTTCAAAAAGGCCATTTTGATTGGTGAAGTTTTGGTGAATGATGGTTATATTTTTGGAAAGAGGGGATCAAATGTGACTTGTAGGAAAAAACCCCACCCAAATTGGCCAAATGGTTTGAGAGATATGGCCTTTTGAAGTTCAAGAATTTTTGAAAACGATTTGATCATAACTTGTCAACCATACATGGGAATTGAGTGTTCTTGGACTTTTTGGAAATGGGAGAACAAGATCTTCAACTTTCATGTTGGGCAAAAATTCATTTGAAGCTTGTATCATGATGTAAGTTTGAGGATCAAGACTTTCCATTTGGGGCAGGTTTCAATTACAGGTCCAGTTTCCATTTTTGGAAATTTCTGATCTGGCTTCAAATTCTCCCATGATGGTGTTTGACATGATATATGAGGCCTATTGGGACATGAATAAGCTCTCTCAAACCAAATCCAATCATCAAATCACTGATTAAATGGACAGTTGACCAACAGTTGACTTTTAGGGTTTCTGACTGATTGTGCATTGACTGATGACTTCTGAACATCCAATCCTTGACCAAAACACTTCAAATGGATCCCCAAGTCATGTGAACATGTTGGACCAACCCTAGGGCCTTGGCTCCTTGAGAATTGTGCTTGCTTGCTTGACTGACTGATCTCCTGACCAGTTTGACCTAATTTCTTGATTGGCTTGCACTTGAGGCAAATGGGACAATGCAATGCTATGCAGTGGACCATGTTATGCTATGACCTAATATGAGAATGTATGTACAATGATAGGTGCAAATTTGAGGTGCTACAGCTGCCCCTATTCAATCAACTGGGAACCCGAATGGATGAGAGCAACGGCTGTCAGACTTTCAGGGTAAACAGGGATTGAATACCAAGAACCGTAGAAATTTGCACTCTGCCGGATATGATACAAGAAGAACCACGTCATTTACTGATGACGCCTGCAATTGACAACTTCAGAAAAGCGAAACCATTTACCGATGGTCAGAGACTGGTAACTTGACATTTACCGATATCAACTTCAGCAAAACCATTTACCGATGGCTGCTGGGAAACAACTTCTGATGTAAAAGGAAGCAAAACCATTTACCGATGGTGGCTTCAAAGAAACTTGACATTTACCGATATCAACTTCAACAAGGCCATTTACCGATGGCTGCTGCGACTGGGAATCCGATATTTACCGATATCGAAGAAAACGGGGCCATTTACCGATGGCGGATAAAACTGGGCATTCAATATTTACCGATATCGAAGCATACAGGGCCATTTACCGATGGCGTCTCCACTTGAGGAGGAACAAAATCTTTGTGGTGTAATCAGACAAGACGTTTACTGACGACTTCTGGGGATCTTGATTTTATCAACAAGGAAACAAAGCATGACCAGACATTTACCGATGACTGGGATGAGACTCGACGTTTACCGACATCGAAAGATGATGTTTACCGACATCAAAACAAACGACCAGACATTTACCGATGACCGGGGAACACTTTACTAAGGGAAAAAAACAAATATTTGCAACTGGAAACCAGATAGGACATTTACCGATGACTCTACTGGGGATTTCTAGCTGGGGATTATCAGACATTTACCGATGACTGCAGAAAAGACTCGATGTTTACCGACATCGAAAGATGATGTTTACCGACATCAAAAAAAATGACCAGACACTTACTGATGACTGGGGAGAAAGCCCGATGTTTACAGACACCGAAACAATGGTGTTTGCCGACACCAACAATGATGACCAGACATTTACTGATGACTGGAGAGAATACCCGATGTTTACAGACACCGAAACAATGGTGTTTACTGACACCAAAAATGAAACACACGTGGGCGCTGGCATGACACTTACCGGTATCACAAGAACGTCATCTTAGATATGTCAAGGCAAGGTTGACCACTTGCTGGGGGTCTCACTGGGGAGAAACAAACTTTCTGTCACCAACGGGTGAGGTAATAAACCTCCGTGGGGATATCAATCCTGAATGCTGTCAAGAGCAACTGTAGCAGACTTGCTGTGCTGATGTTGAATGAAATGATCCGCCTCTGCCGGGGATACGATCTGGTGAGGTTAACACATGAATGCATATGTTTGAATTTTTCTATGGCGTAATGCTCCATATTGAATGGGAATGCTACGCAGTTTGAGGATGCAATGATCACTAAAATGCAAAAATGCAAAAATGATGAAAAAACTCCGGCTGGGGAGCCAAAACTGATTGGGTACTCCAACTCTGCGGGGAGACTCTGCGGGGAGAGCAACGACTTCTCACTCATGTTGGAGAATAGCGCTGCTGCTGGGGAAAGGTAAACTCCGCTGGGGATATCCTTCAGTCCACAGATAGGATAAATGCTGGAGATAAATTTCAATGAACCTGCCTCACTCGGGGAGGAAATCGGCAAATACAGGCCTGCTGGGGATAGGCAATCCTTAGATTTGTTGGGGAATAGAAGGCACTATCCACAGACGTCTCCGCAGGGGAACATAGCTCTGATAGCTTCCATACTTGCTTGGGGAAAATATCTGCTGAGGAAACGTCCTCGCAGACGCCAATCCGAAAAACAGCACAACAAAATGCCCCCAGGGGATACATGGACAAGATACGCTCAAGTGTCCTCAACATTCAAAATGATTTTCAAATGTTTTGTCATCCTGCAAGCTATTGTGTAGCCTTCATGTTCTTATATGCAATGCTTATCAAAAATTCGGACATTTTTGCAAACAAAACAGTAAAAATAAAAACAAGAGAGCCATTTATCTGAATAACGACTTTTATTGATTGAAAATGTGCCTGAAAAGGCAAATACATTGGGGAGCAATTCCTAGGAAGAGGTAATTGCGCACAAAAGGAAAAAATCTATCCTAACGGCAATGTGAACACGGCATCCACTATTTCCCAATTCTGTTATAACTCACAGATCATCAGTTTTCCTCCCAACTCCTTGCTTTCTAAGAAGAATGACTAGACGGATCACATCTTTCGAGACGGCAGACGATAAAGCTTGATGAAGTACAGACAACTCAGACTGTAGTCTTCGCTTTAATCCCTCTTTTGGCTGGATCGCCCTTTCGGGTTTTCAATCCACCGGGATACCCATTTTTGCCTAAGCCGCCCTTGCGAGTTTTCGACTTACCGGGTGTACAAATTCTTTTCATTTTATCCCTAATTTTTGCCCGAACCTTTTCTTTCTGTTTTTTTTGGTTCGCCGGGATGCCCATTTTTTTCCTGGACTCTTTTATTCTTTTTGTCCAGCGGGTCAATTTATGCGAAGTATTTTTTGACTACATCTGAGTTAACAGGGGACGGAAAATCTTCACCATCCATAGTTGTAAGCATCAAGGCTCCACCGGAGAAAACCTTCTTCACAACATATGGACCTTCATAATTAGGAGTCCACTTGCCCCTGTTATCTGCACCGGGAGGGAGGATCCTCTTCAAAACTAGATCACCTATCTGATAGCTACGAGGACGCACTTTCTGATCAAAGGCTCGTTTCATCCTTCTCTGATACAACTGTCCATGACATACAGCTGCTAGCCGTCTCTCCTCGATAAGGCTCAACTCGTTAAACCTTGTTCGAATCCACTCGGCTTCGTCCAGCTTGACATCCAATAAAACTCTCAGAGAAGGAATCTCCACTTCAACAGGTAGGACAGCTTCCATACCATACACAAGGGAGTAAGGGGTTGCCCCGGTCGACGTACGTACTGAGGTACGGTACCCATGCAAAGCGAAAGGCAGCATCTCATGCCAATCCTTGTACGTAACGACCATCTTCTGCACAATCTTCTTGATATTCTTGTTTGCCGCTTCTACAGCACCATTCATCTTTGGTCTGTAAGGAGAAGAATTGTGATGTTCAATCTTGAAATCTTTACAAAGCTCTTTCATCATCTTGTTATTGAGATTCGAACCATTGTCAGTGATGATTCTCTCAGGAACTCCATAACGACATATGATTTCTTTCTTGATGAACCGGGTAACCACTTGTTTGGTAACGTTAGCATAGGAAGCTGCTTCCACCCACTTGGTGAAATAGTCAATCGCAACCAAGATGAAGCGATGTCCATTCGAAGCAGTAGGCTCAATCTTCCCAATCATATCAATGCCCCACATGGCAAACGGCCAAGGCGAATTCATGACATTCAGAGGGCTTGGTGGCACATGCACCTTATCAGCATAAATTTGACACTTATGGCACCTCCGAGCATACTTGAAACAATCGGATTCCATAGTCATCCAGTAATAACCCGCTCTCAACAACTTCTTAGCCATTGCATGTCCGCCGGCATGAGTACCGAAGGAGCCTTCATGAACTTCCTGCATTAACATGTCCGCCTCGGGTCTGTCCACGCATCTGAGCAAGACCATGTCAAAGTTTCTCTTATACAGCACATCATCCTGATTCAAATAGAAGCTTCCAGCTAGCCTCCTCAGGGTTTTCTTGTCATTCTTCGACGCACCTTCAGGATACTCCTGAGTCTTGAGGAAGTTCTTGATGTCATAATACCACGGCTTCTCATCAATCACAACAGACTCGGCTGCAAACACATACGCAGGCCTCTCGAGTCGATTCACTGCAACATGTGGCACATGATTCCACCAATGAACTTTGATCATGGAAGACAAAGTTGCCAAAGCATCAGCCATCTGATTCTCATCCCGGGGGACATGATACAACTTCACCTTCTTGAAGAACGTCAGTATTCTTCTGGTGTAATCTCTATACGGAATCAAATGCGGCTGATTCGTATTCCAATCTCCATTGACTTGATTGACCACTAGAGCGGAATCTCCATAGATGTCCAGAGTTTTGATCCTCAGATCAATGGCTTCTTCTATCCCCATGATACAAGCCTCATACTCAGCTTCGTTGTTGGTGACGTCAAACGTCAATCTGGCAGAAAAAGGTATATGAGCACCTTTGGGATTGATCAACACTGCCCCAACACCGTTACCATTCATATTCACAGCCCCATCAAACATCAGTGTCCACTTGTCATCAGGATCCGGCCCTTCCTCGACACGAGGCTCTTCACAATCTCTCATCTTCAGATACATGATGTCTTCATCAGGAAATTCAAACATCATAGGCTGATAGTCATCAATTGGTTGCTCGACGAGGTAGTCTGACAGAATACTACCTTTGATGGCCTTTTGTGACGTGTACTGAATATCATATTCTGTTAGAATCATCTGCCAACGAGCAACACGTCCGGTGAGAGCCGGTTTCTCAAAGATGTACTTCACTGGATCCATCTTAGAAATCAATAAGGTAGTATGGTTCAACATATACTGCCTCAGTCGGCGAGCAGCCCAGGCCAAAGCACAGCAAGTTTTCTCGAGCAGTGAATATCTTGTTTCACAGTCGGTAAACTTTTTGCTAAGGTAGTATATGGCATGCTCTTTTCGACCAGACTCGTCATGCTGTCCCAATACACACCCCATCGAGTTCTCAGTCACTGACAGGTACATTATCAGAGGTCTCCCTGGAACTGGAGGTATAAGGATTGGAGGTTTCTGTAAATACTCCTTTATCTTGTCAAAAGCTTTCTGACAATCATCATTCCACTTGATCGCCTGATTCTTTCTGAGCAGTTTGAAAATTGGTTCGCACGTGGCTGTTAGGTGAGATATGAACCTTGCAATATAGTTCAATCTCCCTAAAAACCCACGGACTTGCTTCTCCGTTTTCGGTTCAGGCATCTCTTGAATAGCTTTGACTTTTGCTGGATCAACCTCAATCCCTCTCTCACTGACAATGAAGCCTAAAAGCTTCCCTGATCTCACTCCAAACGTACACTTGTTCGGATTCAACCTCAGCTTGAACTTTCTCAACCGGTCAAACAGCTTCTGCAAATTAACCAGGTGCTCCTCTTCTGTCTGCGACTTCGCGATCATATCATCTACGTACACTTCAATTTCTTTGTGCATCATGTCATGAAAAAGAGTCGTCATTGCCCTCTGATAGGTAGCACCAGCATTCTTTAGCCCAAATGGCATCACCTTATAGCAGAACGTGCCCCAAGGTGTAATGAATGTCGTCTTTTCCATGTCCTCTGGCGCCATCTTGATCTGATTATATCCGGAGAAACCATCCATGAAAGAGAATACCGAGGATTGAGCCGTATTATCAACCAATACATCAATGTGAGGTAATGGGAAATCATCTTTCGGACTCGCTCTATTCAAATCCCGGTAATCGACACACATTCTGACTTTACCATCCTTCTTCGGCACAGGAACGATGTTGGCCACCCATGGGGGATAACTTGTAACAGCCAAAAAACCCGCATCCCACTGCTTCTGAACCTCTTCCTTGATCTTAGTTGCCATATCAGGACTCGTTCTACGAAGCTTCTGCTTGACCGAAGGACATCCTTCTCTAAGAGGTAATCGATGCACCACAATGTCTGTATCTAAACCAGGCATATCTTGATATGACCAGGCGAATATCTCCACATATTCTCTCAGCATCTCAATCAGCCTCCTCTTGACAGAGTCCTCTAAAGCAGCCCCAATCTTGATTTCTCTTTTGGCGTCCTCAGTACCCAAATTAACAACCTCCAACTCCTCCTGATGAGGTTGGATGACCCTTTCCTCCTGCTTCAGCAATCTGACCAATTCTGCAGGAAGTTCACAGTCTTCCTCACTCTCCTCTTCAGCTTGGTAGATGGGATTGTCGAAATCATACTGAGCCATAACAGAACTGTTCATAGTGAATGCCATAAGATCGCTTCTGCATGTTTAATGCTTTGTTTTAGAAAAAAGAGTTCAATAAAGTCACAAAAAACAAAAACATTGCCATTTTTATTGTTTCTTTTTGAAAAAGATGAAAACAAAAAAATAGAAAAAACAGGGATCACAAAGTTTGATTTCAAAAAATGTCCTTCATTAATGATAATCATTAAAACATGATGAGGCCCTACAATGAATCACTACGCCTTGGGCAGAACGTAGGATTTTCATGCAAAATGACAAAACAACAGAAAATTACTCTGTCAGAAGAGTAACTTGAACCACTTCTTCAGCCGTCCAGTTGTTGATAGACCCCCCTGGTGCACACGGGCGAACCCAGTTGTCCAAATCACAATCACTGTCACGGTCTTCACTACCGGTTGCAGAGACGTCGCCATGATTCATCAGCCCAGCGCTGGTAAAAGTACTCGGACCCGCTTGACCATTCTGCTCTGCTTGGAGAGGCTCGTAACCAACGCCAAATTTGTCTTCTTTGACAGGCAAATCCACCATCTTGCCCCAGCCTTCAGCTTTGCCAGAATCAACAACCTCCTTAGCCTGCTTGTAAGAAGTAATTGAAGCACCTGGCTTCCTCTGCTCAGCGTACGCCACTTTCTCAAGAGCCACAGTCTCAAACGCCTGACATAAGGTTTCGTGGATCTCGCCATCCACCTCAACATATTTGAACGAGGATAGATGACTCACCAGAATCTCTTCTTCACCGCACACAGTCACAATCTGACCGTTCCAGACATACTTGAGCTTTTGATGGAGAGTCGACGAGACTGCCCCTGCTGCATGAATCCACGGACGCCCCAATAAACAACTATAGGCGGGCTGGATGTCCATAACATAGAAGATGATATCGAATACCTCAGGACCTATCTTCACAGGCAAGGTAACTTCCCCACACACAGAACGTTTGGATCCGTCGAAAGCACGAACGATCAGGTCACTGGGAGTAAGCACAAACCCTTCCACATCAATCTTCTTCAGAATCTGCTTAGGCAGCACATTCAGCGACGACCCGGTGTCTACCAATACGTGAGACAACACTGCCCCCTTGCACTCCATGGTGATGTGCAAGGCTTTGTTATGGTTACGCCCTTCAGGCGGTAAGTCCAGGTTGGTGAATCCTACACCATGCCTGGTGCTCACATTGGCCATCACACCCTCCAGTTGATTGACAGAAATCTCCTGAGGCACGTAAGCCAGATTCAACATCTTCAGCAAGGCATTACGGTGTGCCTCAGAGCACAACAACAGTGAAAGTATAGAAATCTTGGACGGAGTTTGATTCAACTGATCTACAATCTTGTAGTCACTCTTCTTGATTATTTTCATAAACTCCTCCACGTCCTTCTCAAATGACCCCTCGGGCGCTTCCTTCTGGACAGGTTCTTCCTCAACCACAGCTTGCTTACCCTTTGCTTTGGCGAGAGCCTCAGCATTATTGTCCCTCAAAGGTTGCGGTGCGAACAGACGACCGCTTCTGGTAAAACCTCCTGGACCCCCTACATTGTCCACAGCCGGACCAACAGTTGCAGGAACTCTATTCGGTAAGCCAATTGTCACTGGAGTTTGATTCACTGGTCTCGTCTGACTTTCAGCCCTTCTGTAACTGCGGTGAGCATTATTATACTTCCACGGCACGACTCTACTATTCTCAACAGCCCTTCTTCCAGACGCAACGATAGTAGTTGGAGCACTGATGGCTACAGGCACGGAAATGGTAACTGGGGTACCATTTGTTGCAGGTGCGCTAACGACCCTTTGTCCACGTTCTTCAGACGGTTTAAAGTAAATGGTAATAGTTGACACTGTTCCACGATCTTTTACAGCCCTACTGAATTGCAAACAACCCTCATCCATCATACCCTGGATACCGGCCTTTAGCTGGTCGCAACCATTCTCAGATTCTGCACAGCCCAAACAATCCTCATCACAACCCGAGTAGACACCCCCATTCAGCAGACGGCCCTTCACAACTAGCAGAGAAGTCTGAACATCATCAACATTAACAACCAGATCTTCGGCTTCCTTCCCCTCAATATTGTTCACTCTATGCCCACCATGCTGAGGCATAGGGTTGTTTACTACGTTAGGCACTGGAGCGAAGTTGATCGCCTTGGCATCGATCAAATCTTGGACCTTGTGCTGGAGAGCCCGACACTTCTTAGTATGATGCCCTGGTGCCCCAGAGTGAAAGTCACAACGGACGTTGGCGTCGTACCCAGGAGGCAATACTGTAGGCGGAGCCATTGTACGCAACTCAACCATCCCCAACCTGAGTAGTTCAGGCAGCAGTTCGGCGTACGACATGGGTAGCGAATCAAAACGTCGATCAGGCATCCTTTGTCTGGGCTGATACGGACGTTGCTGTTGTTGTTGTTGTTGCGGTTGTTGAACTCTTTGTTGTTGTTGTTGACGAGGTTGAGGTGCCGGAATGGTTACTGCAGCGGCTTGACGGTATTCAATTCTGTTCTGATCTCTGCGGTGTTGAACAGCATTAGTTTCACCCTCTCTTCGACGAGGTGCCCCAGCAAACGGCTTCTTAGAAGAAGAGGAACCAGCATCTTGGATCTTCCCAGTTTTAATCAAGCTCTCAGTCCTCTCTCCACAAATGACAACATCAGAAAAACTACCGAATGGGCAGCTCCCCATCCGGTCCATAAACACACCCTGAAGAGTACCGATAAACATATCCGTCAACTCCCTCTCCAGCATAGGGGGTTGAACTCTAGCAGCCAGTTCACGCCACCTCTGGGCATACTCCTTGAAGCTCTCATTGGATTTCTGACAAAGACTCTGCAGCTGAGTCCGGCTCGGTGCCATGTCCATGTTGTGTTTGTATTGCCTCAAGAAGGCCTCACCCAGATCCCTCCAACAGCGGATAGAATCTCTCTTCAATTCCATGTACCAGTCCAAAGAAGCCCCAGATAGACTATCTTGGAAAAAATACATCCACATCTTTTCATCATCGGTATACGCAGAGATTTTTCGATAATAAGCCTGCACATGGGTGCGAGGGCAAGAAGTACCGTTGTATTTATCGAAGGACGGTGCTTTGAACTTGTAAGGGATTCTCAAACCTTCCACCAACCCCATATTGGTAACATCAAAACCGAGAGAATTCTGACATTCCATAGCTCTAATTTTCTTAGCAAGGGCATCAACTTTACGATCCCTCTCATTAACCCTTCCCAGAACGTCTTCGTCTTCACTGAGCAGAGAGAACATATCCTCTTGTCTGTCAACAATCGGAGCAGGATTATGGGCCGGGGCACGGACTGCTCTGGCATTAGCGGCATCTGGAGCAATAGGTTGACCGTTGATTCGAATACCCCCCAACTCATCACCTACAGCATAGTTGTTGATGGGTACAGCAGCAGCAACATTATTATCATTGACCGGGCCTCCCTCTGGCGGAGCATGGTTGACCGGTGGAATTGCAGCCTCTTGTCTCTGAACCATGGCTCGAAGTTCTTCTTGACCTTGTGCGACCCCTTGCATCATATTCATGAACTGGGCCATGTTAGCCTTCATCTCAGCCAACTCAGCTTGAACTTGATCCATACCTCTCTGTTGATTCAGTCTTGTTGAGTAGCGGTGTGGACGTTGATCAGCTATCCTGCCTGAACAGGAACCAAGAGTGAGAAGTCACGGCCAAGAACACCTGTTATGCAAAATGATATGAGTATGGTGCTAATGATGCGTATGATGCACATGATATGTTCATTCCTCAGGCATTCAAAGAGCCTGAGTCATCCTCAAAAGATGGCAACCTGCAGCAAGAACAACACAGAAGCACAGAAACAACATACACAAGAGTGATGAGTACAAGGTGAAACCAACAACCTCATCTATATGAGTAACAGGATCATACAACAAAGTCGACAAAGAAAATCCAAACAATCGGAGTACAACAATGAATCCCATCCAACAAGCCTGGAGGTGATTCTCAACATACATATCAAAGATACAAGCTAAGACAAACGGCCTCCCGGAATGAGAGTCTTCAAGTACTGACACTGGTCTATCAACAGGTCACATTCTGAACATTCTGGCAAAAAAGTGATCTTCTCCTTCAGTTGTCGTCTAAGCTCTACCACTTCTCCTCCAAGGTGGTTCTCTGATGCCTGTCTCAAGTCTACTTCCTTCTTCAACTGGATGTCTTTATCTCTGAGTCGCTTCTCCAAGTCTCTGATCTTCTTCTGATAGCTGGCCTCAACCCTCTGCAGCCTCAAGCACTCCCGGTGTTCGGCATCTAACATGCTCTCCACCTCCTCGTAGGATCTCTTCTTGCTTCTCAGTCTGCTAGCATCTTCTTCTCGCACTCCTCTGAGTTGATGAACCAAGTTCAACCTATCAGCTTTGGCTTTGTACAGCTCCATCTGGGTATCTTGCTCCTTCCCTCTCAAACGGCGATTCTCCATCAGGGCTTGCTTGTAGTGCTCCGCGGGCACACTCTCAGCAAGGATCAAAGGTGGTTGCTCCTGCAACGGCTCCATCCTATCGTAGGGTAACAACAAAGTTTCTACTCTCTCCTTGACCCAATCAGTGTAATCAGGCATAGCGACGGCAAACTTCTTCCCTAAGACAGATCCATCCTTCACACCAATAGACTTCCAAGCTCTCCCTATCTGCTCCAATCTGGCCGGGTCACTCTGCTTCTCAAAATACACACTTTCTGCTACCTCAGCCTCAAGTGGTCTTCCCTTCATCACAAACCCCAACTGGCGAAGAGAAAGAACCGGGTTGTAATTGATGCAACCCCTAGTCCCTATGAGTGGCACATTACGGAATCCTCCACAGCTCATAATGACGTTACGCACATCCATCCGGTAAGATTGCCACCTGATATCATAGGAGGTAAGAGACATAACCCTCTGAGTCCACTTATGCGTGCTCTGAGCATCCACAAAAGGTCCACTGACTGGCAGAAGAGACAAGAACCATCTGAGCAAAAGCGGGAGACAACACCTGATAGCCCCACCCTTACCATGCCTACTGTGAATAGCATAATAAGTGTCAGCTAATAGAGTAGGAACTGGATTTCCTCCAATGAAAATGCTGACTGCAGCATAGTCAACAAAATTGGGCATACTCGGAAACAGGACGATCCCATAGATCATGACGGCCAACTGAGCATGAAATGCTTCCCAACTTCCCTTCTCTGCTTCTTCTCTAGCTACCCTCAACAGAAACTTCAAAGGCAATCCTACAACATCCCCACTGGACTTCCAACTATCACTGACTTCCTTGATACCCAAATGGAGAGCTCTGGCAACAATTCTGAAATCAACCTCCTTAGGCACATCCAAGAAAGGAACCTGATACCGGACCGGGACACTCAGCAGAATGGAGTACTCCTCAAGAGTAGGCGCCAACTGATAATCTTGAAAGGTGAAACAATGAAGCTCTGGGTCGTAGAACTGTAGAAGAGTCTGCAACGACACCGGATCGACTACCATCTTCAACAGTGTCAGAATATCTCCATACTGGTCGACAAACCCCTTCTGGTTACCACTGGTCATAAGGTTGCTCAACTCAATCAGAGACGTCAAAGGTTCACGGTGAAAGCTGTAGGAACAAGTCTTCCGCTTCAACTCTGGGACTGTTGCCATCTCTATCAGTGAACAAGCTCTGGAATGTACCTGAGAAATGATATGCATGCAGGGATTATTTTTTTTTTGTTTTTTCTTTTCTTTTTTTCTTCTTTTTTTTTATTGCGTATTTTTTTGAAAATAAACATGCTATGATGCAAATGATGCAGACACGACTGGTTGGCTGTGTCTCTCAGAACACAGGATCAAAACCTCGGCTTGAACTCGGAACCACAAATTCATCTGAAACCCAAAGTCATCTGAGACCCCAAACTTCTGGACCAATAGTCACCAACAGGATCACAAGTCACCAACAAGTCACCAACAAGTCACCAACTGTACCTGTAATAATGATCATTCCCTCCCCACTCACGGGTGTCATCTAGGCCAGGGTAAGGTCGAGAGAAACGCAGCATAAATAACCTTTCGCAGAATATCATCATATACACACCCGAAGTATGTAACGATAATATCCCACCAGGGTCTGAACTGCTCGTGATATCAATGTTCCGCTAAGTGGCGCAATACCACCCGCTTCCCATGAATCACTCTATTCCTAAGTGTCGCATTACGCGAAAAACCGGCGGGAAAACAGAACAACAGAGCCGCCACCGTGCGTTATTTATCCCAAAAGAGGGAAAGGAAACGCTCAGAGTAAACCTGGAAAAGACATGGTCTCGCGACCAAAGAGAATGGGATCGGGAGTCGGTTATGCGAAGGGAAGGTATTAGCACCCCTACGCATCCGTCGTACTCGACGGGATCCACGCACAATAGGAAGGAAGATGGTTGCTAAAACACTGCTCAAACACACACTCACTGGCTGAAAGAGACACAAGAAAACAGACTGAAAATGACTCGGCAGGGTATCGCATCCTGGGCCTACTTAGTCTATCACGCATAGACATCAGAGTCAAAGTAGTTCGGACGGGGGAAACGACACATGCTCGCTAGGATATCGCATCCTATGCATACGTATCTCCTTTGGACGAAGGAGAATCAGAGCATTCGTAGCTCGGCTAACACGCACACAAACAAACACAGGCAAAGGCAAACGTGGAGCCTGAATGCCAATCACTGGGCTTACATCAGCATCCGAACCAAAAACACACACAAGGAGGCAAACGAGGAGCCTGAATGCCAATCACTGGGCTTACATCAGCATCCGAACCAAACGCACGCACACTGGAACCCGAATGCCACTCGATGGACTTACATCAGCTTCCAAGCACACAACAAGAAGAAGGGTCTCGATTGCAACCAGGGCAAGAGAAAGGGAAGGTCTCAATCGCAACGAGGGCGAGAGAAAAGAATTAGTGTTAGTTGTTAGTCAAACTCGACAAGACATCGCATCTCGTGCCTACGTATCTCACCTGAATATGAGAATCAGAGTTGCCGTAGTTCGGCTAAACTATCCCTGTTGGTTTGTGTTTTTTAGGTGGACAACGTCACTACGCAATCTACCGGATGCTCGACCTTTGGAGACTTACTCACCTGTAGTAGCAGGAGTTGACGTATCCTTAAGAAGGGATAATGTTTGTTTGTGTTTTAGGAAAGCTCAAGCAAGAAAGGAAGTCCTATACGAAGGAACCGTGCTACCTTAATTGACATGCAAACGAGACTACGCGGAGTCTAGCAAACCTAGGGGATACAATCACACCACACAAACATATACAGCATGAAATAAACACACCAACAAGGGGCTCAAACATCAGGGTTAGGCTTTAGTCGAGGGGTCATATCAACCTCAACAAACAAGCCTCTGTATCGGGGTCAGGTTAGCTCTTAACCTTGCCATTGAGGGGCTAAGGTGAAGCTAGATGAAAGGTGATGAGGGGTGTGCCTCATTGCTTCTATCTCAAGTCAGAGAGAGCATCAGACAAGGGAGCGTGGGTCCAGAATGGGGGGACCCTTCTACGCTCAGGACATAGACTCGACTGTACAATGTACAAGATCTTGGGCTTGGATCTCAATGCTACAACCATGTAATGGGAGCAAGGAGAAGACTCACTGAATAGTGGGGGATAGATCGCTTATCCCTACCTTCCACCAATTGCCTCAAATGAGGACTTTTCCTGCTTGGGACAAATATAAACATACACAAGCATTGCCTCTTAAGGAGGACTTCAGACAATGTGCCCGGCCCGGTAACAGCCGGGTCTCCAGACTACATGAAGAAGAAGGTTCTATACCTCAATGCCAATTGCTTATAAGCAAAGCAATGCAAAGCAAGTTCTTAAGAGAACTGAGCAACTAAGGGTACCTGTACAAAAGTCAAACAGAATCAGCATCCCATTCATGATCAGACAACAACAATAAGAATCAATAATGTACAATTAAACAACAATGTGCAAGGCACAAGGCTCAAAGCTCAAATGCTATGCATCCTACAAAACAGCCACATTAGTTTACAAGTATCAAGCAAAACATCCCAAATGTGAAACAATATCCTTAAGCCTTAACTCCTTAACCTGAAAAGCCACAATCACATTCAAATGTAAGTAACATGACCACTAGGACTAGCCTAGGGTCCAAAAGAAGGAAAAATCCTAAAACAGCAACCAATTCATGATCAAAGTCAAGCTATTTCAATAACAAAGGGATCCCAATTGGTCCCATATCCAAACTATGCACACATTTCAATTTATGCAACATGGAAGGCAAAAGGTGCAATGTGGAGTCTCATACAAGCAACCAGCAAGATCACATCCAAATAAATGCCAAAATGGCACCAAAAAATCCACAAAAATTATGTTCTAACCAGAAGACATTCAGCAAGCCACATGTTAATTTTCAAGTCATTTGGACTAGTAGATCAATAGGAATTAATTAAACATGACAAGGCATGCAAAAACTACATCAAATGAGGCCTACAATTATACACCAACTTCAATTAGATGGTAAACAGCAATGGTACATTATAAATCAGTAGGACCAAAGCCAAATGCTACATTAATGTGTTAGGAACTATGTCATCAATTTTCATGGTCATTAGACTAAGTATGTGCATTTGGCGACATGTAGACTAAAGGTTACACAAGTGAAGCTCTAAAAGACTAGGCAGCAAGGAAAAATACTAATCAAATTGAAAATGGATTGTAAAAATCCACAAAAATTCATAGGGGATGTTAACGTGTCAAACAAGCTTCATGCAAAAATTCAAGGCCATTGGCCAGAGGGAAGCATGGTAAAAAATTAGAGGAATACAGCATGTCCAACTATGTCACATTTTTACACATCCAAATTCAATAATTCATATATAATAAACCATAGGCCTAAAAATTACCAAACCTATGTCAAAAAATCCAGAAGGATGTCAAGAATCAATATCTCAATTTTCATTTAATTTGGATATAGCATGTAGTTTATATAATTAAAATGGTAATGTGTATGGAAATATGTATGCATTAGAATATCTCTAGGTCCATTTATATTTTCTACCAAGCACCAATTTGTTTTTGATTTTTATAAAATAATAGAGGAAAAATATGATTAACAAAAAATTCCTTGCATTTTTTGGATTAAATTTGAGTATTATATGATTTTTTCAAGTTTTTAAAATATTTATTTAACATTTATTTAGAATTATTTGGATTTATTTATTAAATTATGAAGTCAGTGGCAAAGGTGTAATATTTAAACCAATGCCTCAAACGCCGCCGTTTCAATTAGAAGGGATGGACGGTTGAGATTGAATCTGCGCCACAAACACGGAAACGGAAGTGCAAACGCGGTCATGAAGATCAATGAGCGAAATTTTCCAGAAAAAGGCTATGAAGTTCATCGTCTTCACCGGTGTTCTTCGCTGGAAATCTCGGTTACGCACAAACGGCCATGGAAATTCACGAACCACATACCGGTCGAACCGGTTTCTCCTCAGGAATGCAAATACATAATCAATTTCATCAATCAATCAACACACAGCTCGAATCGAAGGAAAAGAAAAATGGCGACAAAACCTAAATCATGAATTTCTCCCTCAATCTTTAACGAAATTACAAATCACAAATGGACACGTAATCTATGAGCTACGTACTACACAATCCCTAACTCGATTGAAGCTATTATGCGATGCGAAATCCAACCTTTTCTTGATGAGCAGTGACGGATTCGGTGACTTCCAACGCTCGATGATGTGAAACAGATGCAGCCAATCGCTTCAGGAAGCTATCGATGTCGTTCTTGCAGCTCCAGCAATCTCGAGTTACTCGCTTTCGTCCACTGTTATAGAATAGAGCAGGTTTTCGCAGCGGCACGAATCGATCACCAATTCCCTTTGTTCTTCATCAACAGAACTTCATCAACACCTGCAAAATTGTAATCAACAGAAAATTTCCGCCAATATTCACAAGATCTTGATGAATTTGAGCAAGAGTGTGATGAAACTTTTTTTTAGAGAGAAAGGAGAGGATTTTTGGGAGAATTTTTTCTGTTATTTTCTGTTAGATTGTGCAGAATGATTAGCCAAAAAAAAAAGTTTCTGTTAGATTTCCCTTTATATATAGAAGCACTAATCCAATTATAATTGTAATTAAGCAAGAAAAACTAATGATTAGTGAATGAAGCCTTATGTGCAATTTTGGATTTTTAACTCTTTTGATTTTAGAAGCATGACAGCAGAAAATTGATACTTGAAACAAGTCAAAAATATCCATTGGAAGCTAGTTGCATTGGCCTCTTTTTCAAATTCTCCATATTTCTCCTTTTGGACGATTTTGCCCCTCCTTCTAAATAATTCACTTCAAAAATGGCCTTTTGCATGGAACCTTTTCCAAAAAATCCGATTATGCAACTTTGAAGTACACATCAAATGGAGTTTGTGCATATAAAGAACTTGCAATTTGGACAAAGTATGTGGTAGTTATGGCCTCCTGATTACGGGTCTTTTCTGAAATTCACTGAGCCATATCTTGCAAACCGTACATTGGATTTTCAAGTTCTTGGACTTTTTGGAAAGGTGAGAGCAAGATCTACAACTGTCATGTTGAACAATTTTTCATTTGAAGCTTCCTTGGACTTCTGTTTTTGAGGTCAAAAACTTTCCATTTTTGGAAACTTCAGTTACAGGTCACCTACTATTTTTGGCAGTTTTTGTCCTGACTTCAATTCCTTCAACCTTGGTCTTTGATATGCCAAATGAGGCTTATATAGTCATGAATGAGGCCTTTCAAGCCATTTCCCCCCTTCCAATCCATAAAATCGGGCACAGTTGACCACAGTTGACTTTCTAGGGTTTCTGGCTGACTGAACAAGGACTGGTGACTTCTGAGCATCCAATCTTTGGCCAAACCACTTCAAAATGATCCTTGGACCATATGAGCTTGAAAAACCAACCCTAGGGCTTTGTCTCAATGAAAATGGCACTTGCTTGCCTGATTGACTGATTCTCCTGATCAGTTGACCTGATTGGTCAGCTGAGCTTGCACTTGGGCAAATGGACAATGCAATGTTATGCAGTGGACATTGTTAATGCTATGCCCTAATATGAAATGAATGTACAAAATGGTAGGGTGCAAATTTGAGGTGCTACAGCTGCCCCTATTCAATCAACTGGGAACCCGAATGGATGAGAGCAACGGCTGTCAGACCTTCAGGGTAAACAGGGATTGAATACCAAGAACCGTAGAATTTGCACACTGCTGGGATTTGTCTTTCTTGTTTTTGTTGTTTTTTTTTTTTCAGAGGTACAAGCACATCCAATCATCGACACACGATGAATGGGAACAGAAATCATCTCAACTAGATGCCAACGGACAACTAGGAAAAACTCAACGTTTACCAAGACCAACGGAGAGGTAAATCAACTCTACTGGGACGACCAGGACAGGTGCAACTAGACGTCATAGGACGAATAGGGAAAAACTCAACGTTTACCAAGACCAACGGAGAGGTAAATCAACTCTACTGGGACGACCAAGAAAGGATACAACCATACGTCAGCGGACGTAATGGGAAAAACTCAACGTTTACCAAAACCAACGGAGAGGTGACCAATCATCATCGGATGAAGGGAAAGGGATATACCACCATACGTCAGCGGACGGAATGGGAAAAAATCAACGTTTACCAAGACCAACGGAGAGGTAACCAGACATTAATGAATGAATGGAAGGAGAGATACAACCATACGTCAGCGGACGAAATGGGAAAAACTCAACGTTTACCGAGACCAACGGAGAGGTAACCAGACATCATCGGATGAATGGGAAGAGAGATACAACCATACGTCAGCGGACGAAATGGGGAAAAACTCAACGTTTACCAAGACCAACGGAGAGGTAACCAGACATCATAGGATGAATGGGAAGACTCGACCAGACGTCATAGGACGAAAGGGAGAAGCTCGACGTTTATCGACACCAACGGAGAAGGAGAAAACTCAGCCAAGACGTCATAGGACGAAAGGGAGACTCAACGTTTATCGACACCAACGGAGAAGGAGGAAACTCAGCCAAACGTCATAGGACGAAAGGGAGACTCAACGTTTATCGACACCAACGGAGAAGGAGGAAACTCAGCCAGACGTCATAGGACGAAAGGGAGACTCAACGTTTATCGACACCAACGGAGAAGGAGGAAACTCAGAGGGGAATCATCTGGTATTACCAAATGATCTGTGGGGAATAAGCAACTATACGTCATAGGACGCATAGGAAAAACTCGACGTTTATCGACACCAACGGAGAGGAGTAAACTTCTGGGGACGACCCTGTGGGGAAAGATATCAACTATACGCCAACGGACGCGTAGGAAAAACTCGACGTTTATCGACACCAACGGAGAGGAGGACTCTTCTGGGGAGAGTGAACACAACCAAATCATCAACGGATGATCGGGAAAAACTCGACGTTTATCGACACCAACGGAGAGGAGGAAACTCTTCTAGGGAGAGTGAGAACACAACCAAATTATCATCGAATAATTGGGAAAAACTCGACGTTTATCGACACCAACGGAGAGGAGGAACCTTCTAGGGAAGGGACGACGTTACGAACATCGAAAGATGATGTTTACTGACATCAAAGAAGACCAGACACTACGCATGACTGGGAAAGCACCGAAAGATGGTGTTTACCGACACCAAAGAAGACCAGACACTACGCAGGTGCTGACAGGACGACATCTACACATGTCAAGGCAAGGCTACACACTTGCAGGGGATCTCACTGGAGATCAAGGTCACGACAGCGAGCCAACAGGAAGGAACACCAAGGATACCGGGTTGTAGGTATGAAACGGGTGACCGACCAAACGTGAATTGGTTTGGGTTCCAAAACACTCAACATCCTGAAGAGGGCTAGAAAAGCAGTCTTGTTAGAGGATGGACATTCGATTCCATAGGGAATACGAATCTTACTCGACTGGGGAGGACGACTTCGACCCAAGAGCGCGTGAGACACATTATCTATAGCCGTCAAAACGTAGATAACATACTCGCATGGAAGATTATCCATAACCGGATTGGTTGTTAAATGGATAAATCAACCGACATCATCCTGAAGAGAGCAAAGGCAAACTTGTTAAAGGATGGATATTCGATTCCACAAGGAATACGAATCTTACTCAGCTGGAGAAAACAATCAAAAGACTGACCAACGAGTGCATGAGATATATCATCTATAGTCGTCAAAACGTAGATAACACACTCGCATGGAAGATTATCCATAACCGGGTCGCAGGTTGTTAGATGGATAAATCGACCGACATCATCCTGAAGAGAGCAAAGGCAGACTTGTTAAAGGATGGACATTCGATTCCGAACAAAGGAATACAAATCTTACTCTGCTGGAGAAAACAATCAAAAGACTGACCAGAGAGTGCATGAGATATATTATCTATAGTCGTCAAAACGTAGATAACACACTCGCACGGAAGATTATCCATAACCGGGTTGTAGGTTGTTAAATGAATAAACGACCGAAAAGAAAGGCATCGGGGTACCAAGAATAGGTATGCAAAGATGACCAATCAAAAGAGGATGAAGTTGCTTACTCGGAGCAAATATCCAAAAGGAAGGGGAAGACCCACCGGGGACAATACTGCTTGATCAAGGCGAGTATCCAGAGGGGACAAGACTATCAATACCACAAATTGGGTACTGATAACTGCAAAGAGGGGATTACATCTACCGGTTTGTAGGCAGAAAACCACGGAAAAAGTACCTGTCATTAATCAGGATGAGCACAAAGGGTTAACTCCACCAAGGGGCGAACGTGGGATTTTACAACTACCAGCCTGTAGGTAGAAAACCACAAAGATAAGACTTACAACTACCGACTTGCAGGTAGAGGCCAACAAACAGAATGAACCACAAAGGTTACCTCTGCTAGGGGATGAAAGTGGGATTTTACAACTACCGGTTCGTAGGTAGAAAACCACGACGATAGGACTTACAACTACCGGTTTGTAGGTAGAGGCCCGAAATTCCGCTGAGTATAAGATGAAAGAGTGCCGGTTAGTGAGCAACTATTCATTTATGCCCCAGGGAAGTACAAGAAACAGTCAACGGGGAGCCAATTTAAGATCGATCCAAAAAGGCAAACTGAATCAAGACATCCTAATGAGGAAAGAACTCAATAGGGAACACCCATCCCATTAGGGAGGGAACGGAAGCAACCGTCATCCACGAGGATGTATCTCAGTGGGGAGCGCAGAAGGAAATGGCAAACACTTTCTGCTTAAAGGGTCAACTCTACATGGAGAGATCAGACGCCCCCACATCTGCTAAGGAAAAAGATCCAAGCTGGCAAGATGCTACCAATTGGGGAGTAACAATGATGGGGATACCCCCTCACTTGCGGGGTCACTTGTTGGGAAAACACCTCTCTCAACCCTGCTGGGGAACCCAATTCTGAAATCGATCCAAGCGATGCTAAACTCTTTCCAACAACCCATTCTTGGTCAATTCATCACGGCCTCGGGCTAATGGATATGCTTGCAATGCAGATGCATGAGTTTTTTTTTTTAGCGTAATGCCCCATGATTATGGAAATGCTATGCACTAATGATGCAATATGCTATGCTTGTCTAAATGATGGATGCATAAAAATACGTCCCCTCCAGAGACAACACCGGGGAACTCCAGGAACTGCGCTGAGGATCTCATTACCACGTCAATTTCCACCCTGCTGGGGAAAGACAATCCTCGCTGGGGATGAACTCCACCGAACCCGAACTGCTTGGCGATTACCCTGCTAGGGGAGGCGACCAACCCTTACCTCTACTAGGGATGATTTCACCGGACTCGATCCGCTTGGGGACCTTGCTGGGGGAGAACCATCAACACAAACTCTGCTGGGAAGACAGCTTCAGACTTGGAAAACAATCACAACTCCGCTGGGGGATATGGTAACCTTCAGGCTTGCTGAGGAGGCACCGATCTCGAATCTGCTAGGGAGATGACACTCTCAAACCCATTGGGGAAATACGGCCTATCGGACACGGGCCGCCCTTCGATTCGTCGAACACTGGTGTTCATCACCCTACCACAGTGTTGACTTTCCACTTTTGAGAACTCCCAGACTCGCCTGGACTTTTCTGAGTCATCACCTTGTATTCCTGACTACTCCGTACTCCACGGGGATCGAACTCCTGGGATTATACAAACTTCCCGGTCCTCAGACTTTGAAGAGTCTTCTTGATTAAACCTTCCAGGATCGTCGTTCTTCTTTCGTCGTCCTTTCACTGTTCGTCTATCCCTTGCCCCTGGTTGGACTCTGTGGGGATCTTTTTTTTTCAAAAGGCTTCACATCACCACCTATCAGCGAATGAAGATATTTAACAGCACCTGCACAAGAGATTGTTAGATAAAAGCGTGCCCCAGGCGTGCCAACACTTCAACATCTAAGTCACTCCAACTTCCGAATAAGATTTCCAGATTTCAATCTTATAAGCATGCATCGGAAGGGACCTCTATGTTTCAAAATGCAAGTATTCTTTATCAAAACGAACGGATGTTTTCGTAATCAAAGCGGCAATGAGAACAAAAACAAAACTATTTGACTGAACACACACTTTATTGACTGAAACAAAAAAAAATGGCTCAGAATTGAGCAACCCACAGGAGGCAAACCCTGGAAAGAGGTGATTGCGCATAAAAGGAGAAAATCTATCCTATTGGCAATGTGAAACCGTGACCTCATCGGGTTCCAACTCGGTTACACCTCATATGTCCTCAAGACTCTCCGCACTTTCGGCCTTCTGATCCAGACGCTTCCGATCGATCTCTGTCGGAGATTATCCAAGTCATATCTCAAGCACAAATGATCATGCTGGACGCCGTTGTTCGTTTCAATCCCTCTTTTGCCTGGACCGCCCTTTCGGGTTTCAGTCCACCGGGATACCCATTTTTGCCCAAGTCGCCCTTGTGGGGTTTTCGACTTGCCGGGTGTACAGTTTTTTCATTATCCCTAACTTTTGCCCGAACCTTTTCTCTTTTCTTTCTCGGTTCGCCGGGATGCCCTTTTTTGCCTGGACTCTTTTCTTTTTTTGTCCAGCGGGTCAATTTTTCACGAAGTATCTTTTAACTGCGTCCGCATCTGCAGGGGAGGGAAAATCCTCATCATCCGTGGTCGTCAGCAACAAGGCTCTGTCAGAGAAGACCTTCTTGACCACAAACGGACATTCATAACTGTGTGTCCGCTTGCCCCACGATCGTTGAGGAGGAAGGATCCTTTTCAACACCATATCTCTCATGATACCCACGAGGTCCAACTTCTCGGTTAACAACACGCTTCATTCACTGGGTACAACTGCCCCGCGGCAAATAACTGCCAGCCTCTTTTTCTCAATCAGGCTTAACGCGTCATACTGAGTCCTTATCTACTCATCCTTTTCAAGTCTACGTCCAACGGGACTCCATGACGAAACCTGGGTCTCAAATGATAGTGCAACTTTCATCCCAGACCCGAGTGAGAAAGGCGTTGCCCCAGTAGATGCACGTACCGAAGTACGACACTCAGGATACCAACCTCGTATTCAGCCACCATGGTTGGTGCGTTCAAACGTTATCGGGGAAGCACTCATTCCCTTTAAACTCTCCCCATCAGACATCAGAATCCGTTCGGATTCAGGGTCAGGCCCCTCCTTCGGGATCGGTCACTCTCAATCTTTCGATTTGAGTACCTCGAGATGTCCTCATCAGGGACTTCAAACTTCCTTGGTTGAGAATCATCGATGGGTTGTTGGGCGAGATAACCATACAATACCCTCTCTTGATTGCTTTCTGGGAGGTATACTGAATATCGTATTCAGTCGACACCATTTGTCCTCTCGCAACCCGTCCGTTCAACGCTATCTCCTCAAGCACATACTTGATCAGATCCATTTTGGACATCCGCAAGGTGGTATGAACCAGCATACTGTCTCAGTCGGCGAGCAGCCTATGCCAAAGTACATCAAGTTTTCTCGAGCAGTGAGTGTATTGTTTCACAGTCGATAAACTTTTTGCTTAGGTAAATTGCATGCTCTTTTCGACAAGACTAGTCATGCCGACCCAATACGCCTCATAGACCCCTTAAAGGCTGTCAAGTACTAGATTAACAGTTGTTTCTTCCAAGGAAGGTATCAGAATCAGAGGTTCCTGCTACTCATTTTTTCTTTCCATGCCCCTTGGCAGTCATCATTCCACCTGACCATTTGATTTCTTTTTTCTCCGGTTCGGTTCAGGCATCTCTAGTATTGTTTTTTTTTCTTTTTTTTTTTGTAGGATCGACCTCGATTCCTCTTTTATTCACAACATGCCTCGGCAGCTTGCTGGACAACACTCCATAAGTGCACTGACTTAGACTCAACAGTATGAGTTATCTCCACCGGTCAAACAACTTGATCAAGTCCACCGGGTGCCCCTCTTCTGCTTGGGACTTTGTCATCATGTCATCAACATGGCATTCGCTTTCACGATGAGTCATATCATGAAACAAAGTCACCGTAGCCCTTTGATTCGTGGCACCGGCCTTCTTCTTCACTAGAGGATAGTCTTCTCTCGTGGTAGCTCATGCCCCACAACATGGGTATTCCACCCTGGTGTACCTTGATGCAACCAGGTGAAGATATCAACCTGCTCTTTCGACAGGGCTACCATTCTGTTTTTGACTTGCCTCTGAAGCGGCCTCAACTTTCATTTCCCTTCTGACCTCGGCGGTACTTGGGATTACCATCTTGACTCACTCCTCGTGTGGTTGAATCACCTTCTCCTCTTATTTCAACAACCTGGCTAATTCCAGCAGATCACAATCTTCTTCGTCTTTTTCTTCGGCATGATAGCTTGGATTGTCGAAGTCATATAGAGGTGTAACCAAATTGTTATCCATGAGATCAGGAGAATGGTCACTTTTGTGGTTGGAACGAGACAAGTTCAAAAGAAAAACGAAAAACATTGCCATTTTTATTTTTTAAAACTGCAAAAAAAAAAAAAAAAAAAATGAAAAACAGGGAACACCGCTCTTAATCACAAAAACATCCATTTATTACTGATGCAAAATGTTGCAAAATGAAACATATGAGGTGGCCCTTACAATGGACCATTACGTTTCGGGCAAAACGTATGGCTTTCATGCAAACAAAATTAAAACACAGAAATACTACACTTCCGGATGAGCGACAATGATGCTTTTGGAGGCCTTCCAATTGCCTGGTACGCCCGACTTTATCCACAACTCGAGCTCATGGTCACAGTCGATCTCCTCACTCACTGAACAAACATGACCAGGATCCAGCATTTCTGCACTGACGAAGATGTACGGTGGACGACGTCCTCTGTTTGGTCTAGACGACTCTTGATCTGGATAACCAATCCCGAACATGTCTGCCTTTACCACTATATCGATGATTCTCCCCCAGCCTTGGGCCTCTTGGTTTTTCACCACTTCCAGAGCTTGTTTATAAGAAGAAATGGACAGCTTCTTCTCTTTCTCAACAACAAGGGCGCTCTCCACCTTGACGGTTTCGATTGCTTGACTGGGTGCTTCAACTTTTTCCTTGTCTATTTCCTCTTCCTTGATCCTCTGGGTGGTATCCCCTGTCAGCATACATCCCTCCGTGGCGACGGTTGCACAAGTATTATCAATAGCAGGGACGGCTCTATCCTGCATCAGAAGTTTTGGGACCACGGCCATGGGAACCTTTAACTGATCCTTCTCAGTCACCTCCATCCCCTTTCTGGCTTTCTTCACCATCTTCACTTTTACAGGACCCTGCCTGGGTACGGGGTTGACATCCCCCTTCATGATCCGGGCCAAGTTAATGGTCTTGGAGTCCACCATGTCCTGGACGGCATGCTTAAAAGCTCTACAGCCCTCAATGCTATGTTCGGGCATCTCAGAATGAAACACACAACTAGCATTCTCATCATAGTTTGGAGGCCTGTTCTGCCGTTCTATGGGAATCAATATCCTTGGCCGGATTAAACCAAGATCCATCAACCTCTGGAACAGGAGGGCATAAGTCACCGGTGGCTCCTCAAACTGACGATCCTCTTTCTTCTTCTTCACCTGGCTTTTAGCTCTCGGTGCCTTTGGTTGAGGTGGTGGTTGTTGCTGTGGTATAGGTGGATTACCAACAGGAGCGGTTACAGCGGCAGCATAAGGATGATAACGATCCTTACTGCGTTCTTTCTTTGCTGGCACACTGCTTGACTCAACCTCTTTTTTAAGCGGACCACTACCAGAGAGTTTCTTTGCTACAGATTCAGAGGGATTTGTCACTTCGGATGATGGGGATTTCCCCTGAACTTTCTCCTTGATCATCCAGCCCTCAATCCTTTCCAATCTCTCGGCCATGGCTTTCTGCCCCAAGGCAAGCCCTTGCACAATACCGAACAAATTTCTCACCATCTCTTTCAGTTCGAGGATATCGGCGTTGGGAGGATCCATCAGCTCAGATTTGTTGCCCCTAGGAGGATGTCTGAGTAGACGAGCTATGCGCACCGGTTGACACCTACAAAACAACAAATGGGTTAGTATGACTCACACATGCAATGTCTATCCGTACTAGGAACATTCTGTCCTTGGATTCCGGTTTCATCGAGACAGATAAAAATTTATCAACACTGACATCTGGATGTCTCTCAACCTGAGTCTCTGTTAAAAATAATGGACCCTGAGTACGGACAGACATGAGTTGAATGCAGATGAATGTGAAATGAGACCAATGCAAATGCATGAATGCAGGTTGCTGTGCCACCCAGTAATCGGAAGACCCATTCTCTGAACCAGTCACAGTCTACTGAGTCACCATAAATCCGACTTGGGGAGTTCCGAAATAAACGGAACTGGAGATTACATCACTACCATCACAGGAACATCCACTGAACGGATGACAATCAGATCCTCTGAACCGGTACTCTCATATTCAACCCGGGGATCCGAAATAAACGGAACCCGCTGACAAACCACGGACAGCACTCCGGCGTCCCAGAAATAAATGTCCATAATTCACAGTCACCATCAGTACCAAGAGTCACCAACAAGTCACCAACCAGTCAGCAACTGTACCTGTAATAATCATTCCCTCCCACTCACGGGTGTCATCTAGGCCAGGGTAAGGTCGAGAGAAACGCAGCATAAATAACCTTTCGCAGAATATCATCCTGTGCACACCCGATGTATGCACCGATAATATCCCACCAGGGTCTGAACTGCTCGTGATATCAATGTTCCGCTAAGTGGCGCCATACCACCCGCTTCCCATGAATCACTCTATTCCTAAGTTTCCTAGATTGCACTCATAGCCTGGGTATTGGGCCTTTTACCTCGAGTAAATCCCACCCCCAATCAGAGAAAACACAGCCAGCACAGCAGATGAATATGAATGAATGCAAACATTAATGCAAACAATACATGCAAACAATAAACAATGAATGTGATAAATAACACAGCAAAAAGCAACCAAAGCCCTAACCTAGAGAGCGCTAGGAGAGACTCGCTTAGGGAAGATGGACCAGCATAGGTCAACTTCTTAGATTTCCCCAGCAGAGTCGCCAGCTGTCGCATTACGCGAAAAACCGGCGGGAAAACAGAACAACAGAGCCGCCACCGTGCGTTATTTATCCCAAAAGAGGGAAAGGAAACGCTCAGAGTAAACCTGGAAAAGACATGGTCTCGCGACCAAAGAGAATGGGATCGGGAGTCGGTTATGCGAAGGGAAGGTATTAGCACCCCTACGCATCCGTCGTACTCGACGGGATCCACGCACAATAGGAAGGAAGATGGTTGCTAAAACACTGCTCAAACACACACTCACTGGCTGAAAGAGACACAAGAAAACAGACTGAAAATGACTCGGCAGGGTATCGCATCCTGGGCCTACTTAGTCTATCACGCATAGACATCAGAGTCAAAGTAGTTCGGACGGGGGAAACGACACATGCTCGCTAGGATATCGCATCCTATGCATACGTATCTCCTTTGGACGAAGGAGAATCAGAGCATTCGTAGCTCGGCTAACACGCACACAAACAAACACAGGCAAAGGCAAACGTGGAGCCTGAATGCCAATCACTGGGCTTACATCAGCATCCGAACCAAAAACACACACAAGGAGGCAAACGAGGAGCCTGAATGCCAATCACTAGGCTTACATCAGCATCCGAACCAAACGCACGCACACTGGAACCCGAATGCCACTCGATGGACTTACATCAGCTTCCAAGCACACAACAAGAAGAAGGGTCTCGATTGCAACCAGGGCAAGAGAAAGGGAAGGTCTCAATCGCAACGAGGGCGAGAGAAAAGAATTAGTGTTAGTTGTTAGTCAAACTCGACAAGACATCGCATCTCGTGCCTACGTATCTCACCTGAACATGAGAATCAGAGTTGCCGTAGTTCGGCTAAACTATCCCTGTTGGTTTGTGTTTTTTAGGTGGACAACGTCACTACGCAATCTACCGGATGCTCGACCTTTGGAGACTTACTCACCTGTAGTAGCAGGAGTTGACGTATCCTTAAGAAGGGATAATGTTTGTTTGTGTTTTAGGAAAGCTCAAGCAAGAAAGGAAGTCCTATACGAAGGAACCGTGCTACCTTAATTGACATGCAAACGAGACTACGCGGAGTCTAGCAAACCTAGGGGATACAATCACACCACACAAACATATACAGCATGAAATAAACACACCAACAAGGGGCTCAAACATCAGGGTTAGGCTTTAGTCGAGGGGTCATATCAACCTCAACAAACAAGCCTCTGTATCGGGGTCAGGTTAGCTCTTAACCTTGCCATTGAGGGGCTAAGGTGAAGCTAGATGAAAGGTGATGAGGGGTGTGCCTCATTGCTTCTATCTCAAGTCAGAGAGAGCATCAGACAAGGGAGCGTGGGTCCAGAATGGGGGGACCCTTCTACGCTCAGGACATAGACTCGACTGTACAATGTACAAGATCTTGGGCTTGGATCTCAATGCTACAACCATGTAATGGGAGCAAGGAGAAGACTCACTGAATAGTGGGGGATAGATCGCTTATCCCTACCTTCCACCAATTGCCTCAAATGAGGACTTTTCCTGCTTGGGACAAATATAAACATACACAAGCATTGCCTCTTAAGGAGGACTTCAGACAATGTGCCCGGCCCGGTAACAGCCGGGTCTCCAGACTACATGAAGAAGAAGGTTCTATACCTCAATGCCAATTGCTTATAAGCAAAGCAATGCAAAGCAAGTTCTTAAGAGAACTGAGCAACTAAGGGTACCTGTACAAAAGTCAAACAGAATCAGCATCCCATTCATGATCGGACAACAACAATAAGAATCAATAATGTACAATTAAACAACAATGTGCAAGGCACAAGGCTCAAAGCTCAAATGCTATGCATCCTACAAAACAGCCACATTAGTTTACAAGTATCAAGCAAAACATCCCAAATGTGAAACAATATCCTTAAGCCTTAACTCCTTAACCTGAAAAGCCACAATCACATTCAAATGTAAGTAACATGACCACTAGGACTAGCCTAGGGTCCAAAAGAAGGAAAAATCCTAAAACAGCAACCAATTCATGATCAAAGTCAAGCTATTTCAATAACAAAGGGATCCCAATTGGTCCCATATCCAAACTATGCACACATTTCAATTTATGCAACATGGAAGGCAAAAGGTGCAATGTGGAGTCTCATACAAGCAACCAGCAAGATCACATCCAAATAAATGCCAAAATGGCACCAAAAAATCCACAAAAATTATGTTCTAACCAGAAGACATTCAGCAAGCCACATGTTAATTTTCAAGTCATTTGGACTAGTAGATCAATAGGAATTAATTAAACATGACAAGGCATGCAAAAACTACATCAAATGAGGCCTACAATTATACACCAACTTCAATTAGATGGTAAACAGCAATGGTACATTATAAATCAGTAGGATCAAAGCCAAATGCTACATTAATGTGTTAGGAACTATGTCATCAATTTTCATGGTCATTAGACTAAGTATGTGCATTTGGCGACATGTAGACTAAAGGTTACACAAGTGAAGCTCTAAAAGACTAGGCAGCAAGGAAAAATACTAATCAAATTGAAAATGGATTGTAAAAATCCACAAAAATTCATAGGGGATGTTAACGTGTCAAACAAGCTTCATGCAAAAATTCAAGGCCATTGGCCAGAGGGAAGCATGGTAAAAAATTAGAGGAATACAGCATGTCCAACTATGTCACATTTTTACACATCCAAATTCAATAATTCATATATAATAAACCATAGGCCTAAAAATTACCAAACCTATGTCAAAAAATCCAGAAGGATGTCAAGAATCAATATCTCAATTTTCATTTAATTTGGATATAGCATGTAGTTTATATAATTAAAATGGTAATGTGTATGGAAATATGTATGCATTAGAATATCTCTAGGTCCATTTATATTTTCTACCAAGCACCAATTTGTTTTTGATTTTTATAAAATAATAGAGGAAAAATATGATTAACAAAAAATTCCTTGCATTTTTTGGATTAAATTTGAGTATTATATGATTTTTTCAAGTTTTTAAAATATTTATTTAACATTTATTTAGAATTATTTGGATTTATTTATTAAATTATGAAGTCAGTGGCAAAGGTGTAATATTTAAACCAATGCCTCAAACGCCGCCATTTCAATTAGAAGGGATGGACGGTTGAGATTGAATCTGCGCCACAAACACGGAAACAGAAGTGCAAACGCGGTCATGAAGATCAATGAGCGAAATTTTCCAGAAAAAGGCTATGAAGTTCATCGTCTTCACCGGTGTTCTTCGCTGGAAATCTCGGTTACGCACAAACGGCCATGGAAATTCACGAACCACATACCGGTCGAACCGGTTTCTCCTCAGGAATGCAAATACATAATCAATTTCATCAATCAATCAACACACAGCTCGAATCGAAGGAAAAGAAAAATGGCGACAAAACCTAAATCATGAATTTCTCCCTCAATCTTTAACGAAATTACAAATCACAAATGGACACGTAATCTATGAGCTACGTACTACACAATCCCTAACTCGATTGAAGCTATTATGCGATGCGAAATCCAACCTTTTCTTGATGAGCAGTGACGGATTCGGTGACTTCCAACGCTCGATGATGTGAAACAGATGCAGCCAATCGCTTCAGGAAGCTATCGATGTCGTTCTTGCAGCTCCAGCAATCTCGAGTTACTCGCTTTCGTCCACTGTTATAGAATAGAGCAGGTTTTCGCAGCGGCACGAATCGATCACCAATTCCCTTTGTTCTTCATCAACAGAACTTCATCAACACCTGCAAAATTGTAATCAACAGAAAATTTCCGCCAATATTCACAAGATCTTGATGAATTTGAGCAAGAGTGTGATGAAACTTTTTTTTAGAGAGAAAGGAGAGGATTTTTGGGAGAATTTTTTCTGTTATTTTCTGTTAGATTGTGCAGAATGATTAGCCAAAAAAAAAAGTTTCTGTTAGATTTCCCTTTATATATAGAAGCACTAATCCAATTATAATTGTAATTAAGCAAGAAAAACTAATGATTAGTGAATGAAGCCTTATGTGCAATTTTGGATTTTTAACTCTTTTGATTTTAGAAGCATGATAGCAGAAAATTGATACTTGAAACAAGTCAAAAATATCCATTGGAAGCTAGTTGCATTGGCCTCTTTTTCAAATTCTCCATATTTCTCCTTTTGGACGATTTTGCCCCTCCTTCTAAATAATTCACTTCAAAAATGGCCTTTTGCATGGAACCTTTTCCAAAAAATCCGATTATGCAACTTTGAAGTACACATCAAATGGAGTTTGTGCATATAAAGAACTTGCAATTTGGACAAAGTATGTGGTAGTTATGGCCTCCTGATTACGGGTCTTTTCTGAAATTCACTGAGCCATATCTTGCAAACCGTACATTGGATTTTCAAGTTCTTGGACTTTTTGGAAAGGTGAGAGCAAGATCTACAACTGTCATGTTGAACAATTTTTCATTTGAAGCTTCCTTGGACTTCTGTTTTTGAGGTCAAAAACTTTCCATTTTTGGAAACTTCAGTTACAGGTCACCTACTATTTTTGGCAGTTTTTGTCCTGACTTCAATTCCTTCAACCTTGGTCTTTGATATGCCAAATGAGGCTTATATAGTCATGAATGAGGCCTTTCAAGCCATTTCCCCCCTTCCAATCCATAAAATCGGGCACAGTTGACCACAGTTGACTTTCTAGGGTTTCTGGCTGACTGAACAAGGACTGGTGACTTCTGAGCATCCAATCTTTGGCCAAACCACTTCAAAATGATCCTTGGACCATATGAGCTTGAAAAACCAACCCTAGGGCTTTGTCTCAATGAAAATGGCACTTGCTTGCCTGATTGACTGATTCTCCTGATCAGTTGACCTGATTGGTCAGCTGAGCTTGCACTTGGGCAAATGGACAATGCAATGTTATGCAGTGGACATTGTTAATGCTATGCCCTAATATGAAATGAATGTACAAAATGGTAGGGTGCAAATTTGAGGTGCTACACTAAGTATCCTAGATTTCACTCATAGCCTGGGTATTGGGCCTTTTACCTCATGTAACTCCCACCCCAACAGAGAGAAACAGACAACCAGCCAGATGAATAATGAATGTGAATGAATGCAAACATAAGTGCAAACATAAATGCAAACAATAAATGCACATATATACAAATGAATGCAATAAATAACACCAAACAGCAACCAAAACCCTAACCTAGAGAGCGCTAGGAGAGACTCGCTTAGGGAAGATGGACCAGCACAGGTCAACTTCTCTATTATCCCCAGCAGAGTCGCCAGCTGTCGCATTACGCGAAAAACCGGCGGGAAAAGAAGAACAACAGAGCCGCCACCGTGCGTTATTTATCCCAAAAGAGGGAAAGGAAACGCTCAGAGTAAACCTAGGAAAGAACATGGTCTCGCGACCAAAGAGAATGGGTTCGGGAGTCGGTTATGCGAAGGGAAGGTATTAGCACCCCTACGCATCCGTCGTACTCGACGGGATCCACGCACAATAGGAAGGAAAATGGTTGCTAAAACGTTGTTCAAACACACACACACACTGGCTGAAAGAGACACAAGAAAACAGACTGAAACTGACTCGGCAGGATATCGCATCCTGGGCCTACTTAGTCTATCAGGCATAGACATCAGAGTCGAAGTAGTTCGGACTGGGGAAACAACACATGCTCGCTAGGATATCGTATCCTATGCATACGTATCTCCTCGGACGAGAGAAGAATCAGAGCATTCGTAGCTCGGCTGACACGCACACAAACAAACACAGGCAAAGGCAAACATGGAGCCCGACTGCCAATCACTGGACTTACATCAGCATCCGAACCAAAACACACTCAAGAAGGCAAACATGGAGCCTGAATGCCAATCACTGGGCTTACATCAGCATCCGAACCAAAGCCCACACTGGAACCCGAATGCCACTCGATGGACTTACATCAGCTTCCAAGCACACAACAAGACAAAACAAAGACACAGGCGCCCGGAGAGATCAGCTCATCTCCTGCCTACGTACCTCATCTGGTATGAGGATCAGGGCGACGTAGTTCCCCTACGGAGGGATAAAGGACTAGCCTAACCAGATAACAGAGGGAGACACAACTAGGGAGACTACGACTCGAGCCTAGATGTTATCATGCAAATCATCCCTAAGTTAAGGTTTCTAGCTAACTTGCACAGGAAGCAAACCTATCCTAAACATGACTTGCACAGGAAGCAAGCCACACCTACACTTAACTTGCACAGGAAGCAAGCCAAGCAAAACCTAACTTGCACAGGAAGCAAGTCTAAACTAACCCTAACTTGCACAGGAAGCAAGTCAAACAAACATACAAGCACAGGTAGCACACACTATATACAAACAAGGGCTCACACAAGGGTTAGGTTTTAGTCGAGGGGTCATATCAACCTCAACAAACAAACCACTGGAACTGGGTAGTGTTAGCTCTTAACCTTGCCATTGAGGGGCTAAGGTGAAGCAGATGAAAGGTGAGTGAAGATAAGACTTCACAGCTCTTATCCCTGGCGTGGGAGAGCTTAAGACAAGAATGTGTGGGTTCAGAAAGTGGGAACCCTTCTACACATTTAAAACTGACTCAACTGTACAATTGTACAAGATCTTGGGTTTGTATCTGCAATGCATCAACACAGTGGTGTGAGCAAAGCAGATGACACACAGAATAGCAGGGGATAGATTGCATATCCCTTGGGTTCTGCCAATTGCCTCTTCACTTAGGAGGACTTTGACTCTATGCAAGGACAAATTAAACAGTCACAAACATTGCCTCTTAAGGAGGACTTCAGACAGTTGCCTGGCCAAGTAACAGGCCAGGTCTTCCAGACTACATGAAGAAAAAGGATTATACCTCAAAGCAAGTTGCTTATACAAGCAAAGCAAAGCAAAGTTCACAAGGAACTAAGCAACTAAAAACACCTGAAATAGTCAAGCAGACATTAGTATACAACCTCAAACAAAGCAAAAGGAAACAGAAGTCAACAGTCAGAACAAACAGACAAATGTGCAAAGCACAAAGCTCAAGGCATATGAGCCAAGCAACCTACAAAACAAAGAGGTTAGCTCATGATAATCAAATGAACTCAATCAAATTGTAGTGATCTCTTTGAAGCATTTGTAGCTTAACCTGAAAACATGAACTCAAACATAAGCCACAGGACCACTAGGACAAGCCTAGGGTCAAAAATGAATGAGAAAGCCAAAACAGCAAGCAATGTCCAATCAAAATCAAATTCAAACATTTAGGAAGCAAACCCAATTGGTTTCATGTTCATATCATGCACCATCATCATTTCATAAGCAAAAGAAGTCAAAGCATGGCAAATGAGAGCTCATAGAAGTCAACAGCAAGACTTGCATCAAAACCAATCTTAAACATTTCCAAAAATCACCAAATAAATCATGATCAATCACAACCCACAGCATGGTAAGCATGTCAAATTTCATCTCATTTGGACAGGTGGAAGGCAGTCAATGAAAATCAGAAAGTCAAAGCAATTTTGAACATGCTCAAAGAAGTCAACCAAACATGCATCAACTTGAAAAATTCATAAATCAGAGATGGCATATGATAAATGAATGGGACTAAAACCATGGCAAAGATGAGGATGTCTAGTTATCTCATGTAAAATTTCATGTCCATCTAATAAAGTATGAGAATTTCACAAATGAAATGGGAACATGTGTCACAAAAAGTCAACATAAGACCAAACAGGGGAGAAAATCTCAAACAATTAGGAAATGCCACAAATAATTCCAAGAAAATTCACATGTAAACTAGACATCCAAGAGTACATTCATGCAAAAATTCAAACCAATTTGAGTTCAAGAAGCATGGCAATGAAAATCATGAAGTTGGACATCAATGGTGTGACACAAATTGTCACACCCTAATTCAAAAAATCATAACTCACAAACCAGCAATGATAAATTCACAAACTCTACACCAAAATCACCATGAGTGTGTCTAGTTTAAGCACAAAAAATTTCAAGGCCATTGGATAAAGTATCACCATTTCACAAATGTTTTGGCAAAGTGTACAAAATATGAGCACATGTCACAAACCTTAACACCAATTAAAATCCATTGATCACAAAATTCTGGAAAAATTATGATAAAAAAGTAGACATCATGATGAAGATGATGCAAAAATTCCCATGAGATTTGGATTTGAAATGAATGAAATATGATTTTTCAAAGTTAGAGTTCAAAAAATGGAATGAAAAATGAAAAATAATGGTTTAATTCAATGGGACACATGCCCCGAGTGGCAAACTTGTAAATAAAACCACCACTTAACAAAACGACCGCGTTTAGGGCAAGGCAACGAAATAATCTGATTGGCCCACGCTGATGCAACAGTAGCGCCTTCATGCAAAAAAAACCCTAACCCAGAATCCGCAGGAAAAAGCGTGGATAGGCTATGAAGGTTGCAGGAGAATCCGCAGGAAATTCTCCAGCAACCAAAAACAACACGCTGTTCATCACCACCTTCAATCGTGATTTCCAGAAAAATGCAAAGTTTGCAGAAATGAATTTTAGGCGTTGCATCGTGTACATCTATCAGCAGGCATCAATAAACAACAATCATATCATCCAACAACAACATATTAAGCATTAATCGAACAAATTTAATCATGAACAACAAACTTTAAAAACCCTCGTTCTCTCTCATTTTGGCACGAAATCAAGCGATGTTTGGCTCAGAATCATCACAAGAGAAAGACCTATAAGTGTATCATGATAGATTTAAGAAAAGGGAGAATCGAAATTTCACCTCTTGATGAGCAGTTTGTGATATAGTTGTTGTTTGATGGTTTTGGCTCGAAACAGATGAGCTAGAAGGCTTCAAATGATGAATGGTGAAGATTCTTGGCTTGAGATAGCTTGAAATGACTTCAACCAAACTTTACCATTGATGATGCTTTGGGAAAAACAGTCGTGCAAAGGCTTCCCACAGTTGTGAAAATGACGTTGCAATGAGTCCAAAAGGTTGCTTGGATGATGAATAAACAATGTCCAGATCGTGGCCTTTGAAGTTTTTGGAAGAAATTTGAAAAATGTTAAGAAATGGATTTTTGAGAGAATGAATGAGTTTTTGTGTTTGGAGGCTGCAACTAGGGTTTGTAAATGACAGAAAATCATCTTTATATTCTCTGTTTAAGAGTACAAATCAAAGTCCATGGAAATATGGGATAGAGTTGGTAAAAGTGTACTTTTCTTCCAATTTTCAAGCAAGTTGGCATGGGTGTATGTACTGCACGAATTTGGGCTTTCAAACATGACACAAACCACATTTCTGAACTATTTCAATTGGCCAAATGGTTTAAAAATGATTATTTTGAAAAGTCAAAATTCAACTCACTTGAAATTAATTAAGGCAAGTTCAAAAAGGCCATTTTGATTGGTGAAGTTTTGGTGAATGATGGTTACATTTTTGGAAAGAGGGGATCAAATGTGACTTGTAGGAAAAAACCCCACCCAAATTGGCCAAATGGTTTGAGAGATATGGCCTTTTGAAGTTCAAGAATTTTTGAAAACGATTTGATCATAACTTGTCAACCATACATGGGAATTGAGTGTTCTTGGACTTTTTGGAAATGGGAGAACAAGATCTTCAACTTTCATGTTGGGCAAAAATTCATTTGAAGCTTGTATCATGATGTAAGTTTGAGGATCAAGACTTTCCATTTTGGGCAGGTTTCAATTACAGGTCCAGTTTCCATTTTTGGAAATTTCTGATCTGGCTTCAAATTCTCCCATGATGGTGTTTGACATGATATATGAGGCCTATTGGGACATGAATAAGCTCTCTCAAACCAAATCCAATCATCAAATCACTGATTAAATGGACAGTTGACCAACAGTTGACTTTTAGGGTTTCTGACTGATTGTGCATTGACTGATGACTTCTGAACATCCAATCCTTGACCAAAACACTTCAAATGGATCCCCAAGTCATGTGAACATGTTGGACCAACCCTAGGGCCTTGGCTCCTTGAGAATTGTGCTTGCTTGCTTGACTGACTGATCTCCTGACCAGTTTGACCTAATTTCTTGATTGGCTTGCACTTGAGGCAAATGGGACAATGCAATGCTATGCAGTGGACCATGTTATGCTATGACCTAATATGAGAATGTATGTACAATGATAGGTGCAAATTTGAGGTGCTACACACTCTTGATGTAAGTCACCAAGAACAAATGACTCTCAAACTATATTATGTGGATGTTTCTACAAGTCCAATAAAGATAGAAGAGTTTTTTTATAGAACTTTTGAAAGTTGATGATACTATTGGCCAAGGTTTGTTTGAAGAATTACAAAATATTTTTAAAACTCTTGGTCTTGATATTAATAATGTGAGAGGGTAAGGATATGATAATGGATCAAACATCAAAGGAAAATATCAAGGTGTACAAAAAAACGTTAGATATAAATTCTAGAGCATTATACACACCATGTGGTTGTCATAGTCTTAATTTGACACTATGTGACATTGCAAATTCTTATTCTAAAGCTAGAGATTTTTTTGGAGTACTGCAGCGTATTTACACTATATTCTCTCATTCCATAAAGAGTTGGAAAATTTTAAGAGATAATGTGAAAGGTTTAACTCTCAAACCATTGTCAAAAATACGTTGAGAAAGCCACGTGAATAATATAAATGCAATTAAAACTCAAGCTTCAGACATAAGAGAAGCTTTACTTCAACTAGTTGAACAAGATAATGATCCAAAGATTAAGAGCAAAGTTGAATATTTAGCACATCATGAAATTGGGAACTTTTAGTTTTTACTAGCTATGACTATTTGGTTTGAGTTGTTATTTGTTGTTAATGAAATTAGCGTAAGTTAAAAAATAATAATAATAAAAGACATGTGAATTGATGTGGCTATACAGTTAGTAAAATGTTTGATTACTCACATGGAAAAAATATGGAGAGTCTGGTTTTACAAAGGCTATTGCTAGTGCTGAAATAATTGCAAATGAAATGGACATTGAATGTGTGTTTACTCAAAAATGTCAAATTCATAGAAAGAAACACTATAATGAAAATTCATGTGAATGCACACAATCAAATATTGAGTCTTTTGAGGAGTCTTTTAGGATTCATTGTTTTTTTATATATTGTAGATCAAGCAATTGGCTCACTTAATAGAAGATTTGAGCAATATAGCACATATGAGAATATTTTTGGGTTTTTGTTTAATATTGAAATACTTAAATCATTTTTTGATGAGAACTTGAAATTTTCTTGCATAAATCTTGAAACTTATTTGAAACATGACAATTCTTATGATCTTGATAGTGAAATTTTATATGAAGAATTAAAGGTCATCAAAGAGATTTTAACAGTTGAATCAAAATCTAGTTTTGTGATATTTAGTTCTCTCAAGACATTCAATTGTCTTCCTAATGCATGTATAGCTTATAGAATAATATTAATTATTCTTGTTACTGTTGCATCGGTGGAGAGGAGTTTTCAAAATTAAAATTGCTAAAATCTTATTTGTGATCGACAATGTCGCAGATTAGTTTAAATAGTCTTGCTTTGACTTCAATTGAAGATGATTTTTTAAAGAATCTTGATTTTGATCAGATTATTTGTAATTTTGCAACAAAAAATACTAGGAGGATGATATTCAAAGATTAATAGCCAAATGTTGCAGCTAGTGTGAGAATCAGAATGCTACTGATACATGTTCGGATTGATAGATACATTATAAATACTTTTGTCATAATTTTATTGTAGTTTTGATTTGGTGTAAACTTTTCAATATTAATGTATTTTTTTACTTTTCTTATAATTATATATTTATGATTATATGACTCATAAATCTGGTAAAAAAATAATGAATTGAGAAAAAGGTCGCCAAATTCATAATATCAACCAGGCACTCAAAATCTCGGGGACGGACCTGATAATAATGAGAGCATGTTAACGTATCTACACACAATCTTGCTTACTTATCTTCCCCAACCTGAACACACTTCTTCCATTCCATTATTTTAATAGTTCTAATGTTGATGGCGTGAATTTAACAAAACCCCACCCACATACGTTTCAGGTTTTGGTAAAAAAATCATGGTGAATTTTGTTTTTCTTCTTAATTCCTCTTTCAATGCTTGCTTCTTTCCTATATCCTCTTTCTCTGACCTTTTATCCTCTTCAAAGTTCCTACTTCGCCATAACTATACTTTTCTACTAGGACGGATCGCATGTAATCTATGTTGTCAAGCCAAAAATAAAAGTAGTTATGTTAAGGCTTTGATGTCTTATGAAATGAAGTTCTTTTTTAATAATATAATGTGTGGGTTTGCTTCTTAACCAAGATCAAAAATGTTTCAAGTTTAATTCATCTTTTTTTTAATTATGAAGATGATTTTTTTTTCAATTCTTTAAAAAATTATATTTATGTGTTTAATGAAATCCAACGACATAGTGTCATTGAAAATAGAACAAATCATCTTTTAGCATAGTAATGTCAAATTTGATAGAAAGGATGAATGTGAGGGAAAAAATTGTGAAAAAAACTTGAAAGTGGGGAGATTTGGAGGCAAGATTATGTGAGAAAATCTCTAGATATTGTATTTTTTTTATCAAATCTGAACCATAAATTATATTTAACGGTGCAATATCGATGAGGGACACATTTGTCCTAAATTCTCTCCCGAGATTTGAATAAATGGGTTTGTTGATCAAGTCAAAGTATTTCTCCCATTTTTAGGAACGAACATCACTGAGAAGATCAAGACCTTGGCTCCTGAATCCAGTAAAGTCAACAAATTTTTCAAAGTAGATGGAGAGAGGGCATGAAACATCACAGATGGAAGACATTTTGAGGTTAAAAATATGTGAAAGAAGACACAACTTTTTAGAAATGGTTTTAGCAAATGCAAAATGTGATGAAGAGAAAAAGCTAAAAAGGAGTTTAAATGGGGAGGTAAAAGAAGTTAAAACGATTAGGAAGAAAGTAGATAGAGAGCTAAACGGAAATAGACTCAATAGATACCAAATAAGCCTATAGTAATAGCGTGTATAACAAGACACACAACAAGCCACGCTCGTCATAAGACATTATTACAGAGCATTGAAAAAGACTAACAAAAGAACATTTGAACAGACACGTAATAAAAATCATTTTGAAAAAGAAAATAGATTTTTGAAAGCACACGCAATCTAACAAAGAGAGGTTAATGAAGAGATTTTATCTTTTACCAGGAAATATTATCCCCATGGGTCACTTTAAACGTTCAGATAACTTTATCGTAGGAGATATGTCTTACTTTAAAGCCATGCAAATACGTGTGATTACCACCATTAATATCAAGAACTCATAGTCTAGAAGATAGAAAACCCCAGAAGGGTTCTGACTTTGGACCTTCTGACCCAGAGAGCCTCATAACTTCAGAGGGTTAACTGGTTCAGGGACAATTTATCTCAGAGTCTTATTTTGACTCTCCAGAGTTTACACAAATTGAAAAGATTTTGTTTTATTTTGGACAAAGTTTCATTTTCAAATTTCTCATAATAAAAACAAATGTATCTTCAGCAGGGGGTTTTGTAAAGATATCAGTTCATTGATGGTTTGTATCTATAAATTTTAAATTTATTACACTCTTCTGAACATAATCTCTTATAAAATGATGTTTGTTTTCAATGTACTTAACTCTAGAGTGCAAATATGATTCTTGGATAAATAAATTGCAGAAGTATTATCACAAAGAAAATATGAATGTTACTCTTATATAGTTGATAATCTTCTAGCTGACTTTTTATCCAGAGTATCTGAGTGTTGCATCCAGATGATGTAATGTATTCAACTTCGGCAGTTGATAATGCTATTGTTGATTGCCTCTTGTTGGACTAAGAAATAAGAATGTCACCCAAAACTTATTTCACTAAGTAGGGTCAGCTACATGAATCAACTCTCGTCATAATGTACTATCAAGGATAATGCTTCTATCCGAATTGTTAATCTTGAGATATTTCTTAATAACTTCTCTTAGAGTGTGTTTGGATGAAGCAATTTAATGAGAGAAAATAATTTTGTGAGAAAATTTAAAATTACTTGACCAAAATTCATTGTTTGAATAAAAAAATATAGAGAATTATAAAAAATAATATAAATTTATAAGTTATTTTATTCAAGATAAATTTAACAAGTTTCATATGAAACTAAAAAGTAAAGAATTTGAAATTGTTCATTTACTCTAGGCTTAATTGCAACTTTAATCCCCATATTTTCTCTTATTTTGAAATCTGGAATTTTAGTCCTTTTTTTAAGTTTTATTTTGGATTTCAGTCCTCATTCCATTTAAGTGTCATTTTGCATGACATTGCAGTTGAATTGATGATGTGGTGTGATTTAGTGGCATAAAATAATTTCCACTTCATTCATAATTATTTTTTAAATAATATATAAAAAAAAATTAAAAAATTAAATCTTCATAAATAAATAAATAATATGCATATCTTCGTCTCCATAAATCAATTCTTCATACCTTCATCCCTTTATTTTTCGATATTTTTTCACAAATCTTCCTAAATCAAATCAAATCTTCCAATCCCTTTATTTTTCAGATTTAATATGAAATTAGTATTATTATTATTAGGGTAATGCTAACTTGTGCCCTAAGGGCACATGTTAAGAAATCCACAAATAGAAAATTTGTTTTGAAAAAATAAATAAAATTATTAATTGTAAATTTCTAATAAATTCAATACACGATTTCCAAGAATTTGTTTCTATATTTATCTCTTAACATGTGCCCCAAGGGCACAAGTTAGCACTACCCTTATTATTATTATTATCTTGAGTTTGGAAGATTTTATCTTAGACTTGAGGGAAACCCTAGAAATGGCTTCAGGGACAACTTTCTCGTCGATGCGGCGGTGAAGATCGCTGACGTTGGAAGCTTTTCTTGCTCTAGTTGACTTAAGCGATGTTGCTTTGGTTCAGACTCTTGTTATGGTGATGAACGAGCCTGTTTCTTGTTTTACAAAGTGTTCATTTTTCTTTCAGAGGAAGAACACGCGTTCTCTGATTAGAAAGGTTGTGGTTTTTCAGTTGATTTTGGAGTGTTTGAATGATTCGGGTTCTAAGGGGTGTAATCTTTCGTCTACGGATTTGCTTTGTTTGAAGGAGCTTTATTTGTTGTTGTATAGGTCTAAGATTCTTCTTGATTATTGCGTGCAATTGAGTAAGTTGTGGCTTTTGCTTCAGAATCATTCGATTTCGGGGCATTTTTATGATTTAAATCAGGAGATTTAGACTCTTTTTGATGTTTTTCCTACTAAGGATGTTGGTTTGAGTAAGGATGGTAGGGAGCAAATTGAGTTTTTGTTGAACCAATCGAGGAGGGCTAAGTTATTAATTAATGTGGGAGATGATTCCCTTAGGATTCAGTTCTTTTTATTTCTAGATGAGTTTGAGAATGGGAAGGTTCCGAAATCGGATGAATTGCAGTGGTCTTATGTTGAGAAATTATGGATTGGTGATGTTGGTTGTTGTATAGGTGAAATTGAGGCTTTGGAGGAACACGTTGTTAACCATGAGGGGGATATTGAGCCTACGATTTATGTGCTTAAAGGGTTAGTGGCGATGGCTCGGTATTGTAGGTTTTTTATTTTTGGTTTTGAGGAAGATGAGCTTGATTTGGAAAATGGAAATCATAAGAAGTCGAAGATGGGTTTGATTACTCAAGAAATTGTTGAAACGTTTTTAATTATTCCGAAGGATTTTTTTTGTCCAATATCGTTGGATCGGTATTGTAGGTTTTTTATTTTTGGTTTTGAGGAAGATGAGCTTGCTTTGGAAAATGGAAATCATAAGAAGCCGAAGATGGGTTTGATTACTCAAGAAATTGTTGAAACGTTTTTAATTATTCCGTAGGACTTTTTTTGTCTGATATCGTTGGATTTGATGAGAGACCCGGTGATTATTTCGACTGGTTAAAGTTATGATTGAAGATTTGATTTGATTTAGGAAGATTTTTGAAAAAAAATCTGAAAAAATAAATGGATGAAGATATGAAGATTTTTATTTATTTATGAAGATTTAATACTTTTATATGTTATTTAAATAAATAATAATTATAAATGAAGTGGAAATTGTTTTTTGTCACTGAATCACGCCACATTATCAATTCAACTGTCATGTCATGTAAAATGACACTTAAATAGGATGGGACTAAAATCCAAAATAAAACTTTAAAAAGGACTAAAATTTCGGATTTTAAAATAGGGGGATTAAAGCTATAAAAAAAAGAGAAAATAGGGGGACTAAAGTTGCAATTAAGCATTTACTTTATATAATGTGAATGTTAAATTGTTTAGTATTAATTTTTTAAATTTTTCAAGAGGGTTTTCACATTAATTATGAAAAATTCAAATTCATTCCCAAAATTTTCAAAGAATTGAAAATAAATCCCTAATATTTTTCAAATTTTATAGATTGGTCTTTTCAAACTTTTAAAATTTAGAAATTGGTCCTTATTTTTCATATTTAAATTATAATTTACTACTTTATAAAAATGACCCAAAATATTTGACAATGAATAATTTACTACTCTATCCAAACAAAGAATTTAAAATTGAATGAATTTCAATTGAATCATTTGAATTGCTTAGAATTCTAAATTTTTTTAAAAAAATTCAATCACATCATTCAAACACACTCTTATAGTTTTTCTAAATCTTCCTCAACCTATAGTTGCTTGACTTCTCTCCATCTTATCTACTCTCTTTATCACAAAAGCTACTTGTCTTCTCTCTACATGCCTGAACCACCTAAGGGTATTTCCACCATACTTTCCATATAGGTGCTACATTAACCCTCTCTCTAATATTGTCATTTCTAATCTTATCATGTCTAGTCTTCTCATATATCTAATGTAATATCATCATCTCTACTACACTTGCTTTATTCTCGTGATGACTCTTAATCGTCCAACGTTCAGTCTTGTATAATATCATGAGTCTTACTGCAGTTTGATAAAATTTTCCCTTCAACTTAAGCGGTACCTTTGTTTTACATAAAACTCCTAAAATTTTCCAACATTTTAGCCACCCGCTTGAATTTGATGGTTTACATCCCCCTCTCTCAATCTTTTTACTACGGACCTAAGATATTTAAATCACTTGACTTGTTGGATGATATGGTCTCCAAGTTTCACCTCTATGTTAGAAATGCTTCTCCTTTTGATGAACATACATTCCATATACTCTGTCTTACTTCTATTTAGGCGGAAGCCATGCATTTCTAAAGACCGTCTTCAACCTCCCATTTAAAGCCTCTTTCGACTCTTCAAGTAGGATTATATCATCTGTAAAGAGCATGCATCTCGGTGCTATCTCTTTGTTATATTTATTTAGTACATCCAAAATCAAAGTCAAAAGGTAGGGATTTAGAGTTGAACTTTGATGTAAACCTATTGTAAATGAGGAATCGTCTATCTCTTCACCTTATGTTTCCACACTAGTTGATACCTCTTCATACATATCTTGAATAAATCAAATATATGCAATCTTAACCCCTTTCTTCTCTAGGGTTACTCACAAAATATCTTTAGACCCTCTATCATACGTCTTCTCCAAGTCAATAAAAATTAGTACAAGTCTTATTGGTCCATCTGACACTGCTACGCCACAACATTAAAAATACATTCATCAATCTAGTTCTTGTATTTAACCATTAATTGTCAAATAACTCTATATCTTAACTTAATTTTAAAGGTGATAAAATTAATAGAAATTAAGGTTGAATTGTGTTGACCGCTTAAAAATAATTATGGGTGTTTTAAATGAAGTTCAAGTGAATCACAAATGTTGGAAGGCAGAGAGATATAGGAAGAAAGGTTCACATGCTAAATTTATCATGGAACAAGGATTTAAAAAGTGAAATTTTGAACATGAAGTCTATGTTAAAGGAAAAGGATAGGAGAATTTACTAATCATTTTCCTTTATGAGGATGGTCTGTTGGTTACAGAAAGTTGTAACAAATAAATTTATCACTTCAAAGCTAAGATGAATCATATTTTTCAAATGATTGATCTTGGAAAACTAGCTTATTTCCTTGGCACAAAACTCTTAGATACCTCAATGGAGGTGATCTTGCATCAAGCAAAGTATGCAAATGAAATAATGAAAAAATTTAGTATGTTGGAAAACAAATCTGCAATCACACCAATTGATACAAACTTGAAGTTTGGGGGATCATATACAGGTGAAGAAGACAAGGTAGATGCTATCATGTTCAGACAATTGATCACTGAGATACTTATGCCAAAGTAGGCCACACATAAGCTTCTCAATAGGAATGGTGAGCATGTTTATGAGAAATCCTCTTACACAACACTACATTGTTGCAAAAAGAATCATGAGATACATCAACTATACACTACATTATGATCTCTTGTTTCCACTTGGCAAAGAGCGTGAAAGGAATGAGCTCAATGGCTGCTCCGATGTTGAATGGTATGCTGATGAGATTGATAGGAGAAGCATAACCGGATACTTTTTAAAGTTTATAGAAGCACATGTGTCATGATTCTAAAAGAAGCAATAAGTGGTGACTTTATCCACTTGTGAGGCTGAGTATGTTACAAGTGTTATTGCAACTTGTCAAGAAAATTGGCTTCAATCCTTGTTAAATGTTTTGATGATCAAACTAGAATAGTCAATCAAGCTACTGATACACAACAAATCAGTCATCAATCTAGCTAAGAATCACATTGCACATAGGAAGAGCAAACATATATAGATAAGATTCCACTTTTTAAAAGAGATCAAGTCACAAAGGGCAAGTTGAATGTTGTGTATTATCCTATATAAGAACAAGTGGTTGAATTGTTTACTAAAGTAATCCAAATAATGTGGTTCATAAAGTTAAGAAGGGAATTTGGAGTTATGCTTTTTGATAGCTTGAATTAAGAATGGATTTTATTTTATAGTTTGGAAACTTTGTATAAGGCAGTTACTTGGTGTGTAAGTAACTGTTATAAATAGAACTATATCTATAACAATATATAAAGAGAATACTTTATTTTGGTATAGCTTATTTTTCTACCATTTTTATCCTTACTTTATTATGTAATTTACTTAATAACTTCAATTGAAACCACTATTATTAACTTTCACATAACTTCCTACTATTAACTTCCATATGCTGTATTTTTTAAAAATTATATTTAAATATAAAATATCGCTTATATTTTCATTGATGCCCATTAAAAAAGCGAACAGACGGGCACGCAAGTGCCCGTTTGGATGCTAGTGTTTTAGTAATACTAATCCAATCTCTCACGCAACTCATATTTATACTCTCGTTCAATTTTCTATTATTTTCTCTTAATATCTTCTATCTTAAACTGTTGTCCCCATCACCATAATGAACTTTAATTTTTGTTGGAAATAAAAAAAATACATTATATGTTTCCCACAAAAATTTAAGTCTTAGGTTCATGTATATTTAGATTCGTTGACTATTATTATTTCTCTTTGTAAACATAATATGTAATTAATTATATAGTGTGTATAAATATCATAGTTGTTGAGTGTTTTACTCACTCAAGCACATTCAGAAAATTTCTTATTTCTATTTTTCGCATGGCATCTGAGATCCTAATCTAGGGGACTCTACTTTTACTAATCATTATTTTGAGATCTGATTGGGCATTTTTATACAGTTAGAACCCTTAAATCTAGATTGGGCAACACTTGTTGTCAAGTTTTTCCAATTAAGCATTGTTTGTTCTTTCTTGCCTCCATTTTCATAATTTCATACTTTTCTAGTAGATGTATGTCCAGTCGATGTCTCTACACTTTCTGGAAGCCATTCGTATAGTTTTTTCCATCGTCAGTACAACTCTGCACATTTTTTAGCAGCCGTCTGCTCAGTACCAGACGTTATCCCTACATTTTTTGGGTTGATTTTTTTTATCAAATCTTATTTTCTTTGATATCTTAAACATAAATATTTGGTGGTTGCTTATGTTTCCTTTATGACCAATAGTATGGAAAAGTCATCAGGTGATTGCAGTGTGGCGTATTTTGGTAAGCTTCCACTCTCATTTGGATTTCATGTCTCAAAAACACCTTATTTATTTTGGATATTAGATTCAGGAGCCACAAACCACATGACACCCTTTTCAAAACAATTCTCCACATATTCCCCTTGTCCCAGTAATAAAAAAAATTCTACTGCAGGTGGTACTATTGTAACTGTAGTTGGCATTGATGATATCCAAATAAATCATTCTATAATCTAAAAAGGGTCCTCCATGTTCCAAAACTATCCATGAACCTAGTCTTCATACAAAAACTTACAAACGATTTATCCTGTAGTGTGACTTTTCATATTGATTGTTGTATATTTTAGGATAAGGAGTCAGGAAAGACGATTGGACGTGCTAGAGAAAGGAATGGTCTTTACTATCTTAAAGAATCAGGTCAACGTACAAAATTCCACTTGTCCCACTCATTTATGAAAGAGCCAGTACTCTCTAAAAAGGAAAAAAAATCTTTCTTTTTCATTGTCGATTAGGTCATCCTTCTTTTAGAGTCATTAAAGTTTTGTTTCCGTCTTTATTCAATAAGGTAGATGTTGAAAGTCTTCATTATGATGTGCGTGAGGTTGCTAAACATAAGTGTTTACCTTTTTCATTAAACAACAAAATAAGTCTTCCCCCCTTATATCTTATTCATTCAGATGTTTAGGGTCCTTATACCAATCCAACTGTAACAGGTGCTAGGTGGTTCTTTTATAGACGATTGTACCCGAGTTATTTGGGTGTTTTTACCCCAAAACAAGTTTGACGTCAGTACTGTTTTCCCAAAGTTTCTCTACATGATTAAAAATCAATTTGGAGTAAATATCAAAAGGCTTAGGTTTGTTAATGGAAAAGAGTACTTCAATCGTGTTATTACTTCTGTCTGTCAAAAAGAGGAAATTGTTCATGAGTCTTCTTGTGTTAAAATACCACAACAAAATGGAATTGCAGAAAGAAAAAATAGGCATCTATTAGACCAAACCCGAGCACTGTTTTTTCATTAAAACATTCCAAAATATTTAGGGGGGGCATTCTCACTAGCACATATCTTATTAATCGATTACCTTCTAGAGTATTAGGGTTCAAGAGTCATATGGATGTTCTTTCTTCCTTCTATCCAAATTTGTCAATTAGTAGTAATCTTAAACCTAGAATCTTTGGGTGTGTCTCATTTGTCCATGTGCATATTCAAGATAGAAAAAACTCGACCCTAGAGCCCTAAGATGTGTTTTTGTCGGGTATTCCTCTACTCAAAAGGGATATAAGTGATTCCATCCTCCATCTAAAAAGTTTTATGTGTTGCAGGATGTTACCTTTCATGAGGAGGAATCGTACTTCACTCAACCTTATCTTTAGGGGGAATTGTAAGGAAGATAATCTTGAAAGTCTCGATCTTTCTTGTCTTGAGTCAAATACACTCAATTTTTCTAGTATTAAGTCAAATGAATTTGGTCATTCTGGTCATGACTCAAATACACTCGATCTCTCTCATTCTGGTCATGATTCAAACACACTCAACCTCTTTGGTCTCGAGTCAAATCCACCAAATTCTTCCAGTTTCAAGTCAAATAGGCCCAATATTTCTGGTCTTGAGTTAAACACACTTGTATCAGACCCATCTTAGGCTAAATAAGTAGGAGTTTAGTCAAATCAATCAAATACACCAGTAGCTTAACTTGGACCTGAAGTGGGTGTAAGATATGGAAAAAAATCTAATTTACATGAGAAAGTTAAAGTCCATTCTTGAATCGACACAAGTTGAAGAGTCTGACTCAACTCCTTCAAATGAGGTAATTAGTTCTTCTGAATTACAAGATAAAATGATGACCCAAACTACATATGGTGACCTAGAACTTCCAATTGCTATTAGAAAAGTACCAGAAAATGCACCAAATAGCCTTTATATCCCCTTTCAAACTATCTTTATATTCAAAAATTCTCACTTATCCATAAAGCCCTCCTTACAAATCTAAACGCTACTTCCATACCTACTAATGTTTCTAAGGCATTGTCTGATGAAAATTGGAAGCATGCCAGGAATATTGAGATGGACGCATTGAAGAAGAATAGAACTTGGGAGTTAGTGACTTTTCCATAAGGAAAGAGGCCAGTTGGATGCAAATGGGTGCACACCGTAAAATATAAGGTTGGTGGATCAATCAAAAGATATAAAGCTAGGTTGGTTGCCAAAGGGTTTACACAAACCTATGGAATTGACTATTCAAAGACATTTTCTCCGGTTGTGGAGATGAATACAGTGAGAGTAATTTTGTCACTTGCTGCCAATTATGGTTGGGAATTAAAAAAAATTATGTGAAGAATGCCTTCTTACATGGGGAACTTGAAGAGGAGATTTATATGCAGGTACCACCGGGGTATGAAAAAATGTGCCTGGCAATACAATTTGCAGGTTGAAAAAGGCGTTATATGGACTAAAACAATCACCTTGAGCATGGGTTGGAAGATTCACTAAGGTTATGATATCTTTAGGGTACAAGCAAAGTCAAGGGGATCACACCTTGTTCATCAAACACTCGCCATAATGGGGAGTAACAGTTATGTTAGTATATGTAGATGACATTAACATGAGATAATTGGAAGGAGCAACAAATATTGAGTCATTGTTTGGCTAAGGAGTTTGAAATAAAAACTCTTGGAGAGCTGAAGTACTTCTTGAGAATTGATGTGGCACATTCCCGAAAAGATATTTTTATATCTCAACAAAAATACATTACAGATTTACTCAAAGAGACAGAAAAAACAACTTGTAAATCTGCGAGTGTTCCTATGGATCCAAATCTTAAATTGGGTAATACAAAAGAAGGTGTTGCAATAGATAAAGAAATGTGTATGATGTAAGTAGGGTTAGTCATTTCATGCATTGTCCTAAAGAAATCCATTTACAAGCAGTTCATAGATCCTCCAGTATCTCAAGGGAACTCCAGGAAGAGGAATTTTGTTTAAAAGAAATGGAAATACAACCCTTAAGGCCTATACTGATGCAGACTATCCAGGTTCACTTGTTGATAGAAGATCCACTACAGGGTAATGCACCTTTCTTAGAGGAAATCTTGTGACTTAGAGGAGTAAGAAGCAAAATGTAGTAGCACGTTCTAGTGTTGAAGCTGAATTTTGAGTCATGGCACAAGGCATTTGTGAATTACTTTGGCTCAAAATTATTTTAGAAGATGTTAAAATCAAATGGGAATGACCCATGAAACTCTACTGTGATAATAAATCAGCTATCAGTATAGCATATAATCTAGTTCAACATGATCAAACTAATCATATTGAGGTTGATAGATACTTCATCATGGAGAAGCTTGATAGTGGATTGATTTGCACCCCATTTGTGTCCTAGCAAGGGCAGCTTGTGGATATTCTCACTAAAGGATTGAGTAGCTCAAATTTTGAACAAAGGAGGAGTGTTAGAAATTAAAAAAAAAAATACATTGTATGTTTCCCACTAAAATGAGCATTTAAGTCTTAGGTTCATGTAAATTTAGATTCATACATTTAGGAAGTTGGATTATTATTTATTAGCTTATTTGCAACTTTGGTCCCCTTATTTTGCCTTTTTTTAGTTATAATCTCTCCATTTTAAAAATCACGTTTTTTGTCCTTTTTTAAAGTTTTATTTTGGATTTTAGTCCCCTGACCAATTTGAGAATAATATTTGATGATGTGGTGCATATTCTAATGATGTGTCAATTTCTATCTGCCCAAATATATTTCCACCTCATGTCAATTCATTTAAAATTAAATTATTTCATTTAATTTTATTTTAATTCAATTATTCTTATAAATCAATTAATTAAAAATTAGAGTAGATAGAACATTAAAGAGACATTGAACTTGTTCTCCTTCTTCTTATATTTCTGGAATCAGTTGGATCACAATTCATCTACTTCTGGGTTCCTTGACATCACATATATTCCTCCTCAACATTGATATAGCAAGAGAGATCCATCATGAAATCCCAAACACAAATAGACATATCACAAGAAAATGACACTCAAATTACGCACGTCCATTAAGCACTGAAATCAGAACCCTAAAACTATTAACATCTCAAACCTTAATTGATTTATCAACCGATGAAGTGGCAATAATACATTCATGATGGAACTTGGCTCAAGAACGTCCCAAATTTGGAGAATACAATCACCAATAGTTCAAAACTAGGTTTCAAAATAAGGGAAAAGAAAATAAAAACATTGTTTCTCCGGCTACAAGATATTAATACAGCTCATGATATGAGATCCTTGAAAATCTTGCTTCCCACCCCCATATCCCTCATTTTCAAACCTTGTTCCTCACACCCATGTTCTTCACCTTCAAATCTCAAAAACCACATCCAATTTCATGTTTTCATCCAACAAAAATAATCGAAAGAGATGAACACTGTGAGCTTTTAGAGTGAAAAGCGACAACATATTAGTGTTCAGGTCTATGAAGAAAGACATTATGTTCTCAATATTTGGGGGTTAGGGTTAGGATTTCATTTTTTTTTGGTCTTGATTGCTGATTTTTCTGGGATTAAACTGTTAATCCTCTTCCTCCCCCAACCAAAATTGTGACTCTCAATCTTCATCTCACTCGGCAACAACCACGAGCAACACCGCCACCCATAACACTCCCTTCTTCTCACGCGTTTTGGAAAATAGAAAAGACCAAAAAAATCGAACCTCTCACTCTCAACTTTCGGCCGCCGCCCTCTTCACCGTTTCTCCTTTCCATATCACTTTTCAACCACCCTCACTCCCTCAGCAACAACCACGCAAGAAACCACCTTCATCAACCACAAAACATGTCAATCCTCTTCCTCCCCCGACCAAAAGTGCAGGAGCTGCTATTTTTGTGAAGAAGGCGATGGGTTTGTGAACAAAAATATCATTACCATAAATAATTATATTTTTTATATAATGGTATTAGATTAATATTTTTGAAAATTTATAAAAAAAATATTAACATATATATTAAATTTAAAAAAGGAATTGGATTAATTTTAAAATAATTTGGCATTAACGCATGAGCAAACGGGGCACCACATCATTAAAAATAAATTCAAAATTGAAGAGGGGACTAAAATCAAACAAAACTTTAAAAATGGACAAAAATCGTGATTTTTAAAATGGGGGATCAAAACAAAAAAAATATGATGACCAAAGTTACAATTAAATTTTATTTATTTCTCTTTAAAAACATAATATATAATTAATTATATAATGTGGATAAATATCATAATTGCCGAGTCCTTTACTCACTCAAATCCATACAAAAAAAAAATCTTATTTCTATTTTTCACAATTTTATAGGGTTCATCTTGTTAAAAAAGTTGAGTTTATGTATATAACCCACAAATTTCTTAGGTTCATAATTCTTCTCGTAATTTTGTTACTATTCAATTCCTTGCAATTTAAAAATTTAACCAAGGCATAAAGAAGACCAAACTCATTCAAAATGCTAATTTGATCATGCTTTTGATCTTTTAGCATAAATTACTCATTCTCAATAGCTAACTTTAACTCTAATTATTCAATTGTGAATTTAAAACGGTAAATAATCTATATTTCAGATGAAAAAAAACTCTTAAATAAAATAAACCATAAATCGATATCAAAATATACTGTCAAAATCATAGATTCAGGCAATTCCATATATCTCAAACACTAAGAAAATTAAGCTAACATAGTTAAAAATTAAAAACTGATAAAAAAAACCTGTTGAAATCATTTAGAGAGCTTAATCTTAAAATATATACAAATCAAAGTTTCATTAAAAGCAGTATTAGAATAAGTTGATAACAAGAAATGTTATAGGAGATTTCTAACCTAGATCAACCTTGGAAACATCAGGTAAATCATTAATAAGTTGAAGAACCAAATCTCCTGAAGATATCATTGCATCCAATAGCTGTCTTTGCTCCCTATCAAGTTTTGTTGTAGAGAGAATTTTAGCCATGCCAACAACACTAGAAAGTGGTGATCTTATCTCATGAGACATTGTTGCCAACAATTGTTTTTCTCTCATTGTCTCCTCTATAACAAGGGAACAAGAAAACAATAAGCAAACAAAATTGTAATACATAAATTCATACATCAAGATTTGGCTTTTGAAATGACTAAACAAACCTGTGATGTGAATGGTTTTATTAAGTTCTGTTTCCATTGCTTTCTGAACTACAATTTCTTCCCTTAGCTTTGCCATTTTTTCTCTTTTTATCACCTACAATTTTTTTTCAGAAATTATAAATTTCTTTTCTCAAAAATAAGTCTGAAATATATTAGAATTTGGATTGAGTCTAACACAATCTTTACAGAACCGACTCGTAAAATGAAAATTATTCTCATTTATAAACATATATTCAGGCGATACCTTATCCAGTATGAGACTTTTAACACACGCCTTATACGTTAAGGACAAGAAATCTGGAGCCTAACCTTAGTGACCGAATATCATGTAACTCATATCATGCTTAATAGGCCACGTTGAATGCGATATGGAATGTAAATGTGTTTACAAGTAGGGGAAGACGGTCCTCCTTTTATAAATCGGTTTTGTAAGAACGAGTTAAGCGCAACCTAAACTTTAAGACGGTGCAAGTACATCCAAAAACCAAAACAACAAATTTTACCTGATCTGTTACTTCCATTCCAATATAGTTTACTCCAATTGTTTCTCCTGCCTTGCTAAACACAGGTTCTACATAGATCAAAAATGTCTTTGATCCAAATAGTTCTGTCTCATAAGTTATTTCCCTTTTTGCAGGAAATCCTTTCTCCATTACTTGTCTCTTAAAATCTTCAGATTCCTTCACACCTGATCCCGAAAAAATTTCTTCCTCCGTTTTCCCGATGATGTCCTGCAAATTTATGAGCAAGTAAAGTAAATCATGAAGATGATTATAGAGAAGTTTCAGTATAAATGTTAAGCAGTTTTTGATTTACTTTAAAATCACAATGCAACTCAATCATATAACTTTGCAAAACAAGAACCATTACCTCTTCTTTTAAACCTGGAAAATGATTACAGAGAAAACGATAGCGCAACTCTTTGTCCTGAAATTCATTACAATTGCAAACACAAATTTAGCATTCCAAATGATGAATCAACTAAAACTACAACAAATGTAACCTGTAACATCGACACCTATGAAAAAAGGCGTGTATGTGTCTGTGTCGGACACCGAGACTGACACTTGTGATTGCGTTCAATTTATTCATTTTTTCAAATTATTAACAATGTCAACGTGTCAGTGTGGATGTCTTGTCAGGTGTCCGTGTCCTTGCTTCATAGATTGCACATAACAGAAGAAATAAATGCAATACTTGATGTAATAATATACCTGATGGCCAATAACAAGAGGTGCATTTTGAAGTATAAAATGTAAGAAAGTTTCTTGTCTCTTAAGAATCTGTGAGACTGCCTCCACGGGTGAGGACTGTCTCTTCATATTCTCTACACTTTCTTGCAACATTTCCTTTAATATCTCTTCTCTCCGAATACTTGCCTCTAACTGTCTTTCCAAATCGATCGCCCGATGCTTCCAGTAACCTTCAGTTTCATACTCAGCCTCAATTTCAACTGTCTTGTTTTGAACAACATCATCCAATATCGAAACCAGACAATTGTCTCCGCCGGAACTTTCCTCCTTTTTAAACTCAACTTCCTCCCTTTGTTTGCTAAGGTTGTCGAGCTCTTCTCGAAGAAGACGAACTGCGTTTTCTTGCTTATACTCCCAATGTTTCATGAGACAGGCTAACTGAGATGACCCTTGATCTGTATAATCTGTAAGTTCCATGAGTCTTTGAAAATCAGCTATAACTGGTTCTTCTAAGATTGTTACTTCTTCCAACACATCTTGATCCATTCCTGGCTTTTCTATGTTGAACTGTTTTAACAATTGCAAATATTAACAAAATTAGATGATTGTTAACATTAAAATAACTATATACATATACAGTATATTTTAGGTATATCTATATATAAAATAGATATGTTAATTACACTATCTATTAGTTAGATGATTGATCCTAATGGAAAACAATGAAATCAAATTCCATCATCTCAAAGAAGCACAAAAATATAAGACATTGATTGACAACACATTCTAAAAGAAAATAGAAGAACTGAAACTGGGATCTCTTGGTATTAAAATCAAACACATGGAATGCATAAAAAGAAAACCAATCTTACATTGAAGATCTGAGGAATCTCTTCACCTTAGGAGTCAAAAGCATTCAGTGGACACAACATAACTGAAACAAAACAAGTACTATAAAGAGGAGAGAGAGTGAATAGACCAGCAAGCATGTGCATTAAGAGGTAAAATATGACTGAAATCAACGCATGCATGTGCATTACGATTATTATAAATATAGTTTATTAGCAATGATAGTTAAATTAATGTAGCTTGGTCCTATATAACTGAAACCCAAGCATGTTTGCGCTTATATTTTTTAATGTGATAAATAAGGTTCCTTATTGTTCAGGGCCGGTAATAGCACCATGGCCGATTGTCTCGAAGAAATTGCAATCTTTCTAAAATTTTCTTAGTATACGGGAACTTTTTTCTTGATGTTCACAAAGTTATGGTGTTCTCTGTAGGTGTATGTATGGCTAAATAAAAATATTGTAAAAAACCGAACCAACCGAACCAATCCAAACCATATTAGTTTGGTTTGGTTTGGTTTGGTTTTATTTTTAAAAGTCAACCGAACCAAACCAAACCGTATGATTTTTTCTCTTACGGTTCGAATGATTTTTATCGTTAAAACCGTCCAAACCGCACCGCGAACACCCCTATCTCTAACCTTGGATTCTCGGTTTCTACTGCCTTTGGAGGACCGTCAATGATTCTTCTAGACTTAATACCCATTTCGAACCTCTCCCCAATAATGACTAGGTTAGAGAAAATTTATGGATAGGCTTCAACCATTTTCCAATAAAAGGTGTATTTGAGTGTATCCATAAACATGGTGGTTAATTCCTTCTTAAAAAGTGGAGGTTCAACTAGGGAAGTGATTTCTCTCCAATGTTGAGCATATTCTTGGAAGGTCTCGTCATCCACCTTTGTCATGTTATGCAGTCACATTTGATTAGGGGTCAAAGTAATGTTATATTCGTACTACTTCACAAAAGATTTAGCCAAATCTTTTAAAGAGTTAATTTGGTCTTTCTTGAAGTGCATGTACCCACTTAGAGATTCCCCAGTTAGATTGTCTTGAAAAATATGAACCAAGAGCTTATCATTCTAAGCATGAGGAGACATCTTTCGACCGTAAATGGTTAAATGGTTCTTTGGACAATTGACCCTATTGTAATTTTTGAAGTCAGGTACTTTGAACTTTCGAGGAACCACGATATCAACGATTAAACATAAGTCAAACGCGTTCAGATTGTAACTATCACTCCCTACAATTATCCTTAGTCGTTCTTCAAGAATCTGCAATCTCTCCCTGAATCTAGTATCTTAGGGCTTATGGATTGGTAATGACGCACAGTTTGGTGGATACATGATTTGAGATAATGTTGCCCCTTGAGAAGGACTATTAACATCTTTGGGTTAATAAGGGGTGTTATGGTGACCCCTTATTTGTAGTCAATCATTCTTGATTTTCTCTTTCTTTCAACAAAGATTGCAAGGCTACACAAATCTTGTCTATTTTCTCTTTCAACTTGCTGACTTCGTGCTTCAACACTTCTTGAATTAACACAAACTCGTCCATAATTCTTTTGGATTTATTTTAAGTTTTGAGCGAGTGTCAAGAGATCATCTTGTTGGTTATGGACAAAAGGTGGGATGCATTTTTTTTGGAAAAATATGCATGCATGTTGATGAATGCGGATGCATAATTTTTTTTTTGTTTTGTTTTTTATATGCAAAAAATGTGATGTCATGTTATGCATGTTTTGGTTTATAGGCTTTATGGTTCTAAACGGTTCGGGTACAGATTTCTCGTGATAGAACGGGTCTTGTTGCTTTGTACATATTGGATTTCACAAAGCGTGGCTCTAGGGTTTTAAAGGTTCTTAAAGTCATGGGTCCTACATGAGAATATTGCCATTAATAACATATACTTGTTAAACAACAATACCCTCAATAGGATCTACTCTAGGTGAGGCCTTCACACCAACCAAGCGAGGCATATGCTAAGAAGGTCAATACTATGCAACCATCGACTCTAAGATTCTAGACAACAGATCCCTAGAGTCACGGATCTTGTTTGAAAATATTTTCGCCGTAATGAATACTCATTAGACAGTAATACCTTTAAGAGGATTTACTCTAGGAGAGGATCTTTGCACCAACCAAGTGAGGCATACACCAAGAAGGTTAATACTACGCAACCACCATCTTAAACTTAGGGTTCTTCTCAGACTCGGGTATAAAGTCTTTTCTCACAATGTGTATAAGCAACCAAAATATCCAAACCACAACACTTAAGGATCATATATTAGATAAACTAGAAGAAAATATAACATGTAAGAGACAAAAAATTTAAACAAGGTAGAAAAAGGCAAATAAACAATTCTAACACTCATCGTAGATTTAAATAAACTAGGTTTGACTCTCTAGAAGTCCACATCAGAGTCGCAAAATAAAAAATACCCGGGGCGTAACGAGCGCTCGAAATACAACAGAGTCGCCACTGAAGTTTATTTATTTCAAAAGTGTTAGTACCTTAGGATTGGCATTAATTTTGTAAAACAAATAATGTAATCACCTCTGTTGTTTTAATATGTTGGATTGAAGAAGTTCAACATCTGGACCAACATGTCATGTACGATGTCACGACATCGTGACTGTGACATCTAGCATGTTTATAAAACTGAATGAGTTAATTATGGCATGTGTTAACTAATTTAATATTCTAGAATTAGTAAGGATATATGGTGAATATCCTAACTTCTATGTGGAGATCTTGAAGACTCAATCAGAATATTTGGTGAATATACAGTTTCCAAATATGGAGATCTTTTAGGAAATAAAAGATTGAAGACCTTGATTGTAGCAGAGGAATTCTGCTGGCTTTGTAACAGCAAAGGAGAAGTTTGTTGCGATTTCTGAAGGCCCAAATCCAGTTGGGTGATTAGGTTATAAATAGCAGTTTGTAACCTAGATTTTGTAAGCCTCAAAGAATATAAAATTAGGGGTGTGAGTGAGGTAAACCTCCCAACCTGTGGGAAGGTTACCATATGTTTCTCAGTGCTGAAAGCATGAGATTATTTGTAACTCAAAGCCTGTAGGCAAGAGTTTGTTATGGTCTTGAACGAAGCTGTGAAGCAAGTTTAAGTTGTTTAGCATTACATTGTAATTGTAGTGATAGGAATGGAAACTGGAGGTTTCTATCTAGGAGTTCCTAGGTATAGATTGCATTGGGTAGGGATTAAGTGAAGAGTTGTAAACGGGGGAGTTTAACTCTGAATTAATACTGCTGATAGTGGATCTTCTTCCTGGCTTGGTATGCCCCCAGAGTAGGTAATGTTGTACCGAACTGGGTTAACAATTACTTGTGTTTTTTTCTTCTGCACGTTATAATCCTGTCTGTTATAACTCAGTATGTATCTCAGTCTGTTTATCAAGGGAATAACAGACCTGGCACATAGCCTACTGTCTGAATGCCAAACTGAATGTTATGACATTCATAATTGACAGTTGATACTGAAGTATAGACTGATTGGTCTTTTATAGTACAGTCAACTGTAATGCTGGAACAGGTGATGTTCAAATCAATGTTGAGACATCATGCTGATAACTGTGCAGGCTCAATAGAAGCAAGTGCTATGGTTGATCTCTGCTGTGTATTTGCACCAGATGACTGAACTGGGTGTTCTTCCTGTCTATGGTGATATAGTAGCAGATGTCGTGACATCTGTGAATGTGTGCTTATTAGTACTGGGTCTTAATTTGTATAACTGTCTTGCTGGATTAAGTAACAATGTTGGATTAGATGTCATGACTTCGAGTAGAACATCTGAACTCTGATTATACCAGAATTTCAATTGGTATCAGAGCAGGCATCCTGTTCTGTTTCTGGATGAGATCCATGGGTGATACTTTCTGGTATCTTGCAAGGAGTTATGTTAGTACTGATGGGGGAACCTGTGGAAGGTTCTGTGATCTCCCTGAATGGTCCCTTGAAGTAGATGGATGGACCATTCATGACAGGAACTGTGTGTACCTGTCTCTGGAGGTTGGCAATTGGCCTTTGTGTGGAACAGCTCTACTAGTATTGAATCATATTCAAACTTGGTATGATCTTGGAGGCTGATCTGGTGAAGGGTGTGTTCATAGGTTGAGTTGTATTATGATTTCCGCTGCATAATACCTGGCAAAACTCAAACTCTGATGTAGTTTCCCCTCATGTGGATGAAAGGCTGCTGTATTCAAGATTTCATCATAATCTACTGAAGATGTCAAAGATACTTGAGTCTCCTCAAGTCCACTCATCATGACGTTCTCACTTCAGGATGGTAAGAATCACCTGATCACTGATTCTTTTACTCTCTTGGGTAGTGTATATGAAGATCTTGAAGACTTTCAAGGAGGGTTTGTTCCAAGGAGGTGGAACTAATGTTCTATGTAATATTGGAACATGTTGCTCAACAAGTATGCAGCTACTGGTTGAAGAGCAGATGGTTTTAGGTGTCAAACATAGGGATACTTGTGTTTGGAACCTACTCCTAACCTGGAAGAGGAGACATATGTGTGTGCTAAGTTGACAAGGGTAGGGTCAACTGTGTGTGTGCTTAAGAAGGTCACTTTTAGACGTCTGATCTCTAGAAGTGGAGCTGGTTGAGATGTGACATTATGCAACTTCCTGCTGTTTGTCTTATTCCTATAGATTGATCAGGGTTGGATAGTTGTTCCCTGAAGTACTATGTTGTGGTGGAAGACAAGTCCTCTGGATGATAGAAGTCAATAATGGGGTAACCTGATTGCTATTTCATTTAAGAGGATTGGGACCATGAATCTTGTTATTCAAACACCACGCTCAGAAGTGGTAGTTCTTTCAAGGAGTGAGAATATGAAGATTCAGAGGTTGGTTGAGGTAGTATGCTCTGGCAATGCATATCTACTATTGACTGGTGTTGTTTTTTTTTTCACTAGTACTTATGGTCAGCTGGAGTCTGATTGGTGTGATTGGAGTATGTATAGGTATAACTCATAGAGTTAGTTGCCACTGGTAGGGATGATGTATGTCATGTTGAGACATTTGTGTACAATGCATGGATATTGGTATGGAGTTTCCATGATTGTTAATTTGAGGGGGAGTTTTTGTTTGTTAACCTCCTCACGTTTGGTCAGCCTAGGGTCTGGTTGGCTGTTGACCTGTGTCACATGGGTTTTGGTTGTTGTGTGTCACATTTGCAAGGAAGGATTCATCTCTCTTTCCTAAGGGTGAATCTAATCTGGAAAGATTCTCAAAACTGTTAAGGTGCTTGCAAGCAGAAGATGTTGACACAAGAAGAGTATTTTCAAAGTATTCTTATGGTGGAAGTATCTGAAAGGAAAATTGGGAAAGGATTTAAGATCAATGTTTACTTGTGCCAAGTACAAGTATTTAATTGATTATCCTTGGAGCTCAAGATAATTGATGTTTTTTTTAAAGATGTTGAAACATCTTGTCTTCAAGACCCTGTGCAGAATCACAGGAAGGATAGTACATTGGTTTATGATCTATCACTTTGGTGGCAGCAAAAGCATATGATCTCTGAAAAGGTTTCCTGGCAAGAAACATGTTCAGCCTTGGTGTGTACAAGAAGAAGAAAACATCATAGTCCTGATGGTGGTTACTTGGATCAGTTTACTTCTGATCTAGGTAAGGAAGTGCATTGGATAATGCACACTGTGGAGTTAAGAATAAGTGACAGCATTCTTGACATCATGGAAACAGCTTTGCTTTAGGAAGTGGAATCCTTGGTATAGCTGAAGGGTTAGTTTCTAAGTGGTCCTTCTGAAGACTCATGCATCAGAGTGTCTGATGTCTTTGGAGAAGAAGCAGGGATTCATCAAGGTGTGAGCTTGAATGACTTAACTGCAAACCTGCAGGATGGAGGTGGTTTACTCTAACTTGGTTCCACAATCAAGTCTATGAGAACTTTGAACTCTTGTTCTGTAAAGGGAGGAAGTTCTTTCAAGTGGCAGAAGAAGGAGCTGAATTCAACAGCTAGATGTTAAAACACAATGTTGTGACATTTAGTTCAACATCAGAATCTTAGTTGGTGAAGTGGCACATCAACTTGAGATAGAAGGGTCTACAGAGTTGTAGATTGGGTACTTCAAAAAGATCGTTCTCATTGCAGTTCTTTGGAGTTGCTGGATGGAGAGGATGTTACGTTTTCATGTCTTAGAGAATCTAAGTTTTGTTTAACATGTAGCTTGAAGTACAAGTCTCACTTGGAAGGTCAGAATATCTTTGGGAGAAGTCTGATAAACGTGGAGAGGTCAAAAAGTGGCATTTGACTTTTTCATATGAGGATTCATGAAGGAGGTAATCAACCAATGGCAATTGGTCTATCTCAGAAGTGAGTTCGAAGAATCAAGATAATCAACATATGGCAGTTGATTACTCTTGAGGAAAGTCTGAGACAAATTACTTTTGAGCAGAAAAGTAGTAAGTTGAAGACAAAAGGAGGTGTTTTCTATTCATCTCTTGGAGCTTGTGGTAGGAGTTCTGAGCTATCTATGGAAGATTATCTCTTGTAATGGGATGAGAATGTATATGTCCGAATTTGTGTCTGGGTTCTTGTGGATCAAGCTAGTGACTCAGTGATATCTGAAGATTATCAGATGGTGTTATGTTGTGAAGGATGTCCTAACTTATGTTAGAATATTCTGTGAAGTGGTTTTCTGTTCTGGTTAGAAGAGAGATTGACACAGAGTGTGGATGTGTTCAGCCAAGAGGGTTGAACATAGGGTGTGCTCTTGAAGACATGAAGATGCGTCTTATGTTTTCCATTCATCAAGTGGTTTGGGTTCTCTTTGAATCAGAAAGTATGTGAAGGTCCAACTTTGGGGTGTTGGATATGTTCATGTGTGATCTCCTAGTTCCAGGAGGAGAGTTGGTTATTCATGACAGGGGGAGTTCTGTCTTTGCACTGCAAGTAATCATCAAGCTTGTGGACTATGTGTTCTCAGATAACAAGGTATGGCTCCTTGTTAGTTAGTGGGATGATGTGGTGTGTGTCAAGGCTAAGTGAGCAGAAGAATGTCTGACCGGATGTCATGACATTGCCTTGGACAATATTGGTATTTCCTTCTGAAACTTACAATCATAAGGAAATATGGATATGGTGTGTCTCATTATGTTATATTAGAATGAGCCTGTGTGTTACAATTGTGTGGTACAGGTGTTGGAGTTACTGTTATTTGATGTATGCACAGATTTAGGGGGAGGAGGAGTACCCTTGTGCATTTGTGTGTCTTACTAGTTGCATCCATAACTGGTAATTCTGTTTGTATGCACAGATTTAAGGGGAGGAGAAGTACCCTTGTGCATATGTGTATTACTAGTAGCCAGAGCTAGTAATTGTTTTGCTTCTGGTGCTGTTTAAACTTCTGTTTTGTTGTTTAACTACTGATAGTTTTTCCTTGTGAACAAAAAGGACAGAGTGCCCACAAGATGTCATATGTGATGTCTTAACCTAAGATATCATATGTACCTGCTGGAAGTTATTTTAGGAATTGGTGATAGGGAGAATATATGAAGAATGCAGACATAGCTTGCAACGTGTCTGACAACATTTATGGAATAGTCTTGGAACTGTTGTTTCTGGAAAGAAACAGTCAAGAGCTATAAAAGGTATTCAAAGATAGTCTGGGATATTGGTGGAGATTCTCTGACTGATTCTCAGCAAATATTTATGGATCTTGACCAAGAATTTACTCCTACCGTTAATTCCTAAACCTATATTTATGGATTTTGACCAAGTATTTACTGCTACCGTTAAATCCTAAGCATGGCCTGGCCTATTTAAAGGATGTATCAGCACTCCTCCTCTCACAAGAGCGACATTCCATTCCCTCTAAACCATGGGGTTTGTTAAGATTTTGGCATACTGCGCCTGGATCTGGTTTTGTGAAGGTTTCAGTTATAAATGTTTAGCTAAAAAGGGGGAGAGAAACATTGTCCTAAGGATGTACCAGAAGCAAGGAAAATGTGGTAGCAAGGAGAAGTTGGGTTCAGGCACAAAAGTCACTAACTGGGTTTATCACTTGTGACTTGTGATCTGAGTTAAGAGGACAGTTGTGTCTTGTGATCTGAGTTACATTATCTATGTACTCAGCATTACATATTCTTCAAGAAGCCCTAGTGTTGAGGGGAAGGGTTGTGATGGAGTTGATCCTTGTACATCTTCTTCCTCATGTACACCAAAAGTGGTGTTGGTAATGGGGCTGAAAATGACAAAGAGGAAGTGCAGGCCCATATAATGTTTATTTGTTTTAGCTAAAATTTGCCAAAGGGGGAAATTGTTAGTACCTTAGGATTGGCATTAATTTTGTAAAACAAATAATGTAATCATCTCTGTTGTTTTAATATGTTGGGTTGAAGAAGTTCAACATCTGGACCAACATGTCATGTACGATGTCACGACATCGTGACTGTGACATCTAACATGTGTATAAAACTGAATGAGTTAATTATGGCATGTGTTAACTAATTTAATATTCTGGAATTAGTAAGGATATATGGTGAATATCCTAACTTCTATGTGGAGATCTTGAAGACTCAATCAGAATATTTGGTGAATATACAGTTTCCAAATATGGAGATCTTTTAGGAAATAAAAGATTGAAGACCTTGATTGTAGTAGAGGAATTCTGCTGGCTTTGTAACAGCAAAGGGGAAGTTTGCTGCGATTTCTGAAGGCCCAAATCCAATTGGGTGATTAGGTTATAAATAGCAGTTTGCAACCTAGGTTTTGTAAGCCTCAAAGAATGTAAAATTAGGGGTGTGAGTGAGGTAAACCTCCCAACCTGTGGGAAGGTTACCATATGTTTCTCAGTGCTGAAAGCATGAGATTATTTGTAACTCAAAGCCTGTAGGCAAGAGTTTGTTATGGTCTTGAACGAAGTTGTGAAGCAAGTTCAAGTTGTTTAGCATTACATTGTAATTGTAGTGATAGGAATGGAACTGGAGGTTTCTATCTAGGAGTTCCTAGGTATAGATTGCATTGGGTAGGGATTAAGTGAAGAGTTGTAAACGGGGGAGTTTAACTCTGAATTAATACTACTGATAGTGGATCTTCTTCCTGGCTTGGTATGCCCCCAGAGTAGGTAATGTTGTACCGAACTGGGTTAACAATTACTTGTGTTTTTTTTCTTCTGCACGTTATAATCCTGTCTGTTATAACTCATTATGTATCTCAGTCTGTTTATCAAGGGAATAACAGACCTGGCACATAGCCTACTGTCTGAATGCCAAACTGAATGTTATGACATTCATAATTGACAACTGATACTGAAGTATAGACTGATTGGTCTTTTATAGTACAGTCAACTGTAATGCTGGAACAGGTGATGTTCAAATCAATGTTGAGACATCATGCTGATAAATGTGCAGGCTCAATAGAAGCAAGTGCTATGGTTGATCTCTGCTGTGTATTTGCACCAGATGATTGAACTGGGTGTTCTTCCTGTCTATGGTGATATAGTAGCAGATGTCGTGACATCTGTGAATGTGTGCTTATTAGTACTGGGTCTTAATTTGTATAACTGTCTTGCTGGATTAAGTAACAATGTTGGATCAGATGTCATGACTTCGAGTAGAACATCTGAACTCTGATTATACCAGAATTTCAAAAAGGAAAGGGGAAATATCGATAAAATCCTTAAAAAAAAGAAAATATTTATCGTAACCAAATTCGGGTTTAGAAGTTGGTTATGTGAGGGGAAGGTATTAACACCCTTCACATCTGTTATAATCAACGGGAACTATTTAGTCAATTTTGTAAATAAGTGTTAGCTTTAAAATGTTTTCATTCCTTCTTATTTATTAAAAGTTTGAAAGGATTAAAAAAAATTATTAGGGTGTTTGACGAGACGTTGAATATAACTCATATGTATCCTCTGATGTGATGAGAAATTCAAAGTTATGTAGTTCTTTGTAACAAATGTTTATGTGTTGGTCAATTTTAAAAAAAGATGTTTAGGTCGCATTCGAGTGGTAAAACATTGTTTGATACCCGCACATGGCAAAAGTGAACATTGTTTGCTTCGTATTAGAAAGGATCATGCTTTGATCGCATTCGATCAGAAACGTTGCTAGCTACTCATGCATTGGAAAATGAAGCGTTAGTTTGTGCTTCACATCATAATGGATAAAACATTATTTGTTTGTGAAAATTTTTTGTTCGCGCTAAGGCGAAAAAAGATAGGTTTGATTGGTTGAGTTTATTTTAAACGAAAGACAAATGCTCAGTTATACCAAGGCATATGCCCATTACCGATTATTCAGGGTTTCAACAGAGTGTGCACCCCATTATCCTTTTTCATCTTAATTGTTTATAGAAAATTATTTGCGGAAGATGAACGCGTGGTTAGACCAAGGTGTGCGTCCCTGAACCGATTATTTGGGGTTTCAACAGAGTGTGCACCCCCATTGTTCTTTTTCATCCTAATTTTGATTATGTGCTTTATGGTTAAGTTGGAAAAGAACTCGATATTGATCAAGTGTTTGATTCATATTTGTAAAAGTTTGATTTTATGGTGAAATGGTTAGAAATTCGATGAAGAAGTGATGAAAGTTTTTTGTTTTGAAAATGACTTGATGTTGATCAAGTATTTTTTTTTGAAAGATTGATTTTAATGGCTTTTTATTTATTCAAAATAAAATCTATCAATTAAACAATAATAATAAAAAACATAAACAAAATAAAATAAAAAGGAGGGGTGCATTATCAATATAATGGTATGAAAGAGTAGAAAACACTAAATATGCTTAAGGTCTAACATGAAAGAGAATAATGAAAATAAACATAAGCAGAGGGGGTAAAAAAGAAAATATAGGGGTTATGAAGCAGAAATAAATAGGGCCCATTTTCTGTTAAGCCCACTAGACAAATCAAACAAAAAAAGAACTAAAAACTCGCCAAAATCTAGGTCATTGGATGATTTAAAGGGTCCAGATCTGGCCTCAAGTTTTATCGAATTGGTCAATTAGATCATAATCTTGTATCCATAAAGTGAGGGTCTACAGTAGATGAAGGTGAGAAAAACAAGAAAGGGGGGGTTTGAATTGTTTGGAAAAATAAGCGTTTTTCAAAATGAAAACCACACAATGATTTTATACTGGTTCGCTTATAACACAAAGCTACTCCAGTCCACCCGGCCAAGGTGATTTCGCCTTCAACAAGGACTTAATCCACTAATCTTGAAAGATTACAAACAACGTCTAAGATAAAAATCTCTTAGCCCTCTCAAGTATACAGACTACACAGAGTCACTTGAGGAAATAAACAAACAATAGATAAAATATTTATGTAATCTAGAGTGCTTCTAAGATAAGCAAGTATTACAATAGTATGAACAAAGTGATTCACGTTATAAGCAAAAGCTTCGTGAAGATTTAGAGAGCAAGAAGGTTTTCTTGTGTTGATGTTTCAGTATGATTTTTCCTTGTATGTGTAGTAGTTACTGAATGTTGATTTGCAATCCTTTATATAGATCAATGAGGTAGTAGTTGAAACTGATGAGTAATAAGATGAATTTACGCCATAACATAAACAGCTTCTGCAGGATAACTTTTTCTCCTTGAAATGACTACTTACCACAAGTAGTATCTTCTTTATTGAAATTGGAGATTAACGTCTCTTTCTTAATTAGGAAAACCATTTGCAAATCTTTACTTGACTTTAACGTTACTCTTTCATGATTAGCAATTCCATGCTCAGAGTATATGTGTTTCTGGAGAGTCTTGGAATCTTGCTTCTGACGTTTAATCTCTTGTGAGTTCAGATAGTTTCTTCAGATAGCGCTGATAACTTCTGGAGCTTAGAGATAGCGTTGTTCAGAGTCAGAACTTCTAGAGCTACTTCTTGTTCAGATGCTTCTGATACTTGTTGTTTTGCTCAGAGTTAGACTTTCTTGAACTTGTTTTCACTTCAGATGCTTCTGATCATTTGATGATTTGTATCTGATCTGGTTTTGTATCTGATGACATCATCAGATTTCTTCCTTCTTTCTTTAGAACCCTGCACACTTAGAAACTTTTCGTTAGGGTGCCATTTTTGGTTTCATCCTTTGTTATCATCAAAATCAAGGAATCTGTTGTAGAACAATTTTTGTTCTTACAATCTCCCCCTTTTTGATGATGACAAAACAACCTTAATTAGCAGATGAAACATGAATAATATTAGATCAGATAGACAGAAGCTCCCCCTGAGATAGTGCTAGGGAGTTCAGAAGTTCTTACCAGAGTTTCTTAAGTTAAAGAGGTTTCTTGATACCTTCTGCAATTTCTTAAATTCAGGTTAGATAAATTTATTTTTAAGAGAAATATGTTGCAGAATGCTTAAGGTATTAGACAATATTTTCATCAGAGCTATTAATGACTTCTCCCCCTTTTTGTCAGAATCAAAAAGACATAGTAAAAAAAAATAAGTAAAGAGAAAAACTTGAATTCATAGATAGAAGCACAAAGGCAACAGAAGCTAGAAAAACATCAGATTCAGAGAAAATAAAAACAACAGGCAAGCAGAAAAAAAAAATCCTAAGTGCCTAAGGGTTCGGAGGCGGAGGCATTCTCTGAAGCAACATTGCAAGCATATTCTGGATGTTGTCGTTGACAGTATCTTGCTTGTCCATTCTGGCCCGGAGTTCATTCTGATCTTGCTTAAGTTCTTTCAGAGTCTGAAGAACCATAGGGATCACAGAAGAGGACTCCCCCAGAGTCAGAGCCTGCTGAGCTTCAGCTTCAGCAGCAGCTTGTGCTTCTGCATCCGCCAGAGCCTTAGCTTCAGCTTCCTTTTCCCTTAGGATTTCAGCTTGACGAGCTTTTTCTTCTTCTTCCAGTCTTCGTGCTTCTTCTTCAGCTTCCTTGGCCAATCTCTCTTCCTCCAGCCTTCTGGCTTCAGCTTCTCTGGCAAGTCTCTCCTGGAGTCTTACCTCAGCATCTCTGATGTAGCCATTTCTGACTTGTTCAGATATGCTCTTCAGTCTAAAAGACTCAGAGGTCATCCAGCCAATGACTCTGTTCCAGTGTGTCCTTACAGATTTAGGATCATCACTGATTTCAAAGTTAGTGGTCAGAGACTTGACCTTTTGTACTGAAGCTTCTGCTACCTGCATGATGGCTTCCTCAAGGGTAGGTGTAGAAAGTTCAGGTTCAGGTTCAGGTTCAGAGGTATGAGGTGGAGAGTTTGGAGGGCTGAGATTTAATGTGTGAGGTTCAGATGTTTGGGGTGAAGCATAAAGAGGGTTTAAATCTAAGAGTTCAGTTTCAGCTTCAGGTGCAGGTGAGATGTTTGGTGGGGTGATATCAGAGGTGTGGGGTTCAGAGGGTTGAGTTTCAGAAGGTATGGTGGTTGTTTGTTGTGGTGGAGGTGAAGTTGCTTCAGATTGTGTTTGTGTTTGTTGTGAAGCAAGTTTATGAGCATAAATTGTGGCTATGGTTGGGGAATCAGGGTCAGGATATTCTGGGTCAGAAGAGATGGAAACATATGGGGGTGATTCTGGTTCTGAGGATGATGAAGAGGAAGTGCTTTGGTGAGTTTGTGCAGGTTTAGAGGGAGGTATGAAAGTACGGGCTACATTTAGAACTGGTGAAGGTTGGGAGGTTCTGGTGGTTGAAGGTGGGATTTCAGAGGTTGTAAAAATAGGTTGTGAAGAGAGAGGGTTAGAAGAAGCCATCAGAGGATTAGTGGTAATAGAAGGAACAGACGTACCAGTAGATATATTCAGAGGAGCTGAAGATCTGCTTCCAGAAGCTTCTTCAATTCTTGCCTTCTTTGCCGGAGGTGTTATCTTCTTCTCAGAGAGACCTCTCTTGTATCTGACGAAGTCTTCTTCTGAATCCAGACAGTCGTCGAGGCTGAAGTCAGAGATGTCAACACCATCATCCAGCAGACGCTGAAGATAGATAGCAACGGCATCTCTGGGTTCATTTTTGAAGAACCTGGCAAGGCCATGAGGCATCTTCCTCTGATCTTTCAAACAATCCCAGGATGTGTCCAGAGTGGGTCTGACTTGAATCTTCTTAATTATCCCCATACTCTTGAGATTTCTGGCATTCAGAGGCTTCCCAACATCTATTGCCAGATCTAGCATCAGCTTGGCCTTCTCCAGATGATCCACCAGCCCATTCTCAATGAAGACATCAGATAACAATCTTCCCAGAGGGATGTAGGATCTGGGCTTCATGTTGTTTCTGGTTTCTCTGACAGAATCTCTCAGATATCTGAAAAGGAGAGCAGGGAGGCAGATCTTCACACCCTTCTGAATGCAGTACATAATGCATTTCTGGTCTGCATTGATGTAGTCAGAGGAGTTAGAGGCTGGACGGTGGTGAATAGTTCCCAGAATAATCTTCAGCCACACTCTGAGGTTCTGATGCAGCTCCTTGTTCTTTGAAGGATTTCCTTCAATGTTGAGTTTGAAGATTGTTGGGTTGATTACTTCAGTAATGCGCTTTGACCTAGGAGGGATGTTGTAAATCCTTTTTCCTCCAGCTCTCTCCATGTTCAGTAGAGAGGCTATTGACCCTTCAGTGATAACAATCTTCACCCCCAGAACATATGAGACGATGAAGTGGTCATCTGCATCTGCAAACCTCCAGAACTCCTTGATGAGAAGAGGGTAAACAGGACCATAAAGCCTTTGGAAATAGTTTTCCCATCCTTGTTTACGAAGCTCTTCAGTAAGATCAACGTCATTTCTCTTCAAGTTGTCGAAATCAACTAGTGATTCACACAACACGTCCAATCCTTCAAAAGAGGTTGAAAGGTTAATATGGCGTTCACGGTCAAGAACATGGGGTTCTTTGTAAACAGGGGTTATGGTGACGCCTGTAACTGTTGGTGTTGGAATGCTTGAGGTTTGAGCAGTAGAACTTGATTCCATTTCTTGAGAGAAGTTAAAGACTTGTTGTTGTTGAGCGTCCATGGTGAAGGAGAAGATGAAGATTGATGAAGATGAAGAACTTGCAGAGAATGCTTCAGAGAGGGTTTAGGGTTTTAGAGTGAGTGAGAGTGATAAGTGTGTGAAATGTGAGAAAAGTGTTTATATACTCTAAGTGAAACACATGCAAAACGACACATAAAATTGCGTTAGCACAACGCTCAAGTAAGCACGCTTGGGGGGAAAATGATTACAGCTAATTAATGAATGTCTAATCCCACAATACGCACACTGCTCAAGGAGATTTCAAACGTTCTGACCTTTGAATTTCTTTTGACAGCTGTCTAGAAGTTCTAGGGTTAGACGCTTAGTGCTCCACGTGTTGATGTATCTGATCTTCAGGAATACCAAAAGATTGATTCCTGGAGATTTCTAACTCAGATATCTTCTTAACTGGTAGAAGTATCAGAGTCAGAGGCAGAAGTGTATTTGTTTTTATCAGAGTCTCATTTTACATTTTCAGAGCCATGCTTCACTCAGGGCAATTTTTAATGTTCAGATGTTCTAAGATAAAAAGAAATCTATCTTCAGCTAGAGGCTTAGTAAAGATATCTGCCCATTGATGTTCAGTATCAATGAACTTCAATGTTACTATCCCTTTCTGAACATAGTCTCTGATAAAATGATGTTTTATTTCAATGTGTTTGGCTCTGGAATGTAGAATGGGATTCTTACTTAAATAAATAGCAGCAGTATTATCACAAAAGATAGGAATGTTACTCTCAAAGATTTGCAAATCTTCTAACTGATGCTTCATCTAGAGCATCTGAGTTGTGCACAGTGACGCTGAGATATATTCTGCTTCTGCAGTTGATAGAGCAATTGTTGATTGTCTTTTGCTAGCCCAGGATATCAGATTGTTTCCCAGAAGCTGGCAATTTCCAGAAGTGCTTTTTCGTTCTATTCTATCTCCTGCATAATCTGCATCACAATAACCCGAGAGTCTATACTCTGATGTTTTCTCATACATCAGGCCCAGGTTAGGAGTTCCTTTCAGATACTTAAGAATTCTCTTAACTGCTGTTAAATGAGATTCTCTAGGATCTGATTGAAATCTGGCACAAAGACAGACACTAAAGAGAATATCAGGACGAGTAGCAGTCAGATAGAGAAGAGAGCCTATCATACCTCGATAGAGCTTCTGACAAACCTTGTTGCTTACCTCTTCCTTTTCAAGAATGCAAGTTGGGTGCATGGGAGTTTTTGCAGAGTTGCATTCAGTCATGTCAAACTTCTTCAGAACGTCTTTAATATATTTACTTTGATGGACGTACGTGACTTCTGGAGTTTGATTAATTTGAATTCCCAGAAAGAACTTTAGTTCTTGCATTAAACTCATCTCAAATTCTGCCTGCATTAACTTAGAAAATTCTTGGCAAACAGAGATATTAGCAGAACCAAAAATAATATCATCAACATAAATCTGGCATATCATGAGATCATTATTAAGGTTTTTACAGAAGAGTGTAGAATCAACTTTCCCTCTGATAAAATTTTGTTCCAGAAGAAAATTGCTTAATCGTTCATACCAAGCTCTGGGAGCTTGTTTAAGTCCATATAAGGATTTCTTAAGTTTAAAGACATGTTCTGGAAAATTTGAATTTTCAAAACCTGGAGGTTGGTTGACATACACTTCTTCTGATATACAACCATTAAGGAATGCACTCTTGACATCCATTTGATATAATTTAATAGAATGATTAATAGCAAAAGATACAAGAAGACGAATAGATTCTAACCTCGCGATTGGAGCAAAGGTTTCATTATAGTCAATACCTTCTTGTTGACTGTAACCTTGAGCTACCAGTCGAGCCTTGTTTCTGACAACTTCTCCTTTCTCGTTCAGCTTGTTTCTGAAAACCCATCTGGTTCCAATGACATGAGTGCCTCTGGGTTTAGGAATGAGATCCCAGACATCATTCTTTGAGAATTGATCCAATTCTTCTTGCATAGCTGCCACCCAGTCGTTATCCTGAAGTGCTTCATCACAAGACGTAGGCTCAATCAGAGACACTAGTCCCAGAGGAGTATCTTCAGAAGTCCTGAAGGTAGATCTGGTTCTGACAGGTTCGTCCTTGTTTCCCAGAATCAAATCTTCAGATACATTGATACGACTTTTGACTTTGGGATTTCTGGAGATTTAATTTCTTCAAAGTTCTGAGTGACAGTTGCTTCTGGAGTTTTATCAGATTCTACAAGAGTGATTTCCAAATCTGCAAACTTTTCAACTAGCTTTGACTTTTCAGGGTCAAGCTTATCATCAAATCTGACATGAATTGATTCTTCCACAATTTTGGTTTCTGTGTTGTATACTCTGTAGCCTTTAGAGCGTTCTGAGTATCCTAACATAATACCTTTCTGTGCTTTGGAATCAAACTTGTTCAGATGTTCTTTAGTATTTAATATAAAGCAAGAACATCCAAAAGGATGAAAATATGAAATGTTTGGTTTTCTTCCTTTACACAGTTCATAGGGAGTCTTTTCTAGAATAGGTCTTATAGAGATTCTATTCTGAATGTAACACGCTGTATTTACAGCTTCTGCCCAAAAGTGCTTTGCTACATTAGTTTCATTGATCATGGTTCTGGCCATCTCTTGGAGTGTCCTATTCTTCCTCTCTACAACTCCATTTTGTTGTGGAGTTCTAGGGCAGGAGAAATCATGGGATATTCCATTAGAATCAAATAATTCTTCAAAATCTTTATTTTCAAATTCTCCACCATGATCACTTCTGACTCTAATAATTTTAGAGTCAAATTCTTTTTGCACTTTGGAACAGAAACTGGTGAATACAGAGTGAGACTCACTCTTGTGCTTTAGGAATTTTACCCATGTCCAGCGACTGTAATCATCAACAATGACTAGTCCATACTTCTTTCCATTAACTGATGCTGTTTTCACAGGACCAAATAAGTCAATATGAAGAAGTTCCAGAGGCTTAGAGGTAGAAACAACATTTTTCTTTTAAAAGATGTTTTTGAAAATTTTCCTTTCTGACAAGCTTCACACAGAGCATCTGAAGAAAACTTCAGTTTAGGTAGGCCTCTGACTAACTCGAGTTTAGTTAGCTGAGAAAGTTTCCTCATGCTAATGTGGCCCAAGCGTCTATGCCATACCCATTGCTCTTCGTGAACTGACATTAGACATTTAACATTTTGATCTTTTAAATCAGAAAGATTTATTTTGTAAATGTTGTTTTTCCTCTTGCCTGTGAAAAGGACAGAGCCATCGTTCTGATTAATGGCTTTACATGTTTTTTGATTGAAGATTACATCATAACCGTTATCACTTAATTGACTTATGGATAACAAGTTATGCATTAATCCTTCTACATAAAGAACATCAGAAATAGAGGGAAGAGTACCATTACCAATAGTTCCGGAGCCTCTGATCCTTCCTTTCTGATCTCCTCCGAAGCCTACAAATCCAGCGTCTTTAAGTTCCAGACTTTGGAACATAGACTTTCTTCCCGTCATGTGTCGCGAGCATCTAGAGTCCAGGTACCATGACTGGTGTCTGAACTTTGCTGCATAGGATATCTCTTCAGATTCTTCATCTGAGCTGCTGGATGTGGTAGCCATAAGTGCTACGTTGGCCTGTTCATCAGAGTCAGATTCTGATGATCCAGATTCACTATCATCCCAGGTGGCCATTAATCCTTTCTTTGTTCTGAAGTTATTTTTCTTGAAGCTTTCTTTTCTAGAGTTGTCTTTCTTCAGCTTGGGGCATTCATTTCTGTAATGACCTGTTTCTTTACATTCATAACAGGTAATATCTTTGTTAGCTTTACCTTTTGAAGTTGACTCTGATCGATCCCCTCTGGGTCTTGGTCTTCTAAAGTTGTTGTTCCTCTTTTTCCAGAGTTGCTTGACTCTTCTGGTTAGTAGGGACAACTCTTCTTCATCATTAGAGTCTTCTGGTTCAGAATCGTCAGTATCTTCAGTTTCTGCCTGGAGAGCTTTGGTTCTGTCAGGTTTCCGTCTTTCAGATCTGGACTTTAGCGCTACGGACTTGTTCTTTTTCTGAGGCTCATCCTCCTCTAGTTCTATCTCATGGATTCTGAGAGAACTAACAAGTTCTTCAAGGCTGATATTGTTCAGATCCTTTGACAGCTTCAGAGCAGTAACCATAGGTCTCCATTTCTTTGGCAAACTTCTGACTATCTTCTTAACATGATCTGCAGTCGTGTATCCTTTGTCTAGCACTTTAAGACCTGCAATAAGAGTTTGAAATCTAGAAAACATAGCCTCTATAGCTTCGTCATCTTCCATTTTGAAGGCTTCATATTTCTGGATAAGCGCCAGAGCCTTCGTCTCCTTGACTTGGGAGTTTCCTTCATGGGTCATCTTCAGAGAGTCAAGTATATCTTTGGTTGTCTCTCTGTTGGTGATCTTTTCATATTCGTTGTATGATATAGCATTTAGAAGTATTGTTCTGGCCTTGTGATGATTTTTGAAGATACGTTTCTGATCTTCTGACATCTTGTTTCTGGGAACTTCAGCTCCATTTTCTAAGACTGGAGGTGTATATCCATCTGTGACTATGTCCCAGAGGTCAGCATCATAACCTAGAAAGAAACTTTCGATTCTATCTTTCCAGTAATCAAATTTCTCTCCATCAAAAACAGGAGGCTTAGCATTGTAAGAATCTCTTTCATTTGAGTGGGCCATTGTTTTTCTCGTACTGGATCTCTCTACACGGTTAAGTGTTTGATTAGAAAATCAATAACAGAGCCGGAGCTCTGATACCAATTGAAGGTGAGAAAAACAAGAAGGGGGGGGTTTGAATTGTTTGGAAAAATAAGCGCTTTTCAAAATGAAAACCACACAATGATTTTATACTGGTTCGCTTATAACACAAAGCTACTCCAGTCCACCCGGCCAAGGTGATTTCGCCTTCAACAAGGACTTAATCCACTAATCTTGAAAGATTACAAACAACGTCTAAGATAAAAATCTTTTAGCCCTCTCAAGTATACAGACTACACAGAGTCACTTGAGGAAATAAACAAACAATAGATAAAATATTTATGTAATCTAGAGTGCTTCTAAGATAAGCAAGTATTACAATAGTATGAACAAAGTGATTCACGTTATAAGCAAAAGCTTCGTGAAGATTTAGAGAGCAAGAAGGTTTTCTTGTGTTGATGTTTCAGTATGATTTTTCCTTGTATGTGTAGTAGTTACTGAATGTTGATTTGCAATCCTTTATATAGATCAATGAGGTAGTAGTTGAAACTGATGAGTAATAAGATGAATTTACGCCATAACATAAACAGCTTCTGCAGGATAACTTTTTCTCCTTGAAATGACTACTTACCACAAGTAGTATCTTCTTTATTGAAATTGGAGATTAACGTCTCTTTCTTAATTAGGAAAACCATTTGCAAATCTTTACTTGACTTTAACGTTACTCTTTCATGATTAGCAATTCCATGCTCAGAGTATATGTGTTTCTGGAGAGTCTTGGAATCTTGCTTCTGACGTTTAATCTCTTGTGAGTTCAGATAGTTTCTTCAGATAGCGCTGATAACTTCTGGAGCTTAGAGATAGCGTTGTTCAGAGTCAGAACTTCTAGAGCTACTTCTTGTTCAGATGCTTCTGATACTTGTTGTTTTGCTCAGAGTTAGACTTTCTTGAACTTGTTTTCACTTCAGATGCTTCTGATCATTTGATGATTTGTATCTGATCTGGTTTTGTATCTGATGACATCATCAGATTTCTTCCTTCTTTCTTTAGAACCCTGCACACTTAGAAACTTTTCGTTAGGGTGCCATTTTTGGTTTCATCCTTTGTTATCATCAAAATCAAGGAATCTGTTGTAGAACAATTTTTGTTCTTACAGTAGACTCCAATGGGGAATATGTATCGGGTCCCCTCCATTATTTCAAATTCAACCAACCACAATGGGACACATGGAAAATCATTATAAAAATAATAAAAACAAATAAATGGAAAAGATAATTCATTTCTGAATTTCCTCTCTCTCCCTTCTCGTTCTCGTCTCTTTCTCTCTATCTCACTTCTTTCGCAAACAGTTCCCAAATTGTTTTTTTTTTCAGAATACGAAATTGAAACAAATAAACATAAAATTGTAAACCAAAACATCAAAATGGAGAACAGTGGAAAGGAAAGGACCTTCCGAGGCGGTCAAAAATGGTGGATCTCAATCGTGACTGTGTAGCAATATTTCTCCCTCTCTTCTGATGTCGACAACTTAGAAGGAAGATAATGTAGAGGTGGTGTGTGATGGCTATGCAATGTTGATGTTGTTTTTGCGTTAATTTTGTTGCTATGCGTTTTTTTTTAATGTTCTTCCCTTCTTCTTCTTTGTACATTTTTTTGCTCTATTTTTTTGTTTTCTAGATTTCGTACACCAAGTGTTTGTTAAAATATTTCTGCTTTTGATTTTTTTTTGTTAAGTTTTGTTTTGGATTATGTGATGTGGTTTGGTGGTAAAGACTATGGATTATGTGAGAAGTAGTTTTTGGGTTGGCCTGATGAAGGTTGATGGATGAGAAAGAGAGAATTTTGTATGGCTTTGTTGATGGTTTGATTAAATGGAAGTGTCTACAGTGTGTTCTTGGAGGTAGGGAAGAGGATTGTTTTGTAGATGGAGGAAAGGTTTTTCTGATAAAGGATGAGAGATTTGAAGGTTTGAAGAGGTTTTGGTGAAGGTGTTTTTGTGTGATTCCTCCTTTATTTAAATTTTTTTAATCTAATAGTGGCTCTCTATTGTGCAAAGTGGTAACTGCCCCAAACACTCACATTCCTTCTCTTCTTATAGTAGTTTCATTAGGTTTATGGATGGTGTAAGTGTGTGAGATATTTGGATAAGAAAAATGAGTTATAAAATGAGAATTGTGAGGATTTTATGAGATCGTTGAGATATTTTGTGTGATCTTTTGTTTAATATGAATGGAAATGAGGTAGTAAGGCGGTGAATTGTGTTGTAAGAGAGAGAGAGAGAGAGAGAGAGAGAGAGAGAGAGATTATTGGGAAAAAAACTAATGTATGGCGATCTATCATAATAGAATGGAGTTTTGTCTTATTCATATTTTTGTTATTTTGTTGTATAATGAAAAAGGGTTTGGTGACATGACATGTTTATGATAAATGAAATGTACTAAAAATATGATTTTTCTTTTTCCTTTTGTAATATAATTCCAAAATGAAATGATGATGATGTATGTAATTTGATATAGTACATAATTTATTCATCTTAATGGAATTTTATTTGAATGGTGATGTAGCGAAATTCAAATTCAACATATGTGGACTTTTCTTGACTTTTTCACAAGATGAATTTTAATGCAAGAATGCAATGCCATATGATGCAAACAACTAAAATAACAAGGGGGAAATTTAGGGTTTTGACAGGTGGGTAATTTCTTTTGTGTACTTTGAGTTGTCGAGAAGCATAAGCCACCACCTGACCTTTCCGCATAAGTACACCACCTAATCTCAACTTAGAGGCATCACAATAAGCCCCAAAAGACTCGCTTAGATTTGGTAAAGTTAAGATTGGCGCAGAAGTCAATCTCTGCTTAAGCTCTTGGAAACTCCTCTCGCACTGGATATCCCACATAAAGGCTTAACCCTTATGGGCCAACTTAGACATAGGTAGTTCTAACTTCGAGAAACTTTCTTTGAATCCCCTGTAATAACCCTCCAAACCTAAAAAACTCATGATACCAATCATTGTCTTATATGCTTCCCAATGCAACATTGTATCCATTTTCAATGAGTCTACTGCTATCCCATCACTAGAGATCACATGAACAAGGAATCTCATTTCTCTTAACCAAAATTCACATTTAGACAACTTGGTGTATAACTTCTTATCCCTTAAGGTCCGCAATATAACCTGCAAGTTCTCGACATGCTCTCAATCTGATTTGGAATATACTAAAATATCATTTGTGAACACCACTACAAATTGATCAAAATATGGATCAAAAATCCTATTCATATACTCCTAGGGCATTTGACACACCAATGGGCATAACTACATACTCATAATGGCTATAACAGGTTCTAAATGCAGTCTTGGAAATATATTTTACCTTCACTCAAATGTGATGATATCTCGATCTAAGATTAACCTTGCTTAACACCTTTACTAATACTAGTTGATCCATAAGATCATTAATTCTCGGAAGGGGATACTGATTATTGATAGTAACCTTATTTAACTGCTTATAGTCCACACACATTTGTATACTGTCATCCTTTTTTTTAACCAGTAACACTAGAGCTCCCTAAGGAGACACATTAGGCCTGATAAATTTCTTCTTCAATAACTCCTTTTGAGATCACTCAACTCTGACGCAAACATCATATATGGTACCATGGACACAAGCCTAGTTCCTGATACTAAGTTAATTGTAAACTTGACCTCTTGTTCAAGAGGTACATCATAAATATCATCAGGAAACTCACATATTATAAGAAGACTACCAATCAAAGTCTCTCTCTAATTTCAGGGAGGCTAGCATCATGAGCACTTGAGCATCCTATTTAAAGGACCTCTCAGTTTGGTTAGCAAATATAAATCTTGGATCCTTACTCCTTCGATACACAGGGAACGACACAGTTTTATCAAAACAGTTTATAAGAACGTGGTTGAACGATAACCAGTATATTCCCATAATAATATCCAATTGATTTAGGCGTAAGCAAATTAAGTCAATCCCGAAATTTTGGTCATACATGGATAGAGAACAATTTAGACAGACCAGTGTTGTGGCTACATAACCACTGGTAGGAGTATCAATGGTCATAATAGATACCCTAAGGTCTAACCTACGAACACAATCATGTGATATGAATGAGTGTGTCACACCCACATTGATGATAACAATTAAAGGAATACCATTTATAAAACATGCACCTCGAATCATCCTGTCTAATCCCAAGGTTTCAGCATCGTTGAGAGAAAATACTTTCCCTTTCGTTTGAACATTTGGACCAATACTTGGTTCCCGCTTAGGCCTTTGATAATACCTATTGATATGACCTCAATCCCCACAATTGAAATAGTTTGGGGTTACATCCCTGCAATCAGAGACACTGTGACCTGTCTTTCCACTTCTAAAAGATCTTAGGCATAGCTTTCAAGACTCTCATACTAGGGCATACCAACTCAAGGGCATAGTGACGCCAATCACTCAAAAAAGTCATCTAATTTGGGGAATACTTTTCAAAGATTCAAATACTGGGGTAATTCATATAAAGGTCATATCGCAACATTGTGGGATCCAAGTTCCTTCTCATGACACTCCTCCAGACCCTAATAATCAGGGGCAGACTTTTCAAGATTTAAATATTGGGCAGTTTATATCAAAGTCATACCATAGCATGGTGGGGATCCAAGTTTTTTTCCAGGCAAGTCTTCCGAAAAGGCCTACAAAAAAGGGAAATACCCTTCAAGGCTCAATAATTATGGGGAAGACTGTCACAAGGCTTGATCAAAAGAAACCGCTCCAAAAAACAGTTCATCGGGGGAATATCTTTCCAAGGGTTGATTATTTAAGGATGAATCTCTCCAAGGCTAATGCAATGGTAAGTCGTCTTAAGCACATAGTAAATACAAGCTTCTTCAAAACCCATATTGAGGAGAATCTCTTCAAATACCCCAATAGACGGGGGCAATTATGGGATATTGTAGGGACAATCCCTCTTAATACTTTCAAGGTGCACATACAAGCTCTGCCATACATCAACAGTCATCAGGTTAGCAACGAATATCGGGAAGTCATGCTAGCTTAACACCCTACCACCTTTTGAAAAAATATCCTGGTTACACGCACAACATCTCTAAGCCCTAATAGTTCATGACCCACCATAGGGGCATTGTGGAAACATTCAAATCATTTTCATGCATTAAACATGTCGCTACGCTCTAGTGTCAAACCATGCATATCATCTTATTCATCTAGCACGTTCCCATAACATGAATCTAACATCTACAAAAGCCCAATCCTACTTGGCACCTACATCCAAAAAGCCTGGCCACTCTCAACATTCAATACCTCACAAAATCTCAATCCTACCTGGAACCCTACAAAAAAAACCAATCCTTATTAACAATTAAAGAATCCATCCTTCAAAATCCACTTTTCAAAGGTTCCTCTTAACTCTTCACTGAAAGAAAATAAGCCATATTCTCCAAATGATTATATCATCCATGGACAAATGATCTAGAACATCACATTCATGCATCACATCATGCGTAGCATATCCATGAATGTGGAGTATTACGTCATACAAACTCTAAACATGCATACATAATATAGCATAACATGCATACATGACATATCATAACATGCATACATAACACAGGTTGAGACTCATGACTCATCATGAGAGTCTGGATCCATCCCCAGCTAAGTCTACAATAGATCTCAGTCTAAGCTTCTTCCCAACTCTTTTTTCATTGTACACCCCAGTGAGACGGTCTTAAGGACAATTCCTCAGCAAGTATCCTTGGAACTCATTCTCCAAGCAAAAAATACTTAGCAGCATTGTCCTCGGTATGCCCTAATGGTATACAATTCCTTCACCATATCCTTGCAAGTATTTCTTAGGACTTTCCTCGACACTCACGCTCCTTAGGGAACCTAGGCTGGAAGCCTATTCCCCAGTAGACGATCATCTTACGTGACACCAATCTTCCTCAATAGAGACATCGAGTTCTTCTACCAATCTCCTTTTTACTCCGTTATTCTCAGAGGACTCCCCAACAAAAGTTCTTTCAATAGTATTATCCATGTTAATACCCTATTTATGGTTCTTACACCATTGTTCACTTTGGTTCTTACACCATTGTTGTTCAGTCATTGTGGTTCTTACGCCGTTGTCATCTAGTCACTTCGGTTCTTACACCGTTTATCAACTCATTTGTACGATCTCTTATACCGTTTGTTATTTCAGTTTGTGGTTCTTCTACCGCTGTTATTTCTTTCAGTTCTTATACCACTATAACTACTCTCGGGGTTTTACATCAATGATAATTTATTTAGCATTGGTTCTTATACCGAGGACGGTTGAATTCTCAATCCCCAACTATCCTGGTACAATTCCCTAGCAGGAATGCTTATTGGGCCTTCCCAATAAGTAACCATCTCCACAGAACCTTTTCAATAAAGGATTTTCCCCGCAAACTCACTCACCGTGAGTCATCAAAGGAATATATCAATTAGTTTGTCATCCTGAATGATTGTTATCAACTATTGAGCGGGTCTTCACCTCTCACAACTCCAGCTTATTAACCTATCCCATACAAGGGATGCGTTCCATCAAATACCCCAAGGTTTTATCAAAGGGTTACACCAGGGTTTTTCAAGGGGTTCCAACAAGGGTTTCATTAAAGAGATTTTACCAGGAGTTTCATTAGGGGTTTCATCAGAAGTATAAAGGATTTTCATCAAGGGGTTATATCAAGGGAATTTACCAAGGGATATTATCAAAGGAGTTTTATCAAAGGGGTTCAATCAAGGGGTTTTCATCAGAGCATTATCCACCAAGGGTTCACCAGGGTTTTACCAAGAAGTTTCAACAAAGTGTTATGATCAAGGGTTTTCATCATGGATTTATCAAAGGGTTTCACCCGAATTTTCTATCAAAGGGTGCCACCATAATTTTATCAAGGGATTTTATCAAAAGGGTTTTGTCAAGGGATTTTATCAAAAGGGTTTATCAGGAATGTCATCAAAAGATTCCATTAAGGGGTTCTTCCAGAATTTTACCAAGAGGTTTCATCCATAGTGCTTAGGGTATTAGTAGAGTACTACCCGATTGCAGTAAAATGATCGGATGATCATGGGAATCATATGCAAGTTTCACTCAGAAGGGTTCAAATTGATCAAAAAGGGTTTTATTAAGAGGTTTCATCAAATGTTCCATTAAGGGTTTCATTAGGGATTTCATCAGATTTTTATCAGAAGGATTTCATCAGAGTTTTATCAAAGGGTTCCACCAGGGTTTAACTATGGGTTTCACCAAGGATTTTATCAAGGGTTTCATCAAAGGATTATATCAAAAGGGGTTATATCAGAAGTTTCATCAAGGGGTTCCATCAATGGGTTTCACCAGATTTCTATCAACGGGTTTCATAAAGGGATATCATCAAAAGGGTTTTATCAAGGGTTTCATCTATGGATTATATCTGAGGTTTCATCAAATGGTTCCATTAAGGGGTCTACCAGAACTTTATCAAGGGGCTTCACCAGAGTATCACCAAAGGGGTCTCAGCTAGAGTGATTGTGGTATCACTAAAAGTCTTACCCGACTCTAGAGACATGAGCAGATGATCATAGGAATCATAGGCAAGTGTCACCCAGAGAGGATGAACCTGATCATCAGGGATTAATCAAGGGTTTCCATCAGGAATTTGTTAAAGGGTTTCATTAGGGTTTTATCATTAGGGATTCCATCAGAAGTTGTATCAGGGGTTTCATCAAGAGTTTTGCCAATGACTTTATTAGGAGTTTTATCAGGGGTTCTATCAAGATTTATCAAACAACAACCGGAGGGTCGTCAGAGTCCTACCCAATTTCGGTAACATGATCGGATGATCATAGGAATTATATACAAATTTCACCCAAATGGGCTGAAATTAATCGCCAGGGTATTACTGGGGTTCCATCAAAGGTTGGTCTGGATGCCAATAGAGCATCAAGAATTGTTCAATCCTTGCGCATTCCCATAATCCACTGACTACCTGGTCAAAATTAGGGTCCCTCTCTATATTTAATCATCTTCCACCATGATAAGATGAAGGCCCACCATCATCATCCTCTCAATTTGAAGTTGATTAAATAGGGGCAGCTGTCGTACACCAAATTTTGACCACCTTTTCATTTTCATTTCCAGTTGACACTAACACGTCCAAAGCATACCAGTCATCTGGTCAAATGACCTAAAAAGTCAAAGGGAGACCATTTTAATTTTTTAGTCCCTCTTAGGAGTTGATTTTAGTTTAGGGGTATTATTTAGATTTTTTTAATAAAAAAACATAATTTGTAGAAGCATGCTAAAAAGGTATTACTATTAATTTTTGGGAAAGTTAGTAGGGTTAGTAATCAGGATAATATGTCTTATTTATTTAAAAAAATTCAATTAATTAGGGGTAGTATTTACTTAATAAAAGTATAAATTGATGAAATTATAGAGGTTTTAATATTATTAATATAATTAACTCTCATTAACATATTAATATTACGGTTAGGGGTGACAATTGGCAGGGTTTGGACAGGGTACTATAATACTCATCCCCATACTCGCGATTTAAAAAAATCTCTGTGCCCGAGCCCATACCCGCTTGGGTGCCAAACTTAGCACCCGTACCCGTGTCCTATGGGTATGTAAGTACTCATACCCGTACCCCTGACCCGCATTCCTATTAAAAATAAATAGATCAATTATAAAATATCATATAATTTTAAGTTTTTAAAAACATTAAAAAAATTTCAAACAATTTATTGTTGAAATAAATGAATACTTATATTAAATGTGTAATGGCTTAACATTGATATACATTTTATAATTGATAGACATACATTTTTATATAACAATATATACTAAAATATATAAATAAAAATAAAAATACATAAATATATAATGTGCGGGTATGGGGCGGGTTGGGTACCAAGATGCTCATACTCGCACCTGTACCCGCTTTTTTTATGGGTAATTACCCGAACCCATGCCCGTACCCATTTTTACGGGTTTTTACCCTACCCGTTATGGGTAAATTTGCGGGTGCCCATTGGGGATGAGTCAAATTGTCATCCCTGATTATGGTTCCATTTTATTTTAACTAAATACATTGCCTCAATTGGTAAAAGAGGACTTCTAAGAAGTTAGAGCGGAGAGGTCATGTGTTTGAATCTCAACTTTCCAATTTTTTGTGCATTTTCCCCTTTTATGTGTTTTAATTATAAAAATCACAAAAAATTCAAAATTTGTATTTTTTTTATCTTTTATTAATTAACTTTCGTATTTTTAATTTATATATTTTTTAAAATTTAATTTTTTCACTTTTTTGCATTTTACTCATAAATATAGTTAAAAATTATTAAAAACAAAAAAAAATATCAAAAATGTCGAGATTCAATGTATTTTGTCAATTTTTTCAGATCTAATTTTTGATTGATTGTATTTTGTCACAGTTAATTCTTTTCTATTTATAGTGACATAATTTGTCCTATAAATAGGACTCGTTTTCTAATTATTTGGGGGGACACCAATTAGACAGAATTAGAGATAATTTCATACAGAGTCAGAGTCTCACAAACCAGGTTTTATCAAGTTCCAAACGTTGTTTTTTCTAGGGGTCTCAATTTTATTATAAAATGTTTTTAAATTTTATTTGATCTTAATTTAATTATTTTTAAACCAAATGATGATTCCCTGATGGTTTTTTCTTTTCAAAATTTATTTATTATATGCACTTAAATATATCACAATCACTACACATCTCAAATCACAGCACTCTTACGATAATTTTTTTATTAATTTTTGAAAGGGAACGTGCATCATGAATGTTGTTATTGTTCAATACCCATACATAATAGTAGTAACTTTTTGGATCAATTTGTTGCAACATATTATTCAATTTATGTACTAGATAAATTATACTTCTACTATATTATCTTTAAGCTATCTTATAATTATAAATTTGAATGATCTCCATTTTTTTCTTTGCAAAAATGTCTACTCTTCCCGTTAACAAGAAACTAACATTTACTAACAATCATCACTTACACAATTTCTACACACACAATTTCTACACAAAAACCCCTTGAGTCTTAATTTTGTACATACCATTTTTTACAAACAAAATTACACAAAGTAACACCAATTTTTTCTACTATACCGTTGCAATTCAGTAATATATAAAATGTATTTTTAGACATAATATGCATTTTAATTGTTCCAATCTAGTAATGTATAAAATGTGCTTTTTAAATATAATTTGCATTCTAATATGATTACAGTGTTTCCTGCTATAACTGTTAAGTTTTTACAGGGTTTGATTCATCATAGTTTATCCTTAATATATTTGATAAATTTTAACCCTCAAACATAATAGTACCAAAGTTACGACTGACAACAACAACAAGGGGAGATCAAAAACACAATAATAGGTCCAACAATCAAATCTGAAAGTAAGAGGACGACAATTCAAAATTGAACTCGTCGGAAAAATACGATTGAAGAGGATCACACCGCGGACCACCGCACAACCACGCGCCAGCCCTGGAATCACCACGAAACTTCCGCCACGACACAGTAGTCGGCGACTACTGCACTGCGAAATCGGCAACCATTCACTGTCATGTATGTTAGCTTTTTTCTCTTCATAAATTATGCAAGAGAGAAGCAGATACAGAACCGAAGAGAGAGGAAGGATTCCTTATATTTTTTAATTTTGACTCATTCGATTTTGACTCTATTTGTTTTACTTTTTTTTATTAGTAAGTATCTAAACAATATTATTAAATATAAAAAAAAAACAAATTCCTTTGGATGCTTATCTTAGGTAACCAAATCACAATTAATTATAGGGTACAAAATAGAGCAACACTTTTAATTTGTTAATTGACCAGTCAGATTTTTCTATTTCTTAGATTAGTCTAGGTTAGCTAGTTGTCGTATTTGTTTAAAACTATTAAAAAAATGTTCAAAAAAGATAATTAAATAATTACCTAGATAGTTATAATGAACAAAATATAATTAACATAAAGGGGTAATTTTAGAATGATTAAACATTGTGGAATTTGGGATTAATCCTTAAAAATTGGTTAATATAAATAAGAATAGTGGGATCAATTAAGGAATATAATTAGGGATAATTCATGGGATAACTTGGGGATAACATGGGATAAAATTCTAACCATTTTTAGGGATAAATTTGGGAAAGGGGATATATCACATTGCATCTTATTCAATTTATTTTCTCAATTAAATTAAATTATATTTGCAATCAAATGGGATAATAATCAAATGGATAAGAACATGGGATAAAATTTTAGGATTTTTTAAGGGATAAAATTATGGATAAAATTGGGGATAAGGGTTATGTCTAAATATTCGAGTATAATCACTAATTTATTTTTTTAAATAAATTAAATATTATATTTTTGCAACACAATTAAGGGATAAAATCAATTCAACACACTTCAAATTGTAACCCCTCTACCCTAGCGTATTGAAGCATTTTCTTAAAACCAATCACTTCTCCACCCCCGATGCGTGAGAATTTTCAATGGATAAAAACAATCAACAAGCAAACAAATATTTTTTAAGACGAACTATGGAACTTTAATCCTTCAATAAATTTGAGGGTACGTAAGCATAGAGTTGTAAGACTCTAGTGAGTATAATAATAATAAAAAAAACAATTTTTAGGGTTTCCCTTATTAAAATAATAAAACATTTTATAAATAAATAAATATTTAAGATATAATAGATAAATTAAGCAAACACCCTTAGAAACACACATTAACCCTAGAATTAAAGGATGATCCCATTGAGTACAATTGAGGTAAGGGGTGCCTAACACCTTCCCCTTACTTAACCGACTCTTGAACCTAGTCTTTTACCCTTAGTTTATAGGTTTTATCATTATTTCCCCGTTCCTTAGTGTAATACCCTAAAATTTACCCTTTCATTTTTTGGAAGCATGGGATTGTGTCTTACATTTCATTAGCATCATACTAGGTCATACTCATTGCATACTGCATTAATGACTTAGAAATCAGGGTTTGATTGACCACTCCTTAACCAGAAGGAGCCCACACAAAGCAAGACTGAGAATTGGACTTCATTTTCTATGTATACAAGTCTCAAGGGTCTCAAGGGGTCCAAGTGTCTTATTGTGGTCTACAGTTCATCAATAGAGGATTCAAAGCTCCCCGAGTATGCATCTGGATTTAATCAGAAATTAGGGTTTCATGGCTATCTGCAATAGGAAATATTTGGTTGGAAGTAAAGGGGGCTCATTCATGTCATTATTTGAGAGGCATCTTAGTCTAGGAAGACTCACATTTATCTCAGAAAGATCCATTGGCAATCAGTGCAATCAGTTCCTGATCATTTTGCCCTAAAACTAGGGTTTGGTATAAAATCAGTTTATTTCTGATTCCTTGGGTGAAACTCTTTTCCATGGCCCTCCATATGTCCACAAGGGTCTACATACAAAAAATCAGCTCTTCATTTGAGCCAGAGGTGCTTCAATTGATCAATGGAATCGGGAATCAGATAGTTTGGGAAAAGTCAACTGTAAGGCTAGAAAAGTCAACTCCTGACATTTTGAAAGTGGAATCTCAAAATTCATACCTAAGGGAGCCTACATGTGAAATTTGATCAAGGTTGGATTATGGATTCATCATTTAATCAGGAATTTAAAAAGTTACTAAATTTGGAAATAGTTGACTTTCCATTTAGGGCAAGTTTTTATTATTGTTACACCTACTTTGAGCCTATTTTCCATCAAGATGCAAGCTCCATTTGAAATTTTCTCCAACATGAAAGTTGTTCCTCTTGTTCTAAGCTTTCTAGAGATATAAAGTTTGTTTTATTTGGATTAAAATTGAGAAAGTTATGCTTGGTCAAAGTGAGACATTATTTTAGGACACTTAGAAAATTTTCTAAGTCCAAAATCTGCAAAATTTGTCAAGACTTCATGGCCAGATTTCTTGCATTTCAAGGCATCTTTTGAAAACACTTTCTTCATGACAATTGTACCTTGCCATGTCCTATTTCACACCTTTTTTTAATCATCCCATTTGGATCATTGGTTTAAGAGATGCACGCATCTAAAGTTGGCATCACGAACTGAATTTTTAGGCAGCATTTAGGCCAAACTGGCCCAGCCATTTTGCAGATGATGAGGCACGATTTCATGGTCATTTTTCACCTCTTTCCACTCATCATTTAAACTTGTGTTCAACATGAAAGATGTTAAGCTCCATGCCCTCTTCCTACTGTTTGCATTGCTTTGCCATTTGGTTACATACTCATCAAGATACAAGGTCTCAAAGTCACCCTGTTAGACGTATTTCCATGCCATGCTGCACAAACCAACCAACACACTCTTTACCTCATTTGGCCATTTGCTTTTGTTTCACTCACTTAAGTTTTGCCACAATTAGAGTTTCCTTTCACACCTCACTTTTTGCACTTTTTGCTCATGAATCCAAACCAAATATTGCAAGCCCATTAAGGACACTTTAAACCCTACATATTTAAAGCTTGGAAACCCTAATCTGAGAGGGAGAGGCTGCTACTATTTTCGAGCAAGGGTAAGGCTGGTTTTCATTTTCATTTTCCATTTCTCAAGTTTGCAGCACCATTGAAACAACACCTTCTTTCTTCCATTCCTCCAACACCAAGAGGCAGTGGACCTTGCATCCACTAGGTAAACCTTTACTTCTCCATTTCCATGGCCATATATTCATGCTCACCATCAACACTTACTATGCTTATGCTTGCTACTGTTTTTTCTTCATGTTATTACCATACCATTCCATGCTTGCTTTATGTTGTCATTAATATGCTATGCATGCTTATAAAGCCCTCAACACGAGGCATTGCTTTTAGCTTGAGTTTGTGTTGTTAAATTTCTGTGGAATCTGTGTGCATGAGGCCACCTTGTTGTCCATATTACTCTATTCTAAAGGCCACTATTTTTAATGAAACAAAGCACCATGATGATCTACTCGTTCCATACTAGAACTTTGCTTTTGATACCATGTCATTTGGTGCACTGTAGCGAGAGCATTTTGTTGTTGAAGATGAGCAAAGTTTCACTGTTCTTGTCGCGTTTTTCATTCATGCATGGGGCTAGGGCTTGGCATGGGAAGCAGTTGAGGCGTGGCTTCATGTAAGCCGCTGGATCACGCTTTCGCCTTCTAATCTCGTCCGTCTGCCCTCTTTTGGCATTTAGTGACTTAAGTTGCCACTTGACCGATCGTTGGTGTGTTACATGATTTTATATTAAATTGTTCATTTCATTTTAATGTCACGCCTGACAATTATTCATGTGGATCGGGCATGTACCAGCGCTTGCTTTTCACACACCACCCGTGTAACACCCTTCTAAAATACCCCAATAATTAATTAAAACAACAAAATATGAATCAGAGTAGATATGCAATTTCAGGGTGTCACACTTGACACTTCACACCATTCACCAAAATAACTTGTCATGCTCATTTATTAATCAAAATAAAACATTGCACAATTCGCAGCGGATAGAAATCTAACAACATGCAAACCATGTAACACATTTCATGTAAAATTGTTCAACAACCAAAAATGAAAACAAAGTAAAACATCCCGTCCCGATGTTACATATACCAGAGCATGACCCACTAAGGAACTACACTAGACTCCAAGCACTAGTTTCTACTCAATCACTGCTCGTTACCTGAAACATAGTTGTAAGGGTGAGTTCCTCAATCGATATAATAAGCATTATAAAATATCATGTAATGCTAAGTAAATTAACACATTCATCACCCTAATCATATCACACATTCAGCAACGGCAACATCAACTCATAATCATACTCAACACAAACACAAAACACACGTATAATATTGGAATACATCCATTCATATTATACGCCATACATACATTATGAAATGAGACTCCATGCATGCGGTACCGACTATTCGTGAACACATAGTTCAACCTCACCGATCAAACCCAGATACGGCTACCAAGCTCACTAGTCCCACTCATTTGAGACCTAGTGACTCCCTCACTAATTCCTCACCATGGGAATTAGCTACCACCATAAAGGCTATGCTATGCACGCTAAATCACCTAGCATGCAAACATCAACAACAATCCACAATGGACATATGCTCACACTCTAAGCCATAAACAGTCCATCCACAATTGCATACATAATAGATATATTCACAGCATTATGCATACCATCATACATCATCAGCATATTTATCACAGAATCATATCATGTCATGCCAAATAATAAATCATAGTATTAACACACTCTACTAATACCTATACTGCTCAAAACAACGGGAAATGATCCCTACTATATCATACATCAGCTAAATTACATCACTCAGCTGAAACGACCAAAACTGCACAACAACAGCTCAAAAAATCAAACTTCTGCCCATACACGTATGCCTCATGCCCATACGCGTATGGCACATTTCCTAGCCAAGCCCATACAATATGTACACATAATTCAATTCCAAAACGTACACAATATTTAAATATCAATTTTTCACTTTTCAAACAGTGTTAACCTGTTAACGCAATTGGTTAACCTGTTAACGCAAGACAGAATACAAATTTTACAGTATTTCAACAGTGTTAACCGGTTAACGCCCTGGGTTAACCTGTTAACGCAAGACAGAATGTAATTCTAACAGTATTTCAACAGTGTTAACCGGTTAACGCCCTGGGTTAACCTGTTAACGCAAGACAGAAATTAATTTTTTTAATTATCATAACAGTGTTAACCAGTTAACGCCCTGGGTTAACCGGTTAATGCAAGACAGAAAGCTGTTCCTGCGCTAACAACGAACAGAATGCAGAATTACCCGCATTTTTCGCCGTTGGAGGACTTCCGGGCCTCCGATTTCGATTCCGTAAAAAGCTACACGTCCAGAAAATTACGACTCATCCAAATATAGATTCATTCACAGTTTTAACGTAATTTATTCATCACAATTCAAGGGTATTTATCAAAACCTAATAATTCCAATTCAAGCCAATTAAGGATTTCAACCTAAAACATGTTCCTACCCATTGACCCAATCATACTAACCCATAATAATAAGGATTTCCCCCCTTACCTGAGTTAATCCGGCAAATCCTTTAACTTCAAGCTTTTCCCTTCTTCAACCCTTTTTCTCTTGCTCTTCCTTTTTGCCCTTTTTCCACTTTTTAGTTGCTTCTCTGTTTTCACGTGTAAAAACCTTTTTACTAAATGAGACTCTTTACTGATTCCAAAAATCGTTCCAATTCCAACTTTATTATTCCAATAATAATAATCCAATAATATTCCAATTATTTAATTAAATTAATAAATATACTAATAATAATATATATGAATGGTTTATCTTTTATTTTGAAAAATAATACCCTCTCATTCATATTATCATCATAATATACTATTAAACTTAAATTAAATAATTATCATATTTTATCGGGGTGTTACAACTCTCCCCCACTAAAAGAGTTTTCGTCCTCGAAAACATACCTCAAGCGAATAACTCTGGATAAGACTCCTTCATCTGACTCTCAAGTTCCCAAGTCACATTGCCACCTGCTGGTCCTCCCCAAGCTACCTTTACCAAAGCAATCTCTTTACCCCGCAACTGCTTCAACTCTCGATCCTCGATCCTCATAGGTGATGTTTCAACAGTCAGGTTATCTCTCACCTGTACATCATCTACTTGGACCACCTGCGACGGATCAGGAATGTACCTCCTCAATTGAGACACATGAAAAACCTCATGCAAATTCGCAAGTGACGGCGGTAAAGCGATACGATAGGCTACCTCCCCTATCTTCTCCAAAATCTGATAAGGACCAATAAATCGAGGTGTCAACTTCTTCGACTTCAAAGCTCGACCAACCCCAGTTATCGGAGTAACACGAAGAAACACATGATCTCCCTCTTGAAACTCAAGTGACTTCCTCCTCTTGTCGTGATAACTCTTCTGACGACTCTGAGCAATCCTCATCTTCTCCTGAATCATCTTAATCTTTTCCGTAGTTTGTTGAACAATCTCTGGTCCAACCACATCACTCTCACCGGACTCATACCAACATAAAGGTGTCTGACGTCTCCTACCATACAAAGCTTCAAACGGTGCCATACCAATGCTCGAATGAAAACTATTGTTGTAGGTAAACTCAATCAAAGGTAAATAACAATCCCAAGCACCTCCCTTTTCCAAAACACAAGCCCTCAAAAGAACCTCCAGTGACTGAATCGTCCTCTCAGTCTGACCATCAGTCTGCGGATGATATGCAGAACTCAATCTCAGCTTAGTTCCCAAAGCCCTCTGCAAACCTTCCCAGAACTTCGATGTAAATCTAGGATCTCTGTCTGAAACAATACTCGACGGAATACCATGCAAACTTACAATTTTCTCAATATACAACTCAGCTAATCTCTCTAACGGATAATCCATTCTGATCGGAATGAAATAAGCCGATTTTGTCAATCTGTCAACAATCACCCAAATAGCTTCAAAATTCTTAATTGTCCTCGGTAAACCAGAAACAAAATCCATACTGATACTATCCCACTTCCACTCTAGAATAGCCAACGGTTGCATTAGCCCAGACGGCTTCTGATGCTCAATCTTTGACTTCTGACAAGTCAAACAAGAATAAACAAAACTCGCAATTTCTCTTTTCATTCCCGGCCACCAAAATAACTTTTTCAAATCATGATACATCTTCGTAGCCCCAGGATGAATACTCAGGCCACTACGATGTCCTTCCTCAAGAATACTCTTCTTAAGTTCGGTAACATCCGGAATACACACCCGATTACCAAATTTCAAAACACCATTCTCATCAACTCTGAATTCACCACCTTGACCTTGATTCACTAGAGTCAACTTATCAACCAAAAGCACATCGGATTTCTGACCCTCTCTAATCTCATCCAGAATACCACTCGTTAACTTCAACATTCCCAATTTAACACTATTGTGAGTACTCTCACACACCAAACTCAAGTCTCTAAACTGCTCAATTAAATCCAATTCCTTAACCATTAACATAGACATATGCAATGATTTCCGACTCAATGCATCAGCCACTACGTTTGCTTTACCCGGATGGTAATTCAAACCAAAGTCATAATCCTTCAGAAACTCTAACCATCTCCTCTGTCTCATATTCAGCTCTTTCTGATCAAACAAATACTTTAAACTTTTATGGTCACTGAAAACCTCAAATCTTGACCCGTACAAGTAATGCCTCCATAACTTCAGAACAAATACCACAGTTGCCAACTCTAAATCGTGTGTCGGATAGTTCCTCTCATGAACCTTCAGTTGTCTCAAAGCATAAGCTACAACCTGCTTATTCTGCATCAAAACACACCAAACCCAACAATGAAGCATCACAGTAAACCTCAAATGGTTCCGACGGACTTGGTAATATCAGAATAGGAGCAGTAGTTAACCTTCTCTTTAACTCTTGGAAACCTTCTTCACATTTTGAGTCCCAAACAAACGCTTGCCCCTTTCTAGTCAACATCGTCAACGGTAACGCCAACTTAGAAAATCCCTCAATGAATTTCCTATAATAACCTGCAAGTCCAAGAAAACTCCTTATCTCAGAAACTGACTTCGGAGCTTCCCACTTAGATACCGCTTCTATCTTAGAAGGATCAACAGCAACACCACCTCTTGAAACCACATGACCAAGAAAACTAACCTCTTCTAACCAAAATTCACACTTGGACAGTTTAGCAAATAACTTCTTTTCTCGTAGAACTCCTAAAACCACTCTCAAATGTTCAGCATGCTCTTCTTCAGATCTCGAATACACCAAAATATCGTCAATAAACACCATAACAAACTTGTCTAGGTACGGATGGAAAATCCTATTCATATACTCCATAAATACCCCAGGCGCATTAGTCACACCAAAAGGCATTACAGAATATTCATAATGTCCATACCTTGTTCTGAAAGCAGTCTTCTGAATATCCTCAGTTTTCACACGTATCTGATGATACCCCGATCTCAAATCTATTTTGCTGAACACACTCGCACCAACCAACTGATCCATCAAATCATCAATCCTCGGAAAAGGATACCGATTCTTGATCGTCACTTTATTCAGTTGCCTGTAGTCCACACACAACCTCATCGTACCTTCTTTCTTCTTAACCAATAACACTGGTGCGCCCCACGGTGACACACTCGGACGAATAAATTTCTTATCCAACAGATCTTCCAGCTGACTCTTCAATTCAGTTAACTCAACAGCAGACATACGGTACGGAGCCATCGATATCGGCCTAGTACCAGGTACCAAATCAATCGAGAACTCAACTTCATGCTCTGGCGGTAATTCATTCACTTCTTCAGGAAACACATCAGGAAAATCACACACCACGGCTAGATCGCAAATCGCCAGTTTATCTTTAGCCTCCAAAGTCGCTAACAGCATAAACAACTCTGCCCCATCTGCTACTGCCTCATTCACCTGCCTTGCTGATAGAAACAAACTCTTTCCTTCCTCAATCTCAGGAAAGATCACAGTCTTATCAAAACAGTTGATATAAACTCGGTTAAACACCAACCAGTTCATACCCAGGATAACATCAATCTGCACTAGTGGAAGACACACGAGGTCCATCCCAAAGTCTCTACCAAAAATACTCAAAGGGCAATTTAAACAAACTGAAGTAGTAGTCACTGAACCCTTCGCAGGAGTATCAATCACCATACTCCCATGCATCTCAGATATCTCTAATTTAAGTTTCACAGCACAATCCAAAGATATAAAGGAATGAGTCGCACCTGTGTCAATAATAGCTACAAGAGGAAAGCCATTAATATAACACGTACCTCAGATCAAACGATCATCTGCAGAAGTCTCAGAACCCGATAAAGCAAAGACCTTGCCTCCCGACTGGTTCTCTTTCTTCGGCTTAGGACACTGTGGACTGATATGACCCACCTCTCCACAGTTGAAACAAGTCATAGTCTTCAACCGGCACTCTGCAGCCAAGTGACCACCTTTGCCACACTTGAAACACTTCTTCTCAGTACTGGTACACTCATGGATACGATGTCCAGCCTGACCACATCTGTAACACTTAGCAGGGGCACTGGAGTCTCCCCCACTAGGTCTCTTCATCCCACTCTGTCTCTGGAAACCTTTGCCAGCTGCATACGGCTTCCCACGATCATTCTGATTCTTGCCTTTCCTATCAACCCTTTGCTGATAGCTCTCCGCTCTGGCCTTGGTATCCTGTTCAAAAATCCTGCAACAGTCAACCAAGTCAGAAAACACTCTAATCCGCTGATACCCAATAGCCTGCTTGATCTCGGGACGTAACCCGTTCTCAAACTTCACACATTTTGAAAATTCCCCAGTAGCCTCATCATAGGGAGTGTAATACTTCGACAGCTCTGTGAACTTAGCAGCATACTCAGTAACAGACCGGTTGCCCTGCTTCAATTCTAAGAACTCTATCTCTTTCTTTCCTCTGACATCCTCTGGAAAGTACTTCCTCAGGAATCTCTCTCTGAACACCGCCCAAGTGATCTCAGCACTCCCAGCAGCTTCCAACTCAGTGCGGGCAGCAACCCACCAATCATCTGCTTCCTCTGACAGCATATGCGTACCGAACCTGATCTTCTGGTTATCGGCACACTCAGTCACTCGGAAGATCCTCTCGATCTCCTTCAACCACTTCTGAGCACCATCTGGATCGTATGCTCCCTTGAACATTGGAGGATTGTTCTTCTGGAACTCACTCAGTTGACGAGCAGCTCCCAATCCCACAACATTCGGATTCCCTCCAAGTACTCCAGCTAGCATACCCAGAGCCTCAGCAATCGCAGCATCGTCTCTACCTCTTCCAGCCATCTCTATTCTGAAAACCCAACAAGCTAAAACAATAAGTACTGATAAGGTTAAACAACACCTATCACATACAGGGAAACAGAATAATTACGACTCGACTCGACCGACTATGCTCTGATACCACTAATGTAACACCCTTCTAAAATACCCCAATAATTAATTAAAACAACAAAATATGAATCAGAGTAGATATGCAATTTCAGGGTGTCACACTTGACACTTCACACCATTCACCAAAATAACTTGTCATGCTCATTTATTAATCAAAATAAAACATTGCACAATTCGCAGCGGATAGAAATCTAACAACATGCAAACCATGTAACACATTTCATGTAAAATTGTTCAACAACCAAAAATGAAAACAAAGTAAAACATCCCGTCCCGATGTTACATATACCAGAGCATGACCCACTAAGGAACTACACTAGACTCCAAGCACTAGTTTCTACTCAATCACTGCTCGTTACCTGAAACATAGTTGTAAGGGTGAGTTCCTCAATCGATATAATAAGCATTATAAAATATCATGTAATGCTAAGTAAATTAACATATTCATCACCCTAATCATATCACACATTCAGCAACGGCAACATCAACTCATAATCATACTCAACACAAACACAAAACACACGTATAATATTGGAATACATCCATTCATATTATACGCCATACATACATTATGAAATGAGACTCCATGTATGCGGTACCGACTATTCGTGAACACATAGTTCAACCTCACCGATCAAACCCAGATACAGCTACCAAGCTCACTAGTCCCACTCATTTGAGACCTAGTGACTCCCTCACTAATTCCTCACCATGGGAATTAGCTACCACCATAAAGGCTATGCTATGCACGCTAAATCACCTAGCATGCAAACATCAACAACAATCCACAATGGACATATGCTCACACTCTAAGCCATAAACAGTCCATCCACAATTGCATACATAATAGATATATTCACAGCATTATGCATACCATCATACATCATCAGCATATTTATCACAGAATCATATCATGTCATGCCAAATAATAAATCACAGTATTAGCACACTCTACTAATACCTATACTGCTCAAAACAACGGGAAATGATCCCTACTATATCATACATCAGCTAAATTACATCACTCAGCTGAAACGACCAAAACTGCACAACAACAGCTCAGAAAATCAAACTTCTGCCCATACACGTATGCCTCATGCCCATACGCGTATGACACATTTCCTAGCCAAGCCCATACAATATGTACACATAATTCAATTCCAAAACGTACACAATATTTAAATATCAATTTTTCACTTTTCAAACAGTGTTAACCTGTTAACGCAATTGGTTAACCTGTTAACGCAAGACAGAATACAAATTTTACAGTATTTCAACAGTGTTAACCGGTTAACGCCCTGGGTTAACCTGTTAACGCAAGACAGAATGCAATTCTAACAGTATTTCAACAGTGTTAACCGGTTAACGCCCTGGGTTAACCTGTTAACGCAAGACAGAAATTAATTTTTTTAATTATCATAACAGTGTTAACCGGTTAACGCCCTGGGTTAACTGTAACACCCCGATAAAAATAAGATAATTATTTAATTTAAGTTAATATTATATTTATTAATTTAATTAGGTAATTGGAATTATTGGATTATTATTATTATTATTATTGGAATAATAATTATTGGAAAATATATATAAGTTGGAAATAAGAAAAAGAGTCCCATTTGGTAAAGAAAGGGTTTCACGTGAAAAGCAGAGAAGCGGCTGAAAAGAGGAAAAGGGCAAAGAGACAGAGCAAGAGGAAGAAGGTTGGAGAAGAGAAGAGCTTGAAGCTTAAAGATTCGCCGGATTAACTCAGGTAAGGGGGGTTTATCGTTGTTTAATGGGTATTATGGGTTAACATGTAATGGGTAGTGATAAACCGTTGAATTGACCCTAATTGGGATGTTGGATGCTGAAAAATTGTGTTGGATAAGTTGTGTTAAAGCTGTAATTGAATCTGTATTTGTGAGAGTTGTGATTTCCCGAACGTATAGCTTTTTACGGAATCGGAATCGGAGGTCCGGAAGTCCTCCAACGGCGGAAAATGCGGAGAATTCTGCATTCTGCTTCGTGTTAGCGCAGGAACAGCTTTCTGTCTTGCGTTAACCGATTAACCCAGGGTGTTAACCGGTTAACACTGTTAGGAATTGTGAGGTACTGCTGTTTTGCTTGCGTTAACCGGTTAACCCAGGGCGTTAACCGGTTAACACTGTTGTGTGTTGTGAGGATTGTTGTTCTGTCTGCGTTAACCGGTTAACCTAGGGCGTTAACCGGTTAACACTGTTAAAATTTGCCAGGAAGCGTGTTCTGTGTTGCGTTAACCGGTTAACCCAGGGCGTTAATCGGTTAACACTGTTGGAAAAGTGAAAAATTTAATATTTGAATAATGTGTGCATAATTGGTGTTTGGCCTATATTGGCGTATGATGTAATAGGGATTAATTCCCGCTGTTTTGAGCAGTATAGGTATTAGTGGAGGGTGCTAATACTGTGATTAATTATTTGACATGATATGATGTTTTGATACATGTGTTGATGAATGTATGATGGTATGCATAATGCTGTGAATGTATATGTTATGTATGCAATTGTGAATGGACTGTTTATGGCTTAGAGTGTGAGCATATGTCCATTGTGGATTATTGTTGATGATTTTGCATTGCTAGGTGATTTAGCATGCATATTGTGGTCTTTATGGTGGTAGCTAATTCCCATAGTGAGGAATTAGTGAGTTAGTCATTATGGACTGTTGTTGATGTTTGCATGCTAGGTGAATTAGCGTGCATAGCATGGCCTTGGGTGGTAGCTAATTCCCGTGGTGAGGAATTAGTGAGTGAGTCACTAGGTCTCAAATGAGTGGGACTAGTGGGCTTGGTAGCCGTATCTGGATTTGATCGGTGAGGTGAACTATATGTTCACGAATAGTCGGTACCGCATGCATGGAGTCTCATTGCATAATGTATATATGACGTATAATATGAATGGATGTATTCCAATATTATACGTGTGTTTGTGTTGGCATTGGGTATGAGTATGAATTGTGTTGGTATTGAGTATGTCATTTGAGTTGATGTGCCGTTACCGAATGTGTGATATGTTTAGGGTGATTAATGTGTTAAATTACTTAACATGACATGATATTTTATAATGCTTATTATATCGATTGAGGAACTCACCCTTACAACTATTTTTCAGGTAACGAGCAGTGACTGAGTAGAAGCTAGTGCTTGGAGTCTAGTGTAGTCTCCTTAGTGGGTCATGCTCTGATAGATGTAACATCGGGACGGGATGTTTTACCTTGTTGAATAATTTTACATGTAATGTGTTACATGTTTCGCATGATTGATTTGATTTCTATCCGCTGCGTATTGTGCAAATGTTTTATGTTTTGAATTAATAAAAGAGCATGACAGTTATTATGGTGAATGGTGTGAAGTGTTTGTGTGACACCCTTAATTGCATATTTACTCTGATTGATATATTGTTATTTTAATTAAATATTTGGGGTATTTTAGAAGGGTGTTACATTAACCGGTTAACGCAAGACAGAAAGCTGTTCCTGCGCTAACAACGAACAGAATGCAGAATTACCCGCATTTTTCGCCGTTGGAGGACTTCCGGACCTCCGATTTCGATTCCGTAAAAAGCTACACGTCCAGAAAGTTACGACTCATCCAAATATAGATTCATTCACAGTTTTAACGTAATTTATTCATCACAATTCAAGGGTATTTATCAAAACCTAATAATTCCAATTCAAGCCAATTAAGGATTTCAACCTAAAACATGTTCCTACCCATTGACCCAATCATACTAACCCATAATAATAAGGATTTCCCCCCTTACCTAAGTTAATCCGGCAAATCCTTTAACTTCAAGCTTTTCCCTTCTTCAACCCTTTTTCTCTTGCTCTTCCTTTTTGCCCTTTTTCCACTTTTTAGTCGCTTCTCTGTTTTCACGTGTAAAAACCTTTTTACTAAATGGGACTCTTTACTGATTCCAAAAATCGTTCCAATTCCAACTTTATTATTCCAATAATAATAATCCAATAATATTCCAATTATTTAATTAAATTAATAAATATACTAATAATAATATATATGAATGGTTTATCTTTTATTTTGAAAAATAATACCCTCTCATTCATATTATCATCATAATATACTATTAAACTTAAATTAAATAATTATCATATTTTATCGGGGTGTTACAACCCGCCTGGCCCATTACTATTATACCATCCTATTTTCATTTCCTTTTTTTAATTCACTTTTATTTTTCTGTTTTGTTTTTTAACTAATAAAAATATTTTATTTGTTCATAAAAATATCAAAAAATATTTTTTACTTTCCTTATTGTCTTATTTAATTTATTTTACTTTTTATTTTCGTTTTTATTTAATCCTAATATTTTATTTTAATTGTTTATTCTGCATGGTTCATTTTGACACACATTTTTCATTAATTTTATTTTCATGACTTAGAATTATTTTTAACTTCTGATTTTTGGGATGAGGGTTGACCAATATCTCATGGTCAACCTGACATTTTATTGGAATTTTATTTCCCATTTTTAATTTATTTTGGATTTAGTTTTGACCTAGTTTGCTTGGTTGACTTTTCATTTGACTTCTGTTTTATTTCAATTAATTTATACACTAATTCTCATTATTTTTGAAATCTTTTGGGGGGATGATGATGTCCTGACCCCACCTTAGTTAGTTTAATTTTTCATAATTTTCTTGATTAATTTACTATTTATTCCATATTTTTCAAGTTGACTTGACTTTTCAGTTGACTTTTCTATGATTGATGTTTGACTTAGGGATTGCTTATGACAATTGAAGAGATATTTTGATCCTACCTTGTTCATCTCATATGTCATGTATTAGAGGCCTTTCATCTTTATTTTAATTGATCCTTGCAGCATTTCCCGATTAAATTATTCAGTGATCCTTTGTGTGCATAGTTTCATCTGTCTGATTCATCTAATAATTGCTATACTTGTTTCTTTCATCCATACTTCTATTGTTTGATTGTTTAACATGTTTATACTTCTCATGCATTGTATAATGCTGCATTCATTTCATTCTTTGATTATTTGATTTGATCATATACCTGTTTGTTTATCTTATTGATTGATAACTGTTGCCTACTTGTATGGTGTATGAGGCATATATTATTATTGTTTGATTGCCATGAACAATCCCCATTCATAACAAATGTACCCCTCTCCCATGAATTATATAATGTTTATTCTTTCATTCTTTATTCATCCGTTAATACAAGAACTAAAACGAACATCCGATAACCATTTCAAAACAAGATCAAAACCTTGATCCAACGTCGAGTAATCATTTTCAAAACTTAACAGAACCAACATGTATTCATCCATCCTTTTGTAAGTCGATTGCTTCATGCATCGCCATTTCTCTTGTAAGTCGATTGCTTCAGGCATCGCCATCTACCTGTAAGTCGATTGCTTCTAGCATCGCCATCTACCCTTATCCTTGGTTCCCCTCTTTGCTCCATCTGTCGATTCTTGTTCCGTTTAGGTAGCACCCATTAGGTAGAACCCTTTGTATGATAACATAGGTAGAATTCCCTTTTTTCTTTTGTATGATAACATAGGTAGAATTCCCTTATTCCTTGCATGCTAACATTAGGTAGATGTTCCCATTTGTAAATCCTAACACTTAGGTCCACATTGCATGACAACTCTAGGGCAGAGCTTCCCCATTTTTAGACCTTTTGTGCGTCTCCGATCCTGTGGCATGTCAATTCATTCTATTGCAAAGAGGTAACTGCCTAAGGCTCGATTCAGCGAGCTGCGACACCTGCTGCTAGGACGTTGAACACATTGCCCACTCTCCTTTGACACAACTGGTGTCCTCCTTTGTAAGTCCATGTTCAGATGGCAATCCTCAACCCCTAGTTAGCTGAACTATGGCAACTCTGATTCTCATTCCAGATGAGATACGTAGGCATAAGACGCGATGTCTTAGCGAGCACACTTCCTTTTCACCCATAGGTAGCTGAGCTACAAAGACTCTAATTCTCATGTTCAGATGAGATACGTATGCAGTGGATGCGACATCCGTGCGAGTCATTTTCTTTTGACCTTTTCTTTTATTAAATATTACATTAGATAAACACACACTCTTTAGATAAGAACAACAAGAGTGGATCCCGTAGAGTACTACGGATGCGTAGGTGTGCTAATACCTTCCCTTCGCATAATCGACTCCCGAACCCAAGATTTGGTTGCGAGACCTTGTCTTTTCCTTTCCTTTTCCTCAGGTTTTCTTCAAGCGTTTCCTTTCCCTCCTTTGGGATGAACAACGCACGGTGGCGACTCTTCTGTCATTTTCTCTTTTCGCAGGTTGCAACAGTTGGCGACTCTGCTGGGGACAACTGGTTTCCTTATGCGAGTCCCTCCTAGCTTTTGTAGTTTCTTATTTGTTGGGTGTTTATTATTTTGTACAGTTATTTATTTTTCAGCATTTACCTGCTTTACCTTATTGCATTATGTACATGATTGTTGTATCTGTGGGTTCTGTGGGTTGTTTGTTTGTTGGGGTGGGATGTTCTATGAGAGATAAGCCCACTACCCAGGCTTGAGCGTACACACAGGTTTTAGAGTGGATAATCATGAGGCTTGCGTGGCATGTTACTACGTTAAGTCGTTCATGAGACCCACATCCAGACGAGGTTTCTTTTGGATATATTATGTCCTATGGGTGTTCCATAACGACAGATGTTCCTCTAGAAATCGTCGACTCTGGTGACCATTTCTCGAGAACTCAATCGAGGCCTCTCCTCCGAGACGTGATTATGTTAGCTCCGGTGGGCGCATTCTCGCTGCTCAATCCGAGGACCCCGAGACTGAGAACTTGCTTTAGGATATCCTGTTGAGGGGAGTCAGTGGAGGTCTTTTGTCTCGTAATAATGTCAAACCTTCAGTGGTAAACGTATTATTCTCGACTGAAGGGCTAAAGCTGATGAACTTCTGTTCTTAGAACCTACCAGTGAGGGGCGGGCTAAATTCAGGAAACCTTAACCTTCAACCAACCCGGTTTTCTGGAGCAGAGCTTTGATCTCGTATTATATTCCTCAGTGGGTTTCTCTTTAGACAGTGCAACCTGACATTTGTTCAAGAAGATACAACAGTCTTGATTTTCATGTCACTGCATTGCATCACATCATTTTGCATTCACATCATTCAACACATGTTTATCTATTCCTAGGGGCTGATATCTTCTTCTTGATTCTAGTCAGGGTTTTTCTTACACTTTTTATCTGACGAGAGACTGGAATTAAGGGGTTAGAATACCTTTTGGAATTGATAAATATGTCATTGCATTTGCATATCCATAGCATGTCTTGCATAACAGGTACCGCCGCGGTGTTCTCATTTTGTTGGGTGTTCCATTAGCAGGATAGCTGATTTAGGCATTCACCGGTACGGTACCCGCAGAAATTAGCAGAGAGCAATGGAGGGCCTACAAGCAGAACTCGCCGAGATGAGGATCCACATGACTCAGTTTATGGATGTGGTTTAGGGGGTGGCTCAAGGACAGCAGGAGCTTAGACAGATGATACAGTGGAATCCTTCCACTACTCAACCAGAGACAGTAACTGATCCTCCAGTCGGAGAAGTTAACGGACCCAATGGACCGGGGCCTGTCCCGATCCCACGTGCCAACCCTGATCAACAACCCATTCATGATGATCAGGAGGATTAGTTCACCTTGGTGCAGGAGGACTTTGGCATGGGCCATGGCATGGACCCCATGTTTAGAAGATTGGAGGAGAGGCTGAAGGTTGTAGAAGGACATAATACTATGGGGGTCGATGTTGCTGACTTGGGGCTGGTCCCAGGTGTGAGGGTGCCACCAAAATTCAAGGTTCCGATATTTGACAAATACAATGGCAACTCTTGCCCAAAGACTCATGTGCAAGCCTACTTGCATAAGATGGTTGCATACTCCGATGATGAGAAGCTATTTATGTACTTCTTCCAGGACAACCTAGTTGGGGCATCCCTGGAATGGTATATGAGGCTGGACATAGCCCACATCCACTGCTGGAGGGACTTGGCTGAGGCCTTTGTAAAGCAGTATCAGTACAACGCGGACATGGCGCCTGACAGAACCCAACTTCAGAATATGTCTCTCAAAAGCAATGAATGCTTCAGGGAATATGCTCAACGCTGGAGAGAGACAGCTTCCCGTGTTCAACCTCCTATGTTGGAGAAGGAAATGGCCAACATGTTCATGAATACGCTGCCCGGATCTTACTTGGAGCGTCTGGTGGGTTGCAACGCCTCCAACTTTGCTGATGTAGTCTCTACCGGTGAGAGGGTGGAGAACTACTTGAAGACGTGCAAGATCCAGAATGGAGTTGGATCTTCATCAGGGGTGAAAAAGTCGTTCATTCAGGGACATAAAAGGAGAGAAGGGGATGTTAATTCTTTGTCTTCATATCAAAGCAGGGGTATCAGAAGAAACAACTTTCATACTTATCATCAGCAACCTTATGTTGCAGCTGTGACCATTCCGGCTGCAGCACCGGTACAACAACAACAACTACAACGTCAACCAACTCAGTACCAACAACAGCAGTAGGGTAACATGCCCGCATATCAACAGAGGCAAAAGGCGATGGACAGGCGTTTCGACATTCTTCCAATGCCGTACGCTCAGTTGCTTCCTAGCCTTCAACAATTACAACTTGTGCAATTACGCACTCTGGCTCCTCCTGTTGGCAGACTTCCAGTGGGTTATGACGCCAACGCTAGGTGTAACTTCCACTCTGGGGCACCTGGCCATAATATTGAGAACTGCAAAGCTTTTAAGCACGTAGTTCAGGACCTCATAGACTCAAAGGCCATCAACTTTGCGCCGGCTCCTAATGTCGTCAACAATCCCATGCCGCGGCATGGTGGTGCAACTTTTAATATGGTGGAAGGAGAAGCCAGATCCGTCAAGGATATGTTGAAGTTGAAGACTCTGCTGTTAGAGATTAAAGACTACTTGCTGAAGGCCGATGTTTTCCCCGGTTGTAGGAACGGTTGTTTGGGTTGTACTACACAGAGCAAATGTTGTTTGAAGCTGCAGCAAGGTATCCAGGCCTTGCTCGACAATGGTATCCTCCAGGCTGAAGACCTATCTGCCCAAGAATCCGTTGAAGGGGTTGTTGAAGAGGTGTTTGAGGATGTTGTTGAAGAATTTACGAATGTTGTTTCTGATGATGTGGTAATTCCTGATGATGTTGTTGCTGATATCCCAAACAATGTGTTTAATTCTGATGTATCTGTTGAACTTGATTCCGACGTTTCGGATGTTTATATTTCAATGAATGAGATTTCTGAGTACGTCTGTGATGTTGCTACTATCACCATTTTCTATCCAACTGCTCAGATCAGTGTGCCAGAAGTGCAACCGGTGCCACCAGTGCGACCATCCACTATGACCATCACTACCCCTGGCCCTTTACCTTTCACCAGCGAAAAGGCCATTCCTTGGCATTATGGGGGGAGTGTATACATGCACGATCATGGAGTGGAGCAGCCACTGAAAATAGAGGAGAAGTTTGAATCTGATGTTGAGATAAAAGATCCCGCAGTGGACAATGTTGGTGGAATCGGGCGATTCACCAGGAGTGGTAGACTGTTCTCACCACCGGTTAACCCAAGCTGATAGTGCTGACGCCGCGGCGAAAGCCAAAGGCAAACAAGCTGTGAATGAGGGTACCTCTGCACCACAGGCTGGCTCAGAGCCTACTTTCACGAAGGATGTGGACGAGCTCTTGAGGATCATAAAGAAAAGCGACTACAAGGTAGTCGATCAGTTAATTCAGACGCCATCCAAGATATCTATTCTCTCACTCCTGTTGTGTTCGGAGGCACACAGGGAGGCACTGCTGAAAGTTCTTAATGTTGCATATGTGCCTCAGGAGATTTCAGTGAACCAACTAGAAGGGATCGTTGCAAATGTTCATACAAGCAATGGGTTGGGCTTTACTGACTCTGACTTGACACCAGCTGGACGCAATCATAACAAGGCTTTGCACATCTCAATGGAATGCAAAGACACTGTGTTATCTCATGTTCTGGTAGATACATGTTCCTCTCTCAATATGTTGCCCAAGAGATCCCTGTCAAGGTTAGAAGTAGAAGGTTTGGTCTTGAAGCCTTCCGATCTTGTTGTGAGAGCTTTTAATGGTTCTAAGAGGTCGGTGTTCGGAGAGGTAGAATTGCCTATTCATATTGGATCACAAACTTTCAACACCGTCTTCTATGTGATGGATATCAGTCCCTCATACAGTTGCCTGCTGGGTCGTCCTTGGATCCACAATGATGGGGCAATCTCCTCAACTTTGCATCAGAAGATCAAGTTCCCGGTCAACGGAAGGAATATCACTGTCTGTGGTGAGGAGGACATTCTGGTCAGTAACCTGTCTACATTCAAGTATGTAGAAGTAGAAGGTGAAACTCAGGAGACCCTGTGTCAGGCTTTTGAGGCAGTTCAAGTCAAGGATGCAACTCCGATGGAAGAAGTTAAAGCGGGTGCCTCTATCTCGTCCTTCAAGCAGGCACAGGCCTTGGTAGATTCAGGCGTTGCTCCCGGTTGGGGACGTTTGTTGGAGTTACCGATGAAGGAAGACAAGTTCAGGATTGGGTATCAGCCAGCTCTGACTTTTACAACTTCAACACCTCAGACTCGTCAGGGGCCGATTACTTTCTCTAGTGCTGGCATCATTCAGTATGGTCAGATCTCTGCAATCGACGAAGAAGATGGGGATAGTGATTGCGACATCGACAATTGGGTGCGTCCGAGGATCCCGGGTGAAGTCATCAACAATTGGTCTTCTGAGGAGATTATCCAAGTCACTCTTCTTGAGGAGTAATTTTTCTTGTTTGTTCATGCATGTCCAAGTCTTACGTTCCGCCCAGGGCGCAATGACTCATTGTAGGGCTCATCTATGTGGATACCTGCATTTTTTATCATAAATAAAGGACGTCTTTTTGCATTCAAAAATTTTGTTCACTGTCTTTTTATTTTTGCAGTTTTCAAAAACCAAAAATCAAAAAAAATATTTGGCAATGTTTGTTTAGTTTTCACTTTTTCACACTCACAAGCACATACCATCACTCATGCAGATGCACGTCACCGGATCCTATCGATAACGGTTCTGCTATGGCTCGCTTCGACTTCGAAAATCCAATCTTTCAAGCTGAAGAAGAGGGTGATGAAGACTGTGAACTCCCTGAAGAACTTGCCAGGTTATTAAAGTAGGAGGAAAGGATCATTCAACCGCATCAAGAGTCTACTGAAGTGATTAATCTCGGCACCGAGGACGTCAAGAAAGAAATCAAGATAGGGGCTGCTTTGGAAGATGATGTGAAGAAGGGGCTGATTGAACTGCTGCAAAAGTATGTTGACGTTTTTGCTTGGTCTTATCAGGACATGACAGGGCTTGACACATACATTGTGGTACACCGTTTGCCTCTCAAAGAGGATTGTCCTCCGGTCAAGCAGAAGCTCAGAAGAACAAGACCAGAGATGGTTGTCAAGATAAAGGAAGAGGTGCAAAAGCAGTTGGATGCATAATTTCTAGCAGTTACCAATTATCCGTCATGGGTTGCAAACATCGTTCCAGTACCTAAGAAGGATGGAAAGGTGCGGATGTGTGTTGACTACCGTGATCTGAACAGAGCCAATCCTAAAGATAATTTCCCATTACCTCACATCGATGTTTTGGTGGATAACACGGCTCAGTTCTCGGTATTCTCCTTCATGGATGGCTTTTCTGGCTATAATCAAATCAAGATGGCACCAGAAGACATGGAGAAGACAACTTTCATAACCCCATGGGGCACCTTCTGCTACAAGGTGATGTCGTTTGGTCTAAAAAACGTTGGGGCAACATATCAACGAGCTATGGTAACTCTTTTCCATGATATGATTCATCATGAAATCGAGGTTTATGTTGACGATATGATTGCCAAATCTCAGACAGAAGAAGGACATTTGGTGAATCTGCGGAAACTGTTTGAGCGTTTAAGGAAATTCAAGCTGAGGCTTAATCCGAACAAGTGTACTTTCGGGGTGAGATCTGGAAAGCTGCTGGGTTTTATTGTTAGTGGAAAAGGGATTGAGGTGGATCCGGACAAAGTGAAAGCGATATAGGAAATGCCTGAGCCAAGAACAGAGAAACAAGTCTGTGGTTTCTTAGGGAGGTTGAACTACATTGCAAGGTTCATCTCTCACCTAACAACCACGTGTGAGCCAATTTTTAAGTTGTTGAGAAAAGATCAGGCTATCAGGTGGAATGATGATTGTCAAAGGGCTTTCGAGAAGATAAAAGAGTATTTGCAGAATCCTCATATCCTTATGCCTCCAGTCCCAGGGATACCACTGATTATGTACTTGACGGTACTCGACAATTCCGTGGGTTGTATTCTCGGTAAACACAACGAGACAGGTAGGAAAGAACATGCCATCTACTACCTGAGTAAAAAAATCACAGATTGCGAGTCGAGATACTCAATGCTTGAGAAGACATGTTGTGCACTTGTATGGGCTGCTAAGCGATTGAGACAATACATGCTGCCTCACACAACCTTACTGATCTCCAAGATGGACCCAGTCAAATACATATTCGAGAAGCCAACTCTCACCGGAAGGGTTGCTCGTTGGCAAATGGTACTGACAGAGTACGACATCCAGTATACATCCCAGAAATCCATCAAAGGGAGTATTCTGTCAGACTATCTTGCTCAGCAGCCGATTGAAGACTATGAGCCGATGAAGTTTGATTTTCCTGATGAAGACATCATGTTCCTCAAGATGAAAGACTGTGAAGAGCCAGTTGTTGAGGAGGGACCTGATCCAGATGAAAAGTGAACTCTAATGTTTGATGGGGCCGTCAATGCCAAAGGAAGTGGAATTGGTGCTGTCATTACCACTCCGAAAGGTGCCCACATGCCTTTCACCGCTCGCCTGACTTTCAAGTGCACCAATAACGAAGCTGAATATGAGGCATGTATCTTGGGAATCGAGCAAGCCATTGATTTAAGAATCAAGACTTTGGACATCTTCGGAGATTCAACTCTAGTGATCAATCAAGTGAACGGTGATTGGAATACTCTCTAGCCTAACCTGGTCCCATACAGAGATTACACGAGAAGACTGTTGACTTTCTTCACAACAGTAAAGTTGTATCATATACCCCGTGATAAGAACCAGATGGCGGATGCTCTTGCTACTCTATCCTCCATGATCAAGGTGATTCGGTGGAATCATGCTCCCAGGATCGATGTTATGCGCCTTGATAGGGTTGCGTATGTGTTTGCTGCTGAACTGGTAGTTGATGACAAGCCCTGGTATCACGACATCAAATGCTTTCTGAAGAATCAAGAGTACCCTGCAGGGGCATCCAACAATGATAGAAAGACTTTGAGAAGATTGGCAGGCAGTTTCTTCTTGAACAAAGACGATGTGATGTATAAGAGGAACTTCGACATGGTTTTGCTCAGATGCGTGGATAGACACGAAGCGGACATGTTAATGCAAGAAGTTCATGAAGGCTCCTTCGGTACTCATGCCGGCGGACATGCAATGGCTAAGAAGTTGTTGAGAGCGGGTTATTACTGGATGACCATGGAATCTGATTGTTTCAAATATGCTCGGAAGTGTCATAAATGCCAGATTTATGCTGATAAGGTGCATGTGCCGCCAAATCCTCTGAATGTGATGTCTTCGCCGTGGCCGTTTGCTATGTGGGGCATTGATATGATTGGAAAGATTGAGCCGATTGCTTCCAATGGGCATCGCTTCATCCTTGTTGCCATAGACTATTTCACCAAGTGGTTCGAAGCAACGTTATTTGCAAAGGTCACCAGACATGTGGTTGGCCGATTCATTAAGAAAGAGATCATTTTTCGTTATGGGATTCCTGAAAGAATCATTAATGATAATGGTTCTAATCTCAACAACAAGATGATGAAGGAGTTGTGCAAGAACTTCAACATTCAACATCACAATTCTTCCCCTTATCGTCCTAAAATGAACGGTGCTGTTGAGGCAGCAAATAAGAACTAAAGAAGATTGTGCAGAAGATGGTCGTTACATACAGAGATTGGCATGAGATGCTACCCTTCGCCTTGCATGGGTACCGTACTTCAATACGTACATCGACCAGGGCAACCCCTTACTCCCTTGTGTATGGTATGGAAGCAGTCCTACCTGTTGAAGTGGAGATTCCTTCTCTAAGAGTCATGTTGGATGTCAAGTTAGACGAAGCTGAATGGATTCGAACAAGGTTCAATGAGTTGAGTCTTATCAAAGAGAAGCGAATGGCAGCCATTTGTCATGGGCAGTTGTATCAGAGTCGGATGAAGAGGGCCTTTGATCAGAAAGTGCGTCCTCGGTGTTTCCAAGTCGGAGATTTAGTGTTGAAAAGGATCCTTCCTCCTCAGACAGATCACAGGGGCAAACGGACTCCTAACTATGAGGGACCATATATTGTCACCAAGATTTTTGATGGTGGAGCATTAATGCTTGCAACTATGGATGGTGAAGACTTCACTTCCCCTGTGAACTCAGACGCAGTTAAAAAATACTTTGCATAAAGTAGACCCGCTGGACAGTAAAAAGAATAGTCCAGGCAAAAATGGGCATCCCGACGAACCAAGAAAATAAAAAAGGTTCGGGCAAAAGTTAGGGATTAAAAATGAAAAGATTGTACACCCGGTAAGTTGAAAACCTGAAAAGGCAACTTAGGCAAAAATGGGTATCCTAGTGGATTGAAAACCCGAAAGGGCGATCCAGACAAAAGTTAGGATTAAGCGAATGACTGCGTTCTGAGTAGTTCTGAATCTCATCTCGTGTTGATAATTGGAAACAATCCAATCACCTTTTCCAGAAAGCTGATCATTTGGAGGATCTTGAAGACGAGCGAGTCATAGCAGGATTGGAACCCGATAGAAATCTATTTCACATTGCCATTAGATTAATTTCTATTTTTATCTTTTGTGCGATTTCCTCTTTCCAGGGATTGCTTCCTGATGTAAATGCCTATTCAGAGGCCATTCAATCAATAAAATCATGTTATCCAGTACATCACTGTGTTCATTTTTCATTTTTACTGTTTTGTTTGCAAAAATGACGTCTGAATTTTTGATAAACATTGCATCATGAAACATAAGAGCTTTACAGGTACATGCTTGATAAACATTTAAAATTGCCGTAAATTTTAAGTGCTTTGGATCGTCTATTCAGAACAGGTACACTTGGGGCATTTCCTTAAAGTTCCCAGCAGATGATCGCGATCGTTTTGCTTCAACAGTTGGTACTTGGTATCTTATCCCTGCAGAGTTGGTCCAAGCATTGGATTCTTCAATCCCCATCAGTTTTCTCACTACTGTGCTCCCCCAAGCGGTTGTTTCAGATTATACACTCCCTAGTAGAGTTGACAGTGCCAGAATGCATATCCCCAACGAAGTTGACAGTGCCAAACTATATCTTTCCAGCAGAAGCGGCTACTCCTCAGAGTTCGATGCCAGATCGATGATCTCGACGCCAGATCCGTGGTCTCTTTCCCTGAAGCAGAATCTCGGTACCGTATCGGTGTTTGCTTCCCCTGCTGAGTCGTCTCTCTCGCAGATTTTGGTTGCCAAAACCACCGTCGCTTTCCTCAGCAGCAAGCTTTCAGTGCCGTTCTCTCCCCAATCAGAGTCTCGGTATTATGTGGCGGGTCATTTCCCCACAACGTTCATTGTGCTGTGTATTTCCAACAACATTGTCTGGGTCAAAAAGATTGTGATCATTTCCCCAGCAGAATTCCTTGTCTCGGCTTGGCATTCTCCCCAGTATTTCACATCCCTGCATGTAGAATCATATTGCATTACATCCTCCCAAATTGCGTATCATTTCCATTTTCAGGGAGCATTACGCCATCGAAAAATTCAAACATGCGCATGTAAAGCATAAAACATTCTCGGTATCCCAAGTGATAAGTCAGAAGTTGTTTCCAGTGCTCAGACTAAAGATTGTTCATGACTTATTATCCCCAGCATAGGTCATTGGCCCACGTGCCGCCTCAATTATCATTTTCCCTATTTCTGTCGATGCTGACAGGCATGAAAAGTTTTCCGGTATTCAGACCAAAGTGGCATTCAGGCTAATTTTCCGATGTTCAGATCGAAGAAGTTTCCGACGTTCAGGTCGATGCAACTTGTGGCATTCAAGCCAGTTTTTCCCGGTGTTCAGACCGAAGTGGCATTCAGGGCAATTTCCCGATATTCAGATCGAAGAAGTTTCCGACGTTCAGGTCGATGCAACTTGTGGCATTCAAGCCAATTTTTCCGGTATTCAGACCGAAGTGGCATTCAGGCCAGTTTTCCGGTATTCAGACCGAAGTGGCGTTCAGGCCAGTTTCCGGTATTCAGACCGAAGTGGCATTCAGGCCAATTTTCCGATGTTCAGATCGAAGAAGTTCCCGACGTTCAGGTCGACGCAACTTGTGGCATTCAGACCAGTCCCTGGTATTCAGACCGAAGTGGCATTCAGGCCAGTTTTCCGGTATTCAGACCGAAGTGGCATTCAGGCCAATCTTCCGATGTTCAGATCGAAGAAGTTTCCGACGTTCAGGTCGATGCAACTTGTGGCATTCAGGCCAATTTCCAGTATTCAGACCGAAGTGGCATTCAGGCTAGTTTTTCCGGTATTCAGACCGAAGTGGCATTCAGGCCAGTTTCCCGGTGTTCAGACTGATGTTGATAATCTCGTATCTTCCGTTGCTCAGATCGAAGTCATTCCCAGTATTCAGACTGATGAGCGGCACTCAGGTCATGGTTATCTCTGTGTTACCATTTATTTTGGTATTCAGGCTACCATTCTCTTTTTTCGGTGTTCAGACCGATTTTCACCGTACCAGACGGATTCTTTTTTCAAGACTACCTCTTTTCCGATTCTGACGGGCATTGTTACTTCATCTCACTTCAGTGTAAATTTTCAGGCTTTTATTGTATTCAATCCCCCGATACCTCGAAAGTGCGAAAGTCGTTGCTATCTTCCTTTCGGGTCTCTAGTTGATTGAATAGGGGCAGTTGTAATACCCCAAAATTTACCCTTTCATTTTTTGGAAGCATGGGATTGTGTCTTACATTTCATTAGCATCATACTAGGTCATACTTATTGCATACTGCATTAATGACTTGGAAATCAGGGTTTGATTGGCCACTCCTTAACCAGAAGGAGCCCACACAAAGCAAAACTGAGAATTGGACTTCATTTTCTATGTATACAAGTCTCAAGGGTCTCAGGGGGTCCAAGTGTCTTATTATGGTCTACAGTTCATCAATGGAGGATTCAGAGCTCCCGGAGTGTGCATCTGGATTTAATCAGAAATTAGGGTTTCATGGCTATCTACAACAGGCAATGTTTGGTTGGAAGTAAATGGGGCTCATTCATGTCATGATTGGAGAGGCATCTTGGTCTAGGAAGACTCACATTTATCTCAGAAAGATCCATTGGCAATCAGTGCAATCAGTTCCTGATCATTTTGCCCTAAAACTAGGGTTTGGTATAAAATCAGTTTATTTCTGATTCCTTGGGTGAAACTCTTTTCCATGGCCCTCCATATGTCCACAAGGGTCTACATACAAAAAATCAGCTCCTCATTTGATCCAGAGGTGCTTCAATTGATCAATGGAATCAGGAATCAGACAGTTTGGGAAAAGTCAACTGTAAGGCCAGAAAAGTCAACTCCTGACATTTTGAAAGTGGAATCTCAAAATTCATGCCTAAGGGAGCCTACATGTGAAATTTGATCAAGGTTGGATCATGGATTCATCGTTTAATCAGGAATTTAAAAAGTTACTAAATTTGGAAATAGTTGACTTTCCATTTAGGGCAAGTTTTTATGATTGTTACACCCACTTTGAGCCTATTTTCCATCAAGATGCAAGCTCCATTTGAAAATTTCTCCAACACGAAAGTTGTTCCTCTTGTTCCAAGCTTTCTATAGATATAAAGTTTGTTTCATTTGGATTAAAATTGAGAAAGTTATGCTTAGTCAAAGTGAGACATTATTTTAGGACACTTAGAAAATTTTCTAAGTCCAAAATCTGCAAAATTTGTCAAGACTTCATGGCCAGATTTCTTGCATTTCAAGGCATCTTTTGAAAACACTTTATTCATGAAAATTGTACCTTGCCATGTCCTATTTCACACCTTTTTGGAATCATCCCATTTGGATCATTGGTTTGAGAGATGCACTCATCTAAAGTTGGCATCATGAACTGAATTTTTAGGCAGCATTTAGGCCAAACTGGCCCAACCATTTTGCAGATGATGAGGCACGATTTCATGGCCATTTTCCACCTCTTTCCACTCATCATTTCAACTTGTGTTCAACATGAAAGATATTAAGCTCCATGCCCTCTTCCTACTGTTTGATTGCCTTGCCATTTGGTTACATACTCATCAAGATACAAGGTCTCAAAGTCACCCTGTTAGACTTATTTCCATGCCATGATGCACAAACCAACCAACACACTCTTTACCTCATTTGGCCATTTGCTTTTGTTTCACTCACTTAAGTTTTGCCACAATTAGAGTTTCCTTTCACACCTCATTTTTTGCACTTTTTGCTCATGAATCCAAACCAAATATTGCAAGCCCATTAAGGACACTTTAAACCCTACATATTTAAAGCTTGGAAACCCTAATCTGAGAGGGAGAGACTGCTACTATTTTCGAGCAAGGGCAAGGCTGGTTTTCATTTTCATTTTCCATTTCTCAAGTTTGCAGCACCATTGAAACAACACCTTCTTTCTTCCATTCCTCCAACACCAAGAGGCAGTGGACCTTGCATCCACTAGGTAAACCTTTACTTCTCCATTTCCATGACCATATATTCATGCTCACCATCAATACTTACTATGCTTATGCTTGCTACTGTTTTTTCTTCATGCTATTACCATGTCATTCCATGCTTGCTTTATGTTGTCAACAAAAAAGGGGTATTCAATAAATATTAATGACATAATAACAATAAGGATAGTTTACCGCACAAATTTACAAAGGCACCATACACAATATCATCATACACATAACAATGTCGATGTAATACTAATATCTTCTACTTCCATGCATGTGGTACCATCACTAGATTTCAGAGTTATATTATCGAGAATCCTACAATGCCAGACCAAAGTTGTAAATCGCCAGACTGAAGTCCAATATTGCCAGACCACGGTCGAAAATTGCCAAACCGAAGTTGAAAACATCATCGGACCGAAGTTTCATCCTAAACTCCAATATCTATATGATGCAGGATAATGACATACAAATGCAGATATATCCATACGAACCTCCATATCCTCTACACGATTACATCAACAGGATCATCATTGGTTCACACGAACCTAATACACCATCGAATCTTAACACTGGTTCACACAAACCTATTACAACAACAAGTTTCAACACTGGTTCACACAAACCTATTACAACAACAAGTCTCGACATTGGTTCCCGTAATCATAATTTTAACAACTTAATTCAATACAACTACATGACCATCGCTTATCTCTCAGATTATTCACAACTTATCATAACCTATAATCTTACAACTTATGGGTTTTACTCACATCTTACGTTACTCTCAATTTTATCAATTATTAAGCTTATATCTCATTCAAGACCTCCTAACTCAAAATTCGCTCCTAACTAGTAATTCATCTATAAGGTTCACTTACTAAAGTAACTCTTGATAACGTCCAATCAGCACGCAAATGAGTCAGAAAACACCCCAAAACACAAAAAGTGTTTCATTTTGCCCCCAAATTGAGAAACATAAAAAATGTCTGGACGGAGAACGTCGATGTCGCCGCTGCGCCGCCCACTGCCCACCATCGTTCCTTCGTCGCGACTCTGCCCCCGTGTAGATCGGCATCCTTCATCGTTATGTCGTCACGGTTCCGCTGTTGTCGCGGCTCCGATTCGCCTCCTCCATTTCCGCCGCGACGCCCAAACCGCATCATCCGATCTAGCGCAACTTTGACCCGTCGTCGCTGGTCCATATTGGCTTTGACCCACCGCCTTCGATCTGGTGCGAATCTGACCCGACTCGCAACGACCTTCAGCCTGACCCGTTTATGTGATTTCGGGTTTTCGCCAACTGACCCGATTTTTTTTCCACGATTATGCTATAGTGTCATTGGGACCTATTTGCTATAGTACCAACATGGCTCAAATTTTGACGCATTTAATTTTTGAGGATAAGATTTTCTTTTGAGTTTTGTTTTAGGAGGGGATATAATCCAACACAACAAAAGTATGAGAAGGAGGAAAAATGGTTGTCCCAGCATCACGCGTATTAGAATCGAAATGAATACGATTGAAAAAATGGTAAGATTGTATGGTATATGTCATCAGTCGGACACACATGAAAACATTATCCTAATGTTGGAACAACCTCTACATGATAATTTATTATGTTGTTAAAATCTTTTGTAACCTTGAAATTTAATATAGATAACGACTTTTGGTTATAACAAAACAAACACAAACACGCCTAAAACAACAACACACAAACATAAACACAAATAAAACAACACAAACAACAAATAAACAAACTTAACATCATAACATATATAAGAGATTACAACAATCAAAACAATAACATCTGATGCATACATCATATCCCTAACATCATTGTCATTTTTCACTAGCACCCACATATGTTGAATATCATCATTGTCATCCGCAATAGAGATGTATGAAATAGGTCTCTCAATACTTATAATTCTTTCACTATCATTAATCCCTTTGTCTAACCAAATGATCAACTTCCTTCAAGTTGCTCGAAACTCTGGATGTTCCAAAAACGCATCTTCATCGGAGGCTTCGTTCTCGAAAAAAAAGCATTCTAATTTCTTTTACTACTTATGTTAGAACAAGTAAAGAAAAGATTAAGAAAAAAATGAGAAGAGGTATAAAAAATGGTATAAGACACACCTCTATTTATACTAAAAAAGTATCAAACACATAAGAGTCAGATGAATTGGTGTCTGCTCTCTGTACTTATACAGAGTCGCCAATTCAATTAGTTAGACATGATGCAATTGTCAATTTAATTGGTGTCTTCTCTTAATTTTTCAGTGCAGTCACCAATTGGATTGACCTGTGTAGGGGTGTGCATGAGTCAGTTTGGGTTGGATTTAGTCAAAACCATGATCCAACCCATACAGGGTAACACTGGTTTGAGTGAGGTAAAATAACCGCCCACAATATTATTGAACCGGGTTGTGTAAAACTAGAAATTTGTGGATTGAATTGGGTTGAGTAGTGGGTTACCTAATATATTTTTTTTCTTCCTTATATAATTGTAAATGATTTATCATATTTAAAAAAAAAAAATTAACTTATTACCATTATTTTTTAAAATATCAATTGTTTAAATGCACAATAAAATTCATCATAATCATATTTACAAAAACCAAATTTACATTCCAGTAATACCTAGAATTTATAAAATACTTACGACTTACAATAATTAACATCAAAATAATTAAAATGAACCACTAAATAAGTTAAAATCATTACTTATAAAATAAAAGAAGTTCAAAAAGTTATAACTGAAGCAACTAAGATTAAAAACATCAAAATCATCACTCATCAAATTATAAATAGCTAAAAAATAGTTACTCAATAAATCATGAATTTTGTGGGTTGGATGTGAGTTTACCCATAATCCAATTATTTTGAATGATTTTTCATTTTTGAAAATCGTGTTCACCCAATGACCCGATCAAATCCATTTTTTTGGATCGATTTGGGTGAATTTTATTGAGTTTATTGGATTTATCCGATACTTGGACACCCCTAGACATATGCACTACATTATAATTTTTTTTTTAAAAGACTGATACTTTGAAAATTACTGAAAAACATGGTTATATGAAAAACATAGTTATTTCAAAAAATTTGTTAAAAAAACATAATTATTTTGATAAAAAGAAATTCGACAAATTTAGGTACCAGCTCTAGTTAATAGAATTTAGCCTGCAATGTATTTTTTTTTAGAGTTAAATTGCATTATTTTAAGATTTTAAATTTTTACATATTTCTTAAGTATATTCACTTATTCTTCTTAGTATTATAGTACATATTTTAGTTTTAAAAAATGTTTATGTTGTATATATATATATATATAATATTTAAATATTTAAATAAGTAAGATGAAAATAATATTTACAACTCATTAAAATATTTTTGTCAAAAGATTTAACATATTAAAGAAATTAATTTGAATATATTTAATAGATAAAATCAAAGTAATATTTACTTTTTTTTCCCACAAATTTGTCCATGAGATTAACATCCATACATTCACACAATAATAATATAAAATATTGTTACATCTCTCCAATCAAATTATGTTAAATATATATTGTTTAAGATATTTTTGAAATTTATTCAATAATAATATCACAAATTTATTGTTACACATGTCTTCAATATATCAAATAGATTTTGGTTGAGATATTTTTGGAATTAATCTGTAAAAACGCTATAAATAGTTACACATGTTTCCAATCAAATCATGCCAAATAGATATTTATTAAAATATTTTTAAATATTTCACTTTTATCATAAATTAATTTGATTGGATTCTACAAATTAATTTTGTATTTGCTTATATATATTATTAATTAAGAAGTAATAAGAGTGACCCCTAATTTGTAGAACAGAAGAAGAATAGAAAGTAGTAGAAAACAAAAGAGAAGAAGAAGTAATAAGGAAGAAAGAAAAGCGCGATTGTGATTAAGATTGGGGAAGTGAAAAACAAGAAAACCCTAATTTTAGATTTTGTGATCAATGAAAAACCCTAGAATCCAACGCACATCGACGTAGATGCTTGTTATCGGCAGTGTATCGTGGGATCTCAATTGGTTCCGTCAATTCATAATCACCGCTCTAGTAATCATCGTTGTTGGATTGTTCACTTGGATGAAAAACAACGCTTCTAGATATTTCGACGCCAATTTCGAAGGGGATCATCATCATCATTCTTCTTCATCTTCCTCTGCCTCAATGCCCAGCGCTGTTAACTCCGTCGACCCTATCTGCGCTGTCTGCTCTTCCCATGCTACCAAAAGGTGTTCACGCTGTAAAACTGTTCGATATTGGTATGTATATCTATGCTACCTTTCTTAATTTAATTCATCTTTAGTATGACTGTTAGTTGCTTTAATTTTTATTTTATTTTTTATGGTTAAGTGATTGTTATGATTATGAATTAGAATTGTTATGGTTTTGGTAAACCAGAACTGAGTTTAGTTTGGCTGTGTTGTGTTGTGTTGTGTTGGTTTTCCAGCTCAGCTGTATGTCAACAACTGCATTGGAAATCCGGCCACGAGGCGGATTGCAAAAATTTGAGAAGTGTCAACTCGGCTCAAAATGGGGCTACTAATGGCGGGTTTAAGGCTTCTGCTGCTGGGGGTAAAGGCTCGAATTTGATTGCACTCGTACCTGGTGGTTGTGGTAAAAGCTCCAGGCAAATCAAGCTGCCTAAAGATGTAATTTTCTTTTATTGAAGTTTTGACAGATTCTTATTACGTTTTGCTTATTTATCCTTGATGTGCTAGTAAATTTGATTCCTTGAATATTTATCACTAATTTCCGTATTAGGTAGTTTGTGCTGAAGATGGTAAATATGACATATTATGACTTTTAATTAGTAAAAATATAAATAACTGGCCATTAATTTCCCTGAAGACTAAATGACTAGCTAGTTTTCTAATATTATCTCCATTTTGCCACTTTTAATATCATGGTTAGCAATTACACGATTGAGCATTAGAAAAATTTCTTTTTGTTATCAATAAAATACCAAAGGCATGCCTCCCTTGAACAAAAAGGTGTTACCAAGGCACCAGAGGCCCGCCCTTTCACCAAAGGGACAGCTCCTTAACCAGCAAGAGATTCTGACCCTTCTGGCTCCTTGCCTCGGTGACTTGTCTCTTTTTGTTTACAGAGTTAAGTTTTGTATGGTCTCTCTTTTGTACACCAAAATTACAAATTTTGTCCTTTTCAGGTACTTTTTCCTTATGATGAATTTGTTAAACTATTTAACTGGGACAAGCCAGGATTTCATCCTTGTGGACTCTTGAATTGTGGAAACAGGTTTGCCATTCTCACACTGGGCTTTAGCTTTATTATACGATATGACTATTAATTGAATATGAAGATACATCGAAATAATTACTTCTATTTTATTTGTAGTTGCTTTGCGAATGTGGTTCTTCAGTGTCTCTCATTCACAAGGCCACTTGTTGCTTACTTGCTGGAGAAGGGCCACCGAAAAGAATGTAATGTCATAATTTAGAGTTTTTTTGTTCTTACTGGATGTTAACCATTCCCCATGGTTATGTTTGTTGTTGTTGGTTTTTCAGGCAATTGTAATGATTGGTGCTTTCTATGTGAATTTGAAAATCATGTTGAAAGAACAAGGCTAAGTTCACAGGCGTTTTCTCCAATGAATATTCTCTCTCGTTTGCCTAATATCGGTGGTACTTTAGGTTATGGAAGACAAGAGGATGCTCACGAGTTCATGAGGTTTGTTTTTGTCGCATATTATCATTTCATTTTTTGTAGTGCATTGTACATTGACTGTCTCTGAAGGATGCATATTCCATATTTTAGTTTTGGAAGATGTAAAAGGTAATTTTTTTCAATATTTTTTAGGTTTTCAATTGATACTATGCAATCTGTTTGCCTTAATGAATTTGGTGGAGAAAAAGTTGTGCCTTCTAACCTTCAGGAGACAACCATTATCCAACACATTTTTGGCGGTCGCCTTCAATCCGAGGTTAGACATCTAATCTGGTTTGTTGTTGGAAAGCGTGCTTTGCTGTTATTACATTTCATGATCTATAATAACATATAGAGGCTAAAGATTATGTTCTCATGGGGTTATCAAAGGGAATTGGCTTTTTTTTTTCCTTCCTACTTTTTAACTTACGAAGATAGTCTAGTCCAATTGCTAAGATTTGATAATGGTGTATAATTCCATTTAAAGTTGGACTTAGGAGATTTATATTATAATAACTTATTCAATGGAAGAAGCCTTACGAGTTTAGTAGGGAATACATTTTATGACATACTTTAGGAAGGATTAAGGAATACTCAGTTTTACACGTAATGGGGTGACCTGATAAAGCTGTACCATGATTGAAAGAGAATGATATTTGGCTTTGGGGTTAACTTGAAGCTGTCATGTGATTTGGCTTAGGGATTAACTTGAAGCTGTCATGTGATTTGGCTTATTGATCATTCATAGTTATAATTTCATCATGGATAGTCTTTTACTTGCTAGATGTAACTTTTATATTTTTTAGTCTGATTATCAGTTTCCACCTTTAACGCCTATCTTAATCTTCTGTTTTTTTCATGTGAAACCAAATAGGTTATTTGCACAAAGTGTGAGAAGACTTCAAATCAGTATGAAAGTATGATGGATTTGACAGTTGAAATTCACGGAGATGCTGCCTCGTTGGAGGAATGTCTAGATCAGTTTACTGTCAAAGAGTGGCTTGATGGGGAAAATATGTATAAATGTGAAGGGTAAGGTTACCTATCCTATTTTCCGTTAAAAAAAAAGGTTACCTATCCTATTTAGTCATACAATAACCGTTTTTTTATTAATTGAATGTAGATGATATCATGAGAATTTCATATTATAATAACTATTTCAGTTTGGAACTTTCAGTGGTGGAATTTATTTTTGTCAATGAAAATAGAATTCAAACACTTGCTCTTGATGATGTACTTTTCCGTCTTTAAACATGTGTTTGCTGCTGTTTGGCAGATGTCAGGACTATGTAAAAGCATGGAAGCGTCTTACTGTTAAATGTGCTCCAAATATTCTTACAATTGCCTTGAAAAGATTTCAGGTACGAATAGTTTGATCTAAAAACTTTCTAGCTAAATTGTCAGATGCTTTAGGGTTGTTTATACTTTAGATTTTCGTCTTATCAGTTCTAGTACTTCCCTCTTTGTGCTTCTTGTGATATGAATTATTCTAATTCAGCATAATTATAATCATGACTATAGTATAATTATATACCGTTTAATTGGCCTTTCATATTCTTCCTGCTAATACGTAAAAGCTTGGAACTGAAAGGGTACGTGAACTATTCTTTGTCAAACTTTCTCATGTTTTTCGTTGGGTGTTGTGTACTTGCAGAGCGGGAGGTTTGGAAAGCTAAACAAGAGAGTAGCCTTCCCTGAGACTTTAAATCTTAGCCCTTACATGAGTGAAGCTGGAGATGGATCTGACATGTATAAGTTATATGCTGTTGTAGTCCATATCGATATGCTAAATGCTTCATTTTTTGGTCATTACATATGCTACATCAAGGATTTCCAGGGAAATTGGTATAGGATTGATGACTCAAAGGTAGATTTCTGTCTCCCAATGAAAATTGAGTATTTTTCTTTTTGGTCAGTATACTCTTCAGCCTAAACTTTCAGTATCCTCATTTGTGTTATACTTTTCTTAGGTTGCAAGTGTGGAATTGGAGGAGGTACTTTCTCAGGGAGCATACATGCTGCTGTATAGAAGGTATCTTCATGTCACCTTTTGAAGAGGCTAATGCCCCCTCTCTCTCTCTCTGACAAATGATTCGATAATACTTTCTGTCTTTCATTATCTGCCGTCCGAATGTTTTTTCTTTTTGAATATAGGCTAACCTCATCTCTCATTGAGTGTAATTTGAATTTTCACATAATTAATATGTCTGGAGGATCAATTGCCAATTTGCCATTGAATCATATCTTTTCATTTGATTGTTTAGGTATATTCATTATACTTAATATTACATTGATCTTGGGCTTGGATTTTGTATGAAGTATATAAAAATCCTTTTCCCAAAAGGCTAATTTATGTTATTTTGAGCCAAACCCAAACAGCCGATTCTTTTAACACGGTCTAGTCAGTACAAATTTTAGTGTCTTTGTCTGTTAAGTGGTTTTTCTAAGCTTTTAACTAATTTGATCAGATACTTTAAGATTACATGTTTAGTTTTGCATTCCATTATGTACTGCATTTGCTCTGAATTCTGATCTGTGGTTGAGATCTAAAATCTTGAAACTTTGAATTAGTTTCAACCTTTTGAGACCTCTTGTTATTTGAATCGCCTAGCATTATCTGATGTTTTATAAAAGAATGATTACAATAATAATTGAAGTTGGGGAAGATGCATCACACATAACTTTTTACTGTAATGTGTGCTGATTACTCCGAGTGAAGTGGCGAGTAATGCTTGTTTTTATCCTGGACAGGTGTTCTGCTCGACCATCATGCCTTCAAATTCAAACTACAGAGTCTTCAGGGACAGAAGAGCGAACAGTGGAAGTGGAATCTTCAGGGACAGTGGAAGAGCGAACAGTGGAAGTGGAAGTGGAACCTTACCAAACTGAACAAGCTGAGTCCCTCTCAAATATTAAGGCTTTGACTTGCAGTAGTGATTGTGAGGTTTCACCGCATGATATTAGTCCAGAATTGAAGGTTTCTTCCAGCTATGAATACGAGTCTTCCATTGAATTGAACTCAGAAGCTAACAAAGAGCAGTCTGAGGACACAAGCATGATTGACGTTGAGTCTACTGATATTGCGAACAATATTTCTAGTAGTGCTGTTGAATCATCTTATTTGCCCATTTCTTATGCTGTCAACAATTTGGTGGAAGTAGATATGGAAAGACCTATAGAAGAGACTTCAGGCTGTGCACAAGATCAAGATGATACTGGTATGACTGGGTCTTGTCCTTCTTCAGGTTTACCAAATGATTTTTCTTTCTTGGATAAGCATTCTTCTGTTTCAATTGATTATCGAAATGTGGAGGAAGATTCAGAACACATCGACGCGGTTAAATGCAAGCTGCTAACAGTCAAAGAGGAGGCATATTATGGCAATGGATATGTTAGTGCAAATAAATCTGCAGTTCCTCATGAAGATGCGGGTACTCTATTTTCTGGCATCGGTTCATTTCCCACTGAAAAGGACATAGGAAATGGAATTAAGAAAGTGGAAATATCAGCTGATAAATTAATAATGTAGGTCTAGTTTTTTCTAAATTTAATTCCTTCATATCATCATTCATATCCCGTCATCGAAAAGAGATGGTGAGTTGGGAAATTTTTTTTCTGGGGTTTCATTATTTGTGGGAGCCTTGGATCTTATTTTAACTTTTCTAGATGGATTATAATATCTAATTTGATTAGTTATACTGATAGAACTCCTTGGTCCTTATCTCTCTTTTATTCATTCTGTACATAAAGAAAAGCATAACCGTTAATTTTGTTAATTTTACAGCCTGTTTGTTTGTGTGGTGAGTGTTTTTATTCACAGTGAAAATGGCCATTGCCTTGAAACGCAAGAACTAAAATTAGATTCGGTTCATCATATATGTAGCTGATGTGGAGAGCATTTAACTTGTCATTCCCAATTAAACTCGACACTCTCCCCATAGTTTCTTAATTCCAAAACTGCTCCTGAAAAAAATTTGAATTCTTTTTTTTTCCAATAGGCATATCAGAATTCGACACACTTTCCTAAAAAAGTGCTAAACGTGAAGCATTTGGGTCGAAGCGTGAAGCTTCTAGGTCGAATGCTCTAAAGAAATCTTTCACAAGGAAGATGAGTGCATAAGAAAAAAAAGATAGTTGATCACATAATATTCCTAAGAATTGCACCTCTGGATTCTAGGTCGAATGCTCTAAAGAAATCTTTCACAAGGAAGATGAGTGCATAAGAAAAAAAAAATAGTTGATCACATAATATTCCTAAGAATTGCACCTCTGGAAAAAGATGGTGATAAGTCAGAGATACATTATCTTGAGTATGTTCCTTAACCATAGGAAAAGTCTCCTAAGTATGTTCCTCAACCAGATGACAAAATGGTAGATAACAATTTTGACTCATGATCCGAAGACAATCTCTTAATAAACTGCAAAATCGTCTTAGTGCTACCAGTGGAATACGACCGTGTTAGGAAGTATCAGAAACAGAAGAGGATTATGTGCAAGATGAGGCGAAGAACAGAAGTCGTTATGTTATCATGTCATGAATAATGACGTTGTGGAAGAACAACATGCCATATTTGAAAAACCAAATGATGGAATGATGCACCATATGAAACCTTTGTTCATAGGGGAAAAGGTAGACAACATGGTTGTCAACAAAGTCTTTGTTGATGGAGGAGCGATTGTAAACCTAATGTCGCATTCCATATTTTAGAAAAAAGGAAAGTCAGATGTAGATCTTCGACCTCATAACATGGTCCTGTCGAACAATGAAGGCAAGACCAACCATATTCTGGGAGTAATACAGGTCGAACTATCAGTTGGCACTACGACCAAGCTAACATTGTTTATGGTGATTGCGTCCAATGCAAACTATAATTTGTTGCTAGGACGCGAATGGATACATGGAATCTGTGCAGTTCCTTCAACTTTTCACCAAAGGATTTTCATATGGCGCCAAGGCAGCATAATGGAGAATCTTGAAGTTGACAAGAGTTACTATATAGCTAAAGTTAACAAGGTTGGCAAGAAGAACTTCGACAGGAACTTAGAAAAAATCCCTCCATGTTATGCACCAGAGGATACATACACTCCCTAAAAAGATGTTACATACTCTATGAACTTATATCCCAATCATGGATTTATCTGGGATAAGGAAGACGTAGGAGATCACATTGTCAAAGAGGGAAGCGTCGCACCCATTGGGTGGACGATGGTCGATGACCATGACTACTGAGTCAAAATCTTTGGCTTAGATTTTAGCCTATATGGCTGAAAATAGACTAAACTCGGCCCTTGAGGCTGAAACATTGCAAAAAATGGCTCTTGAAGCCATTGTAGAAAATTCTGAGAAAATTGGAGATGGCCATTTTGGCCAAACAACAGCTTCAGAAAGCTGAAGGCTTGATTGCATTTACGACAATGAGCCTTTGGGGTTGAAAAAGACCTAATAGATTCTACAAAGAAGATGCAGGCCCAAGATCCCTTTGAGGAAATATATCTTGGTGGTTAAGTTGTAAAAAGACAAACCTTCATTAGCACTAAAGTCAAACCAAACATGAAGGAAAAGGTGGTCGAGTTACTTAGGGAATTCAAAGATTTTTTTCCCGAGATTACAATGAAATGCCAGGATTGAGTTGCATGGTGGAGTTAAATCTACCAATTTGACCTGGTAAAATACGATGAAGCAACTACCAAGAAGGTTTGTACAAGAAATCATGTCGAAGATCAAAGAGGAGATCATGCTGTTGCTCAGGAGTAAGTTCATTAGAATGGCCAGGTACGTCGAATGGTTAGCAAATATTGTGCCTGTTATTAAGAAAAATGGAACTCTTAGAGTATGTATAGATTTTAGAGACTTGAATAATGCTACACCTAAAGATGAGTATCCAATTCCTGTGGCAGAAATGCTAGTAGATTTAGCCGCAAACTTTGAATATATCTTCCATGGATATTCAGGGTATAAGAAGATTTTTATAGCTGAAGAAGACATACCTGACATAGATTTTTGATGCCCAAGTCCTTTAGGAAACTACAAGTGGGTAGTAATTCCCTTTGGTCTAAAATATTGTTGGGGCAACCTATCAAAGAGCTATGAATTCAATGTTCCATGACTTTATCGAAACATTTATGCATGTTTACACCGATGACATAGTCATAAAGTCCTCGTCGGAAAATGGTCACTTAGGCCATCTTCGACAATCCTTTGAGAGGATGAGGAAAGATGGACTAAAAATAAATCCACTAAAGTATGTTTTCTTGTGCATGGGATTTCTTGGGATTCATAGTGCACAAAAAGGCATCGAGGTCAATCAACACAAAACCAAAGCAATCTTGGATCTCAAGCCTCCTTCAACAAAGAAACAACTTCGATATTTGTTGAAAAAAATAAACTCCTGAGAAGGTTCATATCATACTTAAGTGGCAAGACTCAGGCTTTCTCGCCATTACTTCGACTTAGGAAAGAAAGTGATTTCAGACGAGGGAGCGAGCAACAAGAGGCCTTCGACAAAATCAAGAACTATCTGATGAACCCTCCTATATTGTTACCTCTAAGTAGAAATAAGAACATGACATTATACATATATGCATCAGATTCGACCATAGAAAGTATGTTATCCATAGAGGACAAGAATGGCGTCGAAAGAGCCATTTATGACCTCAGTCGAATCCTGAATGATGTTGAAACTAAGTATAATGTAATAGAGAAGTTATATATTTTTTTAAAAATAATTTTCATGTAAAAACTTAAAGCATTATATGAATCCTGTTGATGTTTACGTGTATTCTCATTTCGATGTGATCAAACACATGTTGTCAAAACCTATACTTCACAGTCGAATATGAAAGTGGGCATTATCACTCACTAAATATTCATTAACTTAATGTCCTCTAAAAGTAATAAAAGCCCAGATTGTCGCATACTTCATTGTTGACCACTCAATGGTCGAAGCAGTAGAAAGTTATGTAGAGACAAGACCTTGGAAATTATACTTCAACGGTTCCAGGCATAAAGACGGAACTGGAGATGGAGTTTTTATAATTTCTCCAGAGGATATACCAACCAAGTTCAAGTTCAGAATAGAAGGCCTTTGTTCAAACAAGGAGGCTGGATATGAAGCTCTAATAATGAGACTTCAGATTTTGTTGGATTTAGGGACAAAAGACATCAAAATAAAAGGTGATTCAGAGTTGGTAGTGCGACAGTTGGAAAAAGAATGTAAGTGCATCAAAGAGAATTTGATTATGTATTTCATTATAGCCAACTCCTTATTGAAACGTTTCAACTATCTTTCTATAGACCATATACCCCAACTAGAGAATTAGGAGGCAAATGAGTTAGCCCGAATTATTTCAGGTTATAAAATCTCCAAGAAAAGATTAAAGGAATTGGTCGAAATCAAAGATAAGTTAATCTGGGGGGGGGGGGGGGGGGGGGGCATGCGAAGTTGAGATATCACCAAACTTAGAAAATTCTAAGTTTTTTGAAAATTTTGAAGCCTTCAAAGTTTTGGCCATCGACCTAATGTAAGACAATGACTGGAAAAAACCCATTGTCAAATACTTGGGAAATCCAATAGGAGCGACAAATTAAAATATCAAGTACATGACTCTGAGCTATGTGTTTATGGGAAATGAGTTATTAAGAAAACACCTGAAGGAATTCTTCTCAAGTGTCTTGGAGAAAGTGAAAAGTACTTAGCAATTTTTAAGGTGCATAGATGATCATGTAGTCTCATCAAGCAGGCCAGAAGATGAAATCGTTGTTGTTTCGACTCGGGTTTACTGGCCAACTATGCTGAAAGATTGCATAGACTTCGCCAAAGGTTGTCAAGAATGCCAAAAGCATTAAGGTATCCAACATGTACCTGTCATACCCCAAAATTTGCCATACTTTTTTTATTCAATTCGTCTAGCTTATAATTTTGTTCATTTGCATACTTTGTTTCTATTTGATCATGCATTCATCGACATTTGCATATGGTAGCAAATTTATGCCAAATGTTCGATGATAATAGATTTAATCGATTTAAATGGAATTTCGAGGTGGATATTATTTGGTAATTATTCAGATTTATTTTCCGTATTACTTGTGGTGGAGATGATCTTTGTATTTGAGATTCATGGTTATTTCGGAGATTTGCTTGAACTAAAAGAAAAAGGCAAAGTTGGAATAACATGAAGATTTCAATCATTTGTTGAAAAATATCACTTCTCAAAAGTACTAAAAGTTGTGTATTAAGCCACTCAAAATTCAAGCCAAAAGTGGTAGAAAAATCAAGGCAAAGACATTAAAATTCAAGTTAATTACTAGTGACTCTTTGCCTTACATCCTAACTTGGTATTTTTGCTAAACTTAAACATCATTGGTCTCTAACTATCCTTAACTACCTATTTCTCTACATGTCATTCACTTACCTAATTACCCTTAACTATCATAACTTCCAAACTAACAAAAAACTTCAAAACAAACACAAATCTCAACTTCCATTTTTTTCACTCAATCCTAGTCGCTATTAACAATTAATCATATGGTTGAAATTGGTGATCCGCAACTAAGGATTAAACTAACTCCTAACCGTTGATAAACCATTTACTTGGATCACAATCCAATGGTGATCATTCACCTACCAAGTCTATATAAACATTTTATTTCTCATAATTTTGGTCTTAGCTAACATCACTAACCTAACTTTAAAAATTCATAATTAACCATTATTTTTTCCACCATTTTTCTTATATTTTCTCTCAATTTTTCTCTCAATATTCATCTTCTCCCTCACCCTCATCAAAGTTCATCTTCATCACCATTTAGAACTTCACATTGAAGTTCTAAAATGGTAGAACTTAGTCATCAACATTTTCTACATTATCATCAATTATCATCATCTAAAGTTTATCAAGTTTCATCAACAATCATCATTCAAAGTTCATCAATTCAAGCTTATTCATCAATATTCTACATTCAAGATTCATCTTCTACATTCATTCATCATCAAAAATAATCACCAAGCTTGGAAGTTAATTGTATCAAATGAGCTTATTCTTGAAGTATTTCGGGTTTCTTTTCGGTATTCCGATTTTCAACACCAACCAGAGCAAACCTCCGCTCCGTTTGTAATTCTTCATCTCTTCCACACTCTTGTCATGAATTATTGGGTGTTTGCTTGTTGATTAATTTAAGTCACTGTTTTGGAAATGCTTATTAGATAATCATTTTTTTTGAATGAAACACATAAACCTGAAAATAGTGATTCTTTGATTCTTAACTATTATTAACATGTGAATATACCATTTGAATCGATTTTTCGTATTGATCGTGAATATATAATTAGTTTTTTGTTCCGATGCATATTTTATCAGAACCGATTCATTCTTTAATCGAATTTTCATCCACTTTTTGCATTTTTGGTATAATTCATAGCTCACTTTGCAATTTACACTATATATTTTATTTCTTTCTAAAATTCTGATTCCAACGATATATTACCTCATCGAATTCGTTTCGTTGATCGTTACCGAAAGTTTGTTCAAAAATGATATTTTCCTTGGTGTTACTACTATTTGTTTCGTGTCACTTCTTATTCCTTCCTGCATATTCAATTTTTTCTTATTATTTTTATATTACTACATATAACTTAATAGCATATTTATTATATGATTCATATAGAATTTTTTTGTTTTATTCAGTAACATATAATATATTGTATGTATATGTAATCCTATCATATAGAATCATATATTCTATGTATCCTATATTGACATTTGGTCCTATCACCGGCTAGTTTTATTGAAGATGCTGCAAAAAAGTATGTTTGACAATGCCAATACTTGTCATTTTAGTGAATTTGTAAGTGTTGTGCTTGTGCCTTCCTTGATGAACTAAACTTATGTTCACTTACTACTAGTCCTTTTTGTCTCACATAGCATGTTAAGTCTCAATTGGTTTTCAATATTACTTTTATTATTTTATCTTATCTAATATATTCAATACCACATAGGTAATTGGTTTAAATATGGTTCTATGCATTCTCTTTGTTTTTTTTAACTTCTAATTACTATTATTAACTTATTTTTATTTAATAGGTTAGTGCTTTTTTACCACATCTCAATTTTGAATCGGTAACTAAATCAAATTTAAAAAATAATCATATATATTTTCCCAAAAAATTATTATAAACATACACAATTATGTTTAGGATTATTTTGTTTGGTAATAAAAATAGAATTTTAATTCTCTTGATTAATTATGATTAAATTAGATTTGATTTAATTAGAATTAACCTTGATCTCTTTATTTTTTATTATCTTTAATTCACAATTTCATGATGCTTGTTTGATTCTTCTTAATAGTTTGACTTATTCATGTCTTGATTTCCCTTGATTGATTTAATTATTTGGTCAAATATACTTTGATCAAGTAATTAATTAATAATTTTATGACATTTTAATATGACTTTCTCATGAATAATTGCATGATCCCTTAGCTTAGGGTTTGTACATATTATTTGATTAACCTTTAGATTAGTTTATTACATAGTTAATCACTAATTCAACCCCTTTGATTTAAGTTAATCAAACGACATTATGATTAACTAAATCCTTTGATTTGTGTATAATCTCATAGTCTATTCAAGTGATCAAAAGTCCCTTGATCACTTTATATGACTAATTTTTGTAATGATGTGGATCTCAAGGCCTCAAGTTCAGACTTTCATGCAAGGCATCCCAGGCAAATCAAACAGTGGATTTTACAAAGCATATCATAGGTGTTTCTTCAAGAGTCTGTCAATCAAGGTTCAAATTGTGTGACATGAGCCTTAAGAAATAGAGAATGAATGAAAAAGGAGAATTTTATTAACTCATTCTGAATATCTTAGGGTACGAGACGAATGACTCAGTTGCTCATCGTATTCACCTCTATTCATAGACTTTAGCATAATTCGAATAAAATGATTGGCAAGTCTCCCTTAACAAAATAGCAGTGCAACAAACAAAAGACTTTATCAACAACTTATCAATCAGGATTCAAGTTATATGCCACGAGCCTTAAGTAACAAAGAATGACGAGAGTGGAGAATTCCTATCATTGTCTAGGGCATCCTTGGGTACGAGATAGATGACCCAGTTGCTCAAGGTATTCGCCTTTGTTCATAGCTTTTAGTGCAATTCGAATTAAATGATTGATAAAATCTTCATCATCACAAGGAGCAACAAGGATTCTTCTTTAGCAACTTGAAAGTTATGATGAGAATCACATGCCACGAGCCTTAAGTAGTAAATAATGAATGAGAGTGGAGAATTCCATTAACTTATTCTGAATATCTTTGGATACGGAACGAATGACCCAGTTGCTTATCGTATTCACCTTTACTCATAGACTTTAGTCTGGTTCATCTCCAATGACTGTCAAGTCTTCTTCATCTTTCATTATCATATAACATTTCTCTTGCCTCATCTCTTGTTGTCTTTGTTTCGTTCGTAGTGAGCTGAACTACGAAAGCTATGACTTTCTCATTGCATAGTGAGAATATGTAGGCATGAGAATTCAGATTATCCGCGAGCTACCCTATTTATTAATCCTATCTTATTTATTTCTATCTTATTTATTTCTACCTTATTTGTTGATTCTCTATTCATCAATCAATACCAACTTTTTGAGATCAATGTAACTTTTCCCTTGGATTCCATGCACATCCTTTTAGGATGATATAGCGACAATCCACCTTGTAAATCAAGAGATGTTTGTGATGTGAAACCAAACACTTTATTCCTTCTTTTTTGGCTAAGACGCTTGTTTACTCTTCGGTTCAGAGTTTATTCCTTCATGGATCCAATATACCATTCTTCTTTGGTTTCAAACTGTTTGTTCCCAACAGTGATACATTATTCCATGTAATAAACAACACTGTAGTTAATCCTTGAAGTTGTGTTTGTCTTATGAGTCCCCATTGCTTAGGCAAAACATCTCTCTCTTTGTTTCCACTGCAGTCAACCCTTGAAGATTTGTTTGTCTTATAAGTCTCTGTTGCTTAGATGAACATCTCTTTGTTTTCATTGAAGTTACCCCTCGAAATTGTGTTTGTCTTATAAGTCCCTGTTGCTTAGGCAAACACTTTTGTTTCCACCATTATGTTGGTACAAGTTATACTTTTCATCACTTATCTCTCTTTGTTCTCGTCGTTCCACGAACTACGAATGCTCTGACTTTCTCATTGACTATGACATGATTGTGGATGGAATCAAAGTAAAACATGTATGTGAAGCAACATGATGACATGACTATGTATGCATGAACAGATACACAGTCAAGCAAAGCAATAGATAACCAAAGCTAGGTCAAGCACAACCAATGCAACGAATAAAACAAGGCCTTGAAGCAAGAATTAGGGCATGATGCAATCCACGGGTGGCTGGGTGATTAAGCATGATCAACAAGTGATATGGCATGATGCATCTCCTGAATTAGGGTTTAAGGATCAAGTGGTCCATCAAGGACAAGAGCCAAGCAAACTAGGATTTAGGCATGAATGAAACGTCACGATGGAGTCCCACAAGGTCAAGCAAAATCAAATTTTATGATTCACAAGCTTTAAATCTATGATGTTTATGATAATGTGTTAATATGAGTGCATATGAATCTTAAGTCCAAGTTTGGATGAAGAATGAAAAAGGGAGTATAAATTTTAGGGTGTGACAAGGTTGAAATGACATTTCGACTCAGTTTACTAACTAAGGAAGTCAAAGTCTCAAGTTTCGGGATAGAGATTGAGACTTAGTATTTTCTGAAAAGGGATTTCGTCCAACAATTTTATGGCAACATTATTCAAGATTTCAGCGTCAATAATCAACGAGACACGTCGACAAACTGCAGTCGGCGCAAAGAAACTTTTTCAAAGCGAGTAATTGCTTTTTAGTCTTATCCATTGTTAGCATTTAGGGCATTATGTTGAATTCACTACAAACACTCACAAACTCAAAGTACCTAAGCGAAGCGATAAATGAGTTATCAGAGCAAAATGTATGATTCTAAACACCATTTCATTTAATGCAAAGTATTTTACTTTAATTTATTTATTTGGCAGTCTTGCTTTCATTCCATTGTCTTTCTCATTTAACTTTACATTATCCTTTACAAAATTCTTGTTACTTTATCATACTCGAAATCCTTTATATTTCCGACAATTTTACTCTAATTTGCACCATTTTGCTTAAAGATTTCGACAATGTTGAAGTCCTTTACATTCTTACTAAAACTCGAAAATATTTGTAGCACTATGTCCTAGGATTATCTAGTTGATCTTGCAAGTAACATTTTATAAGATACTAGCGCTTGTTTACTAAATTTGACAGTAAACAAATCCAACCCATGTTGACGATTAAAGTATCTTCATTATTACACTACATTTTATTGAAAGGCAACAGAGTTTTAAATTGTAACTCAGTAGTTTCTGAAGGTGAGTAAAACAAAAGAAGGGGGGTTAAATTGTGTTGAATTTTTATTTTTTAAAGCCTTGATTACTTCTGCTTCTGATGGTTTCTTATTAGAGTCTGACTCAAAAACTATGTTTTACTTCTGAAGAACCTCATCAGATTCTGAACCAGAATCTGATTTGGATGACCAAAGTTGACAGCTGCAGAATAAGTAAGTACAAAAGCAGAAAAGTAAAAGCAACAACACAAGCAGTGTTTCCTGGTTCCTCTCACAACTTAAGAGTAGTTCAGTTCTCTTGTACTTCCAAGGTATTCCTTCTATAACCAAATCTGATTACAAATGCTCAAGTCCTCAAGCAAGAGACTTCTTTTCTTACACACAAAAGTATAAGACTTCCTTGCTCAAGCCCACAAGCTCAAGACTTCATAATTTTTCATATTTGTGACACATTAGAAACAACTAATTAAGTTCTGAGTATCAGAGGTTGAGATGCTTCAAAGGCTTATACGCATCAGAAGTTGACTCAGAGCTTCAGATTATAGTAGCTTTTAATCATGTTAGTCTCTGATCCCCATTCAAAAGCAAGTATTATTCTTCCATAAAATGCATGCTCAGATTATTTTTAATGAAATCAAATCTACCTATTGTAAAAGGTTCGGTAAATATATCAGCTTATTGATGATCTGTATCAATAAACAGTATATCTATTATATTTTTCTGAACATAATCTATGATAAAATGATGTTTTATCTCTATGTTGAACTGGAATTTTAGTTATACAGATGAAAGTAGTATTATCACAAAAGATGAGAATATTATTTTCATAAATATGATAATCTTCCAACTGATATTTCATCCAAAGAAGTTGTGTGCAACATTTTGCAGCTGAGATGTATTTTACTTCTGCTCTGGACAAGCAATAATTGCTCATCTTTTACTAGCTAGTGATATTAGGTTTTCACCTATGAATTGACAGTCTCCACTAACGGATTTCCTTTCAATTCTATCCCCAACCAACATGTCGTACCCAAAATTTTGACCACATTTTCTTTTTCATTTTCAACAGACACTAACACATCCAAAACTTAGTCACTTGATCAAATGACCTAAAAAGTCAAAGGGGGACCATTTTGATTTTTTAGTCCCTATTAGGAGTTGATTTTAGTTCAGGGGTACTATTTAGATTTTTGAAAAAAAGCATAATTTGTAGGAGCATGCTAAAAAGGGTATTACTATTAATTTTTAGAAAAGTTAGTAGGTTAGTAATCATGATAATATATCTTATTTATTAAAAAAAATCAATTAATGGATAGTATTTACTTAATAAAAATATAAATTGATTAAATTATAGAAGTTTTAATATTATTAATATAATTAACTCATATTAACATATTAGTATTATGATTTTATTCTCTTTCTACAAAATACATTGGTCTATTTGGTAGGAGAGTATCTGTAAGAAGTTACAACGGAGTGGTCCTAAGTGTGAGTCTCATTTGCATATTTTTTCTTTTACTTGTTTTTACTTTTATTTCTTTTTATTTGTCAAAAATAAAAAAAAATTATTACATTTTTAATTTATTTTTATTAAATTTTACGTTTTATTATTGAATTTTTTATAATTTTATTTCTTACTTTTTATCCCCGGTTTTTTTTAAAAGGGTCTTTATTAGATTAGATTTATTTTTGGCATTTTTTTACATCTCGAGGAACAAGTAAATAATTTTTGCAAATAATTAATTAATTTGATTATTTTTTATTGTTTGGATAGTAATCAAGTTTGTTTCTCATATGGTCAACCGAGTTTTAATTAGGTAGTTTTTAATTATTATCAACAAAAAGGTCAAAAAAGAAAAGAAATTTCTGTTATTTTTAATATTAATTTTTGTCTTTATTTTATTTTAATATTTATTTATTTATTTTAAGTAACTTTTATTTATAAAAAAAATCAAAACCAATATATCTTTTAGCATTTTCTTATCAATTTTCGTTTTTTATTTAGGTATTTTTTTTTAAAATATTAATCTTTCATTTAATTCTTGATTTTATGCACTTTTTAGTCAAATAATCAAAAAAATTACAAAAAGAATTTTAATTCTATTTTCATTGAATCTTAGGAAATAAGTTAAAGTTTTTAGGAAAAATAATCAACGTGGAGTGGTTAAATATGATGACTAAATCAAATCAAATATATTTTATTGATTATTTTAAAAACCTAATTTTTTTTTATAAATGGAAACCTTCTATATACACACACAAAAAAGCCAAGATAAAATATAAAAAAATTATCAAATTTTTTTTCTTGTTATTACTAATACATTGTTTTTATTATTGTCAATTATTATTTTTAATAAGTAAAAGTCCATAAAATATATTTTTATCTAATTTCTTTTGCCTAATTTTAATTAAATGATGATTTTATGAATATCATTAATCTCTTTATTTTTAGTATTAATTTTACTACTATCACTTTAATATAAATGATTAGATGTTATTATTTAAGAAAAAATTAAAATAGAATTAAATTGACCACATAAAACTTTTTATTTTCCATTTTTTCTTTCCCGTTGTTCTAACAATATGCCAGTAACTCCAAGAAACAACAAAATCTGCAAAAATCAGAAAATGAGAGATCTAATGCATTCATCTTTTAATTTATTTCAAATAAAATCAAGTAGGATTCTTTCTAAAGATAATCAATCTCCAACATCAAGAATTTGTTTAAATCAATCTCAATCAAATCCAAATGAAAGCAAATAAGCAACAATAACATCAGTTTAAATCAAACTTTTGTTTTAAACTCAGTCTCCAAAAGTCTCAAATATATAATCAATCTCAATCAAATCCAAATGAAAGCAAATAAGCAACAATAACATCCGTTTAAATCAAACTTTTGTTTTTTTAAACTATTTTTAACTTTTGTTTTTTAGCTATTTCTAAAGTTTAATTTTTTACACTATTTATAAAGTCTCAAATATATAATCAATCTCAATCAAATCCAAATGGAAGCAAATCAGCAAAAATAACATCAAGAATTGATTCTTTCTAAACTTTTGTTTTTTAAGACTATTTCTAACTTTTGTTTTTTATACTATTTCTAAAGTTTAGTTTTTTACACTATTTCTAAAGTCTCAAATATATAATCAATCTCAATCAAATCCAAATGGAAGCAAATCAGCAAAAATAACATCAAGAATTGATTCTTTCTAAACTTTTGTTTTTTAAGACTATTTCTAACTTTTGTTTTTTATACTATTTCTAAAGTTTAGTTTTTTACACTATTCCAAAAGTCTCAAATATATAATCAATCTCAATCAAATCCAAATGGAAGTAAATGAACAACAATAACATCATAAATTGATTCTTTCTAAAGTTTAATTTTTTTACACTATTTCTAATTTTTACACGGTAATACACAATTGACAAATAACATATAACACTCACCTCCACTTGATTCACAATTTCCAATTCTAACATCTATTATCCTGCACCAATTTTACTATTTGGAAAATCTCTGTTAATTTACTATGAATTTGTCAATTTTTTATTAAAAAATTATCTAAGGAATAACTTTTCTGCATGAATGCTAATCACAACTATAAATAATTAGTTTTGGTCTTTAATTAAATAATGTTTGATAAAATTTTATTGGTCATGTTCATCTTTGTTTGGATATATGGAGAGACAAGATTAACAAAGAGACGAAAGGGTTTGGAGAAGATAATTGCTAAGCATAAATAAATGGTATGTTTCCTGAAGGTCTAACTCATTTTATGTTGCTTTGCTATATTTTGTTAATATTTTAATTAATAGATGATTTGATTTATGTATATAACATGAATTTAGTATATTATTTATTTAGGTTGGGTTCTTAGAACTAAAAGTAAGGTATATGGTAAAATAATATTAATTTGAGATCGACCCATTAATTATTATTTTTATTAAAAACTATTAAAAATAATATAAAAATACTAAAATATCTTTTCTCATCTAATCCAAATACAAAAATGTATTTTCTATTCTTTATTTCAAAAATACAAAAAAAATAATTAATTAATATTATATTAAGATTAATAGGATTATTATACTATTGTAATTCCATGAATAAAAAAAATAAAATATATAATTAATTATGGAATATTTATCAAGAATTTAGGGTTAATAATATTAAATTAGGATACTTAGGGTTAATTAATATTTTTACAATAATAATTAATTAGGGTTATAATATAAAAATTGATTAAAATAATTTAGGGGTTTAATATAATTAGGGATTAAATTAAAAATATATATATAATTAAATAATTACTTAGATAATTATGATTAACATGAAATTAAAATACCAAAACTAATGATTTAAATTAAGTGTTAGAGATTAATCTTAGAATAATTAGACAAATTGAAATTAGGGATTAATTCTTGAAAATGGATTAATATAAATAATATAAGGGAAAAATAAGGTTAGTTATTGTATTAATTAATCTGGGAAATTGAGTTTAATCTATGGAACAACTATGATATAATTTAGGGATAATTATGTGACAAAATTCTAGGAAAATTTCTAAAAGTCAGGGATAATATCGAGATAAAGGATATAATAAATTGCATCTTATTTAATTTATTTTTTTAATCAAATTAAATTTTTACAATTGAATAAGAGATAAAAACAAAAGATACAAATATGGGATAAAACATGAAATAAAAGTCTAGGATTTTCAAGGGATAAAATCAGGATAAGGGTTATATCTAATATTTTAAAATTTATTTTCTTAAAATAAATTAAATATTATCTTCACAAACAATGAATGGATAAAATCAAATTCAACACACTTCAAACTGTAAGTCCTCTACCCCGGTGTATTGAGGCATTTTAAAAATCAATTATTTCTCCGTCCCCAATGCGTGAGAGTTTTCAAGGGATAAAAACGATAAAACAAATAATTATTTTCTATCAGAACTACGGAACTCTGATCCTTCAATGAACTTGGAGGTACGTATGCATAAAGTTGTAAACTCTAACGAGTACGGTAATAAAAAAATCTTTTTGGGTCTCTAATCTATTTAAATAAAATATTTTCTGTAAATACGATAAATAATTAATAATTAATCAATAATCAAACAAACATCTGTAAACTCACACTAACCATAGAATTAGAGAAGGATCTCATTGAGTACAATAGAGGTAAGGGGTGTCTAACACCTTCCCATTACTTAAGAGACTCCGAACCTAGCGTCTCACCCTTAGTCTATAGGTTTTATCATTATTTTCGTGTTCCTTAGGAACGAATAAAGGATGATGGCGACTCTGTCATTTTTCCAGCCGCGACAGCTAGCGACTCTGCTGGGGAGTTCTTATACTTTCCCTAAAGAGAGTATGTCATGACCTTTGGTTTTTAGGGTTATGTGTTTTTTGTTTGCTTGTTTATTTTCTTATTCTTTTTTTATATTTTCTATTTCTTCCATATATATTTTTATTATATATTTGATTATATTATCATCATGTGGAAGAGATTGTTATATATGTGAAGCCAAAACTCAGGCTTGAGGAAAAATATATAAGCTTAAGTAAGGGATGGTCCTCTCGTAGGATCTTTGATGACGATTCCGCCTATAGTAGATCAATTCAAAAGATTTGTCATAAGAAGGCTGACACTTCTTCATGATGGAACTTTAAATTTGGTCAATGACTCTGGGGACCTCTTCTAGAACACCTTCAAATCAGGGTGGCCTTATGTTATCAACCCGCAAGGGTCGTTACTAAAGTCCCACCTAGATGAGACTTATCCCGAAGGATTACCATAGGAAGACTTGCTCATTCTAATGATAAAACAAGGGTATAATCCATGACTCTAGGGCTATCATCTAACCAGAAAATTTTATATCCTACAAGTGAGGGGATTGGGTAGTCTTAATCTAGACATGACATATCATAAGGAACCCACCCTTAACTAGGTCATGCTTGCATATTACCTTACATATTCCGAAACCCGTTTGAGTTTCCCATGCCAATCATTATCCCTATCTATAAGGAACCTTCTTAAACAAGGTGTCCTTATATTCGACTTTATCCTTAAACTCATACGTGGGTTCTATATCCGTCACAATCCCTGAACCTGTAAGGATTTCCTTTTGTCAGTCACTACCCCTAAACCTGTTTGGGGATTCCTTAGGTTTGTCTTTATCCTGACCCCGCATTGCATTGCATCTCCATGAATTTTTTTTAGCATACCTAAAAAGACAAAGGACAAATATTTTTACATACCCATGCATTTTCATGCATTTGCATACATACACATACATTTGCATACCCTTTCCGTTTTCGACCTTCCTCCATCTATCTAGCTAGCAGACTTCCTGATACTCACGAGCGAACTCGGAGGACGTCTCAAGAAACCATATATAGACTCAAGAATGGCAAGTATCATTGAAGAGAAAAGGTAACCCTTTTCCATGCCAGCTACAACCTACCTAGAGCCTCAAATACAACCCTGGATGATGACCTCCGTAACAAAGTCTGCAACAATATCTACTTCAGCAGCAGCCTCATGCAATTCATCAATCACAACAAATAAAGCATGGAAGGAAACTGAATCTAATACTAATGTCTCATGACTTACTCAGAGGCGCCCTAGTGAAGCTGCAATCACTTGATCTTACCCCTGGTCCAGATCCTACATGTTATAAGTACAAAGCACAAGACCTACAGTTGACTTTCAAAGGAGGAGTCCCATTTGTTGAACGATCACCCCTTTATCTTTACAAGTGCAAGAAGTTCAAGAAGTGTTTCCTAAAGCCAGTTGGATCAACAATGAAGCTCGGATCAATAGACTTTATCATTTCTAGTTGTAATTTCTTTTTTTCTAAGGGTTGTTTGTATTTAAAATTTGTACTCTTTGAAAAGTAATTTTAATAAAACGAGCATGCACATTTTTTGAATCGACCCATTCATTTTCACTCTTTCTTATGCCATCATAAAAAAATCAAAGTTTTCCATTTCTCTTTTACCTCGTAACAAACTTAAGAGGAGAATGATGTAATAAATAACTGAATTTGCTGACTATGCTTTTAATAGTAAGACCTGGATGACGATATAAGGCATTGTTTCACTTCCTAAACACTGAAGAAATAAAGAGATAATCCATAGTCAACCCCCTTAAGCCTGAAGTCGGTGTTCTTTTTATATAAGAAAACCTTAATCTTAACCATGGGCAGAGTAGTTATTCAATTAAGTCAATGATGCATTCTGATCTCAAGGGAATTATTCCATCTAATCTCATGAATAAGAGGATCAAGCACATCCTCTTCCTCACATACATCATTCAACATTGAGGAAGCAATAAAGACAAAACTCACGATAGCTAACATGGTACTCACAACTTTTGAAATCAAAATCAAATATCACAAGAGTTGTTTAAAAAAAAGTCCGCTAAGTCAAAAAGAAAACTAAAAATTTGACTTAGGAAAAAGTTAGGGCATCATGTTTCAAAAAGAGTATGCTAAGTCAAAAACTAAAAGAACTTGACTTAGGAAAAAGTTAGGGCATCCCGATGGACCATAAATTCAAAAGAATCGGTCCATACAAAAATAGGGATTAAAAAGAAAAAGAAAAAGAAAAAATGAAAACAAGCTTGTAAGTGAAAGTAGGTGACTTCCACCTCAAGAATTTCATATGTGCTTGAATCCTTACATTTACCTCTATCATCATCTATCAAAACTATTTTGAAAACCAAATGCATTTGTTAAATTAACTGGATTTAGAAATGAAGATCGTCAAGAAGAAGGGGTGGATCTTAATTAAAATTTAAGCCTTATAATCCTTTTGTTTCATAAACCGTGAAACATGCCACGTTATAACTTTTAAAAGTCCTAATTGAATCTAAGTTCACTATTAAAGCACACTTAGCAAAATTTGCGTTAAATTGACTCTGAATGTTTGTTAAATCATCACTAACCACATTTTCACATCTTTATTTGTGTCAACCTCATGGCCAGATACCATATATACATACCATATCCGTTTTCCACAACAAATTTCGATTTCAAAGACTTGCATGAGCATGACGTTAGAATTACTTTTCAAAAAGAACATTTTTCTCACAAATCAATACTTAGTATCAAGGAAATTTCAGCAATAGTCTGATCAAAGGAGAACCGTTTCAAGACTCTAGGGGCAAGTCACCTAAGGATCCTCCCAATTAGGGGAAATCCTTATAATCATGGGCATATCATCTGAAGATCATACCAACTAGGGGAAAAGCGTCCTAAGATTTGACCCACCAATGTTGAATCACCTCTATGGTCGTGATGATAAGGGGAGAACCTTTCAAGAGCTAATACAGGGGTAGGCCACCTAAGGAGCCCAGTGGATCCAACCACTCTGATAGTCAGTTAGTCAAGGGCATACTTTCCAAAAGTTCAAATACTGGGGAAAGTCCTATAAAGGTCACACATTACGGGATCTAAGTTCATTCTCAAGAATTACATGATTTGACACACCTATGTCAAAATACCGCAATGACCTTAATGATCAGGGCAGACTCTTTCAAGACTCTCATATTAGGGCATACTAACTCAGAAGCATAGTAAGGCCGATCACTTTGAAAGTCATCTAATCAGGGGCATACTTTTCAAGATTCATACACTGAGGCAATCCATATCAAAGTCATACCATAACATGGTGGGATTCAAGTTCCTTTTTAGGCAACTCTTCCAAGAAGGCATATAAATAAGGGAAATACCCTCCAAGGCTCTAACAATCTGGGGCAGACCGCCATAAGGCTTGATCAAAAGAGACCGCTTCAAAAGAACAATTTATCAAGGGAAAATCATTCCAATGGTCGATTAGTCAATGGCGAATCTTTCCAAGGCTAATACTATGGAAGGTTGTCTCAAGTGCATTGTATGGCTAAGCCACTTCAAATTCATATTGAGGCGAATTTCTTTAAAGACTCAACAGGATAGGGCAACTATAGGATATTGCAGGGACAATCCCTCTCAATACTTTCAAGATGCACATACAAGCTCTTTCATATATCAACAATCATCAAGTTCACAACGAATATCGGGAAGTCATGTTAGCTCAATACCCCACTACCATTTTTTGACAAATAATCTTGTAATACAAGCAACCTTTGTAAGCCTTGACAGTCCTCGACTCACCACATGGGCACTTGTTGAAACATTCAACTCATTGTCATGCATTAATCATGTTTTTACACTCTAGCTTCAAACCATGCATACCATCTCATTCGTCTAGCACATTCCTATAGCATGAATCTAACATCTACAAAACCCAACCTCACTTGACACCTACATCCAAAAAGCCCGACCTCACTTGGCACCTACATAAAAAAACCCAACCTCACCTGGAACCAACATCCAAAAAGCCCAACCTCATTTGGCATTCACCTCAAAAGCCCAAGTTTGATTGGCATCTCACAAAATCCCAACCTTACTTGGTACTCAATACCTACAAATAGTCCAATCTTCAGCGGCGCAACCCAAGACTAATACATTGTATGCATCAATCATCACATTAATACATCATATCACGCGTAACATATCCATAAATGTGGATCATTATGCCATACAAACTTTAAACATGCATACATAACATGTATAACATAACATAGGCTAAGACTAAGGACTCATCATGAGAGTCTGGATCAATCCCTAGCTAAACCGGCGATAGATCTCCGTCCAAGCTTCTCCCTATCTCTTTTCTCAATGTACATCCCAGTAAGTCGATCTTAAGGACAATTCCTCAACAAGTATCCTTGGAACTCATTCTCCAAGCAGAAAATACTTAGCAACATTGTCCCTATTATGCCCTAATGGTATACACCCCCTTCATTATATCCTTGTAAGGATTTCTTAGTACTTTCCCCCGCACTCATATTCCTTAAGGAACCTCGTCTGGAAGCCTATTCCCCATTAGACAGTCGTCTTACATGACACTAGTATTCCCTAGTAGAGACATATAGTTCTTTTATCAATCTTATTTTTACTTTTGTCTTCTTAGAGAATTCCCAAGTAGAAGTTCTATTACCATTGTGACTTTAGTTCTTACACCACTATTCACTTTGATTCTTACATCATTATCATTCAGTCACTTCGGTTTTTACACAGTTTTCATCCAGTCACTTCGATTCTTACACCGTCATCATACCTTCACTTCGGTTCTTACACCGTTTATTTTTTTGACTTTGGTTCTTTCATAGTTTTTCATCTTGTATTGCTGTTATTTCCTTCAGATCGTTCGGGTCTTACATCAATTTTCTTGCCAATAATGAGTTATCGGTTCTTATACTGATGACGATTGAAGTCCAATACCCAACTATACCAGTATAATTCCTCAAGTAGGAATGCTTATTAGTCTTCTCCAGTAAGTAACATATCCACAAAACCTTTACAATAAATGACTTCCCCAACAAACTCACTCACCATGAGTCGTCAAAGGAATTTATTCAGTAGTCGGTCATCCAGAATGATCGTTATCAACTATTAAGCAGGTCTTCACCTCTCACACCTCCAACTTGTTAACCTATCCCACACACGGGACACATTCCATATACCAGGTTTGTCAAGGGATTTTACCAAGGGATTTTATCAAAAGGGGTTAAATCAAGGGGTTTTCAGTAGAGCATTATCCACCAAGGGTTCACCAGGGTTTTACCAAGAATTTTCAACAAAGTGTTATTATCAAGGGGACATCATGAATTTATCAAAGGATTTCACCAGAATTTTCTATCAAATGGTTCCACCAAAATTTTATCAAACGGGTTTTATCAAGGGATTTTATCAAAAGGGTTTATCAGGAATTTCATCGAAAGGTTTCATCAAGGGGTTCTGCCAGAATTTTACCAAGGGGTTTCATCCAAAGTGATCGGGGTATCACTAGAGTATTACCCGATTCCCGTAAAATGATCGGATGATCATGAGAATCGTATGCAAGTTTCACCCCAAAGGATTAAAATTGATCAAAAAGGGTTTTATCAAGAGGTTCCATTAAGGGTTTCATAAGAGATTTCATCAGATTTTTATTATAGGGGTTTCATCAGGGTTCGTCAAAGGGTTCCACCAGGGATTCACCAAGGATTTTATCAGGAGGATAAGGTTATGATCAAAGTTATATTTAGGTAGGTGAGTATTGTTGAACTGATAGAATTTATGCTTCCATCTAGGAGAGGCCAAGAATCTGTCCAGTCTAGCTACTATGCATTTATCCCTCTGTTGGTTGTTACTCCAAGTAGCCATATGCCCTTCAAAACCTAGATCCACCAAATTACAAGCATTAAAAGTATAAAAAATATTTTGGTTAAGTTTAGGGTCTAAAGGATTGCCCCCACTTTTTCATGATTAGCAGTAGTTAAATTCAGGTCCCCAAAGATAAGCCAATTAGGGTGATTGTTTCTGTGGACAATGTTGTTTATCATATTACAAGTAAGACTTTTTTGATTGGACTTAGGATATCCATAGATGGTAGTCCCTCTCGAAAGAATATTATCATTATCATTCTTATCAACATTATTATTATGAGCCATAATATAAAAGTCAATATAGTTTTTATTAGAATCATTGATAATAAGATTGACATTAGCAATCCATAACAGAGCTAGATCCCTACCCTTCCCAGTCTCATTGCTACCACAATTAATGCTAAAAACATTGATTAAGGATCCAATTCTAGCAAGCTTATTGAAACACATATCATTACTATTCTTTTTAGTTTTAGATAAAAATAGAATATTAGGAGAATGGAATCTTATCAAATGATAAAGAGCCCTAATAGTTTGGAGGTTTCCCAACCACCTGCAATTCCAAGCCATGATCTTCATACTTTCGTGCCAACCTTGTTAGGTAGGCAGGCCAAAGTAGTTGTATTGTTTGCTATTATACTATTAGAGTTGTCATTTGTTGCTTCCCTCTCTATAAGTCTCCTCTTCTTATTCTGGCTTGAAGGAGCATTCTTGTCTTCTTTGGTTGTTTTGATTTCTTCCTTTAGGGAAATAGATTCCAGTTGCTCAATCATGGATTTAGGAATTGGGCTATACATGCTCATATTAGGTTTATTAGTTGGTATACTGTTGAACTTTCTTTCCTCGATGTAATATGTTTCCGTCCTAGTTGAGTTGCTTTGAGCCATGAGCCTAGAGGGTTAACCTTTGTTATGCCATGGATAAGTGAAATGGTTCTTTTACAGAAATCCTCGCCATGCCCTATGATGCCACAATAGAAGCAGAAAAGAGGCAACTTCTCACACCTAAAATCTATCCAGGTTATCCTATTGTTCTTGCTACCAATGTAAATTCCCGTACAAATTGGGGACTGAGTGTTAAGGTAGATTCTTGCCTTGACAATCATGATTTTGTCAGGCATATCAAAGATCCTAGTATCGATAACTTCTCAAATTCCCACCCAGCCCAACTTCACCCCCATTTGAATCATTTTAGCATTTGTAGGAAGACCCCAAATTTGGACCCAGATTGGGGCTTTTGAGAAATCCAATTTGTTTACAATACTTATACCATCCCATTCCTGCATGATAATCCACGAGTTTCTAAAAAGCCATGGATTGCCTTTTAGAATTTGTTTGTGATCTTCTATTTTTTCCATGGTAAACTGAAAGATACCAGGTTCAATTTCTTGGACAATGAGGTTCTTAGGGTTGCACTAGATGTTGACTAGGGTTGTTTGTAAGGATTTTTTGTGGTTAGGTTTTTCTGTAACAATTTTCTCAAGAATGCTGATTGTGGGTTTTAATGTTTCTTGAATTTCCTCCTCTTCATAGAAGAAGAAGTCGGGGCCTGATGCCTCGTCTTGATTATCACGTTCCCCTTGATCCAAGGTGGTATTTGGCATTATAGTAGGGTTGGTGTTGTTATTGTTATATAGGCTTTTTTCCCTTGTCTTGTAATAGCTAAATTTTGATTGTTTGAGTGTTATTGCCCGTTTCTTTTCATAGGGACCATTTGTCGAACATGATTCGTGCTTGTTCCTATATGTTCCATGGCAAGACAAACCAAGAAGGAAGAAACAAAGACTTAACCAGGCAAAAACTCAAACGTAGCACACCTGAAGAAACAAAAACAACCGGCCTCAAGAAACGAAAACAGACCACGAGGAAAGTCCAGGGGCACCCAAGAAGACGACAGAGGGCACACAGAGGCATAAAGATGACGAGCCCAATGGGGAGGGATGCGAATTAAGAACAAGGAAAGAAAAACCAAGAAAGAAACAAAGAAAGAGAAGCCATAAAACTCTGAAAACGAACACACAGAAACACCAAAAAACACCTAAAACAGGGATCACACACAAGTGGAGAGGAGTCATCTAGTCATTTCTTTTTTATCTTTCAATTACCATCTAATTAATACTCTTAATTTATTGTTTTCTTACTTTATTAATGTTAATTCGAATACACTAATAATAGATTCTAATAATTTAGTAGAATCAATATTTTTTTTGTTTTATTTTCACTACCAATATCCGGCCTATTGAATTGACTAATCTATTAAATTGATAATTTTATTATCAATCCTAATTATAGGAATCGAATAGTAAATCTTTTTATCAAATTCATTATTAATCACTACGGAACCAATTGAAGATTAATTCTCTTTTACATTTATTATATTTTTTAATATGTATCAAACTAAATTTCAAATATAATATTTATTTTGGAAATATATTATTTGCGTAAAATTAATCATAAACAAGATAAGCAAGTGTACCATCAGGAAATCCAATAAATTAGTTAAGATATGTTTGTTTAAAATTTCCAACCATGTATTTTTCTGTTCATTTGTCTTCATGGCTAAAGTCAATTCTGTCCTCCATTCTTTCTTAAATTTTTTAAAGCCCAAAAAACCACTATCTTATCTTTTAGAGTCGGTTACAAAATGCGAAAAATAACATTTCATATTTGTTCTCAGACTCAAAAAATAATAAATTTTCTGAATCTTCATCACACAGTACTTGTTTCGTTACCTACCTAGAACTATTTATTCATATATCATACATATTCTCTTTTTATTTATTTTAAAATATAAAATTCAAAGATTACTCGAATCTCTTTCAATTTAATCAGATATTTAATATTTAAACTTGATTCTCGAAAAAATATCATAAATAAATATATTGTTTTTATTATTTTATTGCGTCGTGTTCTCTTGCAAGTGGTTAGATACAAACCATGTTGACGATGAGAGTTTCTTCGTTATTAAGCTGCACTCACACTTTCCATGGTTCATCGATTCAACCTCAAAGCCTCTGCAACAGAAACGTTACTACTGTTACTACTACGGTATTCAGTAGAAGAACTAGTTACATTGGTGTATCAATGGCGGTGACAACTAGGGAGCAAGAGATTGTGTTGGAAGAGGAGAAGAAGAAGCTTCAGTTAGGGATTGCTGAGTTTTACGATGAATCTTCTGGAATATGGGAGGATATTTGGGGGGACCATATGCATCATGGATTTTATGATCCTGATTCTACTGTTTCGGTTGCGGATCATCGTGAGGCTCAGATCCGAATGATTGAACAGTCTTTGAGTTTTGCTTCTCTTTCTGGTATTCTTTTCGTTCATCTTTTTTTTGTTGTTGTATTGTTTTGTATTGTATTGTAGCATGTTATAGGATTTTTTTATGCATTCAATGCAAGTAATAGTACTATGTTTTTTTAGGTTTTGAAATTCACTAGTTTATAGGCTATTTATTGGCTAGAAAATAAGGATTTTCAATCATTAGTTTGTCACCTAAACATATAAATTATATTGCCATTTTGGCAGGTGATCTGTGGCTATCACTTTAGTCTTTGAATCTATCAAAATTAGAAAAGTTTACATAAATATGTTTTTTTAGTCAATTTATGTGTTTTTAGTTAGGCAATTTGGTTCGTGAAGTTACTATGGGAAAATACACTTGAGTTTTTTTTATATATTTGAGAGAGTGTTGGGGTAGCATCTATAGTAGAGAAGATGGTGGAAAATAGACTTATGTGGTTTGAGCATGTAGAGAGAAGACATGTAGATTCGATGGTAAGGAGAGTAAATCAGATGAAAAAAAGTCAAACAACTACATGAAGAAGAAGACTTAGAAAGACTATAAGAAAAATTATTAAGAAAGATTTTGAGATTAACGATTTGGATAAAAGTATGGTATGACTAAAGTTTATCCATGTAGCCGACCCCACTAGTGGGACAAGACTTGTTTGTTGTTGTATATAATTTTGATACATTTAGGGACTTTATTAGCAAATTTTAATGACAAAAATGGCTGTTTACTCCATGCTATGAAGGAGAGATATGAGTCATGAACATTAGACACAACACTGGTAATGATTTGAAAAAATAGAAGTGATTGAATGTAACCATCGATGTGGTGACGGTGTCCATGTCAGATGTCAAATACACCTTCAATATGAAGTTTTGGTACTACATAGGAAAAAAGGATTTCGGTTATTGTAAATAAATCAAAAAACCACTTCTCAACTGGAGAAGAGTAGGGTACTGTGTGTAATTTCAGATGTTATCAGAAGTAGTGATTTTTTTCATTTTTTTTCTGGTAAATTTGACCTTGACTGGACTGACTAACTAGTACTGACTACTTGCTGTTTTCGAATGAATGATTCCTTAGAAGACTCAACAAAATGGCCAAAGAGTGTAGTTGATGTTGGGTGTGGCATAGGGGGCAGTTCAAGGTACCTGGCCAAGAAATTTGGAGCAAGTTGTGTAGGCATCACTCTCAGTCCCGTTCAAGCTGAAAGAGCAAATGCTCTAGCTGCTGCTCAAGGATTAGCTGACAAGGTTTTTCTTTTTCTGGACATTTTCTCCTTTATCATTTTCTAACATATTTCACTTCTTGCGTCTCAATATTTGTTCAACTATGTTATTATTGTAATGAAACCCTCACCAAGGGTCTTAAGAACTTGAAAACATGTCTCATATTCAACACATGTTTGACACTTAGCACGACATTGACACATGTGGTTATATACTTATGTTCAATCACTTTCACTTTCTTAAATTATTACCTTGTCTGCGTCTTAGTGTCAGTATCGTGTGTCTGGTGTGTCGACTATCTATATCAGTGACTCATTGTGTGGCTGATATATTTACCTTTTGTGTTTATGTAATGTAATGGCAGGTTTCCTTTCGAGTTGCTGATGCTCTAGAGCAACCATTCCCTGACGGCCAGTTTGATCTGGTGTGGTCGATGGAGAGTGGAGAGCATATGCCTAACAAACCAAAGGTTTGAGTTCTCTTGTTGTCTCACTGGCATTCTACTTCACTTTCTTTGATATTTTATTTTCTTTATGCTTATAAAGTTGTAGCCAATTTCCTGTTTCATTCAAACTCTATTTCAGTTTGTTGGAGAGTTAGTTCGGGTAGCAGCACCAGGTGGCACCATAATTATAGTAACATGGTGCCATAGGGATCTTCGTCCCGACGAAAAATCCCTACAACCATGGGAGGAGAATCTCTTGAAGAAGATATGTGACTCATTTTATCTTCCAGCATGGTGCTCAACTGCTGAATATGTCAAATTGCTTGAGACCATGTCCCTTCAGGTAGTTAATGAATATACCAAATTATAAAAATTTCATTCTCTGCTATGAGTTGAGACATTTAATAGACTTCATTTGAGTCTAGTGTTGCTAATTTAAACAACATAATTGCATTTTTGTATACAATAGTTTATTGGATAAGCACTTAATCAATCACACTGTGTGTTATCAGTTTAGGCTGTGTTGCTATTTTGACATTGGTTGCTATCTATCTATCTAGGACATCAAATCAGCAGATTGGTCTCCCTTTGTTGCTCCATTTTGGCCAGCAGTTATACGTTCAGCGTTAACATGGAAGGGTTTCACTTCAATCTTAAGGAGTGGTAAGCTCAACATTATACTCTAATATGTGTTTATGATAATTTATCATGACTAATACTTAATATTTACTAAGAATATTTTGAAAAAAGTATTAAACTCCTTCATTCATCTATAACTTCTTATTTTCTGTGAAATAATTTAAAGTAACACTCTATATGTTACTGAGAATTATTTGCTTTTTGTTGTTGATGTGTGCAGGGCTAAAAACTATAAAAGGAGCTTTGGCTATGCCATTGATGATAGAAGGATTCAGGAAGGGTGTAATTAAGTTTGCCATTATCACATGTCGAAAGCCTGAAAACTAGGAGGGTCGATGATTTTATATTTTAGTATACTGAAACAGATTCTTACATGTCATTTTTCTTTTGGCAGTTCACAAATAGAAGAAATAAAGATAAGTGTTCTGCCACATCAAATCTTATTAGGATTGAATAACTGATATTGAAGGAAAAATGTAGCTTGCAATCGAAATGGTTGCTCAATATTGCTTTACAAACAAACAAAAATGTTTGTTTATTACATCATTTATTGTTCTTGTACTGTATAATCATTGTTTACCGAAGTTCCTTTTGAATCTGTGTTTCTTTCAGTGAATTTTCTTGATATATTCATGTGTTCATTTGAAAGTCGTTATTCTCATCAATTGGTTTTTATGTTGGTATTGGTTCTGAAAAATGAGAAAAAAATGATATTTTTTTGGTTGGCAGACAACGTCTTAGTTAGTAGTTCCTTTGTTTCTGCAGTTGTTTGCTCAAAATTTGTGGTCTATGGCACACAGTTTGAAAAGAAAGTTTCCAGAAAATCTGTGAGTTTCAAGCTTGCTTGCTCACACATCCCTTCAAGGGATCCTTGGTTTTTCATGGTTGCTCCAAATCTCAACCAATCTGTCATCTTTGGCTCCACCTTGAAAAGATACAATCATCTATATCTTAGCAAAAGTTGCATCCCTATATTGCAGTCGTTTGCTACCACATGATGTTAGAAAACTTCATTGTGTTCAATCCTATAAACGGATCTTGTTGCAACAAGATCCAATCACAGAATTGAACACAATGAAGTGTGGTAGCAAACTAGGCCATTAGATGTTGCAGAAGGTAGATGGTTGTAACTTGTAGATGGTGGTTACTAGTGTTTATTGTTGTGTGTGGTGATTTGTGCAATAAAAACCAATTATGTGGTTAAATGAATGTGTGGCTAATCATGTGATAATTTGAGTAATATTTTGTAGAAATACTCCTATAGTTTTACAGCTAGTGCAAATTTCAGTTTTTTTTTCTCTTTTTACTTTTTACTCTAAATAAATTAATCAATGAAAATGTGATATGAAGCCGTCTATCATATCTTTTCAAGTTATCCATATGCCAAAGCTAATAATAAATAAATCACATTTCATTTTACCTAATATAATACTTTACAAACATTAACATGAGACAAAAGTAGACATAAACTCTACCACTTCTCCATTTATGCAACATTTTGGTAGTTCAGCCAATTTGTTGATCACCAAATCACACATAACACAAGTGCATAGTTCAGGAGAGTTCAAGCATATAAAAGTACGAGGGCCAACATCAACACAGTTGATATCCTGTTTTTTACATACCATTCATGAGATATTGATGTAGTCATTGATGCAATCTATTGTCAGCAACGGCTAGTGTTCCAGGCCAGCTAAAAGTTCAATAAAATCGGACCAACACTCAAGATCCTATCCAGAATACCCTACGGCAAGAGAGTGATTGAGATATAGACTTCCATAAGGGGACTTCACATCAGATCCAGACTATTTCCTCATCATCATCTATTGGATTCAATTCGATTGTCTCCCGTATTCGGCGTCCTGTCAACTGGGAGAGGTTTTAACCTCCCGTCACATATAAGCTCGTCCACGCGTCATAAGCATTTCATTCGCTTTTGTAACTTGTAAGTTACGCATCTCTAATTTTACTAATTTGAGCGTTGGAGTGCTAACCTTACGGACACACCCTCGCTCCGCCGCACTGGAGATCTGCACCATCACATCAGAAGAACTTCATATATAAATGTGATCAATCGACTATTTTGCACTGGAATAATGACACCTCCCTAGGAATCATGTTTTGATTCTCACAAATTTCCATGTCGAATTCATCAGATCCTTTACGTTGGGTCATCTCACCGATATTTTCCTCAATCGATAACGGTAACATCTGATCCTGCCAATGGATTCGCCACTCCGATTTCAACCTCCATCCCATTACCACTTCATGTCATCTTCTCGATTATCAGATGATCAACCATCCTTAAAGAGTTACCTAAGAGATATATGCCTTGAGATCATAGATGAATGATGGGAAGAGAGAACTAAAAAATGAGAGACGAATCCTAGGGTTCTAAGATAAAGAAAAAGTGTATGAAGTTTACAACGAAGTTGTTCAGTTGGTAATAACTCCAAAATAGAAAATCAGACAGTGTCAAAGATTATGATTGACAAATGAAGTTCATGCGACATCATGTACGCCAGTCTCTTTGAGGAGTTGGGACTAGATAAAAAAGATTATATGAAGTTGCATGTCTCTACTACCTTAAGGGTTATGGTTTTGTAGCTTGTCTTTTAAGCTTTTGATTTTAGTTTTATGTCATTGAGTCTACTACCTTAAGGGTTATGGTTTTGTAGCTTGTCTTTTAAGCTTTTGATTTTAGTTTTATGTCATTGAGTCTACTACCTTAAGGGTTATGGTTTTGTAGCTTGTCTTTTAAGCTTTTGATTTTAGTTTTATGTCATTGAATCTGCTCATCAATTGCATATTTCTGGATTGACTTTTAAATCTGTTTTTTAGCATGCATAAATCAAACTATTTGATTATAGTGTAAGCAATATACTTTAAGTAAATTTGTTGATTTTTTGGATCAAGAACTATATTTGAGATTGGTTCAAAGTCATGACATTTGTAAAATCTCAAAACCTCTTTAAAATTGCAAATCACAACTTGCAAATAATTGAATCAAATGAAATAGAATCTTTCGGGAAATGTTTAAGCTATCATTACTCAAATAACAACTTGTACTTGATTCGAATCATAACATTTTGATTTGAATCACAACTTGCACTTGATTTGAATCATGCAAGACTGCATTTTTATAGTTTATCGCTCTCATTTGATTCGTATCACATGTTTTTATGACTCAAATCATGTGACTCAAATCACACATCTTGTGACTCGAATCACACAGATAGATTTCTCATATGTTTCAGATCTTAATTCAAATCACTTTGTCCTTTGATTCAAATCTTACTTTTTCCTTATGACTCGAATCATGTTGGTGGAGGATACGAGGATCAAATAGTATATAAAGGGAGTTGAATATACCGTAACCCTAAAACCCTTTACAAAAACATTTACTTTTATAAAATCAGTTTTACAAACAAATGTGCAGAGTATAAGCTCTAAGGCCAATTGTTGATACCATGGAAGCAAATTACAAACGGAAGCAAAATATAGTGACGATTTTATAAAACATATGATTAAATGGATATTACAGTTAAATCAAATTATTAGAAATCAAAATAGTTGAGAAATATGAATTTGTTTAAATAAGCAATTCAACAATAATTATAATTCAATTTTCATACAAAGTTCTAATTGAATTTGATTAATCGAAAGATCAATCTAACAACAAGAGTTGATACAATAATATATGCAAGAGAGAATGTTCAAATGACTAGATCTATCACAGATCTAAACTTTAATCACAAAATTTCTATAAGAAGATAAACCCTAATATATTATTATATGAGAGCAATACAAACCTAAGCATGCAAATTATACAGAAAATTAAAGAGAGTGAGGGTAGAAAAAGAGTACACTGGAATTATAATAGTTCAACTCTATCGTTCTTTGCAGAAGCTTAATTCACTCTTCAATGGTTTTACTATTGAAAATTTGTTAACTTCTAATAATAATAATAATATGTTAATTGTTTACAGAAATTATACAACCACTTAATACAAGATACTCCTGAAAATAGCTAGTTTTCTATCTTGATCCTCTCTTGTTGTATACGATGTCTGCTTCGCCGATCTTACAAGATCTACATGATCTCTTACTGTATCAATAATTATATCAAGCCTCCATTATGTAACAACCTTTACTCGGTCCTACCGGTCCCTTGAACCAAGGACCAAGCTAGTGCATTGAAAAGGTGGGCCCATGCCCCCACCACAATTACCCCTTATTCCATATTTAATATTATAAATAATATATTAACATTTTTAATGTATTAAAAATTAGGAAGAAAATTTTATTATGACACCCACTTAATAAATAATATTGAATAATTTAGTTCTCACACACACACCTATATTCAACTACATTTAAAATATTCAATTGTTTGCTTTTCTTTTAAAAAAATGATTAGTTCTATATAATAAATAAAATAAATACTTTAAATAAAATTAACTTTTCTTTTTCTATTCCTATTAATTCTCTTTGACTTTTTTCAAGGACAAACAAATCACTTTTTGTATTCCTCTTTCTCTTAATGCAAAGTGCATCTCTGTTATCAATTTCTTCTTTATAGTTGATCTTTTAAAATATAAAATTTTTAATTTTAATTTTTATGAATTTACAATTTATTTTTATTATTATAATTAGAGTACAAATATATTATTACCTTATTGAGTTTGAGATTGTGTTAACTGTAGAAAATTTATTTTTAGAGTTTTGTAGTGTTTGTATCAACTTTATAGTATTAGTATGAACTTTCTAAATATGATTTTAGTTGTGATTTTTTATTTTGTTTTTAGTAATACGCAATGGAAAAATATTTCAAAAGAAAATCAACAAAGTAATCATCAACTCCTAATCCTCATACACTTAATGAACATGAAAGCCTCAAATGGGGTCTTCCCATGAAAAAAAGATTTTTGGAGTTTGAATTGGAAAAACTTCCTAATGATCTTGATGCTGCAACTGTCACTACTCAAGTTATACTTGATGATCTTGGAGATAACTTATTTGTTATTTTAATTGATGAATCTCGTGATATCTTAGTGAAGAAGCAAATGGTGGTGGTTATACGTTATGTAAATAATGAAGGAAAATTTATTGACCATTTTCTTGGTTTTGTTCATGTTTCAAATACTAGTGCTCTAACACTTAAATCAGTTTTGAAGTCATTATTTTCAAAATATGGATTAAGTTTGTCAAGGATACATGGACAAGGCTATGACGAAGCAAATAATATGCAAGGTGAATATAATGGTCAAAAAAGTTTAATTTTAAAAGAGAATCGTTTTGCATTTTTTATTTATTATTTTGCCCATCTACTCCAATTAGCTCTTGTGACATTAGAAAAAAATCATTCTAAAATTGATTAATTTTTTTAATTTGGTTATTAATTTGTATAATGTTGATGGAGCATCATGTAAGCGTCGAAATATTTTTCGAGAAAGTCAAGCTACAAAGGTAAAAGAAGCATTGGAATAGGGAGAAATCTCTAGTGGGCGTGGCTTGAATCAAGAAGTGACAATTAAGAAGGTGGTGGAAACAAGATGAAGCTCGCAATATGGTATATTACTTAGTATAATTTCTCTATTCTCTTCTATGATTGATGTGTTAGAAATGATTGAGATTTAGATTTAAAAAAAGGTGAAGCACTAATTTAGATGAATTATATGCAATCTTTTGAATTTATTTTCATCTTGCACCTAATGAAAAAGTTATAGGAATTACACATGATGTATCTCAAGTATTACAAAGAAGTGATCAAGATATTGTAAATGCTATGAAGTTATTAAAAGTGTATAAAATAAGGCTACAAGCTATAAGAGAAAATGGTTGAAATTCTTTATTGAATGATGTTTCATTATTTTGTGAGCATAATGATATTGATATTTCAAATATGGATGACAGTTTTTAACCAGCACAAAAAAAATTCAAAGAGAAAAATGGAGAAAGTATCTAATTTACATAATTTTCAAGTTGAATTGTTTTATGAAGTGATTGATTGATAACTTCAAGAGTTGAATAATTGTTTTACAAAAGTGAATAATGAGTTGCTCCTTTATGTAACTTGTTTAATTCTAAGACATTCATTTTATGTGTTTGATAAGAACAAGTTGATTCGTTTAGCTCAATTTTATCCTTTAGAATTTTTCTAAGTTGAATTATTGGATCTAGATTGTCAGCTTGAAAACTATTTCTTAGATGTATGCTCTGACAGTGAGTTTTCAGAATTAAAGGGGATTAGTGATCTTTCTATTAAGCTCGTAGAGACCAAAAATAATGTAGTGTATCCATTGATATATTTGCTTTTAAAGTTATCTCTGATATTACTGGTGGTAATTGTAATAGCTGAAAGAGCTTTCTATGTTACGAATATTATCAAGAATCGAATGTGAAATTGCATGGGTGATGAATGATTAAATGATTGCTTAGTTACTTACATTGAAAGATATTTTTTTATGTTGAAAATTAAAAAATCATTCAATATTTTCATAACATGAAAAACCGTCGAGAACAATTATAATGTGTATTTATATTTTTGAAAAATAAAATATTATATTTATATTGACCCCACTACTCAATTTTTTTTGGCTTTGTCCCTGCCTTGAACAATGATCTATCTAAAGAACACAGAAACTACGAATTTGTCCGTAGGATTCCACATATCACTACCAAAGCAACCTGGAGAAAAAACTTCTTCTTTTTCCTATTGGATTGCCAAACTCCAGTAATCACACACAATTTGAATCTTGACCTGCAACTCAAGAACACCACTAGCATTAACAAAGAATAAACCTCATTTATGATAGATCTCACATTCTCTAATAATTGAGAAACAATTGATTTTAATCTTGCTAGAGGTTAAGGATGAGTTCAGATGCAAAAGACATGTGTGAGAAGGTGTTCTTTGAAAGTGGGTTTTTAAGTTTTTAGAAAGACTTGCAAAGTTATGATTATCATCACAATAATCACTCTATGTTAATGATGATGAAAAGAGAAAAATGATTTATATAGGTGCTTGAGATTATGCATAAAAATGAGTGAAACATGATGTTTGATGCAAATTATAAGCACATGTATTATTTGAGCAATTGACAAAGTAATTTAGATATAGATCTAAAACATATGAGAAATCAATTTCAGTGATTTGATTCATGAACAATGTGATTCTAATCAAGACTGAAGTCACGATTCAATCATGAACAACGTGATTTGAATCAAGCATGTCAGAGGCAAATCCGGGAGTTTTTACCACTTAATGATTCAAGTCAGGAACAGTGTGATTCGAGTCACAAAACTCTGTGATTTGAGTCATTAACAGTGTGAGTCAAATCATGACAACATCATAAATGTCCTAGAAGTATTTGTTTCATTTAATTCAAATCATATGATGTGTGATTCAAATCACACACCTAAAATCTCAAATTTTTGCATCTGAAATATGTTTTGAGATCCTACTGATGTTATGACTTGAACCAATCTCAAATATTCTTCTTGATCCAGAAAACCCACTAATCGACTTAAAGTATATTGCGCACACTAAAAAACAAACGGTTTGATTTATGCATGTTAAACCACGATTGTATGCAAAACACTATTGAGAAAATTTCTTTAGCCTTAATCATAGTTTCAAGAAAGTGCTGACATTACTTTTTGGTGCATATTGTCATCGTCTAGATTGACCAAAATCTCAAGCAAGTCATCCACAGGCCGGACCTCGCAGGAAGAGTGACAGAATGGTCAATCGAAATATTTGAGTTCAATATCTTCTTTGAACTAAGGAAATATTTGGGGCATATTTAATTGCATAAATGACATCATTTATGCTACTTCCATGCATAATGTGGTTTGTCTTCACAAATTAATCATGTGATAGTAAGGGAAGAGGCGTGGGGGATAATCCTTGAGAGTGAAGCATTGCTAGTAGTCGAAGTATCCTTGTATTTTGAACTCCAAACTACCAATTATCAAGCAAAGTACGAAGCCTTTATCGGTCCCACTCTAGGCTTAGAAATGGGAGCATGAAAAATCGAATGAAGAACATATTCACAACTGGTCGTTTCCCAAGTAAAGGTGGAAGTGCAAACTAAAGACCCATTGATGCAAAACTATGTCACCTTAATAAGAGGGAATCTGTCCATGTTTAGATCCCATGAGACCGCACACATACCACAAGAGCTAAACACGAGGGAATACAACTTGACTAAACTTGCAAGCGCAAGAGCGTCATGTGTCAATCACCTTTTCATACATAAAACATTAGGCAACCCAACATTAAAAATTTGAAGATGATGGTGGCTCTGATGAACGACACCACTTGTTCCTCATAGGCATATAAGATCATGGTGTATATCGAGTTCAAGACTCTACCAATCGACCCTCCCAGAGCCATATGCGTAAAAAGAAGGACAAGTTCATATTCGATCTTAGGGGGGACGTTGTACATAAGAGTCTTGAACACCCTTTATTGAAATGCCTCAGAAAAGGATAAGCCACATACACATTTGTCGAGATCCACATGGTCATGGTCGGAAAATGCCTAGAAGAAAGAGCTCTCACCAAAAAGATTCTTAGGCCCTGGTGCTACTAGACATCAATGGTTTAAGACGCCAAAACTTATGTCAAGACATGTGAGAAATGTTAGAATCATATGGACATCCACCTGCTCCTCCATGCAAACTCAGTTTATTGACTTTGCCATGTCCCTTCTCCTAGTAGGGAATGGATATCTTTAGCCATTTCCAATTGACTCTTGGACAACTAAAATTTCTAATTGTAGGTAAGATACAACATTTTCCAATCCATTGTCACAACCAACAAAACCCAGTTCACAGACAAGAATCTGAAGAAACTCTTCGAAGATCTTATGATCAAACACCCTTTTACGTCAGTGGGTCACCCATATACCAACGGACAAGCTAAAGCTTTTGAACGAGTGTTGTTAAGAGGGATGAAGACAAGACTCTAAGGATATAAAGGGAATTAGTTTGTGGAACTCCCACATGTTCTTTGGGCATATCAAACTACGCCTCATCCAACAACAAACTAGACCACTTTCAAGCTCACCTATGACATCGGGGCCATCATCCCAGCCTAAGTTGGGGAATTCATTTGGAGAATAACGCATCCTTTGCAAGAGGGGAACCATTCTCTAGCCATCAAAGAAGAGTTAGATCTCTTAGACGAAAGGAGATGATTCACTGCCTTCACGAGTGTCTTCCTCAAGGAAGTCGCCGACACCAAGTACAACAAGAAGGTATAAACTCGAAGTTTCCAACCCGGTGATCTCATACTCCATAAGGCTGATGTTGAAGGGAAGAATGCTAACGAAGAAACGTTTGATACCAATTAGAAATGACCATATCGAGTCTGAGTTAGTTCAGACAAATGAACTTAGACCCTTAAAACCCTTCCCATAAAACTCATTCTAATGACCTCGAATGCTACGAAATTGAAGCATTATTACAAATTAGTTGTTTCTTTTTTAAAATAAATATTGAGTTTTTAAATAAATATTGATTATGACCCTTTCAATGATTTGATTGATTAACCTACTTAAAATTCTATGTCATTTATAAATAATAAAACTAATATTTAAATAATTTATTATATAATTCGTTTAGTATCGTAAATTGTACCGGACTCTATATTTAAGAGAATCTATAAAAAAAACTAGTAATTGAATTGTTCCTAAGATGTTTTCAAAAAAAATTCTAATAAATTTTTAAGGTAATTAAACTTTATTTTGATATTTAATTTAATGTTTTTTGAAATCCGACTCTATAAAATATTATATTCTAATTTTAATTTTAATTTATAATAATATATGAGATTAATTATTATGCATTGTCAGTGTAAAAAGTCGATTCATCACCATCACCCGTTTGTATTATATTATAAGTCAAATTTATTTCAATTAAATCCATAATATATTTAAATGAAAAAAAATCAATATAAGTTAATCAATTTATGTTTTAACTAAAAGTAAATTGTCACTTTACCAAGTACATACACCTTCACGTGAGAGTTTGTTAGAGGCATCTCAACTTGTTTTATCTCATTAACTCTCCATATATGAGAAGTTTCATTAGAACCTTCTTCTTATCTTTTGTGTTAAGTTAAAAAATAAAAGAGTCCAAAGTAAAACCAGTTTAAACAAACAAATCATGCTGCATTAACCTAATATCTTTTGTCCATGTATGAAAGCATCTATCTCCTACATGAAGTGAAAACACACACACGAGGAACAAGAAAAGAAGAACTAAAAAAAGATCAAAATTACTTTTCCATATTTTCCTCCACAAATCTAGTTTTATTAGTAGTATTATGATAAAAGAATCCTATAGTTGTCTTGTGAATGGGGTTTCACCATTGACTTTGTAATGAAAACAGACAAAGATTCGGTAACGAGGACACAAAAGTGCTTCCTTCTTGCTTTTGTTTCACAAGGGTCAGCTGCAACAAAACCACACTTTGACAATTTCTACTTTCTCTTTCTTTTATGCAACATTAAATTATTAAACTATTGTTCCACCACTTTTTTTGTTTTCTTTCAACCGAATCCAAAGCTCCTCTAACCATAGATAGTCAACTAGTTATGTGAAAATCCGTTGACATAGATATGCAACCGAATCTAATGTAACAAACAACATTAAAGCAAACTCACACGTGTGTTGTTTGTGTGTGCGTGTGTCTTGTGAATGAGAATATGTCTTTGTGAGTACACACACAACACTACACTACACTACACTACTGTCAAAGTGTCAACTATCCATTGTTGTGAACATTAATATTATAAAAACTCATTCTAACGAAGCTTCCTCTCTCTTGAGTTGAGAACCTCACTTTCTCTTTTTCACTTTTTTAGATTTTCATCCTTCAACATAAACCCCATTTTCATTCATTCCTTCATCTCATCTTGCATCAGAACTCAGAACTACCTTCACTTCTTTCTTTCTTTCAGGTACCTTTCTTTTTCTTACTTTGATTCATCTTGTTCTTTTATGAATTTGAATATGTGTTTCTTTGAGTGAGTTTTTTTTTAGTGTTATTTGGAATTATGAGTTTATTTTGAGGGTTTCTAGTAAAAGGGGTGAAATTTTTTCTGCTGTTTGCATTTGAAGTTTCAAGGTTAATGTTTGCTTTTGAAGAATAGCTTCTTAAGATTGAAGGGTTTTTGTTTAACAGTTGTAAAGTTTTGATTTTTAATCTGTTAGCATAGTGAATTAAGCTTTGCAATTTTTTGTTGCTAGATTAAAAGGGGTTGGAGAATGAAAGGGAAAGTTTTGACCTTTTTCATGGTTACCCTTTTTCCTGATGGATTTATATGTTTATATAAAAGTCATTATTATTCTCACCAATTGGTTTTTATGTTGGTATTGATAATGAAAAATGGAAAAAAAAATTGATTTTTATTGGTTACATCTTGCTTAGCTATTACCTAATAGTTGCTTTGTTTCTTTCTGCAGTTGTTTGTTTCAATTTGTTGTCAATGGCACATAGTTTGAAAAGAAAGTCTCCAGAAAATGGAGACAATCTACTCTTCAACAGCTTTTCGCTTGATGATTTGAATGAAGATCTCTTTGAGAGAGTACTTTCGTGGCTGCCGACTTCGTCTTTCTTTCGCCTTACTTCTGTCTGCAAAAGATGGAAATCAGCTGCTGCTTCTGTGAGTTTCAAGCTCGCTTGCTCACAAGTCCCTTCAAGGGATCCTTGGTTTTTCATGGTTGCTCCGAGTCTCAACCAATCGGTTATTTTTGACTCGGCTGAAAACAGTTGGAAAAGACTCAATCATCCGAATCTTCTGCTCGAAGATTCTAACAAAAGTTGCATACCTGTTGCAGCCTCTAATGGCCTAGTTTGCTACCGCACGGAGTTGGGGAACTTCATTGTGTCCAATCCTGTGACCGGGTCTTGTTGCGAACTTCCTCCGTTGAATCTCAACTCAGAAAACCAATCTCTCAATGCTGTTGTTATGAGTGCTTCTTTCAATGACCAAATGTCCTACAAGATTGTGTTGGTCTTTGGTGAACTACCGAATCTTTCGTTTAAAGTTTATAACTCTAGCTCAGCCTGTTGGGAAGACGAGAATGCTCTTGGCAGGAAGGTCGATGATAGCTCGTCGGATTGTGATTCGACTGACGACAATGTTGTTTACTTCCTGAGCAAGGCCGGAAACGTGGTGGCAAGTAGCATGCAGAGAAGTCCAACCAAGCAATATTCATCGGTCATTACTAACAAAGACGGTCAGGAGATAGTCTATTTCCTGAGCTCCTCCGGAACCGTTGTAGCTTGCAACTTGACTTGCAAATCTTTCCTTGAGTACCCTAGGTTGTTACCTGTTTTCTGCGAGTACTCTATCGACATTGTAGAGTGTAACGGTGAGATGCTAGTTGTTTTGTTATCAGAATTCTTGGAAAGCACGAGTCTTCGTGTGTGGAAATTCGACGAGGCTAACCGTTGCTGGCAACAGATTGCAGCAATGCCTGCGTCAATGTCTCACGAATGGTACGGAAAGAAGCCGGATATCAACTGTGTTGGTGCCGGTTCTCGGATTTTTATATGCTTGAACTCTCCCGAGCTATGCACTTATGTTACATGTGATTTGGTGACCAACAAATGGGTTGAATTGCCAAAATGTTGCATAAATGGAGAAGTCATGGAGTTCATGTCTGCTTTTTCGTTCGAGCCGAGGATAGAGGCTTCTGTGTGACCGCGAAACGGCCTAGTCCGATTTCTTGGTTTTGGTTATGAACCCTTTTTTATGTTCTGTTTGGTTTAATGTTAATTTGATTTGTACTTGACTTTTATTCATGCAACATAGCTAGAGATGGAAGCTAACCAAATGATTTGATTGTTGACAGATTGATTATATTGTAATATTCTTAACTGAATGTGAGATGTAACATTGTTATCATTTAGTGATATTATCAATGAATGATCTTGTTCGTGATTCTTTGTCTCATGTTAATGCTTGTAAAGTATTTCATTTTATAAGCCAAAAGTTTCTGTCTGAAATGCAATTTATTTGTTAAGGATAACTTAAAAGCTTCATAATCATATCAAAGTTCATTGATTTTTTTTAGTCTTAATCCTATTATCATTGATATTTTTGTGCAACATGTTACTTTCAATATGTTTCGAGTAATATTTCTGCTATTTATGCCTCAAAGAATTACATTACTATGAGGCAATTATGGAATTCTTTGAGTGAGGAAAAGATAAACACTCAACACCCTCAAGATCTTCTATGAAGGATTTCTAGCATTAGACCGATAACTATGATCTTATTCATCTTCATATCTGAGGTGAACAACTTTTTTAGGGCCAGTGGTAGAAGAGGGACATAATTCACTAAAAGTGGCTTCACAGAGCCATCTATAGTTAGGAGGGGTTAGTTGCTTGGAATATTGTCACTTGCAGCATTGTTTTGATAATTCCCTGTCTTGTTAAACTTTAAGGTCTGTGATACTAAACACACCACCTCTTTTAAATTTATGAAGATATGGACTCCTAATTCTAATTGTGTTAATTTGTTTAAAAATGTTTGAAAAGAGAGGATCATGAGATGTCCCATGGTGGGTTTAAGAATCAAGTTGGAAAAACATAACTTAAAAGACTAAAGACTGATATAACAATATTTTTGGAAACATGCATATATTGGTGCGCAAAAGCATACGGTTCTGGACCAGCTAAAGGCCCAATTAACCAAGGTCCAATCCATCTTAAATTCACTATACTCGATCCAAAATATAAAAATAATTCACATGTTAAGAGTAAGGTATGATCTCTAATCTCATCTTTCATTATTCTCATTGAATCTTGAGTTGACTTTGGTGTTGAAGTGTTAACCATGCATGTCCACCCCACACCACCATAAAGGAGATCGAAGTCACCGTTCAAGATCACCAGTTATTCAACTATCTCCATTTATGGTTCCTAAGCAGAGCTAAAACATCCATTTATGTTTCCCGAACGGAACAATGACGCCGCCTATGGGAATCAACTTTCGCTTCCTATGATTTCCATGAAAATCGTGTTCACTTGACAACACCATCGAACAAATTCAGAGGTTTGAGATCTCAATTCTTTTGGTTCGTATCCAAATCTCCAACTTACTAGTTCGTAACCTCTTTAGATTACCGAATCAAGAACAAATCAACTTATGATTCATACGTTCTTGCCGAATCTAAAACGCCTTTCAGTTTCATCGTTTAGAGCCTTCTCAGATCTTAGAATCGAGAAGCACTCAGAAGCGAATCCAGAGATCCATCGCAGTTGATTCGACGAATCATCTTCTCAGGTGCGATTCTCCAAAATCCAAATCTTTGATTCTCTCATAAACTCCGCAAAGTATCCAAAGGAAAGATCCTAGATTCAGATCTAGGGTTGCTCTGAGGTGTGAAGGCTATGTCCATGAAGAGTACAATAGGAATTCGAGGAACTTATCGTGGCGACCTAAAAGATAATACAAGTTCATAGTTAACGTCGGGCGTCAGTCCAATATCGAGGTGCATCAAGGGGGTACCACAAGATTTCTACTAGATGAATTGGGGTCTCCTTAGAGCAGATCATAGAGTAAAGGTCCATTGTGCCCGAAGAAGGATATCCTGGATTCTACTTGCAAGAGACCGGTCGGTAGCCACTTTTGACCACATCTCTACGTCCATGTTCCATAGTAAAGGTTGGACATGCCTGTTAAGGAACACCGTCAATGGTCGACCATCATCCGATTCTCCGAGAAGTTGATTAGTCAGTCGGACCTGCCGCAAGAGGACCCAAAATCTACTTGAGATAGATACCCACTCAGAAATAGGAAGGAAGTTGTGGAATCTCGACCCCGATGATTAAAAGGTGTTTCAACAAAGCATTGGAAAATGCAATTCGATGAGCTCAAAGTTCCAACGACCATCCTCAAGCTGCATCCTCGAAGCAAACGACTATCCAAACAAATATCAAAAGTCAAGTACAAGGCGGGACACCTCGGCGCCCCGTCAAATCAAAGGAAATGCTTTAAAGTGCGAAGTGCACTCAACCTAACACCCCATGAAAGAAAAACGACCAAAGACCCAGATACCGTTCATCCACGTCGAAGTCGCCGTTGAAGGTTAATTGACTCGGCATGTCATTATTTATTTGATACGGACTTAACGCATCTCTACGATTACGATACGGCTCAAGCACACTTTATGTCTGATTGCATATCTGATACAGACTTGACACGTCTATATGATTTTGATATGGCTTAAATGAACCACCTACATGATTGCGTATCTGATACATACTTAAACATCTATGTGATTCATATACGTCTTAAACGCACCGTCTGCATGATTGCATATCTAATACATACTTAATGCATCTATACGATTCTGATACGACTTAAATGCATCTCCTGCATGAATGTGTATCTGATATAGACTTAACACATTTAAGCGATTATGATACGACTTAAGCATATTTTGTGTCGTATTGCATATAGGATACAGACTTAACACACGTTTGTGATTTTGATATGGCACAAATGCAAACCTTGCATGACTCCTCATCTGAGGCATAATAAATTCATTTTGCGTAGTTGGTGCACCTGATGTGTGTGAACCTCAAGTGCATGGTTGTGTCAAGTAGTAAAAAGTATCGATCCCACAAAAATATATATGATTATCAATTTTTATTTCAACTATGTAAATCTAAAGTGATCGAAATTGGTTAGCTTGATTGCAGATTGAAAAATAGATTTAAAAGATAATAAAAAAGCATGACTTAGGAGTTACGATTTTCCTTCTAGACTTACCCCTGAGATTATTAACATTTGCATAACTAGAAAATTCAAGCCATTTTTATAGAAAATTAGATAAATTTGTGTGTCACCCACATTCGTGGTGTGCACATCTAAACATGTTTCAGAGACGGTTAAGCAATCAAATCAAAGGCGTTTCTCCTTATCACGTGACGAAACATCTTGATTGTATCTCAATAGAGATCAAGCCGCCTTGTTAGTGGCGCCTCAAAATCAATTATTTAGCAACTTGCGTTCAGATGTCGAATCATTATCTTTCGATACATGATCGACATCTCTTATGACTTTAGTTTCGCAACAGTCATAGACATGGATTAGATTTCAAGTTCTAAAATAAAGTAAATTTAAACTTCTCGTAATTTCAAGTGAATAACTTAGTATGGGTTAGTCATGAGAAGGCTCTTATAATCCCATGTCCCTAAGGATCTACCCACTCATGGTGAGATGGACAACAACAATAAGTAAATTAAAGGGCATTGCATGAAAAAGTAAATAAAGGGAATATAAATAAAGCTATAATAAACTAAAGATGAAGATGAAAGCAAGATTATACTAATAATGCTGGAATTTACAAAAGGTTGTTAATAACTTAAGCTAAGAACAAGAACAACAATTATTTAGAATGATATAGTGAAAGATGATGGATCTTCCTAAGTCTCACCCTTAGGTGTCTCCCCTTTTCCCTTGAAGCTTAAGTCCCTTTTTATACTAATCCTAGGCTTAACTCACTCATTATTAGCACTAAATTCAAGCAAATCAATAACTAGTTTCTTAGCTATGAAGTTTCAGAGGTTACAAATGCTGAAAAGTCACAAAAGAAGTCAAAAGATCAAAAGTTTGTAACTGCCTAAGTGCTGACACATGTCGTATCATGGAATAAGAGTTGGATGTTTCAGTTTCTAGTTGCTTGTATGGAGGGCCTTCAAAGGGTACAACACGACCCATGTCATGGGGCACATCCAAGTCGTGTCGGTCTCGGGAAATTTGTATCAAAAACATGCCTTTTTTGTCTAATCTTCATCCTTTTTCGTCCTGATTCGCTCCATTGACCACTTATTACCTGATATCACAAAAGGGAAGCAAAAACGCATAAATTGAAGAGGAATGATGAAAACACACATGAAATCGAAAGTAAAACAAGCTAAAAATAAGAGACATTTACCCCTTATCAAATACCCATGTCGGATATAGCCAATCCGAAGGCGTAGGTGGTGGATCCCAAAGATGTCCACCTCAATCAGAGTTAAGCCCCGTGGGTAGGTACGGGGATCCTACCTTTGGTCGGGGAACAATCCTCTGTAACACGGAGCATGATACAAAGTATGACTACATGATGGTGACTTCGCCGATCCAAGACTTCTCACCCCAAGGAATGCAGGAAATTCACTAAATGCGCCATAAAAATTAGTGCACTACTATAGCTAGCTCTAAATACAACGAACATGTTTAGAAACAAAAAATGGTAGCTAACATTATTCAATGCACCAAGTTGAAAAAATTAGGAAAGTTCCAGAGGTACATTTTCCATTTCATTACAATCAAATAGATTATTTCCTTTGTAAAGCAAGCAATTGAGGATCTTGCACACAAAATAGACATTCCATTGTAGCCGATGAATGTCTGCGGTCCGACCTAAACTCTAAAGTTAATAAAGACTTCTCAGAGAAAAAAATTAAGCCCAAAAGTTACAATAATTCGTAAAAAATGATAATGATAAAACGAAGACAGACACACAACCCTAAACTGAATATTACGTGAGCATTCAAGGTAAAATATTTCATTAAGTATAAAAAATTGTTATACCCAAGGGACAAAAGCTTGGGAAGTATTGAATGAAATAAAAATCAGTACAAGAAAAGAAAAATAAACCATAAGCATATGAAGTCGATGCACTTGGACCGCGTCCTTGAGTTACCCCTAAAGCAAACATGAATGGGTCCGACATCTTAGTAGAAATTACAACATCGAGGCATAACTTCCTCATCTATTCCACAACTTGCTTGTGGTCTCTGAGAACATCCCGCATTGTTCATTCAAGATAGTCAAAGAGCGTCCATTTTAGAGCAGCCACCTCGTCCTGGAGAGCTTTCAAGGTCTTTGCATGGAACTCAGTCTCTTTAAGAAAGGCTTTCTAGTGCTCTTCCACTTGGTGTGTCTTCTCCTTAACAGAGCCAGAAGCAACAATATACCGCTTCTTCACATCCTCGAGGGATTTCTCCAGCTTGGTTACACGAGCAACTAGAGTATACGGAAAAACATGTGTTTTTTGGTCTCCTGCAAAAAGTTGGAAGCTTTAACCTCCTCATGCAGCGTAACAAGCTCCTTCTGGAGATTAGTGCACCTTAGCTCCATAGTTCCGGATTTCTCTTTCCAAGTATCCCTTTCTTGGGAGGGATTACCCGAGGTCGAAATATCACCCCGTCCAACAGTGAAGAGAGAGAAAATGATAGTAGATTTCAACATACTGTGAGCAAGCTAAGAAGACAATGCCATCTTATCCACCTCGGGGGATTCTGGATGAAAGATAAACCCGACACCAAAAAATACTAGCAGCTTCTATCTTATCCCCCCCAGGAGTGAAGGGAAGTCGGAAAGAGAAGATGTCGGGTATCTTTATGAAGGGAGTTACCTCCCTAAAATCATTGCCCTCAACAACTCGAGTCTATTTTGAAGAACCCTCGTCCCGGGGGATTGTTGTTCCCCTCATAAACGTGAAGGCCATAAGATGATCCTCCCCGCGTACAAAATTAGAAGCTTTTATAGATGGTGTAAGAGAAGGAGTAGGAGAAGGAGTAGTAGTCGCAAGAAGAGTGAGAGCAGAAGCAGAAGTCCCAGTGTTCACCATAGCTTAGATACCTTGAGCATATGTAAGGTTGTAGAACATATTTAACTTGCTTATTTTATACAAGCTATCTACAAAATGCAATTACACATGTCAAAAAAAGAAAAATCACGAGACTCCTCTCACACCAAAAATCGTCCTCCTCTCCTCTTAGCTAACTCAAGATAACGTGAGTATCAATTCTATTTTTTCTCACATCGGTGGAAGGCACCTCACCGGGATCAAACTTGTCCTCATATCCAAGCCCTTGAAACCAAGATTACAGTTCCTCCTTCATAATCACCTCGTCCGGAGAAAGAGAAACAATTTCGGTAAAGTAGAAGTAAGTTTTCCGATTAATATGGAGCTTGGACCAATATTTCGGATATGAAATATGAAAGAAGTGAGAAGAATGTCCAGAGAGGTAGCATCAAACAAAATGATACGTGAGGGTGAGGGGTTTCACTAATAAAAAGCGTCTCAGGAAGTCGCCTCAGTCTAGAGTAAAGTGGCTGAGCCAATGGTTGGCTGAATGAAAGTAAATAAGCCCCTAATTATGAAAGTTGTCAATGGAAGTACGCCTCAGATGGAAAAGGTGAAAAAAATCTGAGAGGGCTTCCAAGATTTGTGCTCAACGTACGGTTGGAAGACTCTTATGTATTCCCATGTTCCTGAGTGAAGCTGGGAAGGAGAAACTTTTAAATATTTAGGAAAGCTACCTCAAATTCATAAAAAAGGCAATCAAAGTCATATTCTTGTAAACATGCATTCATGGAATGGGACCATGTAGTCATCAAAATAATTGCATATACTTTTCTCTCGTGACATCGGAAGGGCCAACCACTCCGAGGGATTGCCGATTGCGATGTCAGCATTGCTTAGGGAAGCCTCAGTACTCAGATTCTAAGAAGTGCCCACTACCTTTGCATCTACCCAATCATATTTCGATGCAACCGACAAACTTCAAAGATTTAAAAGGGTCATCACATCATCGTCGTTAGACTCACAACCACCGATCTACAATTGAAGTTGAATGAAATCTCTAGCATGTTCCCCCCTTTGCAAATTGACTTATATTTCCTCTTAGGACAAGACAAAAGGGGGCATTGGGACTTCAACTTGACCTATTCCTCTACCAACATTCAATATAAGGGTGTCTAACGATCCAAAAGAAGAAGTTTCTTCCTCCAAGGAATTCCTATATACCCTATATGACCCAGAATCGTAGAATATGCGTATAATTTATGATCCTATATGATCGGTACTAAGAGAATGGAGATGAAGATCAAGGGAAGTCCCCATAGTAGAAGCAAATGAAGTTTCAACTTCTGAATCGCTCACTAAATCAGTCGTGTTATCGCTCATCCTGACTAGAAAACAGGAAATGTCAAAGATAAAATTTGAGTTAAGAAGGTACCTTGTTATATGGTATTGATGAAGCAGGAGGAATGAAAAAAAGTAAAAAGCTTTAAGTGAAGTGTTGGATCGCTTCTAGTGACACTATTGGAAGAAGAAGGAACGAAGATGTTTTTCTGAAAAGTAACTATAAGTTTGAAAGCTAGAGGGTGCGAAAACTTCCAAATACTCAAGTCAATCAATTTATAAGCAACGACAAATGAAAGATCAATACCAACTATGAAAATAAATCACGAGATCAACGACTAGATTTTCACTCATGGATACACACAAAATAGAGTGCACTCAAGTACTGTGTAAATTGCACCATACCCTAGTTGATCACCTCATTACATATGTCAGAAAAGGGTGACGAATCTTTTGAATGCTAGAACCATATTAAATGCACTTATTCCCTATTACTTTTTTCAAATCTGATCCCAAGCATTTCAGTTCCATTCCACATCAAATCACGACATGGAGGTCGGTCAATGATACTTAAGGCTTCCTCTGACTCCTTCAGTGTCCGGAAAAGCCTCGGGGAAAACTGTTTTGGATCGGCCAAAGGCTCAATTGAACAAGGTCCAATCCATCTCAAATCCACTATACTCAACCCAAAGTATAAAAATAATTCACATGCTAAGAGCAAGGTACAATCGTTGATCTCCACTTTCATTATACTCATCTTGAATGTTGAAGTGACTTGACATTAAAATGCTAATCATGTATGTCCATCCTGCACCATCTAAAGGAGATCGGAGCCATCGTTCAAGATCACAAGTTATTCAACCATCTCCATTTATGTCTCATAAACAGAGATAAAACATCCATTTTTGGTTCACGAACCGAACAAATACTAAAACTCTTGAGCAAGTCTAAAGTTTCATTGGTGTTCATGGATGTTATGATATTCTTAAAGATTAAGAAAAGGTTTCTCAAGTTGCTTTAAAGTAGGCTTTAAAGATGGAGGAGGAGTGTTGACATGAAAAATCCAATGTCAGGTGGCATGAGCAATGAGACAAAAAACACTTCCTACTTCCACAAGATTTCTAATACTACACTTCCTATGTCGCGCCCATATTTTTTCCAGTAGGCAGAGCATTTTGTTAGCTTTCATTTGCAAAATCTCACCTCAATCGAAGTTACGAAACTCTAGATATATTCAAATTACTAGACAGACATCATGATATAAATTATTCTAAAAATATTTTTTTCTTTACAATTTCTCCACTTTTTCAACTTTTTGTTTCTTCACTTCTTCATTTTCTTCCTTTTTTTTTCAAAAAAAACTTAAACATAATCTACTAAAAATCATCAAAAACATATACAAATATTTAATAAAATTACATGATGACAAAGTGTCTTCATACACATCGAGATCATTATAGACATATTACATTAGCTAATTCTATGTTTAAGGTTCTAGTGGGTAGAATTGTCACTATTTTTCCTAATATTACTTATTCTCAACAAAGATGTTTTATTAAGGGGCTTTTATCATGCTTCATCATAAATCCTTTGGAGGAAATATTGGGAAGAAAATTGACATTAAAAAGACTTTTTATACTATTGATCGGAGATTCTTGATTAAAGTTTTGTATTTTTTTCTAATTTTTCTTCAAATTCTGCAATTAAGAAGTGTAAAAAATGGGAAGTCTATAAGTTTCTTCTTAATGGTAAATATGCAAGTTTCTTCAAATCCTTAAAATTGCAGACTTACCAAGAAGTGTAAAATTTTCATTTTATCTTCTATTCTGAACATTGGTGATATTATTTGTTTTTTCATGAATAGGTAAAAAAATTGACAACAAATCGTTTCTTACTAGAAAGCCATTAACATCTATTCAAAATGTTTTCTAATTGGAAATCTAAGAACACTACTTCGTCATTAAATCACGAGTTTATAATCCTCAAAGTCATCATGATTAAATATCATCCTACTAGAGCTCCTAAAATCATTGAAGTTAATTGAAATCCTCCCACTTATTTTTGGATTATGAAACACTAATGACACTGCAAAAAGGAGACATGGACTAGGTGGTGGAATTTTTAGAAATAGTAATATTGAGATCTAAGATGATTTTCATCTTATATTGTCATTTCAACACCATCGTAGCTAACTGGTCAGTGTTATGCTATCTATTGAACTAGCTATAAGATGGTTCAAGTTAAATCTAATTCTTAACTTGTAAACTTGACATTTAAGAATAAGGTGATTGTTCCATGGAATTACTAGACGTCTTAGTTGTTTAAAGATTCTTCCATGGAATTAATACATACATATATTTATGGACAATTTTCCACATCTTCTTAGAATAGTCAATAATATTTTATATCATTCATAGATGATTAATCTAGATATGCATACATATTTATTATACATGAAAAGTATCAATTATTGGATGTGTTCAAGTCATTTAAGGTTGAAGTTCTCAACAAAAGAATTAAGAGTGTCAAATTTGACTGTGGTGGCGAATATTACGTTAGATATGATGGTTCAGGTGAACAACATTCAGGATCTTTTGCCAAATACATAGAGGAATATGGAATCGTCCCACATTACACCATGCCAGGGTCACCTAACATGAATGTTATGAATGAAAGACAGAACCAGACTCTTAAGGATATGGTAAGGTGCATGATATGACATTTTACCTTCCCATAGTCACCTCAGGGAGAGACACTAAGGATTGTAACTTACATTCTAAATAGAGTGTCAACCAACCAAGACAACTTCCAAAATACCTTATGAGCTTTGGACCGGGCGAAAGCCTAGTTGGGATCATTTTCATGTATGGGGATGTCCATCTAAGATAATGCCTTATAGGGAAAATGAAAAGAAATTGGACTCCCGAACAGTGAGCGGCTACTTTATTGATTATTCTAAAAGATCTAGGGGCTACAAATTTTATGATCCCAAATTAAACTCATTTTTTGAAACTTGAACAACCACATTCTTTGAGGATATTGAGCTTGGGGGGGGGGGGGGAATAAGGTTAGAGATTTTATTTTAGAGTAAGAATTGATAACAATTCCATAACCGACTCATACAGTTTCTTCTGATCAATCAAGTATGGAACATCCACAAGATATTGTTAAATTTCCTCCTACTCAAGATGATTCGGTAATTCATGAAGAACAAACTCAAAATCCTCAAGAATAAGTGTTACAAGAACCAATACCTTTGCAGAGATCCACTTGAAAAAGGAGAATGTTATTCTGAATTATTACGTAGTCTTTCTCCAAGAACATGAGGAAAATAATGGTATGATGGAAGGTGACCTAATCAACTTCCACCAAGTCATGAAGGATTCCAACTCAGAAAAGTGGACTGAAGCAATGAAGGAAGAGTATAAGTCCATGCAAGATAATAAGGTTTAGAACTTGTCCCATTACCATAAGGTGTGAAACCCAATAGATGCAAATGGATTTTTAAGACCAAGTGGAATTCTAACTATAATCTGAAGAGGTATAAGGCTCATCTTGTGGCTAAGGGTTATACCCAAAAGGAAGAATTGACTTTAAAGAGAATTTCTCTCTGGTTTCATCAAAAGACTCTTTTAGGACAATCACGAATCTTGTTGCGCATTATGATTTGGAACTCCATCAAATGAATGTCAAGACAGTATTTCTCAATGACAATGTTGATGGAATAATCTATATGGTGCAACCATGAAACTTTGTGTCAAGAGATTCAAAGAATATGGTTTGCAAATTGACAAAACCCACTTATGGACTAAAGCAGGTGTCTCGTAAGTGGTATCGTAATTTTCATGAAGTAATTCTCTCATTTGATTTTGAGGTGAATGTTGTTAAGGATTGTGTGTATCACAAACACAGTGGAAGCAAGTGCATTTTCTTGGTCTTGTATGTTGATGACATACTGCTTGTCACAGATGATATATGTATGTTGCATGAAACCAATAAATTTCTATCAAGAAAATTTGAAATGAAAGATCTTGGTGACTCCTCCTTTATATTAGGAATTCTTATACATCGAGATCAATCTCATGGTATTCTAGGATTATCACAAATGAGTTATATCTAAAAGGTGCTAAAAAAAGTTTGACATGAAGGAATGTAAACTAGGGATACCCCAGTTGCTAAGGGAGACAAATTTAGTCTTAGTCTGTTCCGAAAAGGAAACTTAGAAATTCAAGAAATGCAAAAGTTTCCTTATGAGTCAGTTGTAGGGAGTCTGATGTATGCCTAAGTTTGTACGAGTCTGGATATTGCATTCATAATTGGGATATTAGACAAATATTTGAGAAATCCATGAAGGGATCATTGTAAAGCATCCAAAACGGTTATGAGGTATTTAAAGAGAACAAAAGATTGTATGCTCACATATAAAAAATCATACCAGTTGGAGATCATTGGATATTCTAACTCTGATTTTACTAGATGCCAAGATAGTAAAAGATACACTTTGGGTTGTATCTACATGTTGGTTAGTTATGCAGTTTCTTGGCATAGTGCCAAGAAAATTCTTAAAGCTTCATCCACCTTGGTAGCCGAATTTATAGCATGTTTTGAGACATCTAACCATGAGATTTGATTGAGGAAACTTGTCACTAAGTTGCGAATTATGGAAGGAATTGAAAGACCACTTAAGTTATACTGCGAAAATAAATTAGCCGTCCTATATTCCAACAATAATAGGAGGTCGACTAAGTTAAAACGTATTGACATTAAGTTCCTAGTTGTTAAGGAAATTGTACAAAGTAGGCAGATTTTTATAGAACACTTAGGGACAAACTCCATAATATCATATGCTCTTATAAAAGGTCTTCCACCCAATGTATTTCAAGAGCACACTTCTCACATGGGTGTTTTACAGTTTGAATAATCTTTAGTTTAATGGGAGTTAGTCATTTATGAATTTTGTGTTCTATGTTTGGTATTATGTATGCATACTTTGGTTTTGAATGCTTCATCTGGTTATAAAGTTTGATATTCAACTATTTATACTTTGTATAATAAGATTATGGAATGATCTCACTAAAGTAAAGTAAGACCAATTGAAAATCGACATGTACATACCAAATTCTTGTGATTTTTATGCTACATATTTCATGATGAATTTATGTCATTTAGTTATGTCATTATTAGTAATCGTTGATGGGTTTAGTTATGATTGATATAACAAAAATAACATTGGTTATGTATATTTGCATGACTAAAGAACGACATAATTTGGATATGCTTGAAATATATAATGGTAAGATTTTGAGCTCATAAAGTAACACTTATGTAAAGTAACATATGTGACTAGTGGGAGATTGTTAGAACTTTTGGTCACAAATGTAACATTTAAGGTGTTAGGATGATTGTTTAATTAGTCAAGACTTAAAGGAGTCTAATTAATATTAAGTATGTGCCTAAAAGCATAAATGTCACAAAATATAAGATTATTGTGTAAATATCATAAGTCAATATCTAATTTGTTGAGGGGTCAAATTAGAATATTGAAAAATAAGAAATAACCCTACGACTATTTATATGGGTTATGGTCCCATTAATATTGCAATTGGATTACACGGTTTATCGAGATTCTCTTCCCCATTAGAAGAGATTCAAGAAATCCTAAAGAACTCTATAAATTGGAAGATCACATATCCACAAACTTTCAGCGATCCCAATGACTAACTCATATATGCTTTCGCTTTCATTCTCATATTATACTCGGGTATGGGTTCATAGGATATGAACTTATAGGGATTTTTGTTCTTAATTTATATATGGGTGGAGATACATAACGTAATTTACAAATATAACATTGGACACATAAATAGTCGTATTTCATGACATGTCACGTGTTTAAAATACAATTGGGGAAATTTTTGTCTCTTCCACATTGCCTTCAACATAAGTTGGTTTTTTTCGCTCCGCACTCACTCATCACTGGAGTTGAAATGAGATGGATTTGACGGCGGGTGTGAAGCAGATATAAATATCTCACTCCCGTTCTAACTCTCCAACAACGACTTTGAATATCATAGAAAATCAATCACCCTCCACACCTATTAAAGCGTGATTTTCCTGTCAAAGTCAAGACAAATTTGAGTGGGCACGATCGATTTTAGATTATGTTGAGATGTCTAAAAACAATTTGATATTTTCTTGTTAAAATATTACTCCCTCCGTCTCACAATTTCATCATTTCCAATACTTAATAAAGATACGTTAGTAAAAATATCATTTTCTCTTTTTTAATAATTCATTTTTCTTAATTAATATGAAATAATCAATTCAATCACTCATTATAAAACAGAGAGAATGATATATTGAATATTTGCATGCATTAATTGATACATATTAATATAAAAATATTTATAATATCGATAAATGTTTAAATTTTATTTAATTATTTATAAAATAATATAATAAATGATCGTGATACACATGTCTAATTTTTTGGTCATAAAAATAATTAACCTCTGAACAAAATTTAAAAGGTTAATCTATTGCAAACGTGTTTTAAAAAAAAAAAAAAAATTTAAACTAAAATCATAAATTTACAAAATGAATCTAAGTCGGCAAAACTGATTCGATACATTCTAAGATAACAGTAGGGGCGTTTGTAGACGATCATTCCCCTCTGTTTCCCCTTCCCGAAGAAAATCGATGCTCAAACAAACGATATAAAATTATCACAAAATCAAAGAGGAAGAACAAAAAAGGGTTTCTGAAATTCAATCATAATCAGAATTCGTATTCCAGTTTCGTAATCACAAAGAAAAGAATCCAATGGCTTCCGAGGATTTAGTTAAACAAGAATTGGAAGAATTGCAGAAACAATTGGGGAAGAAGCAGAAATTTGAAGACGCTGTTTCATCTCTTAAATCTCTGCTTCAAACCACATATCCATCAGCTTCTACCTCTCTCCGTAAATCCGTATGCTCCTTTCGTTTCAATTTTTATGTTCACATTCAATTTTGTGTAATTAGTTGCTGGTTTGAATTCTTCAATTTAATTTTTAAGATTCTGGGTTTTGTTCATTTCTCTATGTTTATTTAAGTCTGGTTTAAAAGAACTGATTTTGAATTTACTTGAATTGATCTTTGGTTTATACTGCTATGTTATGAATGTTAAATTCTATGAAGTGATTGACTATAAGAATATTGTAAGTGATTTTGCTGGGTACATTTGATTAGGTTAATCTTGCCTAAATGTTTTTGTTATTGTTTGATTTGATGGATAATTTGAAGCCAATAATTTGACTGTGCTGTTTTTGGTGGTGGCAGTTTTATACTGTTATATGCCGAGTTGCTACCGTGTTGAAGACGAGATATACAGCACCCGGTTTCTGGAGTGCTGGGTTAGGGCTTTTTGAGCAGGCTATATTGTTTGTTTCCGAACCTTCTGAGAAGGAGCACTTGAAGGCCTGCATTGATCAGGCTAGGGAACATTTGCATCTAGGAGACGACGCTTCACAAACTCTGCGACCTGCAGAGACTCGTGAAAACAGAGGTGATTTTCTTTTACTATCTTCATGTTGATGAGTTTTGTGGGTTCGAAGATTTTAAGTAGTTTGATTTTACCTTCCTGTGTTGATCGTGTTTTGTGTTGATTCAGGATATCTTTTTGAGGGGCACCTTACGGTAGATCAAGAGCCACCACAGCCTGAATGGTTGGTGCAGGAAAACCTCTTGACAGTCGCGGCTAGACTATTTGAAGCGGAATCCTCTCAAGGTTTAGCAACAAATGAAAACACGCCAGATGATGTTGCTAGTGTGCTTGAAATGCTTAGAAATAGATTGGAAGAAGTTGTGCCCCTGGTATATTTCAGAAATCTTTTCATGTATCTCTGATAACCCCTTATTCAGTTTATATCAACATGGCTTTTGAATTTCTAGATTCAGTTTCTGTAACTTCAAGAAAGATGTACTATGAGGCTTAGGCATTGTTTGAAACATTAACATACTAAGGCTGATTTGCTTCTCTTTTTTTTCAAAAAAAAAATGGTTAGATGGAGAATGATGGTCATGTAGCTCCGAGAGTTCCTCCGGCAAGTAAAGACGTTGTGGCGAAACTTCCCGTCATTACTCTCACAGAGGAGATCCTTGCTAATATGGGGAAAGATGCAGAGTGTGCCATTTGCAGGGAAAATCTGGCATTAAACGACCAAATGCAAGAGTTACCGTGCAAGCACACATTCCACCCACCATGTCTAAAGCCATGGCTGGTATTGTTTCGAACTTCACTTATTTACCTTTTTAAAACCAACCTCTTTGCATTTTATATTAGTATGAACTAAAGAGTTTGTTCAATTTTTTTGTCGTTTATGTTGCAGGATGAGCACAATTCATGTCCAATCTGTCGTCATGAACTGCAAACTGATGATCATGCCTATGAGAGCTGGAAGGAACGTGAAAAGGAAGCCGAAGAGGAGAGGAAAGGCGCTGCAAACGCCCTTCGGGGTGGTGAATTCATGTATGTTTAGATTGGTGAATAGTTGTGTATTCTTCATTATTGGAAACTATAGATTTCTTCACAAGTTTCTAGGACAACCTTTATATGACAGCTATTGCTTGAAAATAAAAATTTCACTTAATTCCGAACAATGTGGAGAGCATTGATTCATGTGTTCCATTTTATCACATACATTTTCATAGTTTTCTGAACATATGTTGAAGGGTTCATAATATGCACTCAATTAGCCATTCAGGCTACAAATATTCACATAAAGTAGAGGGGAAAGCAATGCATAATCACAAACCCATCAACTGGAAATGGTGAACGTGACAACAAACTTGGAAATTTTTTGGAAATATTGAAACCGTAATTTTTTGGAAATATCAAAACTGTTTTCTTGTATTTTATGATACAAGAAATATCAGAATTTTGCTAAACAAACACTTTTAATGGAGTCTGAGAAAAGATCTTTTAAGACAACTTTGCCATCAAATTTGATTACAAATTAGTTAGATAAGAAAATTCAAATAGATGGGTAGTGAATAGTGACACATTCCATTAAATACATCAACTATGACTTTGAAGATTATTTATTACTACTAAGATTTTCGAGATTTCAAATATAAAAATATGTATCTATTAATTATTCTACTTAATCATTAATTACATTAATATATGATCAATAGTAGTTATTAAAACAGTGTTCTAAAAATTAGTCCAAACTTATTATTAGATAGGTCATTTAATCACACAAGTGAAAACCAACATAAACTGACCTAAATCGATGAATTACATTTAAACATTTATCTCCTTTTATGAAAGAAAATATGTTTAATAAACATTAAAAGTAAGTCTATACGATATTTTAATATCTAAAGTGCAATGTTTTTCTTGAGATTGTGTTTGGTTTGGGGGTAAATGGATGAGGGGAGATAATATTTCTAATTAAATGTGTTTGGTTCATTTATGAACACGGAGGGGAGTAAAACCTCTCTAAAATACCTCTTTTACGTCATTCAAGATAAGAGATGAGATTTAAAATTTAATATTTAAAAAATTATACTATATTTACTAAATATCCATCAATTTATAATATGTGTCTCACCTTTTTTTGTATTTTTTTTATTTAATATAAATTATAATCAATTTTTTTTATATAGTTTTTGATTTTTATATATTATATATATATATATATATATATATATATATTAGATATATATAATATATATATATAATATATATAGATATAATATATATATATATATAGATATATATATATATATACTATATATATATTATATATAGATAGATAATAATATAGTATATATATATAGAGATATAGATATATAATATCTATATATATATATATATATATATATATATAGATATATATATATTATATAATATATATATAATAATATTATATATCTATATATATTAGATATATCTATATATATCTATATATATATATTATATATATATATAATCTATATATATATATATAGATATATATATATATATATATATAATAGATCTATATAGATATATATAGATATATATCATATATATATATATATATATATATATAGAGATCTATATATCTATCTAATCTATCTATATATATCTATATAGATATATATAGATATAGCTACTATCTATATATATATATAGCTATATATATATATATAGTTTTTGATTTTTATATATTTTTGCTATTTTATATATATATAGATATATATATATATATATATATATATCTATTATCTATATATATATCTAGATATATATATATCATATATATATATATATATATATATATATCTCTTATATATATCTATATATATATATATTCTATATATATATATCTATATATATCTATAATATATATCTATATTATATATATCTATATATATATATATATATATATATATATATATATCTATATCTATATATATATATAAAAAAAAGTTTTCTCTTTTTTCTCGTAGATGATTTATCACGATTTAAAAATTATTGTCGCTAGTTTTGTACTTTTATGATTGACAGCAATTTTGTTAAAACTTGTATCACAGTTAGATGTTGAGTACGAAGATGTTGATTAAGATGTCGTGACATGTTGATCAGACATCTTTGCATGTTTTGTTTTACTTCTTGAAAAACTTATTTTATTATGAGATATATGAAGATTCCTTGAATATTCAGCTATCATATCTGACTGTCAAAGAAGGTTTATTTTAGGAACTGTTGTTTCGTTTTCAGCTGTGCACTTGTTTCATAAAAAGAGATGTTGAGATATTTAAGAAAATATTTGATTTGATTCTGCAGAAGATTGTGTAGATTGGATGTCGAAACATCTAAGGAAACTTTTGATTTGATTCTGCAGAATATTGTGTAGACTGGACGTCGAAACATTTGAGAAAACATTTGATTTGATTCTGCAGAAGTATGTGCAGACTGGATGTCGAAATATTTTAGAAAATATTAGATTTAATTTTACATAATGGATGTCAAAACATTTAAGGATACATCAGATTTAATTATGCATAATGGATGTCAAAACATTTGAGGAGACATCATATTTGATTTGATTAGATATTCCGCATAATGGATGTCAAAACATCTTAGGAGGCATATTTGATTTGATCAGATTTGATTTGATTTGGTTTGGTTTGATCTGTTGTTTTTTTAGCCCAAAGCCCATGCTTACCAAAGGCTATTTAAAGAGGATGTTACTAAACCTAAAACACAAAAGAGAGAGCTACACTTGAGCATTGGAAATTAGGGTTTTAGTGTTCTTTGTTATTTGTGAGTCAGTCTTATATCTCGTTGATATTAGAGTTGGACTGTGTCTTTGAGTTATAATTGTTAATCACTCATAAGTACTTAAGCAAGAGTGGATTATATGTTTTGGAATAGTGTCTTCTATTATTTGATTAAAGTCATTATCATTGTGTGTGATTGAAGAGGAGTGAGAGATGTCTCATATCTAGGAGAGTCTTAGATAGAAATTCCACTGGGTTGACAATTGACCAATGTTATTTATTTCCTGCTTTTTACACTGTAATTATTTTTGGTGTGACATGTCATGAACCTAGTGTCGTGACATCGTATACGACATCTGTTATCTGCTTACTATTATTGTTGTGTGAAGTCCTGATATTAGTGTTGTGACATCGCATACGATATTTGATATCTGTGTATCGGAATTTCAATTGGCATCAAAGCAAACACGTTAACAAACCATCCATCTTAGATGGCACCAACTATGACTATTGAAAGGCACATATGGTGGAATGCATAAAATCTATGGCCAAAAACATATTCAGGTTAATAAACACATGTGCTATGGCCAAAGATGCATGGGAAATTCTCAAAACCACCCATGAAGGCACATTTAAAGTGAAGATGTCTAGACTTCAGCTTCTCACTACTAGATTTGAGAATCTAAAGATGAAAGATGATGAGAGTATTCATAATTTTCACATGAATGATCTTGAAATAGCAAATTCATCTAGTGCCTCAGGAGAGAAGATGTCAGAAGAAAAGATGGCTAGAAAAATTCTCAGGTCCCTACCTAAGAATTTTGACATGAAGGTCACAGCTATTAAAGAAGCTTAAGATATTTGCAACATGAGAGTGAATGAGCTTATTGGGTCACTTCAAACTTTTGAATTAGCTATCAGTGACAGATCTGAAAAGAAGAACAAAAGCATATCGTTTACCTCCAATATTGAGGATGGAGAGGATCAATGTGACTTGGAGACTGATGAAGGAATTTCTGATGCCATTGTGCTACTTGGGAGGTAATTGAATAAGGTGTTGAAGAAAATAGATAGGAAGTCAATACCTGATGTCAAGAACATGTCATTCGACATCAATAAAAACAATGATTCTCGTAGAAAAGCAAGAAAGGAAGAAAAGCCCAATCAAGGAAAAGGTATTCGGTGTTATGAATGTGAGTGTTTTGGTTACATTAGATCAGAATGTCCCATCTATCTTAAGAAACAAAAGAAGTGCTCATTTGTTTCTTTGTCTGATAATTTTGAAGGTGAAACTGCTAAGCATGTTACAACTTTCACTGGTTGATATGAATTTGATGAAGATTCGTGTGATAAGGATGTCTCTTATGAAGAGCCGGTTGCTTCCTACAAAGACCTTTGTGTCATAAGTGAAGAGATGTGTAAGACAGGAGAAGAGCAGAAGAGAATCATAGCTCAACTACAGGTTAAAAAAGAGAAACTTTTATCTACCGTCACTGATCTTGAAAATGAGGTAACTTTATTGTCTTCTAAACTTGAAAACATGACCAAATCCATAAGAATGTTGAACAATAGGTCATATATGCTAGATGAAATTCTTCAAGTTGGAAAAGGGGTTGGAAACTTAAAAGGTATAAGTTTTAATTACCAATATTAAAATAAACAAGGCAAAACCCATGTGACAAAACTTATTCCTCCAGAAGGAAGTATGAGCCCATGATGTCCGATCAAATGTTACAACGTCCTTCTGAACATCAGGAAACTTAAACTAAAGTCAAGTTTTTGCCTTGGAAATATTATTATTGTAGTAAATATGGACATATAAAGCCTTTATGCTACAGACTGTATGGTTATCCAAAACATCCAACATATCCTAGGGCTAATCATGTAATGATTAAAACTAGAAAGAAGTGGAAATTTAAGGTTGTTGTCTCTAGTCTTATAGCCTATACTTCTCTTAGAGCTTCATCTAAACAAGACTGGTCCTTTGATAGTGGTTGTTCAAGACACATGACAGGGGTCAAGAAGTATTTGTTGAACATTAATTCTTATTCCTCTAGTTTTGTCACGTTTAGTGATGGAGCTAAAGGTGAAACCAAGACTATAGGAAAGATATGTTGCACTGGTCTTCCTAGACTAGATGATGTTCTGCTTGTGAAAGGACTTACTGCAAATCTCATCAGCATTAGTCAGTTATGTGATCAAGGGTTTAAAAGTCAATTTCAACAAGTCAGAATGTTTGGTTAAAAATGAGAAGACTTGTTTTACTTCTTGGAAGACTTATTTTATTATGAGATATCTGAAGATTCTCTGAATATCCAGCTATCATATCTGACTATCCAAGAAGGTTTATTTTAGGAACTCTTGTTTCGTTTCTAGTTGTGCACTTGTTTCATAAAAAAAGGATGTTTAGACATTTAAGAAAATATTTGATTTGATTATGCAGAAGATTATGCAGACTGGATGTCGAAACATCTAAGGAAACGTTTGATTTGATTCTGCAGAAGATTGTACAAGATGTCGAAACATTTAAGGAAACATTTGATTTGATTCTGCAAAAGATTGTGCAGACGGGATGTCAAAACATTTAACAAAACATTAGATTTGATTATGCAAAATGGATGTCAAAACATTTAAGGAGACATCAGATTTGATTATGCAGAATGTCAAAATATTTAAGGAGACATCAGATTTGATTTCATCAAATATTCTACAGAATGGATGTCACAATATTTCAGGAGACATTAGATTTGATTTGATCAGATTTGATTTGATTTGTTTTGATCTGCTGTCTTTTTAGCCCGAAGTCCATGCTTACCAAAGGCTATTTAAAGAGGATGTTACTAAACCTAAAACACGGAAGAGAGAGCTACATGTGAGCATTGGAAAATTAGGGTTTTAGTGTTCTTTGTTATTTGTGAGTCACTCTTATATCTCGTTGATATTAAAGTTGGATTGTGTCTTTGAGTTGTAATTATTAATCACTCATAAGCTTTTAAGCAACAGTGAATTATATATTTTGGAAGAGTGTCTTCTATTATTTGATTAAAGTGTGTGTGATTTAAGGGAAGTGAGAGGAATTTCATATCTAAGAGAGTCTTAGATAGAAATTCCAAGGGTAGTGATTAGATGAGAAGTTTGTAAAACCAGATGTTGTTTAGAACTTCAAAGTAATATTATTATAGTGGATTTCCTTTTTGACTTAGATGCCCCCGGATGTAGGTATCGTTGCACCGAATTGGGTTAACAATTGACCAATGTTATTTACTTTCTGTTTTTTACACTGTAATTGTTTCTGGTGTGACATGTCATGAACCTGATGTCGTGAAATCGTATACGACATTTGTTATCTGCTTACTATTATTATTGTGTAAAATCCTGATATTAGTGTTGTGACATCGCATACAACATCTGATATCTGCATAACAAAATTTCAGTTGTCAACACATGATTTAATTTGTGTCGAAAAATTATATTGTGAATCAAGTGTACTCTATTATTTTTAGCATTTAGTAAGTTGTAACTTTTTTAATCATTCAAAAATATAAATTTTGTGTTTAATTATTTATACATATGTTATTACCAAAAAATACTTAGGAATTTTTTACTTTTTGAATTTCATATGACTTATATAAGATCGTAACGATAAAATTCTCCTCCTTTTGTGAATCAAACATATTTTTAATTAAATCTTTCTCTTCCTTTTGAACCAAATATATTAATATATATATATATATATATATATATATAGATATATATATATATATATATATATATATATATATATATAGATATATATATATATATAATTAAAAAAAATCTCCTATTCCTTTTCCTTCATTAAAACTCCTCCCCTCCCCTTCTATTTCCTTCATTAAAACTTCTTCCCTCTCACTCATTTAAACCAAACAAACCATAAAAATAAATTTAGAGATTAAATTATCTTGTTAAATCCAATTTAATATCTATACAAATTTATTATCGACATCGATTTATGTGATTAAATGATGTGATAAGAGTGAATTATGTGGTTTAATCAATGAGTTTGTTTCCACCACCGATCTCTTGACCCGGTGACTTTGTCAAATCTATGGTCCAACCAATTTTTAAAACATTTATTACATGATGTGAATCCAAATTCAGACATGTATTTGAAACAAATCAATTGAAGTTTTATCATCCCTCTTTTCTTTTAGTGCACAGTGTAAAAACAATAATATACAAGAAAAATAAGTCATTGAGTAGAGATTAAAAATAATGTGAGGTTAAATGAGTTATTTAATTTCATCACCATTAATATAAAATTTAGTTTGTGTTTAAGAATCACTTAAATACCTATAGTATTATTGTTCAGTTTTCTACTCTAAAATGCATCATTTTACCGAACAATTAGAAAATATAGAGGGTGGATTGAAAAATCACCATATTGTGTGCCCATTTGGACAATAATTGAAATTTGCTTTATTAAAGATGCTATAAGTACCTTTTAATAGTTAATCACCTTAATTAGTTATGTGAAATTACCAATAGTACTATGTTGTTTGCTTATTCTATCGTACGATGAATTTGGACAAAACACATGGTACAATACAATTATTTAAACTGTTTTGTTGAACGGGTCCACACTTATCTTTCCTCATGCATTTCTAAACATAACAAACAACTGCTATGTTACTTGCATGACATTAACATGTTTGACCCCTCTTATCACTATTTCATTAATGCTATAAACAAACAAGTAGCAATAACATGAATTACTTTTTATATACTTTTTAGTATGAATTATATATGGATCGATGTATCTATTAACAAGTGGTTAACATACCAAGAAAAGTACTACCAAAAGATATTTGAAATTAGATAAATATGCATATTTCAGAAGCAAGCAATTTCAGAATGATTAGATCCAACAGCAAATCTCAAACTAAGCAATTCTAGCAATGCTGACCTTACAAAGCAACCAATATTATTACCTTAAAAATGAATGTTTTTTAGGTATAAAGCATCAACCTATAAAAAAATAAAAGTCAATATATCACCCAGCTACATTCTAGCTTGGTACTAAAAATGTCAACAAATACAACAACTTCTCACCAAATTGCAACCATTATTGAGTTGTAAGTTCTCTCAAATTAATAATATACACCAGCGCGTCCGGCTAAGTAATTAAACGTGCCAAAGCAAAATTGTAACCATACACTGATATGACAAAAATTGCTGCAGAGTAAAACATTCTCGGAAAACCAAAGTTCAGAAACCTCCCATGACAAATCTATTTGCCAAGTGACGGGCATAAAGATCGGAGAATTAACTTAACTGTGAACCTGGTACAAATCTTAGATACTAATAACTTGCCACCTTGTTAACTAGTCGGCTTTACCCTACTCCACCTATTTGCAGATCTTTGTGAACTTTGAGGTGACTGGCGAGGCTCTGAGTATCTATCATTTCTAGTTGCAGATCTTTGTGAATTTTGACTCCACTCACGAGGCTCTGAAGGCTCTGAGTATCTATCGTTTCTAGTTGCAGATCTTTGTGAATTTTGACTCCACTCGCGAGGCTCTGAATATCTATTGTTTCTAGTTGGTGCAGGTCTTGGTGAATTTTGAGTCCACTCGCGAGGCTCTGAGAATCTATCGCTTCTAGGTGCAGATCCCATTCCATCAATTCTGCCACCTCTTCTGTCATTATTTCTATTCATTTGATGATTATTAGATCTGTTGTGACCACCACTTGATTTGTTACTTTGTTCCTGCACAGCCTCATAGGCCAATGGTTGGATCCCCTGAAGATCAGGTTCTGGGACGTGTCCGGAAGGTCGCTTGGACTCATCCATTCTTCTAAATGTGATTGATATCCTAGCAAAAATTTCAACAAAAAAGAATACAAATCAATAACCATTTTAACAAAGAAAAATTGAGGCAAAAAGGGAATTATACTATCGTAACAGTAAATACCTTTTTGAAGGAACTGCGGGTACACAATGCTTAGCTACATCAGCTCCATTTCCATTTAAGACAAGTACAGATCTGGAGAGGAAAAAAAAGAGAGATTATAAAGATTTTGAATCCTCCATAACAACAACAAAATGATCAATAATATAATCCAGCTGAATCCGATATCATGTAGAAATAGTTAACATGCAAAATAGACAGAGTAGTGGATAATGAAGTTTGAAGACTTACCCTACTGGTAGAGAAATAGCATACAAACCATCAAATTCACCAGGACCTACAATCCTAAGGTTTGATCCAAAAAGTATTTTGCACTCGCTGAGAAATGAGACAGTGCAAAATGGTCGAACAAAATCGTGGTTATCTATGTGTGGAGGTATGCAGTCCCCTTCTTCATAGACATTCACTATACAACTATCTGGCACACAAGTAGTAGGGAGTACATGCCACTTGACCAGGCGTCGAATGATGACCTTGAAAAGATCGGGTAAAGGATCTATAGATGCATGGTGAAGAATACCAGGTGGGTTACCATACTTATCCTGCAGGCAGAAATAAAATATTGAAAGTTATACATCCATTTGTGAAGCTCATCAAACATTATCCTATGCCCTAAACAATAATAGTTCAGTTATATTATTTCTAAAGAAAGAAATGTAAAGACATTACGAGAGACTAACCACTGCATAATTGTAACAGCACCCAAATTGGATAGTTTGGCGTCCCTTGCCCTTCATCCACTTTCTAGGAGCTGAATATGTCCGATCTGAAAAAGTTAAGAATCAACACCATATATTCAGTTCCTTGGAAATAATTCCATTTAATACATATTACCAGATTGTCAATAGAACTTTGCCTATAGAATTTGTAGATAAAGTGCGATGAATCTAAAGTATGAGCACAATCATGCTTATTCCTAAATGATAAGATTCTTTCACTATTTCCAAACTCATTGGCCTCAATAAGTTTTGGACAGTCCTCAAAAATCTAGAAATAAATGAAAGTTGCTTTTATATAAATTTGACATCTCCATGCTTGTAGTCAAAGGGGCAGAACCATCTGGCTGATTGACGCACATTCATGTGTTTTTGAGTGGGACAAGGTATAGAGTAGTCAGAATGTTGAAATAGATTAACTAATTGTCAATCTTTGTTACTCTTGATATCAAGTAGCTTAAAAGGTTCTAATCTTTTATTTTGATTATGAATAATAGGCTTAAGTAGTTAACTTACCGGGAAAATATAAGTAAAAAAAAGCCAAATGCTTAAACATTTTTCTAATAAGACACGTTGTTTTAGTGTATCTTGCATCAAGGTGCTAATTTGCTCGGAAAATATAAGTGACCAAGTCAAATAATGAAATGTTTTCTAATGTTAACGCCTTTCTTCAATTAGGCATGAGTTTTTTGGTGCGTCGTGCCTTGAGGAGCTAATTTGTATTGCAAAAATACGTAAAACAAAGTCAGATAGTTTAATTATTTCCATTCTTTCTAATGGTAACACCTTTCTTAATGAGACACACTTTGAATGTGGTATAAACCGCTAAACGATAAAGGGTGCTTTTCACATTCTGAAAGTTGAATTATCAATACAATCTTCACAAAATAAGAAATCTAGACAATGATCCAATAAATGAATTGGCATGGACACTTGATAACTAACAACAATTGCATATCTAAAAGAAATCTTAATATAATAAACTAGCCATGAGACTACTTTACATATGCATATGAACACAACAAACATAAATAGTCCAATCAAACATATCACAACATTAAAGTAGAAAAATGCAAACCTTTCAGCTCTCCCTTTCTTCCCATCTCTTGTAAAGAAGCAACATATCCAACAATCCTCTTCTGTTCAGCAGCACTAAAAATACCAGTATGCAACTCAAGACCATCAACAATGTTCACTAGTTTTCCATTAATCTTTTCCATACAAACAAAATCTTTCTCCCGCCTCACATTCATAAACCTAATATACTCTCTTTGTTCCCTAGGCAAAACAGCCTTATCAGCAACAACTCTATTTTCACCCGAATTCTCTCCCAAAACAACACCACCACCAACGGTTTCGCCGTCGTTCCGATCAATCTCATCTTCACCCAATTCATCAGCCATATCAGCCCAAGACATCCGCGGACTCGGAACTTCCGAAGCCAAATTCCCCTGTACACCATCATTCCAGCTCCCAAGAGAATGGCAATCACAATTATCTTCTCCAGTAACCTCTTCAGAATTCTTGTTCCGGTTTTCAGACTCTGCAAAATTCAATTTTTTCAATGAAAGTGAATTTTCATTACTGAAACACACAAAAATTGTTAAAAGTAAAAAATTAGATAGAAACTAGGGTTTTAGTTACCAGGGTCGATGGAACGGATGCGATCGGAGAGTGATTGAGAACAGCGGCGGCAGAGATCTTTGGAGAGAAAAGGAAGCCATGTGGAGAAAAACTCGGAGGCGATTCGGAGTTCGGAAGGTTGATAATCGAGGAGGAAAGGGTCGATGTTGGAAGGTTGTTTATCCATGGCGGTGAGTCGACTCAGAGGAATCGGAGACAAACTGAAGTAACAACCCTTACGCTGCTTTTTTGCAAATTTTAATATGATTTATTTTTTGGTAGATTTGTTATATATATATATATATATATATATATATATATATATATGGTAAAACAAAATTGTTAGATTTCAGTTTTAACTTCAAGATAAGGTTTGTTACAAATTTTTACCATAAAAGAATTTTATTGATGGTATAATGAAAACAAAATAGATTAATTTTTTATTTTAAAATTAAAAAAATGATATTTTAACAAAACATTTTTATAAAAAATCTTAAATAAGAAATACAATCAAAATCTTATTATTAATAAATAAAAAACTTTATTTTTGTGACATAATGAATAACAATATAACTTAACACCCTTTTTCAAGTTTGATTCTCGACTTGTAAAGTTAAAGATGGTAAAAACCTGACTCTGTCCAATTTTTTTCCCTCGAGCAATAAATTTTAGAAATCGTTGATCATATTCTAAATAGGAAAAATATTATATGAAAATTTGAAAATGTCTATTTGATTTTTAAAATGTATCTTCGAACGCATTTTACGGCTGAAACGCGTCTAAAGTGAGTCTTGTCTTATATTTTTTCCAAAATTTAGTTCGGAGATGCATCTCTGAACTCACTCTAGCAATATATTTATAATTTAACAATACAATGAATTTTTCAGAGTGCATTTTCGGAACACTGAAGCTAAAACTTGAAAACTTGTCACATTTGAATGTTAGTCTTTTTCAAAGATGCATTTCTAGAACTATCAATCGTGATATTTAATAAAACAGCACACTGCATGGTCAAAATCCATAACCCTTTTTCTCAAAACCCTTAAAAAAACTCTTTCATTCTCAATCAAGATTTGCATTCCAAAACTTCGATTTTGTATTTCATCACATCAAAAGGAGGAAAAGAAGTTGAAATTCAAGGTAAAGATCATTTAATTAATTCATCATTGCTCACATTAATCTTGTTTTTAAGCTGTAAAAGTTACGTTGCGTCAAGAAATGCATTTTCGGATTCTATATGAACTCCTCTAAAAATGCATTTTCAGAATCGTTCAGTGTTCATTTCAATCTGCTTTTGAATATTTTGTGTTATTGTTTGCATTATATATGGTGTCCCCTGATGTTTTTCCGAAACTTATTGTGTCTACGGATATCAGACGTGTTGATGTGAAGGAGACACATGTTGGCAACCAATTTACAAATAGACAAGAGTTTAAAATTTGTGATCATATGCTTCAATGGATTCACACGGAGGCATCCAAATTGGAGTTTGATATTATAATCAGAAGGTCCGATAATGGTTCAAATAGAAGGAAGAGTTACATTTGTGACAATTAGATGTGAAAGAAGTGAGAAGTATAGAAATCCTCTCTGGAAATTCAAACGAGATGACATTGGTTCAAGAAAATGTGAGTGTCCCTTTAAGTTGCATGGTTATCTTTTGTCAAATAATAAATGGAGATTTAATGTGATATGTGGTTTACATAACCATGACAAGTGTGAAAAGTTAGTCGGACATCCAATTGCATGTCGTCTTATGCCAGAAGAGAAGGAAACCATTTCGAACATGACATTGAATATGGTGCAACCCAAAAACATACTTACAACTTTGAAACGTAAAAGACCTGGAAATATCTCAAATATCAAGCAAGTGACAATATTTGTGTCCTTAACAAAAAGGTGTTGAGGGGGGATAGAACTTAAATGCAACAACAATTGAAACTTCATGATGATAACAGATATGTATCTAGGTACCTAACGTGCGAGGATTGAGTAACCGTTCAAGATGTATTTTGGACTCATCCTGATTCCAAAAAGTTGTTGAATACGTTTTCTATTCTGCTCATCATTGATTCAACGTATAAGACTAACAAGTACAAGCTTCCACTATTAGAAATTATTGGTGTTACCTCTATTGAGAGACTTATTCTACCAAGTTTGCATTTCTAGAGAGCAAAAAAGAGGAAAATGTTACTTGGACTTAGTGTGTCTGACAATGTTGAGGGATAAAGAAGACACATCAAAAGTAATTGTCACCGACCGTGATACCACTTTGATGAATTTGGTTGCAAAATTCTATCCTACTTTTTACGCATTGCTTTATAGGTATCACATCATAAAGAATGTGAGAAGTCGTGTTAAATTTGTGGTAGGGAGGGAACAAATTGAGTGTGAAGACAGAATAATTGTCAAAGCTAGTGTGATAGTTGAAAGAATGATGGATGCATGAAATGTTATAATAAATTCTTCTGCAAAATAATTATATGTCGATGTTGTTATATATTTCAGGAAGTTTGGTGAGAAATATCAGGATTTGTTAAAATATGTTAAAAGTATAATTTTGGACCAGGTGAAGGAAAACATTGTTTGTGCTTGGACCGATTGGGTTAGACATCTTAGAAATCCAACAACCAACCGAGTTGAGTTTGTCCATGCTACACTAAAGAATTGGTTGCGAAATAGTAAAGGTGATTTGTGTTGAGATTGGAACTCTATGAACCAAATGATCCAAAATCAACATAATGAAATACAAACATCATTTGGTTGCAACATCACGGTGTTGGAACACAAATTCAAAGACAACAATCTTTATTCTCAGTTGGTCGGAAACATATCTCGAGTAGGACTGAATTTTATTTTTCATGAAGGTAAATGAGTTGAGAATGTAGGTTCCGGTAGCTTAAATTGTGGTTGCGCACTTAGGAAAATGTATGGGCTCCCATGTGTTTGTCTAATTTCAAATAAGGTGAAACTTGATAGCCTGCTACAAATGGATGAGTTTGCACTCACTAGAAGAGGCCCAGGTTTGATGATGATGGTGTGGTGAAGGATGGTAAATCGAGTACCTATATCTTGACCAAATGGGAAGTGATACAAGAGATATTTTTGAAAGACGATGGCAATATGAAACTCCACATCAAAGAGAAATTAAGGAAGATTGCTTATCCTGAAACCATTGATTTAAAACCACAGTCTCAACTGGTAAAAACATAAGGTGCTCCTAAGAAGATCAAAGCAACACCAAGTGACAATTCAACGATGTGGTTTCCTTCCTATTTTGAACATGTTGACAAGCTCTTTCTGGATTCTCAAACTCCAAAATCTCAAAAAAGTGTTTTCAAATGAGCTCGCATTAGCAAAACATCTCTTTCACTGCCTCTATCAAAAATCCAATTCATCAATGAGATGCCGATTTTTATGCACAAATACATTAAACAGATCATCAATGTTGAGGGTGACGGTAACTGCGGTTTTTGAGTTATTTCTACTTTACTCGAAAAGGAGGGGATGATCATCTATTTGTCTACCAACATCTTATGAAAGAGTTGAAGGCCCATAGAAAATCATACGCACGACTATACGAAAAAAGAAAATTTTGATGCAATTCATGAATCTCGTGTTCCTTGCATTAGTGGATTGGTACCATAGGAAAAATGGATGCACTTCCCTGAAATGTGTCATCTAATAACAAGTGCGTATGAAAGAGTGTTATTGATTTGACACGATAAAGTTTCTCATAAACATTATTTCCACTACACACTGCCCCACCTCCAAATCCAGATGATTGTATTATGTGTATTGGGTGACTTTCAAAAACGCAGAACATTGTTCAAGTTTATTTGAAGTCAGTATGCTCTATACCACTGACATCACCGGAGTGGACAACTATTCATCAAAGAAAGTTGAGTCATGGCCGAATCATTTTTTGGAAAGGATGCAAGAGTTCACCAAGTTAAGCGAGATTAAAAGAGAAACGAATAAACAAAAGTCAAAGGCGATACCCCTCATAGAGATAGATTTAGACATTGATGTATGTTTCGATTCATTTTAATTTTTATTCAATGATGTATTTATGTGATTACATATTTTGTATATAATCCTGTATTAATATTAATAATGTCAAATGTATATATTTTCAAAGTTTTCAATACATCTTTAAGTTTTCAGAATATTTCTCCATTTTTCTTTCTAAAACAGGTTATGTTTCTCACTGTTTTTGAAAGTGCTTTTGTCTTATGTGGTTTAGAAAGTACATCTTATGAATATCAGTATAGGATGGTTCCGGAAATACATCTCCAAAATATCAGTATAGGATGGTTTCAAAAATGCATCTTCAAAATTACCTTCAGTACAAGATAGAATTTATGAGGTCGATATTGGTCTAGAAATTGTATAAGTATGGGGCTTTCATCTCTCTTTTTTTACCAAATCACATTATATCATAATGAACATAAATTGACATGTTGTAAATGTCTACTTCAACGGTGCCAACCCCTCAATTGAATTTATGTTCAACTAGTACATATCTTTTGTAGATCTGAAATTCATACTGGAGAATCTCCTACAATATTCTGATAATAAAAAAATTATGAAGCTCGAGTACCGCTCACCCCTCAATTGACAACATAGAGAATATTCAGTTCATCAACTTTGAGGTGAAGATCGATGCAAATTTAAGGGTTATGTGAAATATATTTTTCGTTACGAAATAGAAGTTTTGATTGAGTTGGATGTGCCGATTGCGATGTCGATCGAAGATATTATGAAGATGTAAAAACGTTCACATGGATGTTGAAATGTAATGTTCAAATTATGTTAACGATTATCTATATAATATTTTACTTTTTTATATTATCAATGTTAATTTTATTTTTCATTATGCATCTTTCCATTTCTATGATTGTTTTTTGTTTAGTATGATCCAGGAATACATCTCCATAAGATTTACAAATATACATTTTCGGATTTAATTTAGACAAATATTTGGGGGTGACTCAAAATCAGCACGAGTTGTGTCTGTTTGAGATTCGTTCAGATACGCATCTCCGAAATCTAAAAATATATTATTTTTTTTACAAAAGTATGATATCAATCATTAGGGTGCATTAAGTAATTCTTTAAACTTTTGATACTTTTTAGTTGCCAACATGTTATTTAATGAACAAATTTTAATTCTACAGGGAAGGACCATAATCTTAACAAATTTTTAATTTCTTTTTAAATTTAAAATCAAGGTTAAGCATTAACAACAAGAAGGATGGGTACTTAATTTATACTTCCTCCATTTTATTTTAGATGTCACTTTTTAGAAAAAAATAAAGAAAAAAGTTATTTCTTTTTTTAAGTCTCATTTTAAAATTTAAAATAATATTGATCGTAGTTTTTTCAAAGTTGCTCCTCATTATTTGTTGCAAAAAGAGAAGAAAAAAAAGTTTAAGATAATATAGAAAAAAATAATCATTGTTTAGTAAACAGTAATAATTTATTAATTTTATTGATATGTGTAAAAATTAAAAATTAACAATTAAAACTCTAAAGAGAGTATGTGTTAATTGAGTTAAATAGATATAAACTCTTAGAATATCATTTATTTATATTTATGTCTTAATATAAAAAATTATTAATATTTAAAAATTAACAATTTGAAAAGATAAAGCATTAACAACAAAAAAATCTTAAATGGTCTCAAGTATTTATATTTTTCCCTGGACTAAAAACAAATAAATTCTTGCTTGTAAGCATTCAAAGGACGGACTTCTTTTCTAACTTAAAAATCATAAATCATTCTTAAAACATTAAGATTAAAGATTAAAAAAAAATCAATTAAATATATTAAATAACCAAATACAAACTCTAAAAATATATGTATGGTCTATTTGGTTTTGATTGACTTATATGAGTTTTATCTACAAACACAAAATTTGTGACATTATTTGGAAGACCTAAAATAGGTTATGAAATTTTTAGTTATTTTTATAAGTTGTCTAAGATAATTTATGAAAATAACTGCTATAAGAAAAAAAAAGTTATTTTATCTTTTTATTATAAAAATAGCTTATGCAGCTTTTTCAAAAGCATTATTTTGATAAATACGTGTGCTATTAACTACAATTAAATTATTTATCTAAACAAACTCGTATTCATTTAGTTCTATTTATCCCCAACAAGAGGTTCAATTACTAGTTATAAGGGAAGAAGAGATAGAGATAAAAGAAGAATTATCAAAGTGATTATTGAGATTTCCTTCTCGACAATGTTAAAATTAACCTCCTTTAAGTTTTCTCTTCTAGTGCAAAAGTTTTCCACTCAAAATAAGCAAAAAGATTATTAAAATTCCTCAAAAAAACACATTTTTATATCCAAATGAGTGTGTACATATGAGTGTGTTATGTACTTGAGGTGCAAAATATGGATGCTCATAAACTTTAGGATTGAATTTAAATTCACACTTGGCCTGAATTATGACCAAACGACTCTTTCACCATTTAACAATTGGAATTGGCTTTTAGGGTCTTCATTAACATTATAGATATTAATCTTGTTGAATTGTAATTCCTTATGTCGAAGAAGGTTGCTCGACAGAAGTAAGGATGTGTCAAAACACCTAATTATCGAAGTGTTGAGGAGTTAGTCTCGACATGGATCTTTACTTAGGCCCAATTTTGTAATGTTAGGAGAATTAGGTATTTTGGACTTTACTTGAGGATCAAGTAAGCCCAAAATCTATAAATATAGAGTAACCCATATCATTGTAAAATAACACACATTTGCAATTGCAAAGAATAAAATTCTCAATTTGAGAGCAAAGAGAAATTCTGCAGAAATTTCTTCTTCTTCTTCCTTGCTCGAAAACCCTAATCTTTCTTTCTTCTCCAATTCAATTTTGTTTCTTTTCATTACCATTGTCCACCGAAATCTTGCAACCAAGGTTGGTTGATTCACTCGAATGAAGAGAGAAGAACAAGAGGAGTAATCAATAAGAAAGATTGATTCTTGTTCATTAAGATTCGGTTCAGAATTCTCCATAGGTTTTGGTAAATTTCTTGAAGGGAAGTTGATGAATTTCCAACATTTGGTATCTAGAACACTGGTTGAGTGATTCGTGGGAAGCAAAACATGATGGTGATGAATCATCTGAACGGGCATTTTCCGACGAGTCTCCCAATTCTGAAGAATCAGAATTATGAGATTTGGTGCGAGCAAATAAATATTGTCTTTTGCTATCAAGATCTTTAGGATCTTGTGAATGAGGGAGTGATACTACTTGCAACAAACGTGACAGATGAAGAAAAGACTACACACAAAGAATTGAAGAAGAAATATTAGAAAGCCATCTTCATAATCCATCAATGTGTGGATGCAAACAATTTCAAAAAGGTTGGTGATGTTGAATCAGTAGAAGAAGCATGGGAAATTCTGGAAAAAATGTTTGGAGATGCAAAAAAGGTGAAAGAAGTGATGTTACAAACTCACAAAAGAATGTAGGAATTGCTTCAAATGGAAGACAATGAAAGCATAACTAATTTTTTCACTAGGGTAACAAAACTGGTGAATCAAATCAAGGTATATGGAGAAGTGTTGACATCAAAATTAGTTGTTTCAAAGATCTTGAGGTCATTGACTCCAAAGTTCGATCACGTGGTAGTAGGCATAAAAGTGTCAAAATATTTGTCAACATTTACAAAGGAAGAGCTTCAAGGGACGCTTGAATATCGTGAATAAAGAATGGCTGAAAGAGTTATAGAAAATTCGAAGAGTGATGTGGCTTTGCACGTGCAATCACCAAGAGAAAATAAATGTAAAGGGAAATGGTTTGACAACAAAGGGAGAGAAGGCTACAACAATTCAACTGGTCGAAATCAATAAGAAGGATGTTGGTCGAATCAAAGAAAGCCCTCATACCAAAGCAACCAAATAGGTGGTGTTACAGGTAGAGGAAGAGGTGGTGGTCGAAAACCTGACAAAAGTCACATTCAGTGTTTCAATTGTCAGAAGTATGGTCACTACTCTAGTGATTGTCCTAAAAAACAAAAGAATCAAGATAATGATGCAAACTTTACAAAGCATGAAGAAGAAGAGATGGAGAAAGATTCCAAGACCAATGGTACTTAAACTCAGGTTTCTCATCACACATGACCGGTAGGAAAGATTGGTTTGTCAACATAAAACCCTAAATGAAGAACATGGTAAAGTTTGCAAATGACAATACTCTATCAGCTGAAGGTATTGGTGACGTTCTGATTATGAGGAAAGATGGAAAAAGGTCAGTAATTTCCAATGTACTGTACATATCAGACATGAAAAGTAATTTGTTCAGTATATGGTAGTTGGTCAAAAAGAACTACAAAGTATCAATCAAAGACAAGATTATGAGAGTTCTCGACTCAGGTGGAATATTAATCCTGAAGGAACTTATGTCTCAAAATAGAACCCTTAGTATTGAACTTAATATGGTGAAGTACAAGTTCCTTGCAACTGGAGCTAGCATAGATGAATGGATATGGCACTATAGACTTAGCCATCTCAACTTCAAAGACATCAGAGATCTGAACAGAAGAAATATAGTTTCAGGGTTACCAGAAATCGACATTCTAAATGAAGTGTGTGAGGAATGTGTGCAGGAAGCAAGTCGAAGGCAATTCTTGAAGTCAGATACTCTGATGTGTGTGGTCCTATCCAAGGAGATTCGATAGGAGGTAACAGATACTTTGTCACATTCATAAATGATTTCATTTGAAAACTATGGACTTACCTGATCAAGAAGAAAAGTGAAGTGATCGAGGTATTTTTCAAGTTTAAATCTATGGTCGAAAGACAAAGTGGTCGAAGTTCAAGATTCTGAGGAATGATGGTGGTGGAGAATATGTGTCGGAAGAGTTTGACATCTTATGTGAGAAAGAAGGGATTATGTATGAGTTCGTGCTACCCTACACTCCACAGTAGAATGGAATTGCAAAAAGTAAGAATATAAATATCATGAATATGGTGAGAAGTATGTTGAAAGGAAATCATTTACCAAGAGAATTATGGGGAGAAGTTGTGTCGACTGCAACATATATTTTAAACAAATGTTCGACGAAGAAGCTAGAAGGAATCACACCAGAAGAATGTTGGTTTGGTGTCAAGCCTAGCTTGAGTCATCTGAAAGTATTTGGATTTATAACACATAGACATGTTCCAGATCAGTTGAGAAGAAAAAATGATGATAAGTCGAGTCAAATGATCCTAATAGGATATCATTTGACTCGAGATTACAAGTTGTTCGACCCAGTGAACAAGCAAGTAGTGACCAGCAAGGATGTGATCATATATGAGGTTAAGGAATTGATTGGACTGAAAATGTCAAGAAGGATTCAGTGAGAATCTTATGTGAAGAACCAGCAAGTGAAGTCGAAAGAGAAGTTCAACAAGAAGAAGTCAGAGATCAAGCAAGCACAAGAAGACCTCAAAGGACAAGATACATGCCTGCAAGGTTTTAAGAATGTGTGATTACATCAGATAATGTGGTCGATGATGAAGGTGAGCTGGTACACTATGCTTTTTATGCAGATGTTGAACCAGTCAATGCAGCTGAAGCATTGAAGGATTCGAAATGGGTGAATGCAATGAATGAGGAACGAAATTCCATCAAAGTCAACAACGCCTGATCACTTGTCGAATTGCCTCAAGGCAAGAAGGAAATCAATGTGAAGTGGGTATACAAGATGAAGTTAAATCCCAAAGGTGAAGTAACTCGACACAAGGCAAGGCTTGTGGCGAAAGGATTTCTTCAGAAGGAAGGAATCAAATTCGATGAAGTTTTCACACCTGTTGCTAGAATTGAAACAATCAGGTTGGTTGTTGTTCTATCAAACATGAACAAATGGCACATATGTCAGATGGATGTGAAATGTGCATTCCTGAATGGTCCCTTAGATAAAGAAGTTTATATGCACAACCAGCTGAGTTTGTGAAACATGGCAAAGAAAAAAGGTATACAAGCTGCATAGAACCCTGTATGGACTTAAGTAAGCTCCAAGAGCTCAAAATAAGAAGATAGACAATTTCCTAAGGGAGAAGAAATTTGTGAAATTAACAACTGAGGATGGAGTATATGTAAGAAGAAGCAATAATGAGTTGCTTATACCATGTCTCTATGTCGATGACCTGTTGATAACAGGAAGTCGTAAGAATGAGATCAAAGATTTCAAAGATGACCTAAGTGAGGAGTTTGAAATGTCAGATTTGGAAAATCTCTCATATTTCCTTGGCATCGAATTCTACAAGAGTAGTAGAGGCTTAATGATGCACCAAAGAAGATATGCTGGTGAAATACTCAAGAGATTTGAGATGCAAGATTGCAACTAAACTTCGCCTCAAGCTGAGCCCAAATTATAACTATCGAAAGACACATATGACGATAATGTCGATCCAACATAGTAAAGAAGACTCATTAGATCACATTAATATCTTTGTCATACAAGGCCTGATCTAGCATACAATGTAGGCATGGTGAGTATATTCATGCAGAAGCCAAACGTCTCACACCTAGCAGCGACAAAGAGGTTACTAAGGTATCTGAAAGTAACTCTCGACTATGGAATTTTGTTTCCTGCAGTTGGTAAGTGAAAAATAATGCAAGCTAGTGGGATACACCGAGTCGAGTTAGTGTAGTGATGCTGAGAATAGAAAATCCACAACTGGCTATGTGTTTATGATAGGTGGTGCACCAGTTGCTTGGAGTTCAAGAAAGAAACCAGTAGTGGCACTATCATCGTGTGAAGCAGAGTACATAGTTGCCTCTCTTTGTGCATGCCAAGCAATATGGATAGTGAATTTTGTTGAAGAGATTACAGGGAAGAATCATGGAGCGATTACAATGAAGATCGACAACAAGTCAGCTATCAATCCGACGAAGAACCCGATAGCGCATGGGCAAAGCAAGCACATCGAAATTAGGTTCCACTATCTTCGAAAGAAAGTAGCAGAATCAAAGTTAGACTTGGAACACTGTAGAACTGAGAATTAAATTGCAGATATTATGACAAAAGGAGTGCAGGTCGAAGTGTTTAAGAAGTTAAGGTTTATGATGAATATAGATAGCTTAGACACAATGAATTAGGTGATGTGTTAAATTGTAATTCCTTGTGTCAAATCAGGTTGCTCGATAGAAGTAAGGATGTGTCAAAATACCTAGTTATCGAAGTGTTGAAGAGTTAGACTCGACATGGATCTTTACTTAGGCCCAATTTTGTAATGTTACCAGAATTAGGTATTTTGGGCTTTGCTTGAGAAGCAAACAAGTCCAAAATCTATAAATAGGGAATAAACTCTATCATTGTAAAATAACACACACTTGTAATTGCAAAGAATAAAATTCTCAGTTTGAGAGCAGAGAGAAACTCTACAGAAATTTCTTCTTTTTCTTCCTTGTTCAAAAACCTTAATCTCTCTTTCTTCCCCAATTCAATTTTGTTTCTTTTTATTATCATTGTGCACAAAAATCTTGCAACTAAGGTTGGTTGATTCACTCAATTGAAGAGTGAAGAACAAGAGGAGTAATCAATCAGAGAGATTGATTCTTATTCATCAAGAATCGGTTCGTAATTCTCCATAGATTTTGGTGAATTTCTTGAAGGAAAATTGAATTTCCAACAAATCTTAGATTTCATTTTCAATTTATTTCACTTCATTTGAACTTCTAAAAATCTAAATATAGTTAAAATATCACTCATATATTATATAGCTTTTTCACCAAAAAAATCAACACTACATCAAATGAAAGAAACAAAAACAAAATTATGCAAAATATTTAGTTAATTAAAAAAATGAAATCATAAACATTTTATTTAATTCAATATCAATTTATTCAAAGTTAACAAAATATTTTCTTAGATTAGAAGGGGCACATTCCAAATTAGGAATCACCATATTATCTACTCCTCTACTCCTCTTGATACCTCTATAAAATTGTAAAGTGATACAAGGAAACCATTTGATGACATATCACTTTATAGGAAGATGATTAGAAAATTTCTTTATTTACACATAACTCATCTTTGACATCACTTTTGTAATCCAACAATTGAAGTAGTTTATGCATACTTCTACCACAACACACCATAATGCAACTTGTAAAGTAATAAGGCATCTCAAACACAACTCAAGTCAATGCATTTTTATAGAGGTTATAAGCTGCAATTTTTAGGGTACTTAGATGCAGACCAAACATGTTGCATGGATTCAAGATGTTCGACCTCTGTTCATTGTTTTTTTTGTGCAACAACTTTCTTGGCATGCAAAAAAGAAAAAGAATTGTTTCAAGATCATAATTTAAAGTTGAATATATAGAGTTTTATCACCAGACACATGTGAACTACAGTGGATACTCTATTTATTCAAGGACTTGAACATCAATTGTAAAAAACCACCGGTTATTTACTATGATAACTACATTACTATGCACATATCATTCAATTTTATATTTCAGGAAAGAACTAAGCATCTTGATATACATTTTCATCTAGTTTGTAAAGAAGTACAAAAAGAGATCCACAAACTTTTACCAATTTATTCATCTGGTTAAAAAAATTCTTACTAAAGCTCTTCTACCATCAAAGTTTAATTCATTCATTTCCAAGCTTGACATGATTAACATTTATCATGATGCATCTTGTGGGAGGTTGTTGGAGTCACATAAGAAAATCACGACATGCATAAGGGTTCTAATCATGCTCAATCATGCTCTGTTAGATGGGATAGATAAAAAGTAGCATGTCATTTAATTCTATTATTACATTTTCCCTCTTTTACCCTAGGGATGGGAATAGGCAAGACCAACCTACAGGGGCCTACAGCCTAGCCTATTAAAGGTCAGGTCAGGTCAGACCTATTTAATAAAAAAATTAGGTTTAGGCTTTTTTAAAATCCTATTTAAGTAAATAGGTCAAGCGTAGACTATTAAAAAAGTCTATGAAGCCTGATAGGTCGATTTATATTTTCATATATATTAAAAATAGTTTAAATAGGTGACCTATATATGCATATATATTAGGGGAAAAAATGCTAAATAGGTTGGCCTACATATTCATATATATTAGAAAAAATGCAAAATAGGTCGGCCTATATATGCATATATAGACCGACATATAAGGCTTCTTGAGTAATATGGATTGGTTGAAATCTTAATAAGAAACAGGCTTTTAAATGGGCTTTCAAGTTAGGTCAGGATTTTTAAAAGGTCAGACCAGACAAAAAAAGAGGCTATAGTAGGTCATAGGCCAGAATCATGCCTTATAAGTTTATCATAGTCCAGACTCAGGCCTTTTAAAGCCTAGCCTAGCCTAACATATTTCCACCCCTATTTTACCTCTTTATCAATTAGGTTTAGAGTATGTGATTTAAACGACAATTATCACTATAAATAAGGGTTGTAACATTCAATTCAATCTAACGAGAACTTATATTTCATCATTCAATTTTTGCTTCTCAGATATATCATAAACTACTTTGAGATTATTCTCCCACTAAGCAGAAAGGTCGAAATCCTCGAAAATAGCCTGCCCCAACACGACGCATAATACACTTCCTTTAATCTGGACAAATGTTTCCTTCCTATTTTTGTAATTGAAAGTGTAGGGAACGAGTAAAGTGTTGGTGTAAGCCCTAGAGGCCAATACATTTTGGTACTTGTATCGAATTATTTATTAATAATAAAAGGCATTCTCTTTATTATGGTTGATTAATAAAGTCCCTGGAATAGATAGTCCGTTTAATGTATTAAGTGTGACTTAATCATGAGAACACATTAAACATAAAGACACTATTCTTAAAGTATCCGTAGTCGAGCTTTAGTGTGAAGTGGGATAACATTAAAGCATTAAGACTATTATGTTTGTAGACTGATGATCACATCTCATGGATCATGGATAAAGAGTTATCAAGTCTTAAACATAGGTATGAATATTAGGAGTAATATTTATACCGGATTGACCCGCTATGAGAATACTATATAGAAAGTTATGCAAAGTGTCATAAGTTATTCTCATGGTGATAATGGTGTATACCACTCTTCGACCTGAAACCACTATGGATCCTAGATGTGGAGTCGAGTGCTTTATTGCTGATCCAACGTTGTCCGTAACTGGATAACCATAAAGACAGTTGATGGGTACTCCACAAAGCATGCTGAGGGACATGAGTGTCCTAGATGGAATTTGCCCATCCTGCGTAACAGGATAAATGTCTATGGGCCCAATATTGAACTGGACAAGGATGACACGGTCTATACCTTGTGTTCAATATAGACATAAGGGCAAAAGGGTAATTATACACATAAGTATTATCACAGAAGGAATTGTCAGATCACATGACATTTTCGTGTCTTGGGTAGTAGTGATGTGTTGCTAGATACCGCTCACTGTTTATTATGTTAAATGCGTGATTTAATATAATTGCCAACGTCACGAAAACCTACAGGGTCACACACAAAGGACGGATTGATGAGAGATAGAGTAACTAAGGAATACCATAAGGTACGGTGCCCTTAAGTGAATTATAGAACATCGTAAGGTACGGTGTACTTGAGTAGAATACGAAATATGGTAAGGTACCATGGGCTTAAGTGATTTTGGGCATATTATAAGATATGGGCCAAAATACACTTAAGTGGGCTTTTTAGCTTGAAGCCCACACAAGTGGTTCTATAAATAGAACCCTTGTGCAGAAGCATAAAATTGCGGTTGCATTATTTTCGTTTTCTCTCTCTCTCACTCAAAGCCTTCATTCGTACCAGCTAGCACTGAGATTGAAGGAACCCGTTCGTGTGGACTGAGTAGAGACGTTGTCATCGTTCAACGTTCGTGATCGCTCCGTGGATCTGCATCAAAGGTTTTGATCGTCACAAGAGATCTGCATCAAAGGTTTCAACCGTCACAAGAGGTAAATATTCTATCACTGATCATGACCATTCGTAAGGATCTCTAAAGGAGAAAATTTTAATTTCCGCTGCGTTTTGGACCGCAATTCTCCTTCATAAAGCACGCCTATAGATGACATATAGTGATACCCACCCACTCAGGGATACTTCTTTTGTTTCTTATAAAGAAAAGAAGATCCTAGTGTTAGGCGTGATGTCTATACCCCAATAGAGGATTTTAAATCTTTTGAGAAATGCATAATTGTTCGGATGAAGCTAGGAGGGATCGACTTTGGCACCTTGAGAATGTAAGACTCAATACAGAAGGTGAAGGGGATGTCGGCCCTAAAATCCTCAAAAACACCAATGTAGAAGTATAAACGTTCATTCTCTATCCCAAAAGGTCACTGTATGCAAACCTTATCACCCCCACACACAGAGTTCCAAAATAACATAATCTTCTATTTCGATGTTGGACATTTCCAACCCTACTCGAAAAGCCTTTATCTAGTCGTCTTCTAGACAGATGGAACCCAAACTTAAAATTTCTTCAAAAAAGGAGCTCGAAGGAGTGGCGGAGACCTCCATGATATATTTGACTAAACTTGAGGAAGAAGACATTAAGTTAGGGTCTCTATCAGAATAACTAAGAGAGATGTCATACACTTCTCTCCCCACAAAATCCCAATCCACCTTTCATGTGTTTCATTTAAAGGTCTATATGCATCGCTTCCACAACTCGTGTCTTACCGAAATAGTCTGATGCGCTACGACGTTCCCAAACTCATCACAACATTCATTCGTTTATCCTTCTTCACGTAATAAGTCGAAGGAGTTTAGAAAACTAGATGTTTTTGGACTAAAACTTGTGGTTGTTAGAGTAGAAGGATTTTGTGAAAAAATCAAGTAGAACATTTATGTGTGTCCGATAGAATTATTTCCACATAAGAGAGGCGATAATGAGGTTAAGAGATATAAGACAGTTCAATTACACATGAATAGGTTGTTAAGACATAAGAAAATTTTATATAAACAAAGGACTAACCTTTTTAACTGACATAATGTCTATCATACAAGTGAGAAAGCCAGAATTTTATTTGGGATTAATTATTATACACTGTCAGTGTAAAAAGATTTACACGATCGATTCATCACCATCATCCGTTTGCATTATTTTATAGGTTTTTAAAATACAAGTCAAACTTATTTCAATATCCAACGTCTCAGATTAACTGGCAGTGTAAAATTCTTTTACACTGTCAGTGTATTTCAATTAAATCCATTTTATTTTTGCTACTTCATATGAATATTTGGATATTATGTAACTATTGGATATTATTTTGATATTTGGAAGAGTGAAAATTATTAGGACTTCATCTTTGCTACTTAATCAGATAATGGACTTTCAGTTTTGCTATTTCTTCTAACTATTTATTGTGATACGGATTAGGTAATTACAAGACTCGATAACAATTAAAGTATATTATATTATTTTATCTAACGATAACAAGATTTTTAAAATCACTTTATTATATAAAGCACTTCATTAGAGTCCTATTTATCTTAAGATGATAAACTACTTAGACATGTTAGTGCTTATAATAACGAGTAATTTAAAAGATATTACTAAAGTAAATAATTCTCTGAGATATTGTCCTCTTGATGCCTCTTTGGTTGAATGGTGCACTTGAGTTCTAAAGGAAGCTTATTTATTGGGAATTTGAAAATACTGAATTAATTTTAATATGAATGATGATATCAAGATGAATAGTGACATGGCTTGGAAGAATTATTTGGTTATGCCCTTGTCATTGCTTGTGGTCTTGGAGAAACAAGGATGAAATTTTCCATATGTTTATCTATCTAACTCAACACGTCTTAAAGCTCTTCAAATATTATAAACATATTGGTATTTGTAATAGAGAGATTGTTAGGCCCCATTTTGATTGAAAGCCACATTACAATGGATGGGTCAATGACTAGTTTGATGAGAAGAGCTATGGATATAAGAGAGTTTACAGGTTTCGACATAAATGAGGAAGTTTCGGTTGATATCCTATAATTTACGAACGATACAATTATTTCAGGAGATTGGGAGATCGGAAAATTTGTGGGATATGAAAGCAATATTAAGAGGTTTCGAAATGGTATATGATTTAAAGATGAACTTATTAAAGAGTAAAATTTATGGGATTAATATAAGTGAGAGGAGTATAAATACAACAACTTCTTTTTTGTCATGTTGCAATGACCATACTCCTTTCAAATTCTTAGGCATGAAAGTAGAAGATAGTCCGAGAAGAGTGCATATGCGGAATGATGTCACCAACAATGTTGCAAATAGATTGGCAGCTTGGAAAAACAGATTTCTCTCTCTGGAAGGGAAGAACATGTTGATTAGCGTAGTGCTAAATTCAATACATATTTATTCATTATCTTTTTATAAAACTCCGGCCATATCTATTTATTCATTATCTTTTTATAAAACTCCGGCCAAGATTTTGAAGGAAATAAGCCCGATTTCAGCAAACTTTTTGTGGGATGGTTGATATCAAGAGAATAATCCATTGGGTCAATTGGGATTCAATGTGTAAAGCCAAAGAAGACGGGGTCTTGGAATTAAAAACCTCGAGATTTTCAACAAGGCCTTGTTATTCAAGTGGAAGTGGAGGATTTTGAAGAAAAATGATGTTTTGTGGAGTGGGATATTAAGACATAGGTACCATAATCTGGAGCTGAAAATGTTCATCGAAGATGGAGGAACGGTTAATAGAGGAGATTCAATTTGGTGGAGAGGTCTTTTAAGGATGGAATCAAAGAATGGGGTAAACCAGAATATTTTTACTAACAATATTTTATGCAGGCTGAAGAGTGGAAGTGAAATCTCTTATTGAAATAGCAAATGGATTGGTAATCAAATCTTGAAGGAGACTTTCCTTAAAGCTTTTATAAGGGTTGCTGACAAGTTTGGTAGTGTTGCGGATGTGAGCTTTTGGAATGGTGGAAATTGATCGTGGAAGATGATGATCAACTTCGAGAATTTGTTAATAGAAGAAATTCAAAGTTTGGTAGTGTTGCGGATGCGAGCTTTTGGAATGGTGGAAATTGATCGTGGAAGATGATGATCAACTTCGAGAATTTGTCAATAGAAGAAATTCAAAGTTTGGTAGTGTTGCGGATGCGAGCTTTTGGAATGGTGGAAATTGATCGTGGAAGATGATGATCAACTTCGAGAATTTGTCAATAGAAGAAATTCAAACTTCGTTGACTGACTTTGAGCCTACATAGGTTGATGAAGACAATTTCATTTGGCTTGCTGACGATCAGGAATGTTTTAATGTGAAAATTTGTTATTCTAAGTTGGATTCAAGTACGACGGGGCACTCAATTGAATTGTTATTAACTTTGTCAATTATTTGAAAAATGAAGGTCTCATCTAACATTCAAATTTTTGGCTGTCAATTATTTGAAAAATGAAGGTCTCATCCAACATTCAATTTTTTGGATGGAGATTGATTCTTGATCGACTACCGGCAAAAGATCAATAATCAAAAGGGGAATACTAGATGGAGATAGGGATAAATGTTGTGTTTTATGCTTTCAGGAAGATAAAGATAAAATAGGGATAAATGTTATGTTTTATGCTTTCAGGAAGATAAAAATAAAAATCATATGTTAAATTCTTGCACGATCACAAAGAGGATGTGGGAGACGGTGAAGAAATTGCCAGGTAATTAATCAGAAGTTAATTTCAATGGATTACTAACTTTTGTTCTGAATTCCAAACAGGTGATGAATGAGCATACTAGGAATATTATTTTTATTATTTGGATAGCTACCAATTAGAATATTTGGTTGATGAGAAATTTTATTTTTTTCAAAGATAGAGTGTTTAATTTTGAGGATGGTCTATCATCCATAAAATTCATGTTTTGGAAATGAAGAGGGTTGAATAGTAAATCAACTTTGTTTTATATATTTTATGATTGGTTCATTTCTCCTTTGGATTGTCTTAAGATGAAAGACTAATTTCTCTTGTTTTGTTTGTTGGGGGGATTGAGTAGCCTCTTTTTAATATAATCTCATTGCTTATAAAAAAAAAAAAGAATGGATGAGTCAAGTTAAATATTAACCGCTCTTGTAAGGAGAATGAGATAAATGCTGTGGTGGTACAATTAGAGTAAGTGAAAGAGATTGGTTGGGTGATTTCACTAAGATGGATAATTAGGATAAAAAACTTATTTTTAATTAGTTGCCAAAAAAGATTAGGATAATTATTAATTAATAAATTTTTAAATAAATTAATATTTAATAAGTTTTTTTTTTTTGTAAAATTAAAATATTGAAAAGATGTTTCTTAGCCTAAGCCCATTTTAGGATCAGTCTAGTACTCAATTGACAACAAACAATGTATAAATGAACTATATAAACACTTCTAATATTGGTTAAAATTTTGATGTGAAACTTAATGAGAAACAAAACTATCAAACATTCATATCCTCTTGGACTTCAATAAATCCATCTTCTTGGACATTCGAAGTTCCAATCACACTTGTTAAAGCTCCAACTGCATGTATTTTCTAGTGAGATTTATTGTCATTGACTCTGCATTTTGGATTATGACACTTTAAATTCATCAAAACCAATCAACTCAAAAGCAACATAAGGATTCCAAACAAAGACAGGACAATAAAATTCAAGAGCTAGATTTTAACCAAGTTTGCCAACATGAAATAATTCACAAGCAGCAATAGATAATCATTTAGAAGAAGCGTGATAAAACTCATATGCAGTAAACTAATGAGAAGGATGTCAAAATCTTGTGCAACTGTTTTTGGACTTTTAGCTCTATATGATAAAAAAAATTAGTAATGTTAAAAGAATCTTCAACAAATTCAATATTTTTTATAAAACCTATTGAAATAAAACACAAAATTATGATTTTTATAATAGAGAGAAAATGAGGCAAGTGAATTACAAAATGATGGATTGGCCATAGCTTGTATAATGATACTTTTTTTCAATTTATGATCAAACGCACCAAGCATAAAAATGTTGAGACCAAAAATGTTGAGATTTAAATCTGAATCTTGAGAAAAACACATTCTCAAAACTCACACCTTGACCACTATTTCTTTATGAGTTACTAGTATATGATTGTAAGATAGTATTAACAACAAAGCATATGACACACTTTGGTCATAAACCAAATCAATGAAAAAACTAACCCATCATGATCTTTTTTCTTTATATACTGTTGTAACCTATAGGTGATCTGTGTCAAACCAGATTTGTATTGACTTTATTATTGAACTGTTCAGCTCCAGCACTATCATGGGAATCGTTGGAGTTGTCTTCAATCTGCAAAAACTTTTGGACAAATGTAAGGAATATCATATACATAGGTTGGCAACTGAAAATCCGAAATTAAAGTAGATTAAGCTTAACCTGTTTAGTGAGACCATGGACAGACATAACTTCATAAAGCTTGCGCATAAGCATCTCTTCTTCCACCTATAATAGATTCAAGAGTAGAGTTAAAATCAATTTTTATAGGTTCTTCACTCTGAATTCGTTGAGTAAACATATTCGTAACCAAGGCAGGTGAAAGAATGAAAGTCATAATCATATGTTAAAATTTGTCATAAACATATCATACAGAAGATATATCAGACAATTATACGATGAATCAAAATGAGAGAAACATTTATAGCGAGCAACTGGAATGAGCTTAGAACCGTATTGCAAAGATAAAGGAATTGCCTGTATTGTGATATAAGCATCCCAATCGCGACCATAAGAGTAACCAGACAAAGAGCCGATGAATCAATATAGAGGTGGCAAAACGGGTCCAGGCATGCCCGTTTTTGCCACACATTTTTGCAGGGTGGGGCAAGGTTTCAGGCCTGCACCCTTTTATATGTCCGTCCTGCCCCGCACCGTTTTTTTGCGGGCTCGGACATATACAATAATTTTTGCAATTTTTAGCCTTTAAGGGTGCAAAGCCTGCATGCCCGACAGCCCTTTTTTCGCGGAGCAGGTCAAGGTTTTATACCCGCATCCGCAATTATGCCCGTTTGCCACCCCTAAATAAATGTGCAGGGTTATAATGTTTCAAAAGATTGAAATCATGAGCCAAAACTATGAGATGTTGAATTTTCAAAATGAAATAAAATCAGATTCTAAAGATATAATTTTTCTTGATAGCATAGTTAGCAGTACAACGGAATAGCCTATTCCTAAACTGATAAGACAATAAAGCAGGGAGAAATATAACAACCTGAAGTTTTTGCAATTCATGCAACATTGATCTGTAAGTTTCCATAAGGACCTCATTCTGTTTATCCATATGCCTATTCACCAGAAACATAGAACAGAAAGCAATTTAAAAAACAGGTCAGAGCAGATAAACCGCATTACGAAAAACACGAAAAATAGATAGGAGGAATACTTCAACAACTCTCCAGAGTATTTCGGTTCAAATTTTGCAGCCTCCATTGTTATACAAAAATTGAAGAGCAAAACCTGAATTACCACCACACATGTTATTCTGTAAATATAAAAGGAAACACTTTTGGCTTAACAAGAAATCATACTGAAACTGTGCATAACCAATGTGAAAATCTAAGTTATATTCATATTCAACTTCTGGATATTTCCCACACATGTTTAAAGAGAATAAGCTCATGTAAGCTACGGAAACTAAAAACGGAAAATGGTACCTTAGCAAGGAGCGAGAGCGACGGCGAAGGCTGCGAAGACACGCAACGCAAGAGGCAGGAGCGGTGCTGCCGGTCGTGGACGCAGGACGCGAGATTGGATGCAGAACGATTCAGACCGACCGTATCAAATTTTTAGGTTTAGCCCTTTCTGTGAGCTTCTAATTCAATAATAGTTCTACATACAGTTTTAATAAAAGATTTTGTAAAATTATACTTTATTAATAACAAAAAGAAGAAGATTAGTTTAAAAAAAATGGAAATAAAAATAAAATAATGAACGTTTAAAAGTATAATAAAAAATATTAATAGATTTTTAATATGACAAAATAATCTATATTTTTTGTGTAATTTCTTTTACCAAGAAAAAAAGGAGTAGGATTATGGATCGGTGAAAGATGGGGACTTGGATCCTCCGCATCTTTTTCTCAATTTTAATTTGAACATTTAAATTAGATTATTAGTCTTTTAAAATATTATTTTGTATTGCCTATCAACTATTGAATTTGGATTGAAATAATGATCTGAATATAAGGAGGATTTCGTAATACATCTCATATGTTTCTTTTACACAACGTGTAATTTTAAAAAAGTAATTTATTTTTGGAGATGCCTCTTCGGAAGCACTAAAAGACAAGTTGACGTTAAAATATTTCGAAGATACATCTTCGAAATAATTTGGAGGTTAGGTTGCGTCTGACTCTTCTCCTTCCGCATCTCATTCAACAAGGCTCAAGACAACATCAACCTTCATCTGTAGCATCATCCAACTTCATCAAAAACATCAATTTCTTGTAAGTTTTTCGAGTTTTTGATAAATATTTGAGTTTTAGTGTAAATGAGTAGAAATCAATGATTAGGGTTAGAAATCAGTAGAAATCACATTTAAGATAGTTTAGTCCTAGTGTATTAGTTGTTTGTTGACTGAAATTGATGATCAAAACATTTTTTTTAGTTTCATTGTGGTACATTACACCATTTCGTGACCTCTGAGTTGCAGAAAAATTCGGAGATTCATCTCCGAAATTTTTCAGCGTTTTAGTTTCCCATGAACCGGAGATGCATCTCCGTAATTTTTCAACGGTTTCCCAGAAATCGGAGATGCATCTCTAGAAATTTCTCAGTGTTTTTTTTTTTACTTTCTTACTTGTGTTGTTTGCATGCACTAATGGTCTGCCTTACTATAATTTACAGGCATAATGACTGATAGACATGATAGATTGAGGCATGGCAACACGCATATGTTTGGCGAGAGAAGAGTCAGCAGATTCCAAATGCTCCTGGTCCCTCTGGTCAGGCAGAGCAATCTACTTTTGAGGCTCGTGCTTCTCCTCATGCCACTTCATCTTCTTCTTCTCGTGGGAAACGAGATTCACCATCTGATGCATCACTCCCCCCATCGTCCCGCAGCTATCAAGTTTCACCAGTGCCATCTCCTACTATAGATGTTGTTGATCCATTCCCACCACCTACTATGGATCCACTTCCACCTCCTACTGATGCACATACTGATCCAATCACTACGCCAAAAAGTGCTTTTGGCAGCACCAAAAAGAAAGCGCTTTTTAAAAAAAGCGCTGTAATAGCTTGAAAAAAAATTCGCCTATGTAAAGAAAGCGCTTTTAAGGTAAAAGCGCTCTTATAGGTCTCCACTTATGAAAGCGCTTTTAAGGTAAAAGCGCTCTTATAGGTCTCAGTCTCACATCTATGAGTTTCACACTTATGAAAGCGCTTTTAAGGTAAAAGCGCTCTTATAGGTCTCATGGGTTTCACACTTATGAAAGCGCTTTTAAGGTAAAAGCGCTCTTATAGGTCTCAGTCTCACATCTATGAGTTTCACACTTATGAAAGCGCTTTTAAGGTAAAAGCGCTCTTATAGGTCTCATGGGTTTCACACTTATGAAAGCGCTTTTAAGGTAAAAGCGCTCTTATAGGTCCTATGCTTCAAACGACGATTCGCTTTTTATATTTTATATTTTGAAAATTTCCATTTTTATTGAATTTGGGAAAGGGAAAACTGAGTATGAAACGCTGCGTTTTCACTTTTTCTTTGTTTCAGACTCACACCACATGTTAGAGTCTTGAAATAAGAATAAGACTTAAGAGCTAAAAAATCGCGTGTTTTTCGAGAGGGAATGGACGCGCTTGGATTTGGGAGTGGATTTAGCGGCTTCTGGAAGTGGAATCCGTCACCGGAATCTCGACGGCGTCGTATTCGCTCTAATTCGACTTCGCCTGGTTCCATCGTCGGAGGTGGTTATCAGTTCCCGGTGAAGCAGGCGATAACAGCCGCCTCCCTCGCCCTTACTGGTAACACAATTGCTCAGATCAGTAACCGTTGGAGCAAAGCCAAAGAGACGGATGAAAATGCCTCTCAGGTAAGTGTTACTATTCAATAGAAATTATCAGAAAAATAAAAAAGAATTTTGCCTTGGTAATTTTTTGACGTATTTTTGTAATAGGTGATTAATTTTGTATGAAATTAGTGTTTTACTAGCACCAACACCTAAAAATAAAAGTTTGTTATTACATTTGTTATTTTTTAAAATTATTATCAGTGTCGCTGTAAGAGTGTATTAGTATGAGTGTTATGTCTAGAGTGTCCGTGATTCATAGATGTTATATATTGATTCTTTTGATGTAAAATTATAGTTCTGTAAGGTTCAGCTGAAGTGTGTTTTCTTTGAAGTTTGAAAGAGTTGTTTTTTAGGTGTATCCATCGTGTCAAGATTAATGTAAGTGCTACCGTTTGACAAATGGTTATAGCCATTAGAGAAAAACATATTGTTTTTCATAATATGTGCTGAATGGTTTTTGGTTTTGGTCATGTTGAGAGGGTGAATGCGAGCTGCTATTTGTTTATTTTTGCATTAAAATTTCATGGTGATACTTTGGAGTTTGTTATAAACCAAACGGATTTTCTGTAGGATGTATTGTCGAGGCTTCTTTCGGAACACGATTTGCTACGTGCTCTGCGAATGACTTCCTATGGATTCCTTTTCTATGGTCCTGGTTCTTTCGCCTGGTACCAGTTGCTTGATCATTGTCTCCCTAAACCAAATGTCCAGAACCTAATGCTAAAGGTATTGTATTATGCATTGTAGAAGCATGCAGTAGTTAAGGATAGTCACAGCTTCTAATTTCTCTTCTTTTTTTATCTTTTCTTTTGACAGGTTTTACTAAACCAGATTGTGTTGGGTCCGTGTGTCATTGCGGTTGTCTTTGCGTGGAACAATTTATGGCAACAGAAGCTCTCAGAGCTTCCAGAAAAATACAGAAGAGATGCTCTGCCAGCTTTACTTTATGGTATAAACAAATCTCATTGCCTAATTGTTACTCTGGAGTTACTGATATGCATATTTCTAATACCTTTCTGTGAAATTTTTCTGTTCAGGGTTTAGATTTTGGGTCCCTGTCAGTGTGTTAAACTTCTGGTACGCGTATTCACATGCATGATTTAGCATTCAATTATTCTACTAATTATTCTAGTTATTTGTGGTTTGAATTGCTTAGACATTGATGAGTCTTACATGCACTGAAACAATCGGAAAAGAAGATCTGGAACATATTTTTCGGCATCAAGAATTAGGCGTCGGTGTTATACACACATACATCCGGTAATCCGATCTATATATTATTTAATTACTTGAACAATTTATTTACACATTTCAATAAAAATAGTCTAATGTTTATTATGTTTTTATTGAAGGTTCTTGTATGACAATTTCATGCGCGGGAATGATCAATTGTCAAACAGATTCCGTTTCGTGTCTTCCTCCCTGGTCAACAAAGCATTAATTTGTAGGGAACCGGATTCATGTAGAGAGTACTTAGTCAAGAGATTCATGGCCAGCAGTACAAACAACTTGTATCTTTGGCCGTATAATTCAGGGTTAGATTTTAATTCTAAGTTTATTCTAATCTTTAATTGTTTCTTTTACGTAAAAAATTTCCATATAAACTTTTGTTTTAATTTATAGGTGTCACTGGTTGTTGCTTGCTATTGATCCTTTAAAAGAAGTGGTATATTTTCTGAATTCGATAGATGGTGAATGGACAAATTATCCGGATATGAAGCAATTAGTTGATACGTAAGTGAGACTGTTCTAAATATTCGTGTATATTTATGTGAGATTGTTCTAAATATATGTTTTTATTTTGTTAGATCAATAAAAGTGTTCCGATCTCAAAGACAAGCTCGAGTACCACGTACTAAATCCAGCAACATTACGTGGATAAAAGTGCAGGTACTTTAATTTTCACAATTTTGCTTATAATAGTGATGCTACTTGATAAGAAAAGATAACTATACATTCTTATTTATTTTTCTATGTAGTGTCCTCTACAGCGCAACGGTATCGATTGCGGATACTTTGTAATGAGGTTTATGAGGGAAATCATTAATATGAATCAAATAGAGATTCCAATCACGGTATGGATTTATAACTTAGGATTTGTTTTAATATTTATCGAATATTTCATATTATTTATTACTTTTAACTAAATCATGCATATTATGTTTTGTTATGTAGTACTTTGATGAATACAAGTGTGCTCATTACACGAGACTGCAGTTGGAACAAATCAAGGAGGAATTGTGTCAATATTTTATTGAGAAAAGATTAATTAGTATATAATGGTTTCAAAATAACATGAATACTTTGATGAAGAATGGTTTCTGGTTGGCAAGTGTATAGTTCTTTATATTTTTAACAGATTAGTTATGACTCCAAATAGGCCGTATAACATATTAGTTTTGACTTGTGTATAGTTCTTTATAATTTTAGTGATATCTTTAATTTCATGGATAGATTAATGTGTTCATTCTTGTGTTGGTTTGCTTTAAAAAATTACAAATGCTTGAATTATGACTCCAAATGTGTTCAGTGCCTATCTATCCTTGTGTTGGTTTGCTTGAATTATGACTCCAAATGTGTTCATTCTTGTGTTGGTTTGCTTGTGTTGGTTTAAAAAATTACAAATGCTTGAATTATGACTCCAAATGCTTGAATTAGAGAGGCTTGATTTACAGGTTTATGGGATTATTCCCAAAAAATATTACAGGTTGAAATGGTAGGCTTAAACTGAAGGCAGCGTTTTGTTATTTTACTAGAGGAAAAGACAACGCTTTTTAGTAAAAAGCGCTGCTAAAGGTTGTCAATAGAGAGCGCTTTTTACTAAAAAGCGCTGCTAAAGGTTGTCAATAGAGAGCGTTTTTTAGTAAAAAGCGCTGCTATAGGTTGTCAATAGAGAGCGTTTTTTAGTAAAAAGCGCTGCTATAGGTGGTATATAGACAACCTTTAAGAGCGCTTTTTACTCAAAAGCGCTGCTAAAGGTTGTCAATAGAGAGCGCTTTTTAGTAAAAAGCGCTCTTAAAGGTTGTCTATATACCACCTTTAGCAGCGCTTTTTACTAAAAAGCGCTCTCTATTGACAACCTTTAGCAGCGCTTTTTAGTAAACAAAAAGCGCTGCTAAAACCTATAGCAGCGCTTTTAAGCGCTTTTAAAGACCAAAAAAAGCGCTCTCATAGGTCTTTTTTGGCGTAGTGAATGCCACCTTTAGAGGATGAGGCTGGTGCGGGTGCTAATCCAGACGCTTTTGGAGGTGGTCCAGTTGATTTGTCCTTACTGCCTCTGTATCCAGATCATACTGCCAAACATATATGGGATGAAGAGGTATCATTTGTTGGATTCTTTATTTATTTTTATGTTAATTTTAGTTTCTGACATTGATTATTTCTGACAAATTCCAGGAGCGTGATTCACATAAGTTTATTAACCATGGGAGGAAGATTAATGTGTTACCTCAGCTGGATGGGGATTGGTTTCAGTCGGTTTTGTCCTTATCTGGCCTAAAGGACTTGTGCATGACCTACAGTCAACCACAAGATGCTTAATGCATTCGTGGAGAGATGACATTCAGAGACCTTGTCGTTTTATCTCCCACATGGTGAGATGTCTATCATATTCGATGATGTCTCGTGTTTGCTACATCTTCCTATCAGGGGGAAATTCCTAGATCATGGGAGGATAACCAAAGACGAGACACTCGAGAAGATGGTAGACCATCTAGGCACTAACCTAGGGGGGTGAAGAACGAGTTGGATAGGACCAGGGGTGCTCATGCTAGGTTTGAGTACCTAAAGAAGATATACACAGTTAAGTTACATAGCACAACAGGCTGATGGTGATGATGAGCAAGTGGTGTTCCATAAATCGCATGCATTGAGAGCATACATGCTTTATTTGGTTGACACTTCAATTTTTATGGACAAAAGTGCCACTTATACTGACGTCGTCTACCTACGGTACTTCGTGGATTTCGAGCGGATCCATAAGTATAACTAGGGGTGACTTGCTTGGTCTACCTATATTCGAAGCTGAGAGAGGGTTGTATGTGGAAGACGAAGCAGGTCATAGGCAGCGTGACACTACTGACAGTAATAATTATTGGTCTTTAAATGTTTCTTTGTCATTTTCATTTCACCTTTGCAAATCCATTACTTATGATTCGTGTGTTCCAAAATTTTCATTTCAGGGTTGGATCCTCCAACACTTCCCGTGCATCTCTCGTTGGGCGAGTGTACCTGATTACACTGAAGATATGTCGTATGCTACTGCTTTTATCCCGCTCAGAGGGAACTAGGATACCGAGCCTTAAAAAGTGTATCTTGACCGTTTGGTCGTTGAGGACATGCACTTCAACAACTATGTTGATCACCGCGAGACGCAACCATTTGAAGAGATAGTTCTATACTTTGGATGGTTGGCATGCAGATCGCATCTTATTGCTCCTCATCTGCCTGAACACGTCATGCGACAGTTCGGGTACACTCAGATCATTCCCAAATACCATGTTGTCTCGCTCCTCCTGTCTTAACACGTATATAGATAGATGACATATTTAATGATTATGAGAGTCATATGGTACCGGAGGAGGCATGTGCTACCATAGCTGAGAGCGACTAGAGCTACGTCGAAAGGTGCATCAGATGGCTCTTCAGAGTGTCACATTTGTACATGGTGCAGGTTGTTTTAGGAGACCCGCCGAGACCATTTCATCAGGAGATACTAGAGGAGGAGCAGGTACAACTAGATCGTGTTGAGGATGTCTTGCCTAGATGTCGTTGCATAAGGGAGATTGCACAGGCAAACATTGATAAAGGTTCTTTCTTGATGAGTCTGATGTGAGGCAGATCCTAGATGCCATCATGATGGAGGCACGAGAGGCATTGATGTACCGAAGACAACGCTAGGGGACGTGTGAGATTGATGGACGAGGAGGCAGAGCTGACAAAGGAGGCAAAGGAGGTAGAGGAGAGATTGCCAAACACACATAACAGTCTCTTATTATCTAATATTAGTATAATGATCTGTATTTTATTTTGATGGTCTTACTACTGTATTGAACTTGATTATACGATATTTTCGACATTTATTGGTATTTTATTTTTATATGGCATTTTTGGTCCATCTGGAATTATGTACGTCTATTTTTTTTCCCGATTGTATGGTATATTTTAAATCTTAATCAGAACATAGATAAACAACATATAACGTGAAATACATGTTTTGAGACGTATCGAAGATGTATCTCTGAAATATTCAGGGAGATGCATCTCTGGTACAATTCAAATGTAAATGGCTTATGAGTGTGATGTATTGAATGTTTTAAATTGTTACGGAGACGCATCTTTGAAATATTACAACGTTCATTCAGAATTTGGTGTGTCCGAAGATATATCTCCAAAAACTAAAGGCATTTAAATAATTTTGCGTGGTGGTGGCTAAAATGTCTTAAGGGTACCTTAAGAAATGTTCAATACAAAAAGGAGTTAGTTTATGAAATTGATCCATTGTAAAGTGACAAGTTTATACGTTCAACTAATATTTATTAGGTATGTTTTTTAAAAAAGTTATTATTTTTGTAAGTTTTTTACGGGTTGCGGGATACCATAGTTCAAACGGTTGGCCTGAATTTTGGTAAGTTCATTTTGATGAGTTACATGATTGCTAGATCCACTAACAAAGTATCATTCATATCTTATTTATGGTAGGGTCAAACTATGCAATCACTATGATTTTCTGCTTGTTATTCTTACCATAATGTTTTGAGCATGTGTATGACTTATCATAGCAATAAAATCATTGCATTGTAGTGTGGTCATTTTTGTTAAATACCTCTTCCTTTATCTCCACTAAAGCTAAAGCCTCTCTAGTTGTCTCATGTTCTAGGTTTGTTGACTCTAAATCAGCTTTGCTTGCAAAGTTTGTAGATGTGTTCATCAAGAGATTATTGAAATTGTCAATTGTTATATTTTGCTTTTAAATGCAAATAGTTGAGTTTGTAGATGAACCCAACTAAGGTTGATTTGATTATATAGATTTACCACCATTGGATTATATTTAACAATCAAACTATTCAATGTTTGGATCATCGAGACTGAATTAGAGATTGGTGATCATGTCAATTTTAATTTATTAACAAGGTTCTTCATTTTGATGAGATACTTGTTCATTTTCGTCTCTTATTTAAAAGTATTATCAAATATTGATTTGAGATATATTGTTCTTGATTTTCTATGTGCACTTGTTAGACTTTGAGCTTCATCTCGAATTTTTCTAATTGTTTCACATTGCAACAATATGTTACAATGTCAATGGCCATTTAATTCCTTAGCCACTCTAGGAGATCTTTGCCACAAGCAATCAACTATTCAAAGTTAAGACTTACTTTCTTAATTATGTCATTTGTGGTGACAATCTTCTAAGGATAGTCTATTCAAAGTTAAGATTTACTTTCTTAGTTATGTCATTTGTGGTGACAATCTTCTAAGGATAGTCTTTTGTTATTAGTATGTATATATCAAATTTGCAAGCTCAAAACGATGAAAGAACTAGTGACTTCCATAATGGATAATCATCTTTATTCAGTTTGACAAAGATAATTATATGTAGGTCGTTTTCATTTGATAGTAGCGAATGAAATGGTTGAATTGAAAGCCTTCAAGCAAATGATATGATACCATGATAAATCTGGTGCAAAGAATGATTAGTTTATTCGTTTAACAAAATCTTTTTATATACACGTGCAAATTAGGTCATGATACTATATAGTAACTTTTATCCTCGATTCAATAATGTTGTAGTTAATGTGCATTTATTAGATGATGCAACTTATGTTTTGAATATTTTGGGGATTTCACTCCACCATTTCATTTTAAAAGCAACTCATTTAATTTTATCTTCGATGCTACAATTCTAAACAACTTGCATTAGGTATCAAAATTTTATTTATTTAATCAATTTTAATTTATAAAATTCAGTCTACTACACTACAGGCATATGAACAGACTAGTAACAGAGACGTGTCAGGTATTTTGCTAGGGGATAATCCCCTAGCTAATGCATATGTATTTTGTATTTTGTGAGGGGTAAAGTCCCTAGTTTAGTATGTTAGACATTTGGGAGGAGTAAAATCCCTAGAAAATACATATTTATTTTGGAATTTGTGAGGAGATTAACTCATAATTAATGTTTATATATTATATCAAAAAATATTATAATTATATTATTATAATTATAATAATACAATTATAATAAATAAATATGTATTTTTAAATTTTGTGATATTTTTAAATTATGTAAAATAAAATTAATAAATAAAATAATTTATCATTAAAAGTGAAATAAAAATAAATTATATTCATATCCACCAAATTAAAAATAATTCATGACAAAGATGAAATAAAAATAAAATTTAAAAATACATATTAAAAGTTTCATATTTCGACAAATTTAATCAACTTCTTCCTCATCCTCCAAAACCTTGATTCATATGCAAAGCTATAAATTGTTCAAATCTTTGTGCACCCTCATTTGCAATCCTCATTGCTTCCTCATACTCTGTTGTTTTTCTCCCTAATTCTTCTTCCATCTCTGCTTGTCTTTTCCCCATTTCTTCAATTTCTGCATTTCTTATTGTTGTTTCACGTGATGCCTCGATGTGCGCCAAGTTTCTCACAGTTTCTACCATATTAATTGTTAATATAGATGAATGTGATGTTCCTTTTCCATCAACAAGTCTCATTCTGAGACTCCTATCACGTTGCTTGATTGTTTTGGCATACCCTCCAGCCCCATACACTCTCCCATTTTTTCTCTTCCCGTGAGCAACACCATACCAAACCCGAAAAATCATACAAGGATTAGTAGGATATCCCAGTGGCGGTGGAGATAACTCATGATACTCAGATATAGTAACGGCGAGTTGTTTATCATACTCCTCCTATAAAAATAAATAAATTAGATGTTATCGTAATTTAAACATACATAAATATAATGACTAAATATAAGAAAAACTTATTTGAGTGTTTTTTGAGCGTTCGTTGACAAATTCTCTATTTTTCTTGATATGAGTCTCTAGATGAATCTCATTAAGCGAATCTCTACCCAACTCATCACGCTAATTAATTGAAAACATAAGTAAAAAATAATTAGTTTTAATCTAAATTTTAAATAAAAATTTAAGTAAAATATAAATAAATTTACCATCCTTCGGGCAATTTCAGCAATACTAATACTGCCTACTACGTAGTTGCAGCCATCAACTTCAGAAACTATGTTTTTTTTATGTTTCAGATACTTGCTTAAAGGTATTTGAATTCTAATGGTCAATAAGCTGTTTAAATACGATTCCAGCCATATCTAAAAATCTGAAGATTACATTCATCTGCGCAACCCACCTCTCATAGCTCTTACCTTTAAAAATTGGTAGGTTCGCTATAAATTGTGTTGATGTTGTGTTACCGTTTGCCATTACAGATTCTCTATAAATCGCAACCGGTTTCGTTGATACCAATTAGTTGGAACAATTAGGATTTTCAAGATGAATGAATAAGAGAGAGAAGAGAAGAGAAGAGAAAGAGAGAAACTATATGTGAAGAGAGAACTTTATTCAAGGAAAATTTCTATGTTAAACTACTTACATCGTCATCTGCATATATAGGCAACAAAAACACAATCTTACAAACTGTAGCATTCGACTCAGTCGAATCGAATGCATGCTTACACAATTTAACAACTACATGTTACATTCGATTTTGTCGAGTACAATTAACTTCTACGAGACCCACTATTTTGCCTAAATCGAACACACCTATGTGAAATATAATCTTCTATGCGAATATCCCTCAAATTGTTTTACATTCAATCTTACTTTTACTTTTAATCTTACTCTACCTTTTACTTTTATTTTTCCATTCAATTTTTTTTATTTAGTCTTTCCCGAACAATTTTTTAAAGTTTGATGGAAATTTAAAGTTTAACATTATCCCTCAAAATTAGATGCTCAAGTCAAAATTTAATTTTGGACTAAATTTTAAATTTTAAATCTTGCAAATTTTAATTAAAGAAATAAACAAACTGATTAAAAAAAAACATAATATATTACTAAAATTTGAACATCAGATAAATCATACAATTAATTTTCCAGAAAACCACATCCAACTACATCATGACACTAGAAATATATTTTGTAAAAGAATTATTCCTATTTCTTTTGAGATTAAATATATTACTAATATCAGACATTGAACCTGAATTCTTGAGAAACTTTCACCGGTATTTCTTTTCTAGTTCCTAGTATATGATTGTATTAACTATGACAGCATTAACTACAAAGCATATGACACACTTTGCTAATAAACCAAATCAATGAAAAAACTAACCCATCTTGATCTTTTTTCTTTTATATACTGCTGTAACCTGTAGGTGATCTGTGTCAAACCAGATTTGTATTAACATTATTATTGAACTGTTCAGCTCCAGCACTATCATGGGAAACGTTGGAGTTGTCTTCAATCTGCACAAAACTTTTGGACAAATGTCAGGAATATCACATACATAGGTTGGCAACTGAGAATCCAAAATAGAGTAGATTAAGCTTAACCTGTTTAGTGATACCATGGATGGACATAACTTCATAAAGCTTGCGCATAAGCCTCTCTTCTTCCACCTATAACAGATTCAAGAGTAGAGTTAAAACCAATTTTTATAGGTTCTTTACTCCGCATTCGTTGAGTACTATACATATTCATAACAAGGCAACCGAAATCATAATCATATGTTAAAATGTGTCATAAATGTATCATATAGAAGATATATCAGACAATTATATGATGAATCAAAATGATAGGAACATTTACGGCGACCGACTGGAATGAGCTTAGAACCATATTGCAAAGATACAGGAATTGCCTGTATTGTGATATAAGCATCCCAATCTCGACCATAAGAGAAACCTGACAAAGAGCCAATGGATCAATATAGGGATGGCAAAACGGGCCCAGCCCGTTTTTGCCACACTTTTTTCAGGACGGGGCAAAGTTTCAGGCCTACACACTTAGATATGTCCCCGCCCTGTTTTTTTACGGACACAGACATTTACAAGAATTTTTGCGATTTTTAGTCTTTAAAGATGCAAAGCCTGCATGTCTGTCCACCCTTATTTTTTCGTAGGAGCGGGTCAAGGTCTTAGACCCGCATCTTCAATTATGCCGTCCGTTTTGTTTCTTTGCTGACTTTTGTGGGACGAACCTAAACATAACGGACATGCCCGTTTGCTACCCCTAAATCAATGTGTAGGGTTATAATATTTCAAAAGATTGACATCAAATGAGCCAAAAATCTGAGATGTTAAATTTTCAATCATGAAATAAAATCATATTCTAAAGATATAAACAATAGAACCAAGCAGGGAGTAATTAGTGCATGAGAAATATAACAAAAACCTGATGTTTTTGCAATTCATGCAACATTGATATGTAAGCTTTCATATGAAGCTCATTTTGTTATATATATTTGTGCTTTATGTATACTTTTGAATAATATAATTTGGGAGAATATGGTAATTTAAAAAAAATATATATGATTTTATAATAAAAATATAAAGTGAAAAATAATGCCTAGTAAAAAAACGTATTTATATTAGCATAACCCATACAATAAAATGGGATTTTTTATTGTGACACACAGAATTTCAAACAACATGGAGAAGACCCAAAATCGTGGCCTAACCTTCAACACATATAGACCAATAATAATAATAATAATAATAATAATAATAATAAGTTTATAACTTTATTTTCCACAACACTTTAAAGTTACATAACCCAAAAGTGTTCTTGGTTGATTTCATTTCACAATGGAAATGGCAACTTTCTCAAATTTCAACTACACATTTTCTTCGAAGAATACTAGGTACCTGTCTGTGTTTCATGGATTAAGAAACCAAAACCTAAATGGTTGTTTATTCAACAAATGTTTCCAGTTTCAACCTCAATCTATGTCTTCTAGGATGGTGTCAGCTTCTACCAACATAGCTTCTGATATGTATGTTGGAAGAAACACAAGCAGAATCAATAGCAAGATTTACACCAACATAGACTCTTGTCTTGTGATTCCACCACCCACTTCAACCAAACCTAGGGCTATAATCAAATTCATTGGTGGTGCTTTCATTGGAGCTATTCCTCAACTTACTTATGGGTATTCTTCTTTTCTTTCATACCCTTTTGCTTTTTCAATGTAAAGTTTGATTCTTTTTCATTGTGGTTGTATAATTTTGAAGTTTTTTATTATATGATATATATTTTTTTGTGTGTGTGCAAATTGCAGCTATTTGATTGAGTTATTGGCTAAGGAAGGGTTTCTGGTTGTTGTGGTACCTTACAATGTGACATTTGATCATTCTCAAGCTGCTAAACAAGTATATGAGAGATTTCATACTTGTTTGAGCACAATTCTCACATTTGGGTTGCCTCAATTCAGTTTGTCACCTGCTCAGCTTGGAGACCTTCCTCTTTTCTCTGTTGGCCATAGGTATGTCCTTAAGTGGATTTTTTTGTTTAGTATGTAGTATCGAGTCATCGACACTTTTGGGTTGTAGATTTGTTCGGTATCTGACACGGACATCAAACATGTGGTTACATTCAGTTATTTCATTTTTTCAAATTATTAATGGTCGAAATGTTAGTGTATGTACTTTGAAATGTACATTAATTGTAGCTTTACTGAGTGTGGAATCAGCAAAGTCCCAGTTATCGATGATTTGTGAATGTCATCTAGAGTTTTATCTTTATGTGTGTAGATATATACATGCCTGCGCAGATTGTGTGATTATGGTCATTAACGGCCCTGTCCCCTACTCTGAATGAGATCAATGGGCTATCAACGACATTGGTTGTCGTGTCTAGATGTTTAAACTATGTAAATCCTTATCTGACTCAATGTTGAGTCGGCGAAACTGTCAGAAGAGGTTGCCCAGCCAATTAATGCTGAGCTGGTCAAATAGTTAAGGGAGATCGCTCATTCAATCCTAGTGGCGAGCTCTTCTGACCACACTTGAGGTGGATCCGAGCTCGCCGGTCCCTTTTGGAGTAACCACCAGGCGCTTAGGGAGTTGAATTTGAGCCGACTTGTGTCGTTATAGATATAGCGCTACACTGTCATTGTAGTGTTTGATGTCTGTGTCTGTGTCAGGGCTTTACCAATTTTATTGTTTTTTGTTTTCAATTTGTAGCAATGGTGCACTTCTTCAAGTACTCACAGGAAGCTTATTTTCTGAGAAACTACCCAAGGTTTGGTTATTTTTCCTTATGCTAGAATACAACACAAGACGGTATTTATCTATGCACTTACGGTTTTTTGTATTTCAAATTAACACTGAAGAGTATTAAACTAATTTGATTATCGTAAGCATATTTTGTTTTCTTTAATAAAACTTATAGTTAATATCAATTCAAGGAATGTGATGAAAAGATATGTATCTCTTATGAAAGGCAAATGCTGTAATCGCTTACAACAACAGACCAGCGACAGAGGCGGTTCCTTACTTTGAGCAGGTATTAACAACTTTCATACTTGCTGTATTGCTACTACTGTAATTTTACTAAGAGTCTTTATTAGTGTAAGTTGTTCGTGTCTATTGGTATCTAAAACTTTGCATTGATGTCCTGCAGTTGGGTCCTGCAGTCAGCCAGATGATGCCGGTTGTGGAAGCAAATCCTATTCTGTCATTAGCAAGAAATGCACAAGGTATCTCCTTAGTATGCGTCCTTTTGAAATTCTGCGCACTTTGGCTTTGGCTTTGTAAACTATCTCACTCGTCCAACTATCAATGTTTTCCAAAAGGAAGCATTTTTGTCGTCATTGCTAAAATTGTTAGAATACGAAACATATTAACTTTGGATCAGGCTCCTCTAAAGTTCGATTAACTATAAGGGTTTATGTATCTATGTTTGTATAATGATTATGCATGTCGTCTCCAACATGTGTAGGAGATGCATGGAAGATGATGCTGGATACTGTCGGGTCAGTTCTGCAAGAAAGCGAGCAGGAAGTTCTTAATTCTTTAACTAAATTTGTTGATCAGCTGCCTTTAGTATTTAATGAGGTATATGTTAACGGTTGATTTTGGAGATTATACGATGCTATTTATTTCAATAAGTAACTAGTAGTATACCGACATTGACATGAACACGACACTGACACGTAGACACAAGTAATAATTTGATAAAATAGAAGTGATTGAGTGTTACATATCGTCGGTGTCAGACACCGACTCACCTTCAATCTGAAGCCTGACCCGAGCATGGTTGAATATCCATGTCTTGCAAGGCAAATTTCATGATGTTGCTTAAAACACACTCTTTTTACAAGTTAATGGTTGGTTATATTATATATATAAGTATATAATTTCTTATTTATGTGTGTATATATTTCTGTCAGGTTACACAAGGAGTCTCAGAGTTCAAGCCGACGCCATCAGAAAATCGTGATTGCTTTAAAACTTCATACAATGTCAAACACACATTATTGGTTTGTCTGATGCCCTATATCTCAAAAGTATCATTTCGATAGATGGACAGCATTGGTAAGCTGTGTTTGATGATGTCTTTGTTTTTGTCTCTCTAGGTGAAATTCAATTCCGACACAATTGACGAGACAAATATTCTTGAAGAAACACTCACCCCTCGTGTCGATTCTTTCGGCGGTACGGTAGAAAAAGTAGAATTGAGTGGTAACCACATCACACCATGCATCCAGGTAAAAAAATTCTGCAAAATCCTTCATATAAAAGCCTTATATTTCATTTAATTTAAATTCCTGTCTTGCTTCTTTTTCATTGCTTGGTGGTTACACAATGAGATCAGGAACCAAGATGGCAAGTAGGTAAATTGTATACTCCAGCAGATGCTGTTGCACAAAGGCTTAAATCTCTTTCTATGAATGATACTAGAATCCTTGCTAAAACCATTAGTGATTGGTTCAAACGTTTTGAGGATTGAAGTGCTAGTTAAGGAAGATTTGCATTAATGATTCAAGAATGTAGAAGACAATCTTAGTGTAAGATAACAACCATTATTAAGACTTAAAAGTACTTATTTGGTTGGTTTTTGAGAGCGAATGACACACAATAATCCAATACAAATATAAATTCATTTATCTTGCTTTATTATTTGCCATTTACTTTCTTCCTTTATTGCATTTATTCATAGTCATTACTTATTTTATTTGTTTTTTATACATTCACTAGATTTACTTACTAGCCTTTAATTAGACTTAGCCTTTAATTAGACTTAGTTATAGTTAAAGAATGTGTACTTCTTGTAAAGTTGATACAAGAATTGAAAGGTGCAATCACAACAAACTATAGGTTGAAATTATTAATTTCATTGATAATAAAAATATATGAGACAAAAAAAATTGACAAGTAAAATAAATAGTCTAAATCTTATGATAAATGTAAGCAAATTATAATAAGGAAGGGGAAGATAAAAGATGAGAATACATAATTATTTATATTAGAATAGAGTTGACCAAACTCATCCCTATAAAATTGGTTTTTAAAGTGTGAAATATCAATCTATATAAATTCTTTCTAGACTTTATCTTTAATCAATGTTGGACTTGATTCTTTCCTAATACACTCCCTCATGCCATATATAATTGGATTTGATGAATGAATATAAACGGTAGGTGACTTGAATTATTGATACAAGAGACTTACTTTTTCCAATATATCCTATGTTCAACATTAATGAGATTGACACGTGGATATAAATCGCGAGTGTTCTGAATCGATAGACTCTCGTACCATATTAAAATTAGAGTTTGACCTAACTCATTTCTATAAAATTGACTTGTAAATTGAGAGATGAAACTATATATAAACTCTTTTCGGACTCTATTTATAATCAACATGGTATTTGAGATTTTTTAAATACATCCACTTACGTCCAACACTATTGGGCTGTGTTGTAAAGTTGAGTTAAATTCAACCTCAATTCTAAGATGATATAACCTGTCGATTGGGCCACATACCACCGACCATTTATATAAACACACCAAATTTAATAGTGTCGGACGTGAAATGGTATATTGGGAAAATCCAAAATCCCACATTGTTAAATATAGAGTTTGAAAAAGAATTTATATAGAGTAACACTCTCATCTTATAAGAATATTTTGTAGAGATGAGTTATGTCAATATGATAAAATTAAATCTTCTCCGAGGAGAGTTACTTCCAAGAATTGGTACAAGGGATTAAAAGAGTTAAAAAAAAATCATCTCACAAGTTCCTAAAAACAAACCCTATATTTTATTAAGGGCCCATTTGAATCAGTTTTGTTTTTTACTTTTTAAAATATATTTTATATAATTGTTTTAGAAAAGTGTTTTTAAAAAGAGAATAATTAAAAAATTTGTTTGGTAACATAATTTTTAAAACTGTTTTAGAAATGAGAAAATAAAAATATTCATTTGGTAAATTAATTTTCAAAATAGTTTTATAGATGGGAAAATGAAAAATCTATTTGATAATTAGATTTTTAAAAATTATTTATTAAATAATATAAAATGGAAAAGATTTTTATTATAATTAATAATTAAAGTTTTAATGGCTTATATTTAAATATACAAATGCATAATTTTAATATTAAATAAAATTGAGATAGAAGCTTCTTGTAATTAAATATACAATTGTTAAGTAGTAACAAAAATAAATATTTGTTTCTATATTCATGGGCTGATACGGTATTTAAAAGTCGTTCAATAACTTCTATAATTTTAACCAAAATACTTGAAAAAATTTGTTTGTTTGATAACTAAGTTAAAGTGATAGTGAATAAAAATAGAGTTTAACAGTTGAAATTGAGATTATTGGAGATAGATTTCATTATCATATCCTCATGTATCCCAGTTATAAATTATATATATTTGTAGTCCTCATTTAGTTATAACTTATCACAATGTGTCTGTTGTTTAACGTGAACTTAATCATATTACTTAATATACTATTTCTTAATCGGTTAACCAATACAATAATATTAGGTTTCGACAGTATATGTGAATGTTAAATCTAAAATTTATGTCAAAAACAAATATAATCATCAATATTAATGAATAAATAAAACATATATAACGCTATGATTAAGATGAATAATTAACATTTTATTTCTTTGTTTTCATTTTCTTTTGTTTTTATTTTTAAAGTATCATTCTTTTTCTTTTTCTTTTCTTTTAATCATCAATTTTTAATATACTTGACTTTTTTCTTTAACAAATTCTTTCTCACCAAAATATGAACATTTTTTTCTTCTCGAGGGATAAGGGTTATAATTTTTTTTTTAAATAAGATTTTTTTACATTTTTGGCTCAAAGGGGTTCATCAAAGGATAATTTCCTCACTAGGTAGATTTTATTTGACCAAATGATTTTCACTAAATATAGAAAGAATGTCTTGATCATATCCATGACATTATATATATCAAGTAATAGTAATATTCATGCAAATTCGTAAGAGTTATGTGCAATATCACACTCAATATATATATATATATATATATATATATATATATATATATATATATATATATATATATATATATATATATATATATATATATATATATATATATATATATATATATATATATATATATATATATATATATTATAGTGGTATATTTGTGAATGACCTGACTAAGGCGATGATTATAGGACGTCTCAAGAGGGGGCGACGATCATGTATCGTCTCAGGTTATCACCTCACGTGAGTAGGTCCTTTAAAGCATTAATTGTCTATCATCTCACGTGATTAGGTCCTTTAAACCATCACAAGGCATCACCGTACACAGTTCTCGCCGCCGCGGGCAAACACTAACCACCACACTTGGTGCACTCCCACTAGGACATGTTCCCTTTGTATAAAAAGGTTTGTCGTTAGGACAATGAATACTCTTCCGAAGTAGGCACTCTATGATATGGGGAGATTGAATCTTGTACCTACATTTGTAATATGTTTAAAGAGTCATGTAGTGAAATCATGGCTTTATGGCATGCATCATTAATGTTCCAACTCTGTGTAAAACAGGCACATAGGTTAGGATTCATAACATTAAAATGTGGAATTAAAGGTTGATACCCTTGAGGTGATGTAATGGATGTAGTACGTGGCTGATGTGCCCTTTGACTTTGCCTTGTTGATAGTTTTATTTTTTATTAAAAAAACTATTTTAGAGATAAACAAATGAAATATATGCAATCTTAGCCCCTTTTTTCTTTAGGATTTTTCACAAAATCTCTCTAGGCACTATATCACACGCCTTTTCCGATCAATAAAAATTAAGTGCAAGTCTTGTTGGTCCATCCAATATTGCTCCATCACACGCCGTAGTAGATAAATCATTTTCATGATTGACTTTTCAAGCATAAAACCAAATTGATTATCAAACAATCTTTTTTACAGTCAAATTTTTTATTTATCATTTTAAACAATTAAAAATAATACACTTTTGTTATAATTAATAATAGAATTTTCAAATCCTTATAATTTGATATACAATATTGTTACAAATTAATAAAAAAAATTATTTGCAAAGTACAATAAAATAAAAATTTATGTCAAACTAAAAGTGTTTTTATATATTGAAAAATCGTTAATAATTTAATGGTTTTGATTGATTACCATCATAAAAAAATATTTATGTTGAATGTAAATTAAATATATTATATATTCAATTGATTTAATACTTAATTTAATTTAATAACTTAATATGCTTTGTATTATAAGAAAATAATAAATATAAAAATATATGTCACCTAATAATAAATATAAAAATATATGTCACGTGCATAAATTACTATTCAAGTTAATGTATAATATATATTATTTATATTCAAATCATATATCATATATCATATTATATTATTATATATTATATTATTATATATGTATATTGATTAACAAAATAAAATGGAGGATAGCATAAAATGAGAACAGGAAGCAAAATTTTTAAAGTAATGTGCAATGCCCAAGTCTAATGTAAAAATAGATAACCAAATTCTTATATTTACAATTGTGTCATTATTAAAAAGTGACACTTTCTCCGTGTTTCTTTTATTTCTCCTAAGAATTAAAACTTAAAATTAAAAAATAAAACATCTTTATCTTGTTTTGGTTTTTAAGTTTTAAAAATTGAAAAATTGAAAATAATTTTATAAAACTGTTTTTAAAAAGAAGTTTTTCAAACAGGTTTTTATTTTTTTATTTTTTAAAATTAAAAAACAGTTTTTGAAAACTAAATCAAACAGGTCCTAAGTGTTTCGTTTCTCTATCTCTCATATTCTCTATATAGGAATCACACAAACCCATGCTATTTAGAAGTTTTTCCAACCGCAATTTCATCGCAGTTTTTCCAACCGTAGTTTCATCGCTGCTGTGCACCACTGTCAACGACTTTTCAACTTTAAGAAATCAACATACCATGTTGCTTCCTTTTGAACTAAACCATGATTATGTAACCCACATTTTACATCAATCTTCCAACCAGATCCATCTTTCGCCGGAGTCGACCTGATTTTAAATGGGCATCCACATTTCTTGGACGCACTTTGGGTTCCACTATCAGTACTCTTGTGTTTCCCACCTTTATCACAACCAAATATTAATTTGTTACTTTTCCCTCTCTTTCCTGTTTCAGTATCTGAACGACTGATAATGATAGTTACTTTATTATCGATTTCAACCTCTTTAATCCATTTGATCACCTCCTCTCGTGTACCAAATTTTTCAGTCGTTATAAATGCATCAGAAGTATCTACACATATTTGGGGAAGATTTTCCATTCCTGCACAATAAAAAAAATTTAAAATATTTTTTTTTTTAAAAAAACAAAAAAAAAATCCAAACCGGAAGTCTTCAAAAAAGAGTTCCGGAATACATAAAACACAAATTGGAAGACTTCTTCAAAGAGTTCCGGTATGTGTCACTTTGTTTACCGGAACTCTTTCAATAAGTGTTCAGGAACGTGTCTTTTTTATTAAAGAACCGGAACTCTTTCTTGAAGTCTTCCGGTTCACTACTTGGTGTGTTCTGGATGTCTTTTGTGAAGTCTTCCAGTTTGGAAAAAATACATACCAGAAGTCTTTTTCCAGGAGTTCGGTGCGAGAGTGGAATGTGTAATTTTTGAAAGTTTCAACTGAATGGTAAAAATGAAATGGTAAATTGGTTAAAATCAGTTAAGGATAAAATTGATATTTTTAAAAAGTTGTAGGGGTATGAGGCTAAACGTAGGGGTACGAAGTAAAATTTTCAGTTGGAGGGAGTTTTAGGTCTCAGAACGTGTGGATATGGGCGTTGAAATTGGATTGTTGCATTTGGAATTTGATTTAGGCCTAAGGCCTAAACAAATCGATTTCACCATTACACTCCCCTCACAGACCACTGCACATTCTATTTCAGAGTTTGGGCTTAGGTTCCCAGGCCCAAATCCGTTTGCTGGCAAACACAACACCATTTCAGGTTCTGTACCACTTTAAGCACTTAATTAATTTAGTTAATTTAATTAGGAAATAGTTCAGGTCAATTATATTTTAGGATTAATTACGGTTAATCATATTAATTAGTATTAATTTAACTAATATTATCTTTGTAGAATAAATACTAATTAAGTTTTTTAGAATTTAGTTAATTTTAATTAGATTATGATAACTAGAGTAATTAGACTAATTAGGTAATTAGGCCTAATATAGTTTTAATTAAATATTGATTTTAGAAATATTTTGATTTTAAATTTAGAATTAGAATGCTAAATAGGTTAATTAGATGTTAGTTATGATTAATGGGTTAATTAATTCTAATTGAATCTTGTTTGTTAGAAACTAATTCAATTTTTAGGATATGACAATTTTTCCCCTAGGTAGAAAAATCTTGATTTTAATGAGTGAGCCTTTAACTTAGGGCTTTAACCAGTTTTGTATGATTTTATTTAGTTGATTAATTTAATAGATTATTATTATACCTAGTTTCAACTACCATTTCAATCCCACTTATTAGCGTTGACCAAAGGTCGCTTTGGTCAACCAAATCCTTTGTAATCGTGTTGTAAGCCCCAAGCCTATTTCAAGTGATCAAAAGAACCTTGATCACTTGATATGGCAAGTTTATTACACTCAATCTATTATGGATATACTGAATCTCAGGAGCTCAAGACCTCAAGGTTCAAATGCAAGATCAAGACTTCAAGTCAACATCAATCAAGCATGGCTAGCAGAGTGAACTACATTCTCAAGCACAGCAAAGGTGTCAACACTTGACAAGTGAGATTTAGATTGTAAGCTATAAGCCTTAAGCAGTGAGGAATGATGAGACGAGGTTTCTCCTATCCTTGTCTATAATGACTTTGCATACGGGACCTCGGCCCCAACTATGCAAAGCATTCACCCTCATTCATAGGCTTTAGCATAATTCGCATCAAACAACTATCAAACCTTCTCAATGCAACAGACAACATGGCATCACCAAGATGAATAATAAGCAATTGTCGATCATAATCCAAAGTGTGTGGCACGAGCCTTAAGCAATAGAGAAGGGATGATGCTGGAGCTTTCCTACACTCATTTTGGATATCTTTGGGTGCAGGACGTTTGGCCCTTGGCTCATCGTATTCACCTCTATTCCTAGACTTTAGCATAATTTGGATTACATGATTTTCAAGTCTTATTTTACAACAAATGACACAACATCAATATGATCAACGCAGAATCTCCTATCAGCAACTTGTTAATTTTGATTCAAGTTGCAAGCTACGGGCCTTAAGTAATAAGGAATGATGAGACGGAGTTTCTCCTATTTGCGTATGGGGCGTAAGCCATAGCTATTCAAGGCACCCGCCCTTGTTCCTAAACTCTAGTGCAATTTGAATCATGCAATTAACAAGTCTTCTTCAAGCAAGCATCAATCGTTCAACACCCCAATAGTGAAACATCTTTTGGTATTGGCAATTTATGGTTGTACACCCTCTTCCAATCAATTCTTTTCCTTGTAAGGTGTTAAACCTTGACACATTCTTTACCTTGTAAGGTGTTAAACCTTGGCTCTTCGATTTTGATCTTCGCCTTGAGAGTCTTAGACTCTGGCATCTAACTTTCTTCGGCTTGTAAGGTGTTAAACCTTGGCACATTCTTTTCCTTGTAAGGTGTTAAACCTTGCCATATTCTTTGTCTTGTAAGGTGTTAAACCTTTGCACATTCTTTTCCTAGAAGGTATTAGACCTTGGCTTTCCAATCTAGTTCCTTGCACTGAGAGTCATGGACTCTGGCATATATGTTCTCTTTACCTTGTGAGGTGTTCAACCTTGGTAATTCAGAACTTTTCCCTGAGAGTCGTGGACTCTGGCATAAGTCTCTCTTTACCCTGTAAGGTGTTAAACCTCGGCTATTCGATTTGGTTTTCGCCTTGAGAGTCTTGGACTCTGGCATATGTTCTCTTTACCTTGTGAGGTGTTAAACCTTGGTTATTCAATTCAATTCTCAACCCTGAGGGTCATGGACTCTGGAACTTGATTCTATTCACTCTGTAGGTGTTAAACCTTGGCAATTCGATTCCTTGACATCATCAGTAATAAACTCTGGTAGTGATACCTCCCCTTGAAGGTCATGAACCTTGGCACTCCTTTTTCAGCCTTGAAGGGTATTGAACCCTGGCAAATCAAATCTCGTTCCCTTTTGTTTCAGCCGTAGTAGGATGAACTACGATTCCTCTGATTTTCTCACTGCACGATGAGAATACGTAGGCACGAGGGTGATAAAGATGAACTTTAGTGAGGGTGAGGGAGAAGATAAATGTTGAGAGAGAAATTGAGAAGAAGAAGTGGTAGAAAAATAATGATTAATTTTGAATTTTCCAAGTTAGGTTAGTTAAGCCCCAAAATATGAAAAATAACATGTTTATATAGAATTGATAGATTAATGATTACCCTTGGATTATGATCCAAGTAATTGGTTTACCAATGGTTAGAAGTTAATTTAATCCTTAGTTGCGGATCACCAATTTCGACCATAGGATTATATGTTAAGAGTGGCTAGGATTGAGTGAAAAAAATGGAAGTTGAGATTTGTGTTTGTTTGGAAGTTTTGTGTTAGTTTGGAAGTTATGGTAGTTAAGGATAATTAGATAAATTGATGGCTTGTGGAGAAATAGGTAGTTAAAGACCAATGGTGTTGGAGTTCAGCAAAAGTATCAAGTCAGGATGTAAGGCAAAGAGTCACTAGTGATTAACTTGAATTTTAATGCCTTGCCATGACTTTTAGTAATTTTGAGAAGTGATATTTTCCAATAAATGAATGAAATCTTCTTTTTATTCCAAAATTTCCCTTTCCTTTGAATCCATGCAAACCTTTGAATTAATTGATGATCATTTCAATCTCTCTCGATAACCCGAAATCTCAAATAAAGAGATGATCCTCGCCACAAGTAATACGGGAAATAAACCCGAATAATTACCAAATAATATCCACCTTGAAAATCCACTTAAACTGATTAAATCCATTATCACCGAACCTTTGGCATAAATTTGTTACCATATGCAAATGTCGATGAGTGCATGATCAAATAGAAACAAAGTATGCAAATGAACAAAACCATAAGCAAGGCGAAATGAATAAAAAAAGTAGGGAAAATTTTAGGGTATGACACATATGATTGGTGAAACTCATGATAGGGTGGTAGGTAAAGCTATAACTACTACTTCTCTTCATAATATTCTCTTGTTGTTAAGTCTGATCTAGCTGCTGGTGGAAATATAAATGTTCCACTCAAGTCAGGGCATATGAGAAATCATCATGACATTCTAATGTCTTATGGTAAATATTCCCAAGAAATAAATTTGAGCACTCTAAATGGTGATAAAGATGTGTCAAACATCCTGTCCAACATATTGACAAAGTCTCAAGTGCATAAGGAAAGTGATGATCCTATCCACGAACATGTTGAAGTTGTTAAAATTGTAGCTAATAGTGGTGGTATTGATAACCATGATAATACATTGGATAATGTGAAGACACTATGGGAAGGTGTGATGAGTAAGAATGAAAGTATTGTTCGGGTTTGTGCTTCTAATAACAAATACTATTGAGTGATGTCATAATCTATAGATGATATGAGTTCATATAATGATGAAGATATTAGTGGTTTTGACGAGGAGTAAGTTGTTTCCATGATATCTGCCGAAGAAGATGGAATTCTTTGTGATGCTGAAACCTTTGATCATCTTGAAGCCATCAGTTTGATTCTAAGACCTTCATGTATTCTGAAGCTCAAACATGGTCAAATAGATATGAAAAGCATCTTCCTCAATATCTATTAGAATTCTACTAATGATATCAACAATTTGGAGGGTGCCAATATGAGAAACAATAAGGATCTGTTGATAAACACCATGTTGCATGGTATATTTGAGCATTATGTTCAATAAATCTTGTCTGAATTAGAAATGAGCATGGTAGAAGATGTTAGTCGCCTTTCTGATTTTCAAGTAAAGCAAATGAAGGACTAGACATGCGATTCCCAAGGTTTACGTGCTGAAAGAAGTTGCTCTTAACTTCTATGGAGTAACCAAGTGCATAAAGATGTCATCAATATTGATAAGGAAAATGTCTTATAGGATGTTCCAGACATCTTGAGTGGCGTTATGGTAACTAAATTTACAACCCTAAGGAAGGGTGAGCAAGCTACTGTTCTTGATATTTGTGAAGAAATTAGAATTCTAAAATTGCTGAAGCAAATTCCTTGGTATTACGTTCATCATTCAGAAGAGGCTGAATGGCAAAGAGATTCTAAAAAAAGATGAAAGAATGTTGAAGGGGATATGGTTGTATCACATAAGGATAAGACTTAAAAGGAAATTGTCAATAAAGGTTTTGACATTTCAAGAAGTGTGCAACTATTGAAGGAAGTCTGTGTGATAGATAAGAAGAACCTCATGATAAGTTACATTACTGATGATGGTAGTGATGGATGCTTCCCTCTCGTTAATAACATAGTATCTTGGGTAAGCAAGGAGAAAATCAATATAACATTGTCTTTTGATGGAGCTGAATACACTACTGTAGGGAGCAGTGATAAGCAATTGCTCTGGGTAAATAAAATGTTGAAGGAGTGTAATGTGGGACAAAATGTTATGACATTTGTCTCTAACTTTTTCACCAAGGCATTAGATGCAATCCAATTTGAAAAAGGGGTATGCATTTGTGAGAATCGATAACAGTCAATGTTATGGAGGTGTGCATGGGAGTTTCTCTCTTTCTCTCTCTCTCTCTCTCTCTCTCTCTCTCTCGGTTTGTGTTGCACATGAAACAATACAAAATTCTCTTGTTTCAAAACCTCCTTTTAAATGGACATTCGTTATAAGCAAGAATCATATTCTTCAGTTACATTGCTGCCTTCTCTCCACTCCATCATTTGGTTATCTCTTTCAATATGAGTCAAAATTGTGAAAATTCAAAGCAAAAATCCTCTAACAAATGAGTCTTAATCATGAAGGCTGGAGACAGTAAGAACAAGGGAGTTGGGTCTACCTCTTATGTAATTAATGTTATCACTTTTGTGGATCATCAAGTGTGGTGTCAGTGACTGGGAAAACATATGTGACCAAGATGAAATCCTTGTAGAAGAAGCTGACTCAAGCTCATGAATCTGACTCAGAGGCTGGATTTCTTACTTGAACCGCAGAGGATGGATAGATGAATCATTCTGAAGGATGTTGATTTCAAATGTTTCTAGCCCTTGAATTTGGACATATTTTGTTTTGGATCTGTAAAAGGTCTATAGCCTCTTTAGACTATGTACAATAAAATATATCTAATGCTTGTGCATCTCTAGACATTGTTTTGGTTCTTTTATTCATGTCTTAGTTGTGTATATGCTAACATACTAACCTATGCATGTATGGCATCTAGGTGTTATTTGTTGTACTAACTCTTTGCCAAATTATGGGAAAAAGGTGGAGTAGTATGGTGTTGATGAGGTGTTTGTAGGTGTGTTTAGCGAACAATCACGATTTTCAAAGTCTTTGAGATTAACTCAAAATAATCACGAGATCGGTTTTATGTGAAAAATGTTACTATGACGTAAGTGTAAGACGTAACTAAATATGTCTGATTGCAGACAAAGTGAAAATAAATTTTAAAGACAACAAAACATAGATTAAAGTAAAAATAACTTGCAATAAACAACATTAAATGAAATGTAGTAAGTGACAAGAAAATAAAGGTGTTTCAACTAAAGAAACATAAAAGTACATAATATAAATGGGATTCAGACTCACATAGTTATTGACAAACAATTTCACTCTTTGGCTTGGGTACTCCAGTTCTAAAGAGAATGTATGTAAAGTTTTGTGAACCATTATTACAATACACGTGTCTGCTATAAACACTAACTAGGAATAACTTCCTTCGGCCATTTAACTCTATAGAAACCGACACGTCATTCAAATGCATGCAACTTATGTCTTCACGTCTTGCCACACTCTCACGACTTTGAAACTTTTGAAACCATTATCCCACATTCTCTAACTACTTAGAGGCTAGTAACTGCTTGCTTGTCGAAGAAATTCACTGAGTTCATAAATCCCTTCATCTTTGGTTTCCTCTATGTTATAAGTGTCTAGAGTCTGTCAGAGAGTACTCCCTCGATATTGTGTTCCAAAGTACGCTTCTACACTAATCATGAAAAGTTCTGAAAGATATCAAGTTTCTACTGCAATTTTCTTTCTTCTTTTGTGTTGATTCACTCCTAAGAAGGTTCTGAACAGATGCTAGGTTGTTGCTGCAACATTCTCTCCACTTCTGCTTCTGGACGTGACTCTGATTGTTAAGCTTCTGAATAATGGTAAGCTTATGAAGTTTTATTACTAAGCTGAAGATTTTGAAGATCTCAAGCCAGACGTTGAGGTTATCAAGGTTCTGACTGTAGATTTTGAAGACTCTAAAGATTCTGAAGATACTGAAGATCTCAAGCCAGACTGCTGGCATTGTCAAGGTTCTGAACAAAGATTCTGAAGTTTCTGAATCCATCTACATGTTTCTTCATTTCATGCTTCATCAACTTTCATCATAAGCCAATGAACTTGAAGATAAGATCAAATGGGGAAGAGATTAAATAGTACATATTACAAATCAAATATTCTTTCCACTACTTGATATCATGGGCAAGGACAATACTATTCATCACACTTGTCACTGAATTTGTGGGCGAAGGACAGTACATAATATCACTCCTTTCACCTATCCAACAGTGGACAACCGCTCTATTTGGTATCCCCATTTTCCCCTCCAACGGTCTCTTTTCTTATGCTATATAAGTGGGACTTGGAGACTTGAAGAATTGTTGAAGCGCTACAACATTTAACAAGTATATTTCTTTGTGAAAAACTATCAATTTTGTACACAGTTTTTCTTTAAGTGTTTGTTATTTATTTGTGTAAAGTCTGCTTGTGTAGAAGCATCTTGTAAACATACAAAACTTTATTCAAACTGTTTGTTTGATTTTCCTTAAGGAGACTAGGGTATAGTCAAATCCTTGAGAAGACACAAAAGGGTATTCTTTGTGATTATTGTAATCGGTTGATTATAGTGGATTAAGTCCTTGTGTATAAGAAAAAATCACCTTGGCGGGTGGAGTAGCTTTGAGTTTCAAGCTAACCAGGATAAAAATACTTGTGTTTTTATCTCTTTGTTATTAACATTTGAATGGTGTTCATGAGTTGAGTAAAAGCTTTTGATTTTAAAACCCAATTCAAACCCCCCCGTTTCTTGTGTTTTTCACACCTTCGATTGGCATCAGAGATCTGGTTCTAATTGTGATAAAAGTATTATCAACACTTCACCGTGTTCATTAGCGATCTAGTTTGTATGAGAAACAATGGTCGCTGCTAACATTGTTAATAATAATGAGAGAGATCACTACAGTGTTAAACCACCAATCTTTGATGGTGAGAAATTTGATTATTGGAAAGATAGAATCAAAAGTTTCTTTCTTGGTTACAATGTTGATCTCTGGGATCTTATAGTCGATCACTATGTTCACCCAGTTAACATTGAAGGAAATTATATAGCAACAAGTGCTATGACATATCAACAAAAGAAGGATTTCAAAAATCATCATAAGTCCAGAACTATATTGTTAAATGTTATCATTATACTGAGTATGAGAAGATAACAAATAGAGATTTTGCCAAATCCATATTCGACTCTCTGAGGATGAATCATGAGGGGAATGCTCAAGTAAAGGAGACAAAGGCCTTGGACTTAATCCAGAAGTATGAGGCATTTAGAATGGAAGATGATGAAACCGTTGAGACTATGTTCTCAAGTGAAATTCTGGTATCAGATATGAGATGTCGAAGGTAATGTCACGACACTAATATCTGAACAATATAAACAAGATAAAATATAAAGAACAGTAATGCAAGAGACACAGGCAACTGTTAACCCAGTTCGGTGCAAACTCACCTACGTCTGGGGGCTACCAAGCCAGGAAGGAAATCCACTAAGCAGAATTACTTCAAAGACTCTCAGTAAACAACTTCAAGTTACAATCTTCTCACCTAATCTCTACCCATGTGACTTCTACCTAAGAACTCTTAGATATGAGAACCTACTCACTCCCCCTCAATCACAGCAGTGATATAAAATAATAATTAATGAAAAGAAGACACTCTTCAAAAACACATACTTGATCTTGCTTAAAAGTTTCAATCAAGTAAACACACACTCATGCTTCAAAGCTTAGAGTGAACAAATTACACCTCAAAAGTCAGACCAATTCAATCATCTATGGATGAATGAATGGCTCACAATATACATGACCGCACAAGACTAAAACCCTTATTCTCTCTCAATCATTTCGTTTGTTATTTTCTTGTGTATAAAACCAGGTTTTCCATGCCCTATTTATAGAATCGTTTGGCTGGGCTTGGACATCACAAAACCCTAAAACTATTTTCCATTCATATCTTCTCATGACAGCTGATTATATCTTATTTGAAAATAAGTCAATCTAGTTTTAATTACTGATTGAGGGCGCGTTCAATCATTACATCAATCATACATAGATTAGCATAAAAAACGCAATCACACAATACATAACATTCAGACTGAATGTTATGTATACAGATGTCATGACATCGGGTCTGACATCTCAGTAAAATCCTGCACATTCTCATTTTAAACACCCTGCAGGTACATGTTATCTTATGTCAAGACAACACTTGTGACAACTTGTGAACACTCTAGGTTTTACCAAAATTGCTGCCAACACATAGAACCAACAAACTCCCCCTTTGGCAAATTTTGGCTAAAACATACATCAGACCATTTGTTCACAAGATTAAAAAACACATCAGCAGTTTAGCAGCAGATGTAATAAAACACATATTTACTAGCTATAATAGCAACTAGTAAGCACATATTAAACACATATGTGCTTCTTCTCCCCCTCAGTCTGTTCAACACAGACATCTCCTTCAACAACACCTGTAACATACATCACCCCATCTGACATCACCTTCAACATCACCTGTACTACACAAATTATCTCCAACACAAACATCATCTGCCATCTGTTTATATCATAGCTACTTTAGCTATACAACTCCTTTAGCTACTTCTCCCCTTTTTTAGCCAAAAGAGACCAAAGAGAGCAATGAGACAAAATAAATGTCTATTAGTCAAACAAAATGTCACATAGAATATTAAAACATATTGTCAGGTGTTACAGAACCACAAATTTACACAACTTAACAAGCTGAGATAAAAAGAATCCAGAGAAATCACAAAGAGCCCAAGAAATACATCAAGGCATCAAAACATGACTGCCAAAAAAAACATCACTAGACCATCCAGAACAACACATCATCATAAAAGTGGGGAGCAATCTTCAACAAAACTCAATCAGAGGAGCTAGCATCTTCATCAGCTTCAGAACCAGAACTGCCACTTGATTTATCTTGAGATTCAGACCTCTCACTAGAGGTTTGAGCTTCTGTTTCCTTGGCTTGTCCGACATTATCTCTATCACCTTGCTCTAAGCTTTCTATCAGAGCCTCCAAAGCTTCTTTCCTGGCTTTAGCCACCCTTATCCCAGTCTCCAACTCCTTACAAGTCTCTTTTAGTTCAGCAATCAGACCACCTTGAGAGGCTGACTTCTTCACAACAGATGTTATGATAATCTCATTGACATGACTGCCTTCAAATAATTTGTAATGAACTGACATGGGAGGCTTTCTTCTACTAGGAATATCACTTGTGCTCAGAATTCTAGGTTGCTGGCTCAAGATTATCCCACAAATCATTGAGGGAAAAGCTATGGGCAGCTTCACTGCATTTATAGAAGCATGTTTGACTATTTGTTCAAATATGAATCTACCATAATTAAAATTAAGTTTGGTTCCAACAGCAAATATGAACCTTCAAAGAGCATTTGAGATTGTAGAGATGTGATTGGTTGGTACCTAGTTTCCTGACCCTATCTTGTGCAAGATAGCATATTTCACAGTTAGCTTTCCAGCAGGGAGATGCTTCTTGCTAGGCCACTCCTTGACCTGTCTAGCAGTTATTTCCCTACATACCTCATTGTCTGTGGCCTCTAGTTCACAAGCACCTTCTGTTCCTCTTCCTAGGAACTTATTAATCACAGTTGGAGGAAACTTGATACACTTCCCTCTAACAAACACCTTACAAAACTCTTTGCTGTTTTTATCAGCAATGTCCTCAGGGATGTTCACCATAAATTCTCTAACCAGACCTTCAAAACATTGAGATAGCCCAGTAACAATTTTCATTAATCCAGCAGATTTAATCAAGTCCATGACCTCTTTAACCTCCACAACATCCTTGCCCATTTCTCTTTCCACAGCCACTCTCCTTTGGATTACAAACTTCCATTTTGCTGCTTCATCTTCAAGATGGAAGGAAATATTATCCAAGTGTACAGCAACAACTTTAGCAGGGGATTTTCCAACAGTTGACCTTTTGACAGGAGAGATGTCAGGGACATCTTCTTCAACATCTTCATCTGAGTCAGAACTTTCTCTTACTTTACTCCAAGACTTTGAGGGGCCTACATCAGTAGCCTTCTTAGCAGTTTTGGCTGTCATCATCTCATCCACAGGCCTACCCTTTATGGTCTTCATCCTCTTAGCAACACTTGGCTTCAAGTGATAAAGCAAGCTATCATCTTCATCATCCGAGCTCTCATCTTCCAGGTCAATCACCTTCTTAGCAGAGTCACCTCCACTTTACTCCAAGACTTTGAGGGGCCTACAACAGTAGCCTTCTTAGCAGTTTTGGCTGTCATCATCTCATCCACAGGCCTACCCTTTATGGTCTTCATCCTCTTAGCAACACTTGGCTTCAAGTGATAAAGCAAGTTATCATCTTCATCATCCGAGCTCTCATCTTCCAGGTCAATCACCTTCTTAGCAGAGTCATGCTTCTTAGACTGAGAAGCATCTACAAATTTCTTACTAGGCAAGGTTTGCCCTAAAGAGCACAATCCTTCAGTAGCTATATCTTTTTCAGACCTAAATGACTCATCATCTTTCTCATTGTGAGATCCAACCTCAGGAGATGAAGGAGAATTGCGAACCAAAACGCAGCGGAAATTAAAATTTTCTCCTGTAGAGATCCTTACGAATGGTCATGATCAGTGATAGAATATTTACCTCTTGTGACAATTGAAACCTTTGGTGCAGATCTCTTGTGACGATCAAAACCTTTGATGCAAATCCACGGAGCGATCACGAACGTTGAACGATGACAACGTCTCTACTCAGTCCACACGAACGGATTCCTTCAATCTCAGTGCTAGCTGGTACGAATGAAGGCTTTGAATGAGAGAGAGAGAGAGAAAACGAAATTAATGCAACCGTCATTAATGCTTCTGCACAAGGGTTCTGTTTATAGAACCACTTGTGTGGGCTTCAAGCTAAAAAGCCCACTTAAGTGTATTTTGGCCCATATCTTATAATATGCCCAAAATCACTTAAGCTCATGGTACCTTACCATATTTCGTATTCTACTTAAGTACACCGTACCTTTACGATGTTCTACAATTCACTTAAGGGCACCGTACCTTACGGTGTTCCTTAGTTACTCTATCTCTCATCAATCCGTCCTTTGTGTGTGACCCTGTAGGTTTTCGCGGCATTGGCAATTATATTAAATCATGTATTTAACATAATAAACAGTGAGCGGTATCTAGCAACACATCACTGCTACCCAAGACACGAAAATGTCATGTGATCTGACAATTCCTTCTGTGATAATACTTATGTGTATAATTACCCTTTTGCCCTTATGTCTATATTGAACACAAGGCATAAACCGTGTCATCCTTGTCTAGTTCAATATTGGGCCCATAGACATTTATCCTGTTATACAGGATGGGAAAATTCCATCTAGGTCACTCATGTCCCTCAGCATGCTTCGTGGAGTACCCATCAACTGTCTTTATGGTTATCCAGTTACGGACAACGTTTGATCAGCAATAAAGCACTCGACTATACATCTAGGGTCCATAGTGGTTTCAGGTCGAAGAGTGGTATACACCATTATCACCATGAGAATAACTTATGACACTTTGCATAACTTTCTATATAGTATTCTCATAGCGGGTCAATCCGGTATAAATATTACTCCTAATATTCATACCTATGTTTAAGACTTGATAACTCTTTATCCATGATCCATGAGATGTGATCATCAGTCTATAGACATAATAGTCTTAATGCTTTAATGTTATCCCACTTCACACTAAAGCTCGACTACGGATACTTTAAGAATAGTGTCCTTATGTTTAATGTGATCTCATGATTAAGTCATACTTGATACATTAAACAGACTAGCTATTCTAGGGACTTTATTAAACAAACGTAATAAAGAAAAATCTTTTTATTATTAATAAATAATTCGATACAAGTACCAAAAGTATTGGCCTCTAGGGCTTACACCAACAATCTCCCACTAGCACTAGAGCCAATCAGGCATACCCTTAATACCCATAGATCTAGTATGGCCATCATGCTTCTGCTGCGCAAGAGGCTTTGTTAGTGGGTCATCAATATTGTCAAGTGTAGGTACTCTGCATATTTTCACATCTCCTCTATTTATTATCTCTCGAATGAGATGATAACGCCTAAGTATGTGTTTGGATCGTTGGTGAGATCTAGGCTCCTTGGCTTGTGCGATAGCACCATTGTTATCACAGTAGAGACCAATGGGATCCATAATGCTAGGAACTATGCCAAGTTCACTAATGAACTTTTTGATCCAAACAGCTTCCTTTGCTGCACTTGAGGCAGCAATATACTCGGCCTCGGTTGTAGAATCAACAACTGTATCTTGCTTTGAACTTTTCCAGCTCACAGCGCCACCGTTTAAGCAAAAACACATAACCAGATTGCGATCTAAAGTCATTCCTTATCTGTCTGGAAGCTAGCATCGGTGTATCCAATTACAGCCAACTCTTCCTGACCTCCATATATCAAGAATGAGTCCTTAGTCCTTCTTAAATACTTAAGGATATTCTTGACAGCTACCCAGTGAGCATCACCAGGATCAGATTGGTACCTACTCGTTGCACTTAAAGCATACGAGACATCTGGTCGAGTACATAACATGGCATACATGATAGATCCTATTGCAGATGCATATGGAATCTTATTCATGCGATCCCTTTCTTCCTTAGTTAAAGGGGATTGTGTTTTTGATAGACACATGCCATGTTGCATAGGTATGAATCCTTTCTTGGAATCATGCATATTAAAGCGTCTCAACACTTTGTCTATGTATGTACTCTGACTTAGGCCAAGCAGTTTTTGTGATCTATCTCTATAGATTCTGATTCCTAATATATAGGCTGCTTCACCTAGGTCCTTCATATAAAAGCATTTCCCTAACCAAGACTTTACTTGTTGTAGGATAGGGATATCGTTTCCAATGAGTAATATGTCATCTACATATAATACCAGGAAAACGATCATGCTCCCACTAACCTTCTTGTAGACACAAGGCTCATCTTCGTTCTTGATGAATCCATATTGTTTTACTGTTTCATCAAAACGAAGATTCCAGCTTCTGGAAGCTTACTTCAATCCATAGATTGATCTTTGTAACTTACATATCTTTTGGGCTTCCTCTGGTATGTCAAATCCTTCAGGCTGTGTCATGTACACATCCTCAAGAAGATTTCCATTAAGGAAAGCAGTTTTGACATCCATCTGCCATATTTCATAATCATGATATGCAGCGATAGCAAGTAAAATCCGAACAGATTTAAGCATTGCAACTGGTGAAAAGGTTTCATCATAGTCAATCCCATGAATTTGTTTATATCCTTTTGCAACCAGTCTTGCCTTATAGGTATGTACCTTACCATCCATGTCAGTCTTCCTTTTGAAGACCCACTTGCATCCTATAGGGTTAACTCCTACAGGAGGCTATACCAAGGTCCAAACTTGGTTTGTGTACATGGAATCCATTTCAGATTTCATGGCTTCTAGCCACTTCTCAGACTCGGGACCAGTTATGGCCTCTTGGTAGGTCACAGGCTCATCTTGATCCATGAGTAATACATCACCTTGATCAGTTATGAGATATCCATATCTCTCAGGTAGTTGACGTATCCTGCTTGACCTACGCTGGTCCTGTTCTACTTGAGCAGGTTGCTCTTCCACAACTTCTTGTGTTTCCTGCTCTAATTCCTCCATAGGTGTATATATGCTTTGTGATTCTTGAATTTCTTCAAGCTCTACTTTCCTCCCACTGGTTCCTTTGGAAATAAAATCCTTTTCTAGGAAAACTCCAGTTCGAGCGACAAACACTTTGCCCTCAGAAGGATTGTAGAAGTAATACCATCTTGTTTCTTTAGGATACCCCATAAATAAGCATTTGTCAGATTTGGGCTCAAGCTTAGTTGAAATTTGTCGTTTCACATAAACCTCGCAACCCCAAATCTTTATGTAAGACATATGTGGTTTCTTACCACTCCATATCTCATATGGTGTCTTCTCAACCTTTTTGGATGGAACACGGTTTAGTGTGTAAGCTGCTGTCAATAGTGCATGTCCCCAAAAGGAGTTTGGAAGATCGGCGTGACTCATCATGGATCGGACCATGTCTAACAGGGTTCGATTTCTTCTCTCAGATACACCATTCCATTGGGGTGTTCCAGAAGGAGTAAGTTGGGATAGGATTCTACACTCTTTCAGATGGTCATCAAACTCTAGGCTTAAATACTCACCACCTCGATCTGATCGAAGAGTTTTAATATTCTTACCTAGTTGGTTTTGTACTTCATTCTTGAATTCCTTGAACTTGTCAAAGGACTCCAATTTGAGTTTCATTAGATACACATAACCGTATCTACTAAAATCATCGGTAAATGAAGTACTGAAAACCTCCTCTAGCTGGTATGTTTAGTGGTCCACATACATCAGTATGTATTAGGGCCAAAAGATCATTAGCTCTTTCACCTTTTTCTATGAATGAATATTTTGTCATCTTCCAAGTACTTTGGGCAGTTTTCTCTTCCAGTGTGCGGTCTTACCGCAACGGAAGCAGGTGTCTGCCTTTGCTATGCCTCCACTAGGCTTCAAAGCAGCAACAGTGGGTCTGGGTTTGGCAACTTCCTTGCCTTTCCCTTTATCACCCTTCTTGGTGGGCCTTTTGTTCTGTCTCTTTCCATTTCCGATCATCAGAATGGACTTCCCTTTTGTCTTCAGATTCTGCTCAGCTGTTCTTAACATGCCTAGCAGTTCAGGAAGAGATTAATCCATATCATTCATATTGAAATTTAGGACAAATTGACTGAATCTATCTGGCAACGATTGCAAGATCAAATCAGTCGCAAGTTCCTTTCCGAGGGGAAAACCCAACCTTTCAAGGTTCTCCACATACCCAATCATCTTGAGCACATGGGGACTTACAGGGGCTCCCTCAGCTAACTTGCTTTAAAAAGGGCTTTTGAAACTTCAAGCCTTTCATGCCTTGCTTGCTCTTGATAGAGCATCTTTAGGTGTTCGATCATATTGAACGCTATCATGTTCTCATGTTGCTTTTGCAACTCTGAGTTCATGACATCCAGCATGAGACAAGCAGTTTCATTGGCATCATCGACATGCTTCTTATAAACATCTCTTTCTGCCTTAGGTGCAGAACTAGGAGGTTCCTCTTCAGGAACAGGTTTCTCTAAGACATACAACTTTCTATTATGTTTGAGGACAATCCTCAGGTTTCGGTGCCAATCTAGAAAATTTGTCCCAGACAATTTATCTTTGTCAAGGATTGATCGCAAAATGTTTGTTAGAGGTGTTTGTTGAGATTAATGAAAATATAAGTATCATTGACATATTTAATTAGGCATTTAATTAAATATGCTCCCACTATTTTACTCAAAACAAATGACCCTCATCATTTGATTCGGAAAATCCCGTTGGAAGATTTTCTAGTGGGTCGAGATCCATATTTCACTTCGTTCTAAGTCCGCGTAGGCGGATTACACAAAACTAGGTTATTTAGGTAGGAACTCCTTCCAATTGTATCTTATACAACTCTCGAAAATTTCAGTTGGGTGAATAACTCCGTATTCCAATCCATCATATGGATCATTCCTAACTCTTGCTTCTAAACATATATAATATTATTATAATTAAGTTTGACCCATCGTTTTAGCAGTTGGATATTACAATTATCCCATCGCACCTTACTAATATAGAACATGCACCTCGCGTAGGCGAAACCTACATTATCCGATACTAGTCTTGATGAGTGCTAAAACTTGGAAAGCAAACATATATAATATTATCATAATTTGTTTAGTTAAGTTTGACCCATTGTTTTAGTAGTTGGATATTACAATTATCCCATCGCACCTTACTAATATAGAACATGCACCTCGCGTAGGCGAAACCTACATTATCCGATACTAGTCTTGATGAGTGCTAAAACTTGGAAAGCATAAACTTAATATTTAATTTGAGGGAATTGTAATCGTTATGATCTCACCGGCTTATTTATCATATAAATCGTCTCTCACATGCAACAACATACATCAACATACATTCACATGCATCAACATACATAATAAAACAGTTATGGCCCCTAGCGCAATTGTTCTCCCAAGCCAATGAGAGAACCTAAGCTAACCTAATAACGATCTAAGCTTCTCCAAGCAAGATCTTCAAGGTTGTCCTCCTTTGATCTTCAAGGTTGTCCTCCTTTGATATTGAAATCTTCTCTTTCTTCATAACATTGTCTTCTTCTCTTTCTTCATAACATTACATTACAGAAGAAACTCGTTTTACATACGAGGGATTGAGATGAGAAAAGAAGTTACATTAAGAGATTAAAAGGAGAGGCACGACACGCAAGTTGTATTTAAAAACCCAAAACAAAATGAAGGAAGACTGAGGCCATAACTGATCACCATAAGGCAATAATGATAAACACATTATTATTATTATTATTATTATTAATTTTTAATTCCTTTAATTTATTAAAACCAAATTAAATTTCGGCGACCGATCACACTACGCAGAGTTAGCCGGGGGTTCCGTTGACCGATCAGTGGACGGGGGTCAAGGGGGCAGCGCCTCTTGCGGGGTTGGAGGGGCAGCGCCCCTGTCCAAAATTTTTAATGAACAATTCATTTGAAATGGGCATCGTTTTGCATTAACACAACTCTTGTGCAGTCACAAAACAGAAACCCCGAGAATTCTGACTCTGTGAGTGTGACGACCATCATAAGCATGTTACGACCGTCACAGGCCTATGACGAACGTCACGCGGCCAAAAACAGAAACGCCTAGAATTCTGGATCTGTGAATGTGACGACCTTCACAAAGCACGTGACAACCGTCACGTCCAGCTTGTTACGATCGTCACAAGTCCATGGCGATGGTCACGCGGCAAAAAAAACAGCGCTTTGAAACAGTCAACAGACCTGTTCCAACAAGCCCTAAATTCACATCTCCTTGACGGCACAACCCTTGCACCGTCACTAACCCTAATGCACCAATTTCAGACCGTCAAACACACCTCGATTGTTGATTCAGTATGATTGATCAACAGGTCATTGCTTCACCATACTAATGTCGGATTCAGAAGCAAATGACCATTGATCGCTCAAAGGAAAACAACCATTTAGTGTTTGAATGAACGAAATAGAAACAGTATATCATATATACCGTACTTTGCATTAGGATTACTTATATCATATATAAGTTGATCGGTCTTAATTGTGTAACCTATGGACGATCGATGTATCGCTGCTTCACCATACTAATGTCGGTTCCGAAGCATAGTCAACATCAATCATCCAACTCGTACACTCATGATGCCAAATTTAATTACCCGTTTAATTAATTGATTCATTCTGTCTTTTAATCATATTAACACAGAAAATAAATAGCTATCTGATTCATGGTTTCGTAAGTGGCTCTGATACCACTGAAGGAGAATTGCGATCCAAAATGCAGCGGAAATTAAAATTTTCTCCTTTAGAGATCCTTACGAATGGTCATGATCAGTGATAGAATATTTACCTCTTGCGGCGATTGAAACCTTTGGTGCAGATCTCTTGTGACGATCAAAACCTTTGATGCAGATCCACAGAGCGATCACGAACGTTGAACGATGACAACGTCTCTACTCAGTCCACACGAACGGATTCCTTCAATCTCAGTGCTAGCTGGTACGAATGAAGGCTTTGAATGAGAGAGAGAGAGAAAAAACGAAATTAATGCAACCGCCATTAATGCTTCTGCACAAGGGTTCTATTTATAGAACCACTTGTGTGGGCTTCAAGCTAAAAAGCCCACTTAAGTGTATTTTGGCCCATATCTTATAATATGCCCAAAATCACTTAAGCTCGTGGTACCTTACCATATTTCATATTCTACTTAAGTACACCGTACCTTTACGATGTTCTACAATTCACTTAAGGGCACCGTACCTTACGGTGTTCCTTAGTTACTCTATCTCTCATCAATCCGTCCTTTGTGTGTGACCCTGTAGGTTTTCGCGGCATTGGCAATTATATTAAATCATGTATTTAACATAATAAACAATGAGCGATATCTAGCAACATATCACTGCTACCCAAGACACGAAAATGTCATGTGATCTGACAATTCCTTCTGTGATAATACTTATGTGTATAATTACCCTTTTGCCCTTATGTCTATATTGAACACAAGGCATAGACCGTGTCAACCTTGTCCAGTTCAATATTGGGCCCATAGACATTTATCCTGTTATACAGGATGGGAAAATTCCATCTAGGTCACTCATGTCCCTCAGCATGCTTCGTGGAGTACCCATCAACTGTCTTTATGGTTATCCAGTTACGGACAACGTTTGATCAACAATAAAGCACTCGACTCTACATCTAGGGTCCATAGTGGTTTCAGGTCGAAGAGTGGTATACACCATTATCACCATGAGAATAACTTATGACACTTTGCATAACTTTCTATATAGTATTCTCATAGCGGGTCAATCTGGTATAAATATTACTCCTAATATTCATACCTATGTTTAAGACTTGATAACTCTTTATCCATGATCTATGAGATGTGATCATTAGTCTACAAACATAATAGTCTTAATGCTTTAATGTTATCCCACTTCACACTAAAGCTCGACTACGGATACTTTAAGAATAATGTCCTTATGTTTAATGTGATCTCATGATTAAGTCATACTTGATACATTAAACAGACTAGCTATTCTAGGGACTTTATTAAACAAACGTAATAAAGAAAAAGCCTTTTATTATTAATAAATAATTCGATACAAGTACCAAAAGTATTGGCCTCTAGGGCTTACACCAACAGGAGAGGGGTCCCTTCTTGATAGAGGAGTAGAAACTCCCTTTACAGAGTGTCCTTCATTAAGGATCCTCGTGACAAGATTTCTAATGACACGATCAATATGATGCATGCCATCCTTAGAGCTAGGGGTATTAGAATTATTACCTTGAGTATGGCCTGCAGTGGAGGATGAACCAAGAGCGTCGCCTGGGATGACTGACAAGGGAATCACTTCCAAAGTGTCTTCATTAAGAAAGTCCATAGAGGGTGTTCTAGCTTTGTGCGCAGGTTTGGTGTTTTTGGAATCAGATGGTGAAGGATGTTGTGACATCTTGTTGTGCTTGTGGAAGGATTTTTGTTGCCCTAGCAGAGAAGGTTGATGAAGTTGAAGGAAGGTGGAAATGTTTGAGCAGAGGTTGCGTGTGCAAATGCTATAGATGGAAGTTCCAATACTAGGTAATGATTTACCATAAATGGGGCACTTTCTTTTAAGTGCGCAGACAATATTTTTATTACCTTTTCCACTCCAAATTAATTGCTATAAATTCTCATAGATACAAATCCCTAATTTCCCTCTTAGACATTCAAATTTATTAGCATCCAAAGCCTTTGTAAATATATCAGCTAATTACATTTCAGTAGTAACATGCTCCAGGGCTATGATTTTCTCTTCCACTAGTTCTCTAATAAAATGATGACGAATATCAATATGTTTTGTCCTGCTGTGCTGAATAGGATTCTTAGAAATATTTATAGCACTCAGGTTGTCACAGTACAATGTCATGACATCTTGCGTGACATTGTATTCAATCAACATTTATTTCATCCAAACCAGTTGAGAACAACTACTTCCAGCTGCTATGTATTCAGCTTCAGCAGTGGACAAAGACACACAATTTTGTTTCTTACTGAACCATGATATCAAGTTGTTCCCCAAGAAGAAACATCCTCCTGATGTGCTTTTCCTATCATCAGCACTTCCAGCCCAGTCAGCATCACAGTATCCAGTCAGCATAGATCCAGATCCATGAGTATACAACATCCCATAGTCACTGGTGCCATTGACATATTTCAGTATCCTTTTCACTTGGTTTATGTGACTGATTTTTGGCTCAACTTGATATCTAGCACAAACACCTACAACAAAAGCAATGTCAGGTCTGCTTGCTTTGAGATATAGCAGACTTCCTATCATGCTTCTGTAGAGACTTTGATCTACACTAACACCATTTTCATCTTTGGAGACTTTCAGATGTGTAGGAGCAGGTGTCCTTTTATGACTTGCATTCTCCATGCCAAACTTCTTAACAATGTTTTTGGAATATTTTCTTTGAGATAGAAAGATAGAATCTTCCATCTGCTTGACTTGTAGCCCAAGAAAATAGGTCAGCTCTCCAACAAGGCTCATTTCAAATTCAGACTGCATTTGTTTAACAAAATGTTCGACCATCTGATCTGACATCCCACCAAACACAATATCATCCACATATATTTGAGCCACCATGAGTTTTCCTCCTTCATTCTTAACAAATAGGGTCTTGTCAATGCCTCCCTTCCTGTATCCATTGTTAATGAGAAACACTGTGAGTCTATCTTACCAAGCCCTAGGAGCTTGTTTCAAACCATAGAGGGATTTCCTCAACTTATACACATGCTTTGGAAGATTTGGATCTGTAAATCCTTTAGGTTGTTCAACATACACTTCCTCATTTAAGTAACCATTCAAGAAGACACTTTTTACATCCATTTGGAACAGTTTAAACTTCAAAATACATGCCACTCCAAGCAATAGTCTAATGGACTCAAGGCGAGCTACAGGGGCAAATGTTTCATCAAAGTCAACTCCTTCAACTTGAGTGTATCCTTGTGCTACTAATCTTGCTTTATTTTTAGTAACCATCCCTTGTTCATCAGATTTATTCTTGTAAACCCACTTTGTTCCAATGACATTTATTCCTTCAGGTCTTGGAACCAGTTCCCATACTTCATTTCTCTTGAATTGGCCTAACTCTTCCTGCATGGCATTGATCCAGAATTCACCAGTCAAGGCTTCCTTGACATTCCTAGGCTCAATCTTGGACACAAAACAACCATGTGAGATCACTTCCCTTGATCTAGTTGTGACCCCTTTATTTGGGTCTCCTATAATGAGATCTTTAGGATGATCCTTCTGAATTCTGATAGAGGGTCCCTTATTAATTTTGTTAATTTTAGGTTCAACTTGAGTGAGTTCACTCTCATTACTTTTGTCTGGGAAATCAGCTGGGGGATCTGTAGCGGTGTATTCATCACTTTATGATTTATTGACTAAATCAAAAGCAAAGCATGCAAAGATAGAGTCGCCACCGCACTTTTATTTATCCAAAGGAATGGCTAAAAAGCGAACAAAAGCCTAAGAAGTTTTACACATAGAAAACTAATGAAAGGTCAGAGATCTGGGTAAGGGGGTAATTATGTTGTGGGAAGGTGTTAGGCACCCACAACATCCTAGGTACTCCTAGGGAACCTCTTTTCACAACTTGTTGATCAAAATTATTGTTTATGAAATATTTTTGTGCAAACATTGATTGGGAGGATGAGAGAAGAATATACAAATTTTATTATTTTTGTGTTTGGATGGAAAGATACATTGCCTACGTACCTTTACAGGATCAAAACCTCGTAGTTCGGCTAAAAGATTTCCAAAAAGGAAGTGGATTGATTTTAAACAAAAGCCCTAAGGTCTTTCATTATCCACGGGAGAAAACTCAACCTATACAACCACAAGTCCACCATGTGAGAACAGCTTCAACCTGCTAGTGAGGGACCATGCCCTATAATAAGCAAGGAAGTCTTACAATTCAATCACTAAGGACAAAAGGTGAGATTTACATCAACCACTAAGATAATTGAGATCTATGGCTAATGTATGAAAACTTATCAAGAAAGTGGACAAGGGACACATAAGCAATTGAATGAGTGGGATTAACCAATTAGAATTATTCACAAAATGAAGTCAAAGTATGATTAGAATTCAATTCAAAAGAAGTATTGTGAAAATGAAGTTTGAAAATCAAAGGCTTAAGGCCTAGGTTTTTAGTTTGAAAAGAAATGAAAATGTTTGCACAATATTTTCTGGTTTTGAGTTAACGTGCAAATGGAGGTTTAAAGAACAAAAAGGGTGGGGAATGAGGAGTAAAACTTATTAGGAGTTCACCTCTTGAGATCATATGTAGATGATCCAAGTGATTCCTTTGGAATAAGGCAACAAGCACAAAGCAAATGAGCAGGTCCAAAGAGAACAAAACTGGAAATAGAATGCCAATAAATGGTCTTACGTCCAACTCCGAAAACAAATGGGAAACGGAGTGCCAATAAATGGTCTTACGTCTAACTCCATAACAAGAAACAAAATAGGAAACAAGTTGCCAATCAATGGTCTTATACCTGACTCCACAAAATGATCACAGGAAACAGATAGCCAATCAATGGTCTTACATTTGACTCCTCACAAGACAAAATATAATAGGAAATGGAGTGCCAATCAACGGTCTTATGTCCACCTCCACAAAACAAAGATGGAAACCAGATGCCAATCAATGGACTTACACTAGCCTCACAAAGCAAAGAAAACAAATGCAACAAGCAAGAGGAAACGAGTTGCCAATAAATGGTCTTACACTCGACTCCTAGGAAATGGAATGCCAATCAATGGTCTTAGTTCCAACTCCTACCAGATCATAGGAAACAAATGCCAATAGCTGGACTTACAATTGACTCCTCAATGGACAAAACAAGATGTCACAAAGTATGAACAATGATCATGAAATGATATACAATTAATACTCAAAGATGAAAACAATGCACAAGGCACACACAAACAATTATGCACAGATGGACAAGTAAGCAAACAAACAGTCAATTATCACACACTATACACAAGCAATGGGCTCAAGCAAGGTTGGGCTTTAGTCAAGGGGTCATATCAACCTTGACAAACAAGCCAAATACTGGAATGGGTAGTCAGGCTCTTAACCTCTAACATTGAGAGTTAGGGTGAGCAGATGAAATGGAGATGAGGGTTATACCTCATAGCTCTTATCCCTGGCCTGGGAGAGCTTGAATCAATAAAATGTGTGGGAGTCCAGAATGAAGGAACTCTTCTCCACAAATGACTGACTCTATGGACAAGATTTTGGGTTTTTTATTCAAAGTGCATCAACACATGGTGTGAGCAAAGTGAATGACACAACTGAATAGCAGGGGATGGATTACACATCCCTTTTATCTGCCAATTGCCTCTTAAGAGGACTTAACCTGCTTGGCACAAAGATAAACAAACAAGAACATGGCCCCTTAAGGAGGGCTTCAGACAGGTGCCTGCCAATAACAGCAGGTCTTCCAGACTACATGAAGATCAGGAATTATACCTAAGTGGTATGCCAACCACAAGCAAAGCAAAGCAAAGTTCAAATGAACTTAAAGCAACTTAGGTACCTGTGTAAACAACTAAACAAATCAGTACAGTATTCAGACAAACAGACAACAGTCAACAACAAACAGACAATCCCAATGTACAATATGTAAGCCATAAGGCAAACTCAAGTGAATTATCATCAACCTACAAAGCAACCAAATGTTAGCAATCAATAGCAAATATCAACATTCAAATGATGAAGCAACATCAACCATGGAGATTAGGTGCTTGGTCCTGAAATTCAAAGCTCACATGTAAGTCCAAACCACTAGGTCAAAGCCTAGGGTCAAAGGTGAAGAAAAAATTCAAAACAGCAACCAATATTCAACACAATGCAACTTCAAACACATATTAACATGTCCTAAAAAGGACCAAATCAAAATCATCAAGCAAGGCCATGTAATAAGCAAGATAAGTCAAAGACAATTTCAAAGCACATATTTGATCATTGAGAATGAAAATTCCAAATCAAAACAGAAATGACTCAAATAATTCTTGAAAAATTCATGAGCATTCAACACATTCAAACCAATCATCATACAAAAAATCAGAATCAACAGAGGTCATTTGATATGGAAACAAAAATACACAAGTTGATCATCCAATTGTGTGACACAAATTGTCACACCATGCAAACATGTGTATAAAACAGAAATGGTAAATGAGAAAAATGTCAAACCAAGCCTAAAACATCCATCAACATGTTAGGAATAATCATGCAAAATTTCATGTCCATTGGATTAAAATCAAGCATTTCACACTAGCATGAATGAGGAAAGGTCACAAATGTACACATGTTCACATATTCTAACACAATTCAAAATCTAGCCATGCACAACTTCAGAAATTATCATCATAAGATAGAGGACATCTCAATGAACAAGTAGCAAAAAACCAGGGATTATTTGGAGCATTTTTCAAATTGTTATGAATTTTTAAAGTTGGATGAAATTTGAAATAAAAAATGAAGCATAGCATGAAATATGGAGGGAATTGGATAAATGGAAGTGTATTTGAAAAAATGATGTGCGCCAGAATCGAACCATGTTACATTTTGAAATGAAGCACGCGCCAATATGAAACGCAGTCGTTTCACATGACAAACCCTAGCGAACCAGATGGACGCAAAAACGGACGCAAAGCCGTCGCTAATCTGGAAAACATTGTCTTCCTCGCAAAGACGATGATGAACAGTAAACCTTCATACCAATTTTCCAGAATTTTCTAGAATTTTCCAGAATTTCCAAAATCATACATCATTTCAAAGCTCTTTCCATGGAGATTGTAACACCCTTCTAAAATACCCCAATAATAATTAAAACAACAAATATAAATCAGAGTAGATATGCAATTTAAGGGTGTCACACTTGACACTTCACACCATTCACCATAATAACTTGTCATGCTCATTTATTAATCAAAATAAAACATTGCACAATTCGCAGCGGATAGAGATCTAATCAATCATGCAAACCATGTAATCACATTACATGTAAAACTGTTCAACAACCAAAAGGAAGACAAGGTAAAACATCCCGTCCCGAATGTTACATCTACCAGAGCATGACCCACTAAGGAACTACACTAGACTCCAAGCACTAGCTTCTACTCAATCACTGCTCGTTACCTGAAACATAGTTGTAAGGGTGAGTTCCTCGATCGATATAATAAGCATTATAAAATATCATGTAATGCTAAGTAATTTAACACATTTCATCATCCAAATCAGATCACACATTCAGCAACGACAACATCAACTCAAAATCATACTCAACACAACACGACACAAAACACACGTGTAATATTGGAATACATCCATTCATATTATACGTCATACATACATTATGCAATGAGACTCCATGCATGCGGTACCGACTATTCGTGAACACATAGTTCAACCTCACCGATCAAATCCAGATACGGCTACCAAGCTCACTAGTCCCACTCATTTGAGACCTAGTGACTCACTCACTAATTCCTCACCATGGGAATTAGCTACCACCCCAAGGGCCATGCTATGCACGCTAAATCACCTAGCATGCAAACATCAACAACAATCCACAATAACTCACTCACTAATTCCTCACCATGGGAATTAGCTACCACCATAAAGGCCATACTATGCACGCTAAATCACCTAGCATGCAACCATCAACAACAATCCACAATGGACATATGCTCACACTCTAAGCCATAAACAGTCCATCCACAATTGCATACATAATAGATATATTCACAGCATTATGCATACCATCATACATTATCAGCATATTTATCACAGAATCATATCATGTCATGCCAAATAATAAATCACAGTATTAGCACGCTCTACTAATACCTATACTGCTCAAAACAACGGGAAACGATCCCTACTATATCATACACCAATATAGGCCAATCATCAAATATGTCCACAATATTTAAATATCAATTTTTCACTTTTCCAACAGTGTTAACCGGTTAACACCCTGGGTTAACCGGTTAACGCAAAACAGAACACGCTTCCTGGCACATTATAACAGTGTTAACCGGTTAACACCCTGGGTTAACCGGTTAACGCAGAACAGACAGCAATTTCTCATAATTCATAATAGTGTTAACCGGTTAACACCCTGGGTTAACCGGTTAACGCAAGACAGAAAGCTGTTCCTGCGCTAACACGGACAGAATGCAGATTTCCCGCATTTCTCGCCGTCGGAGGACTTCCGGACCTCCGATTTCGATTCCGTAAAAAGCTACACGTCCAGAAATTTACGACTCACCCACATATAGATTCAATTACAGTTTTAACATAACTTATTCATCACCATTTACAACATTCCTCATCCCAATTAGGGTCAATTCAATGGCTTATTACTATCCATTACATGTTAACCCATAATACCCATTAAACGACGATAAACCCCCCTTACCTGAGTTAATCCGGCAAATCCTTTAACTTCAAGCCTTTCCCTTCTTCAACCCTTGTTCTCTTGCTCTTCCTCTTTGCCCTTTTCTCACTTTCTATCGCTTCTCTGGTTTTCACGTGAAAAAACCCTTTTTACCAAATGGAACTCTTTATATATATTCCAACTTTATTATTCCAATAATAATAATCCAATAATATTCCAATTATTTAATTAAATTAATAAATATACTATTAACTTAAATTAAATAATTATCATATTTTATCGGGGTGTTACAACTCTCCCCCACTAAAAGAGTTTTCGTCCTCGAAAACATACCTCAAGCGAATAACTCTGGATAAGACTCCTTCATCTGACTCTCAAGTTCCCAAGTCACATTGCCACCTACTGGTCCTCCCCAATCTACCTTTAGCAAGGCAATCTCTTTACCCCGCAACTGCTTCAACTCTCGATCCTCGATCCTCATAGGTGATGTTTCAACAGTCAGGTTATCTCTCACCTGTACATCATCTACTTGGACCACATGCGACGGATCAGGAATGTACCTCCTCAACTGAGACACATGAAAAACCTCATGCAAATTCGCAAGTGACGGCGGTAAAGCGATACGATAGGCTACCTCCCCTATCCTCTCCAAAATCTGATAAGGACCAATAAATCGAGGTGTCAGCTTCTTCGACTTCAAAGCTCGACCAACCCCAGTTATCGGAGTAACACGAAGAAACACATTATCTCCCTCTTGAAACTCAAGTGACTTCCTCCTCTTGTCGTGATAACTCTTCTGACGACTCTGAGCAATCCTCATCTTCTCCTGAATCATCTTAATCTTTTCCGTAGTTTGTTGAACAATTTCCGGTCCAACCACAACACTCTCACCGGACTCATACCAACATAAAGGTGTCCGACATCTCCTACCATACAAAGCTTCAAACGGTGCCATACCAATGCTCGAATGAAAACTATTATTGTAGGTAAACTCAATCAAAGGTAAATAACAATCCCAAGCACCTCCCTTTTCCAAAACACAAGCCCTCAAAAGATCCTCCAGTGACTGAATCGTCCTCTCAGTCTGACCATCAGTCTGCGGATGATATGCAGAACTCAATCTCAGCTTAGTTCCCAAAGCCCTCTGCAAACCTTCCCAGAACTTCGATGTAAATCTAGGATCTCTGTCCTAAACAATACTCGACGGAATACCATGCAAACTTACAATTTTCTCAATATACAACTCAGCTAATCTCTCTAACGAATAATCCATTCTGATCGGAATGAAATGAGCCGATTTTGTCAATCTGTCAACAATCACCCAAATAGCTTCAAAATTCTTAATTGTCCTCGGTAAACCAGAAACAAAATCCATACTGATACTATCCCACTTCCACTCTGGAATAGCCAACGGTTGCATTAGCCCAGACGGCTTCTGATGCTCAATCTTTGACTTCTGACAAGTCAAACAAGAATAAACAAAACTCACAATTTCTCTTTTCATTCCCGGCCACCAAAATAACTTTTTCAAATCATGATACATCTTCGTAGCCCCAGGATGAATACTCAGGCCACTACGATGTCCTTCCTTAAGAATACTCTTCTTAAGTTCGGTAACATCCGGAATACACACCCGATTACCAAATTTCAAAACACCATTCTCATCGACTCTGAATTCACCACCTTGATCTTGATTCACTAGAGTCAACTTATCAACCAAAAGCACATCGGATTTCTGACCCTCTCTAATCTCATCCAAAATACCACTCGTTAACTTCAACATTCCCAATTTAACACTATTGTGAGTACTCTCACACACCAAACTCAAGTCTCTAAATTGCTCAATTAAATCCAGTTCCTTAACCATTAACATAGACATATGCAATGATTTCCGACTCAATGCATCAGCCACTACGTTTGCTTTACCCGGATGGTAATTCAAACCAAAGTCATAATCCTTCAGAAACTCTAACCATCTCCTCTGTCTCATATTCAGCTCTTTCTGATCAAACAAATACTTTAAACTTTTATGGTCACTGAAAACCTCAAATCTTGACCCGTACAAGTAATGCCTCCATAACTTCAGAACAAATACCACAGCTGCCAACTCTAAATCGTGTGTCGGATAGTTCCTCTCATGAACCTTCAGTTGTCTCGAAGCATAAGCTACAACCTGCTTATTCTGCATCAAAACACCACCCAAACCCAACAATGAAGCATCACAATAAACCTCAAATGGTTCCGATGGACTTGGTAATATCAGAATAGGAGCAGTAGTTAACCTTCTCTTTAACTCTTGGAAACCTTCTTCACATTTTGAGTCCCAAACAAACGCTTGCCCCTTTCTAGTCAACATCGTCAACGGTAACGCCAATTTAGAAAATCCCTCAATGAATTTCCTATAATAACCTGCAAGTCCAAGAAAACTCCTTATCTCAGAAACCGACTTCGGAGCTTCCCATTTAGATACCGCTTCTATCTTAGAAGGATCAACAGTAACACCACCTCTTGAAATCACATGACCAAGAAAACTAACCTCTTCTAACCAAAATTCACACTTGGACAGTTTAGCAAATAACTTCTTTTCTCGTAGAACTCCTAAAACCACTCTCAAATGTTCAGCATGCTCTTCTTCAGATTTCGAATACACCAAAATATCGTCAATAAACACCACAACAAACTTGTCTAGGTACGGATGGAAAATCCTATTCATATACTCCATAAATACCCCAGGCGCATTAGTCACACCAAAAGGCATTACAGAATACTCATAATGTCCATACCTTGTTCTGAAAGCAGTCTTCTGAATATCCTCAGTTTTCACACGTATCTGATGATACCCCGATCTCAAATCTATTTTGCTGAACACACTCGTACCAACCAACTGATCCATCAAATCATCAATCATCGGCAAAGGATACCGATTCTTGATCGTCACTTTATTCAGTTGCCTGTAGTCCACACACAACCTCATAGTACCTTCTTTCTTCTTAACCAATAACACTGGTGCGCCCCACGGTGACACACTCGGACGAATGAATTTCTTATCCAACAGATCTTCCAGCTGACTCTTCAATTCAGTTAACTCAACAGCAGACATACGGTACGGAGCCATCGATATCGGCCTAATACCAGGTACCAAATCAATCGAGAACTCAACGTCACGCTCTGGCGGTAATTCATTCACTTCTTCAGGAAACACATCAGGAAAATCACACACCACGGCTAGATCGCAAATCACCAGTTTATCTTTAGCCTCCAAAGTCGCTAACAGCATAAACAACTCTGCCCCATCTGCTACTGCCTCATTCACCTGCCTTGCTGATAGAAACAAACTCTTTCCTTCCTCAATCTCAGGAAAGATCACAGTCTTATCAAAACAGTTGATATAAACTCGGTTAAACACCAACCAGTTCATACCCAGGATAACATCAATCTGCACTAGTGGAAGACACACAAGGTCCATCCCAAAGTCTCTACCAAAAATACTCAAAGGGCAATTTAAACAAACTGAAGTAGTAGTCACTGAACCCTTCGCAGGAGTATCAATTACCATACTCCCATGCATCTCAGATATCTCTAATTTAAGTTTCACAGCACAATCCAAAGATATAAAGGAATGAGTCGCACCTGTGTCAATAATAGCTACAAGAGGAAAGCCATTAATATAACACATACCTCGGATCAAACGATCATCTGCAGAAGTCTCAGAACCCGATAAAGCAAAGACCTTGCCTCCCGACTGGTTCTCTTTCTTCAGCTTAGGACACTGTGGACTAATATGACCCACCTCTCCACAGTTGAAACAAGTCATAGTCTTCAACCGGCACTCTGCAGCCAAGTGACCACCTTTGCCACACTTGAAACACTTCTTCTCAGTACTGGTACACTCATGGATACGATGTCCAGCCTGACCACATCTGTAACACTTAGCAGGGGCACTGGAGTCTCCCCCACTAGGTCTCCTCATCCCACTCTGTCTCTGGAAACCTTTGCCAGCTGCATACGGTTTCCCACGATCATTCTGATTCTTGCCTTTCCTATCAACCCTCTGCTGATAGCTCTCCGCTCTGGCCTTGGTATCCTGTTCAAAAATCCTGCAACAGTCAACCAAGTCAGAAAACACTCTAATCCGCTGATACCCAATGGCCTGCTTGATCTCGGGACGTAACCCGTTCTCAAACTTCACACATTTTGAAAATTCCCCAGTAGCCTCATCATAGGGAGTGTAATACTTCGACAGCTCTGTGAACTTAGCAGCATACTCAGTAACAGACCGGTTGCCCTGCTTCAATTCTAAGAACTCTATCTCTTTCTTTCCTCTGACATCCTCTGGAAAGTACTTCCTCAGGAATCTCTCTCTGAACATCGCCCAAGTGATCTCAGCACTCCCAGCAGCTTCCAACTCAGTGCGGGCAGCAACCCACCAATCATCTGCTTCCTCTGACAGCATATGCGTACCGAACCTGACCTTCTGGTTATCGGCACACTCAGTCACTCGGAAGTTCCTTTCGATCTCCTTCAACCACTTCTGAGCACCATCTGGATCGTATGCTCCCTTGAACATTGGAGGATTGTTCTTCTGGAACTCACTCAGTTGACGAGCAACTCCCATTCCCACAACATTCGGATTCCCTCCAAGTACTCCAGCTAGCATACCCAGAGCCTCAGCAATCGCAGCATCGTCTCTACCTCTTCCAGCCATCTCTATTCTGAGTTAATCCAACAAGCTAAAACAATAAGTACTGATAGGGTTACACAACACCTATCCCATACAGGGAAACAGAATAATTACGACTCGACTCGACCGACTATGCTCTGATACCACTAATGTAACACCCTTCTAAAATACCCCAATAATAATTAAAACAACAAATATAAATCAGAGTAGATATGCAATTTAAGGGTGTCACACTTGACACTTCACACCATTCACCATAATAACTTGTCATGCTCATTTATTAATCAAAATAAAACATTGCACAATTCGCAGCGGATAGAGATCTAATCAATCATGCAAACCATGTAATCACATTACATGTAAAACTGTTCAACAACCAAAAGGAAGACAAGGTAAAACATCCCGTCCCGAATGTTACATCTACCAAAGCATGACCCACTAAGGAACTACACTAGACTCCAAGCACTAGCTTCTACTCAATCACTGCTCGTTACCTGAAACATAGTTGTAAGGGTGAGTTCCTCGATCGATATAATAAGCATTATAAAATATCATGTAATGCTAAGTAATTTAACACATTTCATCACCCAAATCAGATCACACATTCAGCAACGGCAACATCAACTCAAAATCATACTCAACACAACACGACACAAAACACACGTGTAATATTGGAATACATCCATTCATATTATACGTCATACATACATTATGCAATGAGACTCCATGCATGCGGTACCGACTATTCGTGAACACATAGTTCAACCTCACCGATCAAATCCAGATACGGCTACCAAGCTCACTAGTCCCACTCATTTGAGACCTAGTGACTCACTCACTAATTCCTCACCATGGGAATTAGCTACCACCCCAAGGGCCATGCTATGCACGCTAAATCACCTAGCATACAAACATCAACAACAATCCACAATAACTCACTCACTAATTCCTCACCATGGGAATTAGCTACCACCATAAAGGCCATACTATGCACGCTAAATCACCTAGCATGCAACCATCAACAACAATCCACAATGGACATATGCTCACACTCTAAGCCATAAACAGTCCATCCACAATTGCATACATAATAGATATATTCACAGCATTATGCATACCATCATACATTATCAGCATATTTATCACAGAATCATATCATGTCATGCCAAATAATAAATCACAGTATTAACACGCTCTACTAATACCTATACTGCTCAAAACAATGGGAAACGATCCCTACTATATCATACACCAATATAGGCCAATCATCAAATATGTCCATAATATTTAAATATCAATTTTTCACTTTTCCAACAGTGTTAACCGGTTAACACCCTGGGTTAACCGGTTAACGCAAAACAGAACACGCTTCCTAGCACATTATAACAGTGTTAACCGGTTAACACCCTGGGTTAACCGGTTAACGCAGAACAGACAACAATTTCTCATAATTCATAACAGTGTTAACCGGTTAACACCCTGGGTTAACCGGTTAACGCAAGACAGAAAGCTGTTCCTGTGCTAACACGAACAGAATGCAGATTTCCCGCATTTCTCGCCGTCGGAGGACTTCCGGACCTCCGATTTCGATTCCGTAAAAAGCTACACGTCCAGAAATTTACGACTCACCCACATATAGATTCAATTACAGTTTTAACATAACTTATTCATCACCATTTACAGCATTCCTCATCCCAATTAGGGTCAATTCAATGGCTTATTACTACCCATTACATGTTAACCCATAATACCCATTAAACGACGATAAACCCCCCTTACCTGAGTTAATCCGGCAAATCCTTTAACTTCAAGCCTTTCCCTTCTTCAACCCTTGTTCTCTTGCTCTTCCTCTTTGCCCTTTTCTCACTTTCTGTCGCTTCTCTGGTTTTCACGTGAAAAAACCCTTTTTACCAAATGGAACTCTTTATATATATTCCAACTTTATTATTCCAATAATAATAAGCCAATAATATTCCAATTATTTAATTAAATTAATAAATATACTATTAACTTAAATTAAATAATTATCATATTTTATCGGGGTGTTACAGAGATCACAGATCAACTAATATCTAAGCTTAATTCATCATCAATTAAGAGAATCGAACAAAATAAGATTGGCGCACAAAACTTTATTCACACATAACTCACTCAATAATGCACCAAATCACATGAAATTTCCATCAGATTAATCAGCATCATGAGATCTACATTATCATGGCAATGAATTTGAGAATTGAAAGCTTCAAAAAACCTACCTCTTGAAGAGCAGGTTCTGGATTCGCACGATTCAAAGCTCCAAATGATCCAAATCACCTCCTGAGATATTATCTTGAATCTTTGTGAAGTAATTGAGGCTTGGAAGGTACTAGATCCAGCTCAAATCAGAATTTCCATCTTCACCTTCATGAACTTGCTACACTTGATTCTTGCACGAATTCCACAATCCAAAGCTTGATCTGCACTATATCAATACCAGAGAACAAGAATATGAAATAAAATTGCAATGTTATTTGAAGAAAATTTGAATTATGATTGGAAGAAAATTTTGGAGGGAGAGAGAATTTGGATCTAGAAATGGTGAAAAATGATTAAGCTCCTGAAATTCTGTTATGATTATGGTATTTATATGCTGTACTAATCCTACTGAAAATGCAATTAGCAATTGGTTAATTAGAGATTAGCAAAATAAGGTGTTTTGACAAAATTTGAAAATTGCCTGGTGCATGTAGTAAACCCACGTGAACAGTGTCATGTGCTTGATCAAAGTCACTCAAAATCATTTTTTAAACACATTGGCAATGGTAGAAAGTTCTCATGATGCACCATTTTTAAATTTTCAAGTTTCCCTCCAAAATTGACTTGAATGCACAAATGATCATATGATGGAAATTCATGCAATGTGATGAATGTTTTGGAAACTTCATGTCATGAGAAGAAAAATGCAAGAAGAGCCACTCAAATTGGAGTTATGAATCAAAAGATATGGCCATTTGAAGTTCCATGTACACTTGGCAATGATTGGACCATATCTCCTCAACCATTTATCATATGCTCATGATCTTGGACTTTTTGGAAATGGGAGAGAGAGATCTTCAACTTTAGTGTTGGACAAAAATTCATTTGAAGCTTCTTTGATGTTGGAAAGTTGAGTTGAAGTTGAACCAAAAACTTTCCATTTTTGGAAAGTTGAAATTATAGGTCACTTTCCATTTTTGGAAACTTTTGACTTGACCTCAAATTCTTCAACCTTGATCTTTGGTATGATGAATAAGCATTGTTTGGACATGAATGGGAAGAAGAAACTCAATTCCCATACTCAAAACCCACAGTTGACTTTTCAGTTGACTGCATTGGCCCTTAGATGACCTGAACATATTCTGATGAACTTGGGGCCTTTGCCACTTGGGAATTTGCTCCAAAATGAACCTATAGCTCACATAAGCTCTATAAAATGATCACATGATCCACATCTCAATGGAAACTTCATCTCTTGCACAAAGGATTCACTTGAATTGCCTTGACCTGTTGACTGCTTAAGCTGCAAGTAACAAAGGTTAATGACATATTTTTGTACATTTTTGGTTAGTGATTAAAGGAAAAGCAATGATATACAAATGCAAGCAATGCTTAGTGATCAAGAACCACTCTCAAGAAAGATCCCTCCCACAGGGAATGAAGCAAGGTGTCCAATGATCCTTGAGGCAATGCAATGTTATGATATGATGCCATGAGGGATCTTAGGGACAAAATTGGGGTCTTACAGATGCCCCTATTTAAGGTCATTCTAACCGGAGAAGTGAAGATTAAAATCTTCATCTCGACGCGGTAGAATGGGCTTAAATAACAATAATGAGACAAATTTTGGTCCCTAAGAGACCTCATGATGCCAATGCATGAATGCAAAACAAACAAACTCTGTGGAGATATAGGTCCACAAAGAAGAAAAGACGATCCATCGGAGTAATACACTCACCAGGAACAGAGATTCTAACGGGACTCTCATGGGGATAAGAAAAGATTGCGTGAGCAGGACATGACTCTGAATTAGGTTAAAAGGAACTTGACACTGCGTGAGCAGGACACGACTCGACCGGAGACCCTACTGGGGAGTAAAGGAGTCAAACTGGGAAAAAGAGTTTCCAAAGGGAACGAATCCAATGGAAAGACTCAAGCTGACTCAAAGATGCGTGTATTAGGGGAACAACACCAATACAACAAAACTATCCACAAAGGATACTTCGGATAAAAATCCGGACTCGAACTGGGAAAAGATTCACACAGAACCTCCCTGTCGGGGAAAAATGCATATATTGGGGAAAACGCCAATACAGCAAAAGGGTAAAATCACAACAGAAACTCCATTGGGGAACGTCTAACAAAAGACTCTCCTGGGGAAAATCTGCAAGATGAGGTGTTACCGATTACTGGGTAACAAACTCAAAGAGACATGTGATCTGAACACCGGTTACTGGGTGGAAGAACGACAAGCTCAGGAAGAAAGAATATCTAAGACCGGTATAAGGGTGAGAGATATCAATCAACCAAACATCTGAGGAAGACCTGAAAAAGGTACATCAACTCAGGAAAATCTGACTCCACAGGGGACCAAGGTCATAATAGGGAGCAGAAAGGAAGGAACACCAGGGATACCGGTTACTGGGTATATAATAGGTGACTAACCAAAAACGTGAATTGGTTTTTACTGCCAAAACACTCATCATCCGAAAGGAGGGCTTGAAAAAGCAAATCGACTTACAGGATGGACATTCGACTCCGCAACGGGAAAACGAATCTTACTCAAATGGGGAAGGACAAAAGGCTTCAACCAAAGAGTGCATGAGATATATTATCCATTACCGTCAGAACGTGGATAATATACTCGCATGGAAGGAACACCAGGGATACCGGTTACTGGGTATATAATAGGCGACCGACCGAAAACGTGAATTGGTTTTTACTGCCAAAACACTCATCATCCTGAAGAGAGCAAAACGCAAACTTATTAAAGGATGGATATTCGATTCTACAAAGAATACGAATCTTACTCCACTGGAGAAACAATCAAAAGATTTTGACCAAGGAGTGCATGAGATATATTATCTATTACCGTCAGAACATAGATAATACACTCGCATGGAAGGAGCACCAGGGATACCGGTTACTGGGTATATAATAGGTGACCTACCGAAAAGAGAAACAATCGTTACCAACAACAAACAGGGTAGACGAAAGATAACTCGCTGGGGATAAATTACAAGCATACGGCAATTATCCAGGAGACATATCACCGGTTACTGGGAGATACGCTCAAAGAGGGGGGAAACAAAGAATATTCGATTCCGCAAAGGAATACGAATCTTACTCGACTGGGGAAACACAACAGGCTTCGACTGAAGAGTGCATGAGATATATTATCCATTACCGTCAGAACATGGATAGTATACTCGTATGGAAGATTATCCACAACCGGTTACTGGGTTAATAAAGGATAAATCATCCTAAAAGAAAGGCATCGGGATACCAAAACTAGGTATATAAAGATGACCGGTCAAAGGGAGCAACAATCATTACCAACAAAAGGGTAGATGAAAGAGGACTCACCGGGGATGCATTGATAAAAAAAAAATGATCCGGGAACAAATCACTAGCAAACGGTGAAAGGACCCACTGAGGATAAAATTGCTAGCATACGGCAATTATCCACAAAAAGACCTGCTGGGAATACAATTGCTTACTCAGAGCAATTACCCAAAAAGAGGGAATGTCAACATCGAATACTGGATGAAGACAACCACAAAGAGGGGATTACATCTACCGAATACTGGGTAGAAAACCACGGACGAGTAACCGTCATCGGTTAAGGATGAACAACAAGGTTAACTCTGCAAAGGGGAGAACAAAGGATTTACAACTACCGAATACTGGGTAGAAGACCAAAGACTCTGGCTGAGGAAACAAGAGGTTTACCACTACCGACTACTGGATAGAAAACCAAAGACTCAGCTGAGGATAGGGTGAATGATTGCTGGATATATTGAGCAATTATCCCAACTATTCCACAAGGAAGCACAAATTCCACTAGGGAGACAACAACAACATAGGATTTACAACTACTGAATACTGGGTAGAAGACCGCAAAATCCACCATCAACTAGAATGAACCACAAAGGTTACCTCTGCTAGGGGAATAGAGATAGGACTTACAACTACCGGTTACTGGGTAGAGGGCCACAACTCTGATGAGGATACAAAAGTAGGGTTTACAACTACCGAATACGGGGTAGAAAACCAAAGCCTCTGCGTGGGGAGTGAAAGGATCACAACTCCGCACGGGGAAAACAAAATATGGCTTATAACTACCAGCTACTGGGTAGAAAACCACAAACTCTGCTGGAGAGCAAGAAAACAGGATTTACAACTACCGAATACTAGGTAGAAAACCAAAAACACTTCCTGAGGAACAACAAGTTCACAAATACCAATCTCTGGGCAAACCGCCATAGATTCCACAAAGAGGGAAAAAAGGTATACAAGATTTACAACTACCGGTTACTGGGTAGAAAACCACAAAGATAGGACTTACAACTACCAGTTACTGGGTAGAGGCCAAAATTCCACTGGGGATAAGATGAACTATTGTCGATTACTGGGCAATTTATTCATTTATTCCACAGGGAAGCACAAAAGACAGTTGGAACAATTGCCAATTCAGGATCAATCCAAAAAGGCAAACTGAATCAAGACTTGTCCTAATGAGGATATAACTCAATAGGGAAAACCCATCCCAATATATGTGTTGGGAGGAAACGGAAACAACCATCATCCACGAGGATATATCTCAGTGGGGAACTGCAGAAGAAACGACAAACACTTTCTGCTTATGGGGTTGACTATATATTGAGAGATTAAACACCCGACGTCTGCTTGGGAAGATCTACTGGAGAGATCTATATTAACAATTATCAGGAGACAACAAACAAAAGATATATGGCAAAAAATGCAACATGAATATCTGAATGTTGAAAGTATGCATGAATATGCTTGATTTATGTTTGATGAATGTTGACAAAACAGACATTTCTAACACAAACAGGTCCAGGAATCAAACGCCCGGTACTACACTTCCAGAGGAAAATCCAAGAAATCCAACTGGAAAGCCAATCTGCTGGAGATCTGAATGCTAAAAAGCAAAGATCTGCTGGGAAAAAACCAGAGATATCAAAGAAATCACAAAATCTCTGAGCGATGGATCATCAATCAACCCAACTGGGGATCAGAAGTTCACAACAGGCAGAAACTGCCACGGAAGCAACTCTGTTGGGGAAGTGGAGAAATCACGAGATTTCTGCAGGGGGATCATTAGTCTCAACTGGGAAAAGGAGTTTACTGCATAAGCAGAAACTTCTACGAAAACAGAACACACAAGTAGAATCTGGCCGCACAAGCAACTCTACTAGAGATACTGTCAGCAACTCCATTGAGGATAAATCCACTGAGGGAAAACAGATCACACAAGTAGATTCTGCCACACAAGCCACTCTACTGGGGATCAAAAGCATCAGGAAATCAACCAAATCTCTGCAGGGGAGAAAACCATCACAGATACAATCCACCATGCCACAACACTACTGGGGATTTATCTGAGGCAGAGAAGGAGAACTGGGGATCAACCACCAAATACCAAACCTTCTAAAAAGAACCAAAACTGCTGAGGAGGAAATATTCACTGCTCTACTGAAGGGAGGAGAGGTGGAAACCTCAACAAGCATTCTGATGGGGAGAGATAGCATAGATGAAGTACATCATGCCAACAACTCAGCTGGCGACTTCACTAAGGAGAGAATATTGTTGGAGAGGAAAATGAAGTCTTCCACAAACACTCTGAGTGAGAAGGAGTCGTAATAAAGGCTCTGTTCAACAAAATCTTTTCGGGAGAAATCCCAACAAACACCCTGCTAAGGGAACAAAAATCTCAACAGAAACTCTGCTTGGGGAGAAACCCCAACAACAATCTGGAGAAAGAGGATACAGCCAAGCCAGGAATATGAACAAATGTCTCACCCTGTTGGAAATCATGCCACCCTTGGGATAGCACTGAGAAATTCTTAAGTATCCTTTTTATCATTGTGAACGTTCACTTTGTTTAAAAACAATTTTTATGAACAAAATTTTTGTTTGTTTAAAACAATGACATTTTATCAATTAAAACATGCAAAACATTTATTGAATTGAAACAAATAAGAGTGCAAATAATTGGATAAAAGCTCAAATTTATTTGATGGAATGGTAGCCTGCAAATGGTAAGACTCCATAGATCTGTACAAATTTGAAATCGGTGATATATATTGGAAGAGGGCTACATTGAACATAATGACCATTTCTCTACCAATTTGAATCCGATGTATTTGAAGCTTTAGTTGACGATGACTGAGCGAGAATCTCTGACGAAAAGACGGTTGCGGAACAGAAAGTCTTGTCAGGATGCAGTTACTTGCCAAATCCCTAGTTTTTGCCTAGATTGCCCCAGGGTGAGGTACTCAATCTAGCGGGATGCAAATTCACTTTTTTTCATGTCTCTAATTTTTTCCTGGATCGCCCTTTCGGGTTATCCACCGAGACACTCATTTTTGCCTAAGCCGCCCTTTCGGGTTTTCAACTTAGCGAGCTATTCTGTTTTTCTTTTACCTCTTTTTTTTTTCTTTTTTTTAGGCAAAGTATTTCTTGACTGCATCTGAATTCACAGGACGAGTGAAATCCTCCCCATCCATAGTTGTAAGCATCAAAGCACCGCCTGAAAAGGCTCTCTTGACAACATATGGACCTTCATAGTTTGGAGTCCACTTGCCCCTGGAATCGGGCGTGAAAGACAAGACTTTCTTGAGCACAAGGTCACCTTCTCGGAACACACGAGGCTTGACCTTCTTATCGAATGCTTTCTTCATTCTCTGCTGATATAACTGACCATGGCACATGGCAGTCAATCGCTTCTCTTCAATCAAATTCAGCTGGTCATAGCGACTCTGAATCCATTCAGCATCAGCCAACCTAGGGGTTTGAGGGTATACTTTTTCTTTTATTTGTTTTTTTGAATTTTTTTTTTGATTTTTTGATTTTGTTTTTGATTCTTTTATTTTTTCACCTTTTTTTTTTACATTACATTTGTAATGCCCCAGTCTGACTGTTTGCTGATTCTCAAGATACAGCTGAATGATCTTCTTTTCGTACTCAAGAAGATGGGTAATCTCGTCAGGAATCCCCTTCAACATCATCTTCCTCTGCTTCGAATACAAGGAATCCAAAATTGGGAGATGACGTTGGATCATTATGTTCGATGGGTTTTAGAAAACAACCTGCATAATGATTTTGATATGAAAAGCTTTTTGAAATCAAACAAGGCAATCATTATGCAGATGAAAAGTTTGATTTTATGCTTTTTTTTCCAGGGTTTTTTGTGATCACCAATTTCATGCAAAAAAGCAAAAAGTGAAAACAATTGGAAAAACAAATGTTTAACATGCATTTATTGAATGAAAATATCATTGTATTAAATGTTGCCAACAATGTCATCACTTCTCCTTTTGGCATGGGAGAAGGGTTTTCAAACAAAGTGAACATATTACGCTGACTTATGAATGACTGTAGGAACATCTACAGCGACCCAATTGTGGCAGATCCCGCCAGGGATGACAAAATTGTCAGTATCCTCTGCCTCCTCTTCCAGAATAGCAGCAGCTTCGTCAGCTTGATCGGCATGGATGAAACCTCCACTCTTGAACAACCCTCTCTCATTGAAGACCCCAGAAGAATAGCCAATGCCAGCCCGAGATTTATTGTCTTCAAGCTCGATCATTTTCCCTAAACCAGCAACTGCACCACATTCAATGGCCAGTTTCGCATCACGATAGGAAGCAAATGAAGGAGACTTCTTCTCAATCGGCTCGGCTATAGATAAAGCTTGGAAAGGCGTTCCAACTTCATCCTCATCATCAATGTATGAGAAAGAAGACAAGTGGCTAACCAGGAATAATTCCATCAAAAGCACTTGGTCTGTCAAATCCTCCTCGAGTTCACAGTTCTCTTGCTCAAGATGATCCATAAATCTTGCAAAGATGGCTCTGGTGTAGTACCGGCGAAGTGCGTCTTCAAAATAAATGAAGAGCAGCAGGGATCAGACCACAGGACCAGAGGCTGAGAACAAACACCCGCTTATACATATGATGCATGAAATGTTTGTGCATATGCTTTGTTTTGATTTCAAAGGAACTCGAGGGTTTTACTTGCAAACTTTGAAATATTAATCATTTCATTGCATATGGAAATATCTCATTGGATAATTCTTTGTCTTTCCATGTCTGAAATTTTTTGCAAAGAAACCCCTTAAGTTCCTTGAAAAAAAAATTCTCATTTTTTGATGATATGGATGCAGATGAATGCATGAATGCATGAATGCAGCAATCACACTCAAGGATCAAGCAATGCACACCAGACAAAGGTCATGGGATAGCTCATATTATCCTTAATATCAATCATCCATTTTGGTGGATTATGGTTTTCACCTCATCGACACCCAAGTTCCATTGATATTAACGATATACAAACGATTCAACCATCCTTAATATCAATCATCCATTTTGGTGGATTATGGTTTTCACCTTATCGACACCCAAGTTCCATTGATATTAACGATAGTTGAACGGATCAACCATGAATCACGGGTTTGTTGTGAGTCACGAGCATGGAGTCTCGGTTAAGAACCACCCAAAGGGAGTGTGCTATGGTTTAAACCTGCCGAACATGTTCTACCAGAGGTTCCCATAGTCATCATCCCATCTTTCGAATATTATCGAAGGAACGAATACTCGTATTCCAAAAATATTCTCAAGAGAGACTCTTATGAGTGTAGTATCGCGTAACAATCGCGTCAAATCTTACATCTGAACGACCTCCGCACTACGTCCTAAAAATAGGCCAAGATGGGCTTGATAAACTAAGGTCCTTGGCTTCTACGGCACATATCGGAAGAACAACGCCTAACCACAAATAACTTGTGTGACATCATTAATCCTCCACCAAGTGAATGGACTCGCAAGTCAACTTGCTAAGGAATAACTCCACACAAGTCGACAAGACTATGCCATTCTCCTATCATAAGGTGCACTCGAGTTCGGGTATAGAACTCATCTCACAGAGATCACCAAGCAAGCAGCAATTGATATATCAAGCAAATCAATCATTACAAACAATACAGTAATCCCAAATTGTACAAAAATATGTCATAAACAATATATCACAACAATTGTGAAAAGTTGGCAAACCCACTAGGAAATATATTCTCTCCCCAGCAGAGTCGCCACTTTTCTGTAGCGGTGTATTCATCACTTTATGATTTATTGACTAAATCAAAAGCAAAGCATGCAAAGATAGAGTCGCCACCGCACTTTTATTTATCCAAAGGAATGGCTAAAAAGCGAACAAAAGCCTAAGAAGTTTTACACATAGAAAACTAATGAAAGGTCAGAGATCTGGGTAAGGGGGTAATTATGTTGTGGGAAGGTGTTAGGCACCCACAACATCCTAGGTACTCCTAGGGAACCTCTTTTCACAACTTGTTGATCAATTATTGTTTATGAAATATTTTTGTGCAAACATTGATTGGGAGGATGAGAGAAGAATATACAAATTTTATTATTTTTGTGTTTGGATGGAAAGATCCATTGCCTACGTACCTTTACAGGATCAAAACCTCGTAGTTCGGCTAAAAGATTTCCAAAAAGGAAGTGGATTGATTTTAAACAAAAGCCCTAAGGTCTTTCATTATCCACGGGAGAAAACTGAACCTATACAACCACAAGTCCACCATGTGAGAACAACTTCAACCTGCTAGTGAGGGACCATGCCCTATAATAAGCAAGGAAGTCTTACAATTCAATCACTAAGGACAAAAGGTGAGATTTACATCAACCACTAAGATAATTGAGATCTATGGCTAATGTATGAAAACTTATCAAGAAAGTGGACAAGGGACACAAAAGCAATTGAATGAGTGGGATTAACCAATTAGAATTATTCACAAAATAAAGTCAAAGTATGATTAGAATTCAATTCAAAAGAAGTATTGTGAAAATGAAGTTTGAAAATCAAAGGCTTAAGGCCTAGGTTTTTAGTTTGAAAAGAAATGAAAATGTTTGCACAATATTTTCTGGTTTTGAGTTAACGTGCAAATGGAGGTTTAAAGAACAAAAAGGGTGGGGAATGAGGAGTAAAACTTATTAGGAGTTCACCTCTTGAGATCATATGTAGATGATCCAAGTGATTCCTTTGGAATAAGGCAACAAGCACAAAGCAAATGAGCAGGTTCAAAGAGAACAAAACTGGAAATAGAATGCCAATAAATGGTCTTACGTCCAACTCCGAAAACAAATGGGAAACGGAGTGCCAATAAATGGTCTTACGTCCAACTCCACAACAAGAAACAAAATAGGAAACAAGTTTCCAATCAATGGTCTTATACCTGACTCCACAAAATGATCACAGGAAACAGATAGCCAATCAATGGTCTTACATTTGACTCCTCACAAGACAAAATATAATAGGAAATGGAGTGCCAATCAACGGTCTTATGTCCACCTCCACAAAACAAAGATGGAAACCAGATTCCAATCAATGGACTTACACTAGCCTCACAAAGCAAAGAAAACAAATGCAACAAGCAAGAGGAAACGAGTTGCCAATAAATGGTCTTACACTCGACTCATAGGAAATGGAATGCCAATCAATGGTCTTAGTTCCAACTCCTACCAGATCATAGGAAACAAATGCCAATAGCTGGACTTACAATTGACTCCTCAATGGACAAAACAAGATGTCACAAAGTATGAACAATGATCATGAAATGATATACAATTAATACTCAAAGATGAAAACAATGCACAAGGCACACACAAACAATTATGCACAGATGGACAAGTAAGCAAACAAACAGTCAATTATCACACACTATACACAAGCAATGGGCTCAAGCAAGGTTGGGCTTTAGTCAAGGGGTCATATCAACCTTGACAAACAAGCCAAATACTGGAATGGGTATTCAGGCTCTTAACCTCTAACATTGAGAGTTAGGGTGAGCAGATGAAATGGAGATGAGGGTTATGCCTCATAGCTCTTATCCCTGGCCTGGGAGAGCTTGAATCAATAGAATGTGTGGGAGTCCAGAATGAAGGAACTCTTCTCCACAAATGACTGACTCTATGGACAAGATTTTGGGTTTTTTATTCAAAGTGCATCAACACATGGTGTGAGCAAAGTGAATGACACAACTGAATAGCAGGGGATGGATTACACATCCCTTTTATCTGCCAATTGCCTCTTAAGAGGACTTAACCTGCTTGGCACAAAGATAAACAAACAAGAACATGGCCCCTTAAGGAGGGCTTCAGACAGGTGCCTGCCAATAACAGCAGGTCTTCCAGACTACATGAAGATCAGGAATTATACCTAAGTGGTATGCCAACCACAAGCAAAGCAAAGCAAAGTTCAAATGAACTTAAAGCAACTTAGGTACCTGTGTAAACAACTAAACAAATCAGTACAGTATTCAGACAAACAGACAACAGTCAACAACAAACAGACAATCCCAATGTACAATATGTAAGCCATAAGGCAAACTCAAGTGAATTATCATCAACCTACAAAGCAACCAAATGTTAGCAATCAATAGCAAATATCAACATTCAAATGATGAAGCAACATCAACCATGGAGATTAGGTGCTTGGTCCTGAAATTCAAAGCTCACATGTAAGTCCAAACCACTAGGTCAAAGCCTAGGGTCAAAGGTGAAGAAAAAATTCAAAACAGCAACCAATATTCAACACAATGCAACTTCAAACACATATTAACATGTCCTAAAAAGGACCAAATCAAAATCATCAAGCAAGGCCATGTAATAAGCAAGAGAAGTCAAAGACAATTTCAAAGCACATATTTGATCATTGAGAATGAAAATTCCAAATCAAAACAGAAATGACTCAAATAATTCTGGAAAAATTCATGAGCATTCAACACATTCAAACCAATCATCATACAAAAAATCAGAATCAACAGAGGTCATTTGATATGGAAACAAAAATGCACAAGTTGATCATCCAATTGTGTGACACAAATTGTCACACCATGCAAACATGTGTATACAACAGAAATGGTAAATGAGAAAAATGTCAAACCAAGCCTAAAACATCCATCAACATGTTAGGAATAATCATGCAAAATTTCATGTCCATTGGATTAAAATCAAGCATTTCACACTAGCATGAATGAGGAAAGGTCACAAATGTACACATGTTCACATATTCTAACACAATTCAAAATATAGCCATGCACAACTTCAGAAATTATCATCATAAGATAGAGGACATCTCAATGAACAAGTAGCAAAAAACCAGGGATTATTTGGAGCATTTTTCAAATTGTTATGAATTTTTAAAGTTGGATGAAAAATTTGAAATAAAAAATGAAGCATAGCATGAAATATGGAGGGAATTGGATAAATGGAAGTGTATTTGAAAAAATGATGCGCGCCAGAATCGAACCATGTTACATTTTGAAATGAAGCACGCGCCAATATGAAACGCAGTCGTTTCACATGACAAACCCTAGCGAACCAGATGGACGCAAAAACGGACGCAAAGCCGTTGCTAATCTGGAAAACATTGTCTTCCTCGCGAAGACGATGATGAACAGTAGACCTTCATACCAATTTTCCAGAATTTTCCAGAATTTCCAAAATCATACATCATTTCAAAGCTCTTTCCATGGAGATCACAGATCAACTAATATCTAAGCTTAATTCATCATCAATTAAGAGAATCGAACAAAATAAGATTGGCGCACAAAACTTTATTCACACATAACTCACTCAATAATGCACCAAATCACATGAAATTTCCATCAGATTAATCAGCATCATGAGATCTACATTATCATGGCAATGAATTTGAGAATTGAAAGCTTCAAAAAACCTACCTCTTGAAGAGCAGGTTCTGGATTCGCACGATTCAAAGCTCCAAATGATCCAAATCACCTCCTGAGATATTATCTTGAATCTTTGTGAAGTAATTGAGGCTTGGCAGGTACTAGATCCAGCTCAAATCAGAATTTCCATCTTCACCTTCATGAACTTGCTACACTTGATTCTTGCACGAATTCCACAATCCAAAGCTTGATCTGCACTATATCAATACCAGAGAACAAGAATATGAAATAAAATTGCAATGTTATTTGAAGAAAATTTGAATTATGATTGGAAGAAAATTTTGGAGGGAGAGAGAATTTGGATCTAGAAATGGTGAAAAATGATTAAGCTCCTGAAATTCTATTATGATTATGGTATTTATATGCTGTACTAATCCTACTGAAAATGCAATTAGCAATTGGTTAATTAGAGATTAGCAAAATAAGGTGTTTTGACAAAATTTGAAAATTGCATGATGCATGTAGTAAACCCACGTGAACAGTGTCATGTGCTTGATCAAAGTCACTCAAAATCATTTTTTAAACACATTGGCAATGGTAGAAAGTTCTCATGATGCACCATTTTTAAATTTTCAAGTTTCCCTCCAAAATTGACTTGAATGCACAAATGATCATATGATGGAAATTCATGCAACGTGATGAATGTTTTGGAAACTTCATGTCATGAGAAGAAAAATGCAAGAAGAGCCACTCAAATTGGAGTTATGAATCAAAAGATATGGCCATTTGAAGTTCCATGTACACTTGGCAATGATTGGACCATATCTCCTCAACCATTTATCAGATGCTCATGATCTTGGACTTTTTGGAAATGGGAGAGAGAGATCTTCAACTTTAGTGTTGGAAAAAAATTCATTTGAAGCTTCTTTGATGTTGGAAAGTTGAGTTGAAGTTGAACCAAAAACTTTCCATTTTTGGAAAGTTGAAATTATAGGTCACTTTCCATTTTTGGAAACTTTTGACTTGACCTCAAATTCTTCAACCTTGATCTTTGGTATGATGAATAAGCATTGTTTGGACATGAATGGGATGAAGAAACTCAATTCCCATACTCAAAACCCACAGTTGACTTTTCAGTTGACTGCATTGGCCCTTAGATGACCTGAACATATTCTGATGAACTTGGGGCCTTTGCCACTTGGGAATTTGCTCCAAAATGAACCTATAGCTCACATAAGCTCCATAAAATGATCACATGATCCACATCTCAATGGAAACTTCATCTCTTGCATAAAGGATTCACTTGAATTGCCTTGACCTGTTGACTGCTTAAGCTGCAAGTAACAAAGGTTAATGACATATTTTTGTACATTTTTGGTTAGTGATTAAAGGAAAAGCAATGATATACAAATGCAAGCAATGCATGGTGATCAAGAACCACTCTCAAGAAAGATCCCTCCCACAGGGAATGAAGCAAGGTGTCCAATGATCCTTGAGGCAATGCAATGTTATGATATGATGCCATGAGGGATCTTAGGGACAGAATCCAACAAATTTGTTGTTCTCAAATTCTTTGCCATGATCACTTCTGATTCTGATAACCTGACTTTCTTTTTCTCTTTGAAGTCTTAGACAAAGATCTTTGAAGACTTCAAAAACATCAGATTTTTTCTCTTAGAAAATTGACCCAGGTGTATCTGGAGAAGTCATCCACCACCACATAAGCATACTTTTTCCCACCAAGACTTTCCACCTGCATGGGTCCCATCAAGTCCATGTGGAGAAGTTCCAGCACTCTGGATGTGGTGTCATGTCTGAGCTTCTGATGTGACATCTTTGTCTGTTTTCCAATCTGACATTCCCCACAAACTCTTCCTTCATCAGCCTTCAAGTTTGGAATTCCTCTGACAGTTTCAACAGATATAATCCTCTTCATTCCTTTAAGATGCATATGGCCCAATTTTTGATGCCATATCTTCACTTCTTCTTCTTTGGCTAGAGTACACATTGATGAATAACCAGTTTCTTGAGAACTCCACATATAGCAGTTATCCTTAGACCTGACTCCTTTCATGATCACTTCCTTTTCTTTATTAGTAATCAGACATTCAGTTTTTGTGAAGTTTACAGTAAGACCTTGGTCACATAGTTGACTGATGCTTATTAGGTTTGCAGTCGGTCCTTTAACAAGTAGGACACTGTCAAGGTTAGGGACTCCAGGGCAGTTTAGCTTTCCAATCCCCTTGATTTCACCCTTTGCTCCATCACCAAAGGTTACATAGCTGGTGGCATGAGGATGAAGGTCAGTTAGCAGGTTTTTGTTTCCAGTCATGTGTCTGGAGCATCCACTGTCAAAATACCAGTCTTCTTTGGCTGAAACTCTGAAGGAAGTGTGAGCTATCAGGTTAGTAACACCATCCCTAGGAATCCATTGTTTTCTGTTGACAGGGATGTGATGCTTGGGTCTAGGTTGATGATGAGAAGGACTGAGATAACCATACAACTTATAGCAGAATGATTTTATATGGCCAAATTTTCCACAGTAATGACATCTCCATCTTTGGTGTTTTCCTTTATGCTGTATTTCCTTATGATGTTGTGACACAAGATGTGACATCTTTGGTTTGCTACCAGTATGACTACACTCAGGTTTGGATTCATTGAACCCAAGGCCAGACTTGTCTCCTGCCATTTTTCCAGTTTGGAGAATTTTGTCTAAGGTGTCAGATCCATTGTTCAGCATTCTGACATACTTTGTCATCTCATCCAGTTTGGAGTTCAAGAATACTGCTTCAGTCTTCAACTTAGAGATGGTTTCCAAGTGTTCTTCCTTCTCATTCTCCAATTGTGTTATCACTTTCTTCTGACTTTCAACTTGTTGACACACTTCTTCACTTCTGTGACACAACTTTCTGTAGGTAGTGGCTAACTCATCAAAGGTTACTTCATCATCACTTGAGTCTTCATCATAACCCCATCTTCCAGTCAAGGCAGTCACAAGATTTGTAGACTCTTTTGTTTCACTTTCATCAGACCAAGTAGCAGCAAGACTGTTCTTCTGTTTCTTGAGGTAGGTCCCACATTCAGCTCTAATGTGTCCATACCCATCACATTCATGGCACTAAACTCCTTTTCCTTCTTTGGACTTTTCCTCAGATCTTGTTCTTCTTCCAGCATTATTGGACCTGTTGATGTCAGATGAGATGTTCTTGACATTAGACTTAGACCTTACATCCATCTTTTTCATAAGTTTGTTGAACTGTCTTCCCAATAATGCTACATTATTTGCCAGTTCTTCATCAGTATCTTGACCACTTTCTTCCTCTTTCTCTTCAGTGTTTGACATGAAGGCTATGCTTTTGACTTTCTTTTCAGATCCATCACACATTCCCAACTCAAATGTTTGGAGGGATCCAATTAGCTCATCCACTCTCATATTGGAAATGTCTTGAGACTCTTCTATGGCTGTCACTTTCATCGCAAATCTCTTAGGAAGTGACCTGAGTATTTTCCTCACTAGTTTTTCATCTGACATCTTCTCACCCAGGGCTCCTGAGGCATTAGCAATTTCAAGGATATTCATATGAAATTCATGGATATTTTCATCTTCTTTCATCCTCAAATTTTCAAACTTGGTAGTAAGCAACTGCAGTCTAGACATCTTCACTCTAGAGGTGCCTTCATGAGTGGTTTTGAGAATATTCCAAGCATCTTTAGCCACCTCACAGTTGTTCACCAATCTGAAGATGTTCTTATCAACCCCATTGAATATAGCATTCAATGCTTTAGAGTTCCCAAGGGCTAGATCCTCTTCCTCCTTGGTCCATTGTTCCTCAGCCTTCTTCTCAGTTGTAACTTCTCCTTCCTTTGTAGTAACTGGATGTTCCCAGCCTGTTAAAACAACCTTCCAAGCCTTATTATCCAAAGATTTCAGGAAGGCTACCATTCGAGGTTTCTAGTAGTCATAGTTGGATCCATCCAGAATAGGTAGTCTGTGAACAGATCCTCCGTCTCTATCTATAGTACCAGAAAGTAACGTCCCTAGATCTCACCTAGAACCAGAGCAGGATGCCTGCTCTGATACCAATTGAAATTCTGGTATCAGATATGAGATGTCGAAGGTAATGTCACGACACTAATATCTGAACAATATAAACAGGATAAAAGATAAAGATTAGTAATGCAAGAGACACAAGCAATTGTTAACCTAGTTCGGTGCAAACTCACCTACGTCTGGGGGCTACCAAGCCAGGAAGGAAATCCACTAAACAGAATTAGTTCAAAGACTCTCAGTAAACAACTTCAAGTTACAGTCTTCTCACCTAATCTATACCCATGTGACTTCTACCTAAGAACTCTTAGATATGAGAACCTACTCACTCCCCCTCAATCACAGCAGTGATATAAAACAAATTACAATGAAAAGAAGACACTCTTCAAGAACACATACTTGATCTTGCTTAAAAGCTTCAATCAAGTAAACACACACTCATGCTTCAAAGCTTAGAGTGAACAAATTACACCTCAAAAGTCAGTCCAATTCAATCATCTATGGATGAATGAATGGCTCACAATACACACGACCACACAAGACTAAAACCCTTATTCTCTCTCAATATTTCGTTTGTTATTTTCTTGTGTATAAAACCAGGTTTTCCATGCCCTATTTATAGAATCGTTTGGCTGGGCTTGGACATCACAAAACCCTAAAACTATTTTCCATTCATATCTTCTCATGACAGCTGATTATATCTTGTTGGAAAATAAGTCAATCTGGTTTTAATTATTGATTGAGGGCGCGTTCAATCATTACATCAATCATACATAGATTAGCATAAAAAACACAATCACACAATACATAACATTCAGACTGAATGTTCTGTATACAGATGTCATGACATCGGGTCTGACATCTCAGTAAAATCATGCACATTCTCATTTTAAACACCCTGCAGGTACATGTTATCTTATGTCAAGACAACACTTGTGACAACTTGTGAACACTCTAGGTTTTACCAAAATTGTTGCCAACACATAGAACCAACATCAAGATTTTAGATTCTTGTTGTAGGACTGAAAGTTCTGGATAAAGGATACTCTACGACTGACAATGTCAAGAAGATAATCAGAAGTCTCCATAAAAATGGAAACCTATGGTAAATTCTTTGAATCTAGCAAAATATATTAATAGTATTAATCTTGAAGAACTTGTTAGTTCTTTGAGAAGCCACAAGATTGAACTCGAGGAAGATGAACCTCAGAAGCGAGGTAAATATATTGCTTTAAAGTCTAAGCCTGAGATGACAAGAGCTTATCAAGCCGAGGAAGAATTAGAAGTTTCTGATGAAGACTCAAAATATGATGATGAGTTGTCTTTGATTTCAAAGAGGGTCAACATAATCTGGAAGCACATGCAGGATGATCAAGGAAAGTTCAGAGGAGCTAGAAGGATTGCTGGTCATTCTGATTTTTCATCTGGACAGAGGAAGAAAGGTTTTGGTAAAGAGGTTATCTGCTTTGAGTGCAATGAGCCAGGACACTACAAGAATGAATGTCCTAAGCTGAAAAAAGGACAGAAGGCCTAAGAAGAATTTTACTAAAGGCAAGAAGGGGTTGATGGATACATGGGACAACTCATATTCAGAAGAAGAAGATTCTGACGAGGAACAAGCCAATGTTGCATTGATGGCAACAACAACTAATCTAGAAGGTTCTGAAGAACCAAAATACAAAGTCTTATCAGAATTAGAATCAGACTCCGATTCTGAAGAGGTATTTTCTAATCTATCTCGTTCTGATTTAGAATCATGTCTTTCTAAAATACTAGAAAAGTACCAGAGTCTTCAGAGTAGGTACAAGGAACTTAAACAAGTCCAAGTAATTGCTTCTGAAACTCGTAATGAGCTTGAGAAAGATATTTCTTACCTAAATGAAAAAGTATTTTCTTTAGAAAGTAACAACTCTATTTTGAAAAGTAAAATTTCAAACTAGAGGAAGAATTAGTCTCAGAAGCTTCTGGTAGTGATTACGTCATTAGATATGACAGAGCATTCCAGTATTTTCTGGATAAAAGCATAGATAAAAGAAAAATGGATTCTTTGATCTATGAAGTTAGCAAAAATAGTAAGAAATGTTTAGGTTGTACAAAAACTTTAAAACTTGACTAAAGTCAGAAGGTTAAACCGAAACCTCTCTATGAGCATTTCGTGCTTGCTGGCACTGAGCTTGATTTTTCTGCACAGACACAAAAACCTACAAAAGGTAAGAAATCAATTTTGAAACCTAAATATCATGCTGAAGTTCCCCGTGATTATCCTTCTGCACAAAGACCCAAAGTTGTAAGAAACTCTAGGAAAACTAACAAAATAGGACCTAAAAAATGGGTACCTAAGGATAAAATAATTTATGTTGCAGACATCCTTAGCAGCTCAGTTGAAACACCAGTCATGGTACATGGATAGTGCATGCTCGCGACATATGACGGGCAAAAGGTCTATGTTCCAAGATTTGAAACTTAAGCTTGGAGGCTTTGTTGGTTTCGGAGGAAACTAGAAAGGAAAGATCATTGGCTCTGGAACCATTGGAATGGTAAACTTCCTTCTATTACTAATATTCTTTTGGTCGATGGTTTGATGCATAACTTATTGTCTATTAGTCAACTTAGTGACAATGGTTACGATATCATTTTTAATCAAAAGTCTTGTAAGGTTGTTAGTCATAAAAATGGTACAATCCTTTTTAACGGTAAGAGAAAGAACAACATTTATAAAATCAGACTTTCTGATCTTGAGGATCAAAATATTAAATGCTTAATGTCTGTTAATGAGGAGCAATGGGTATGACATAGACGTTTGGGCCATGTTAGCATGAGAAATATTTCTCAGTTAAATAATCTTAGATTAGTCAAAGGCTTACCCAACATGAAGTTCGATTCAGATGCTTTTTGTGAACCATGTCAGAAAGGCAAGTTTTCTATAACATCTTTCAAAGCGAAAACTGTTGTTTCTACCTCTAGACCGTTAGAGCTTCTGCATATTGATTTGTTTGGTCCAGTGAAAACTGTCTCTATCAATGGTAAGAAGTATGGATTGGTCATCGTTGATGACTATATTCATTGGACATGGGTAAAGTTCTTGAAACATAAGGATGAGTTACATTTTGTGTTCTCTACCTTCTGCTTACTAGTGCAAACAGATATGGATTGCAAAATAGTCATAGTTAGAAGTGATCATGGTGGCGAATTCGAAAATAAACATTTTGAAAATATTTTTGATGCAAATGGAATTTCCCATGATTTCTCATGTCCTAGAACTCCACAACAAATGGGGCTGTAGAGAGGAAGAATAAGAGTTTGCAAGAAATGGCTTGCACCATGATCTAAGAAACTGACATGGCTAAGCATTTTTGGGAAGAAGTAGTTAACACAACTTGTAATATTCAGAACAAGATTTCTATTAGACCTATTCTGGGTAAGACTCCCTATGAATTGTAGAAGAACAAAAAGCCCAACATTTCTTACTTTCATAGTTTTGGCTGCGAGTGTTTTATATTGAACACTAAAGAGAATCTTGGCAAGTTTGATTCTAAAGCACATAAGTGTTTATTGTTAGGATATTCTGAACGCTCTAAAGGCTACAAAATCTGTAACACTGAAACATGAATTGTTGAAGAATCAATTCATGTTAGATTTAATGATAAGCTTGACCCTAAAAAGTCAAAGCTATTTGAAAAATTTGCAGATAAGAAGATTAACTTCTCAAAATCTGAGGATAAAGAATCAGAAGGAAAAGCAAAGGACGCTGAAGCAAAAGACTCAGAAGCGACTTAACCAGAAGCCACTATTGGTTCAACTCATAAGAAGAAGAGTAGATCAAGAATCTCTCATTCTGAAGAATTGATTCTGGGAGATAAAGACACTCTAGTCAGAACTTGATCTTCATTCAAACATTCTGAAGAAATTTTTTTGGGTTTGGTTTCTCTGATAGAGCCCACAACTATTGATGAAGCTTTTATGGATAATGAATGGATTCTGGATATGCAAGAGGAATTAAATCAATTCACCAGGAATGATGTTTGGGATCTTGTTCAGAAACCAAAGGGTTTCCATGTCATTAGAACCAGACGGCTTTTCAGAAACAAGCTCAATGAAAAGGTCAAAGTCGTCAGAAACAAGGCTCGACTGGTATCACAAGGTTATAGTCAGCAAGTAGGTATAGACTATATTGAAACCTTTACTCCAATTGCCAGGTTAGATTCTATTCGGAATTTAATTTCATTTGCAGTCAATCATAACATCATCCTTTATCATATGGATGTTAATAGTACATTCTTAAATGGATATATTTTTGAAGAAGTGTATGTGCACCAACCCCCTGGTTTTGAAAGTTCTTAAAATCCAGATTTTGTTGTTAAACTAAAAAAGTCATTATATGGTCTGGAACAAGCTTCTAGAGCTTAGTATGATAAACTAAGTAACTTCCTTTTGGAAAATAATTTTACCAGAGGGAAAGTGGACACAACTCTTTTTTGGAAAACCTTTAAGAATGATATTCTGGTTGTGCAAATTTATGTTGATGATATTATTTTTGGTTCTGCTAATGCTTCGTTGCGCAAGGATTTTGCTAAGTCAATGCAGGCAGAATTTGAAATGAGTTTGATGGGAGAACTCAAGTTCTTTCTGGGAATCCATATTGATCAACATTCAGAAGGAACATACATTCATCAGAGCAAGTATACAAGGGATTTTGAAGAATTTCAACTTGTCATAATGCAAGCAAGCAAAGACTCCAATGCATCCCGCATGCATTATAGAGAAAGAAGAGGTATGCAGTAAGGTAAATAAGAAGCTTTTCAGAGGTATGATAGGCTCTCTCCTTTATCAAATCACTTCTAGACTTGATATCTTATTCAATGTATGCTTATGTTCTCGCTTCCAATCAGATCCTAGGGAGACTCACTTAACTGATGTTAAGAGCACCTTTAGGTATCTGAAAGGTACTACTAACCTTGGTTTGTTTTATAGAAAATCAAGTGAATATAAATTAGTAGGCTATTGTAGTGTTGATTATACTGGAGATAAAATAGAAAGGAAACGTTCTTTTGGAAGTTGACAATTTCTGGGAGACAATTTGATCTCATGGTCCAGCAAGATACAATCAACAATTGCGCTTTCAACATCCGAAGTTAAATATATTGTAGCTTTAGGATGCAACACTCAAATACTCTAGATGAAGAGTCAGCTGGAAGATTATCATATATTCGAGAGTAACTTCCTATTCTCTGTGATAATACTTCTGCTATTTGTTTGTCTAAGAATCCTATCTTACATTCTAGGGCTAAACATATTGAAATTAAACATCACTTTTTACGTGACTATATTCAAAAGGGTATTTTTCACTTAAATTTGTTGATACAGACCATCAATGGGATGATATCTTTACAAAACCCCTTGCTGAAGATAGATTCCTTTTCATTCTGAAAAACTTATTGATGGACTCTTGTCCAGAATGAAAAGATGGATTTCAAAATGCTAAGCTCTCAGAACTCTAGATAAGGTTCTGACAATTTATTTGTTGATTCTAAAACATGACCTTTCTGAAGTGAGGACGCTTCATGAATTAGAAAGGTTATGATAAAAAACAATCTTATCGATCTGTCTTCTTGATTCTGAATAGTTGTTGCATTAAATGTTTGTCTTGTCATTTGATATCATGTGGTTCTAAGTGGTGACAGTTGTCCCTCTTTCTGAGCATGCGTGATAATAGCATGACACTTTGGGTTTCATATTTCTTGGAAATAGGTTAAAATGTTTTACGCTTCCCCCCATGTCTGCTTATTTTTAACTTGTCATCATTGCAAAAAAAATCTATATAAACCCACTTCACTCACATTTTCACACTACACGCACAATATTCCCACACTTTCTTCTTTCAAACCTTCAAACATCTTCTCTGCAACTATTCATCCTCTCCTTCAACTTTAACAATGGCTGCTCCTCAACAACAAATTCAACAACAACAATAACAATCTCCCAGTCACTCCATGGCTGACGAGAATCATCCTGTTATGGAAGGGATCCCTGAATTAACTCTCAACATCCCTGTTGATGAGCTTATGGTTCTTTGTGAGACCATCGTGGACTTAAAAAATCTGAAGAATAATGGCTTCAATTTTTATGAAACTTTTGGATTCCAAGGATGGAAGGGATTCTTCAAAAGGTTAACTCGTCTTGTTTATCCAGTGCTTGTGAAGCAATTTTTGATACATGATGTGTCTACAAAGGGTACAATCTCTTCTTTCGTCATGAACAGGAAGATTTTTGTTACTGAGAAATCAATCGTGACCTAATTTCTCACAACGGTTGTGGAAAAAGGGTTTACAACATTAAAACTGATGCAAGAAGAGAAGTTATGGTTGCGTCTATCATTTTCAAGGAAGGAACCAGGATGGATAAAGGAAAAGGCCCAAGTGCTAAAGATATTTCTGATAAGTTAAGGGCGTGGTTCAAGATTATTCTGGGTTGTATTCATCACCGACCCAGTATAAACTCCTTTGATTACATCAACTATAATTATAAGTTTATGTTGTTCTTTTTTGAAAAAGGGTTCAGAATGACACTTCGAGCTATCTTGTTCAAATTTCTCAGAGATTCCATTAGAGAAACTAGAACTGGAAGTACGTCCAAGAAGGGAAGGTATATTCCAAATGGAAGGCTCATTTCTAACATTCTTGTTGAAAATGGTCTTATGGATGACCTTCTGATCAATGGTTTAACGAAGGAGCTTGTAAAGGATGCTAGTAAGATCTTATGGGGGAAGAATCTCAAGAGCATGGGTCTTATCTCCAAGGTAGTCAGGCCATATTTCATTCCTTCAAAGGATGATATCTGTGGAATAAGGATTCTGGTTGACAAATTTCCAATCTTCACCAAGATTGATCCTCCAAAAGTTATGGAGTATTACGTTGAGAGTTGTCTTAAGGATGTAACTGATCCATTGGTTGACCCATTCAACCTACCAGAAATTTATCCAGATGTGCATGGGAAGAAGAAGAAAGAGTCTCGTGAAGAAGGATCTTCAAGACCTCAGAAGAAGAAGAAAAGGTTGCTACTTTTCTGGATGAAGATGAGGTGCCTCTCAGTGAGCGCCATAAATCAATACTTCTGAAGGACACGTTTAGTGTTGTCCAACAATCTTCCAAAGATTCTGACACTCCTACTCCTGGTAAGCTTTCTAAGGCCAAAAAACTTCTTTTTTTTCTGATTTTGTTAATTCTGAAAGGGTCTTACCAACTCAACCACCTCCCATTTCACAACCAAATTAATCTCCCTCTCAAAGAATTCCAATTTCCCAACCCATTCCACTTCCACCTCCCACAAAAAAACCCGTCTTAGAACCTGTTACAGAAACTCCTACAGTTTCTGAAACTCAATTATAACAACAACAACAGATACCACAAACACCACCTCCTTCAGAATTACCTTCATCCCCCATTCCACCTCCATCTCCAACTGTTTCTGCCCCCCACATTGAAAATACAAATATAGCAATACCCAGAATATCTCCCTTGAGAGATTCTGGTAACTATGTGTCTGAGGATACTCCTAAAGGCATTTTCAATTTTGAACCTGAACTAGAAGTATCTGATTCAAAAACACCCAAGGTCATTCCCCCTTCTCTTCCAACTGTTTATGGTTCAGATCCTCATCCAACCATAATAGATCTTTCTGTCAAAATCCTTAAACAACCTAAACCAAACCCAAATATTGGTAAGATTATGAAGAATTTTGAGTCAGATTCAAGAAGTCGCCTTCATGCAGCTATGACGACTAGTCGTTTAATAGCTAATCCTGCTGAAAGTGACTCAGCTTAGGAAGACTACATAAGTTGGATAAATTCTAAAATCTCCAAGCTAAAGAAATTTTTGTACAAAGTATCTGAAAGAAACTTCCGTTTTGGGTTTGTACCCCTAATGGAAATCTGGAAGTTACGAAATAGTCCCTTGTGTCTTCCTGCTCTAGAGGCTAAGGAACTTGTTCCAAAAGCCGAGGTAGATTATGGGAATCCAGAATGTGTCATGGAAGAAGCTGCTGCTCAGTCGGTTGCTTATGAAGAGCATCAGATTAAGGTTTCTCATAACCAAAAGTCTGCTAGAACCTCTTATAGGGATATTCCTAATGTGCTTCTAAAGACCATCGAGGAAATGAAAGCATAGAATTCCCTGGTCAAAGAACGTCTGGACACGCAAGAAATGATGTTTCAGTTGATAGTACACAATAACAAGCCATTAGGGTACCAAAATTGTTCTCATACAAATACAAAATTGTTATCATCAAAACTCAAGGTATAGATGCAGAACCAAATCTTGTTCTAACAAAGAGTTAAACACCGTACCTATTTATTATGTCAACATATTTACTTTTTCATGGTTACTTTTGTCCATTTTCTACCTCACGGTTGCTAAAGAATCGTTAGTAAACATTGGAATTATGGGGGGAGCATATCAGAACCCCCTTGTGGTTCCCCATTTTGACCAAGGTTGCTTATGGTAGATCTTGACGTCAAATATGGATTAAAGGGTGATGCTATTGTTGCTGCGTCATCTAAAAGTGTCGAAGCATGGTTGTGTAAGCTCGCCATCATGGCAGTTGGCATGCCATAAGGTTAGTCCCTTGTAACTATAGGCATAGTAAAAGTTGGGAGATATGGGGGGTTATTATCCCCAATAACTGTCGCAGTTGGCTAGAGGGAGGCTGGTATACTTGTTACTTGTGGTAAAGTAACAACCACCCCTAGCATAGACACTGAAGTTGAAACCGACTGTAAAATAGGATCTGTAACTCCGATGGTGTTCGCCGTCCCTATCTTAGTAGAGATTGTTGTAACTGATGGTTTTGAGTATGAAGTATCATTTCGAGCTCGAGAAGTGTTCTTTGGGTTAACCATTGCTGCTAAAACCCTATCACTCCTCAAACGAGTGTGACCCTTGACATTTGAAATTTTCCCACTCCTCAAACACATACGTTAATGGACATTTAAAATGATAACAAATGGGTAAAAACTGTGACAATTTTTTTACAAGAAAAACAAAATTTCACGAAAACACGTGAGTCTCATTAGGCTTGCCAATTTGTTCGCGGGTGTTTTGTGCGAACAATCATGAGTTTGAAAGTCTTTGAGATTAACTCGAAAAATTTCGGGATTGATTTTGTGTGAAAAAATGTTATTGTGATGTAAGTGTAAGACGTAACTAAAAATGTCTGATTTTAGACAAAGTGAAAATAAACTTTAAAGATGGTAAAACTTAGATTAAAGTAAAAAGAACTTACAATAAACAACATTAAATGAAATGTAATAAATGACAAGAAAATAAAGGTGTTTCAATTAAGAAAACATAAAAGTACAAAATAGAAAGGGGACGCTGACTCACATAATTACTTACAAATTGTTTCGCTCTTTGCCTTGGGTACTCCTGTTCTAAAGAGAATGTATGTGAAAATTTTTGAACCATTATTAAAATACATGTGTCTGCTATAAATACTGACTAGGAATAACTGCCTTCAACAGTTTAACTCTACAGAAACTGACAATCATTCAAATGCATGTAACTTTTGTCTTCACATATTTCCACGTTCTCACGAATTTGAAACTGCTTAAACCATTATCCCACGTTCTCTTGCTTAGAGGACTATAACTACTTGCTCATTGAGTCTGTCAGAGAGTACTCCCTCGACGTGGTGTCGAGTAGTCACTCAAGTCTATTTCTGAGACTCTTTCAACTAATTTCTCAAGACATCTTCTTGAGATTCTTCCAAACTACATCTCAAGATGTCAGTCGAGAAGCACCAGTCGATGTGCCATCACTATCGACTCTTGTCCATCACTTACTACACTTAGTACTTCATCAAATGCAACATTGACTTGATTTTCCTATTAGGTAGTAAATCCCATGTCAACATGAGGTAAAACATGTTTTTGTTTAGTATTGACCATCTCTGGATGTTGTACTAATGATGTGTTCACATGCTGAAGCATCAGGAAAGACATATGGCCCTTTGGAGTGAGCTTTTGTGTTAGTAGCATTTTGCATATCTTGATATTAACTACTAAGTGTCTGTGTTATGCATGACTAAGTATGCAAATGATTGCATGTTGATAATTGTTAGTTGGTAGGATTGTATGCTACTAACTATGAGTTGACTGAGTGTCATGCATGACTAAGTTGTGAATGATTGCATGTCTGTATGATTGATTTGGAGCATTGTCTTATGTGACATGCATCTATGTTACTGATTTTCCGTTGTTGTGCTACAACTCTGATGAAAGCGTATGCTCTGATAGTCTTATGTTGAATGTCACTTGTTCTGATTGAATGAGTGTTATATATCTTGAAGAGTTATTTTGCCACAATTTTCCCGGGGGGGGGGGGGGGGGGGGGATTGTTGTTCTTTTTGGATTGACTGCATTTTGCAAAACAACAACATGGGGAAGTGTTCAAGTTTGCCAAGCTTCTTCAGGATGATTTTCTGGTACAAAAGGGACACATGCGGATGCGATGTCACATCATATGGGTACGACATGCGGGCCTTGCTCAACAAGCCAAATTGATGCGTTTTGAAATGAATTTTCTGTTGAAGGTTTAGTTAGATTTTATTATTTTTATTTATCAATATGATTATATGATTTGTTGGATAATTGTGAAGATCAAATCAAATTAAATGCGATTTAAATTTGAATTTGAATTAAACCAAATAATATATTTTTGTTAGAGATATTTATGGAACAAATAATATCCAATCGACTGTGCAAAGATTCTGGACGAAATTAAATCTAATATCCAGGGAGAAAAGCCCAAAATATTTTTGCTATATAAGAAGCTCAAGACCTACATTGGAAAACAAGTAATATTCGTTGAAGATTTAGAGTGCTAGGGTTTAAAGTCCTTTTTAATTGAGATAAAGTGAGTAAGATTCTCATATTTAGGGGGAGACCTAAATAGAAATTAATTGGGTAGTGTTAGGAAGAGACTTTGAACAACATATACTTTATTGTTGCTTGTAGGACTAAGTGTACTAAACTACTAATAGTGAATTTCCTTTCTTAGGTTGGAAGCCAACCCTCACGACGTGGGTGTCGTTGCATCGATCTGGATTATTAATTATTGTATTTTTTTATTGCTTTTCTGCTCCATCATCCTGTACAATTGAATATGTGTTCATTGTAGCAAGTCTAGTTTATCTTGTCGAATTAATTTTCTAGGACATCGTATTCGACATCTGTCCTCTAAAAAATAAAATTTCATTAACACAATAATTAATTACTAATATTTATATATAAAAAAAATTAGGTGATACTAAGAAAAATGGAGTGAACTTTGTATTTATTTTGCAAAATGGGACCATGTGGTGTGAAGAGCAAGAAAAATTAGCATGCATGGCTCATGTCACTACTGCTGACAATAGTTGTAGACAAGTCAAGTCAAGTAGTAAGAAATAAAGTGGACGAGCAATAGATATACACATTATTTTTTAATGCAACCTTACCTTACCAAGGCAAAAATTTATTGAGTTTGACAACTATTTTTTCTTACCCATCTTAATTCTCCCCATTTGAATTAAGATAAAGATTGATTTTTATTTTTTTTTAAACAAAGCCTGATTATCTTTTAAATGAACAACTTTAAAAGTTGAATTAAAGTTTTCTTTCTTAAAAGAGTCGTTGTTGTAAACTCCTTTAACATAATTTATTTGAACAATTACTATTAATATAAATAGAGTTAATGGAAACAAATATGAGTGAGACATGATTTGATTCTTCTCCATTAATTTATCTTTGGAACTGCCTCTGACCTTCCTCAGTTGGACCATTCTACTAGAAGAGGTAGATGCTTTTGTTTTTGTTCCAATGACCTAATTAATCTACACCGTGCATCTTAAATTAGGTGGGAAAACCAAGTCTCATGCATAAATTATTTGTTCATAAATCACACAATTGCATTTGGTAGTAGTTGAAGATTCAATCAACAAGATAACAAAATGGAGTACTATATTACAATAGCAATTTGTAATATAGCCCATCCATCCAAAAATAATTTATTTATTTATTTTAAAATAATTTAAAACTACTTGGTTTTAAACTTTTTTAACAAAATATTAATTGTTTTTATTTATAATTGTACTATTTAATTAAATATTTTTTTCAATTTAATATTTTTCATTTTATATTTATAATAAATATAGATACATGATAACATAAATTTAGCAAAACAAAATATTATTGTCTTTTATTTATACACTTTCATAAATCTATATAATTTAATCAACTAAATCAATTAATTTGTGATACATTTTTTTTATATCTTTGCAATCCACTCAGAAACCTATATTTATTTCTTAGTTTGATTTTTTTAGTTATAGTGTTAATATACAAGCAGAGGGAGGATTTGTTTTTTTCATAAATATAATAGACTAAATAATGTATCTTTTGCAATATTTCTCTATATTGATTTTCACTTTAGAATATTAATAAAAAATATTATAATTTTGTTTTTGATACTTTTAAAGTTTAATTAGTTGAAACTAACACCATTAATTGATTGGAGCAAAACTCCAAGATATTACGTTCAACATTGAATATGAATCAAATTTACAATTAATATACTTTTATTTATGATCTCTATTTCAATTTATCTAAGTATTTATTCTTTTCAAATTATAAATTATTTTATAACATTAATAAAATTTTACTATCATCTCTTTTTTCAAATCTGTTAATTTTTCTATCTCTTTCTATTAATGAAAAATGATTTTATAAAATTATTCATAGTTTAATATATAAATTAAGTATATTGAAACATATATAATCCACTTATAACAACTAATAACAGTATTTTATTAAATTGAAAAATATATAATTCATATTATCATTAAAATCAAAATAATTAATAATTTAATTTAATTAAATCTCTTATTTTTTTATTCACGAAATTAATTTTTTTCTTTAGATTGTTGATTTATAAATATAAATAAATACTGTCAAATATTGAACTCTAGACTAACAGTTATAGTTCATAAAATTAATTAATTAATTTATAATTAAAATGTTTTAATTTATATATTTATTTTTTAATGACATGTTATTTGAAGATCATATTATTATATAATTTTTGTTGTTGTAAAGTGATACAATAATAATATAAGAAAAATTTATTAAATATGAATATATCATTTTTCTATATTAAATGTAAAATGTGAAAAATAATAATAAAAAATAGTTATATTTAATATAAAGAAACTAAATTTATAAATGAAGTAAAATAAGGATATAAAAGAAACTGTGATTACACCTAATGTTGTTTTAAGAAAACCACAGGTAGGTAACATAAGAGATAAAGAGTATTTATGGATACATTGAACTATAATATGAAATGAGTAAAATGTAAAAGAAAAAGACTGAATCAATACCCTTCATCTATATTGTATTTACCACTTACAAACTAAACCTGTGCATGGGTGTCAGAAATCATTGTTTTCTTATGATACGAGATTGTCTTCACTGGTTGCAAATTTCCACCTCCTAAAAAAATCATACGTTGACTGCAGTTATTTAATTACAACTAATATATGTCCACACTTATCACATAGAAAGAAAAATGAAACTTAATACCTTGAGAAGATATTGGTGGCACATGAAAACAGTGGTCCTTCTTGCTATGCCCACTTATATAGAAAGCGACCTTACAATTTTGACAAGAAAAGAGGAGTAAGTGAGAGTTAAAGCATGCATTCTAATTCATAAATGACCATTTATAATCCTGTCACAACTACATATTAATAAAAGTATTAACTCTGAGTATTTATTGTTGACTATTACCTCTATTTGGAGGAATAATTTACTTGTTAGTACAAATTTTACTTATATTTAATTAACTATAATTTTTTAACGAATTACATTTTAATTTAATTATAGTTTTGATGTTGGTAGAAATGATAGATTGGTAACGTGTGTATGTGATAGTTGAATTAAATAAGACTAGTTTGTCAGGATTTCTGGTTTAGTACATTTGTTTATATTTAACTGTTATAATATAAATAAGAATAAATAAGTTGTTGATATTTATAAATCAATAATATTTTTAGAAAAATCTATAATTTTGATCTCTCTATTTTAACTAATTTTTACTATTAGTTTTTTTATTTTAAATATATAAAAATTTGTTTTTTCTTCCACATTTTTATTTAAAATTAATAACATGTCAATATGTAATTGATAATTTACTTGAAAGATAAGAAAAATATAAATGACATATTATTGAAAAAAAGTTGCAGAGGTCTTAAAATCTTAACTGATGATGAAGAGAAAGAAAATATGTTTTGAGATTGTCAAAAACTAGAATGCTAGAAAAGAACAAAATATCGATGGAGGACGCATAAATGTCGACGGAGGACGCCAAAGCCGCAGAGAGATGGTCTGGCGACTAGAGCCAACAGAAGAGAGAGTGGCGGAGCCGGTGGTGGAAGAGTTAAGTCACCTGCGACGGCAATTCAGAGGCAGTCTGACAGAGTCTAACCATCTACAATGGCGACATAAGGCATCACTGGATCTTCGACGATATGCAACAATGGTGCGTAGGACGAGGGCGGTTGAGGTGGATGATTGATTATTAATTTGTTAAGGTTCAACAGTTATAAAGATGTATCTTTATCACTTTTGTTATCTTAACGTTCAAAATTTAGTCTAAAAGACAAAGGGAACAAATATCAATCCTAGTAGGAAAGCTTAGAGAGACATATATAAAATTTCTTGGAGTTCTTAGAATTTAATAAAACTTTGAAGGTATCTAAGGGGATTGAGAAACAATCACATTTGGTTTCTGTAATTCATATATAAAGAGTTTGAGAGATTGAGAAATATTTGGATAGAAAATAAAGTTTGTTCTTAAGAACTTGACTATTTTTATTGTAACTCTTTTGTAACTTCTTGTAAAAAAAATTAGAAGTATACTGAATTAGAGAGTTAATATCTTCTGAAGTAGATATGTTTGATTGAATTGGGTAAACAAGTTCTTTGGGTTTTCGTATTTCATCTTCCTCTTACTTGTTGTGCATTTTCTTATAGTGATTGTATGCTATTTTATTACTTGAGGTCATTTATTGTGGTTATCATTGTTCTTTAGCTCACACATATTTATTGTCAATGAAATTAATATTCTTGTTAGGTTTCAATGATAGCTTGTTGTGGTAAGACATTTTAATATCACAATAAGTCATATATATTATGTTTCTCCCTTAACCACTTCACCCTTACATGCCTCGTGCTTGAGGGACTATGGACCATTATAATCCAAACTTATTAAGCAAATTGTTTTTGTGTCAGACAAAGAGGATTAAAAATATGTTTGGAGAGGTAGAACACGTGTTAGACGTGGGACTTAGCCCCCCATGATATCATGCACAATCAACCATATCTCCATGTCTTCTTGTCTACTTGTCTCGTTGTTATATCATGCATGATCAACCACGTTACAATAACTAGTGAAATTCTCATTGTTATAATTAAAATAGTCCCAAGTCTCGCTGATGAACTAACCATGTCTCTTACATTGCAAAAATGACTCATACACCACACTCCCCAATGGGCCAGAGTTAGACTCCACATGTTCGGTGGTTTATGAGAAGATTAACATCCTTCAAAGAGGGGGCTGCAACTATAAATATCTAACTCCAAATTCAGGTTAAGGTATTATTTATTCACATATCAAAAAGCTAAAGGATCTTGCTTGATTTATCATAGGCATGCCCATTTCTATTGTACTTATATTTTAGACCTTATAACTCATCTCTAAATTCAAAAAAATCTTGAGTTATATTTCTATAGGAATGGATATGTGAATTAATCTGGTAGTAGAGTCAAATAATATATGTTTCATTCCAGATAGATAACTAAAAGTTATATTTGGATTGGATAGTCATTTCATTGAAGGGACATGTAAGTTCAAACGAGGATTATAGGCATTGAGGGATACATTGGTTATCATGCTAATTTATACAAGTTATACCTTGACCCGAGTAGTTGGGTAGTGATACTTTAGTGTTCTTAGGTATAAAACCCATTGAGATTAGTATATGGATTGGGAAAACCAGCCCAAATTGATTTGCAAAGTACTGGGTGGGCATGTTCTTAGGTCTTCTGATTGGGGTCTAGGTCGTCCGACCCAAACATTTGTCTATGGCTCGTATGTTTCATCAACACATGGTATATGAGATTTCTAAGAGAGTATGGTTTTGGGTCACAACAATAAAAGAGGAAATTGTCCCTCTAATATTTGAGGAAAAAATAATCCTCCCTCACGTACTGGCTGGGAAGTTAGGAAAAAATACTTCTCTCCTGTTGCCCGACCCAAAAGTATCACTATAAAGATATCAACCTTTAGGGTTGAAAGGGATTGAATAATTTCACAAATTCAGTCTCAGAGAACCCTGTTGGAATCACACACATGGTTAAGGTCACCATCCTTATTATATTTCACAAGTACAACTGACGCCCACCATTAGGCCTCAGTAAAACTAACGTAGGAAACACTGACATCCTATTTACAATCACCTCAATCATCCACTTAAAAATTGTGACACGAGGAGCTGCTATCACTACTCACATCATCGATAATGGAGACCAAGAGACCTTAGTAGAGATGCAATATGCAATGGACGAGTTGTTCTTCTCTAACCAAACTTTGAGGAAAATTTCCTGACCCTCTAAGAGTGAAACAATGAAGATTTCCTGGTAGAAGACGAGATTCTGGACTCCCAGCCTCTCACCAAAGAGATTTTGGGTACTCCAATACCATAAATTTTCAAACCACTACCCTGGTGATGTTTGATGGAAATAGAGATTCATAGGAACACATTGCTGCCATTAACACTCAGATGGAGATCATAGACACCTCCGACTCATTGAAGTGCAAGATCTTATAAAAAAATTCAAGGAGGAGGAACTAAGGTGGTTCATGAACCTCCCATACATTTTAGTAATTAGTTATCAAGACTTCTTGATGAAATTGGTTCATCAATTTTCGACGAGTATGCGTCAGAAGGTTTCTACCACTAGCCTATTTAATGTCCTCCAATGAAACTCCAATTCACTACGAGAGTATGTCAATCGGTTCAACGAGGAAACCATCAAGTTGATACATATAAATTAGAATATGGTTGTGAGAGAATTCTAGAACAGTTTGAGAGTTGGGAATTTCAATGAACCTCTCACCTAGAACCTAGCTGTATCTGTGACTAAAATTATGGAATGAGCTGAATGTTACATTAAAGAAGAAGACAACAATGCTGAGAAGAAAGCCATAGACGCTAAAGAGAGTTCCTTTGGCAGATCCGACTCTTTGTAGTAGCAGCACAAAAGCCAATACACCTCAATTGTTAGAGATTGGGTGACTTTCATAGCATAGTGGGAGGCTCACAAATAACTTAATTCCCCTTAACACCCACCAGAAGAAACTCTGGAGTGAAGAACTCCACACCCATAACATTTTGAGTCTTCCGGCTTCCAAGTTAGATATGATGGGAGTTGAACTCGGTAGGTGGTGCAAACACCACAAGGTAAAGGGTCACCATACTTATGATTTCTACTAGCTCAAGTAAGAGATTCAGTGAATTATCCAAGAGGACCACATGAAGAAAGACATCAGAGGAGGATCTTAGCATACTGGAGGCGGTTCCAAAGATCATGGGTGAGATCAACCTAAGGCCCAAAATCCAGGAAAGAAAAGGAGCCTGAAATAAGTGTGGATGACATACTAGTCTATCATACTTTGAATATTATAGCTTAAGGGTTTGTTGGGGAAGATAATATAGCTTCTTATGTAGGAGATACGCTCACCAAGTCATGGTAGTATAATACTCGTCCACTAAGCCTATAGTCGACTCAGAGGATGGTTCCAGATCATGAGATCTTTTTCTCCTATAAAGACGTCGTATGAATCCTCCCCAATGAGAATGTCCTTATGGTCATCAAAGTGAAGTGTGATGACTAGGAGATCAAGCATATATTGATTGATATGGGGAATTCAGTTGACGTATTGTATTGGGACGCATTTGATAGACTAAGGCTAGATCAAGACGAGATTTAACCTTCTAGAGGTACTTTGGTTGGTTTCTCGATTGAGCAGATCTAGGTGAAGGGCTACATTACTCTCAAAATAGTGTTAAAACTGAAGAACAATGCCAAAATGATAAATGTCAAGTATCTTGTGGTAGATGCCCATTCTTTATACAACATAATCACCAGGCTACATGCTTTTGACCTCCTTAGGGTCGCACTATCAACGCTCTATTTAAGAATGAAGTACCAGCTATGTAATAGGCCTATTAGTGTGATCAATGGTTATCAAGAAACCACCTGAAGATGCAACCAGGACAATTTGAAGTATTGGCTACCCCGATTTTTAAATTAAATTGTTTTAATTGAGTTTAAATGCCTTATATTATTTTATTTCAGTGTTAGAGTGCTTAATTTGATTTGTTTGGTATTTTTGGGAATTATTGGATTTTTTTTGTAGAATTATGAGAAATTTTGTAATTAAAATCAATAGACAAATGGAGGAATTTGAGACTTTAGGAGGAAAATATAATTTTAATATTATTAGTGTGGTGAGGAGAGAATTACCACGAGTTAAGGGAGAAGGAATGGAATTAATGAAAATAGAATTAGGTATTTTAATTGTTTTAAATAGAAAAGTAAGGAGAGAAAGTGTTGGTAAGTGAAAAGTTGTCAGCAGAGCTGGGAAATCCTAGCAAAGCAATAATATAGCCTCCATAGTTATAGGTTCAAGGTTTCTATTGCAAGGATTATTCATCTATGAGTGTATTATGCATAAAGCATAGAGAGGGATCCTAACCCCATTCCTTGTTATTTTTTCTTTCCTCCATTGATGAGTTTTTGGATCTTGAGATGGTTGTGCAAACCTCTCTATATCATTATGTTATGATACAGTTGTTATATTATGTTAATTCCCGAATTTCATGTGCATTGATATGTGAAATTTTGAGTTGTGTTATTCATGTTTTTGGGTTTTAGAGATGATGAATATAATGATGATTTTGTGATAAATCAATGTTAATATGATTAATCTGTGTAGTATGATGTGTTACATGTTATGTAATTAACGTATGATGTTGAATTCGTGGTGTGAAATGCTTGGGCATGTTAGAAAATGATTGAATATGGTTTGGGATGATTAAAGGTTGAAAAAGGTGAGTTTAGAAGTGATATTTTTGGGAAAATCCCAGGTGACAGCCGGTTGGTCACCTATTACAATAGATTAGTCCCCAGCTTCGAGTTAAAAATGTTGGACAAAGTGTGCAGAATAATCAATTGGTTCCCCTATTTTTTTTCCATAACTTGAGTTCTGTGACTTCGATTGAGGCGTGATTTGAAGCATTGGGAAGCTGACGTATAATAGTACCTTATATAATGATTTAGAGGTTGAATGTGTGTATGAAGGTGTGAGCAAGAAGTTTAAATGCGTAAATTTAATTGTATGATTCAAACGTTTGTGAGTAGCTTAGGAATTGGCCAAAAATTTGATGAGTTTGATGAGTCATTGAGTTGAGTTCTTTATGTTTTAGAATTGTTTTAAATTAAGAGGGTTGAGTTTAATATCATTAGAGTGGAGTTATAACAATTTAGAGTGGAATATTGATAGTTAGAGTTGAGTTTGATACATTTAGAGTTATGCAAACTAAATGAGTTGAGTTTTATAATATGTTAAAAGTCAAGTTGGTGAGTTAATAAGTTAAAGTTAGAATACACCATGTGACTCTCAATTTTGAATAAAAAGTGAAAGACTTATTTATGAGCTCTGTTGAGATATGAGCTGACCTCGTTGAATGTTGATGGTTGCGTAATGCTATTTTTACCCTATTGGTGAGCATTATTGATTAATTATATGATTATATATTATGTTGATTTATAACTATATATTATGTTGAGTTATAATTATATATTCAATTGAGTTATATTGAGATGTGTGGTTCAGAGAGGAACTATTATGGTGGCCTTATATTGGAGATGTTATAGATTCATAGAGGAACATGTGATGAGTATTGCCTTTGTTTTCTACATTCATGGATCATGTATATCGGAGATAGGTGATGAATTTCAGTCAAGTGATGAGTCTCAGGTTTAGAGATGGAACCTGTAACGAGTGTGATGGTAGTCCAAAGATGATTTTCTGGTTCATATAGGGGACCAGTGACGAGTCTGGGTTCAGATAGGAATCAGGTTCTAAGAAGAACCATCAGTGAGTGGATTAATTAGTAACATAACCCTAATATCCAAATTTTATACCATATGGATTATAGTAGAGAAGTTGATTACATTGCATACATAAATTCTCTTGTGATTGAGGATTGTTGTGAACGATTTATATGTTTGATGTTTGAGTGTGCTATCCTTTTTTGTTTTATTCACCGCTAACATTTATGAATGTATTATCACTGTATGTTATTTTTATGTTGTTCTTTACCCATGTGGTACACATACTCAAATAGAGGAGCGTTAATTATTGTTGATTTGGAGGAAGGCGTAATGGAATTCTTCATTATTTTTTGCCTTTCGAGTTTAATGTAGTTTTTGCATGTTTCTTTGATAATGTAACACTAGGATGGGTTACCTATTTCTGATTGTGTTTATGAGTTTTTGGACTATTGATTTAAATGAAGTTGAATTATATTTTCTTGAGACGATTAAAGTGATTTTTATGTTTTGAATTCCACAACTTTATTATAATCTTTTTGAGTAAAATGCATGTTGAGAATGTGTAACACCATTTTTGGGAAAATTATTCTGCGTATTTTGTTAAATAAAGAGTTTGGGGTTTATGGTGTTACATAGTTGGTATTAGAGTATATTGTGTGAACTTGTTTGTACCTCTTCTGTACTACATGTGTATGAATACTGTCGACACTCATTTACCTTAACTTGTATCTAGAAGAAGAGGGAGTGAAACAAGTGAGGGAGGCGTTTCTCCTTCTCTAGGATGTTTCCAGTGTGGAGGATTAGGTCATCATGCTGTTGAGCATAGGAGCACATGTATGAAGTGTTTCAAGTGTGGGAAATAAGGACATCACGTTGTTGAGCGCTAGAGTACCGTTATGACTTATCTCAACTATGGAGAACCAGGTCATATCAGTACCCAGTGTCAGAAACTGAGGAAGGAGCCAGTTGCCAAGCAAGCTAGTGGAAATGTGTTTGATTTGAATGGTGTGGATGTCTTGAAATCAGATAATTTAATTTGAGGTACGTGTTTCATTAATGGTGTTTCTCTGATTGCTGCTATTGATACTAACGCGACACATTTGTTCATATCTCATGATTATGTTAACAAGTTGAATCTAGAAGTGTCTTCCATGATTGGTAGTATGATCATTGATACCCCAACTAATGGTTCAGTGACTACTTTGTTGGTGTGTCTGAATTGTCCTTTGACAATTTATGGTAGAGACTTTGGAGTTGATTTGATTTTTTTTACCTCTGAGTCAACTCAATATTATTATGGGAATGGATTGGTTGGAGTTCAACCATGTTCATATCAATTGTTTTGATAAGATCGTGTTGTTTCCTGAGTCCAAAGAGAGTACGAATTCGAGTTTCATATCCTCTAGACAGGTAGAGGTGTCCTTGAGGGAGAATTCTCAAATGTTCATGATGTTCACTTCCTTGAGAGTGGAAGGCAAAGTTGTGATTGCTGATATTCCTGTTGTGTGTAAGTTTTCTTATGTGTTCCCAAATGACATTAGTTATTTTCGCAAGATTGATAACACCAAATTACACCATTATTTTGAATCGTTTTGTACATGTTTTATTATCGTTTTATCTTTATTTCCAATGTTATGTGGGTATTTTGTCTGTGTTTCAGGTATTTGACCATATAGGAGCCATGTGCGAAGAAACGAAGCAATTCAAATGCAAAACGGAGAAAAAAATGGGGAATTTACACTCAAGGCGACATGCTTCAAAACCAATTTATTTCATGTTAATTACATGTTATGTGGGTATCTTGATTTGTTAACTACATGTTCTTGTCGTTATTTCATTTTCAAAACCAATTTATAAACCGGTATTTTCAATTTAATTACCTTTCCGAAATGTTTACTTCTAAGTTTCAAATCTGTGTTTTTATGTTTGTCATAAACATGTCCAGCTAATTTATTGATGATGGGATGTGAGGACCGCCATTTGGCGGTACTCTAACTATTGTTTCTTTAGTATCACAATTGTGGAATGTTTTGGTTTTAATACAGTTTCTCTGAACTTAATTAAATCGGTCACTACGAAAGTAGATCCGTGAAAACGTCAGGTAAGATCGAAAGCCATCTGACACTAAAGAATAAAATTGGTCTGGTTTTGATTAACGAATACCGCGAAAGAACTTTGTTAATTAATTAGGAAATTTTAATAGAAAGAAGTTTTAAAACTATTTGCAGACACGTTTATAGGTTTAGGATCCGGTTACCTGAGTGAAAGCCTGGAACCCTTTTAAGTTAAATTTTCCAATCAAAATTACTTTTCAACTGAGTAAAGAGTCTAATTTCTTAAAATATGATTTACTACTTTAACGCAATAAGCACCAGTCACACGTGACAGTGGACGGTATAAATTAGAGAGTCAAAAGCCGGTTCTAAATACGCGAAAGTGACAGTTCCTGTTCAATTAAATTCTTTTCAAAGTAGAAAATATTTCCCCGTACAGTAATCCTATTTAGAAACAATCAAGACTACTGTTGTTTGATGAAAGCCACATCCAAATATTATTTGTCTGAATTTATTAAAGTAATTTATTTCATCTCTCCTTTTCTTAATTCGTTCGCCTTAGATAAACATCGTAGCAACTGGAAATGATAGATTGACATTTAGGTCTCTATGGGATCAATATCTTTTAAAACTACATGATAGACTGTCCACTTGTAGTTAGGTAATCCGATAGAGTCATAAAGTCGCGATCAAAGATAGATAAGTTGAGTTTGCCATATATTTAGTACCTGGTGTCATACCCCAAATTCACCTACTGTAATACCCTAATTTTGACCCTAAGATCCCTCATGCCATCTCATCATATGAATTAGCATTGGGATCACACCTTGAGATCCTCCTTACCCCTCATTCATTGGGTTTGAATTGGGATAGATCACCAAGCATATTTGATTGTATTATACTTTGTTTTTCGTTATTTACTAACCCAAATACCAAAAATATGTCCATGTATAGTTTGTTGCTTTTGTAGGTAGTATGTAAGTTCACCTATGCTCCATCAAGCTCATATCTAGGGTTTAAGACCCTCAATGCAAGGAGACAAATCAAGATATGGTTTACATTGGTTCTAGACATAATATATGGATCCCCTTGGTCTTCACATGTCGTCTTGATCAAGAAATCATCACGAGTTTGAAGCTTGTTTTCCTTGGAAACCCTAATTCATCTAGGTATCTTATGTGACTTCTTCAATAAGTTTCTTCAACATTTGATCAAATAGTTTAAGGGATACTTCATTATTACATCATCTTATACATATATGATCCTCCATGAGTCCCAAAAATCAAGAGAATGTCAAGCTAGCAAGATGGTTCATGGTGGTTGACTAGAGAAAGTCAACTAGTTAAAACTGGGGTTCCCTAGACCCTATCGCCTACACTTTTTGTCATATGAAAATTATTACAAGAGAAAGGTTACTCATAATGACATTACAAACAACTTTTATATTGAAGTCTAGATCTAGTTTTGCTTAGAAAGTCAATTTTTTATGATGAAAGATTATAGGTCATTTTGTCTGAACCCTAGTTATGAGGTCAACTTCCCAAGACCATAACTTGATCATTTTGTATGAGATGAAAGCCATTAAATTTCTATGATTAAATTCAAGATGTCCTCTTCAATTTGGATGTTTGGAGGAAGTTCCAATTCAATTTCCAAATGCATTTTCCAAGAGGAAAGATTATAGGTCATTTTGGGTCATTACCATTGAACAAGTGATTTTCCTCAACTTCTAAAATGCATAACTCCTTCATGCCAAATCCAAATGAGGTCAAAATTTTTTAACCAAATTAAATAGGTTTGAAATATATACAACTTTTATGAAGGAACTTTTTCCATTTTAAGTCCATAGAAAAAGTTATTCAAGGTGGAAGAAGTGAACATTTGACTTGGTACTTAGAAAATTTTCAAACATGTTTGATTTTCCAAACTTCCACCTCAAAATTCTTCATGATCCAAGCTTAAAATGGAAAAGTGTTCAATATGAAAATTGCCCCCCTTGATCTCACATTTCCAAAAAGTCCAAGATCATCTTATTTGGCCAAAGAATGAAGGACTTTCACATGGGTTCTTTTCAAAGGATCAATTGGATGATTTTGACCTTCACATTTCAAACACAAATGCATGGCCACATGACATGATGTCAGCATGATTCTCAAGCATTTTTGGTCCTGATAGCATCACTTGATGGGCATATCACACGCCCATGCAAGCATGCATTGAAAATTGATAAAAATGGAAAAATTTGGAAGTGTGTGGAAATGAATCTCATGGCCTATAAATACAACCCCTCATGCTCAAAATTGAGGACCTCATGCCCAAGCTTTGAACCTGCAATCCAAACCCTCACCATTAAAGGATAATTTTGAAGGTTTTCATTTGAAAATTAAGCTTCAAAACTCATTCTGTTTTGAGATTGAAACTGTAAGAGTCCAATCCATTTTTTGATATTAATCACTTCCTACAAGCTTCTGAAACAAAGCCAAGCACAATTAGAATCAAGATCAAGCAAGGTTGAAGCTCTCTCGAAGGTAATTTTTCATAAGTTCATCTCTTCGATTCTCCCTCAATTCTTCACTATTGTGTGTGATTTTTGGTTGGCTGAAGTCCTACCAATGTAGGCAAGAAGATTGTGTTGCTTTGAGGTCAAATCGAAGTAACTCAGTTCATGATCCTCAAAATTCAAACCCCTGTATCTTTTCATATACTTGGAATTGGAGAAAATTGAGGCCAGATTCGAGCTCCTGAGCATTTTTTCTTTAAATCCATGTCCTTGTTTTTCATTTTGGTGGTAGTTGGTGGTGGACCAGTCCGGTGAGGTCCACCGGAGAAGAAGACCGGAGCCCTATCTCCGATGATGTGTTGGCAATGGCCTGAACCATCAGATCTTCCTCCTATCTTCTAATCTTAGCCATCTGTTTTAATTACGACGTATGTACACGTGTTGACTGAAGTGTTGGTGGACTGAGTGCTTCTGGCCATCAGATCTGCCACCTTAATTAATGAGGGAGATCTGATGGCCCTTGTTTTTTTGTATTTTCTGATTTTTCATTTAATTGCTTTATTTTGTTTAATTCATATTAATTTAATTTTTAATCCAAAAAATATGGGACTTTCACCAAAAATATTTAAATATTTTTCTCTTTAATCTTCTGAATTAAAATTATTTTTTGGATTAACTTTGACATTTTTCATGAATTAAATGTTTTTGTGCATATTTTTAATTGTTAAAAAATACTTCTGACTTTTTAAAAATCATGAAAGTTTTTGTCTAAGGTCCTTTGGTCTTGTTTGACCCGGGATAAATCTCTTGGCCACTTATTTGGTGTTTTGAAGAGATTTTAGTTTTTGACCAAATTAATTTGAATTTTAATGTATTTTTAATTTGATTTTTAATTGATAAAATGTGTAAAAATTATGTTGAGCCATTTTTTATGGTCTTGTGATGTTTGACGGTTTATTTGGGCCTTGGGCAAAGTTGATTTGACTTTTGTTGGGTTAAAATCATTGGATTTAGGGGATTGGTGAAATGTACATTTCATCTCCCAAAATGAATGAATGATTTTAATTTGATAAAACTCCTCCCATGACCAATTTGTATTTCTCTCATATCCACTCCCTCTTCATCTTTATTCCCATTCTTTCCCATCCCTTTCATTGACCAATGAAATCTCAATATCCTAAGGCTAATTGGTTCATCAATAACCTTGTGTTAGATGAACCAATACAAGTATGGATGAAATAAGTCCATCCTTTTGATCTTTTCTTTTAGTGTGTGGTATGTTTTAGGAGTTTGGTTCATTATACCAAATCTCTAACATGCATTAGCACCTAAATTTTTAATGCCCGACCTCAGATAGTTGTGACTTCTACATAAGTCCAATTACGATTGCTTAACATAGAGCTAAATTTGACCCTAAAGGCATAGCATTCTAGTAAGTGAGATTGTAAGTCTCCCATATTTCATGGTATTGTATGGAAACTTGGCCTTTTTCCTTCCTATGGAAGATGTCTTGGTTCAAAGATTCATGTTTGTGAATAGATGGTTGAGTGTTCTCCAAAGAATGACTTAATCAATTGAAAAGCAAAATACCACTAACATATAATTAACCTTGACTAACATTTGACTGATTCTTATTAACATTGCTTTACTTTTAAGTCATTTATTTATTCGTAATTTAATTTAAAGTCATTTACCATTCATTGTCAGTTACATATCATTTAACTTGTTTATGTTTATGCCATTTTCACTTTGCTCATTTGAGCCATATATTGTGATTGTATATATTTGCTTGTGTATTTTGATTATGCTTGTGGTCTTAGGACTTTAAAATACTTAATAAACAACAAAACCCTAAAAAATGTTTGTGTGGACTGTTGGGTTTGATCTAACCTTTTGGACTTAGGATTAGGCAACACTCCATATGAAAAGGACTTGGCCAATGCCAACATTTCTGAGACCAAGTATTGTGATTTGAGTTTTCATCTGATACAAGCATTGGGATCCACTTGAATTCATCTGCTACATTGTCTTGATGCCTCTTGTTATTTTGATTCAGATGCATTATTCTGAGTTAATCAAGGAGTACTATATCTGATACAAGAGAAGACAAAGAAGACTAAGAAGACTGCTAGCTATAGGATTTGCTTGCTTGGATGTGGCCATCTTTATTTGATGCCTTGATCTTCATGATGTCTGATATTGCTGATTGTTTGTTGATAATTGCTTGATTCAAAGTCCATAGGGAAAATGGGTTTTCTATATGACATTCTTGTCTGTTGGATTGCATCACATTGGTCAGATCTTCTCAACTCTTAACTTTTAATTTTATGCTTAGGATTAGTCTCTTCATCTCCTCCCACTTCTTAAATTTCAAAATCTCTCCCCCTTTTCAAAAACCTTCTTTGCTTGTGATTTCAAATTTAGACCTATTCCAAATAGAAACTTTGGCCTTGTGCCATTGCATTTTTGAACTCCTTTTCTTAAAATCAAACTTGTAAATAAATCTAATCATATTGACTTAAAATTTCAAAAGGAAAAGAAAACTAACACCCATTCAAACTCTTGGGCCCTTTGTGCCTCTTTTAACTTAAATTTTGATTAAAAGCAATCCACTCATTTTGAAATTGATACCACGAACTACGAGGTTTTGATCCCTCATTTTTATGTACGTAGGCACAAGTCCGAAGGTCTTGTCAAACACAAAAATATAATTAGTGAATTCTTTTCTCATCCCCACACTCTATTTTTCTCAAACATCTTTTTCTGAAATCTCTGGCATTTTATTAGTTTTGATTTGAAAACTTCTTATCTTTGGGTTTTGTTCGTACTTTTCCCTTTTCCTTTGGAAACAATAAAAGCGCGGCGGCGACTCTGGTTTTATTGACGTTAAGCTTAGCCATAGTTTGATGGTCATGAATTTACCGTTACAAAAATTAAGTGGCGACTCTGCTGGGGAGTAGTCCTCAGTGGGTTTAGCCTACTTTTTTATGTGTATATAATTGTATATTTGATATTTGTATACTTGTTTGTGTCATATAATATGTCTGTTGTGCTTGGTGATCTCTGAGTAGTGAGATAAGTTCTAACCCGAACTTGAGTGAAATTAAGATAAGAGGATGGTATAATCATGTTCAACTTGTGTGGAGTAGTCCTTTAGAAGTTGGATTGATACCCATCTACTCAGTGGAGACCCTTTTGGAGTTATTGATGTCACACAAGTTATTTGTGGTTAGGCATTACTCTCTCTAATTAGGGGTCCGAGAAGCTGAGAACTGTAGAACATTTAACCCAACTTGGCCTATTCAGGACGTAGTGCGGAGACTGTTCAGGTGTAGACCTGATAATAGTTATTACACGATACTACACTCAGACGAGTTTCTCTTGAGAATATTATGGGTTGATGAGTCAGTCATCCTAACCTATAATATCCGATAGATGGAATTAAGACTCTGGGAACTTTTTAGAACATGGTCTACATGTTTTTATTCTTAGTACACTCCTTTGGGATGGTTCTTAACCTGACTCCATGATCGTGACTCACAACAAACCCTTTGATTCTTGGTTGATCCGATCAAGTCTTTTAAATATCAATGGAACTTGGGTGTTGATAAGGTGAAAACCATAATCCACCAAAATGGATGATTGATCTTGATGATGACTTGATCCATCCCTTGACCTTTGTTTGTGTTTGCCTTGTGTGTGATCCCTTATTTATGATTGTCACATTCATGCATTCATGCGCATCATGACATTCATCATAGAAAAATAAATTTCAAGGAACTGAGGTCTCATTTGCAAATATTTTCAGATCATGGATTGTGGACGAAGGAATACTAAGAAGTACAGTTTCAGATGTCCTGATTTAGAAGAGATAAGGAAATTATCATCTTTTGTATTAGATCCCTTGGACTTCAAGCAACGTCATGGGAAGCTTTTATCTATATTATATGCTGATGTGGTTGAAGGATTCTTGAGTGTTTTGGTTCAGTTCTAGGATCCTCTCTACCGTTGCTTCACTTTTCCAGATTATCAGCTTGTGCCTACGTTAGAGGAGTATGCCCATCTCTTGGGAATACCTGTTTCTGACAAGGCACATTTTAGTGGATTGGAGGAGACTCCTAGATCTCATATCATAGTTGAAACTCTTCATCTGAAGAAGTCTGAGATTAAGGCTCATTGGGTGAAGAAAGGAGGAATATTTGGGTTGACTTCTGAGTTCCTCATAAGGAAAGCTATTGTCTTTGCTCAAGCAGGTAATATGGACGCTTTTGAAGCCATCTATGTGTTGCTCATCTATGGTTTGACTTTGTTCCCTAACATTGACGAATTTGTTGATATTAACGCCATTAGAATCTTCTTGATTGGGAATCTTGTTCCTACTCTGTTGGGTGACATGTATTTCTCTTTGCATTTGAGGAATTATAAAGGTGGTGGGACTATTGTATGTTGCGTTCCTCTTATGCACAAGTGGTTTATTTCGTACTTACCTCAGACGCCTACTTTTATGGAGAACAAACAATGTCTATGATGGTCCTAGATACTTATGTCTCTCACTAATGATGGTATTGTTTGGTATGATTATGCATCGAGTAGTGTGGATATCATTGATAGTTATGGTGAATTCTCTAATGTGCCCCTCATTAGTACACAAGAAGGAATCAACTACAACCCTGCTTTGGCTCATCGTCAACTTGGGTTCCCCTTGAGAGAAAAACCTAATAACACTCAATTAGAAGGTATTTTCTATCAAGAGGGTAAAGATCCCCAACATTTGAAGCAGAAGATGGTATATGCTTGGCATAATGTGCATAGGAAAGGAAGATTTGAGCTTGGTCTGTGCAACTGTGTAGCTTTGGAAGCTTACACTACTTGGGTGAAGAAAAGAGCTTTGGAGTTGAAGATGTTGTATGCTTGTGAGAGACCTATGTCTTTGGTTGTGGCTGAGCCATCAACTCTCCCTAACCAAGATATAGAGGAGTTGGAAGATGCACTCGCTAAGATGAAGCAAGAGAAGGACATGTGGGAAGAGCAGTTCCAGGTTTTCTTCTACCAGATGTCTTATCGGTTATTCTTCTGTGCTTCAGCCAAGCTGACTCACCGATACAACACTCGTGCCAATCAACCCAAGATCATGAAACATTTGGAACAAGAGAATAGAGAGATGAAGGATGAGATTATACGGGTAACTTCCTTGATGGAGTCTGTTCTTGCTGCACATAATTAGTCTTCACCAACTCCCCCGCAACTCCTCCCCAGAGGACTATCATTTATGAGGTTGCTACTTCAACCGTTCCCATCGCTGCTAGCCAATCTGGTTCGTCCATGCCTGCTGGATTCCCGTGGGGAATGCCACCAAACTTTGTGCCTGAAGGGTTTGTACCTACCTTTGTCTCTATGTAGGCATCTAGCCCGACCATGTTTGTGCCACCGCTAGTTGTTCATACTTTGTCGCGTGTTGAGGACACCATCTACCATATTGAGCCATCTGAGGGCCCATACGTATATGAGAAGATGGATGAAATGAAGGATCAGTTCCTTAAGCTGCGAAAGGAGTTGAAAACATTGAGAGGAAAGGACCTGTTTAGTAAGAGTGCTGCTGAGCTCTGCCTAGTGCCGAATATGAAGATCCCGATGAAGTTCAAAGTCCTCAACTTTGAAAAGTATAAGGGAAATACTTGTCCACTAATCCAACTTGTTATGTACGCCAGGAAGATGTCAACTCAAACTGATAATGATCAGTTGCTGATTCACTACTTCCAAGACAGTTTGACTAGTGTTGCTCTAAGATGGTATATGGGATTGGACAGTGCAAGTGTCCGTACTTTCAACGATTTGGGTGAAGCTTTTGTTAAGCAATATAAATATAAAATTGATATGGCGCCTGATAGAGACCAGTTGGGGTCTATGTCTCAGAAAGAGAATGAGACGTTTAAAGAGTATGCCTAAAGGTGGAGGGAACTTGCTGCCCAGATTTATCCTCCCTTGGAGAAGAAAGAGATGACGAAGATTTTCTTGAAGACCCTGAGTTCGTTTTATTACGAACGTATGATTGCCAGTGCCCTCAGTGACTTTACCGAAATGGTAAACATGGGGATGAGGTTAGAGGAGGGAGTCCGTGAAGGACGACTGCCTAAGGAAGAAGCGTCGTCCAGTAAGAAATACGGTGGTAGTTTCTCCAAGAGAAAGGAGGGGGAAACCAATTCAGTCTCTGTGGGGAGGCAGAGAAGGCCTTGTGTTAGAAGGAGTTCTCAACCGCATCAACATCAACATCAAGTTTCTTCAGTGATTCCCGTGTTTTCCAACAATTCTAACAATCAATATGTTCCGATTCAACAACAACAACGTCAACAACAACTACAAAAAAGAACCAACAACAACAAGAATAATAATCAACAACAAAATTTCGAGAGGAAGAAGGTCTCTTTTGACCCTATGTCTTACACAGAATTATATACATCTTTGGTTCTCAAGAACCTACTTCAACCCAGAAATCCACCTCAAATTATTAAGCCCCTTCCATGGTGGTTCAAACCTGAACTCCGTTGTGCCTTTCACCAGGGAGCCCCTGGCCACGACATTGAGAATTGTTACTCGTTGAAGTATGAAGTACAAAAGTTTATAAAGAGTGGGATGGTGTCTTTTGAGGATCGCGCGCCTAATGTGAAAGCCAATCCATTGCCTTTTCATGGTAATGCTACTGTCAACATGGTGGACGGCTGTCCAGAGAATTTTCGAGTTTTTGATGTACGACGTATCTATAGGTCTCTGACGGAGATGCATAGAACCTTGTGTTTGATTAGTGATTGTGAGCACGACCATGATGGTTGTGCAATCTGTAGTGTGAAGTCCCGTGGGTGTATGATTGTCAAGAGAGATATCCAAAAGTTGATGGATGAGAATGTAATCCAAATTCAATAGTCTATGGATATAAATGATGTCAGTGTGATTGTGCCATTGTTCAAGACCCCTGAGCGGGTAGTAATCCAGTTTGATAGCAGTAGCAACAACATCGTTAATAGATCGGTATCGCCGTTGGTAATACGGTTAGCAGGCCATTTCCTGTATGCATCCGATAAAGTTGTGCCTTATCAGTATAACGCCACCATGATGGAGAATGGTCAAGAAATTCTGTTACCCGTAGCAGATTCTGTGGTGAATATAGCTGATATCGCAAAGGTGAATCATAGTGGTCGTGTCTTCGGTCCGGTCTTTCTGAAGGAGGTAGAGGATGTTTCAATCAGTAAGAAGGTGGATATGCTGGTGGTAAATCCAGTTAGTGCTTCAGTATGTCAGTCTGGTGAATCCAGCAAGCTGAAGACTAATGATGATGATGAAGTTTTGAGGTTGATAAAGAGAAGCGAGTTTAATATGGTGGAACAGCTGCTCTAAACCCCATCAAAGATTTCAGTGCTGTCTCTGTTGATGAATTCTGAGGCACATAGAGAGGCATTGCAAAAGCTACTAGAGCAGGCCAATGTTGAACACGATGTTACTGTGGATCAGTTTGACCACATTGTTGCTAACATCACCTCTTGCAATAATCTAAGTTTTTATGATGAAGAGTTGCCTGAGGAAGGCATAAATCACAACCTAACACTCCATATTTTGATGAATTGCAAGGAGGAAGCATTGTCCAATGTGTTGGTCGATACTGGTTCGTCTCTGAATGTGCTTCCGAAGTCAACACTGTCCAGACTTTCTTATCAAGGCCCCCCTATGAGGTACAATGGCGTGATTGTCAAAGCGTTCGATGGTTCTCATAAAACTGTCATTGGTGAAGTGGACCTTCCAGTGAAGATAGGTCTGAGTGATTTCCAAATTAATTTTCAAGTAATGGATATCCACCCGGCTTATAGCTCTTTATTGGGAAGGCCATGGATTCATGAAGCAGGAGCTGTGACATCTACTCTACACTAGAAGCTTAAATTATGAAGAACCGCAAGCTTGTCGTTGTTGGTGGAGAGAAGGCGCTTTTAGTGAGTCATATGTCATCCTTTTCTTATGTTGAAGCTGAGGAGGAGGTTGGAACTCCGTTCCAAGCCTTGTCTATTGCTGAAGTAAAGGAAACTGGGGCACCCATGTCTTCTTTGAAGGGTGCTCAAAAAGCTATTGAAACTAGCAGCGTTGATCAATGGGGTCGTATGGTAGAGATTGCTGAAAACAAGAATAGGGCTGGATTGGGATTTCAAACAGAGTCGTTCAATGTCAGGACTGAAGTTATGCAACCAAGTTTCCGTAGTGGAGGGTTCATTCATGGTAATGATCAACACTCAGCTGCAGTGATCAAGATTGAAGACGATGAAGGCGAAGCTTGTACCAACTTTGTGACACATGGCCAGACTTGCAAAAATTGGGTTGCCGTTGATATTCCTATTGTTGTTCACCGCTTTAAGTAATTTGTTTTCATTTTTTAAAGAAAAACCCTTCTCCTATGCCTAAGGGAGAAGTGAACATCGTTAGGCATTTCAATTATCATCAATGAAATACAATTTTATTCATCCACATCTATGATGTTTTATTTTTACTTTTTGCTTTTCTGAAAAAGGTAATCACAAAAAACATAAGTAAATAAATAATAATTGTCCATCTGCATAATATTTGGTCACAATTCACTTCTCTAAAATCAAAATATCAAATCATTATGCAGGTTGGTTCCCAAACCCATTGAATACAATTATCCTACTTCATCTCCAAACTTTGATTTCCCTGTGTTTGAGGCCGAGGAAGAGACTGATGATGAAGAAGTATCTGATGAATTATCTTGTTTACTTGAGCATGAGGAAAAAGCCATTCAGCTATTTGAAGAGCAGATTGAACTAGTCAACTTGGGTTCCGAAGATGATATGAAGGAAATCAAGATTGGGTCTCAACTGTGTCCAGAGGTTAAGAAGGGGTTGATTGATCTTCTTCGAGAATATTCAGATGTGTTTGCTTGGTCCTATCAAGACATGCCTGGTTTGGATTCTGAAATTGTGGAGCATAGATTACCGTTGAAGCCAGAATGCCTGATGGTCAAGCAAAAGTTGAGGAGAACTCATCCTGGTATGGCAGTGAAGATCAAAGAGGAAGTGCAAAAACAAATTGATGTTGGTTTCCTTGTAACCTCCGAATATCCGCAGTGGGTGGCCAATATTGTGCCTGTTCCGAAGAAGGATGGAAAAGTCTGTATGTGTGTTGATTATAGAGATTTGAACAAAGCTAGTCCGAAAGATGATTTTCCTCTGCCACACATTGATATGTTGGTAGACAATACAACTAAATTCAAAGTCTTTTCGTTTATAGACGGATTTTTCGGATATAATCAAATCAAGATGGCCCCTGAAGATATGGAGAAGACCATATTCATTACACCCTGGGGAACATTCTGTTATAGAGTGATGCCTTTCGGTTTAAACAATGCTGGTGCAACATACCAGAGATCTATGACCACTCTTTTTCATGATATGATGCATAAAGAGATTGAAGTCTATGTTGATGACATGATTGCTAAGTCAAGTGATGAAGAAGAACATGTTGAGCATTTGTTGAAGTTATTCCAGGGTTTGAGGAAGTACAAACTCCACTTGAATCCCAATAAGTGTACTTTTGGTGTTCGTTCTGGTAAGTTGTTGGGCTTTATTGTCAGTGAGAAGGGTATTGAAGTTGATCCTGCCAAGGTCAAAGCAACACAAGAAATGCCTGCGCCCAAAACTGAGGAGCAAGTCAGAGGTTTTCTCGGCCGCTTGAATTATATCTCAAGGTTTAAGTCGCATATGACTGCCACGTGTGCGCCTATATTTAAGCTTCTTCAGAAAGATCAGTCTTGTGATTGGACTAAAGATTTCCAGAAAGCTTTTGACAATATCAAAGAATGTCTGCTTGAGCCTCTGATTCTGTCTCCGCTTGTTGAAGGAAGACCTTTGATCATGTATTTGACTGTCCTTGATGAAAGTATGGGTTGTATTCTTGGTCAGCAAGATGAATATGGAAAGAGAGAATATGAATTTACTACCTCAGTAAGAAATTCACCGATTGTGAGACTTGATATTCTATGCTGGAAAAGACTTGTTGCGCATTGGCTTAGGCTGTTAAGCGTCTGCGCCAGTAAATGTTAAATTATACTACTTGGTTGATATCTAAAATGGATCCAATAAAGTAAATTTTTTAGAAGATTTCTTTAATTGGGAGGATTTCCCGTTTGCAGATGTTGCTATCCGAGTATGATATTGAATACCGATCTTAGAAAGCGATCAAAGGTAGCGTCTTGGCTGGCCATTTGGCTCACCAACCGATATAAGATTATCAGTCAGTGCAGTATGATTTTCCCGATGAAGATATTTTGTACGTAAAAATGAAAGATTGTAATGAACCCTTGCTTGAAGAAGGGCCAGAACCTGGTTCCTGTTGGGGCATTGTATTTGATGGAGTTGTTAATTCACATGGTAACTGATATTCTTCCCATTTACCCATGTGGTATATCCTTGATATGTTCATCCTAACCGATGAAGGATATTCTTCCTCTGAGTATATCCTTTATACGTTCACTTTAACCGGTGACAAATATTCTCTCTTTGGTCTTCTGCCCAGTAATCGGTAGTTGTGAATCCTATTTGATATTTTCCCTAGTAGGATATTCTTACCCAGTAACCGGTAACGAATACACCTCCTTTTCCTCAGCGGGTCATCCTTGATATGTTTACCCTAATTGGTAACGGATGCCTCTCTATCATATTATATTATCTTCCTACCCAGTAACCAGTATTAGATAATGAACTTCTGGTACTCCTGTGTTGAAGTTTATTCTTCCCCAGTTGAGTTTAGGTACGTATTTCCTCAGTGAAGTCGCCAATCCCCTGTTTGGTTCTGGTATTTTAGCTTTATTTTGATTTACCCATTTCCTCTACAAATTTTTCTGGTTCCCCAACCGAGTTCTTCCATTGATTTATTTTCATGGAAATTCCCCTTGTGTCTCCAGCAATTTTCAAGTCGTAGCCTGGCCTACGCACAACAGTTTATCCCCCAGAGTCTCTGTCTCCCCAGTGAGTTTTTCCTTATGGAATGCATTATGCTCCTGTGGACTTGCAGTCTCTCCGGATTTCTTTTCCTTTGTGGCAATATTTTCCCCACAAAGATTATTTTTAGCATTTTCATATCACATGCATCATGAGGTCTTTTAGGGACCAAAATTTGTTTCTATATGTTGTTATTTAAGTCCATTCTACTGAGTCAATATGAAGATTTTAACCTTCACATCCTCAGTTAGAATGTCCTTGAATAGGGGCAGCTGTAAGACCCTAATTTTGACCCTAAGATCCCTCATGCTATCTCATCATATACATTAGCTTTGGGATCACACCTTGGCATCCTCTTTACCCCTCATTCATTGGGTTTGCAATGGGAGAGATCACCAAGCACATTTGATTGTATTATACTTTGTTTTTCATTATTTACTAACCAAAATACCAAAAATATGTCCATGTATAGTTTGTTGCTTTTGTAGGTAGTATGTAAGTTCACCCATGCTCCATCAAGCTCATATCTAGGGTTTAAGACCCTAAATGTGAGGATACCAATCAAGATATGGTTTACATTGGTTCTAGACATGATATATGATCCCCTTGGTCTTCACATGTCATCTTGATCAAGAAATCATCAAGAGTTTGAAGCTTGTTTGCCTTGGAAACCCTAATTCATCTAGGTATCTTGTGTGACTTCTTCAACAAGTTTCTTCAACATTTGATCAAATATTTCAAGGGATAATTCATTATTATATCATATTATACATATATGATCCTCCATGAGTCCCAAAAATCAATAGAATGTCAAGCTAGCAAGATGGTTCATGGTGGTTGATCAGAGAAACTCAACTAGTCAAAACTGGGGTTCCCTAGACCCTATCTCCTACAATTATTGTCATATGAAAATTATTCCAAGATCCAAGTTACTCATAATGACATTCTAAACAACTTTCATGTTGAAGTCTAGAGTTAGTTTTGCTTGGAAACTCATTTTTTATGATGAAAGATTATAAGTCATTTTGTCTAAACCCTAGTTAGGAGGTAAACTTCGCAAGACCATAACTTGCTCATTTTTTATGAAATGAAATCCATTCAAGTTCTATGATTAAATTGAAGATGTCCTTTTCAACTTTTATGTTTGGAGGAAGTTCAAATTCAACTTGCAAATGCATGTTCCAAGAGGAAAGATTATAGGTCATTTGGGGCCATTACCATTGAACAAGTGATTTTCCTCAACTTCTAAAATGCATAACTCCTTCATGCCAAATACAAATGTGGTCAAATTTGTGACCAAAATTGAAGAGGTTTGAAATAGCTACAACTTTGATGAAGGAACGTTTTCCATTTGAAGTCCATAGCAAAAGTTATTCAAGATGGAAGAAGTGAACATTTGACTTGGTACTTAGAAAATTTTCAAACATGTTTGATTTTCCAAACTTCCACCTCAAAATTCATCATGATCCAAGCTTCAAATGGAAAAGTATTCAACATGAAAGTTGTTCCCCTGGATCTCACCTTTCTAAAAATTCCAAGATCATCTCATTTGGCCAAAGAATGAAGGACTTGAGCATGGGTTCTTTTCAAAGGATCAATTGGATGATTTTCACCTTCACATTTCAAACACAAATGCATGGACACATGACATGATTTCAGCATAATTCTCAAGCATTTTTGGACCTGATAGCATCACTTGATGGGCCTATCAAACGCCCATGCAAGCATGCATTGAAAATTGCTAAAAATGGCAAAATTTGGAAGTGTGTGGAAATGAATCTCATGGCCTATAAATACAACCCCTTATACTCAGAATTGAGGACCTCATGCCCAAGCTTTGAACCTGCAATCCAAACCCTTACCATTAAAGCATAATCTTGAAGGTTATCATTTGAAAATCGAGCTTCAAATCTCATTCTGTTTTGAGATTGAAACTCCAAAAGTCCAAGCCATTTTCTGATCTTAATCACTTCCTACAAGCTTCTGAAACAAAGCCAAGCACAATTGGAATCAAGATCAAGCAAGGTTGAAGCTCCCTCAAAGGTAATTTTTCCGAATTTTCATCTCTTCGATTCTCCCTCAATTCTTCACTATTCTTTGTGATTTTTGGTTGGCTGAAGTCCTACCAATGTAGGCAAGAAGATTGAGTTTCTTTGAGGTCAAATCGAAGCAACTCAGTTCATGATCCTCAAAATTCAAATCCCTGTATCTTTTCATATACTTGTAATTGGAGAAAATTGAGGCCAGATTCGAGCTCCTGAGCATTTTTTCTTTAAACCCATGTCCTTGTTTTTCATTTTGGTGGTAGTTGGTCGTGGACCAGTCCTGTGAGGTCCACCGGAGAAGAAGACCGGAGCCCTATCTCCGATGATGTGTTGGCAATGGCCTGAACCATCAGATCTTCCTCTTATCTTCTAATCTTAGCCATTTATTTTAATTACCACGCATGTACACGTGTTGACTGAAGTGTTGGTGGATTGCGTGTTTCTGGCCATCAAATCTGCCACCTCAATTAATGAGGGAGATCTGATGGCTCTTGTTTTTTGTATTTTCTGATTTTTCATTTAATTGCTTTATTTTGTTTAATTCATATTAATTTCATTTGTAATCCAAAAAATATGGGACTTTCACCAAAAATCTTTAAATATTTTTCTCTTTCATTTTTTGAATTAAATTTTTTTTTTGGATTAACTTTGATATTTTTCATGAATTAAATGTTTTTGTGCATATTTTTAATTGTTAAAAAATACTTATGACTTTTCAAAAATCATGAACTTTTTTGTCTAAGGTCCTTTGACCTTGTTTGACATAGGATAAATCTCTTGGCCATTTATTTGGTGTTTTGAAGAGATTTTAGGTTTTAACCAAATTAATTTAAATTTTAATGTATTTTTAATTTGATTTTTAATTGATTATTTGTGTAAAAATAATGTTGAGCCATTTTTTATGGGCTTGTGATGTTTGACTATTTTTTTGGGCCTTGGTCAAGGTTGACTTGACTTTTGTTGGGTTAAAACCATTGGATTTAGGAGATTGATGAAATGTATATTTCATCTCCCAAAATGAATGAATGATTTTAATTTGATAAAATTCCCCCCATGACCAATTTGTGTTTCTCCCATCTCCCCTCCCTCTTCATCTTCATTCCCATTCTTTCCCATCCCTTTCGCTGACCAATGAAATCTCAATATACAAAGGCTAATTGGTTCATCAATAACCTTATGTTAGATGAACCAATACAAGTATGGATGAGATAGGTCCATCCTTTTGATCTTTTCTTTTAGTGTGTGGTTTGTTTTAGGAGTTTGGTTCATTATACCAAATCTATAACATGCATTAGCACCTAAATTTTTATTGTCCGACCTCAGATAGTTGTGACTTCTACATAAGTCCAATTACGATTGCTTAACATAAAGCTAAATTTGACCCTAAAGGCATATCATTCTAGTAAGTGAGATTGTAAGTCTCGCATCTTTCATGGTATTGTGTGGAAACTTGGCCTTTTTTCCTTCCTATGGAAGATGTCTTGGTTCAAAGATTCATGCTTGTGAATAGATGGTTGAGTGTTCTCCAAAGAATGACTTAATCAATTGAAAAGCAAAATACCACTAATATATAATTAAATTGACTAATATTTGACTGATTCTTATTAATATTGCATTACTTTCAAGTCACTTATTTTTATGCAATTTAATTTCAAGTCATTTACCATTCATTGTCATTTACATATCATTTAACTTGTTTATGTTTATGCCATTTTCACTTTTCTCATTTGAGTCATATATTGTGATTATATACATTTGCTTGTGTATTTTGATTGTGCTTGTGGTCTTAGGACTTTAAAATACTTAATAAACAACAAAAACCCTAAAAAGTGTTTGTGTGGACTGTTGGGTTTGATATGAACTTTTAGACTTAGGATTAGGCAACACTCCATATGGAAAAGGACTTGGCCAATGCCAACATTTCTGGGACCAAGTATTGTGATTTGAGTTTTCATCTGATGCAAGTATTGGGATCCACTTGAATTTATCTGCTACATTGTCTTGATGCCAATTATTATTTTTATTCTGATGCATTATTCTAAGTTAATCAAAGAGTACTCCATCTTATATAGGAGAAGACAAAGAAGACTGCTAGCTATGAGATTTGCTTGCTTGGATGTGGCCATCTTTATTTGATTCCTTGATCTTCATGATGTTTGATATTGCTGATTGTTTGTTGATAATTGCTTGATTTAAAGTCCAAAGAGAAAGTGGGTTTTCTATATGACATTCTTGTCTGTTGGATTGCATCCCATTGGTCAGATCTTTTCAACTCTTAACTTTTAATTTTATGCTTAGGATTAGTCTCTTCATCTTCTCCCACTTCTTAAATTTCAAAGTCTCTCCCCCTTTTCAAAAACCTTCTTTGCTTGTGATTTCAAACTTAGACCTATTTCAATTAGAAACTTTGGCCTTATGCCATTGCATTTTTTAACTCCTTTTCTTAAAATCAAACTTGTAAATAAATCTAACCATATAGACTTAAAATTTCAAAAGACAAAAAAAACTAACACTCATTCAAACTCTTAGGCCCTTTATGCCTCTTTTAACTTAAGTTTTGATTAAAAGCAATCCACTCATTTTGAAATTGATACCACGAACTACGAGGTTTTGATCCCTCATTTTTATGTTGGTACGTAGGCACAAATCCGAAGGTCTTGTCAAACACAAAAATATAATCAATGAATTCTTTTCTCATCCCCACACTCTATTTATCTCAAATATCTTTTATACAAAAAACACATACACACGTAAAAAAAGGCTTGTAGCGGGAAATTCATGATCATCAAGCTATTGGCAAGCTAGAGATCAAATAACGAGAGTCGCCACCGCGCTTTTATTGTTTCCAAGGGAAAAGGGAAAAAGTACGAACAAAACCCAAAAGTAAGAAGTTTTCAAATCAAAACTAATACAAAGTCATAGATTACATGTAAGGGGGTTGGTTACAGAGAGGGAAGGTGTTAGCACCCAAAGTGTCCTAGGTACTCCTAGGGAGCCTTTTTTGTGTGCATATGTATTTGGTATAAAGTGATGTTTACAAATAAATAGAATGGGGGGATGAGAAAAGAATTCATTAATTATATTTTTGTGTTTGACAAGACCTTCGATCTTGTGCCTACATACCAACATAAAAATGAGGGATCAAAACCTCGTAGTTAGTGATACAAATTTCAAAATGGATGCATTATTTTTAACAAAAATTAAGTTTGAAAGGCACAAAGGCCTAAAAATGGTTTTAATGAGTTAGTTCTTTTTGGCTTTTTGAAATTTTAAGTCAAGTATATTTAAGTTTATTTACAAGTTTGATTTAAGAAAATAAGTTTGAAAATGCAATGGCATAAGGCCAAAGTTTCTATCTTTTTGCAAAAAATGGTCAAAGTTTTGAACAAAAATAGTTCACACAAAGAAGATTTTGAAAAAAATGGAGGGAGAGATTTTGAAATTAAAGAAATTGGGAGAAGATGAAGAGACTATCCTATGTACAAAATTAAAAGTTTAGAGTTGAAAAGATCTGACCAAATGGGTAGCAATCCAATAGGCAAGAATGTCAATAGAAACCCAGAATTCCCTTGGACTTTTAGAATCAAGCAACACACAAATGCACAATTATATTATCTTGAAGAGCAAGGCATCAAATAAATATGGCCACATCCTAGATTATCTATTTCATGATCTTCTTCAAAATAGCCCATGTAACAGATGAATTCTACAAGTCACAGGTTCAAAATAACAGCTTCACAATGATCCAGTTACAGATGAACTTAGAGAGATCTTGAATGATGTATCAAATGAATTTCTAATTGCAAGCACTTGGTTCTTCAACAAGTTGGCATTGGCCAAGTCCTTTAGCATAAGAAGGTTGCCTAGATTCTAAGACCATTTGTTCAAGATCAAGCCAACAGTCCACACAAAAGTTTTTTGGGGGTTTTTGTTGTTATTATGTACATTAATGGTCAAAGACCACACAAACAAGCAAAATATACACAATCAAAATATATCACACAATATGGTCCAAATGGACAAAGTGAAAATTGCATTAACATAAACAATTAGAACGATATGAACAACGACAAATGAAATAGAGTGCTAAAAATAAATTGCATTAAAGTAAAGGCTTGAAATTAAAAGTTAGTAGTTAATAGGTTAGAAGTTAGTATTGATTTGCTTTTGCTTTTCATTTTAAGACATTCTTTGGAGAACACTCAACCCACTTATCACAAGCATGAATCCTTGAGCTAAAATATCTTCCAAAGGAAGGAAAGAAGGCCAAGTTTCCACACAATACCACGAAAGAGGGGAGACTTACAATCTCACTAACTAGAATGCTTATGCCTTTTATGGCACAAATTTAGCGCTATGTTAAGCAATCATAATTGGACTTATGTAGAAGTCATAACTATTTGAGGTCGGGCAATATAATTTTGGAGTTAATGCATGTTAGAGACATAGTATAATGGACTATGCTCATGAAACATACCACACACAAAAAGAATATGTAAAAGGTGTGGCCTAATCTAATCCATACTCATGTCAATTTTTCAATCAACTAGCATTAGGATTTTGAGATATCATAGGCCAAATGGAATGAATGAATAAAGAAGGGGAATAAGATGAAGTGGGAGGGGAATGGATCAAAACACAAATTGGTCAAAGGAGGACTTTTACCAAATTAATATCATCCATTCATTTTCGGAGATGGAATGTGCATTCCATCAATCCTCTAAATCCAATGATATTAATTTGACAAAGTGAAATCAACCTTGACCAAGACCCAACAACCAGAGTCAAACATAAACAAGTCATCACAATTGGTCAACAAAATTATTTGGCATTTATTCAAATTAAAATACTAAAACAGTGCATTTAAATTAAATATGGTTTGTCCAATTCCTAAAATCTCATCAAAACATCAAAGAAATGGCCATGAGATTTATCATAGGTCAAACATGGTCAAAGGATCTTGGAGAAAAAAATTCATAATTTTTGGACATTTAAAAATATTTTTAAACAATTAAAAACAACTGCAAAATCAATTAATTCATGAAAAATATTAATAATGATAAAAAAAAATTAATTCAAAATATGGAAGAGAAAAATATTTGAATTTTTTTGGTGAAAGTCCCATATTTTTTGGATCAATATTGAATTTAATATGAATTATTGAAAATAATGCAATTAAAATGAAAATTAAAATATCAGAAAAAACGTGAACCACTTGATCTCCCTCATTAATTGCGGTGGCAGATCAAGTGTCCAGAAATGCGCTATCCAAGATGGACATGAGTCAGCGCGCCACAACATTGGTATTTAAAAGGGACGATCGTGATTAAAACAAATGAGATGGATCTTATGGCTGAAGAGATGCCAACACATCGCTGGAGCTGTAGCTCCGATCTTCTTCTCCAGTGGACCTCACTGGACTGGTCCACCATCAACCATCACTAAAATTAAAAACAAGAACATGATTTCAAAGTAAAAATGGCACTGAGTTCGAATCTGGCCTCAATTCACTCTAACTCCAAGTATATTGAGAGATACATGGAGTTGAAATTTGAGGTACATGAACTGAATTGCTTCGATTTGGCCTCAAAGCAACTCAATCTTATTTCCTACATTGGTATGACTTCAGACAACCAAAGAATCAACAGAATTGAGCAAGAATTTGAGAGAACCGAAGAGATCAAAATTACTGGAAAATACCTTCAATGGAGGCCTGGATTCAACTGATCTTGATCTTGCTTGTGCTTGATCTTACTCCACTTGCTTGCAGAAGAAGGATTGGATGCTTAAAAGGCTGTGGATTCCTGGAAATTTGAATTTTAAAATAGTGGAAATTCAACCTCAAATTCAATTAAATTTCTCAGGTTTATCCTTTGCAAAGTGAGGGTTTGAGATGGGGGATCAAAGTTGGCGCGAATGTGTGTTGATTGCTGAGCATATGAGGCTCTATTTATAGCTAAAACCATTGATATTTGCACACTTGAAATCACTTTCCAAATTTGGTCATTGATGATGCATGGGTGCATGGGCGCGCATAGGCCCATAAAATCATTGCCATAAGTCCACAAATGAATGTTAGATAGTCTAAATTTAGCTTGGATTGCAAGGTAAGTGTGCATTTGGATTTGAAGTTTGATCCTTGCCAAGTGATGACACCATGTTTATGCCATACGCAGCCTATGCATTCCTTGTCCAAAATGAATGAATTTTAGCTCTTTGGAAAGGTGAGATCAAGAGGAATAACTTTCATGTTCAACACTTTTTCATTTGGAGCTTTAAACTTGGAGAAATTTGAGGTGGAAGTTTGGAAATTTTTGACATATCAAAATTTTTCTAAGTGTCAAGTCATATGTCTCAATATTCCACCTTGCTTAACTTTTTATATGAGCTTCAAATGAGAAAAGTTTCTTCATCAAAGTTATATCTCTATCAAAGACCTTCAAAATGGTCACCAATTTCATGTCATTTAGATTAAAAATGATAGAGTTATGCATTTTTTAAGTTTGGAAAAATCACTTGATCAATGGTATAGGTCGAAAATGACCTATAATGTAACCTCATATCACATGCTCAAAAAGTTTGAATTAGCTCCCACTCAAAACATCAAAGTTGAAGTAGACACATTTAATTTATTGTGCAACTTGGAAATATTTTATCTCATAAAAATTGAGCAAGTTATGGCCTTGGGAAGTTGACTTTCAAATTAGGGTTTAGACAAAATGACCTATAATGTTTCAACATAGAAAATGATTTTCCAAGAAAAGCAAAACTAGCTCTAGGTCTCAACATGAAAGTTGTTTGGAATGTCATTTAGAGTAAGTTTTATCTTGGAATCATTTTCATATGGTGAAAAGTGTAGGAGATAGGGTCTAGGGAGACCCAGTTTTGATCAGATGAATCCATCTGGCCAACCACCATCAACCAACTTACTAACTTCCAATTCTCTTGAATTTCTTGGCTCATGGTAGATCATATATGCATAAACTGATGAATTTTGAAGTGTCCCTTGAGAAATTTGATCAATTGGTGAGATAGCTTGTTGGAGAAGTTACTCAAGATACCTAGTCAAACTAGGGTTTCCAAGGCAAATCACCCTCAAACTCTTGAAGAAAACTTAATCAATATAATATGTAGAGAACATTGGGACTCATATATGATGTTCATAATCATTCTTGAATCAATTCTTGGTTGTGCTCTTTGTTCATGAGGGTCTCAAACCCTAGATGTGAACTTGATGAATCAATGGAATCATGCCCTTCCTAAAAAAGAGTTAGACAAATGCAAAGACATATTTTTTGGTATTTTGGTTAGTGAAATGATAAAATAGAAGTATGATATAATCACAAAGTGCTTGGTGATCTCTCCCAAAACAAACCCAATGAAAAGGGGTAAGGAGGATGCGAAGGTATGATCCCAATGCTAATGCTTAGGATGGAATTGCATGAGGGATCTTAGGGTCAAAGTTGGGGTCTTACAGCTGCCCCTATTTAAGGACATTCTAACTGAGGAGGCGAAGGTTAAAATCTTCATGTCGACTCAGTAGAATGGGCTTAAATAACAACATATAGAAACAAATTTTGGTCCCTAAGAGACCTCATGATGCATATGATATGAATGCAAAAGTTAATGCTCTGTGGGGAAATATTTCCACAAAGGAAAAAGAAATCAGAGAGCCCGAAAATCCGCAGGAGCACAATGCATTCCGTAAGGAAAACCCACTGGGGAGATAGAGACTCTAGGGAAAAAGGAGTTATGCGTAGGCCAGGCTATGACTTAAAACTACTGGGGGACTCGAGGGATTCCATACAAACATGGAAAAGACTCAGCCAGGGAATAATAACATTTGTAGGGGATATGAGTAAGTCAGGATAAAACTGAAATACTCGAATCGTGCAGGAAAAGCGATTTCACTAAGGAAATGCGCACTCAACTCGACTGGGGAAGAAATACTTCAACACAGGAGGAGCAGAATTTTATTATCTACTACCTGTTACTGGGTAAGGAGATAATAAAGATCTGACAGAGAGAACACTCGTCATCGGTAAGGATGAACATATCAAGGATGACTCGTTGGGGAATCGCCAGGAGAGGAAATTCATTACCAGTTACTTGGTAAGAATAGCCTTGTTGGGGAAAAAACTGCAGAAAAATAGGATTTACAACTACCAGTTACTGGGCAGAAGACCAAGGGTGAGAGTATCCGTCATCGGTTAGGATGAACATATCAAGGATAAACTCAACAAGGAAGAAAATCCGTCACCGGTTAAGATGAACATATCAAGGATATACCAACCGAACAAAAAGGGTAGGAATTACATCTATCGAAAACTGGATAGAAAACCGTCGGAGAGAAAATCCGTCACCGGTTAGGATGAACATATCAAGGATTAACTCTACGAGGGGACAAAGTAGGATTTACAACTACCAGTTACTGGGTAGAAAAACAATCAAAGAGAAAATCCATCACCGGTTAAGATGAACATATCAAGGATAGACTCTGAAAATGGGATAAAGTAGGATTTACAACTACCTTTTTACTGGGTAGAATATCGATCAAAGAGAAAATCCGTCATCGATTAAGATGAACATATCAAGGATAGACTCCGCACAGGGGAAGAATAGGATTTATAACTACCGGTTACTGGGTAGAAAACCACAAGGAGAAGAAAACCCGTCATCGGTTAAGATGAACATATCAAGGATTAACTCTTTGAGGAACAAAATAGGGATTACAACTACCTTTTTACTGGGTAGAATACCAAAAATGAGAATATTTGTCACTGGTTAAGGTGAACATATCAAGGATAGACTCAGGCAGGGGAAGGAAAGATATATGTCACCGGTTAGGATGAACATATCAAGGATATACTTCCTGGGGAATAGAACCACTAGGGACTCTACTGAGGAGAAAAATAAGGGTACTTTTGTCGGGTATTGGGCAAGAAGTAACAAACTGCAAACTAAGAAGAATATTACTAGTTACTGGGTAATAGACTCTTAGGGGACCAAAGCATCTATCTAGGTAAGAGCTAGAAAGAAAACGGTCAATCAAGACTCAACCCAATGAGGACATAACTCAAGGGGAGTAATTACATCCAGAAAATTCACTGTAGAGAAAACTGAAATAACAACCGTCCACCAGGAAACAAACTTAGTGGGGAAACGGAGAAAGGTTAAAGTCTTTCTGCTTAAGGGGCTGACACTCTATAATTGAAGGAGGACAGACACCAGATTTGGTATGGGGATAAAATACCGCCATAACAGAGAATAAGCATCTCAAACAAATATGAAGATGCAGGATATGCAAATTATGATATTATATGAATGTATATGTATATGTATATATGATGATTATGCTGACAAAACGATCACAAAGGATACGAAGGTGTCGCAAAGAATTTGAACCACCGGTACAATCCTCGGTCAATCCACAAAATATGGAGACAAACTGCTGGAGAACATAGAAATCAACATCCCAAAGGTTCAAACCTAACTGGGGAAGGAGGAGATCTGCCGAGGATAGAACAATATCCATTTTGTGGGGAATTTTAGGTTAACACCATAAAAATGGGAGACAACCCTACAGAGAATAATCAATAACAAAAGCTACTCAGAACCTAGGAGGAAACTCTGACTGGGAGCAAGTTGAATGGCGATTGGTGGGGAAACCAAAGCGATCCATTGGGGAAGATCAACCATCTCTGAAGATCCACCCTGCTGAGGAAATACAAACTTCGCTGGGGAAGGCCGAAACTCTATCGGGGAAGACAACACGCCGCAGGGTATCTGAATCAACCAAATCAGCTGAGGACAAGGAAAGAAATTCCACTGAGGATCAAACATTCAGCCGAGGAACTGAATCAACACAAATGTCTAGGGATACCCGAAGGGTTAACTGCCTGGGGAACCTCTGATGTTTCGCACTTAAGGACTTGCTATCCATTGAAATGTTGTTGATATTCCTTTTAATTGCTTTGAAAAATTCTTGCTTTTATATATTTACGAAAAATTGATTTTGATTAAAAATTTAATTTTCAAAATGATCATAATAAAACTTAAAACTATTGGTTGAAAAAATAAGAGTAGAAACAATTGGATAAAAGCTCAACTTTATTTGATAGTATGGTAGTCTATAAATGGCAAGACTCCATAGATTTTACAAAGTTGAAAATGGTAATTTACATGGAAAGAGGTTACATTGAATACAAATGATCCTTAATCCTTCTACCAACTCTTGATATCCATTATGCTCTTGACCGTTACTGGGGTGATGAATCGATGTCAACCCTTGTGCTCAATCAAATCTTTAAAACCTTGAAGATCAGCAGAATGCAGTTACTTTCCATAATCCCTAATTTTTGCATAAGTTACCCCAAGGTGGGGTACTTAACTTATCGGGAATTTTTTTTCCTGTTTTTATGTCTCTAATTTTTGCCTGGACCGCCCTTTCGGGTTTTCAATCCACCGAGATGCTCATTTTTGCCTAAACCGCCCTTTCGGGTTTTCAACTTAGCGAGTTGTTCTTTTATTTTTTAGGCGAAGTATTTCTTGACTGCATCTACGTTCACAGGACGAGTGAACTCTTCACCATCCATAGTTGTAAGAATCAATGCACCACCTGAAAAGGCTCTCTTAACAGCATATGGGCCTCCATAATTAGGACTCAATTTTCCTCTAGAATCTGGCTTGAACGTTAGAATCTTCTTGAGCACAAGGTCACCTTCTCTGAACACTCGTGGTCTGACCTTCTTATCAAAAGCTTTCTTCATTCTTTGCTGACACAATTGACCATGACACATAGCAGTTAATCTCTTCTCTTTAATTAAATTCAAATGGTCAAACCTGGTCTGACACCATTCAACTTCAGTCAACTTGGCTTCCATAAGCACACACAATGAAGGAATCTCAACCTCTACGAGGAGCACTGCTTCCATACCATACACAAGAGAGAAAGGGGTTGCCCCTGTTGAAGTACAGATGGATGTACGACACCCATGCAAAGCAAAAGGGAGCATCTCACGCCAATCCTTATATGTTACAACCATCTTCTGAATAATCTTCTTGATATTCTTATTTGCAACTTCAACATCCCCATTCATCTTGGGTCTGTAGGGAGAAGAATTATGATGTGCAATCTTGAAGTCTTTGCAAAGAGCTTCCACCATATTGTTATTCAAGTTTGATCCATTATCAGTAATGATCTTACTTGGCACACCATAACGATATATGATCTGATTCTTGATAAACCTTACAACAACTTGCTTGGTTACATTTGCATATGATGCCGCTTCAACCCATTTTGTGAAGTAATCAATTGCCACTAAAATGAAATGATGCCCATTCAAAGCTTTGGGCTCAATCATCCCAATCATATCAATTCCCCACATGGAGAAGGGCTATGGGGAAGAGATAACATTCATTAGTGTCGGAGGAACATGAATCTTATGAGCATAAATTTGACACTTGTGGCACTTCTTCACAAATTTGCAACAGTCAGATTCCATTGTCAGCCAATAGTAACCTGCTGGCAACATCTTCTTTGCCATTGCATGTCCATTGGAATGAGTACCAAAGGAACCTTCGTGCACTACGGACATCAACAAGTCTGCTTCGTGTCTATCCACGCATCTGAGCAAAACCATGTCGAAGTTTCTCTTGTACAGTATATCACCACTCAAGTAGAAATTACCGGCTAATCTTCTCAAAGTCTTCTTATCTTTTAAAGATGCCCTAGGCGGGTAAGTCTGACTTTGGAGGAAACATTTGATGTCGTAATACCATGGCTTCTCGTCTTTGATCTCTTCAACAACAAACACATGAGTTGGCCTATCAAGACGCATCACAGATAAATTGGGAACTTCATTCCAATACTTTATTATAATCATTGACGCCAATGTTGCAAGAGCATTTGCCATCCAGTTTTCATCTCGAGGGATATGATGAAATTCAACCTTTGTAAAGAAAGTTGAAATCATCCTCGCATAATCTCTATATGGTACTAAACCGGGTTGATTTGTCTCCCATTCTTCTTTGATCTGATTGATAACCAAAGCCGAATCACCGAAGATATCAAAATACTTGATTATGAGATTCATGGCTTCTTCAAGCCCCATAATGCAAGCTTCATATTCTACCATGTTGTTTGTATATTTGAAAGTCAATCTAGCTGTAAACGGTAGATGTGTGCCTTGAGGAGTAATAATCACTTCCCCAATGCCATTTCCATATTGATTAACAGCTCCATCAAACACCATGCCCCAACGGGAACCAGGTTCTGGCCATTCTTCAAGCAATGGTTCGTCACAATCTTTCATTTTCAAGTACAAAATCTCTTCATCGGGAAAATCATACTGCACTGACTGGTAATCTTGAATTGGTTGGTGAGCCAAATGGTCAACCAAGATACTACCTTTGATCGCTTTCTGAGATCGGTATTTGATATCAGACTCTGACAACAATATCTGCCAACGAGCAATTCTCCCAGTTAAAGCAGGCTTCTCAAATATATACTTGATTGGATCCATTTTAGATATCAACTAAGTGGTATGATTCAACATGTACTGAAGCAGACGCTTAGCATCCCAAGCCAATCCGCAACAAGTCTTCTCAAGCATAGAATACCGAGTCTCACAGTCGGTGAACTTCTTACTGAGGTAGTAAATTGCAAATTCTTTCTTTCCAGTCTCATCTTGCTGACCAAGAACACAACCCATACTATCTTCGAGCACAATCAAATACATGATCAATGGTCTTCCTTCAATAGGGGGAGACAAAATCGGAGGTTCAAGCAAATATTCCTTGATACCGTCAAAAGCTTTCTGGCAGTCTTCGGTCCAATCACAAGACTGATCTTTCCGAAGAAGCTTTAATATAGGTGCACATGTGGCAGTCATGTGGGAAATGAATATGGAAATATAATTCAAGCGGTCGAGAAAACCTCTGACTTGCTTCTCAGTTTTGGGCGCAGGCATCTCTTTTATTGCTTTGACCTTGGCAGGATCAACTTCAATACCCTTCTCGTTGACAATAAAGCCCAATAACTTACCAGAACGAACACCAAAAGTACACTTATTGGGATTCAAGCAGAGTTTATACTTCCTCAAACGCTGGAATAAATTCAACAAATGGTCAACATGTTCCTCTTCATCAATTGATTTAGAAATCATGTCATTGACATAAACTTCAATCTCTTTATGCATCATATCATGAAAAAGAGTAGTCATTGCTCTCTGGTAAGTTGCACCAGCATTCTTTAAACCGAAAGGCATCACTCTATAACAGAATGTTCCCCAGGGTGTAATGAATGTGGTCTTTTCCATATCTTCAGGTACCATCTTGATCTGATTATATCCGGAAAATCCATCCATAAATGAAAAGGCTTTGAATTTAGCAGTATTGTCTATCAACATATCAATGTGTGGCAGAGGGAAATCGTCTTTTAGTCTGGCTTTATTCAAATCTCTATAGTCAACACACATGCGGACTTTTCCATCTTTCTTCGGCACATGCACAATATTGGCCACCCATTGCGGATACTCAGTTGTTACAAGGAAACCGACATCGATCTACTTCTGCACTTCCTCTTTGATCTTCACAGTCATATCAGGAGGGGTTCTTCCCAACTTCTGCTTAACTGACGGGCATTCTGGCTTCAACGGCAATCTATGCTCCACAATCTCAGAATCCAAACCAGGCATGTCTTGATAGGACCAAGAAAACACATCTGAATACTCTCAAAGAAGATCAATCAACCCCTTTTTAGCATCTGGACACAGTCGAGACCTAATCTTGAGTTCCTTCACATCATCCTCGGAACCCAAGTTGACAAGCTAAATCTGCTCTTCAAACGACTGAATAATCTTTTCATCTTTTTCAATAAGACGAGACAGTTCATCACGCACTTCTACGTCACTTTCCTCCTCGGCCTCAAACACATGGAATTCAAAATTCGGAGAAGGATCATTGTATTCAATGGGGTTAGGAACCAACCTGCATAATGATTTAATATTTTGATTTTAGAGAAGTGAATTTGTGACCAAATATTATGCAGATGGACAAATATATTGTTTATTTATGTTTTTTTGTGATTACCATTTTTAGAATAAAGCAAAAAATAAAAATAAACATCAAAGATGTGGATGAATAGAATTAATTTTATTGATGATCAATTTAAAATGCCCAAACAATGTTCACTTCTCCCTTAGGCATAGGAGAAGGATTTTTTTAAAATATAAAATCAATTACTTAGATCGATGCAAAATAACAGGAATATCAACAGCAACCCAATTGTTGCACGTCTTTCCATGCGTTACAAAGTTGGTGCAGTCTTCCTCTTCGCTATCCTCTAGCACATAAGCTAAGTGTTGTTCATTGCCATGAATGAACCCTCCGCTAAGGAAGCTAAGTTGCATATCTTCAGATCTAATAGTTGATGAACCTTTCTGGAACCCCAAACCGGTTCTGCCTTTGTTGTCGGAGACCTATACCATGCGCCCCCACTTATCAACACTGCCTTCTTCAACAATTTTCTAAGCATCTTTCAACGAGGACATAGGTGCCCCAACTCTCTTCTCAGCAGCGATAGACAAGGCTTGGAACAGAGTTCCAACCTCATCCTCAGCTTCAACATACGATAAAGATGACAGATGGCTAACCAACAACACCTTCTCTCCTCCAACAATCACAAGCTTGCCATTCTTGACAAATTTGAGCTTCTGGTGTAAAGTTGAGGTAACAGCTCCTGCCTCATGAGTTCATGGCCTTCCCAATAAACAACTATAGGCCGGGTGGATATCCATTACTTGAAAAGTAATATGAAAATCACTCGGACCTATTTTAACTGGAAGGTCCACTGCATCAATTACTGTCTTGCGCGAACCATCAAAGGCTTTGACTTTGACGATTACACCGCTATATCTCATAGGCGCTCCTTGGTAAGATATCTTTGACAAAGTTGACTTTGGAAGCACATTGAGTGACAAACCGGTGTCAACAAGCACATTTGATAAAGCATCTTCCTTGCAGTTCATTGAAATATGCAACGCCAGATTATGATTTCTTCCCTCTTCAGGGAGTTATTCATCGTAGAAGCTTAAATTATTGCATGAAGTGATGTTAGCCACAATGTGATCAAAATGATCCATAGTAACATCATGCTCTACATATGCTTGTTCAAGAACTCTCTGTAGTGCTTCTCTATGCGTTTTGGAATTCAAAAGCAGAGACAACACTGAGATTTTTGAGGGGGTTTGAAGCAGCTGCTCAACCATATTAAATTCGCTCCTTTTTATCAATTGTAGTACCTCATCATCATCATTGGCTTTCAAGTTGCTGGATTCACCAGACTTATCTTTTGAACAACCAACTGGATCTACATTAGGCACCTCCGTCTTCTTACCAATAATCGTTTCTTCTTTGTCTTTTGGGAACACCGACCCAAACACTCGACCACTGCGGGTCACCTTCGTTACATCGGCAATGCTCACTACTGAACTAGTCGTAGGTAACGTGACCTCTTGACCATTCTTTATCATTGTAGCATTGTATTGGTACGACACAACCTTATCAGATGAATACGGGAATGGGCCCCCTAACCATATTACCAACAGCGATATTGATCTTTGACTGATATTATTATTGTTGCTGCTATCATATTGGATTACCAGGCGCTCTTGTTGTCAGAAAACGGGCACTATGACATTGACGTCGTCATCTGCATGACGAGATTGAACAATTTGGATCATACCTTCATCCATCAGACGTTGGATGTCCCTTTTCACTACATCACACCCTCTTGGGTTCGCACTACAAACAACATAACCATCATGGTCATGTTCACAGTCACTCACCATACATATATCCTTATGCATTTGCACCAAAGATCTTCGGATAAACCGAACGTCAAAAACCTTGAATTCTCCAGGACAACCGTCCACCATATTCACTGAAGAGTTCTCATGAGCGAGCAAAGGGTTTGCTTTCACATTTGGCGCACGGTCCTCAAAGGACACCATACCACTCTTCATAAGCTTTTGAACCTCATACTTCAATGGATAGCAGTTTTCAATATCATGTCCGGGCGCTCCTTGATGAAAAGCACAACGGAGCTTAGGTTTATACCACCAGGGAAGTGGTTCTGGGATCTGCGGTGGGTTCCTCAGTTGAATTAAGTTCTTGAGAACTAGCGAGGGATACAACTCTGCATACGATATAGGAATTGGGTCAAAAGAGACCTTTTTCCTCTCAAAGCTCTGCTGATGATGATTGTTGTTGGTATTGTTATTGTTGTAGGTGTTCGTTATTTGTTGCGGTTGTTGTTGTTAACGTTGATGTTGTTGTTGTTGAATTGGTGTTGTTTGTTGATTAGAAAATACCGGAATTACTGATGACACTTGATGATGACGATGTTGACGGGGTGGTGGATTTCTTCTGATCTGAGGCCTCCTCTGCCTCCTACTGATTACTGCATTGGTCTCACTATCCTTCTTCTTACCAAAGATGTTACCATATCTCTTGCTTGTTGACGCCTCATCTCTTGACAACCGTCCTTCATGGACTCCTTCCTCAAGTCTCATCCCCATATTTACCATTTCGGTAAAATCACTGGGGGCACTAGCGATCATGCGTTCATAATAAAATGAACTCAAAGTTTTCAAGAAGATTTTTGTCATTTCTTTCTCCTCTAAAGGAGGAGTGATCTGGGCAGCCAACTCCCTCCATCTTTGCGCGTACTCTTTAAATGTCTCTTTGTCCTTCTGAGACATAGACCTCAACTGGTCTCTATCCGGCGCCATGTCCACATTATACTTGTATTGCTTCACAAAAGCCTCTCCCAAGTCGTTGAAAGTTTGAATGCTTGTACTATCTAACCCCGTGTACCAGCGGAGTGCAGCACCAGTTAAACTATCTTGGAAGTAGTGAATAAGAAATTGATCATTGTCGGTCTGAGTAGACATCTTGCGTGCATACATCACAAGATGACTAAGCGGACAAGAGTTCCCCTTATATTTTTCAAAGTTAGGCACTTTGAACTTCACTGGGATTTTGACATTGGGCACCAAACACAACTCGGCAGCACTCTTCCCAAACAAATCTTTACCTCTCAGCGTCTTCAATTCCTTGCGCAGCTCAAGAAACTGATATTTCATTTTGTCCATATTCTCATAAACATCCGGACCCTCAGACGGCTGGAAATGATAGATGGTATCCTCTACGCGAGGCAAAGGGTGCACAATGGGAGGTGGCACGGACATGACCGGGCTAGATGCCGACATGGAAGCAAATGTAGGCGCAAAGCTTTCAGGCACAAAGTTGGGCGGCATTCCCCACGGGAATCTGGCAGGCATATTCAACGCGAAGTGGGCGGTAGCAGCAAGCGTGATAGAGGTAGTCACCTCTGAAGTAACAGTCCTCGCGGGAGGAGTTGCAGGAGCTGGAGAAGCTTGGTTTTGAGCAGCAAGAACTGACTCCATCATGGCAGTCAGGCGGGTGATCTCGTCCTTCAACTCTCTGTTCTCTTGCTCCAAATGTTCCATGATTTTCTAATGATTGGCTCGGGTATTATACTGGTGAGTTAGCTTGGCTAAAGCACAGAAGAAACACCAATCAGACATCTGGAAAAAACCTGTTTATGCAAATGATGCATGAAATGCAATACTTGATTATTTTTATTTTTGTTTTCAATGAACTTACTATATCATTTGCAAATATATATATTTAAATAGCAATTGCAATAATTTGATATGACCAAAAATCTCTTTTTATTTATATAAATTGTAAGGATTACACTGAGTACAATTTCAGAAACCAAAACAAAAAGATACAAGAGAAAAGGAGACTAGTCATCCTAAGGTTCCCTAACAACAATGTCAGAAGATCTGGCTGAAGGCGCGTACTTCCTTCGAATGCGACGGATCTCGGTCTCAAAAGAAGCCTTCATCTGAGTCTTCTCGAGGACAAGCTGATCACCAATCTTCTTCCAAGCAACGGAAGGCTGAGGCATGCTAGAAGATGAAACCTCTGGCTCTCTCTGTCTCTTCGTCTCTCGGTCTTCAAGTAGCTCAATAAGTGCGTCTTTGTCCTTAGACTCCAACTGCAACTCTTCATGCTTCTTGCTCAGAGCATGGAAACGTTCTTCCCACATGTCCTTCTCTTACTTCATCTTGGCGAGCGCGTCTTCCAACTCCTCTACATCTTGGTTAGGGAGAGTTAATGGCTGAACCACAACCATAGACATAGGTCTTTCATAAGGATAAGGAATCTTCAACTCCATAGCTCTCTTCTTTACCCAAAGAGTGTAAGCTTCCAAAGTTATACAATTGCACGAACCAAGCTCAGATTTTCCTTTCCTATGCACATTATGCCAAGCATGCACAATCTTCTGCTTCAAATGTTGAGGATCTTTACCCTCTTGATAGAAAAGACCTTCTAACAAAGTGTTATTAGGCTTGTCTCTCAAGGGGAACCCAGGTTGACGACGAGCAGTGTACCAACGAGAGGCACATTAGAGAATTCACCATAATTATCAATAATATCCAAACTACTCAAAGAAGGATCATACCAAACTATATCATCATTAGTGAGAGACATAAGTCTCTGAGACCACCTTAAACATTGTTTGTTCTCCATAAAAGCAGGCGTCTAAGGCAAGTGTGAAATAAACCACTTGTACAGAAGAGGAATGCAACAAACAATTGTTCCCCTACCCTTGGAATTCCTTAGATGCAAAGAGAAATACATATCACCCAACAAGTAGTAGGCACAAGATTCCCAATCAAGAAAAGTCTAATGGCGTTAACATCAACAAAACCGTCAATGTTAGGGAACAAAGCTAATCCATAGATGAGCAATACAAATATAGCTTCAAAAGCATCCACACTACCAACTTGAGCAGAAGTAGTAGCTTCCTTGACGAGGAAAACAGATGGCAACCCAAATAATCCTCCTTTCTTCACCCAATGAACCTCTATCTCAGACTTCTTCAAGTGAAGAGCTTCAACAATAATACTAGATCGGGGAATCTCCTCCAATCCACTAAAAGGCACTCTACTAGAAACAGGTATCCCCAAAAGATGCGAATACTCCTCCAAGGTAGGCACAAGCTGAAAATCTGCGAAAGTGAAACAACGGTAGAGAGGATCATAGAACTGCACTAGCACACTCAAAAGTCCTTCAACCACATCAGTAGACAAGATGGACAGAAGCTTCCCATGACGTTGTTTAAAGTCCAAGGGATCTATTACAAAAGATGCTAGCTTCCTTAACTCTTTCAAGTCGGGACATCTGAAACTGTACTTCTTAGTGTTCCTTCGTCCACAATCCATGGTCTGAAAATATTTGCAAATGATACCTTAGTTCCTTGAAATTTTCGTGAAATGAATGTTATGATGCGCATGAATGCATGAATGCAACAATCACAAATAAGGGATCACACACAAGGCAAACAAAGGTCAAGGGATGAATCAAGTCATTGTCAAGATCAATCATCCATTTTGGTGGATTATGGTTTACACCTTATCAACACCCAAGTTCCATTGATATTGATAAGACTTGATTGGATCAACCAAGAATCAAGAGTTTGTTGCAAGTCACGAGCATGGATTCTGGGTAAGAACCATCTCAAAGGAGTGAACTAAGGATAAAAACATGTAGATCATGTTCTAAAAAGCTCACAGAGTCTTAATTCCATCTATCGGATATTACAGGTTAAGATGACTGACTCATCGACCCATAATATTCTCAAGAGAAACTCGTCTGAGTGTAGTATCGCGTAACAACTGTTATCAAGTCTACACTTGGACAGTTTCCTCACTACGTCCTAAATAGGCCAAGATGGGTTAAATGTTCTAAGGTCCTCAGCTTCTCAGACCCAATTAGAAATAGTAGTGCCTAACCACAAATACTTGTGTGACATTTCCAAATCCAAAGGAGTCTCCACCGAGCATATGGATCTCAAGCCAACTTGTTAAGGACTACTCCACACAAGTCGAACATGACTATACCATCCTCCTATCTTAATTGCACTCAAGTTCGGGTTAGAACTTATCTCACTACTCATAGATCATCAAGCACAACAAGCAGATTATATCACACATACATATATACAAACATTACATATATACAAATATATTCACACAAAAAATAGGCTAAACCCACTGGAGACTACTCCCCAGCAGAGTCGCCAATTAATTTCTGTAGCGGGAAATTCATGATCATCAAGATATTGACAAGCTAGAGATCAAATAACGAGAGTCGCCACCGCGCTTTTATTGTTTCCAAGGGAAAGGGGAAAAAGTACGAACAAAACCCAAAACTAAGAAGTTTTCAAATCAAAACTAATAAAAAGCCAGAGATTATAGGTAAGGGGTTGGTTACACAGAGGGAAGGTGTTAGCACCCAAAGTGTCTTAGGTACTCCTAGGGAGCCCTTTTTGTGTGCACATGTACTTGGTATAAAGTGATGTTTACAAACAAATGGAATGAGGGGATGAGAAAAGAATTCATTAATGATATTTTTGTGTTTGACAAGACCTTCAGTCTTGTGCCTACGTACGAACATAAAAATGAGGGATCAAAACCTCGTAGTTTGTGATACAAGTTTCAAAATGGATGCATTGTTTTTAACAAAAATTAAGTTTGAAAGGCACAAAGGCCTAAAAATGGTTTTAATGAGTTAGTTCTTTTTGGCTTTTTTGAAAGTTTAAGTCAAGTATAGTTAAGTTTATTTACAAGTTTGAGTGAAGAAAATAAGTTTGAAAATGCAATGGCATAAGGCCAAAGTTTCTATCTTTTTGCAAAAAATGGTCAAAGTTTAGAACAAAAATAGTTCACACAAAGAAGATTTTGAAAAAAATGGAGGGAGAGATTTTGAAATTAAATAAATGGGGAGAAGATGAAGAGACTATCCTATGTACAAAATTAAAAGTTTAGAGTTGAAAAGATCTGACCAAATGGGTAGCAATCCAATAGACAAGAATGTCAATAGAAACCCAAAATTCCCATGGACTTTTAGAATCAAGCAACACACAAATGCACAATTATATTATATTGAAGAGCATGGCATCAAATAAAGATGGCCACATCCAAGCTTATCCATTTCATGATCTTCTTCAAAATAGCCCATGTAACAGGTGAATTTTACAAGTCACATGTTCAAAATAACATCTTCACAATGATCATGTTGCAGATGAACTTAAAGAGATATTGAATGATGTATCAAATGAATTTCAAATTGCAAGCACTTGGTTCTTCAACAAGTTGGCATTGGCCAAGTCCTTTAGCATATGAAGGTTGCCTAGATTCTAAGTCCATTTGTTCAAGATCAAGCCAACAACCCACACAAAAGTTTTTTAGGGATTTTGTTGTTATTATGTACATTAATGGTCAAAGACCACACAAACAAACAAAGTATACACAATCAAAATATATCACACAATATGGTCCAAATGGACAAAGTGAAAATTGCATTAACATAAACAATTAGAACGATATGAACAATGACAAATGAAATAGAGTGCTAAAAATAAATTGCATTAAAGTAAAGGCTTGAACTTAAAAGTTAGTAGTTAATAGGTTAGAAGTCAGTATTGATTTGCTTTTGCTTTTCATTTCAAGACATTCTTTGGAGAACACTCAACCCATTTATCACAAGTATGAATCCTTGAGCCAAAACAACTTCCAAAGGAAGGAAAGAAGGCCAAGTTTCCACACAATACCATGAAAGAGGGGAGACTTACAATCTCACTAACTAGAATGCTTATGCCTTTTATGTCACAAATTTAGCGCTATGTTAAGCAACCGTAATTGGACTTATGTAGAAGTCATAACTATTTGAGGTCGGGCAATAGAATTTTGGTGTTAATGTATGTTAGAGACATAGTATAATGGACTAAGCTCATGAAACATACCACACACAAAAAGAATATGCAAAAGGTGTGGCCTAATCTAATCCATACTCATGTCAATTTTTCAATCAACTAGCATTAGGATTTTGAGATATCATAGGCCAAATGGAATGAATGAATGAAGAAGGGGAATAAGATGAAGTGGGAGGGGAATGGATCAAAACACAAATTGTTCAAAGGAGGACTTTTACCAAATTAATATTATCCATTCATTTTCGGAGATGGAATGTGCATTCCATCAATCCTCTAAATCTAATGATATTAATTTGACAAAGTCAAATCAACCTTGACCAAGACCCAACAACCAGAGTCAAACATAAACAAGGTCAACAAATTTATTTGGCATTTATTCAAATTAAAATACTAAAATAGTGCATTTAAATTAAATATGGTTTGTCCAATTCCTAAAATCTCATCAAAACATCAAAGAAATGGCCATGAGATTTATCATAGGTCAAACAAGGTCAAAGGACCTTGGAGAAAAAATTTCATAATTTTTGGACATTTAAAAATATTTTTAAACAATTAAAAACAAATGCAAAATCAATTAATTCATGAAAAATATTAATAATGATCCAAAAAATAATTTTAATTCAGAATATGAAAGAGAAAAATATTTGATTTTTTTGGGTGAAAGTCCCATATTTTTTGGATCAATATTGAATTTAATATGAATTATTGAAAATAATGCAATTAAAATGAAAATTATGATCAGAAAAAACGTGGACCACTTGATCTCCCTCATTAATTGAGGTGGCAGATCAAGTGGCCAGAAACATGATATCCACGATGGACATGAGTCAGCGCGCCACAACATTGGTATTTAAAAGGGACGATCGTGATTGAAACAAATGAGATGGATCATATGGCTGTGAGAGATGCCAACACATTGCCGGAGCTATAGCTCCGGTCTTCTTCTCCGGTGGACCTCACCGGACTGGTCCACCATCAACCATCACCAAAATTAAAAACAACGACATGATTTCAAAGTAAAAATGGCACTGAGTTCGAATCTGGCCTCAATTCACTCTAACTCCAAGTATATTGAGAGATACATGGAGTTGTAATTTGAGGTACATGAACTGAGTCGCTTAGATTTGGCCTCAAAGCAACTCAAAGAATCAACAAAATTGAGCAAGAATTTAAGAGAATCGAAGAGATCAAAATTTCTGGAAAATACCTTCAATGGAGGTCTGGATTCAATTGATCTTACTCCACTTGCTTGCAGAAGAAGGATTGGATGCTTAAAAGGTTGTGGATTCCTGGAGATTTGAATTTCAAAATAGTGGAAATTCAACCTCAAATTAAAATGAATTTCTCAGGTTTATCCTTTGTAAAGTGAGGGTTTGAGATGGGGGATCAAAGCTGGCGCGGATGTGTGTTGATTGTTGAGCATATGAGGCTTTATTTATAGCTGAAACCATTGATATTTGCACACTTGAAATCACTTTCCAAATTTGGTCATTGATGATGCATGGGTGCATGGGCGCGCATAGGCCCATAAAATCATTTCCATAAGTCCACAAATGAATGTTAGATAGTCTGAACTCAGCTTAGATTTCAAGGTAAGTGTGCATTTGGATTTGAAGTTTGATCCTTGCCAAGTGATGACACCATGTTCATGCCATGCGCAACCTATGCAATCCTTGTCCAAAATGAATGAATTTGAGCTTTTTGAAAAGGTGAGATTAAGAGGAACAACTTTCATGTTCAACACTTTTTCATTTGGAGCTTTAAACTTGGAGAAATTTGAGGTGGAAGTTTGGAAATTTTTGACATATCAAAAATTTTCTAAGTGTCAAGTCATATGTCTCAATATTCCACCTTGCTTAACTTTTTATATGAGCTTCAAATGAGAAACGTTTATTCATAAAAGTTGTATCTCTCTCAAAGGCCTTCAAAATGGTCACCAATTTCATGTAATTTAGATTAAAAATTACAGAGTTATGCATTTTTGAAGTTTGGAAAAATCATTTGATCAATGGTATAGGTAAAAAATGACCTATAATGTAACCTCATATCACATGCTCAAAAAGTTTGAATTAGGTCCCACTTCAAACATAAAAGTTGAAGTAGACACATTTAATTTTATTATGCAACTTGGAAATATTTCATCTCATAAAAATTGAGCAAGTTATGGCCTTGGGAAGTTGACTTTCAAATTAGGGTTTAGACAAAATGACCTATAATGTTTCAACATAGAAAATGATTTTCCAAGAAAAGCAAAACTAGCTCTAGGTCTCAACATGAAAGTTGTTTGGAATGTCATTTATAGTAAGTTTTCTCTTGGAATCATTTTCATATGGTGAAAATTGTAGGAGATAGGGTCTAGGGAGACCCAGTTTTGATTAGATGAATCCATCTGGCCAACCACCATCAACCAACTTGCTAACTTCCAATTCTCTTGACTTTATTGGCTCATGGTAGATCATATATGCATAAAATGATTAATTTTTAAGTGTCCCTTAAGAAATTTGATCAATTGGTGAGATAGCTTGTTGGAGAAGTTACTCAAGATACCCAGTCAAACTAGGGTTTCCAAGGCAAATCACCCTTAAACTCTTGAAGAAAACTTGATCAATATAATATGTAGAGAACATTGGGACTCATATATGATGTTTATAACCATTCTTAAATCAATTCTTGGTTGTGCTCTTTGTTCATGAGGGTCTCAAACCCTAGATGTGAACTTGATGAATAAATGGAATCATGCCCTTCCTACAAAAGAGTTAGACAAATGCAAAGATATATTTTTTGGTATTTTGGTTAGTGAAATGATAAAATACAAGTATTATATAATCACAAAGTGCTTGGTGATCTCTCCCAAAACAAACCCAATGAAAAGGGGTAAGGAGGATGCCAAGGTATGATCCCAATGCTAATGCTTAGGATGGAATTGCATGAGGGATCTTAGGGTCAAAATTTGGGTCTTACAGGGCTCCCTAGGAGTACCTAGGAAACTTTGGGTGCTAACACCTTCCCTATGTGTATCCAACCCCCTTTTCTGAAATCTCTGGCATTTAATTAGTTTTGATATGAAAACTTCTTATCTTTGGGTTTTGTTCGTACTTTTCCCTTTTCCTTTGGAAACAATAAAAGTGCGGTGGAGACTCTGGTTTTATTGACGTTAAGCTAATCCATAGTTTGATGGTCATGAATTCACCGCTACACCTACCTCCTATATAACTTCCATGGCCCTAATGCATAAGCATACATTCATCACCTCATCATCTCATTTGTATTTGCACTCATAACAAGAGAGCATGATACATGGACTCAAGGCATGGTGTTCATATCTGAGGATCACCGGGGTTTCTTGATCATGTTAGGATGTGTCTAATCAACCCTAAACCCTAAATACCAACTTCAAGCACTCATTGATCTTCTGAGATTTCACAAGGCTCCTCATTCACCTCTAAAACCCTAATTGGATGGTGGGTCTTAGTTGGAAGCATTGATTGCTCATCTGGCCATCCTTGGGACATAGCCTTAATTCCTTGATCCTATGTGATTTGTCCAAGTTATCATTTGACTTTTTAATTTGTGTTTTGACCTTGGCCTTGAAAGAAACCCTAATATCTAACATTGGGTATGCTTTAATCTTATGGATCTACATCATGATACCTCTTGCACACTTAAACCCTAGTTTGTCTGGCCTTAGTTCTTTATTGACCTTTTAATCCAGAAACCCTAATTATGGGTGCTCACCATTGGTGGTTCATCTGATATTTGCTTGAGGTTTAATACCCTAGCTTAAAAGGTCTTTCCTTGGGGATTTTTTGTTGCTTGTTGCTTGTACATTAGGACCTAGTTGTGCCCATACATTTTCATGCTTTGATTTGTTGTTCGAAACCCTACATCATGGAGATTGCACTTTATCATTTCATCATGCATTTTCCATCAATCATCTTCTTAGGCTCCCTTGCTTATTTGTTTGATTTTGGTCTATACAAGTATATTTTTTATCCATGGCTTGCGATGCATTTCATTGGTCCATTCATAATGCTTTGATTCATATTATGATTTCATTAATTCGTTAGTTCATTTGCATCCATTCAACTTTATTCCATTCATGATCATTTAGCTTAATGATATAATCTCATGGTACTTGTTCATAATGCATATTCAAACTTGATTTTGATGGAGAATTTTGTTTTATTTTCAATGAAGGAACCATTGTTGTACATTGATCATATCACAAATAAGATTACAAGAGAAAATATATTTGTTGACCAAAGTTGACTTTGGTCAAGAGTTGAATTTTTTCCTAACTTTGACCAAAGTCAACACATCTTTCCAAAAACCTAATTTCCATAAAATTCAATCTTTATTCACTAAGCATTCATCCATTTCATTCATACATGGCAATACAAGTGAAAGTTTTGGTTTGAATGTTGGAATCATTTTTGCATTGAGTAAATGTTCATTAAATAAGCATGGTTTCCATAGTCATCAATTGCATTTACATGTTACATGACATACTATTTGGTCTTGTCCTAGTACATGGAACTATAAGACTTGATTTCAATCAAAATGGAAAAGAGAGAGAGTCTTGGAAGCCCTAGTGAATCCATGCTCCATCCACTTCCATATTTCCATGTTCCATGCTTCCACTTACTTCACCATGGTCTTCATCTTGCAATGTTCAAATCCATAGCACCAAACATATGCAACATCCAACAAGCCTGCATTGGTTGAAGATAAAAACTACAGCAAACTTGCATAAACAACAATGTAACTCATCACATTAGAAAGCCTGCAATAACATTCCATTACCTGCACAAATGACCTACAACATGGCCAACAATTCTAGTCCTGAATTACACACCAAGTTGCAACTTCAACAAACTTGCAACATGCCACACCAAAACCTACATCAAGGCACTACAACAGTCAACAAACAATAACAAGCCTACAAGAAAACCATAATAAGCAAACTTATATCAAAGGACTTTAGTAATTCAGTTCAATGGCAATGTGCAATCAACAAACAAACCTGCCAAAACAACAAACCTTCAGCAATGTGCAAACATCATGAGCAACAACTACAACCAAATGCAACTAATTTGAAGCTTCCATAACAACAACAGGAGTAGCATGCAACAACTTCAAACAAGCATCATCAACCTTCAGTTCATATCGAAACCTACAGATTTATCAAACAACTACAACCACACCAAATCCACATAACTTCACTATCCATGACCATTCCATAGTCTGCTACCAATTATTTAAGCAACCAAACAACACCAAAGAAAAACAAATGCCTACTAATTCACCTTGCATCCATCAATGTCCTAATCTGTAGCAGTCACATGAACAAAGGACCAAACTCATAGTAGGGCAGACATTCAAACCCTGTATCAATTGCACATCCAATGCAGCCTGGTTCAACCATCACCATGACAACTAGCAACCTATTCAAAATCAGCAACAACATACAATAGCAGCAAACACATCAATAACCTGCACAATTCTTCAAATAGCCCTGCAATGCCCTACAACATCCATAAACAACAAGAACTCAATCCAACAATAGTGAAAATATCAATGCACATCAGTTCAAAACAAATGAAAAAATACACCAAATTTCACTCATTCACCTAGTTACTTTTCCATTATGGTAAAAATCCACAACAATCCAAAACAGACAAAGAACACTAGTAAAGGTACAAGGACAATCTACTTTTCATAATCAAGATACACATTGGAGCAGACCATTTTCTACAACACAACATTTCCATCCCACCGTTCCATCTGCATTTGTTTTCCATGATTCAAAAGCCCTAACCTTTCACTATAAAAAGAATAACTCAGAGGAATAAAAGGGGTTGGCTTCAAGATCAAAAAGCCTAAACAATAGAGCCACCATATCCATAAAAATCCCTAAGAGCTTCCAGTTTTCAACACAACAAAAACCCTAACATCCGAGCCACACAAAATCACTCTCAATCTCTCAACTCCCACTCACACATAAATTTTTTGAGCATAGAAGAAGAAGACTAAGATACAAAAAGGGGTTTAAAATAAAGAACTAACCTGAAACACATCCATTTTCGTTGCTCCGATCTTCTTCTCCGGCGAAGAAATACCTTGAACTCCTCCATTTCCTCAAATGAAGTTACCACAAGGTATAGCTCCACTCGAGGATCGAAAACCCCAAATCAATTGCTTGGTTTCGTGTCATTCCATCATTTAATTTTTCGTTTTTGTAGATATTGTTTATTGCATTTTCTTATTCAATTAGGCTAGAGGTTTAGGAATTAGGAAGTTTTGTTGCTGGATTCGTGTTCAGAAGGTTGAGACATCGATTGGTAGTTTCTTTTTTCGTTTTGGAGCTCCGCCTCCGCCGTCCATGAGCTCCGGCGAGGCGGAGCGGGAAAGGGCCATTTGAACATTAGAGTTGAGGGAGGGAAATGTTCAAAGTGTTTTTTCAAACTCTCTCTCTCTCTCTCATGAGGTCGTGCATTGGGTATGCTTCTCTTGGGCTTTGCTTTCTTTTTCTTTTCACACCACTAAGTTGCTGCATGTACCCCTGGAACAATCTGAAAACTAAATGGACCAAACACTTGGGCCCTTGCATGTTTTGATCTTTTTTTTCTGTGCATATCTTGTTTGGGCGATGAAATCTTCCATACTTTAAATGATTGATAGATAAACGTTTTGGTCGATTCAATCTTCTTTGATTCAACCATATTGATAAATGATCATTGGATCATTTTTGACACTTTGAATCAACGATAGGTTATCCCTTAATGCGCCATATTTTGAGTCCTTTGACTTGTGGATAGATGATCCCTAGGTGATTACCTTGTGAAAACTAATCTCTAACCACTAACTTATATCATTAACCATTGACTTGTCGACCTAATCTTATGTTGTCATTTATTTGTTGTCATTTATTTTCTTGCTATTTATTTCAAAGAAATTTATTCTCATTCCCATCATCATTGTATCTATTTCATGACTCCTTGTCCTAATGACATTTATTTATTGCCATTACATAATCAAAAAGAACAAAAACATGATAAAATCAAAATACCAAAAATATACATTCATCTGTGACCCACTGTAGGATTTAGAGAACTCATTAGGACCCTTGCACTTGGACCTTGGATCAGGATTCTTGACCTTTTTCTTTGACTTAGAATTTCATTTGTGACTTGCAATCTTTTATTACAAGAATGGCATTCATGGCACTACCCTAGGGAGACATGCTCTTAATCCAATTATCCACTTGTTAGCATAGGTCACTTTACACATACAAGGCTTTCTCTTAGGCTACCTTACAATGAGACCCTTTTATTTCTCGCATTGTTCTCTTGTAAATATCCATATGTCTCACCATTTCAAAACCATACGCAATAAACCCTTGATCCAACGTCAAATGACATTTTTCTTAATCAAATTCAAAAATACAATAAAAATACGATTAGAATTGTGCGCCACGAGTCTTAAGTGGTCGAGAATGAGTAAGAATGGAGATTTCCTACCCTTACTCTAATTATTTTGGACACAAGACGATTGGCTTGTTTGTCTGAAATATTCACCCCTGCCCATAGTCTTTAGTGCAATTCTAACAAAAACAATCTCTTTTCAAAAACCATTAAATAAACATTAACTCATCAAACCTTATTTTTGCACCTTTGGGCACCACTCCTAAAACCCTTTTTCAAGGTAAAAACAACTAACAAGCAATCATTTTCTACTCTGAACTACGGAGCTATGATTCTTCATCCCCCAATGATGATATGTAGGCACAAGGGCCCCAATCCTTGGCGAGCATAATAATAAAAAAACCAATCTTTTTCCCCTTGTTTTCCTGATAGCAGTAAGCATTAAGATAAGATAAACACCCATTTCACGTAGACAACTTAGATAGTTCCCATCGAGTATGATGAATGTCAGGCATGCTAATACCTTCCCCTTGCATAACTGACTTCCGAACCCTAATTTGGTTGCGAGACCAATATTTTCCTTTTCTTTAGAGGGTTTTATGGATTATTTTACCTTTCCTCCTTTTTATGGAATAAATAAAATTCGGTGGCGACTATGTGTATTAAAGCATATCAGTTATTCAATTTTCGCGTAGCGACACCTGGTACTAGACATGTGTCGATGGCACATATAGAAGTATGTGTTATAGTTGAGTGAACTGGGAAACAGTTAGAAGAGTTGTTATAGAAGAAGTTTGTCAGACCTAATGTGTCACCGTGGGGAGCGCCAGTGTTGTTGGTTAAGAAGAAAGATGGTAGCATGAAGTTTTGTATTGATTATCGACAGCTAAATAAGGTTACTCTTAAGAACAAGTATCCTCTTCCTAGGATTGATGACCTTATGGATCAGTTGGTTGAAGCTTGTGTGTTTATCAAGATTGATTCGTGATCAGGTTATCATCAGATTCGAGTAAAGTCAAAAGATATCCTGAAGACTGCATTTTGAGCTCGTTACGACCACTATGAGTATTCAGTGATGTTTTTGGTGTGTCTAATGTGCCAGAAGTATTTGTAGCGGTAAATTCATGATCATCAAACTATGGATAAGCTAGAGATCAAATAACAAGAGTCGCCACCGCGCTTTTATTGTTTCCAAGGGAAAAGGGAAAAAGTACGAACAAAACCCAAAAGTAAGAAGTTTTCAAATCAAAACTAATAAAATGTCAGAGATTACAGGTAAGGGGGTTAGTTACACAGAGGGAAGGTGTTAGCACCCAAAGTATCCTAGGTACTCCTAGGGAACCCTTTTTGTGTGCATATGTACTTGGTATAAAGTGATGTTTACAAACAAAATAGAATGGGGGGATGAGAAAAGAATTCATTAATTATATTTTTGTGTTTGACAAGACCTTCGGTCTTGTGCCTACGTACCAACATAAAAATGAGGGATCAAAACCTCGTAGTTCGTGATACAAATTTCAAAGTGGATGCATTGCTTTTAACAAAAATTAAGTTTGAAAGGCACAAAGGCCTAAAAATGGTTTGAATGAGTTAGTTCTTTTTGGACTTTTGAAACTTTAAGTCTAGTATACTTAAGTTTATTTACAAGTTTGATTTAAGAAAAGAAGTTTGAAAATGCAATTGCATAAGGCCAAAGTTTCTATCTTTTTTGCAAAAGTGGTCAAAGTTTAGAACAAAATAAGTTCAATCAAAGAAGGTTTTGAAAAAGGAGGGAGATGTTTTGAAATTAAAGAAATTGGGAGAAGATGAAGAGACTATCCTATGTACAAAATTAAAAGTTTAGAGGTTAAAAGATCTGACCAAATGGGTAGCAATCCAATAGACAAGAATGTCAATAGAAACCCAAAATTCCATTGGACTTTTAGAATCAAGCAACACACAAATGCACAATTATATCATCTTGAAGAGCAAGGCATTAAATAAAGATGGCCACATCCAAGCTTATCCATTCCATGATCTTCCTTAAAATAGCCCATGTAACAGATGAATTCCACAAATCACAGGTTCAAAATAACAGCTTCACAATGATCATGTTGCAGATGAACTTAGAGAGACCTTGAATGATGTATCAGATGAAGTTTCAAATTGCAAGCACTTGGTTTCTCAATAAGTTGGCATTGGCCAAGTCCTTTAGCATAAGAAGGTTGCCTAGATTCTAAGTCCATTTGTCCAAGATCAAGCCAAACATCCACACAAATGTTTTTTAGGGTTTTTGTTGTTATTATGTGTACATTAATGGTCAAAGACCACATAAACAAACAAAGTATACACAAACAAAATATATCACACAATATGGTCCAAATGGACAAAGTGAAAATTGCATTAACATAAACAATTAGAATGATATGAACAATGGCAAATGAAATAAAATGCTAAAAGTAAATTGCATTAAGGTAAATGGCTTGAATTTAAATGTTAGTAGTTAATAGGTTAGAAATTAGTATTGCTTTGCTTTTGCTTTTTATTTTAAGACATTCTTTGGAGAACACTCAACCCACTTATCACAAGCATGGATCCTTGAACCAAGACATCTTCCAAAGGAAGGAAAAAGGGCCAAGTTTCCACACAATACCATGAAAGAGGGGAGACTTACAATCTCACTAACTAGAATGCTTATGCCTTTTGTGTCACAAATTTAGCGCTATGTTAAGCAATCGTAATTGGACTTATGTAGAGGTCACAACTATTTGAGGTCGGGCAATAGAATTTTGGTGATAATGCATGTTAGAGACATAGTATAATAGACTATGCTCATGAAACATACCACACACAAAAAGAATATGCAAAAGGTGTGGCCTAATCTCATCCATACTCATGTTAATTTTTCAATCAACTAGCCTTAGGATTTTGAGATATCATAGGCCAAATGGAATGAGTAAATGAAGAAGGGGAATAAGATGAAGTGGGAGGGGAATGGATCAAAACAAAAATTGGTCAAAGGAGGACTTTTACCAAATTAATATCATCCATTCATTTTAGGAGATGGAATGTACATTCCATCAATCCCCTAAATCCAATGATATTAACTCAACAAAGTTAAATTAACCTTGACCAAGGCCCAACAACAATAGTCAAACACCAACAAGTCATCATAATTAGTCAACAAAATTATTTGGCAATTAATCAAATTAAAAATACTAAAATAAGGCATTTAAATTTAATATGGTTTGTCCAACTCCTAAAACCTCATCAAAACACCAAAGAAATGGCCATGAGATTTATCATAGGTCAAATAAGGTCGAAGGACCTTGGAGAAAAAATTTCATAATTTTTGGACATTCAAAAGTATTTTTATATAATTAAAAACAAATTCAAAATCAATTAAATCATAAAAATATTAATAATGATCCAAAAAATAATTTTAATTCAGAATATGAAAGAGGAAATTATTTGAATTTTTTTGGTGAAACTCTCATATTTTTTGGATCAATATTAAAATTAATATGAATTAATGAAAATAAAAGGATTAAAATAAAAATTAAATGATCAGAAAAAACGTGGACCACTTGATCTCCCAAATTAATTGAGGTGGCAGATCAAGTGGTCACAAGCGCGCAATCCACGATACGCCAGAGTCAGCGCGCCACAAGAAAGGTAATTCAAACCAACGCACGAGATTATTTCATTTAAAAAGGATCATGTGGCTCTGAACACGCTAACTCACCACCGGAGCTACAACTCCAGTCTCCTTCTCAGGCGAGCCTCGTCGGACTGGTTCGGTCATAACCATCACCAAAATTAAAAAGAAGGACATGATTTCAAAGTAAAAATGGCATTGAGCACGAATCTGACCTCAATTTATCCTAACTCCAAGTATATTGAGAGATACATGGAGTTAAAATTTTAGGTACATGAACTGAGTTGCTTCAATTTGGCCTCAAAGCAACTCAATCTTGTTGCCTACATTGGTATGACTTCAGACAACCAAAGAATCAAGAGAATTGAGCAAGATTTAGAGAGAATCGAAGAGATTAAAATTTCTGGAAAATACCTTCAATGTAGGTCTGGATTCAGCTGTTCTTGCCGTAGCTCGTGCTTGATCTTACTCCAAATGCTTGCAGAAGAAGAATTGAATGCTCAAAAGGTCTTGGATCCCTGGAGTTTTGAATCTCAAAACAGTGAGAATTCAAACTCAATTTCAAGTGAAATTCTCAGGATTTTCCTTTGGAATAAGAGGGTTAGAGGTTTGGGATCAAAGCTGGCGCGAGTGTCCCTGAAATTATGAGCATATGGAGCTCTATTTATAGCCAATTTAGTTGATATTTGCACACTTGAAGTGAACTTCCAAAATTAGCAAAGTGTGATGCATGAGTGCATAGGCGTGTGCAGGCCCATGAAATCACTCCATCTGATCCATAATTGAGTGCAAACAAGGCTGAAGTCATGTCGGAATGCTAGGCAATTGTGGATGGATGTTTGAAGTTCAATCTTGCCAAATGATGATACCATGTACAAGCCATGCGCAACCTATTCATTTCTTGTCCAAAATGAATGAACTTGGACTTTTTGGAAAGGTTAGATCAAGAGGGACAACTTTCATGCTTAACACTTTTCAATTTGGAGCTTGGAACTTGAAGAATTTTGAGGTAGAAGTTTGGAAATTTTAACATATTGAAATTTTTTCTAAGTGTTAAGTCATATATCTCAATATTCCACCTTGCTTAACTTTTTATGTGAGCTTCAAATGAGAAAAGTGTCTTTATCAAAGCTGTAGCTATTTAAAATAACTTAAAAATGGTCATAATTTCATGTCATTTGGATTTAAAATGATAGAGTTATGCATTTTTGAAGTTGAGGAAAATCACTTGTTCAATGGTATAGGTCAAACCTGACCTATAATGTATCCTCATATCAAATGCTCATAAACATTGAATTAGCCGTCACTCTAAACATAAAAGTTGAAGTAGACATCTTTAATTTGATTGTGAAACTTGGAAATCTTTCATATCATTAAAATTGAGCAAGTTATGGCATTGGGAAGTTGGCTTTCAAATTAGGGTTTAGACTAAATGACCTATAATGTTTCAACATAGAAAATGATTTTCCAAGAAAAACTAGATCTAGGTATCAACATGAAAGTTGTTTGGAATGTCATTTAGAGTAACTTTTCTCTTGGAATCATTTTCATATGGTGAAAATTGTAGGCGATAGGGTCTAGGGGGACCCAGTTTTGATCAGATGAATTCATCTGGCCAACCACCATCAAAAAACTTATTAACCTTCAATTATATTGACCTTTTAGGCTCATGGTAGATCATATATGCATAAGATGATGAACTTTTAAGTGTCTCTTGAGAAATTTGATCAATTGGTGAGATAGTTTGTTGGAGAAGTTACTCAAGATACCCAGTCAAACTAGGGTTTCCAAGGAAAATCACCCTCAAACTCTTGAAGAAAACTTGATCAATATATCATTTAAAAATCAATGGAACTCATATATGATGCTTGTGAATCTTCTTGAATCAATCCATGGTTGTGCTCTTTGTTCATGAGGGTCTCAAACCCTAGATATGGACTCGATAGATCAATGGAGATCATGCCCTACCTACAAAAGAGTTAAGCAAATGCAAATACATATTTTTGGTATTTTGGTTAGTGATGTGATAAAATACAAGTATGATACAATCAGATAGTGCTTGGTGATTTCTCCCAAAGCAAACCCAATGAAAGAGGGGTAAGGTGGATGCCAAGGTATGATCCCAATGCTAATGCTTATGATGAAATTGCATGAGGGATCTTAGGTTCAAAATTGGGGTCTTACAGCTGCCCCTGTTTAAGGACATTCTAACTGAGGAGGCGAAGGTTAAAATCTTCATGTCGACTCAGTAGAATGGACTTAAATAAAAACATATAGAAACAAATTTTGGTCCCTAAGAGACCTCATGATGCATATGATATGAATGTAAAAGAAAATTCTTTGTGGGGAAATATTGCCACAAAGGAAAAAGACGTCAGAGAGACCAAAAGTCCGCAAGAGTAAAATGCATTCCGTTAGGAAAACTCACTGGGGAGACCGAGACTCTGAGGGGATAAAAGTGGTTACGCGTCGGCCAGGCTAGGACTTAAAACTGTTGGGAGACTAGGGGAATTCCATGCAAACATGGAAAAGACTCAGCCGGGGAACCAAAAACATCTGCAGGGGATACGAGTAAGTCAGGATAAAACTGAAGTACTTGAATCATGTAGGGGAAAAGCGATTTCACTAAGGAAATGCGCACTCAACTCAACTGGGGAAGATAAACTTCAACACAGGAGGATCATAAATCTATTATCCACTACCTGTTACTGGGTAAGGAGATAATAAAGATATGACAGAGAGAACACCCGTCACCGATTAAGATGAACATATCAAGGATGACTTGCTAGGAACCAACAGAAAGGAGTATTCATTATCTGTTACTGGATAAGAATAGCCTTGCTGGGGAAAGCTATAGAAAATAGGATTTACAACTACCAATTACTGGGCAGAAGACCGAGGGTGAGAGTATCCTTCATCGGTTAGGATGAACATATCAAGGATAAACTCAACAGGGAAGAAAATCCGTCATCGGTTAGGATGAACATATCAAGGATAGACTTGCCTGGGATTGTCAAGGAGGATATCCGTCATCGGTTAAGATGAACATATCAAGGATAAACCAACTGAACAAAAAGTAGGAATTACATCTATCGGATGCTGGATAGAATACCGTCAAAGAGAAACTCTGTCATCGGTTAAGATGAACATATCAAGGATAGACTCTGTGAGGAGAGAGAAATAGGAATCACATCTATCAGTTACTGGATAGAATACCAAGAGAGAGAATCCGTCACTGGTTAAAATGAACATATCAAGGATCAACTCTGCGGAGGGAACAAAAAGCAGGATTTACAACTACCGGTTACTGGGTAGAAGACCGCAAAGAGAAGGAAACCCGTCATCGGTTAGGATGAACATATCAAGGATTAACTCTCTAGGAAGCAAGAATAAGGATTACAACTACCTTTTTACTGGGAAGAATACCAAAAAGAGAATATCTGTCATCGGTTAGGATGAACATATCAAGGATAGACTCAAGCAGGGGAGAGAAAGATATCCGTCACCGGTTAGGGTGAACATATCAAGGATATACTTCCTAGGGGAAACAGATCCACTAGGGACTCCACTACTGGGAAAAACAGGGGTACTTTTGCCGGGTATTGGGCAAGAAGTAACAAATTACAAACTAAGAAGAATATTACCAGTTACTGGGCAATAGACTCTTAGGGGACTCAAAGTATCTATATAGGTAAGAACTAGAAAGAAACGGTCAATCAAGACTCAACCCAATGAGGATATAACTCAAGGGGAGTGATTCCATCCAGGTAAACAACTGGAAAGGAAACTGAAATAATAATCATCCACGAGGAAACAAACTTAGTAGGGAAGAGGATAAAGGTTAAAGTCATTCTGCCTAAGGGGCTGACGCTCTACAATTGAGGGAGGACAGACACCGAAATTTGTATGGGGATAAAGTACCACCATACAGGGAATGAGAATCTCAAACCAACAATTTAAACAAATATGCGAATATGCATTTATGAAATTTTATATATATATATATATATATATATATATATATATATATATATATATATATATATATATATATATATATATATATATATATATATATATATGATTATCTTGGCAGGGATGATCACAAAGGATACGAAGGTGTCGCAGAGAAATTGAATCATCGGTGCAATCCTGGTCAATCCACAAAATATGGAGACAACTGCTGGAGAACAGAGAGATCAACAACACAAAAAGGCTCAACCCTAACTGGGGAAGGAGGAGATCTGCTGAGGAAAGAGACACATCACTGAACCTGTGGGAAATTTTAGGTCAACACCATAAAAATGGGAGACAACCCTACAGGGAAAATAAACTGCTCAGGAACCAGGAGGAAACTCTGACTGGGGAGCAAGTCGACTGGCGATTGGTGGGGAAACCAATGCAATCTACTGGGGAAGTCAACTGTATCTGCTGAAAATCAACCCTGCTGAGGAAATACGAACTCCGTTGGGGAAGGCAGAAACTCTGTCGGGGAAAATAACACACCGCAGGGTATCCGAATCAACTAACTCAGCTGAGGAAACAGAAACGAAGCTCTACTGGGAGGAACAAACACTCCGCCGAGGAACTGAATCAACACAAACGTTCAGGGATACCCAAAGGGTTAACTGCTTGGGGGACCTCTAATGTTTTTCACTTAAGGGCTTGCTATCCACTAAAATGCTGTTGATATTCCTTTTAATTGCTTTGAAAAAATAAGAGTAAAAACAATTGGATAAAAGCTCAACTTTATTTGATAGGATGATAGTCTGTAAATGACAAGACTCCATAGATTTTACAAAGTTGAAAATGGTAATTTACATGGAAAAAGGTTACATTGAATACAAATGATCTTTAATCCTTCTACCAATTCTTGATATCCATTATGCTCTTGACCGCTACTGGGGTGATGAATCGATGTCAACCCTTGTGCTCAACCAAATCTTCAAAACCTTGAAGATCAGCAGAATGCAATTACTTGACATAATCCCTAATTTTTGCATAAGTTGCCCCAAGGTGGGGTACTCAACTTATCGGGAATTTTTGTTTGTTTTTATGTCTCTAATTTTTTCCTGGATCGCCCTTTCGGGTTTTCAATCCACCGAGACGCTCATTTTTGCCTAAGCCTCCCTTTCGGGGTTTCAACTTAGCGAGCTGTTCTTTTAATTTTAGGCGAAGTATTTCTTGACTGCATCTGCGTTCACAGGACGAGTGAACTCTTAACCATCCATAGTTGTAAGTATCAACGCACCGCCTGAAAAGGCTTTCTTAACAACATATGGGCCTTCATAATTAGGAGTCCATTTTCCCCTAGAATCTGGCTTAAACGTCAAAATCTTCTTGAGCACAAGGTCACCTTCTCTAAACACACGAGGTCTGACCTTTTTATCAAAATCTTTCTTCATCCTTTGTTGATATAACTGACCATGACACATGGCAGTTAATTTCTTCTCTTCAATCAAATTTACCTGATCAAACCTGGTCTGACACCATTCAGCCTCAGTCAACTTGGCTTCCATGAGCACAAGCAATGAAGGAATCTCAACCTCTATGGAGAGCACTGCTTCCATACCATACACAAGAGAGAACGGGGTTACCCCTGTTGAAGTGCGGATGGATGTACGATACCCATGCAAAGCAAACGGGAGCATCTCATGCGAATCCTTATACGTGACAACCATCTTCTGAATAATCTTCTTAATGTTCTTATTTGCAGCTTCAACAGCCCCATTCATCTTGGGTCTGTAGGGAGAAGAATTATGATGTGCAATCTTGAAGTCTTTGCAAAGAGCTTCCACCATATTATTATTCAAGTTCGATCCATTGTCAGTAATGATCTTGCTTGGTACACCATAACGACATATGATCTGATTATAAACCTCACAACAACTTGCTTGGTTACATTTGCATACGATGCTGCTTCGACCCATTTTATGAAGTAGTCAATTGCCACCAAAATGAAACGATGTCCATTCAAAGCTTTGGGCTCAATCATCCCAATCATATCAATTCCCCACATGGAGAAGAGCCATGGGGAAGAGATAACATTCAATAGTGTCAGAGGAACATGAATCTTATCAACATAAATTTGACACTTGTGGCATTTCTTCACAAATTTGTAACAGTCAGATTCCATTGTCAGCCAATAGTAACCTGCTTGCAACATCTTCTTCGCCATTGCATGTCCATTGGAATGAGTACTAAAGGAACCTTCATGCACTTCAGTCATCAACAAGTCTGCTTCGTGTCTATCCACGCATCTGAGCAAAACCATGTTAAAGTTTCTCTTGTACAGTATATCACCATTCAAGTAGAAATTATCGGCTAATCTTCTCAAAGTCTTCTTATCTTTCAAAGATGCCCCAGGCGGGTAAATCTGACTTTGGAGGAAACACTTGATGTCATAATACCACGGTTTCTCGTCTTTGATTTCTTCAACAGCAAACACATGATCTGGCCTATCAAGACGCATCACAGATAAATTAGGAACTTCATTCCAATACTTCACTACAATCATCGATGCCAACGTTGCAAGCGAATCTGCCATCTGGTTTTCATCTCGAGGGATATGATGAAACTCAACCTTTGTAAAGAAAGTTGAAATCCTCCTCGCGTAATCTCTATATGGTACCAAACCGGGTTAATTCGTCTCCCATTCACCTTTGATCTGATTCACAACCAAAGCTAAGTCTCCTAAGACATCAAAATACTTGATTCTAAGATTCATGGCCTCTTCAAGCCCCATAATGCAAGCTTCATATTCTGCCATGTTGTTTCTACACTTGAAAGTCAATCTAGTTGTAAATGGTAGATGTAACACCCCTCTAAATACCCCAAATATTTAATTAAAACAACAAATATATACATCAGAGTAAAGGTGCAATTAAGGGTGTCACACAAACACTTCACACATTTCACCATAATAACTGTCATGCTCTTTTATTAATTCAAAACATAAAGCATTTGCACAATACGCAGCGGATAGAAATCAAATCAATCATGTAAAACATGTAACATATTACATGTAAACTGGTTCACAACCAACAATAAAACATTTAAAATATCCCATCCCGATGTTACATCTACCAGAGCATGACCCACTAAAGAGACTACACTAGACTCCAAGCACTAGCTTCTACTCAATCACTGCTCGTTACCTGAAAAATAGTTGTAAGGGTGAGTTCCTCAATCGATATAATAAGCATTATAAAATATCATGCAATGTTAAGTAATTTAACACATTTCATCACCCAAATCAGATTACACATTCAGCAGCGACAATATCAACTCAATCATACTCAACATCAACACAACACACAACACACAACACACGTATAATACTGGAATACATCCATTCATATCATACGCCATACATACATTATGCAATGAGACTCCATGCATGCGGTACCGACTATTCGTGAACATATAGTTCAGCCTCACCGATCAAATCCAGATACGGCTACCAAGCCCACTAGTCCCACTCATTTGAGACCTAGTGACTCACTCACTAATTCCTCACCATGGGAATTAGCTACCACCCCAAGGGCCATGCTATGCACGCTAATTCACCTAGCATGCAAACATCAACAACAGTCCATAATGACTAACTCACTAATTCCTCACCATGGGAATTAGCTACCACCATAAAGGCCACAATATGCATGCTAAATCACCTAGCAATGCAAAACCATCAACAATAATCCACAATGGACATATGCTCACACTCTAAGCCATACACAGTCCATTCACAATTGCATACATAACATATACATTCACAGCATTATGCATACCATCATACATTCATCAACACATGTATCAAAACATCATATCATGTCAAATAATTAATCACAGTATTAGCACACTCCACTAATACCTATACTGCTCAAAACAACGGGAATTAATCCCTATTACATCATACGCCAATATAGGCCAAACACCAATTATGCGCACATTATTCAAATATTAATTTTTCACTTTTCCAACAGTGTTAACCGGTTAACGCCCTGGGTTAACCGGTTAACGCAACACAGAACACGCTTTCTGGCAAAACTCAACAGTGTTAACCGGTTAACGCCCTGGGTTAACCGGTTAACGCAGACAGAACAGCAATATTTTCACAACTCACAACAGTGTTAACCGGTTAACGCCCTGGGTTAACCGGTTAACGCAAGCAAAACAGCAATACCTCACAATTCCTAACAGTGTTAACCGGTTAACACCCTGGGTTAACCGGTTAACGCAAGACAGAAAGCTGTTCCTGCGCTAACACGAAGCAGAATGCAGAATTCTCCGCATTTTCCGCCGTTGGAGGACTTCCGGACCTCCGATTCCGATTCCGTAAAAAGCTATACGTTCGGGAAATCACAACTCACACAAATACAGATTCAATTACAGCTTTAACACAACTTATCCAACACAATTTTTCAGCATTCAACATCCTAATTAGGGTCAATTCAACGGTTTATCACTACTCATTACATGTTAACCCATAATACCCATTAAACGACGATAAACCCCCCTTACCTGAGTTAATCCGGCGAACCTTTAAGCTTCAAGCTTTTCTCTTCTCCAACCTTCTTCCTCTTGCTCTGTCTCTTTGCCCTTTTCCTCTTTTCAGCTGCTTCTCTGCTTTTCACGTAAAACCCTTTCTTTACCAAAAATGGACTCTTTTTCTTATTTCCAACTTATATATATTTTCCAATAATTATTATTCCAATAATAATAATAATAATAATCCAATAATTCCAATTATTTAATTAAATTAATAAATATAATATTAACTTAAATTAAATAATTATCTTATTTTTATCGGGGTGTTACAGTAGATGCGTGCCTTGAGGAGTAATATTCACTACCCCAATGCCATTTCCATATTGATTAACAACTCCATCAAATACCATGTCCCAACGGGAGGTTCTGGCCCTTCTTCAAGCAATGGTTCATCACAATCTTTCATTTTCAAGTACAAAATCTCTTCATCAGGAAAGTCATACTGCACTGACTAATAATCTTCAATCGGTTGGTGAGCCAAATGGTCAGCCAAGATACTACCCTTGATTTCTTTCTGAGATCGGTATTCCATATCATACTCTGATAACAACATCTGCCAACGGGAAATCCTCCCAGTTAAAGCAGGCTTTTCAAATATATATTTGACTGGATCCATTTTGGATATCAACCAAGTAGTACGATTCAACATATACTGGCGCAGACGCTTAGCAGCCCAAGCCAATGCGCAACAAGTCTTCTTAAGCATAAAATACCGAGTCTCACAGTCGGTGAACTTCTTACTGAGGTAGTAAATTGCAAACTCTTTCCTTCCAGTCTCGTCTTGCTGACCAAAAACACAACCCATACTATCTTCGAGCACAGTCAAATACATGATCAACGGTCTTCCTTCAACAGGTGGAGACAAAATTGGAGGCTCAAGCAAATATTCCTTAATACTGTCAAAAGCTTTCTGGCAATCTTCGGTCTAATCACAAGACTGATCTTTCCGAAGAAGCTTGAATATAGGCGCACATGTGGCAGTCATGTGGGAAATGAATCTGGAAATATAATTCAAGCGGCCGAGAAAACCTCTGATTTGCTTCTTAGTTTTGGGCGCATGCATCTCTTGTATTGCTTTGACCTTGGCAGGATTAACTTCAATACCCTTCTCACTGACCATAAAGCCCAACAACTTACCAGAACGAACACCAAAAGTACACTTATTGGGATTCAAGCGGAGTTTATACTTCCTCAAACGCTGGAATAACTTAAACAAATGCTCAACATGTTCCTCTTCATCAATCGATTTAGCAATCATGTCATCGACATAAACTTCAATCTCTTTATGCATCATATCATGAAAAAGAGTAGTCATTTCTCTTTGGTAAGTTGCACCAGCATTCTTCAAACCGAAAGGCGTCATTTTATAACATAATATTCCCCAAGGTGTAATGAATATGGTCTTCTCCATATCTTTGGGTGCCATTTTGATCTAATTATATCCGAAAAATCCATCCATAAACGAGAAGACTTTGAATTTAGCAGTATTGTCTACCAACATATCAATGTGTGGTAGAGGGAAATCATCTTTCGGACTGGCTCTATTCAAATCTCTATAAGGAACACACATGCGGACTTTTCCATCTTTCTTCGGCACATGCACAATATTGGCCACCCATTGCGGATACTCAGCGATTACAAGGAAACCGACATCAATCTGCTTATGCACTCCCACTTTGATCTTCACGGCCATATCAGGATGCGTTCTTCTCAACTTCTGCTTGACTGGTAGGCATTCTGGCTTCAACGGTAATCTATGCTCCACAATCTCAGAATCCAACCCAGGCATGTCTTGATAGGACCAAGAAAACACATCTGAATACTCTCAAAGAAGATCAATCAACCCCTTCTTAACATTTGGACACAATCGAGACCCAACGTTGACTTCCTTCACATCATCCTCAGAACCCAAGTTGACTAGCTCAACCTGCTCTTTGAACGGCTGAATGGTCTTTTCATCTTGCTCAAGAAGACGAGATAATTCATCACTCACTTCTACACCACTTTCCTCTTCGGCCTCAAACACAGGGAATTCAAAATTTGGAGAAGGAGAAGGATCATTGTATTCAATGGGGTTAGGAACCAACCTGCATAATGATTTGATATTTTGATTTTAGAGAAGTGAATTTGTGACCAAATATTATGCAGATGGATAATTATATTGTTTATTTATGTTTTTTGTGATTACCATTTTCAGAATAAAGAAAAAAAGTAAAAATAAACATCATAGATGTGGATGAATAGAATTAATTTTATTGATGATCAATTTAAAAATGCCTAAACAATGTTCATTTCTCCCTTAAGCGTAGGAGAAGGATTTAAAAACATATAAAAGCAATTACTTAGATCGATGCAAAATAACAGGAATATCAACATCAGTCCAATTGTTGCAAGCCTTCCATGCGTCACAAAATTGGTGCAGTTTTCCTCTTCGTCATCCTCTAGCACAGCAGTTAAGTGTTGTTCATTGCCATGAATGAACCCTCCGCTACGGAAGCTAAGTTGCATATCTTCAGATCTAGCAGTTGATGAGCCTTTCTAGAACCCCAAACCGGTTCTGCCTTTGTTGTTGGAGACCTCTACCATGCGCCCCCACTGATCAACAGTACCTTCTTCCACAATCTTCCTTACATCTTTCAATGAGGACATAGGTGCCCCAACTCTCTCCTCAGCAGCAATAGATAAGGCTTGGAATGGAGTTCCAACCTCATCCTTAGCTTCAACATAAGAGAAAGATGACAAATGGCTAACCAACAATGCTTTCTCTCCACCAACAACCACTAGCTTGCCATTCTTCACAAATTTGAGCTTCTGGTGCAGAGTGGAAGTAACGGCTCCCGCCTCATGAATCCATGGCCTTCCTAATAAGCAACTGTAGGCCAGGTGGATATCCATTACTTGAAAAGTAATATGAAAATCACTCGGACCTATCTTGACTGGAAGGTCCACTTCACCAATTACTGTCTTGCGCGAACCATCAAAAGCTTTGACGATTACACCGCTATACCTCATGGGCGCTCCTTGATAAGATAACTTTGACAAAGTTGACTTCGGAAGCACATTCAGTGACGACCCGGTGTCAATAAGCACGTTTGACAAAGCATCTTCCTTGCAATTCATCGAGATGTGCAAAGCCAAATTATAATTTCTGCCCTCCTCAGGGAGTTCTTCATCACAAAAGCTAAGATTGTTGTGGGAAGTGATGTTAGCCACAATATGATGGAGCTGATCCACAGTAACATCATGTTCTACAAATGCTTGTTCAAGAACTCTCTGTAGTGCTTCTCTGGGCATTTCGGAATTCATCAGCAGAGACAATAATGAAAATTTTGAGGGTGTCTGGAGCAGCTGCTCCACCATATTAAGCTCGCTCCTTTTAATTAGTCGGAGTACCTCATAATCATCATTGGTTTTCAAATTGCTGGATTCACCAGACTTATCTTTTGAACAACCAACTAGATCTACACTAGGCACTTCCATTTTCTTACCAACAATGGTTTCCTCTTTATCTTTTGGGAACACCGACCCAAACACTCGACCACTGCGGGTAACCTTTGTAACATCAACAATGCTCACCACTGAACTAGTCATAGGTAACGGGACCTCTCGACTATCCTTCACCATTGTAGCATTATACTGATACGGCATAACTTTATTAGATGAATACGGGACTGGGCCCGCTAACCGTATTACCAACGGCGATACTGATCTTCGACTGTTGTTATTATTGGAGTCATACTGGATTACCAACTTCTCTTGTTGCTTGAAAACAGGCATTATGACATTAACATCGTCATCTACATGACGGGATTGAACAATTTGGATCATGCCTTCATCCATCAAATGTTGGATGTCCATTTTCACAACTTCACAACCCCTCGGGTTAACACTACAAATAGCACAACCATTATGGTCGTGCTCACATTCACTTACCAAACAAACATCCTTATGCATCTGCACTAAGGACCTCCTGATAAAACGCACATCAAAAACTTTGAATTCTCCAGGACAACCGTCCACCATATTCACAGAAGAGTTCCCATGAGCGGGCAAAGGATTTGCTTTCACATTTGGTGCACGGTCCTCGAAGGACACCATACCACTCTTCATAAGCTTCTGAACCTCATACTTCAATGGATAACCGTTTTCAATATCGTGTCCGGGTGCTCCTTGGTGAAAAGCACAACGGAGTTCAGGTTTATACCACCAAGGAAGTGGTTCTGGAATCTGCGGTGGGTTCCTCAGTTGAATTAAGTTCTTGAGAACCAAGGACGGATACAACTCTGCATATGACATAGGAATCGGGTCAAAAGAGACCTTCTTTCTCTCAAAGTTTTGTTGATGATAATTGTTGTTGGTATTGTTGTTGTTGTAGGTGTTTGTTCTTTGTTGCGGTTGTTGTTGTTGACGTTGTTGTTGTTGATTAGAAAATACCGGAATTACGGAAGATACTTGATGATGATGGTGATGTTGACGGGATGTTGGATTTCTTCTCATATGAGGCCTCCTCTGCCTCCCACTGATTACTGCATTCGTCTCCCTATCCTTCTTCTTACCGAAATTATTGACATATCTCTTGCTTGTTGACGCCTCATCTCTTGGCAAACGTCCCTCACAGACTCCTTCCTCAAGCCTCATCCCCATGTTTACCATTTCGGTAAAGTCACTGGGGGAACTAGCAATCATTCGTTCATAGTAAAATGAACTCAGAGTTTTCAAGAAGATCTTTGTCATTTCTTTTTCCTCCAAAGGAGGAGTGATCTGGGCAACCAACTCCCTCCATCGTTGCGCATACTCTTTGAACGTCTCTTTGTCCTTTTGAGACATAGACCTTAGTTGGTCTCTATCTGGGGCCATGTCCATATTATATTTATATTGCTTGACAAAAGCCTCCCCTAAATCATTGAAAGTGTGAATGCTTGCACTATCCAATCCCATGTACCAACGAAGCGCAGCGCCAGTCAGACTATCTTGGAAGTAGTGAATAAGCAATTGATCATTGTCGGTCTGAGTAGACATCTTGCGAGCATACATCACAAGATGACTGAGCGGACAAGAGTTCCCCTTATACTTTTCAAAGTTAGGCACTTTGAACTTCACTGGGATCTTGATGTTGGGCACTAAGCACAACTCAGCAGCACTCTTTCTAAACAGGTCTTTACCTCTCAACGTCTTCAATTCCTTGCGCAACTCAAGAAACTGATCTTTCATTTCGTCCATCTTTTCATAAACATCCGGACCCTCAGACGGCTCGGAATGATAGATGGTGTCCTCTACGCGAGGCAAAGTGTGCACAACGGGAGGTGGCACAGACATGACCGGGCTAGATACCGACATGGAAGCAAAGGTAGGCGTAAAGTCTTCTGGTACAAAGTTGGAAGGCATTCCCCACAGGAATCCGGCAGGCATACTTGGTGCGAAGTGGGCGACAACAGCAAGCATGGTAGAGGTAGCCACCTCTGAAATAACAGTCCTCGCGGGAGGAGTTACACGTGTTGGAGAAGATTGACTTTGGACAGCAAGAGCTGACTCCATCATGGCAGTCAGGCGGACAATCTCGTCCTTCAGCTCTCTATTCTCTTGCTCTAAGTTCTCCATGATTCTCAGATGATTGGCTCGGGTATTGTACCGGTGAGTCAGCTTGGCTAAAGCACAAAAGAATCACCAATCAGACATCTGGCGAAAACCTACTTATGCAAATGATGCATGAAATGAAATGCTTGATTATTTTTTTGTTTTCAAGGAACTTACTATATCTTTTGCGAATATATATATATATATATATATATATATATATATATATATATATATATATATATATATATATATATATATATATATATATATATATATATATATATATATATATATATATATATATAGCAATTGCAATAATTTGATATGACAAAAAAAATCTCTTTTTATTTATATAAATTGGAAGGATTACACGGAGTACAATTTCAGAAACCAAAACAAAAAGATACAAGAGAAAAGGAGACTAGTCATCCTAAGGATCCCTAACAACAATGTCAGAAGATCTGGCTGTAGGCACGTACTTCCTTCGGATGCGACAGATCTCGGTTTCAAAAGAAGTCTTCATCTAAGTCTTCTCGAGGACAAGCTGGTCAACAATCTTCTTCCAAGCAACGAAAGGCTGAGGCATGCTAGAAGATGAAACCTCTGGTTCTCTCTGTCTCTTCGTCACTCGGTCTTCAAGTAGCTTAATAAGTGAATCTTTGTCCTTAGACTACAACTGCAACTCTTCATGCTTCTTACTCAAAGCACGGAAACGCTCTTCCCACATGTCCTTCTCTTACTTCATCTTGGCGAGCGCGTCTTCCAACTCTTCTACATCTTGGTTAGGGAGAGTTAATGGCTTAACCGCAACCATAGACATAGGTCTTTCGCAAGGATAAGGCATCTTCAACTTCATAGCTCTCTTCTTCACCTAAAGAGTGTAAGCTTCCAAAGCTACACAATTGCGGACCATGCTCAGATTTTCCTTTCCTATGCACATTATGCCAAGCATGCACAATCTTCGGCTTCAAATGTTGGGGATCTTTACCCTCTTGATAGAAAAGACCTTCTAACAAAGTGTTATTAGGTTTGTCTCTCAAGGGGAACCCAAGTTGACGACGAGTCAAAGCAGGGTTGTAGTTAATTCCTCCTTGTGCACCAATGAGAGGCACATTAGAGAATTCACCACAACTATCAATAATCTCCAAACTGCTCAAAGACGGATCATACTGTAACACCCCAAAATTTGCCCTCCTCATTCATGCATTCATTTAGCATTTCATATTGCATTTCATCATGTCAATCAGAATTAAAAAAAAAAAACGAAAAAAAAAAGGAAAAAAAACGAAAAAAAAAAAAATATTTTTTTACAAAATAAATAAATAAATAAAAATAATAATAATAAATAAATAAAATATAATAAAAAATTTTGGACTTGGGTCTCTCTCATTTGAGCCCACAAAACCATGAAATTCAGTCTATAAATACCAAGGCTTCACTTGAGAAAAAGGAAGAGAAGCAAAATACTCTGAGGTTTCCTTGGAACAAAACCCTGGACAAAACCTGAAGAGAAACCTGACAGAGAACTCAGAGCAGCCTCCAAACCCTGAAGGGACTCACGGGTGCAACTCAATTTCAATCAAGCTCTCCAATCAGGTTTGCCCTATTCCCATTATTTTACGCCTTCAATTTGAATGTTTTAAATGTGTGATGTATTATGAATGGGTGAAACCTATGCCTTGAATGTTTAATCACATGATTTCTGAAGTGTATGCCACAGGGTTTGAGGTTTCTGAAACCATACTGTTATTCATGAAAAAAATGCTTATCGTGTTTCACTAACCCTTTTGTTGAGTTTTTGTGAGGGCTCACAGACTCTTGCAGAGATGGTTTGCGTGGTTTTCCCACTTTATTTGTGGGATACCCCCTGGAGGTTCATTCCGATTACCTGTACTGACTCACCTTTCTTTGATGGCATTAGCTTGGGAGATCCCTGGGTTTCTTACTCCTTTAATTGCTGTTACTTCAGATCTTCATCCGTGTGGTACTTTTACCTCTTTTCCGCATTTTATCGCTTTCTTAGCTGGAAGACCTCGATAGGAGGCATTTGTTTTCTTTTGTTTATTTACTTCTGAGCCCCTTGTTGGCGCATTTACTTTATACATGTTTGTTTTGTATGTGTTTGTCTCCCTGCAGGTAGCGCGGTTCCTTCGTCAAGGACTGCCTTTTTGCCCTTAAGCATCCCAAACCCTAAAACCCAAAGCAACACGTTAACTCCTTCTACTACAGGCGAGTAAGTCTCCAAAGGTCGAGCATCCGGTAGATTGCGTAGTGACGTCGTTCGTCCAAAACCCAATCCATAACCCCATAGTTAGCCGAACTACGGCTTGCTCTGATTCTCATTCCAGATGAGATACGTAGGCATAAGACGCGATGTCTTAGCGAGCACACATCCCCCCAACCCATAGGTCAGCCGAGCTACGAAGACTCTGATTCTCATATTCAGATGAGATACGTATGCAGTGGATGCGACATCCGCGCGAGTCATTTTCATTTAACCTTTTTTTTTGGTAAACAGCACAAGATAAACTCACACCCTTTAGACAAGAACTACAAAAGTGGATCCCGTAGAGTACTACGGATGCGTAGGGGTGCTAATACCTTCCCTTCGCATAACCGACTCCCGAACCCAAGATTTGGTTGCGAGACCCCGTCTTGTCCTTTCCTTTTTCAGGTTTACTTCGAGCGTTTCCTTTCCCTCCTTTGGGATGAATAACGCACGATGGCGACTCTTCTGTCTTTTTCTTTCGCCGGTTGTTTTTTTGCGCACTGTATTTTTCAGGTTGCGACAGCTGGCGACTCTGCTGGGGACCAAGAAGTTGACCTCTTGCTGGTCCATCTTCCCTAAACGAGTCCCTCCTTGCTTTTGTAGGTTGTCTGTTTATTGGGTGTTCATGCTTTTGTACCTTTATTTACTTACTTGCTTGCATTCATCTGCTGTATCTGTTGAAGCTGTTGTTTGTTTGTTGGGATGGGATGTTCTATGAGAGATAAGCCCATTACCCAGGCTTGAGTGTACACACAGGTTTTAGAGTGGATGATCATGAGGCTTGCGTGGCATGTTGCTACATTAAGTCGTTCGTGAAGAACCACACCCAGACGAGGTTTCTTTTGGATATATTATGTCCTACGGATGTTCCGTAACGACATGGTGTTCCTTTAGAAATCGTCGACTCTGGTGACCGTTTCCCGAGAACTCAGTCGAGGCCTCTCCTCCGAGACGTGATTATGTTAGCTCTAGTGGGCGCATTCTCGCTGATCAATCCGAGGACCCCGAGACTGGGAACTTGCTTTAGGATATTCTGTTGAGGGGAGTCAGTGGAGGTCTTTTATCCCGTAATAATGCCAAACCTTCAGTCGTAAACGTATTATTCGCGACTGAAGGGCTGAAGCTGATGAACTTCTGTTCTTAGAACCTACCAGTGAGGGGTGGGCTAAATTTAGGAAACCTTAACCTCCAACCAACCCGGTTTTCTGGAGCAGAGTTTTGGTCTTGTATTATATTCCTCAGTGAATTTCTCTCCAGGCAGTGCAACCTGACAGATGTTCAAGCGGATCCATCAATTCTGATTGACATGCCTTTGCATTGCATAACATCATCTGCATATTTGCATCCAACATCTCATGCTTATTCATTTGCAGGGTATTCCCTTTCAAAAGGGGGGTGCCTTAAAACTGAACAAGCAGTGCATCGCATACCATGCATATTAACCCTTGTCTGTTTTGCAGGCGTCACCGCAGTGTCTAATGTTTGTTCCCTGTATCAGGCAGTTATTGGTCCCAAGCGAGTTCACAGATACCCGACAAAGGAAAACCGTCCACGACTAGCGATGGACCAAGTACAGAAAGAGCTGGCTGATATGCGTGAAAGGATGGATCAGTTCATGACATTGATGACTGGTATGGCAGTAGGTCAAGAAAAGCTGAGGGAATTGGTTGAGCAACCGAGACCCGATCCGGAAGTGGAGATACCAAATGCTGAGGGAAACCCTGGTAACCCTGGGAACGCTGATAACCCTATGAACACTGGTAACGCGGGTAACGCAAATGCTGATGGAAACCCGGGTAATGTTGGCAACATGGGAAATGTTGGAAATGGTATTGGCGGAAGGTACAATGTGAATCAAGGAATCCGGATTAACGGGCGCCCCGTTACTGAAGATTACCAGTATGATCAATTTTCTTTGCACGACGAGGCCCTCGAGACCACTCGCCGTATGGATGAGCTTGCTGAGAAGCTCAAATCTTTGGAGTCTCAAAATTCCTTAGGCTTTGATGTCACAAATCTTGGTCTGGTTCAGGGAGTAAGGATTCCTCACAAGTTCAAACCCCCTACTTTTGAGAAATACAACGGGGCTTCTTGCCCACGCACTCATCTCCAATCTTATCTGGGAAGGTTGGGAGCTCACACGGAAGATGAAAAGCTGTGGATGTACTATTTTGAAGACAGTCTAACTGGAGCTTCTCGTGAATGGTATTCTCATTTGTCTCGTACTACCATCAAGAGCTGGAAAGACTTGGCAGAGGCTTTTATCAAGCAATATCAATACAACTTGGACATGGCTCCAAATCGGACCTTGTTGCAAGGTATGTCTTAGACTGCCAAGGAAACCTTTAGAGAGTATGCTCAGCGTTGGAGACAGATTGCTGCGTCCGTCCAACCCCCTATGTCTGAAAGGGAGATGGCGGACATGTTTATGAACACTCTTCAAGGCAATTATATTGAGAGATTGGTTGCTTGCCCGTCAATCAGCTTTGCAGAGATAGTAATTGTTGGAGAAAGAATCGAGAGTCTGTTGAAGATGGGCCGAATTCAAGACAATAGTGTTTCCAACCCATCAGGTCCCAAGAGACCGTTTGCTGGTAACGGTCAGCGAAGAAAAGAAGGTGAGGCAAGCGTTGTGTATGCCGGCAGAGGCAGGAGTAAAGGACGCCCTAATTATTATCAAAATCAAGTGGCCGCAGTCACTATTCCAACACCTATTCCTCAACCGCAATATCATCCGCAACAACAACCCAGGTACAACAATCAACAACAAGGAGGTAATCCGGGTCAGCAGAGACACTATCAACAACGTCCAAGGCAGACAGACCGGGTCATCGAGCCAATCCCAATGCCTTATTCAGTATTACTTCCCAAGCTGATTGACATGAATCTGGTTACGTTGAGAACTCTGGCCCCACCAATCGATCCCAATAATTTGCCTAGAGGTTATGATGTCAACGCCAGATGTGCTTTTCATTCCAACGCACCTGGCCATACTACAGATAATTGCAAGGCTCTCCAGTTAAAGGTACAAGATTTGAGAGATGCCCAGGCTATCAATTTTGCTCTGGTGCCTAATGTTATCCAGAACCCGATGCCGGCTCACGGCGAGTAGAGGATTAATGTTGTTGATAGTGAGGAAACTTTGAATTTGGTTTCTGATGTGACTAAGGTGAAGACTTCGCTATCGGTGGTTAAAGACCGACTTCTGAAAGGACAGATTTTCCCGGGCTGTGGGGAAGAACGCAGAAATTGTCAAGCTACCGAAAACGGATGTGACAGTTTGAGAAGGGGTATTCAGCAGCTGATAGATGAAGGTTGTCTTCAGTTCGATCAGGCCCGTCCGGTGAAGAATGATGTATCGATGGTGACGTTTTATTTCACTCCTGAAGAAATATATGTTCCCGAGAGACTCGCTCCGACAACAATATATTTCCCAGAAAGTACAGAACCAGCAGCAGTGAACATCGAAAGTTCAGCACCAGTCGCAATTTACTCTGACAGCCCTCAACCGACTTTGGTTGGTCCAATCACCATCACGGTACCAGGACCTGTTCCGTATGAGAAAGACAGTGCTATCCCGTGGCACTATGGGGCTGATATCTACTGCCAGGGGCAGAAAGTTAACGAAGAAGACATTGACATTGGTAGCTCCGCTGTAGACAATGTTGGAGGGGTTGGTGGCTTCACTCGCAGTGGACGCCTATTTGCACCATCAACATTACGCGCGAATACTTAAGCCGAGGCAGCTGCCAAGGCTAAAGGGAAACAGGTATCCACCGAAGAGGTTACTACTGAGGAAGATCCTCCTAAGACCGCTTTCGAGAAGGAAGTGGATGAGTTTATGAGGATTATCAAGAAAAGTGACTACAAGGTAGTCGACCAGCTAAATCAGACACCCTCAAAGATCTCCATTCTCTCACTATTGCTGTGCTCTGAGGCGCACAGAGCAGCCTTGTTGAAAGTACTGAATATGGCCTATGTTCCACCGGAGATAACTGTTAACCAGCTGGAGTCGGTAGTTTCCAATGTAAACGCTAGTCGGGGGCTAGGTTTCACCGATAATGACCTGACACCTGAGGGCAGGAATCACAACAAAGCCTTGCATATCACAATGGAGTGCAAAGGGGTGATGCTTTCCCATGTTTTGGTTGATACAGGCTCTTCTCTGAATGTTCTTCCAAAGAAAGCCTTAATGAAGTTGGATTGCGATGACACCATCCTGAGGCCAAGTAACTTAGTTGTGAGGGCTTTTGATGGCTCTAAGAGAGCTGTCTTTGGCGAAGTTGAGTTGCCAGTTAAGATTGGACCGCAGGTGTTCAAGAGCACCTTTTATGTGATGGATATCCAGCCTGCCTACAGCTGTCTGCTAGGTCGGCCTTGGATTCATGCTGCCGGTGCTGTTACTTCTACCCTCCACCAGAAGCTCAAATATGAACTAGAAGGTCAGATCGTCACTGTATGTGGTGAAGAGGATATTTTTGTTAGCCACCTGTCTACATTTAAGTATGTAGAGATGGATGGCGAGATGCATGAGATGCTGTGTCAGGGCTTCGAAACTACAAACATCAATGAGGTCGCGCCCGAAGCTGTCTTTTCACCTGAGTTTGAGAAGGTCGGGACTTCTATCTCTTCATACAAGCAAGCTGTCGAAGTGGTTAAAGCTGGTAATGCCCAAGGCTGGGGCAAATTTGTGGAGCCAGTCATCAAAGAAGACAAGTTTGGATTGGGGTATGCTCCGGGATCTCAGAAGAATGAAACCGGTACTCTCTCCAACGGGGGTTTGGTTTCCCCCCACATCGTCAATGATGTAGATGAAGACAAGGCTGACAGCGACTGTGACTTAGATAGCTGGATTCGCCCGTGTGTCCCGGGAGAAAAGCTCAACAATTGGTCGTCTGAAAAAACCGTCCGGGTTACTCTGCTGAAAGAGTGATTTTTATTGTTTTCCTTTATTACATGCATAATAAAGTCTTACACTTTGCCCAAGGTGTAACGGCTCATTTGTAGGGCCATCCATTTAGTTACGTTTCGCAATTATTTTTATCATCAATAAAGGACGGCTTTTGCAAACAATTTTGTGTTCTCTTTCTTTCAGTTTTTTTTACTTTTTACAAAAAAAAATGGCAATGTTTCTTTTTTCGTTTTTCCTTTCTTTTTAAAAAAAAAATCTCTCATTCTAAGGTAAAGCATGATCCTCCATCATGCAGAGCCGACCACTCGGATCTCACTGCTAACGACACTGCTATGGCCAAGTATGACTTCGACAATCCTATCTATCAAGCCGAAGAAGGGGCTGAGGAAGATTGTGAATTGCCTGAAGGGTTAGCCAGATTGTTGAAACAGGAGGACCGAGCTATTACACCTTATCAAGAGGTGGTTGAGACCATCAACGCTGGTACCGAAGACGACAAGAAAGAGATCAAGATCGGGGCAAGTCTACAGGCCGAGAGGAAAGACCGTTGATCATGTACTTTACTGTGTTAGAAAGGTCAATGGGTTGTGTGCTCGGTCAGCATGACGAGTCAGGTCGAAAAGAGCATGCAATATACTACCTTAGCAAAAGTTTACCGACTGTGAACAAAAATACTCATTGCTCGAGAAAACTTGCCGCGCTTTGGCATGGGCTGCTCGCCGACTAAGACAGTATATGTTGACTCACACGACTCTATTGATATCAAAAATGGATCCAGTCAAGTATATTTTTGAAAAGCCATCACTTACCGGAAAGGTTACTAGGTGACAAATGATACTGACAGAGTAAGACATCCAATACACTTCACAAAAAGCCATCAAGGGAAGTGTCTTGTCAGACTATCTTGCAGAGCAACCGATTGATGATTACCAACCTATGAGGTTTGACTTTCCTGATGAGGACATCATGTTTCTCAAATCGAAAGATTGAGAGGAACCACTCCCGGAGGAGGGGCCTGACCCTGAATCCAAATGGGTTATGATGTTTGATGGGGCGGTCCACGTCAATGGTCGCGGAGTTGGTATAGTGTTGATCACACCGGAAGGGGGTTCATATGCCATTTGGTGCCAGAATAACTTTTCCCTGCACTAACAATGAAGCCGAATACGAAGCTTGTATCCTAAGACTTGAGGAAGCCGTCAATATACAGATTAAAACCCTGGATGTATACGGGGATTCAGCTTTGGTCATCAATCAAACCAACAGGAAATGGTGCTATGCTGGAACTACGTACCCAAAATTGACGTATCTCGGTCAGAGACGAAGGAAGAAAGCATTTGGTCAGAAAGTGCGCCCTCGGGGGTATCAAGTCGGTGAATTGGTACTCAAAATATTTCTTCCTCCCAACACAGATCACAGGGGCAAATGGACACCGAACTATGAGGGTCCGTACGTGGTTAAAAGGATTTTCTATGGCGGAGCTTTGATGCTAACAACCATGGATGGCGAAGGATTCCCGTCCCCTATTAACTCAGACGCAGTTAAAAAAAAAATACTTCGCATAAAATAGACCCGCTGGACGATAAAAAGAATAGTCCAGGCAAAAAAAGGGCATCCCGACGAACCAAAAAAAAAAGAATAAAGAGGTTCGGGCAAAAATTAGGGATATAAAAAAAGAGTACACCCGGTGAGTCGAAAACCCAAAAGGGCGGCTCAGGCAAAAATGGGTATCCCGGTGGATTGAAAACCCGAAAAGGGGGCGATCCAGGCAAAAGTTAGGGAATAAGCGAATGACTGTGATTTGAGTTCATCAGTGTTATATCACCATTTCATTCAATCCGGCAATCTTCGAAGGTTAAAGATCGACTAATCATCCACTTCAGAAAGCAAGATGAGCAGAGCGTCTTGAGGACATACGAGTCATAGCAGAGTCGAAACTCAGTGGGACCCCGTATCCACATTGCCATTAGGATAGTTCTCTTTTTATAGCGATCACCTCTTTTCAGGGATCAGCTTCCTGATACCCTCGCCTATTCCTGGCACAAATTTTCTCCCCAGTAAGAGTCGAATAATTCAGTTAAAGAGCCTCTTTATTTTTCATTTATCAGTTTGTTTGCAAAAATGTCTGAATTTTTGATAAAACATATTGCATATGAACATAATGGTGGCTTTTGCAGATGATTTGCACAGGAAAACATTTAAAATTGCTTTGAATGTGCTTAATCCCGAACGGTGAATTCAAACCGAGTAATTCCCCCGAGGCATACGTGTATTTTTGGTTGCAGGTCACAGGAACCGGATGCCAAGTCATGAATCCTCATCCCCAAGCGGTTGACAAAGTCTCTCCTCAGCAGAGCATGTTCCCCAACATAGTCGACAGTATCCAGACTGTCTATCCCCAGTAGAGTTGACAGTATCCAGACTATATATCCCCAGCGGAGTTGACAGTGTCAGACTGTATCTTCCTAGCAACAGCGGAGTGGTTGCATACCCAACGGACAAGAGGGTGGTGTTCCCAGTGTTCATCTCATCCCCAGCAGATTATTTCTAACAGATTTGTTCTAATCCCCAGCTTGAGGACGATTAGCAAGTTCATATCCCCAGCAAAGGTCGTTTCCTACGACATTTCCCCAAGAAGTGTTTTCCCCACAGACTCTCCTCACAGAGCCTCGCCGAACAAAGTTTCCATAGTTGATACTCCCCCCGCAAGGTCAACTTTTCAAGCAACCAATTTATTTTTGGTGGCTCATTGGTCCCGGCAGACGGATCATTCCCCACAGAGCATTCAAGGATTGATACAGTGATCTGTTCCCTACCGGAGTTTGCTTCCCCAAGCAGATTTCTTTTTACACCATGCATAACATTTGCATTTGCATGCATATCATATCAAGCATACACATAAGCTGATAAACAGGTTCTTCCAAGCAGACTGAAGAATTACTTTACAACCAAGGTCATGAGATCCAGCCAGAGGATCAAGCGTGAGTGATCCAACCTGAGGGTCGTTTTGAAGATTCAGCCTGAGAATCGTTTTCCAGTGATCCAGCCTAAGGGTCGTTTTGAAGATTCAGCCTGAGAATCGTGTTCCAGTGATCCATCCTGAGGGTCCATTTCGAAGATTCAACCTGAGAACCGTGTTCCAGTGATCCAGCCTGAGGGTCATTTCAAAGATTCAGCCTGAGAATCGTGTTCCAGTGATCCAGCCTGAGGGTCATTTCGAAGATTCAGCCTGAGAATCGTGTTCCAGTGAGCCAGCCTAAGGCTCAATTTGAAGATTCCCCAGTGAAGTCGCCTACAAGCTTTATTTCCCCAGCAAGCCCAAGTCTAATTGAGGAGTCGTTACAACATGTTCTAGCCCGAAGAATATGTACGAAGCCCAAAAGTGGAATATTCTCGAAGCTGCATATCTAATATGAAGGTTGGGTGTAGATTTCAAAAGAGGGTCAACCAGCGCATGCCTCAGATGCGGGATCCTAATGATGGGAATTTATCATCAAAACAATCCAGATCTAGTCAGAAGATCGAAGTAGATTCAGCCAGAGAATCGAAACAAAGAAGATCTAGCCAGAAGATCGAAAATCGCAACAATTCAGATCTAGCCAGAAGATCGAAGTAGATTCAGCCAGAGAATCAAAGGAAATAGATTCAGCCAGAGAATCGAAACGGAGGAGATCTAGCCAGAAGATCGAAGAAGATCTAGCCAGAAGATCAAAATCGTATCCAGCCTGAGGATCAAAATTAATATCCAGCCAAAGGATCGAAACTCCAGATTAAGCCAGAGGATCGGAAGAAAAATAAACAGCACGGTGTATTTCTGCGTTTTTGTGGTGTTCTCAGAGCGCAAATTTTCGGTCTATCTTTGGTATTCAATCACAGCTCACCCCGTTTGTCTCATAAGTTGTTCGCTTTCATCCTACTCGGTTTAGCTGATGATTGAATAGGGGTAGTTGTAACACCCCAAAATTTGCCCTCCTCATTCATGCATTCATTTAGCATTTCATATTGCATTTCATCATGTCAATCAGAATTAAAAAAAAAAAAAAAAAAAAAAAACAAAAAAAACGAAAAAAAAAAAAATTACAAAAAAAATAAATAAATAAAAATAATAATAAAAAATAAATAAAATATAATAAAAATTTTTGGACTTGGGTCTCTCTCATTTGAGCCCACAAAACCATGAAATTCAGTCTATAAATACCAAGGCTTCACTTGAGAAAAAGGAAGAGAAGCAAAATACTCTGAGGTTTCCTTGGAACAAAACCCTGGACAAAACCTGAAGAGAAACCTGACAGAGAACTCAGAGCAGCCTCCAAACCCTGAAGGGCCTCACGGGTGCAACTCAATTTCAATCAAGCTCTCCAATCAGGTTTGCCCTATTCCCATTATTTTACGCCTTCAATTTGAATGTTTTAAATGTGTGATGTATTATGAATGGGCGAAACCTATGCCTTGAATGTTTAATCACATGATTTCTGAAGTGTATGCCACAGGGTTTGAGGTTTCTGAAACCATACTGTTATTCATGAAAAAAATGCTTATCGTGTTTCACTAACCCTTTTGTTGAGTTTTTGTGAGGGCTCACAGACTCTTGCAGAGATGGTTTGCGTGGTTTTCCCACTTTATTTGTGGGATACCCCCTGGAGGTTCATTCCGATTACCTGTACTGACTCACCTTTCTTTGATGGCATTAGCTTGGGAGATCCCTGGGTTTCTTACTCCTTTAATTGCTGTTACTTCGGATCTTCATCCGTGTGGTACTTTTACCTCTTTTCCGCATTTTATCGCTTTCTTAGCTGGAAGACCTCGATAGGAGGCATTTGTTTTATTTTGTTTATTTACTTCTGAGCCCCTTGTTGGCACATTTACTTTATACATGTTTGTTTTGTATGTGTTCGTATCCCTGCAGGTAGCGCGGTTCCTTCGTCAAGGACTGCCTTTTTGCCCTTGAGCATCCCAAACCCTAAAACCCAAAGCAACACGTTAACTCCTTCTACTACAGGCGAGTAAGTCTCCAAAGGTCGAGCATCCGGTAGATTGCGTAGTGACGTCGTTCGTCCAAAACCCAATCCATAACCCCATAGTTAGCCGAACTACGGCTTGCTCTGATTCTCATTCCAGATGAGATACGTAGGCATAAGACGCGATGTCTTAGCGAGCACACATCCCCCCAACCCATAGGTCAGCCGAGCTACGAAGACTCTGATTCTCATATTCAGATGAGATACGTATGCAGTGGATGCGACATCCGCGCAAGTCATTTTCATTTAACCTTTTTTTTGGTAAACAGCACAAGATAAACTCACACCCTTTAGACAAGAACTACAAAAGTGGATCCCGTAGAGTACTACGGATGCGTAGGGGTGCTAATACCTTCCCTTCGCATAACCGACTCCCGAACCCAAGATTTGGTTGCGAGACCCCGTCTTGTCCTTTCCTTTTTCAGGTTTACTTCGAGCGTTTCCTTTCCCTCCTTTGGGATGAATAACGCACGGTGGCGACTCTTCTATCTTTTTCTTTCGCCGGTTGTTTTTTCGCGCACTGTATTTTTCAGGTTGCGACACATACCAAACTATATCATCATTAGTGAGAGGCATAAGTCTCTGAGACCACCTTAGACATTGTTTGTTCTCCACAAAAGCAGACGTCTGAGGCAAGTGCGAAATAAACCACTTGTACAGAAGAGGAATACAACAGACAATCATTCCACCACCTTTAGAATTCCTTAGATGCAAAGAGAAATACATATTAGCCAACAGAGTAGGCACAAGATTCCCAATCAAGAAAAGTCTAATGGCGTTAACATCAACAAAATTGTCAATGTTAGGGAACAAAGCTAATCCATAAATGAGCAACACAAAGATAGCTTCAAAAGCATCCACACTACCGGCTTGAGCAAAGGCAGTGGCTTCCTTGATGAGGAAATCAGATGGCAACCCAAACAATCCTCCTTTCTTCACCCAATGAGTCTCTATCTCAGACTTCTTCAAGTGAAGAGCTTCAGCAATAAGATTAGATCGGGGAATCTCTTCCAATCCACTAAAAGGCACTCTACTAAAAATAGGTATCCCCAAAAGATGAGAATACTCCTCCAAGGTAGGCATAAGCTGAAAATCTGGGAAAGTGAAACAACGGTAGAGAGGATCATAAAACTGCACTAGCACACTCAAAAGTCCTTCAACCACATCAGCAGACAAGATGGATAGAAGCTTCCCATGACGTTGTTTGAAGTCCAAGGGATCTAATACAAAAGATGCTAGCTTTCTTAACTCTTTCAAATCTGGACATCTAAAACTGTACTTCTTAGTGTTCCTTTGTCCACAATCCATGGTCTGAAAATATTTGTAAATAATACCTCAGTTCCGTGAAATTTTTGTGTGATGAATGTTATGATGCGCATGAATGCATGAATGCAACAATCACAAATAAGGGATCACACACAAGGCAAACAAAGGTCAAGGGATGAATCAAGCCATTGTCAAGATCAATCATCCATTTTGGTGTATTATGGTTTACACCTTATCAACATCCAAGTTCCATTGATATTGACAAGACTTGATTGGATCAACCAAGAATCAATGGTTTGTTGTAAGTCACGAGCATGGAGTCTGGGTAAGAACCATCCTAAAGGAGTGAACTAAGGATAAAAACATGTAGATCATGTTCTAAAAAGTTCCCAGAGTTTGAATTCCATCTATCGGATATTACAGGTTAAGATGACTGACTCATCGACCCATAATATTCTCAAGAGAAACTCGTCTGAGTGTAGTATCGCATAACAACTGTTATCAAGTCTACACTTGAACAGTTTCCGCACTATGTCCTAAATAGGCCAAGAGGGGGTAAATATTCTACGGTCCTCAGCTTCTCGGACCCAATTAGAGATAGAAATGCCTAACCATAAATACTTGTGTGACATTTCCAAATCTCAAAGAGTCTCCACTGAGCAGATAGGTCTCAAGCCAACTTGTTAAGGACTACTCCACACAAGTCGAACATGACTATACCATCCCCCTATCTTGATTGCACTCAAGTTCGCGTTAGAATTTATCTCACAACTCAAAGATCACCAAGCACAATAAGAAGATTATATCACACATACATATATACAAACATCACATATATACAAATATATACATAAAAAGTAGGCTAAACCCACTGAAGACTACTCCCCGGCAGAGTCGCCACTTAATTTCTGTAGTGGTAAATTCATGATCATCAAGCTATGGATAAGCTAGAGATCAAATAACAAGAGTCGCCACCATGTTTTTATTGTTTCCAAGGGAAAAGGGAAAAAGTATGAACAAAACCCAAAAGTAAGAAGTTTTCAAATCAAAACTAATAAAATGTCAGAGATTACAGGTAAGGGGGTTGGTTACATAGAGGGAAGGTGTTAGCACTCAAAGTGTCCTAGGTACTCCTAGGGAGCCATTTTTGTGTGCATCTGTACTTGGTATAAAGTGATGTTTACAAACAAAATAGAATGGGGGGATGAGAAAAGAATTCATTAATTATATTTTTGTGTTTGACAAGACCTTTGGTCTTTTGCCTACGTACCAACATAAAAATGAGGGATCAAAACCTCGTAGTTCGTGATACAAATTTCAAAGTGGATGCATTGCTTTTAACAAAAATTAAGTTTGAAAGGCACAAAGGCCTAAAAATGTTTTGAATGAGTTAGTTCTTTTTGGATTTTTGAAAGTTTAAGTCTAGTATAGTTAATTTTATTTACAGGTTTGATTTAAGAAAAGAAGTTTGAAAATGCAATGGCATAAGGCCAAAGTTTCTATCTTTTTTGCAAAAATGGTCAAAGTTTAGAACAAAATAAGTTCAATTAAAGAAGGTTTTGAAAAGGGAGGGAGATGTTTTGAAATTAAAGAAATGGGGAGAAGATGAAAAGATTATCCTATGTACAAAATTGAAAGTTTAGAGTTGAAAAGATCTGACCAAATGGGTAGCAATCCAATAGACAAGAATGTCAATAGAAACCCAGAATTCCCTTGGACTTTTAGAATAAAGCAACACACAAATGCACAATTATATCATCTTGAAGAGCAATGCATCAAATAAAGATGGTCACATCCAAACTTATCCATTCTATGATCTTCCTCAAAATAGGCCATGTAATATATGAATTCCACAAGTCACAGGTTCAAAATAATAGCTTCACAATGATCATGTTGCAGATGGACTTAGAGACATCTTGAATGATGTATCAGATGAAGTTTCAAATTGCAAGCACTTGGTTTCTCAATAAGTTGGCATTGGCCAAGTCCTTTAGCATAGGAAGGTTGCCTAGATTCTAAGTCCATTTGTCCAAGATCAAGCCAACAGTCCACACAAAAGTTTTTTAGGGTTTTTGTTGTTATTATGTACATTAATGGTCAAAGACCACACAAACCAACAAAGTATACACAAACAAAATATATCACACAATATGGTCCAAATGGACAAAGTGAAAGTTTCATTAACATAAACAATTAGAATGATATGAACAATGACAAATGAAATAAAATGCTAAAAGTAAATTGCATTAAGGTAAATGGCTTGAATTTAAATGTTAGTAGTTGATAGGTTAGAAGTTAGTATTGTTTTGCTTTTACTTTTCATTTTAAGATATTCTTTGGAGAACACTCAACCCACTTATCACAAGCATGGATCCTTGAACCAAGACATCTTCCAAAGGAAGGAAAAAAGGCCAAGTTTCCACACAATACCATGAAAGAGGGGAGACTTACAATCTCACTAACTAGAATGCTTATGCCTTTTGTGTCACAAATTTAGAGCTATGTTAAGCAATCATAATTGGACTTATGTAGAAACCACAACTATTTGAGGTCGGGCAATAGAATTTTGGTGTTAATGCATGTTAGAGACATAGTATAATAGACTATGCTCATGAAATATACCACACACAAAAAGAATATGCAAAAGGTGTGGCCTAATCTCATCCATACTCATGTTAATTTTTCAATCGACTAGCCTTAGGATTTTGAGATATCATATGCCAAATGGAATGAATGAATGAAGAATGGGAATAAGATGAAGTGGCAGGGGAATGGATCAAAACACAAATTGGTCAAAGGAGGACTTTTACCAAATTAATATCATCCATTCATTTTGGGAGATGGAATGTACATTCCATCAATCCCCTAAATCCAATGATATTAACTCAACAAAGTCAAATCAACCTTGACCAAGGCCCAACAACAATAGTCAAACACCAACAAGTCATCACAATTAGTCAACAAAATTATTTGGCAATTAATCAAATTAAAAATACTAAAATAAGGCATTTAAATTTAATATGGTTTGTCCAATTCCTAAAACCTCATCAAAAGACTAAAGAAATGGCAATGAGATTTGTCATAGGTCAAACAAGGTCAAATGATCTTGGAGAAAAAAGTTCATAATTTTTGGACATTCAAAAGTATTTTTAAACAATTAAAAACAAATGCAAAATCAATTAAATCATAAAAATATTAATAATGATCCAAAAAATAATTTTAATTCAGAATATGAAAGAGGAAATTATTTGAAATTTTTTGGTGAAACTCTCATATTTTTTGGATCAATATTAAAATTAATATGATTAATGAAAATAAAAGGATTAAAATGAAAATTAAATGATCAGAAAAAACGTGAACCACTTGATCTCCCTCATTAATTGAGGTGGCAGATCAAGTGGTCACAAGCGTGCAATCCACGATACACGTGAGTTAGCGCGCCACAGGAAAGGTAATTCAAACCAACGCACAAGATTATTTCATTTCAAAAGGATCATGTGGCTCTGAACACGCCAACTCACCACCGGAGCTACAACTTCGGTTTCCTTCTCAGGCGAGCCTCGTCGGACTAGTTCAGTCATAACCATCACCAAAATTAAAAAGAAGGACATGATTTCAAAGTAAAAATGGCACTGAGCATGAATCTGACCTCAATTTATCCTAACTCTAAGGATATTGAGAGATACATGGAGTTGAAATTTGAGGTACATGAACTGAGTTGCTTCGATTTGGCCTCAAAGCAACTCAATCTTCTTGCCTACATTGGTAGGACTTCAGACAACCAAAGAATCAAGAGAATTGAGCAAGATTTAGAGAGAATTGAAGAACTTAAAATTTCTGGAAAATACCTTCAATGAAGGTCTGGATTCAGCTGTTCTTGCCTTGGCTCGTGCTTGATCTCACTCCAAATGCTTGTAGAAGAAGAATTGAATGCTCAAAAGGTCTTGGATCCCTGGAGTTTTGAATCTCAAAACAGTGAGAATTCAAACTCAATTTCAAGTGAAATTCTCAGGATTATCCTTTGGAATGAGATGGTTAGAGGTTTGGGATCAAAGCTGGCGCGAGTGTCCCTAAAATTTTGAGCATATGGAGCTCTATTTATAGCCAATTCAGTTGATATTTGCACACTTGAAATGAACTTCCAAAATTAGCAATATGTGATGCATGAGTGCATGGGCGTGTGCAGGCCCATGAAATCACTCCATCTGATCCATAATTGAGTGCAAGCAAGGCTGAAGTCATGTTGGAATGCTAGGCAATTGTGCATGGATGTTTGAAGTTCAATCTTACCAAATGATGATACCATGTTCAAGCCATGCGCAGCCTATTCATTTCTTGTCCAAAATGAATGAACTTGGACTTTTTGGAAATGTCCTATAATGTAACTTCTAGGTCTCAACATGAAAGTTGTTTGGAATGTCATGAAAGTAGCTCTAGGTCTCAACATGAAAGTTGTTTGGAATGTCATTTAGAGTAAGTTTTAACTTGGAATCATTTTAATATGGTGAAAATTATAGGAGATAGGGTCTAGGGAGACCCAGTTTTGATCAGATGAATTCATCTGGCCAACCACCATTAACCAACTTGCTAATCTTCAATTCTCTTGACTTTCTAGGATCATGGTGGATCATATATGCATAAGATGATGAATTTTGAAGTGTCCCTTGAGAAATTTGATCAATTGGTGAGATAGCTTGTTGGAGAAGTTACTCAAGATACCCAGTCAAACTAGGGTTTCCAAGGCAAATCACCCTCAAACTCTTGAAGAAAACTTGATCAATATATCATATAAGAATAAATGGAACTCATATATGATTCTTGTGACCCTTCTTGAATCAATCCATGGTTGTTCTCTTTGTTCATGAGGGTCTCAAGCCCTAGATATGGACTTGATAGATCAATGAAGATCATGCCCTACCTACAAAAGAGTTAAGCAAATGCAAAGACATATTTTTGGTATTTTGGTTAGTGAAGTGATAAAATACAAGTATGATACAATCACATAGGGCTTGGTGATCTCTCCCAAAGCAAACCCAATGAAAGAGGGGTAAGGAGGATGCCAAGGTATGATCCCAATGCTAATGCTTATGATGAAATTGCATGAGGGATCTTAGGTTCAAAATTGGGGTCATCCAGTATTCATGGAATACATGAACATGAATTTTCATCCTTACTTGGATAAGTTTGTGTTGGTGTTCATAGTCGACATTTTGGTGTATCCAAGTCAGACGAAGAATATGTAGAACATCTGCGAGTTGTATTGTAGACCTTGCAAGAGAAGAAGTTACACGCTAAGTTGTCCAAGTGTGTGTTCTTGTTACGATAAATGGGTTTCCTTGGTCATATAATCTTCAGTGGCGGAATAGCAATTGATCCGTATAAGGTAGACACAGTGTTGCGGTGGGAGACCCCTAAGTCGGTTACTAAGATAAGAAGTTTTCTGGGTTTGGCTGGTTACTGTAGAAGGTTTACATAAGGATTTTTGAAGTTAGATTTAACTTTGAATCAGTTGACATGGAAGGGGCAAGCTTTTGTGTCGGGTTTATTGTTACTAATGTTTCCAAGTGTTCAAGAAGAGGTTGACACCGACGCCAATTATGATCTAACCAGATGCAAAGGAATATTTTGTTGTGTATTATGATGCATCTAAGATGGACTTAGGTGGTGTGCTTGTGCATAATAGTTAGTTTGTGGTATATGCTTCGAGACAACTTAAGACTCATGAAATGCATTATCCTACCCATGATTTGGAGTTAGCAGCAGTAGTCTTCGTGCTTAAGGTTTGGAGACATTATCTGTATGGTTCGAGGTTTGAAGTTTTCAGTGATCATAAAAGTATAAATTATTTTTTTAATAAGAAGGAGTTGAATATGAGGCAGAGAAGGTGGCTACATTTTCAGAAGGACTATGATTTTGGGTTAAGTTACCATCTTGGTAAAGCCAATGTTGTAGAAGATGCATTGAGTAGGAAGTCCTTGCATATGCCAGTGCTTATGATTAGAGAATTGGATTTGAATGAGCACTTCATAGATATTAGCTTGGTGTGTGAGATAACGCCAGGAAGTGTGAAGTTGGGTATGCTAAAGTTGACTAGTTGTGTGCTCAAAGAGATTAGAGAAGGTCTGAAGTTAGACTTGGGATTGATTGACTGGTTGGTGCTAATCAATAAAGTTAAAGAGGTAAAATTTAGGGCAGATGAGAATTGGACTATGAAATTTTTGGACAGAGTTTGTGTGCAGGATTTGCCAGAGCTTAAGAAGAGAATTCTTAAAGAAAGTCACAAGAGTAGTTTGAGTATTCATCTTGGAGCCACGAAGATGTGCCAAGACCTTAAGAAGATGTTTTGGTGGCCAGGTGTGAAGAACTAAGTTGCCTAGTTTGTATATTCTTGTTTGACTTGTAAGAAGTCGAAGATCGAGCATTAGAAGCCGTCTGGATTGATGCAACCTTTGAGTATTCCTGAGTGGAAGTGGGATAGCATCTCTATGGATTTTGTTGTGGGGTTTGCCAAAGACCGCGACAGGAAGTGATTCAATTTGGGTTGTGGTGGATATACTGACTAAGTTGGCTAATTTTGTTCCGATAAAGATCAATTACATGTTGCAGAAGTTGGCATAGATCTACATCAGCGAGATTGTGAAGCTGCATGGTATTCTTTCGAGTATTGTTTCAGATAGAGATCCAAGATTCATGTCAAGATTTTAGGAGAGTTTGTAAAAAGCCTTGGGAACCAAGTTGAGGCTAAGTTTGGCTTACCATCCTTGGACAGGCGGTCAGACATAAAGGCCTATCCAATATTTGGAAGATTTGTTGAGAGCTTGTGTTTTAGAGCAGGGAGGTAATTTGGAAAATTACTTGTTGTTGATCGAGTTCACATATAACAAAAGTTTCCATTCTAGTACTAGGATGACACATTTTAAAGCTTTGTATGGTAGAAGGTGTGGAACAACTTTGTATTGGTACGAATCAGGTGAAAGTGTTCTGAGAGGGGAATCATGTGTTTTTTAGAGTCACTTTGGTGACTGGTGTTGGTCGTGCGCTAAAGTCTCGGAAGCTCACGCCTAGTTTTTTGGTCAGTATCAGATCCTTGAGAGAGTAGAAGAAGTGGCCTATAGATTTTCCTTACTACCACATCTTTCTAATATTTATAGCGTTTTTATATGTCTCAACTTCAGAAGTATATTCCTGATTTCTATCCCATGTGATCCAATTGGATGATGTGCATGTGAGAGAGAACTTGACTGTTGAGGCATTACCCTTGTAAATTAAGGATCGAGAAGCGAAGCACTTGAGAGGTAAAGAGATTAGGTTGGTTAAGGTAGTGTGAGGAGGACCTGCTGAAGGAAGTGTGACGTGGGAGCTAGAGAGCTGGATGAGAGAGTCTTATATGAAGTTGTTCCTTTCAGGTAATTTTCGAGGGATTAGTGTAAATTGAGCCTTCATCTGTTGCAAGTCTTGGGATTCACTTGAATTCATCTGCTACATTATCTTGATGCCAATTGTTATTTTGATTCTGATGCTTTATTTTGAGTTAATCGAGGAGTATTTCATATGATACATGAGAAGACAAAGAATACTACTAGCTAAGGGATTTGCTTGCTTGGATATGGCTATCTTTATTTGATGTCTTGATATTCATGATGTCTAATATTTCTAATTGCTTGCTGATTATTGCTTGATTCAAAGTCCAAAGGGAAATTGGGTTTTCTATATGACATTCTTGTCTATTGGATTGCATCCCATTGGTCAGATCTTTTCAACTCTTAACTTTTAATTTTACACTTAGGATTAGTCTATTCATCTCCTCCTACTTCTTAAATTTAAAAATCTCCCCCCCCCCCTTTTCAAAGACCTTCTTTACTTGTGATTTCAAACTTGGACTTTACTTTAATGGTTAGAAACTTTGGCCTTATGCCAATGAATTTTCGAACTCTTTCTTAAATCAAATTTGTAAATAAACTTAATCATATTGACTTAAATTTCAAAATACAAAAAAAGAACAAACAAATTCATTCAAACTTTTGGCCCTTTGAGCCTTTTCTTATTAAACTTTTTGTTAAAAACAATTCACAAATTTTGAAATTTTTACCATGAACTACGAGGTTTTGATCCCTTATTTTTATGTTGGTACGTAGGCACAAGTCCGAAGGTCTTGTCAAACACAAAAATATAATCAATGAGTTCTTTTCTCATCGCCACACTCTATTTTTATCAAATATCTTTTATACCAAAAACACATACACACATAAAAAAGGGCTCCTTAGGAGTACCTAGGACACTTTGGGTGCTAACACCTTCCCTCTGTGTAACCAACCCCCTTACTTGTAATCTCTGGAATTTTATTAGTTTTGATTTGAAAACTTCTTATCTTTGGGTTTTGTTCGTACTTTTCCCTTTTTCTTTGGAAACAATAAAAGCGCAACGACGACTCTGGTTTTATTGACGTTGAGCTTATCCATAGCTTGATGGTCATGAATTTATCGCTACAACAAGCATTTCAACAAACACACATTCATATTTTGGTACCCATAATCTTATGAGTCCTTTAGGGTTTGTTACTCTAGGCCTTTTCTCAATGAGTTCCCTTGCCTTAGAGTAATGTATAACCTTATTCCAAACTTTCTTTTTAAAGAAATTATGTTATGGCTAAGCTTTGACATTAAATTTTAATCATTTCAAAAGCTTGGATCCAAAAGTATTGGGTGTTGAATTCCCTTGACTTTTGGATCATGGTGTCTGGTTTCATCAAAACCACTAACTTTGAGATCTCAGGTTCTAACTTCTGAAAAACTTTTTACCTTGAGGTATCTGGTTCTATTAGAACCTTTGACTTCTCTGTTATTGACTCTGATGGGTTCATAACTTTTATCTCTTTAGTATCAGATACCAATAAGTCATAAATATGACTTTAAGAAGATGGTTCTAAAGGGTTCTTTCATGTCAAGGTTCTGAAAACCACATAATTTATGGATGGATTTCTTTCCAATGTCATAATCGTTTCTTTAGAAGATTTCAATTCTTCTTTAAGAAACTAAAGTTGTTTCTTAACAACCTTCACGTGCCTTGTCTAATCTTGACAAAGGCTCATGAAATTATGAATAAGATCAGACCAAGATAGGTTAGAGTATACCTTATTTTTTCATTAGATTCAAAGCCAGAACCCGACTCAGACTCTTAATCGGAAAGTGTAAGATCCATCAATTCAAGATTGTCTTCTTCAGCTTCTCTATCTGAATATTCTTCATCATCAAGTTCATTCCATGTTGCCACGAGACCTTTCTTGAACTTGCTCTGAAATTTTCCTTCATAAAGCTTTTCTTAAAAGATTTGACATTTAGAAGATTAGGACAATCATTTCAGAAGTGATCAAGTTTGTTGCAATTGTAGTAGATCTTCTGATCATCTTCTCTGTTCTTGGACCATAAGCCTTTGAAGTTAGAGCTTCTACTTGAGAGTCTCTTGTTACTATTGGTTAGTTATTGAAGTCTCTTGCAAAAGGAATTCCATTTCCTTATTATCAGAATCCCCATGAGAATCGTCTCAAACAAAAGCTTCTTCTGGTTTTTCTGACTTTTGAGAATCTAGAAATTTGATTAGTCTTCTTTTAAATAAGCAGATCAAGATTAAACTTGATTCCTGTAGCAAGCAGATTTACCCCACGAGTCAGTCTTAAGGATTAAGAAATCCTTTCATACTCACAAGGCAAATGACTTAAGGAAGAAAAGGTTTATTGATTTCTCCAACAAGCAGACTTGTCTCATGAGTCAGCCTTAAAGATTAAAAATCCTTTCATACTCACAAAACAAGTGACTTAAAGTAGAAACAAGTTTCTTGATCTTCTTCAACTGAACTTTCTTTTCCTTATGTAGTTTCCATTTTGTAACAAATGAAGGAAACTTCAAGGAAAGCTAAGTCGCTGCTTGGGTAGCTCTTTCTCACCGAATATTTTCTATTTCACTGTTAAGTGAAATAAGCATAGTCGGACTCTAATACCAAATGAAGGTGAGAAAAGTACATAAGAAAGGGGGGGTGAGGGTTGAACTATGTATGCCTAAAAATCTCTTTTCACTTCTGATTCTTGGAACATCAGATTCTGAATCACGTTTAGAGTCTGATACCAGAGTGAGTATCAACAGTGAGAAGTTTACTTCCTCTAATTCAACTCTATTTCAGAACCTAAGGTTTTAAGATCAGATTCTGATACGAGTAAAAGGTTGAATCAGAACAGAGTTTGACTTCAGAGTTCATTTGTAGAAAAAAATATAAATTTAGAAGTAAATAAATAGACACACAATATATCTTGATTCCTCTTAAATTGAGAGTAGTCCAGTTCCCTTGCAGCACAAAAGCTTTTAACTATAACCATACTGACTACAATTGCTTAAGCCATCAACTCAAGACTTCTTGCTCAATCACACCTGATCGAAACTTCTTTGCCTAAACACTCGGCTCAGGACTTCCTTGCCTTAAGCTCATGTTAAGGATTTTCTGCTCAGTCATCCTGACCGAGACTTCATGCTCTTCCCATAAGCATGAGACTTAAATCCTCAAGCACCAAGCTGGTGACTTCCTACTCTACCCGCAAGCATGAGACTTCAATGCCTAAACAACCCGTTCATGACTTTCCTACCTTAAGTTCATGTTAAGGAGTTTTGTTACCACGTGTGTGATGCATTGACTGAAGTACACCATAGATAGCACGTGCATGGCCATCAAATATGTCACCTCAATTAATGAGGGAGATCTGATGACCCTTGTTTTTTTGCTTTTTATTTTAATTTCTGATTTTCTTTTAATTGCTCCTATTTTATTTAATTCATAGAAATTTCATTTTTAATCCAAAAAATATGGGACTTTCACCAAAAATCTTTAAATATTTTTATCTTCCATATTCTGAATTAAAATTATTTTTTGGATTAATTTTGATATTTTTCATGAATTAAATGTTTTTGTGCATATTTTTAATTGTTCAAAAATACTTCTGACTTTTCAAAAATAGTGAAATTTTTTGTCCAAGGTTCTTTGACCTTGTTTGACCTAGGATAAATCTCATGGCCATTTATTTGATGTTTTGAAGGGATTTTAGGTTTTGAATAATTTAAAATGTATTTTAATTCATTTTTAAATTGATTTTTAATTGATTAAATGTTTAAAAATATTGTTGAGCCATTTTTATGGTCTTCTGATATTTGAATTTCTGTTTGGACTTTGGTCAAGGTTAATTTTACTTTTGTTGGATCAAAGCCATTGGATTTAGGGGATTGATGAAATGTACATTTCATCTCCCAAAATGAATGAATGGTTTTGATTTGATGAAATTCCACCCATAATCAATTTGTGTTTCTATCTTCCCCTCCCTCTTCATATGCATCCATATTCTTCCCTATTTCCTCATTTGACCAATGAAATCTCTAATGTCTAAAGGCTAATTGATTCATCAATGACCTTGTGTTAGATGAATCAATACAAGTATGACTGAGATAGGTCCCTCCCTCTTGATCTTTTTCTTTTAGTGTATGATATATTTTAGGAGTTGGGTTCTTCATACCAAATCTCTAACATGCATTAACACCTAAATTTTTATTGCCCGACCTCAGATAGTTGTGACTTCTACATAAGTCCAATTACGATTGTTTAACATAGAGCTAAATTTGACCCTTAAGGCATAGCATTCTAGTAAGTGAGATTATAAGTCTCCCATTCTTCATGGAATTGTGTGGAGACTTGACCTTTTATCCTTTCCTGAGAGCTAGTGGCATACTTATTGAATTATCCAAGTTGGAGCCATTCTCATGGAAGATATCTTGGTTTAAGGATTCATACTTGTGAATGAATGGTTGAGTGTTCTCCAAAGAATGACTTAATCAATTAAAAAACACCATTAACACTTGACTAAAATTTGACTAACTCTTATTAATATTGCTTTACTTTCAAGTCATTTACTATTGTGCAATTTGAATTTCAGTCCTTTATCATTCATTGACATTTACATTTCATATAACTTGTTTATGTTTATGTCCTTTTCACTTTGCTCATTTGAGCCATCTCTTGTGATTGTATATATTGTTTGTGTGTTTTGACTTTGTTTGTGGTCTTAGGACCTTAAAATACCTAATAACAAGAGAAAACCCTAAAAAACATTTGGTGGATTGTTAACTCGATTTGAACCTTTGGACTTAGGGTTAGGCCACATTCCCTGTGCAAAAAGGACTTAGCCAATACCAACATTTTGAGACTGAGCCTTCATCTGATAGAAACCTTGATAATTTCTTAGGTTCATCTTCTACTATATCTTTGTGCTTAATTATTATTTTGATCTTGTGTATGATGCTTTGCTTTGAGTTGATCAAGGAATATATCATCTAATACATGGGAAGACAATGAAGACTGCTAGCTTTTGGAATTGCTTGCTTGGATGTGGCTATCTTTATTTGATGCCTTGATCTTCATGATGTTTGGATATTACTTATTGCTTATTGATTATTGCTTGATAAAAGTCCAAAGGAAAATGGGTTTCTATATGACATTCTTGTCTGTTGGATTGCATCCCATTGGTCAAATATTTTCAACTCTTAACTTTTAAATGTGTGCTTAGTATAACCTCTTCATCTCCTCCCACTTCTTAAATTTAAAAATTTCTCCCCCTTTTCAAAAACCTTCTTTTCTTGTGATTTTAAACTTAGACTTTGTTTTAATGATTAGAAATTTTGGCCTTATGCCATTGAATTTTTAAATCTTTTCTTAATCAAATTTGTAAATGAACATAACCATATTGACTTAAATTTCAAAAAGACAAAAGGGACTAACAACCCCATTCAAAATTTTGGCCCTTTGTGCCTTTTCATTTAAATTTTTGTTAAAATCAATTCACCAACTTTGAAACTTCTACTACAAACTACGAGGTTTTGATCCCTCATTTTTATGTTGATACGTAGGCACAAGTCCGAAGGTCTTGCCAAACACAAACATATAATCAATGAATTCTTTTCTCATCCCCACACTCTATTTCTTCTCAAATATATTTTATACCAAAAGACACATGCACACATAAAAAAGGGCTCCCTAGGAGTACCTAGGACACTTTAGGTGCTAACACCTTCCCTCTGATTTTACCTTTGAGAAAGGGGTTTTTAGGATGGTTCCCTAAGGCAAAATTGATGTTTGATGGGTTGTGTTGATTTTACCTTGAATAAGGGTTTATGAAAGGAGTTTGTGATTAGATTGCACTAAAGTCTATAGGCGGAGGTGAATATTATAGTTAACAAGCCAAGCGTCTTGCGTCTAAAATAATCAGTGTAAGGATAGGAATGCTCCATTCTTACTCATTCTCCATCACTTAAGGCTCGTGGCGCATAATACTAATCGTAATTTTATTGTATTTTGGATTTGATTATGAAAGTGCCACTTGATGCTGGATCAATGGTTTGTTTATTTGATTATGAAATTGGATAATGTGATGGATATACAAAGTAACCAACAAGAAAAATAAAGGGTCTTATTGTAAGGTAGCCTAAGAGAAATCCTTGTGTGTGCAAAAGTGACATAAGCTAAACAAAGGATAATGGTCTTACAAGCACGTCCCCCTAGGGTGGTGCCATGATACCATTCTTGCAACCGGTATGTAACTTACAAATGAAATCCAAAATTTACAGAGTATCACAAAGATAAGGAAAATGTCCTCCAAGAAAAGGTCATATAATGAGATCCTCTAAGTCCAAGTTAACTAAGTGGAATGAAATATTTCTGGTCTTATCATTTTTATCATGTTTTGGTTGTTTTTGATGTATGCTAACAATAAAGATAAATGACAATAATAAACATGCATGATGAGTTTATACAATGGATATGATGATGATGAGTACTTGAAAGTAAATTACAAAGTGACAACATAAAAGTAAATAACAAAATAACAATGATAATAACAATGGTTAGTGGTGATCAAAGTTAGTAAAGTTAAGTTAAGTTAGTATTATGAATAAGACCAACACTTGAGGATTATATATCCTTAGGTCAATAGATTATAAAATATGGCGCATCAAGGGATAACTTATCACTGATGTAAAGTATTGAAGATGATCAAAGGACCAACTTACAATAGTTTTGTAACAATGAAAGTTATGCAACCCCAAGTCCATCCATCAATAGATTGACAAAAGGAAGACTATACCAAACTCAAGGTTGAAATTTAATGTTTTGATTAAGTTGTTAGGTTAAACAAGGTATAAAGATCAATGTACAATATGAAAAAGATAGTAAGGGTTAGTGTATAATATAGACAAGTTAGTATAAGGGTTAGTGGGTTAGTATAAACCAAAAGAAATGACATGTACCAGATGAAATCAACAAGTTAGTATATGTATGAGCAAGAATTCATCTACATGTCAAATGATCCAAGTTAGTTGATATATGGGCAACTTATCCATGCTTCAAAGTACAATGGATGAACACTTGATCATCCATTAGTAGGTTTGACACAAGGAAGGTTCAAACAACCCTAAACAATCCAACATCATGACAAGTGGAGACTTCATTATCCCTAAGGTTAAAGACCTCATAAGTCCATGGAAAAATATCCAAATGACTTGAAACAAGGCATAAATAAATACTAGAGACAAAAATAATAGGGGTCTATGTTGAAAATATTTTCAGAATAAATAAAATAAGTGGTGTAAAAAATAAAACAAAGATGGAGATAAATAGGCTAAAAATAAATAAAATGGAAAGTGAAAAGAAATAAAAATAATGGAATACACACGCTGGGGGTTGAAACCCTGACCTTGGGGTCATGGGGGGACCAACCCCCTCTCCCACTTGGCCAAGCGCTCAGTTTTGATAATAAACGCGCTAAACAGAATAAATAATAAAAACAAAATTAAAAATGGTAGAGCGCGCGAATTAGCCAATCAGGACATGACACAAGATTCTTTTGAATTCAAAAATGTGTGCAAAGCAACGACTCAGAGTTGTCTTCAACCTTGGAACTTCAAAAATCAAAACACAAAAATAAGTGTTTTTAATCAGATTTGAACATGTATTCATCTTCCCCAATCATAAACAAACTAATATCCACACTCCTGAGCCATTTATTGGCTCTGAGTGTGGAGTATTTATGCACGAACCAGATGAACAACTTTGACCTAATTTAAAAATAAAATGGTGGATATTGGTTAATCAAAGATAAAAGTATGAGGTTACTGATCAGAGATGAATTTTGAGTTGAATGGTAACTCATTTGAGAGGTGGTGAGTTAGGAACTACCTGATCATAATCGATCTCAGAGTGATGTTCCGATGACTTAGCTTAGCTCAGGTGAGGCTCAGGGATGATGAGATAGGACTTGGGAAAGTTTCAGTGAAGTTCAGTGATGGATTCTGGGTGGTTATTTGGGATTGAAATGATTTGAAACTTAAAAACCGAAACTCTATTTTTGGAGGTTTATCTCGAGTATGCAACAAGGTTTTGTGGCTTTTTAAGCTTGTTAAATTAAGGGGAAACCTTCCCCTATTTATAGGGAAGGTGTTAGGGTGGATAAGTGAGAGAATGAGTGAGGTTTCTTCAGAAAATGGAAGTGGCTCGAAGCACGCTCAAGGTTGGACTTGGGGAGACATGTGTGGTTGTATTCTAACCTTGCTTGCATTCCATATCAATTGGTTTTGGTCCTTAGCATTGATTGGGAACAGAAGAAAGGCTTGAATCAGAGTTGTGTTGGTTTTGCTTTTTGCCATTTTGGGAAAAATTCCACTTTTCACATGGGATAGAGTTTTCTGATTTGTGAGTTGTTAGAATCCAAGTTAACTTCTAAACATACCACACTACCATATTCAATATGTTTTGGGACCATTGGGATCATATCAAAGTGATTTGAGGGCTTGGTGCATGAAATTGCAATATTTGAGTTAGGCATGTTTGGTTTTTGCATCAGAATGGTCTTCAATGTTTGAACCAAGGCCAAATGAAATTGGCTCGTGCATTTTGTCCCAAACTTGTGCCAAATGTTCCTTTCCATGTCCTTGATTAGATGTAAAAAGAATTAGGTCAAAATAAGTCGTGGTTTGGAAATGGAAATGTGGTAAAATAGTGGTCTTGGTCATGTTTTAGGGCATGGTAGGCATGTTGGACCAGCTTGGCCAATGCAAAAATTGAGGTCCTTCCTCAAGGAATTAGGTCTTGGACCTTAAAACAAAGTTAGGGAGGAACTTATTTAGGATATTTGGCTCGAAGTGTAACTTAACATCTTGTGAAATGAGAAAGTTATGGTCTTTGGAACTTGCCATAGGCCATTCTTGCCAAAATGTGACCAACCATCATGACCTAAAAATGTGATTTTGTGATTTCTTGATTCCCAAGGCAGAATGATGGATGTTTTAAGTTCATATGATCATAACATGATGGGAAATGATATTTAGATCCTTTTGGGATGATTTTAGGTCAAGTTCATGGGTGGATCAAATGCCTTGAAAGTTCAAAAAACATGATCAAACCAAGTACTTGTAACATGTATTGGATGAGTGTTTAAATGGTGGATTTTAATTATAATGGACATGAATTGATGTTGAATGAGTGGTGGGGTGATTGGATGATCAAAATGAAGCAAGGTCAATGGTCAAGGGATGCCCAAATTAGGGTTTCTTGAGCCACAAGTTTTGTCAAGAACCAAGGTTAGATGAATTAGGGTTTGGTGATGCAAGGGTCATATTGAGATGTTTCAAAGGTATGGGGCATGAAAAAACTTTGGATTTTTAGGGTCCTTAATGACATGTTCAAGATCCATGGTGAACCATGACTTGTGCGAGCCAATGAGGGTCAAGAGCAAGAGTTAGGGTCCTTGGGTGACCACATGAATCTTTAGGCATCTTCAAAGGGGACTCACCATCCAAATTCGGTTTGGAGAGTGAGTGAGATGACTTGAATGATCCTTCAAGCTTTGTTGGATGCTTGAGGATGAGATTAGGGTTAGATGGCTTGGGCACACCTCAACATGTCCAGAGGATCTTGAGGCTTCACAGATGAATCCCATGCCTTGGGTTTGTGGATTATTGTGGATCATTAAGTATAGATGCATATGATGTGACATGTATGCGATGCATACATATGCATTAGTGTTCAAAAAGGTGATATGGAGGTAGGGAATATTTGAGGGAATGACAAGGTCATAGTACAATTGTTGAAGAATCCAATCACACACCTTCCTAGCATGTTCACTTATATTATTTTAAACCGTTCAACGACTCTGTTTACTTTTTAATTGCAATTTATTTTCTATTTCTAAACAACAATTCTAAAACCCCAAGTCTTTTGTTTAACTGAATTAAAGTCCATACTTTGTATCGTCAAGCAACCCCTGAGATCGATATTTAGGGTATTTCCTTTATTACTACATTGGAAGATTAGTACACTTTCTAATTTACGATTAATATGATCTTGACAATGCCGACCTTATACATAAATTGGTTGTTAGTGGTCATGATTTAAAACCTCAAGGACACTTCTACCACCACAGTAGTGTTGTTTTCTAAAATCACTCCCACGTTACTTCCCTGGATATTAGAGGAACCTTTAGTGAATAATACCCAGATGCGGTCCGACTCTAGAGGCACATTTGTCTTCTCGGCCAAGAATTCAACGAACACCTGAGCTTTCAATGCTTCCTTGCTTCGAAGGACAGTTCAAACTCAGATAACTCGATGTGTCTTTGTCAAACGCTAGACCAAATATAGGAAATATAACATCTACTTCAAAGGTAAATTCGTCTGAACCACTATGGAATGTGCGGGGAAATATCGTTGGAGTTTGTGTGATGTTATGACCAATGACAAGGATGCCTTCTCAATATTCTAGAACGGTTTCCCCGTTCTCGCTAAGGCATTCAAGATGAAGTATACAAGGCTCTGCTAGATGTCATATTCTCTAATCAATAGGGCATTTACCGCCTCCTCAGTAACAATAAGGTACATATACAAGACTTCCCTCGAAAGTGGTCGGGTAAGCACCAGGGGCGTGGCTAAGGTCCTCTTCAAAGATTCAAATTCTTGTTTGCAATCAGTTATCCACTTGAAATTGATATTTTTCCATAGTATTTTGTAAAAAGGGAGGATGTGTTGTGCATATTTCAAAATGAACATGTTTAAAGCAGTTAACATACCATTCAACTTTTGAACCTCCTTTTTCGATGTCGGTGAGCTCATTCGAATCACGACTTTGCACTTATCATGGTTTTCCTTGATTCCTTGCTCTTTCAAATAGAATCCTAGGAACTTGTCGATCCTTACCCCGAAATTTGATTTTTCAGGGTTGAGCCGTATATCGTATTGTCGGACCTTCCTGAATTCCCGCTGAAAGTGTTGAGTGTGAAGTTCCTCCTGATCAGACTTAATGATCATATCGTCCATGTACCCTTCTAGCCCTCCCCAATTTCTCCTTCAAAGATCTTGTTCATCATTCTATGATAGGTCACATCGACATTCTTTAACCTGAACGACATGAATTTATATTGATAATTCGCATGCTTAATCATGAATGTTGTCTTTAGTCGGTCGGGTCTGAAGATATGTATTTGATTATACCTCGAATAGGAATCCATAAAAGAAAGTAATTGATATTTGGCTGAATTGTCTATGAGCTTGTCAATATTCAGGAGTGAATAGGAATCATTCGGACAAGTTCTGTTAAGATTGATGTAATCGACGGACATCCTTCACTTTCCTGAGGACTTTCTTACTAAAACAACGTTGGATAACCACTATGTGTACTTGGCTTCAGAAATGAACTTGACGTAAAAGATGCCATTAACTGTGCTAGCAATAACTTCAGCTTTCTCTGAGGTATCTACTTTCCAGATACCTAACAAATCCATTGTATATGCGTAGAGGACATTGCAAGAGCTACTTTCGTCTACAAGGCACATGGTTAGGTTCTGATCAACGATGGTGATCGCAAGAATTAAAGGCAGGTCGAAGTTTCGAATTCCATTGATCTTCTCTCGATCTAGATATTCTAACTCCAATCGATACTCACTTTACCGAATGCCAGTGTCTGTTATGAGTAGAAAGAAAGTCGACGAAGGACATGTGCTAGATGACGTGGCAGCACAAAATTCTTTAATCAGTGATATTTGACGATAAATAAATTGATTTAGGAGATGTATTGAGGATCTTAGAAATTGCTACTGGAATACCGTCCCCGCTTCTTCTGATGCTGGTATAAACCTGATCTTAGATTGAAATTAATTTGATGGTAATAATTTGCGGGAATCAAAAGTTGATTCTCACAGACGTCGATAGTGTTCCATTCAGGAATAAAAAATTAGTGTAGGGGAAGAACTGATAATCTCCAAACGGTGATACTAATCTTCGATACGGCATCGCGTGATGTACTTGAAAAGTTAGCACATCAACATCAAAGTCAGTTTAAGATTCAAGATTAAGATTAGTATAATAAAAAAGTAAAGATCAAAAAATATACCTTACTTTTGTATGTGGATTGATTTTTATATATTAGATAAAGTAGACTGAATTTGAGATGAATTGGGTCACAACCATTTGCATTTTTAGTCGGTCAAATGAATAACATTTTTCTTTAAAATAATCTAATTAAATTGAGGATTTTGATGTTCAATATAAACTCCACTAGTATATGCATATATAGGAAATGCACAAAATATTTGTTAAGATAACATTTTTCTTTAAAAAAATCTAACTAAATTGAGCATGTTAAGGTTAAATATAAACTACACTAGTATATGCATGTATAGGAAATGCACAAACTCCTATATCATGCGGTGATTACTTAACATAAAGATATCATGTGGGATATATATGTCTGGAGAAATTTTGAACTTCTTGCTTTTTGTTTGATTGCACAAAGTCATGAAGAAAATGATTTTCCTTTTAGGGTCACAACTAGTACTTTCTGTACTACAATTATATACACAAATTATTACTATGGGACAGTGTACCTGTAGTATCAGCTGTATCAGTTCAGGTAAAACGTGACTATAGAATGAGTATAATTTAAAATGCTGGTAAGACAATAGAATAATTGTGTCGGAAGCTCTAATATTCTTAATTGAACTAATGTGTATTACAAAAGAAATGCCAAAACAACAATCATTCATTTATCATATTATTTTTATTTTCGTTATTCCATCCATCTCATAATAAATATTTTATTTAAATATTATGTAATTTTTTAAAAACAATTAAATATATTAGTTTTAATGATAAAATTAGTATTTTTTATTAAAAAAAATTATTTATATAATTAATAAAATTGTTAAAAAAAGTTAAAGTTAACAAATAGGAATATAGTAGTGAAAAAAATAATAAATATTATATTGAGATTCTAAAAGAATATTTATTTTGAGAAATAAAAAAAACAGAAATGAAATATTTTTTATAAGACGGAGGATGTAGTACTTTTGAATATTTAGAATTGATGATGATAAATTTGATTATTTTTAATAGAATTAGTTATACTTTTTAAAATTGATTCTACATACAATTTTAATTTATAACTTTTTAAATATAAAAAATAATTTTTATGTTGAAATTCACTATTCAACTCATTTTAATAAAAATTTAATAAATCAATTTTATCATTAATTCACTTTTATTTAAAATTGATTTTAAAAAATAAATTCAAACCAATCTATTGGAATTGAAGTGTGGGGGACTAAGTCACATATCGATTAGAAATTGAAGAAATACTGGGTATATAACAGAGATGACTCATATTCTCATTGACTTAAAGTTTTTGGTGGATATGTGGTGTAAAAGATTCTAGGATCCTGAACGTTAAGCCCATTAACACTTTTGGTGCTCTCTGGACTCTCCAACATGTAGTATTATAGTCATGGTTAGGTTCGAGGGGAAGCGGATCTGAGATCCTAGTATGGATCAAGACTAATGATGTAGGTGACTCACACTTGTGGAAAAGATTGTTGAAATTGAAGTGTGGGTGACTAAGTTCCACATCAACTAGAAATAGAGGAAATGTTGGGTATATGATGACTATTTGTTATCATATAAATGTATTGATTATTAGCTCATGTTTTGATGTAATTTTAGTCTAATATGCCTTGATAATGAGAAGAAAAGAATGAAAAGTGAAAAAAGAATAGAAAGGAAGAAAAGTGAATAAAATAAGGAACAAAAGGTGACAAAGCTACTGGAAAATCATGTCCTAAATCATGGAACGATGTTGCATTTATTACTCAAATTGTGGCACGATGGAAAAGGATCGTGTCACGATCATGGATTAATTACTCAGATCGTGGCACCATGGAAAAGCATCGTGACACGATTTATGCAATTTTCAAACGCGTTTAAAAGGGAAATTTATGGGTTTTACAGGTTGTAGATTCTTGTATGATTTCTAAAGTAGTTTTGATGGCCGAAGAAACACGTTGGAGCTCCAAAATGAAAGGTTTTCATCATTCGAATACCAATTTCTTATCGAAAATTCGTGTATTGTTTCTCGATATCTATTGTATGAATTATGCTACCATGAGTAGCTAATTTCTCTCTTGATTAGATTTTAGGAGACAAACTTTTGTTTGATCTGTTGTGATATATAATTTGTTTATGTATTATTTGCTTAAATTTATATTGCATGTTTACGTAGTTACTCTTTTATGCATTACCTTGTATGTGTTGACGAGTGCACAAATTGAACCTATGATTGTAGGTATTACTGATCCTAACCTTATAATTATAATCCAGAGTAATTATTCGCCTTAATAATTGATTTAGAGATAAACAAATCTAAGTCGTGACTTGGGAATTAACATTCCAATTTTGCCTAATTTATCTTCGAATTGACCTAAGGAATTAGGGAGTTCTCATATAAGTTAGTGACTTATACACCAAGGGATTGAGTATAACAGTTGTGTTAGTTCTTCGTATTCATGTGAGATCAATCGAATACATATAAACACATTCATCGACAATGAGACTTAGAAAATTTAAACAAAACCTAATCGCTTCTAATTTGATATTTTCACACACACATCACACATCAAGTATTTATATTGGAGCCTTGATCTCTTCGATCATACTCTAGAGTCATCATTATCTTTCATGGTCACAAAGAAAAGAGATATTTTAGAAGAAATTTTTCCTCTTTAAAATGGAAATATCGTAGTACATTACGGTGAGGTAATTAATTATACAAAGAAACAATAACATATTGAGGCTGTAAACATAACTAGGTGGGAATGCCGTCGATTATTCTTCCCACTTTTTTGGTTTGTAGAGTCACTCGCTCTTTCTTATGTGGCTGGTATGACCTATTCTACACGTGGGATGTTGAATGTTCATGCTCCTTAGCTGGTTGGTGAGGGAAGATACGTTGACTTCCATGGCCTCACTTTCTCCTTCCTTTTGATCTTGATGTTATGCCTGGTAAATCCTCTTAGATCCCATGATATCATCTTTGATTGTAACAGGTTTATTGTGAAGATTTTGGAATTTTAACTTAAGATGAACCGAGGTATCTACAACATCTAGACCCATTGCGAAGGGTCTGTCGCATATGCAAATGTAAATGCTCATGCAAGGGACTATGAGGAACTATGAGTTGATCCTTACACCATTTCCTTTCCCTACAAAAATCCTCAATTCAATATACCCCTAGTGATAGTTTGTTATGCAGTTGAATGCCGGTTAGTTTGACCCCTTGTATGGCCACAAGTTCTCATTCTTCAAGCCCATTTCCCGAACAACTCTGAGTATATTATATTGCAAGAGATTCCACTATTGATTAGTATTCAGGATATGTCAAAGTGGGTGATAGTGGCAGTGATGAATATAGGGAAGATATCATTCGGGATTCCCCCGACTTTATTACTATCTTGAAATATGAATATCAATTTGTTTGGGGTCTTGGTTGATTTGCTTTCGACTATCTTATTGATGAACACTAAACTTACCATCTTTATCTTCATTGTCCCTTTTGATGAGGCATTTTCCTAAGGGACACCCCTATAATGGATGAAATGTGGTGGTGCTTCCCCTTGTGTGACCACTCTTATTCATTGCTCTCATTTATATCGGTGGTCGCAACATCCATTATTTTGGTCGGGAATTTTTTTTCGACGACTCTTCTTGATCCCTTTTTCACCCTTGATATATTTAGACATGGGGCCTATCTTTATATGGCATTGGATAGCATCCTTTAGTTGGATGTAATCTTTGGTGGTGTAGTTGTGGCTCTTATGGAAGCAACAATACTTCATCTTGTCTAGTCGGGATGATTCTCTAATCGGAAAGGGGTTTTTTATCCCGTACTTCTAAAATTTAGTGTTGCCACACTCCTAGTAAATCTTTTCTCGAGTGTTATTGAAGGGAGTATAATTGTCATACCTGTCACAGGTCCCGCGGTTAGATTCCTCTCTTTGTTGGTTGGAATCTTTTTTGAATGACTGATTGCTTAGATATATTTCTTTTTCTTGAAGATTAATGAAGGTTTGCACCCTGTTCAGTATCTCCTTTGTATTATGGACTTCCTTGTATCCTAATTTCTCTATGAAGGAGCTATCCTGCTTCAAACCGTTCTAAAAACTCTAGCACTTAAGGCTCTTTTATGATCCTCCCATTCCCACGACCACTTGTGTGAAGCGGTCAGTGTATGATTACAAGCCTTCCTTCTTCTTTTGTGCTATCCCACAGAGTGTTGCTACCGTTATAGGCTTGCTTTTCTAAGACGTGAAGTTTTCACATATGCTTATCCATGAATCGACGGTATTGTCTGTCATAGATTTGAACTCGTTCTTTGTGAATCTGGTTAGTGTTAGCACAAAGAGTTTACTCTTAGCTCCCTCATCGGCGGGGAATAATGTCAAGCGGTCAGTAACATGGTGCACATGTTCGTTTGAATCTCCTTTCTCGTTGTAATCGTGAAGCTTTAGAGATTTCTCAAAAGACTTTGGTATTCGACTAATAAGGATACAAGCGAAAAGAGTATTTTTCTGTTGATTTTTTGTTGGAGACTTCTCCACTTGTTCCTCGAGGGGAGCATAACTACCTCAACCTATTTCAGGACTACAGGGAGGAGTTTGATGCATTTGGCTTATTTTATAGTTCAAAGATCTAGGGGCTGCAACCTGGCGACACGCGGCTGGCTCAGGAATAATGGTACGATTTCTCCGGGATACGACCTTCTGCCCTATGTTGCCTCTTAGATTGACACTATGCATATTTTCTTCAAGACGAAGTAACCTCTCCTCCATCGCATGCAAATTTTATTGTCGAACCAAATTGTACATGATATTTAAAAGTGTTCTTGCGTCTTGCACACTGAGGTTGACCTGCAACAATTAGAACCCAAACAATGATTATGGTCCTTGTACTACCGGTGGTGCAGAGGCCATAATGACTGTTTGCCTTGCCGGGGATGTTCAGCCGAACCTACGGTTGTTAGAGGTGGAAGGGGATTTTGACGTAGTGCAATGCTCGTGATGGCCTGACCACCTCTATTTTGGGGAGGGCGCGGTGGATTTCTCGTGGTTTAAGTAGGTGTGATAGCCTCTTGCAACACAACAAATCTAGTGGCTCTGGAACCTGCCATTGTTGGAAGATTTGAAGATCATAGATCTAAGAAACTAATAATCGGAGTTGATCTACGATCGAAGTAGATCGAGAATAGAGATCTGATGCTCGATATAATGGAATCTGAATCGCTAGACTGAAAAGCTTCAGTTTGATGAATCAAGGGATGAATATTTGAACATGGAAAATGTTGGAATTTATCAGAGATTTGAAGTTGCAAGAGACAACGATTGGCTAGAGCTTTCGGTGCAGCGTGAGAAATGCTAACTTGAAAGGTTAATACTCCAACGCTCAAGTCATTATTTGAGTAAGACGAGTGAATGAAGTTTGAGCTTGAATTATACTTGAAATATGACTTGTTTCCTTCTTATATAATGTAGCGGTTATAACGAGTTACTAATTTTTAGGCATAGGAGGCGGGAAACCATTGGATAGATTCCAAACTCGAATTAGTTGCACTCGAACTTAGAATAAATCGCATACACCGCAAGTGATTTGATAGATTGTTAGATTATTCGAACCACTACCATTGAATTTTCAGGCCGGTCCAGAAAAAAAGTCTAGACTTTTTTATTTTAAAATAAAAAATCAGACATAAACTTAGCCTAGACCGTAGACGAGTGCTAATTCATCTATCATATTTCATCTCTATTTGTGACTCATTCACTTGTTATTTTTATTTTCAAGTTGACGAATCTAATCCATTTTCCGATTTATTTTATAGACAAAACAATAGAACGAAAAAGAGGACCCCGTTTATGTGGGTTGAGGATGTGGTATCAGTGTTTCTGTATCTATCTTAGAATAACTATTTGAATCAATGATCCATTGTCTGTGTTTCCAACAGACTCAAATGATGATATTCAACTTTAAGTATTAATGTTTAGGGCCAGTTTGTTTTATCTTTAAAAAAAATGAATTTTTTCTTTGTATTTTTGAAAATGGATTCTACAAAAATGTTTTTCAAAATATTACAAGTTTTTCTAAATTTGTTTTTTATAAATTAAAATATTGAATTATTCATTTTATAACATAAATATACATTATTGAATATCAAAACATAGTTAAAATCACAATATTCTCAAAAAGTTGTATCTCAAAAATGATTTTTATGAAAAACTATTTGAAATAGCTTCAAAATTAAGTGATTTTTTAAAATTTTGATATCTAAAAAAAGTTTCGATAAAATGATGAAATAACTAAAATAACATTTTAAGAATAACTATTCAAACCAAATTTTCATTTGAAGCTTTTATGAAAAGTTTCTTTGTAAATTTTTTTTACACAAAAATATGTAACACTATAAAAATCATTTTTAAAAAAGGACAAAATAAACGGGTCCTTAATTTTAAGTGTTAAATTAATTTTTATAACTTATAAATATTTATAAATTTGATCTATTGAATAAAAACTATTAATTGGACGATTAAATTCATAAAATATAATGTGTGCAAAGAGTTGTCCTGTGGAATAACTCAAACAAGTGTTACTCTTGAAGTAACTTGATTTCAACTATCTATCAAATAAAAGTTATTATTTATGTAAAAATAAAAAAATAAATTAGATCTATTAAATAAAATTGTGTGGTTGAAATCAAAATAATTTTTTAGTGAGCAAACTCTTCCTTGATAAAAAAAATTGTTTTCCATTTAATTTTAATTTTTAAATAAAATTAAATTTGAATTATATAAATATTAAAAACTCAAATAAATAAATTAAATTAAAGTGCAATTCTATATTTTTTACTAGGTCTTATTAATTATATATTATTCTTATGCTATTTTAATTTATTTATCTAAAAATAGAATGAAATTAATTTAAACTGATTTATTTTAATATGTATAAATAATTAATCATATTTTATATATTTTGTTTTCAACATTTAAAAAAAATCAAATTCTATTTTTATTTATTTATAAAATTTAATTTTAACATTTGTTTTAAACTAAAATATATGTTAGACCCTCCTTCTAAGATGTCATATTCACTGTGATCCTTTCCAACATGGTATGTGTTTAGCTACGATAGTTTCTTTACTCTACCATGCTTCTCAAAACATCATATCTATCCGGTTTCATTATATTTATATTTGTATAGTTTGTAAACTTACAACCCTTAATTGTAATTAAAATAAATAAATTATGTTGTCATAAAAATAAATTAAAGATGCAACCTGTTTTCTCCTAATTTATTATAGTAGAAGAGAAGCAACTATCTAATTGGTGTAGCATTAAGCAAAAAGAGGCAAGGTTTGTATTTTTATAGTTGAAAGTCTTGAAGACATGGCATGGTCTATAACTGAGACAGAAAGTGACCACTGCTCATTCATAAGGAACCCATATTTAAAGCATGATAATAAAAAAAATTAAATAATAATAAACATAGTTTACCAAAACAAAGAAAACTCCAAAATAAAAAATAAAAGCCTTATGTTGGTCCCAACTATTTATAACAACAATGAATTTCATCAAATAGGACCAGCACTTCCCTTCAAATAATCTTCAATATTATATGCAAAGGTTTTAAAAAACACAAACGAAAACGACCCCGATAAAACGGTATCAACACCCCTATTATTATAATATAAATAATAAATTATGGTTAATTTATATCTTGACAACCGAAAATCTATATCATAGTCGATCAAAATTGAATATGTGTCTAACATTTGTATCGATCAAAATTGCAAAATGATTTAAAATCTTGATTATATGCACTTTTCATGTCTCAAAATTTTAGTATAAGAGAAAAAAAATCTTCTTGATTCTATTCACACTAAATTGTGATGGAAATAGAACAAGACCCTTCTCTCTCTAGTGCTTACATTCGTAGCCTAGTGAAACAATTAGCAACCACAAAAAAACCAAAAGAAACCATGAACACCAAACATCATCATGAGCATCAAAATTTAAGAAAACAAGTCAAAGTTCACAAAAAACAAGGTAGAAGAAGGCTTCACACTACTAGACCTTATCAAGAAAAGCTTCTAAATATGGCTGAAGCTAGAAGAGAAATTGTCACTGCCTTGAAATTTCATAGAGCATCTAAGAAACAAGCTAGAGAAGAAGAGAAACACCAAAAATACCAACAACAACAACAACAAGATTTAAGGTTGTCTCATTCTAACCAACAACAACTTTCATGTTTTGACTTTGAGCAAGACTTAAGGTTGTCTAGGAGAAATCCTAGGATTTATCCATCATGCATAAGCAATTTATCAAATGATTTTTCCTATTCTTCTTCTTTCTCTCATCCTTCTCTCTCACTTCCATCATGGCCTATTTCTTCATCATTTTCACCAAACCTTTTGGTTGAAAATTCCAATATTACCCTCCCAAATCAAACTCTAGGATTGAACCTTACTTTACATGATTTTAACAGCTTAGATTCTACCCTTTTGCTTGACGACAACAACAACAATAATGATTTATCCTTTTGTTCTTATTCACCTGCACCATCTTTATCTCCTCCACTTTATTTAACAAACGATCTCGAAATTCCTTCTATTAATGAAATATCACAAGGAGAAGATGTTTCCTCAATGCTAGAAACCATTGAATCAAGTCCTACAAACCAGGTGAAGGAAGGAGGCTCTCATGCAGCCATGGATGATGAAGGTATGGAAGAGATGAGATCATTGGGAGAGCAGTATCAAATGGAATGGAATGACACTATGAATCTGGTTACATCAACTTTGTGGTTCAACTTCTTGAAGAAAATGGAAAATGATGCACCACAAGAGGATGCATGTCATCATGTCTTTGATGAATTCATGGAGTTTGATCCTACTTGGTTGAATGCAGAAGAAGAAAGGTGTTTAGAACAGTGGTCAGAATCAGAGAATTATTTGCCAGATCTTGGCTTACCTTGGTAAGTTTAATGTAAGTTTTATAAATTTTAATAATGAAATTCTGTTTAAGGAAGTGTTTTTTTCTTGTACTTTTGTACTTTGTCAAATAAATATAAAGACATGTACTTTATTTGAATCTTCTTGTAACTTAACATAGTCAGTGAAGTTTTCACCGGATCTTATCTTTTTATTTCTTTTTTAACTCATGGAAATTTGGTCCTATGCAATTCCATTAACAATAGAAAAAGATAAGAGTATATATAAAGATGGAAGAGAGATAAAAAAACCTCAAATGGAGATGATAGAGAATTACGAGAGATAAATAAAGAGAGTGATTAGAAAATTATTTAGGGCAAGTGATGAGTATACAGTGTATTTAAATGTTGGAAACTCGAGATACCCATTCATAATTGTGGACTATTCAAACCAAGTGCTACATAGATGGAAAATTGAACTAATAATGAAGCTCTTCTGAAAATTTTGATGATTAATAAGTGGTAAGTCAAATGATAAAATATATTTTTAAGTTTAAGAAAGCCGGACTCTAAAAAGTTTTGGGGCATTGCACTCTTATGTAAAAAAAAATATCTTGTGGAACGACGTCGTTGTCGTATCTCGAAAAATGCGATCTCTTGCGATGGTCGTGGAAAAATTTAGGTCGAACAGAGTTGTCACCGAACTTTATTTATCACAATGAAAAAATAGGAAAATATCGATAAAACCTTTGAAGAATAGAATAATGGTCGTCGCAATCATATTCGGGTTCGGGAGTCGATTACGCAAGGGGAAGGTATTAGCACCCCTCACGTCCGTTGTACTCAACGGGAACCTTTTAGTTTAATTTACGGTTTGAATGTTAGCTAAATGTTGTTTGTTTTTTTCGAGTGATAAAAAGATTGAAAATAGAGATGGATGAGAACCTCAGAAGGGGTAAAATGGAGGTTTTTTATTAGTGTGCTCGCAAAGATCTTGCAATCTCGTGCCTACGTATCCTTATGGTGCAATAAGAAAGTCAGAGCATTCGTAGTTCGGGGAACTACGGTTGGTTGGTGTCTTTTAGTGAACGGTTGTTTAGATCGCGTTCTAAAGGCTAAACGTTGACTTGTTTACTCTCGGCGAAGGCTTCAACACTAGTTTGTTTTGCGCGTTAGAAGGGGTTAAATAGTGTTCTTTCTGAAAAGAATTTTGATCACATGGGGGTGACAGGTTGAGTTAATATGTTGAATATTTTGTTAGATCGGTTTCGATCGTACGTGGGCGAGAAAGAGAGATTTGATGTGTTGAGATATTTTGTTGGAAGATGATTATTCGGATAGTCGAGTAAGGCAAATCGTATCCTAATAGTCGAGGAGAGGAATCGAAGGCTCTACACCATCTCCCTTTTCATCCTTAATTGTAAAAGGATTTGATAGTAGTTAAGGTGTTTTGAATGGATGACGAATACTCGGATAGTCGAGTAAGGCAACTCGTATCCTAATAGTCGAGGAGAGGAATCGAATGCTCTAGACCATCTCCATTTTCATCCTTAATTGTAAAAGGATTTGATAGTAATTAAGGTGTTTTGAATGGATGACGAATACTCGGATAGTCGAGTAAGACAACTCGTATCCTAATAGTCGAGGAGAGGAATCGAAGGCTCTAGACCATCTCCCTTTTCATCCTTAATGTAAAATGATTTGATAATGTTAAGGTATTTTAAATGGATGACGAATAGTCAAATGGTCGAGTAAGGCAACTCGTATCCAAGTATTCGGGAAAGAGAATAGAAGGCTCTAGACCACTTTCTTTTTCATCTAAGTGATTATGAAAATAAGTTTGTGTATGGTTGATGTATTTTAGATAAACGACAAATATTCGAATAATCGAGTAAGGCGACTCATATCCAAGAATTTGAGGAGAGGAATCAAAGGCCCGAGACCATCTCCCTTTTCGTTGAGTTCATTATGAAAATGATTTGATTTAATTGAGTTAGAAGTTTATAGAGAAATGACAATTGTCTGACTAACCGAGTAAGAGAACTCGTATTCAAACCATCGAGGAAAGGAGTTGAAGGCTCAAAACCATCTCCCTTTTCATTTCTAAATGAAGTGGTATTTAATCGTGATTTAGGTATTTTGAATTTGATTTGAATAAAAATGCTCGATGTTGGATCGAGGTTTAAAATTTGTGTTTGTGAATAAATTGGATTATTTAGTGAATAAATCATCTAATCGATTAATTAAAATCGAATATGTCTCATTATAAGAAAGTCCAAGAGTAAGCTATGTGAGGTTGATGGCAATGCTAAAAGCGACCGACTTACAAAGGTATGGAACTGGGGGCTCGACATTGAATCGGGGATTATGCGATTTATTTGTGATTTGAAGTGGTTTTGGATTGATGATGAAATGGAGTGAAATCAAGCTTGTATTATGAAATGGAAGATGATGGTGAAATAAATCGGTCTATTTTTAATTAATAAAATTAATTGATTAAAATTCAATTAAGTTGTCTAATTAAGGTAATTAAAAGTAATTATCCAAATTATTTGATTAAAAATTGATATAATCAAATAGTTAAGTTAATTAAAATTAATTAACAAAATAATCTAATTTAATTAGAACTTTAATTAATTGATTTATTAGGTGACAATATTGAATTCAAAATAATCGAATTTGAATCAGGAATCATGTGCTCATAAACCGGTTTGTACATAGCGACAACGAAATTGGAGTGTCGTATGTAAAGATCGAAACACGGTGAAAATATACAATTGATTTATTGAAATTTTGGCGGCATTGTGACATGAAATTGTCGAATCCACATGTTTTATCCGATTTTATTGCCATGAAAATTGAACAATTATAACATTATATTTATTTAAGACATTGTAAGATTCAACACACCACTAGCCTTGAGACGAAATCCGGCAACCATAAGGTAAAACCGAAATCAAAATAAACAGTATCTAAGTTATTATCTAAATCATTATTTAAATAAAAAATATCACAAGATATAAGTTATTACCATAAAAAGGCAACTCACTTAATAACACCATTATCTAAATTACCATTTAAACCAAACAAGAATAAATTAAGCTTAAATGAATAGCTACAGGAACATATGCTTGGAAACAACATCAACGGGCGAAAATCTACAAAATGTTAAGAGAACTTTGACTACCATGCGTTTCAACCGTGTATCTTCAACACATACAAATCCGATACAAATATAGCTTAACCGAACGGAGTTCCTTAAATGAAATAAACATGACTCACACCACTAGCTAATAACAAGATCCATTCAACTTTTTAAACTTACATAATTGTTTACTAAAGTTTAAAACAAAATTAGAACACAAGCCAGAACTTGACATAATCCTATAATTGAACCAACTAAGTATTCAGAATGGAAATGAATCCAATATTCAAGCAACAACATAAACATTCGATGAATTCATTTCAGATTATTACCGTCATTGTTGAGATGCCGAGACGTTGTTGCGGTATCGCGGTGGATGTTGCGTCGTTCGCCGGTGGAATGAGCAACAGGTGACAGACCCGGTTTGCATTGAAATGATGGTGTTGTTACGAGTCGCATGTGGTCAAGGCGAGTTTTGGAATGGAATTTGTGAAGGAGAAGAGCGATCCAAAACGCAGCAGAATTTAAATTTTCTCCTTTAGTGATCCTCATGAATTGACATGATCAGTGATAGAATTGTTACATCTTGTGGCGATTGCAACCTTTGATCCAAATCTACGGAGCGATCACGAACGTTGAACGATGACAACGCATCTACTCAGTCCACACGAACGGATTCCTTCAATCTCAGTGCTAGTTGCTACGAATGAAGGCTTTGAGTGAGAGAGAGAGAGAAACGAAATTGCAACTGCACAAATGCTTCTACACAAGGGTTCTATTTATAGAACCACTTGTGTGGGTTGCAAGCTAAAAAGTCCACTCAAGTGTATGTGGCCCATATCTTATAATATGCCAAAATCACTTAAGCGCGTGGTACCTTACCATATTTCGTATTCTACTTAAGTACACCGTACCTTACGATGTTCTACAATTCACTTAAGGGCACCGTACATTATGGTATTCCTTAGTTACTCTATCTCTCATCAATCTGTCCTTTTGTGTGTGACCCTGTAGGTTTTCGCGGCATTGGCAATTATATTAAATCACGTATTTAACATAATAAACAGTGAGCGGTATCTAGCAACACATCACTGCTACCAAAGACACGAAAATGTCATATGATCTGACAAATCCTTTTGTGATAATACTTATATGTACAATTACCCTTTTGCTCTTATGTCTATATTGAACACAAGGCATAGACCGTGTCATCCTTGTCTAGTTCAATATTTGGCCCATAGACATTTATCATGTTACGTAGGATGGGCAAATTCCATCTAGGTCACTCATGTCCCTTAGCATGCTTCGTGGAGTACCCATCAACTGTCTTTATGGTCATCTAGTTACGGACAATTTTTGATCAGCAATAAGGCACTCGACTCTACATCTAGGGTCCATAGTGGTTTCAGGTCGAAGGGTGGTATACATCATTATTACCATGAGAATAACTTATGACACTTTGCATAACATTCTATATAGCATTCTCATAGCGGGTCAATCCAGTATAAATATTACTCTTAATATTCATACCTATGTTTAAGACTTGATAACTCATTATCCATGATCCATGAGATGTGATCATCAGTCTATATACATAATAGTCTTAATGCTTTAATGTTATCCCACTTCACAATAAAGCTCGACTATGGATACTTTAAGAATAGTGTCCTTACGTTTAATGTGATCTCATGATTAAGTCACACTTGATACATTAAACGGACTATCTATTCTAGGGACTTTATTAGAAAAACATAATAAAGAAAAAGCCTTTTATTATTAATAAATAATTCGATACAAGTACCAAAAGTATTGGCCTCTAGGGCTTACACCAATAATTTGAAGGAGTGAATCACCGGTGAGGTTTGGGATGATGGTTTGGTGACAACGGATGTGTCGTGTAATGGTGATTCGTAGAAGGTGAGAAGATGAGATTGTGATAGGTGAGTTTGGTGGCGGATCGCGGAAGGGTTGCTGGAGAAGAGAGATTTGTGGTGGTGATGGTGTTTCCGGACAGAGAGGTAATGAAGTCTCACGACGGAGGGACGACGCGATGTTGAATCGTGTTTCGGAGGTGGAAGGAGATGTTGACGGGAGTTGTTTATGAAGGCGGAGTTTTGAGATGGGTGTGGTGTTTGGTATGTTGAATCACAGTGGTGGTCAGTATATACCGATGGTAAGTGGTGTGAAGGTGGAGGTAAAGTGAAAGGGTTTTCAACGGAAAACAGAGGGAGAATGGTGAGTGGTGGCGGACGTAAGAGGTTGTGGGTTTGTTTTTTTTGTCTAGTGTGAAGGCGGATGAGGGAGATAACGTGTGAGGGAATTTTCTGTCTTTCTTTTCCACCTTTTCCGTTTTTTAGAAGAGAAAGAGAGAGAATTCGTGAGTGTGTGTCCAGGAGAGAAGAAAAAATCTTCCCTTTTCTTTTTGTATTTCCTTTTTTTTCGTTCCCGATGGTCCCCTCTTTTTTTGGATTTTTTTAAGAGCCGTTATGGCCCAACTGTAAAGAAACCTTCATTAGCTGTCCATAGAGAATCCTATGGACACCTCCCAATTGAAAACAAACACGTGGCCTAGTTCAAGGAAGACGGATTTGAGATTTTGCTGTATGATTTTTATTAATATTAATTCAATTAATTGTTGTTGTTTTTAATTGGCTAGAGAGAAATTACATGGATCGCAAAAATGGGCATTTGATTAATCCCGATTTAATGATCGAGATCGAATGAAAGAAACACAAATTGTAACCAACTTTGAAAATGTCTAAAATGCCCCTCCTAGATGATTTAATTGTTTTAAACAATTTAAATCCCTTGAATCAAATAATTTTGACAATTCTCTAAAATAAATATGATAAAAATAAATGAAGACATGGATATTCCTATTTAAATTTTCTGAATATTTTGACAAAAGAATAAAAATAAAATGACTGAAAATGAGTAAATGTCGGGCGAAAATTTGCTCAAAAAATTAAATCGGATGCACTAAAATGATCAACACAAAATATACTTATTGAAAAAATACAACGTTTCTTTAAATTTTGAAATAAATTTTGACCGGTTAAAAGGCTCAGACAGACCAAAATGCAACTGAAGAAGTCGTCAAAAAATATAACAAACACACCAGGTTAAACTAGCAAATCGTAGATTAATAATACTGACACATGCAAGCTTGATTTCAAAAACATTTTACCCACTGATTTTGCACGTACTTGAGGAATGGTTTAACCGATTTGTCTGTATATTCAACAATTTACTTCGACTGGTATTTTAGGTATTATTCATGATGAAATGCATGTTATACTATACAACTGATGCAAACTAAAAATAAAATCAAATTTACGAAAATTTTAAAATGCCCAGACAAAATTGGGGTATGACAGCTACCCCTATTTAATTACCTTTAACTAGAAGATATGAATGACAACAGTCTTTGTACATTCGTGGTGGAAGATAATTAAAAACGAAAAGACCCAATTTTGTCCTTTGAGATGCAAGGATGAAATGCATAAAGAAAATACAGTGTGAAATACGATGAGGTATGTTTATTAGAAGGTAACATGAAACAATCAAGACTCTTTGGGAATTATCAGAATAGTATTTTGGATGCCATGATCGAGATATTCCCAAAATGGAATGATACCTCAACTGTATCTAAAATTTTCTGAGGATTAGTTGAACAGTGTCTTGAGCTGAACGCATAAAATTCTCTGAGGATCGACGAAGCAGTATCTTACACGATATAATTGAGATATTCCATCAAAGGAATGATACCTCAATCGTATCTAAGATTCTCCGAGGATACTAGAGTAGTACCTAAAAACAAATGAGATTCTCCATATCAATGAAGCAGTATCTCAAACAAATAAATGAGATTCTTCAGATAAATGAAGCAGTACCTCAAACAGATAAATAAGATTCTTCAGATAAATGAAGTAGTATCTCAAACTGATAAATAAGACTCTTCAGCTAAATGAAGCAGTATCTCAAACAGATAAATGAGATTCTTCAGATAAATGAAGCAGTATCTCAAACAGATAAATGAGATTCTTTAGATAAATGAAGCAGTATCTCAATCGGATAAATGAGATTCTCCAAATCAACGAAGCAGCATCTTACATGATATAATTAAGATATTCCAACATGGGGAATGATACCTTAATTGAATCTAAGACTCTTCGAGGATACTAGAGTAGTATCTCTAAAAACAAATGAGACTCTTCATATAAATGAAGCAGTATCTCAAACAGATAAATGAGATTCTTCAGATAAATGAAACAGTATCTCAAATAGATAAATGAGATTCTTCAGATAAATGAAGCAGTATCTCGAACAGATAAATGAGATTCTTCAGATAAATGAAGCAGTATCTCAATCGGATAAACGAGATTCTCCAAATCAACGAAGCAACACCTTACATGATATAATTAAGATATTCTCACATGGGGAATGATACCTTAATTAAATCTAAGACTCTTCGAGGATACTAGAGCAGTATCTCTAAAAACAAATGAGACTCTTCAGATAAATGAAGCAGTATCTCAAATAGATAAATGAGATTCTTCAGATAAATGAAGTAGTATCTCAAACAGATAAATGAGATTCTTCAGATAAATGAAGCAGTATCTCAAACAGATAAATGAGATTCTTCAGATAAATGAAGTAGTATCTCAAACAGATAAATGAGATTCTTCAGATAAATGAAGTAATATCTCAAACGTTTATCTGTTGGGGAAAATAGTTCAGAAAAGACTCCTTTTGGAGGAGATTTACTAAAAATGCTCTGCAGGGGAAAAGCTCATAAGAGACTTTTTAGGGTAACCTCTGCTTGGGGAGAAATGATAGAAAAGATGTTGGGGAGTATTATTAACAACCTTAAATTTGAAGAATTACTTGCTAGGAAATAATTCTACGAGCGCATGCAGGATAATAACACTATCAACTTTAAATGAGGAATGTATGGGATATACATGATTGACCGTGGATCCTGAACTGCGTTATATTTTTTTGTATGATGCTCCATTTTGGATGGAAGCACTTGCGTGTGTAATGATGCATAAGATGTATGCAAGTGATCAGTCTCCAATTCTACTTGTTTTCTGACACTCATTCGACACCTTTGTACGAAGTCGATAACACATTAGTCTACTTATTTTATTGTTTTGTTTAGTAATTTAGATGTTTTGCATTGTTGTTTCCAGTTGTTGATTACATGTTATTTACATCATTATACTCCATTTTATGTCCCTTTGTGGTAGTTCTATTAGTTTCATGTGTAAGCAAAAGTACCAGAGGGATAGAAAAGCAAATAGGATATTCCGGGCCCGTCTGAAGAAGAAAATTGGACAGTACAGTAGTCCTGACACGACCACTCGTGTTGCCCAACACGGGCCGTGTCAGGAGAAGACACTTGGAAAAGGAAAACATGGGGCTGACACGGGTGCCCGTGTCAGCCTCCCTGAAAAGGCGTGTCAAGCCTTTCACACCATAAGCCCAACACGGCCTATCGTGTTGTCTGACACGGCCTGTGTTGGCTTGGACACTTGATTTTCCATTTTTTTGCTGTTTTTGGCACGGCATATTCTGGAGGGTATTCTGGACTTTTGCTAGATAAAAATTGTCATCATGAACTATTTAGGGGAGATTTGAAGATGGAGAAAGGGATTTTTCACAATCAAAGAAAACAACGATAAAGATTGAAGCAATGGAAAGCGATGAAGAACAACGGAATTCTGAACTTTTTGTAATGTCTCAATTTTATCTTGTATTTTATTTGAATAATATGAGAGGCTAAACCCCCCAATGCTAGGGGGTGTCCCTGAATTGATCATGTAATGACTCTGATGTTATAATTTCCTTAATACATGTAATTTGTTATCAATTTCACTGTGTAATGTGCGTAATGCCTTCTTTATCAGAAAAATTAAGATTGACGTATGGTTAACATTAGCATGATTGTAATTGCTAAGGTTTTTATACGGTGAAACCATAGTAGATATCACCTAGGACTAGGGATACCCTATGGTTACCGGGTTATTCTTGTTAAATTAAAATGACTTAGTTTCATCATAATCACCTAAGGACTTAGAGGTTAGATTGAATACCAAAGGTTTCCCTCTGAGGTCTTAGGGGGGAACATTCTTAAGATCCGATAATTGAAACAATTCTCATTATTAAGGAGATATACACACAAGGGTAATTACAGGAGATTTTCACACACCATCCTTTGCATATTATTATAACCTGTGAAAATATTTATTCTGTTTTATTTTATCTTACAATGATTTTTACCAAAACCCATCAACTATTAGTTTTGTTCAATTGAGTGATAATTTACACATATATTGCTGCGTAATCCTCGAGATCGATCTTTGCGAAACTTCCCTATTATTACTACATCGGCAAAATAGTACACTTGCTATTTTCCCGATCATGTTTTTGGGGCCGTTACCGGGGATGGCCAAATATAAGTTGAAATTATCTCAATTGAAATTTTGTTGCTCTGCAACTAAAATTTATTTTCCGTTATTTTGAATATTTTATTTCGATTATATCAACTAATCTGTGTCTGATATTTGTATGTGAGGTAAGGCCTTAGCTGGTTTTCCTTTTGACGCAGAAATCGAGAGAACCTTGCGGGTAAGACTCAGACAAGCTCGATTAGCGAGATTGGAATCAGACGAAGAACAACTTTCCACCCATTCAGGTTCTGATAGAGAGATCGAAATTATTGTTGAAGCTCTACCTCCACCAGAAAGACTGTTGGGAGACTACGGAGGTGCAAATGCACAAACCAGCAGATTAACCATTGTTAACCAGCCAATAAACACTAATTTCCAGTTGCACCCGAGTACCATTAATCAGCTTGAAAGGAAACATTTTACTGGAAAAGTGAATGAAGATGCAAACAAGCATTTACAGAGGTTTCTGACCATGAGCAACACTCTTAAAATTGACGGTCACACCGAAGAAGCCAAGAAATTGAGAATGTTCCCATTTACCTTAGCGGAAGAAGCTAAAGAATGGTTTTATTCCTTACCTGCTGGTAGCATCACATCTTGGGAAGAAATGGAAAAAGCCTTCCTGAATGAGTATTTTCCAACATCGGTATTTCTGCGGAAGAGGTATGAAATTCTTAATTTTAAGCAGAAGGATGGGGAAACTTTGGGAGACACCTACAAGCGATTCAAGAGAATCCTAGTAGCCTGCCCAACTCATAATATGGATGCAACTGAACAAATGCAGATGTTTGTGAATGGTTTTAAAATAAAGACCAAACAGCTGATTGATACTATAGCTGATGGTTCCACAAATTTTTCAACAGCCATCAGTATCAAGAAGATCATTGAAGCTATTGCCGCTAATGAGCACATGGAGTTTGTACGATAGGTGTCAAAGTAAACCAGAAGGGGTTATAAATTTAAAGTTGGAAACTAATAAAATCCGTATTGAAGATACTATAGCTGTTAGAGTTGATAAGAAGCTGAAGGCGATGAATATAGGTACCCAACAGGTGGTGCAGGTCCAACCGGTTCCTACTGTCAGCTATGATATTTGTAGTGGTCCGCACCAAACTATTTATTATTTTGCAACTCCTCAACAAGTGGAGGAAATCAAATTTTTGAAGCAAAATAATCCTTATTCCAACACGTACAATCCTGGTTGGAAGAATCATCCCAACTTCTCATGGAAAGACCAAGGAATCACTCCTTAACATGGTCAGTACCAAACTCAATATCAACAACAACAGCAGTAACAGGCCCCTAAGGAAGCTGATTGGGAAATTGCTATTGAAAGAATGGCAACTCATAATGTTCAATTTCAAGAAGAAACACAGAACAATCAGTAAAACACCATAGAATCCATAAAGAATCCTGAAGTTCAAATGGGTCAAATCGCTCAGCAACTAGCTTCGAGTTCTCAAGAACAAGGTGCTCTACCTAGTACAACTGTGAAAAATCCTAGAGAGCATAATAATGTGAGCGCGATGACAACAAGAAGTGGTAAATCAGATGAAGTTGTTGAGGAAGTGGATGAAGAGGAAGACCAATTGATTGAAGTGGACCTTGAGATCAAAGAAAATGAAGTTGTTAGGGAAGAAGTGGTAGCACCAAAACTTGTTGTGAAAGAAATAGTCATTGAGCCCAAGTCGATTTTTAAGCTTCTCTTCCCCACTAGAAATAAGAAAAAGGACAACATGAGAAAAACTTTGAAAAATTCTTAGAGTTGTTCAAGAAGATGGAGATTAACATTCCTTTGTTGGAGGCACTTGAACAAATGCCTACTTATGCCAAGTTCATGAAGGACATCATTTGGAAGAGGCGTACCACCGACACTAACCCAATTATTCTAACCTAAACTTGTAGTGCTATTTTATAGGGTATGAAGATTCCGATAAAGAAGAAAGATCGAGGAGCTGTTACCATCCCATGTACTATTGAAGATAGGTCGTTCAATAAAGCTCTTATTGATCTGGGAGCTAGTGTGAGTCTCATGCCGTTATCCATTTACAAGAATCTTGGTATAGGGGTTGTGCAAGATACCAAGATGACACTCCAATTCGTCGATCATTCGGTCAAGAAACCATATGGCATTGTTGAAGACGTTCTGGTGAAAATTGATAAGTTTCTATTTTCGGTGGATTTTGTAATTCTTGAAATGCCGGAAGATGAGGAGATCCATCTCATTCTGGGGAGACCCTTTTTGGAAATGGGATGGTGCTTGATAAACATAAAAGAAGGAACAATGACGTTGAAGGTTAATGATGAGGAATTGAAAATCGATGTTCGAAACACCATGAGGTACAAGGATGATATTTGTACCAGTCATACTATAGAGGTTCTGGATCAGGTGACGACATATGATAATCCTTTGAATATACCATAGTCACCTTTGGAAAGAGTGTTGAGTTTGTCCATTTTCGATTCTGATAAAGAGGTGGACAACGGGGAATCTGAAGTGCTAGCCTTGTTGGACGCACAACCCCCGTGGAAAGGATCTCGACCACACCGGTGGGAGGATTTACGCCTACCTCAATCTAGTGGGGAGAATGAAGAACCAAAGAAGGAAATGGAGTTGAAACAACTTCCTGACAATCTTAAATATGTATTTCTCGAACCTGAAGGAAAATGTCCTGCTATCATAAACTCGAACCTTCAGAATATCCAAGAAGAAAAGCTCATCCAAGTCTTGAAAAAGTACAAAAATGCTATTGGATGGGCAATTGAAGATTTGAAGGGTATTAGCCCTACTGTATGCATGCATAAGATTCTCATGGAAGACAACCACAAAACCGGTAGTCCAACCGCAGAGAAGACTCAATCCTGCAATGAAGGAAGTAGTTCAGAAATAGGTGGTGAAATTGTTAGACGCGGGTCTTATATATCCTATTTCTGACAGCCCATGGGTGAGCCTGGTTCATGTTGTCCTTAAGAAAGGGGGGACCACCGTAATAAAGAATGAAAAAAATTAGTTAATTCCTACTCGGACAATAACCGAATGGTGTGTTTGCATTGACTACAGAAGGTTGAACACAACAACTAGGAAGGACCATTTCCCTTTACCATTTATTGACCAGATGTTGGAGAGGTTAGCCGGGCATGATTACTATTGTTTTCTAGATGGATACTCCGGGTATAATCAGATTGCTGTAGCTCCGAAAGACCAAGAAAAGACAACATTCACATGCATGTATGGTGTTTTTGCTTACAGAAGAATGTCATTCAGGTTGTGTAATGCTCCAGCCACCTTCCAACGATGCATGACTTCCATTTTCACCGACATGCTCAAAAAGCATACGGAAGTCTTCATGCATGACTTCTCGGTCTTTGGATCCTCATTTGATAACTATTTAACTAATCTCTCTCTTGTTTTAAACATGTGCCCGAAAACGAATTTAATTTTGAACTGGGAGAAATGTCACTTCATGGTGTGTGAGGGGATAATGTTAGGTCATAAAATTTCCTACAAGGGAATTGAAGTTGACCAAGCAAAAGTAGAAGTGATATCTAAACTCCCACCCCCTGTTAATGAGAAGGGTATCAGGAGTTTCTTAGGACACGCAGGGTTTTACCGCAGGTTCATAAGAGATTTTTCAGAAATTGCAAAACCGTTGACCACTCTATTGGTTAAGGATAAGGCGTTTCTGTTCAACAAAGAATGCATCATGGCCTTTGAGACATTAAAGAGCAAACTGATTTTAGCACCCATTGTTATTGCCCCCGATTGGTCTCTTCCGTTTGAGATCATGTGTGATGCTAGTGATATTGCTGTAGGGGTAGTCTTAGGACAGCGAAGACAAAAGTTACTACATGTCATTTACTATGCTAGTCATGTGTTGAACCCTGCATAGATGAACTACGCAACCACTGAAAAAGTGTTGTTGGTTGTGGTTTACGCATTTGACAAGTTCAGGAAATATTTGTTAGGATCAAAGGTTGTAGTGTATACGGACCATGCCGCTTTGAAATATTTTTTTGCTAAACAAGACTCTAAGCTGCGACTTCTCAAGTGGATCTTACTCCTCCAAGAATTTGATGTCGAGATCCGAGACAAAAGAGAGTGTGAAAACACAACGGTAGATCATCTATCCTGCATGTCACCAATTGATGAAACAGAAGAAAAGAGACCGATAAAGGATGAGTTCGCGGATGAACACATCCTTGCTGTTATCGGTATCCCGTGGTTCGCAGGCTACGTGAATTATTTGGTGGGGGTGTAATCCCCAACGATTTTGATTCTAACAAAAAGAAAAAGTATGTTCATGATTGCAGATTTTACTTGTGGGATGACCCATTCCTATACAAAAGAGGGGTTGATGGGCTGGTCAGAAGATGTGTCCCGGAGGAGGAGCAAAGGAATGTACTTAGAGCTTGTCATGATTCAGATTATGGAGGACACTTCAGTGGTGACCGAACACCGGCCTAAGTTCTTCAATCAGGCCTATATTGGCTCACATTGTTCAGAGATGCCCAGGACATTGTCAAAGACTGCGACAGATATCAAAGAACGGGAAATATTTCTAATAGAAATCAAATGCCGCAAAATGTTATGTTGGAGGTTGAATTGTTTGATATCTGGGGAATAGACTTCATGGGGCCCTTTCCACAATCCTTTCGAAAAAATTACATCTTGGTAGCAGTTAACTATGTATCAAAGTGGGTTAAAGCTGTGTCATTGCCCACCAATGACTCTAAAGTGGTTATGACATTTCTGAAGAATAATATCTTTTCGAGATTCGGGGTGCCAAGAGCACTTATTAGCGATGAAGGCACTCACTTTTTGAACAAACTGGTGGAGAATCTGCTAAAGAAGTATAATGTTAAACACAAGATCTCCACTCCGTTTCACCCTCAAACGAGTGGCCATGTCGAAGTGTTCAACAGGCAGATAAAGCAAATATTAGAAAAACTATTTGCGCATCTAGGAAAGACTGGGCACTAAAATTAGAAGATGCACTATGGGCATACAAAATGGCTTTTAAAACACCCATATGTATGTCTCTGTATCAGTTGGTTTATGGTAAGGCTTGTCACTTGCCACTAGAGTTGGAGCACAAAGCATTTTAGGCATCCAAATTCTTGAATTATGATCTGGCTAAAGCAGGTGAGTCCCGAATCCTTCAGCTCCACGAGTTAGAGGAGTTTCGGAATCAAGCATATGAGAACGCCAAGCTCTACAAAGAAAAGACAAAGAAATGGAACGATCAGAAGCTGCAGAGAAAGGAGTTTGTTGAGGGACAACTAATGCTCTTGTTCAACTCCAGATTAAAACTTTTTCCAGGAAAGTTGAAATCCAGGTGGCCGGGTCCGTTTATGGTTCACAAAGTGTTTCCCCATGGAGCTATCGAACTAAAAAATCCAAATAATGGGGATACACTCAAGGTGAACGAACAAAGGTTGAAACACTACTATAAGGGACAGGAAAGTGGTCTAATCGATAATGTTCGTCTCCAAGTATGAGGGAGATGACCGTCAAGCCATGTGACGTTAAACGCAGCGCTTCGTGGGAGGTAACCCACGCGGTTTTGTTCTAATTATTTCCATGTCTGTTGTGTTTATAGGTATATTCGTAGGTTCACAGGTACATCGCAAAGTGCATAAGATAAGGGTTAAGTTAAAGTCAATAAAGATTTTTGGATACCAGAGAACATGGTAACAGCCAAAAACCAAAAAATCCAAAAATTTTGAAGAAAAACAGGGCCATGACACGGGTGCTCGTGTCACCTAACACGGCCCGTGTCAAGCAAGCAGTTGGAAAACACATTTTACAGTAGGCTGACATGGTCGCCCGTGTCAGCTGACATGACCCGTGTCAGCTCTACTGAAGGAATCACCAAAAAACAGTGGCCTGACATGGCCACCCGTGTCAGCTAACACGACCCTTGTCAGGCTTAACGGCCATATTTTGCAATTTTTGGATTTTTGTGATTGTGTGGACTTCACCTGGATTTTTCACCACTTAAACTCATTTTACCCTTAATCTACCCATAAAATCTGATTTTTTCACTCCCTCTCTCTAATTTTTACCTAATCCTTCTCCTTCCTCCATTGTTTTCCAACTTCCTCCATATCCAAACCACCTCAAAGCTCTTAACTTTAACACCTTACTCCGTCCAAATTGTCGGCACCCTTCACAAAAGTTGCTCTACTCTCCATCCTCTACAAGGCTACGATAACCGTTTTTCCATTTTCCATACTTTTTTTTGGGTGATACATTTTGTTGCAGGAATTAATAATGTCGTCGAAGAGAATTTCCAAAGGGAAGCAAATAGAGGCGGAATCGTCCCGTCCACGGAAATGGACCATCCGTCATACGAATTCACGTGATATCATGTTTGACAACCCGGAGCATGAACGGGGGTACGCATCTCACGTCAAACGGAAAATAACTCCGACAAGGTATCTTTGCTCCGGTACTTTATTTCAATTGGGTTTGTCGGAAGAATTGGATAGAATGTTCCATGTCCTTAGAATGCTTGAATTTTTGCATTGTGAAGCACCAACCTATGAGCGCATCACTTTAGAATTCTTGAGCACAATTGAGTTCAAGCTAAAAAAAGGTTGGACGGGTACAACGATGTACTTTGGAGGAACGATGTCTTTCAGGTTATACAATGTCGACCACGAGTTGACAGTGGAGCAGCTAGGTGAAATTCTCCGCCTACCCCTTTATGGCCCCGGAGTCGTACCAGATAGTTTTGATGCTAAGAATTTCTGGTTGGCCATTAAGGGACGATCCGATTATGTGGCAAAAGGGGCGAAGGCATCTGGAATTCAGAACCCCTGCTCCAGGTATGCCCAAAAGGTGTTGGCTTTCACACTTTTTGGTAGGGGTGATAGCACAGGTGTAGCCACCCAAAGGGAACTCTTCTTTTTGTTTACCATGGCAAACCGGGTAGCTGTGAGCATTGTAGCATTTGTAGCAGATTACCTGGGTCGAATGGGGAGAGTAGCCCAAGGGGGAATTTCCATAGGGGGCATCATCACACATATTGCCCACCATTTCGGATATGACCCTACTGCACTTAATGAGACGCTAGTGGCAGGTAAGCACAAACTGGACATGAACGCATTGGTCCAGCAAGGTATGATTTCATAGATTTCTGATTATTATGCCTTAATGAGTTCTGGTCAGTTTACTATGGCTCTTCCTGGCCCCGCACGAATTAGCATTTCCAACACGACCAATTAGCTATTTGAGAGTGTCGTCCAAGATGATATGGACGAGCACAATACTGACATATTTTCTATAGATGACCCACCAGAGGAAGAAGTACAGGAAGAAATGCAGGAACGGGAGCAGTTTGTTGCTCCACTAGAGGACACCACGCACCCAGGTGTCGGGTTATCATATGTGACGCCGAACCAATGGTCGTGGATGCAAACAGAAATTGGCGATCTCCGAGCGGAGCAAACACGCCAAGGCCTATAGCAAGCCCGTCAAGGGACTCTTATGGAGGAGATGCACGCGATGATACAACGTTTGATGTTGCAATTTCCGCCACCGCAATGAACTTGTGTGAGTCCCTCTCTATCTTGGATTAAACATTGCAGACAATGTTTAGTTCAAGTGTGTGTGTGTGTGTTGGGGGGGTATTATTTTTTGTTTTTGTTCTTAGTATTTTTCAGTATTTTATTATGTTTTTTTTAAATAATTAGTTGTGTGGTATTCTGTGTGTTACAGATAGAGGACATTCGTGTCAGATGAATGATGAAGCCTGGAGCGATTGGATGAAAAACACACCCCTCTACTTGCTCTTCTGGAAACCCCCGAAAGTTGATGCTACTGACCCGAAAAATCGGACGTGGCTCTCTGTTACTGGACTTCTTAGGGATACTCTGTAACTGAAGCAAAGACAAAGCTACATCACACTGAGAGGTATCTTGGAAGCCTGAAGCTAGACAAAAGATGGTGAGGACCACAAAAAGCTAAACAATTGTCATCATGAGAGCTTTCTAGGTATGTCTCTGTCTCTCTGGGTTTGCATTAGAGATACTGGAATTTCATAACACACTATACACATTAAGGTATTGTTTTTATTTTAACCCTGAGCCTTTCCAGCCAACCCGCCATTATTACCCTTCGTTCACCAAAATTGAGCCATATTTCCTTTTGTTTGCTATTTAACCACTGTATATAACCATAAGCCCATACACTACCACACCTTGCTTAGATAAGTGTTGTTTACCCCGAATCTGCGGAAAAGCCTAAGTTTGGGGTTTCATCAAAATATTGGGGACACCGATGAATTGTAGATAAGTGCAATAAAAAGAAAAAAAAAATTCAAAGAAAAAAAAAGAGAAATGAAAAAAGAGAGTATATTATGAGTAGTATCATGAAGCACTTATCTAGAAGTATTAAGGTTGGCAAAAAAGCATGCTCAAAGAGCAATAAAAGAAAATATATGAGCCAATGAATCTCAACAAGAACGGTGTCCAAAAGAAATATCCCTGATTTTTAGATTGAACAACAGTTACGAGGGTAACAACACGAACTCTGAGCCTGAACCCCTAGTTTTTCCATTTTTTTGTTTTGACTCCCCACCTTGCACCCTAGCTCCGCTATAACCCAAAATGTCCTCGAATAATGTGTGCTATATGTTTCTTGTTATGAAGGTATATGTATTTAAAACCTAAGAGTTGACTTTGCATACTCTGTTTTTCTTGAGTGCAAACACTTTGATCCTGAGAGATTTGGTGAGAGTGTGAAAAGCTACAGGACAAAAGATGCGTCAATGTGAAAGTGTGGCTGAATTTGGAAATCGGGAAAGAGTAAAACTGTGATTGAAAAGTGAACTGGAGATCGCGAAAGATCACGGTAGCATTGTGGATGCGAAATTTGGGGGTGACGGTCCTGATGTATCGAGCATCACTTGAGGACAAGCAATGAGATAAGTTTAGGGTTGTGATCAGTCTCCAATTCTACTTGTTTTCTGCACTCATTCGGCACCTTTGTACGAAGTCGGTAACACATTAGTCTACTTATTTTATTGCTTTGTTTAGTAATTTAGATGTTTTGCATTGTTGTTTCCATTTGTTAATTACATGTTATTTGCATCATTATACTCCGTTTTATGTCCATTTGTGGTAGTTATATTGGTTTCAGGTGTAAGCAAGAGTACCAGAGGGATAGACAAGCAAGTTGGAAGTTCTGGGCCCGTTAGAAGAAGAAAATTGGGCAGTATAGTAGTCCTGACACGACCACCCGTGTTGCCCAACACGGGTCGTGTCAGGAGAAGACACTTGGAAGAGGAAAACAAGGAGCTGACACGGGTGCTGGAATTCAAGAACATGTGCAAGCAGGATTGTTTCAGAATGCCACATACAATGACAAGGCTTCTGATATTGGATGTACCTGCTGGAGCTTAAATGAAAGACATGTTCATGCAGGATTGTTTCAGATGACATACACAGTGTCATGGCATCTGATATGGTTGTACCTGCTGGAAGTTATAAAAGGAATTATTGGATTATGCATGATTTTTTCTAGGATGTTAGACCCGATGTCATGACATCCTGTACACAGAACATTCAGTATGAATGTCTGGTGTTTTGTGATTGCACAATTAATGGCAGTCTTTGGATGATTGAAGATATGGCTAGCTGGCGCATTCAATCATGGATTACAACCAGATTTACTTATTTTCCAAGGAGATCTATACTGCTGTTATAAAAAGATTTGATTGGAAAATAGATTTAGGGTTTTCAAGATGTCCAAGCTCAGCAGAATGCTTCTATAAAAAGGGACTTAGAAAACCTGTTTGAATACACAACCAAGACTGAGCGAAATATAGAGAGAGAGCTAGGGTTTGTGTCTGTTTAGTCGTAAGACTTGTAGGTCATTCAAGTCATCCATTGATGATTGAATTGGACTGATTTGTGGTTGTAATTTGTCACTCTAAAGCTGTTAAGCAAGAGTGTGTGTCTTCTTGATCAAAGATTTGAAGCAAGATCAAGAGTGTGTCTTCTTGATTGAAACTGTGAAGTAAAATCAAGAATGTGTAATTGAAACGTATTTTCTTTTCACAAGGGGTTGTTGTTTAAAATCACTGGTGTGTGATTGTAAGGGAAGTGAGTGGGTTCTCATATCTAAGAGTGCTTAGGTAGAAGTTGCACGGGTAGAGATTAGGTGAGAAAGACTGTAACTTGTTGAAGTGTACGGAGAGTCTTTGAACTAATTCTATTTTAGTGAATTTCCTTCCTGGCTTGGTAGCCCCCAGACGTAGGTGAGTTGCACCGAACTGGGTTAACAATTGCTTGTGTTATTTGCTTTACCATTCTGTTTATCTTATCCATTGTGTGTTAGCAGATATCAGTGTCGTAACATTACCTTCGACATCTTATATCTGATACCAGAATTTCAATTGGTATCAGAGCAGGCATCCTGCTCTGGTTCTGGGTGAGATCTAGGGGCAATACTTTCTGGTACAATGGAGAGAGATGGAGGATCTGTTCATAGGCCACCAATTTTGGATGGTTCTAACTATGACTATTGGAAACCTAGAATGGTAGCATTTTTGAAATCCCTTGATAACAAGGCTTAGAAAGTTGTGTTAACAGGTTGGGTACATCCTGTCATTACTAAAGAAGGAGAAGCCACCACTAAAAAGCCTGAAGAACAATGGTCCAAGGAGGAGGATGATCTTGCTCTTGGAAACTCTAAAGTCTTGAATGCAATATTCAATGGGGTAGACAAAAATATTTTCAGGCTGGTTAACAACTGTGAAGTGGCCAAAGAAGCTTGGGACATTCTCAAGACCACTCATGAAGGCACCTCTAGGGTAAAGATGTCTAGACTCCAGCTGCTCACCTCCAAGTTTGAAAACTTAAGGATGAAAGAAGATGAAAATATTCATGAATTCTACATGAGTATCCTTGAAATTGCCAATTCCTCTGGAGCCTTGGGTGAGAAGATGTCAGATGAAAAGTTAGTAAGAAAAATACTCAGATCACTCCCCAAGAGATTTGCTATGAAAGCAACAGCCATAGAAGAATCTCAAGACATCTCAAATATGAGAGTTGATGAGCTAATTGGATCCCTCCAAACATTTGAGATGGGAATATGTGATGGAGCTGAAAAGAAAGCCAAAAGCATAGCATTTATGTCAAAAACTGAAGAGGAAGATGAGGAAGGTGGTCAAGATATTGATGAAGACCTGGCAAATGAGATAGCAATGCTGGGAAGACAGTTCAACATACTGATAAAAAGGGTAGATGTGAGAGCAAAGGGAAATGTCAAGAACATCACATCTGACATCAGTAAATCCAACAGCTTTGGTAAGAAACCAAAGTCTGAAGAAAAACCCAAAGAAGTTCAGTGCTATGAGTGTAATGGGTATGGTCATGTTAAAACTGAATGTGGGACCTACCTCAAGAAACAAAAGAGGAGTCTTGTGGCCTCTTGGTCTGATGGAAGTGAAACAGAAGAAGCCACAAACCATGTGACTGCATTGACAGGAAGATGGGGGTCTGCGGAAGAGTCAATTGATGATGAAAGAACCCTTAAAGAGTTGTGCCACAGAAAGGCAGGAGTGTGCGGACAAGTTGAAAGCCAGAAGAAAGTGATAGCTCAGCTGGAAAATGAAAAGGAAGAGCTTGTGGAAACCATCTCAAAATTAAAGGTGGAAGTTGTATTCTTGAATTCCAAACTAGATGAGATGACTAAGTATGTAAGAATGCTTAACAATGGATCTGCCATCTTAGACAAGGTTCTCCAGACTGGCCTAATAACAGGAAACAAATTTGGTATTGGATTCAAGGCTGAGTACAGTTACACTGGTTGCAAACCAAAATCCAAACCTAATTGCAGCCATGTTAAAAGCAAACCTGAGATGTTACATCAGATATCACAACAGCAAAAAGGGAAGCATCAAAGATGGAAATGCCAATACTGTGGAAAATTTGGCCACCTGAAGCCCTTTTGCTATAAGCTATATGGCTATCCTGGCCCTGTTCAGTCTCAATACCAATCAGGGTCCAAGCATCACAAGACTGTCAACAAAAGGCAATGGACTCCTAAGACAAAGGTCACAAGTCTCATAGCTCACACTTCCCTCAGAGTTTCTGCCAAAGAAGATTGGTACTTTGACAGTGGTTTCTCTAGACATATGACTGGGAACAAAAATCTGCTAACTGAACTTCATCCTCATGCCATGAGTTATGTTACCTTTGGTGATGGTGCAAAGGGGGAAATCAAGGGAATGGGTAGGCTGGATTGCTCTGGAGTTCCTGACCTTGATGATGTCCTACTTGTTAAGGGATTAACTGCTAATCTTATAAGCATCAGTCAACTGTGTGATCAAGGTCTGAATGTAAACTTCACCAAAACTGAATGTCTGATTACTAACAAAGAAAACAAAGTAATCATGAAGGGAGTTAGGTCCAAAGACAACTGCTACATGTGGAGCTCTCAAGAAACTGGATACTCCTCAATGTGTACCTTAGCCAAAGAAGAAGAGGTGAAGATGTGGCATCAAAGATTGGGCCATCTGCACCTTAAAGGTATGAAAAGGATCATATCTATTGATGCAGTTAGAGGAATTCCCAACTTAAAGATTGATGAGGGAAAAATCTGTGGAGAATGTCAGATTGGAAAACAAACAAGGATGTCACACCAGAGGCTTAGACACGACACAACTACCAAAGTCCTGGAGCTACTTCATATGGACTTGATGGGTCCCATGCAAGTAGAAAGCCTTGGTGGGAAGAAATATGCATATGTAGTGGTAGATGACTTCTCCAGATACACCTGGATCAATTTCATAAGAGAAAAATCTGATGTATTTGAAGTCTTTAAGGAGCTTTGTTTGAAACTTCAAAGGGAAAAAGAAAGTCCTGTTGTCAAAATTAGAAGTGATCATGGGAAGGAGTTTGAGAACAGCAAATTTGCTGAATTCTGCTCTTCAGAAGGAATTCATCATGAGTTCTCATCCCCCATCACTCCCCAGCAAAATGGTGTGGTGGAAAGAAAAAATAGGACTCTTCAAGAATCAGGCAGAGCTATGATTCATGCTAAGAAACTGCCCTATCATGTTTGGGCTGAAGCCATGAACACAGCCTGCTACGTTCACAACAGAGTGACATTGAAGAAAGGAACTCCCACAAACCTTTATGAAGTCTGGAAAGGAAGAAAACCCACAATCAAATACTTCCATGTATTTGGTAGCAAATGCTATATCCTGGCTGATCGTGAGCAAAGAAGGAAGATGGATCCCAAAAGTGATGAAGGAATATTTCTGGGCTATTCAACAAACAGTAGAGCCTACAGGGTCTTTAATTCCAGAACTAATGTATTGATGGAATCCATTAATGTTATGGTTGATGACCAATAGACGGATGTCACAGACGATGTTGAGACATCTCTGAATGAGTCTCCAGTTGACCACTCAGACAGAAATAAGGAAGAAGAACCTCCTCAAGCTGAACCTGAAGATGACAAAATAAACAAGGGACCCTCTATCAGAATTCAGAAGGATCATCCCAAAGATCTTATCATAGGAGATCCAGATAAAGGAGTCACTACTAGATCAAGGGAAGTAGTCTCACATGGCTGCTTTGTGTCAAAAATTGAACCCAGAAATATCAAGGAAGCCTTGACTGATGAGTTCTGGATCAATGCAATGCAAGAGGAGCTAGGCCAATTCAAGAGGAATGAAGTATGGGAACTGGTTCCTAGACCTGAAGGGGTAAATGTCATAGGAACAAAGTGGGTTTATAAGAATAAATCTGATGAACAAAGGGTTGTTACTAAAAACAAAGCTAGATTAGTAGCTCAAGGATATACTCAAGTTGAAGGAGTGGACTTTGATGAGACATTTGCTCCTGTAGCTCGCCTTGAGTCCATTAGACTATTACTTGGAGTGGCATGCATTCTGAAATTCAAGCTGTTTCAAATGGATGTGAAAAGTGCCTTCCTGAATGGCTACCTAAATGAAGAAGTATATGTTGAACAACCTAAAGGATTCACAGATCCAAATATTTCACAACATGTGTACAGATTAAAGAAAGCCCTATATGGGTTGAAGCAGGCTCCCAGGGCTTGGTATGAGAGACTCACAGTGTTCCTCACTGACAATGGATACAAAACGGGAGGTATTGACAAAACTCTGTTTGTGAAGAATGAAGGAGGAAAGCTCACGGTGGCACAAATATATGTAGATGACATTGTTTTTGGTGGGATGTCAGAACAGATGGTTGAACATTTTGTCAGACAAATGCAATCTGAGTTTGAGATGAGCCTTGTTGGAGAACTGACCTACTTTCTTGGGCTACAAGTCAAACAGATGGAAGACTCTATCTTTTTATCTCAAAGTAAGTATGCCAAGAACATTGTGAAGAAGTTTGAAATGGAAAATACAAGCCATAAAAGGACACCTGCTCCTACTCATGTGAAAATCTCCAAAGACGAAAATGGTGTCAGTGTAGATCAGAGTCTATACAGAAGCATGATAGGAAGTCTCCTATATCTCACAGCAAGCAGACCTGACATTGCATTTGCTGTAGGTGTTTGTGCTAGGTATCAAGCTGAACCAAAAGTCAGTCACATAAACCAAGTGAAGAGAATACTGAAATATGTCAATGGCACCAATGACTATGGGATGTTGTATACTCATGGATATGGATCCATGTTGACTGGGTTCTGTGATGCTGACTGAGCTGGAAGTGCTGACGATAGGAAAAGCACATCTGGGGGATGCTTCTTTTTGGGGAACAATCTGATTTCATGGTTTAGCAAGAAACAAAATTATGTATCTCTATCCACTGCTGAAGCTGAATACATAGCAGCTGGGAGTAGTTGTTCTCAATTGGTATGGATGAAGCAGATGTTGTCTAAATACAATGTCACACAAGAAGTCATGACATTATACTGTGATAACCTGAGTGCCATAAATATTTCCAAAAATCATATTCAATATAGCAGGACAAAGCACATTGACATTCGTCATCACTTTATCAGAGAACTAGTAGAAGAAAAGATCATAACTCTGGAGCATGTTACTACTGAAAAGCAATTAGCTGACATTTTCACTAAAGCCTTGGATGCCAATCAATTTGAATGTTTAAGGGGGAAGTTGGGGATCTATGTTCATGAGAACCTATAGCAAGCAAAGGAGTGTGTGGTTATCCCAGAGGATATTTTTGCCTGGGAAAACTGTGTTATGGCAAGGAAGCTATTCGGATGCTGATGTTTGAAAGATTGAAGATATAAGGCCACCTTTGGTCAATTTTGACTAAAAAGAGGGAGAAGTGCTTGATATGGAAGCTATTATGGAAGTTGGATATGGCTGGACTGGAGGACAGCTATTATTGAAAGAAGTGCACAGGTGCTACAACAGTATGTTGTTCTGTTTACAGATGTCAAACAGGATGTCTGATATGGTGCACAGGTGGTGATGTTGAAGCAGATGTCAGTATGACATTCTGGCTGGTACAGGTGCTGGAGTTACAGTAGCTGTCATTTGATGAATGCACAGATTTAGGGGGAGAAGAAGTACCCTTGTGCATTGTGCTTTGTGTGTCTTACTAGTTGCATCCATAACTAGTAATTCTGTTGTTTGTTGCACAGGTTTTAGGGGGAGGAGAAGTACCCTTGTGCATGTGTGTATTACTAGTAGCCATAGCTAGTAATTGTTTTGCTTCTGCTGCTGATTAAACTATTGTTATGTTGTTTAACTGCTGATAGTTTGCCTTGTGAACAAAAAGGACAGATATATGTTTTAGCAAAAATTTGCCAAAGGGGGAGTTTGTTGATTCTAAGTGTTGGCAGCAATTTTGGTAAAACAAAAAGTGTTCACAAGATGTCATGTGTGATGCCTTAACATAAGATATCCTATGTACCTGCTGGAATTCAAGAACATGTGCAAGCAGGATTGTTTCAGAATGCCACATACAATGACAAGGCTTCTGATATTGGATGTACCTGCTGGAGCTTAAATGAAAGACATGTTCATGCAGGATTGTTTCAGATGACATACACAATGTCATGGCATCTGATATGGCTGTACCTGCTGGAAGTTATAAAAGGAATTATTGGATTATGCAGGATTTTTTCTAGGATGTCAGACCCGATGTCATGACATCCTGTACACAGAACATTCAGTATGAATGTCTGGTGTTTTGTGATTGCACAATTAATGGCAATCTTTGGATGATTGAAGATATGGATAGATGGCGCATTCAATCATGGATTACAACCAGATTTACTTATTTTCCAAGGAGATCTATACAGCTGTTATAAAAAGATTTGATTGGAAAATAGATTTAGGGTTTACAAGATGTCCAAGCCCAGTAGAATGCTTCTATAAAAAGGGACTTAGAAAACCTGTTTGAATACACAACCAAGACTGAGTGAAATATAGAGAGAGAGCTAGGGCTTGTGTCTGTTTAGACGTAAGACTTGTAGGTCATTCAAGTCATCCATTGATGATCGAATTGGACTGATTTGTGGTTGTAATTTGTCACTCTAAAGCTGTTAAGCAAGAGTGTGTGTCTTCTTGATCAAAGCTTTGAAGCAAGATCAAGAGTGTGTCTTCTTGATTGAAACTGTGAAGTAAAATCAAGAATGTGTAATTGAAAAGTATTTTCTTTTCACAAGGGATTGTTGTTTAAAATCACTGGTGTGTGATTGTAAGGGAAGTGAGTGGGTTCTCATATCTAAGAGTGCTTAGGTAGAAGTTGCACGGGTAGAGATTAGGTGAGAAAGACTGTAACTTGTTGAAGTGTACGGAGAGTCTTTGAACTAATTCTATTTTAGTGAATTTCCTTCCTGGCTTGGTAGCCCCCAGACGTAGGTGAGTTGCACCGAACTGGGTTAACAATTGCTTGTGTTATTTGCTTTACCATTCTGTTTATCTTATCCATTGTGTGTTAGCAGATATCAGTGTCGTAACATTACCTTCGACATCTTATATCTGATACCAGAATTTCACACTTGATTTTCCAGTTTTTGGCACGGCTTATCCCGGAGGGCATTTTGGACTTTTGCTAGATAAAAATTGTCATCAGGAACTATTTAGGGGAGATTTAAAGATGGAGAAAGAGATTTTTCATGATCAAAGAAAAAGATGATAAAGATTGAAGCAGTGGAAAGCTACGAAGAACGAAGATCCTCCAAGAGCGGACGCGATTGAAGATCAACCGAATTCCGAACTTTTTGTAATGTCTCAATTTTATCTTGTACTTTATTTGAATAATATGAGAGGCTAAACCCCCCAATTCCAGGCGGTGTCCCTGAATTGATCATGTAATGACTCTGATGTTATAATTTCCTTAATATATGTTATTTCTTATCAATTTCACTATGTAATGTGCGCAATGCCTTCTTTATCAGAAAAATCAAGATTGATGTATGGTTAACATTATCAGGATTGCAATTGTTAAGGTTTTTATACGGTGAAACCATAGTAGATATTACCTAGGACTAGGGATACCCTATGGTTACCGGGTTATTCTTGTTAAATTAAAATGACTTGGTTTCATCATAATCACCTAAGGACTTAGAGGTTAGATTGAATACCAAAGGTTTCCCTCCGAGGTCTTAGAGGGAAACATTCTTAAGATCCGAACATTGAAACAGTTCTCATTATTAAGGAGATATACACTCAAGGGTCATTACAGGAGATTTTCACACACCATCCTTGGCATATTATTATAATCTATGAAAATATTTATTCTGTTTTATTTTATCTTACAGTGATTTTTACCAAAACCCATCAACTATTAGTTTTGTTCAATTGAGTGATAATTTACACATATATTGTTGCGCAATCCTTGAGATCGATCTTTGGGAAACTTCCCTATTATTACTACATCGGTAAAATAGTACACTTGCTATTTTCTCGATAAGCAAGTATGCAATTGCTAGGGATCTTTAGGATGTGCATGTAGGAATGTGAATGGTTTTTTTTTATCTTATATAAGGTTATGTATAAGTATGCTGATGATTGATATGACTGTGTTTTTGAATTTTCTTGTTTGGTAGGAAAACCAATTTTGAATGATTCATGTGATGCATGTGGGAATGCAACTGGTTACTTGGATTTATTGTAGGGCTTTATTTTTTATTCCCAATAAGTTTGGACTTTGAAGGGGGACTGCTAGATACGAACTGGTGAGAAATATTGAACTGCCAGATGAGAACAAAACTTGAAAGATATGTTACCAGATGAGAACTGGTGAGAATAATTTAAATGTCAGATGGGACTGACTTTGTTTTTGTTTGTCAGACGGGAACTGACATTTAAAGTAGGCTACCAGACGAAAACTGGTTACAAAAGTAGACTACCGGATGGGAAATGGTATTGAAATAGGTGACCTACCAGACGAGAAATGGTATTAAGAGATAATTTACCAGACAAGAACTGGTATTTGATAAATGATTTGTCATACAAGAACCGATTTCTTTGAAATAGTTCACCAGACGAGAACTGGACTTTGGAAATAAATTTCCAAACGAGGACTGGACTTTGAAATAAATTTCTAGATGAGAACTAGGCTTTGAAATAAATTGCCATATGAGAACTGGGCTTTGAAATAAATTTCCAAACGAGAACTGGACTTTGAAAAGGTTTGCCATATGGAAACTTGACTTTGAAATAAATTGACAGACGAGAACTGGGCTTTCAACTAAATTGCCAGACGAGAACTGGGCTTTGAAATAAATTGATAGACAAGAACTGGACTTTGAAAAGGTTTTCCAGATGGAAACTAGACTTTGAAATAAATTGTCAAACGAGAACTGGGCTTTGAAATAAATTGCCAGACGAGAACTGGACTTTGAGATAAATTGCCAGACGAGATTTGTACTTTGAAAATGGTTGCCAGACAGGAACTGGGCTTTGAAATAAAATGCCAAACGAGAATTGGACTTTGAATTGCCTAGCGATGTTGGGCTTTGGTATCAAATTTTGTGTTTCAAGGCTTTTTGATGTCAAGTTCAATGTTATGGGGTTAGACCCGATGAATGTTACGACATGCATGGCTTTATGCTGGAGCAAAACGATATGACTAATGCATTATGATGATTTATGTAATGATTTGAAGGTTTCCAAAAATGCCCCTGCGGGGGTAATGGAAGAGGAGGTTCTTTGCAACAAGGCTTTTGTCTGTCAAATGGTTATTTTATGGGGTGATAGCCTGATTCCCCGACACTCATCTTGAACTCTGTAGTTGCTGACGTGCGAAAAAACTTTTGCTTGAACAAATTGAAAACATGGAGAGGACTTGCTCCTGTATGGCTCATCTTGCCCCAATGTGATGGGTTTATGCAAAATGTTTACCTCGAAAGGCATCTGAAGGAAATTATACCATAATTTGGAGACAGATTGCCCCATAATTTTAAGTAATGAAAGGATTTATCCTTGGTTAACCGACTCTCAGAGTGGTTGACTTTCATGTACTCTTGAGGTAGCTTGCCTCGGTATGAGCGTTGAAGCGACTTAACTCACCCTGACTAAACATTAAAGGGGTTTGCCCCTGGCCAACAGAACCTCTAGGTGATTTGTCCCAATTAATAGACTCTTGAGATGATTTGCTCTGGATCAAATGATTCTTGAAATGATTTGCACCCTTATTAACAGATGTCGGAAACTGTTTCAGAATGACTAATTCCTGGAGTAATCTTCCTCCAATCAACCAATGTTTTTGGGTGACGTGCCCCTAATTCATGGGTTATGAGGTAGTCTTGATTCTGGTGAATGGTCAAGTTCCTCTGGTTGCTCTTTGTTGAAATTTCCTTGACATGAAGTATTGACTTAAAATTGTTTATTCAAAAATGGTAATTTTAATGTGATACTCATGTAGGTTTTGAAAAGAATTATTATTGAAATGATGTGATAGTGTGTGATGAGTGAACCATTAATCCAAACGCAATGCTGATTTAACAATGCGAAGGATACAACAAGAAGATTATCCCAAAGTAAAAGATTAGCAAATCTTTAGGAGTCAGTTTACGCAACCTTGTTGTAGTATGCTTTGATAAATAACTTTGCTTCAATTAGGTCTTTTAAGGGTTGTAATGTGGCTTGGTTCACGGTTTTTGAAACAAAGGATATAAGGCTTAAAGTTTATTTTAACTCACCCCTTCTTCGTGATGATCTTCAGTCCTACACTCAGTTAATTTAACATACACATTCATCTTTTAAGAGAGTTTTGAAGGTGTAAGGATAAAGATGACAATTCAAGGTCTCTTGAAATGGAAGTCACCTTATTTTGTTTTTTTGGATGTCGGTGACCCTTTGATTTTGGTATGGTGGTCACTGAATCTTATTTGATTGTTTGCTGAGGATTTGATGACCTTCTTTGCTTTTAATCTTATTGATCCCTAACTTTTGCCTGGACCGCGTTTTGAAGCTTTAGTCCATCGGGATTGCCCTAGTTTTTTGCCTAAGTCGCCTTATCGGGTGTTCGACTTAGCGGACTCTCTTTGATTTTATTTTTGATAGGTTGTGACTGCCAAGTCAATGGTCATTAAAGAACAACCGTCATAATTTTTGATTTTGCATGGTTCTTTCGACATTTTAAGATGTGTGCGAAGAATATTACGCGATTGATCTCTAGATGGGATGTATTCTCTTGTAATTCGAATGTGGAGTTAGATTGACTGAACACTACCCTACCCCGGGTTAAACATAAGGGTTTGTATATCCGAAAGAAACACCTACTTCTAGGCTCGAAGTGGTTGACTAGGGATTAACTCCTTATCTATCCATTGTTTGGGGATTGGAAACAACACTTGTACATCATCAGCAGGATTTTATCCGAAAGCATACAGTCAGCAATTATGGGTATTTATTTTTCGTCATCCTCCCTCCAAAATTGCTAAAACAACAGTTTGATAAAGAAGGTGAGGTAAAGAACATGGATGTATTTTTTTTTAAATAAGAGAAGAAAAATGAGAGAATGCGATATAATTGGTTCAAAACTGTAACAGGGTATTCGTTACCATTAGAGATATTGACTAAATCCAAGGTAAATCATACAAGTCGAGTCGCCACCGCACTTCTATTTATCCAAAGGAATGGTTAGAAAGAGAACAAAAACCTAAAAGTTTTATCGAATCAAAAACTAGTAAAAATATCAGAGATCTGGGTAAGGGGGTTGGTAATGCAATGGGAAGGTGTTAGGCACCCAAAACATCCTAGGTACTCCTAGGGAGCCCTTTTCACATTTGTTGCAAAGGTTGTTGTTTTTTTGTGAAAATTTATTTGTGCAAACATGATTGAAGGGATGAGAAAAGCGTGTATGTTTATCTAATGTACTACTTACTAAAAGAAGGGTCAAAAGAAAATGACTCGCACGGACGTCGCATCCACTGTATGCGTATCTCATCTGAATCTGAGAATCAGAGTCTTCGTAGCTCGGCTACCTATGGGTTAAAGAGGAGTGTGCTCGCTAAGACATCGCGTCTTATGCCTACGTATCTCATCTGGGATGAAAATCAGAGCAAAACGTAGTTCGACTACCTATGGGGTAAGGGTTGTGTTTTGGGGTGAACGACGTTACTACGTAATCTACCGGATGCTCGACCTTTGGAGACTTACTCGCCTGTAGTAGAAGGAGATAACGTGTTCTTAGGAGAAGAAAAATCAATGAGTTTGGGGTGTTTAGGGATGCTCATGCAAAAAGGCAGTCCTAAATGAAGGAACCGCGCTACCTTAAATGACATGCCACGAGAGGCTATACGAAACCTAAGAAATCGGTAACATGCGGGAAAAGTAAAGGGATCGAGAGATCTACCGTACGGATAAAGATCCGAAGTAACATCAATTAGATAAATAAGAAACCTAGAGATTCCCAAGCTAAACACCATCAAAGAAAGTGGGTCAGTACAGGTAATAGGAATAGACCTCCAGGTGGTACCCCATAAATAAAGTGGAACATCAAGCAAGCTATCCCTGCAAGAGTATGTGAGCCCTCACAAAACAAAACTCAACAAACAGGTTAGAGAAACAAGATAGGGTAATCAAGAGTTGCCCCCAAATCAAAATGTAACCACATGAATCATGCCATTAAAATTCACAAAAAGCTCACAAAAAGCAACCAAGGGTAGGAGGCCTAAACCTCTTGTCAAACACATGCATCAAAAGGGTATTAAATTCACCCATAATACCTCATACATTCAGAGCATTCAAATTAAAAGCATAAAGTAATGGGAATAAGGCAAACCTGACTGGAGAGATCGAATGAAATTGAATTGCCCGGTTGGGTTTGCAAAGCAATCTGAGGGTTTATATGAGATGGAATTGGTTCTTTGCAGATGAGTTCCCTTCAGTCTCTGGAGGTTGCTCTGAACTCTGTTAGCTCTTCTCTCACTATCTTTTTCCTGCCAGGGTAATAGGAATAGAATCCCTTTTGTTTCACTGAAACTCTGAATTTATAACCTGATTTTTATGGACTTGTGGGCTCTAATGAGAGAGGCCCAAGTCCAAAAATTTTCTGTTATATTTTATTTATTTATTTATTTATTTATTTTTCTTTTTTTTTTCTTTTTTTTTTCTTTTTTTTTAAACAAGTGGGCTTCGCCTAGCGAGCATGACAGTTCAAGAAATTCCTCTGAGCGTAGGTGATTCTGGTGGCTTTTCTTGGGACTCGCTAGGCGACCCATTCTGCTCGCCTAGCGAGCATGACAGCTCATGAACAAACTTTTGCTCCTTCAAGATTAACATTTTGACTGACGAAGAGACCCCATTTGAACCTGTTGAAAGTATCTCAAGCCATTCCCTTGTGTTGACTGATCATCTAAATAGAACCCACAAAGTGTCTTGGATGATACTCAAGCTTCAAACAAAAGATGTTAATGACACATTTTTGTGCTTTTGGTTAGTAAACAAAAGCAAGAGAAACAATGATGTATAATTCAAGCATGCTTGGTGATCTCAAACCAATCACAAGGAGTCCCACCCAAAGGCAAAGGGAACCAAGATGCTAAAGATCCTTGAGGCAATGCAAATGCAATGTTATGATGCCATGAGGGATCTTAGGGTCAAAATTGGGGTCTTACAGATGCCCCTATTTAAGGTCATTCTAGCCGGAGAAGTGAAGGTTAAAATCTTCGTCTCGACGGGGTAGAATGGGCTTAAATAATAACAAAGAGACGAATTTTGGTCCCTAAGAGACCTCATGATGCAAATGTAGGTATGAAAAATGGTAACACTCTATGGAGATATGTGTCCACAAAAGCAAAGAAATCAGAAGCCACTGATAATCCATATGAGCAATTCACTCCATGTGACCAAGACCTTGGGGACTCTCCTGGGGATAGAAAATGGATAAAAATGCGCGAGCAGGTCACGACTCAAAGCGTGGGGAACAAAATTCCAAAGGGAAAAGATCCAATGGAAATACTTGAGCTGACTCGAAGATGTATGTATTGGGGAATATGTCAATACAACAAAAAACTATCCACAGCGGATACTTCGGATAAAATCCGGATGAAAACAATCCACTAAGGGACTTCGCTGGGGATGTCCACAAGGACACTCCTGGGGAAGAAGCGGGACGAGGTATTACCGGTTACTGGGTAATAAGCTCAAGGAGACATGTGATCTGAACGCCAGGTATGAGGGTGAGAGATACAACATGCTCAGGAAGAGATGAATATCCAAGACCGGTATAAGGGTGAGAGATATCAAAACTTCAAAACGTCTGAGGAAAACCTAAAAGGTATACTTCAACTCAGGGATTCTGACTCCACAGGGGACAAAAAGTCATAATAGGGAGCAGAGAGGAAGGAACACCAGGGATACCGGTTACTGGGCATATAATAGGTGACCAACCAAGGCGTGAATTGGGGAATATTCCCAAAACACTCATCATCCAAAAGAGGGCTAAAAGCAAACTCGATTACAGGATGGATATTCGACTCCACAAAGGGCATACGAATCTTACTCAACTAGGGAAGAACAAAAGGCTTCAGACCCGAGAGTGCATGAGATATACTATCTATTACCAACAGAACATAGATAATATACTCGCATGGACGATTATCCACAACCGGTTACTGGGTTAATAAAGGATAAATCGACCAAAAAGAAAAGGCATCGGGATACCGAAAACTAGGTATATAATGATGACCAATTCAAGGGAGAAACAATCGTTACCATCGACAACAAGGTAGACGAGAGATGACCCGCTGGGGATAAATTGCGTAATCAGGGCAATTATCCAAGCAGATGAGGGGATATCATCACCAAATATTGGATGAAGATAACTGTCACCAATTAAAGATGAGCAAAAATAGTTACTCTGCAAAAAGGGAAGAAATAGGGTTTACAACTACCGGTATGAGGGTAGAGAAACACAGACTTCGCCGGGGATAATGATTACTAATTATTAAGCCATTATTCATTTACCACGGGGAAACAGGAAAAGAGTCTCAAGAGACCGATCTAGGATCAAACTAGATAGGCACACCAAATCAAGACTTGTCCCGGTGAGGATATAACTCAATGGGGAAAACCATCCCAATATATGTGTCGGGAAGGAACAAAGACAATCGACATCCACGAGGATATAACCCGGTGGGGAATATGAAAGAAAGGATAGACGCTTTCTGCCTATGGAGTTGACTCTATATGAAGAGATCAGACACACACATCTGCTCGGGGAAGTATATCACCAAATAGCAGGAGACCGCAAACAACGATATATAGCGAAGAATGCAACATGAATATCTGAATGTTATAATTATGCATGAATATGCGTGGTTTATGTATGATGTATGCTGACAGACAGACATATTTAACACAACCAGGTCCAGGAATCAACCCCCGGTACTACATCTCAAGAGAGAAAGCCAAGTTCCCCGGAGAGTATCCAATCTGCTGGGGATCAGAGATACCAGAAAGCAAAGAACTCTGCAGGGGATGAATTATCAATCATTCCAGCTGGGGACGAGAGTTATCACAGACAAGGTCCACAACACCAACAACTCTACTGGGGAATCTATCCGAGGAGATAAAGGATTTATCGGGATCAACCACCAAATACCGCTCTTGCCCAAAGAGATCCAAGTTGCTGAGGAAGAAAGATTGCTACTCTGCTGAAGGGAAGAGAGGTGACTCTCAACAAGCAATCCACTTGGTAGGATAAACCACAAGGGGTTCTGGAGGGAGGAGATACAGTCATGCCAGGAATATGGACAAAAGTCTTACCCTGTTGGGGATCGTACCACCCTTGGGAGAGCACTGAGGATCTCCTAAGTATCCTTTCGTCATTGTGAATGTTCACTTTGTTTAAAAACAAATTATAGAAAATTTGATCGTTTAAAACAATGATATTTTTTTAATCAAAACATGCAAAACATTTGTTGAATAGAAACAGATAAGAGTGCCAATAATTGGATAAAAGGCTCAAATTTATTTGATAGAATGGTAGTCTGCGAATGGCAAGACTCCGTAGATCTTTAAAAATTTGAAATTGGTGATATATATTGGAAAAGGGCTACATTGAACATAATGACCATTTCTCCACCAATTCTGAATCCGATGTATTTGAAGCTTTGGCTGATAATGAGCAAGGATCTCTGACGGACGACAGTTGTAGAACAAAGTCTTGTCAGGATGCAGTTACTTGCCAAATCCCTAATTTTTGCCTAGATTGTCCCAGGATGAGGTACTCAATCTAGCGGGATACCTATATTCATTTTTCATGTCTCTAACTTTTGCCTGGACCGCCCTTTCGGGTTTCAATCCACCGAGACGCTCATTTTTGCCTAAGCCGCCCTTTCGGGTTTTCAACTTAGCGAGCTATTCAGTTTTTATTTTTTTAGGCGAAGTATTTCTTGACTGCATCTGAATTCACAGGACGAGTGAAATCCTCCCCCATCCATAGTTGTAAGTATCAAAGCACTGCCTGAAAAGGCTCTCTTAACAACATACGGACCTTCATAGTTTGGAGTCCACTTGCCCCTGGAATCGGGCGCGAAAGACAAAACTTTCTTGAGCACAAGGTCACCTTCTCGGAACACACGAGGCTTGACCTTCTTATCAAAAGCTTTCTTCATCCTTTGCTGATATAACTGACCGTGGCACATGGCAGTCAATCTCTTCTCTTCAATCAAATTCAGCTAGTCATAACGACTCTGAACCCATTCAGCATCAGTCAACTTGGCCTCCATCAAGACTCTCATTGATGGGATCTCCATCTCTACTGGGAGTACAACCTCTATGCCATAAACAAGAGAGAAATGGGTTGCCCCTGTTGAAGTGCGGACATATGTACGATAGCCATGCAAAGCGAATGGTAGCATCTCATGCCAATCTTTGTCTGTAAGGAGAAGAATTATGATGTGCAATCTTGAATTCACTACACAACTCTTTCATCATCTTGTTATTCAAGTTAGATCCATTATCAGTAATGATCTTATCTGGCACACCATATCGGCATATGAGTTGATTCTTGATAAACTTCACGACCACCTGCCTGGTCACATTTGCATACGACGCCGCTTCAACCCACTTGGTGAAGTAATCAATTGCTACGAGAATAAATTTGTGTCCATTGGACGCTTTCGGCTCTATCATGCCAATCATGTCAATTACCCACATGGAGAAAGGCCATGGTGATGAGATCACATTCAGAAGCGTCGGGGGAATATGAATCTTATCAGTATAAATCTGACACTTGTGGCATTTCTTCACAAATTTGCAGCAGTCAGACTCCATTGTCAGCCAATAGTAGCCTGCTCTCAACATCTTTCTAGCCATGGCATGTCCATTGGAATGAGTACCAAATGAACCCTCATGGACCTCAGTCATCAACAAGTCTGCTTCGTGTCTATCCACGCATCTGAGCAGAACCATGTCAAAATTTCTTTTGTAAAGCACTTCGCCATTGAGGTAGAAACTGCCTGACAATCTCCTCAAAATCTTCCTATCTTTTATAGATGCCCCAGACGGGTAAATCTGGCTCTGAAGGAAACACTTGATATCATAATACCACGACTTATCATCTTTTACTTCTTCTACTGCAAATACATGAGCTGGTCTGTCCAAGCGCATCATGGTGATATTGGGGACTTCATTCCACAATTTAACCACAATCATTGAAGCAAGCATAGCAATAGCATCTGCCATCCGATTCTCATCTCGAAAAATATGATGGAAGTCAACCTCAGTAAAGAACGTTGAAATCCTCCTCGCATAATCTCTGTATGGAATGAGGCCAGGCTGATTCGTTTCCCATTCACCCTTAATCTGATTAACAACGAGGGCCGAATCACCATATACATCAAGATGCTTGATCCTTAGAACAATACATTCCTCCAATCCCATAATACAGGCCTCGTACTCAGCCATATTATTCGTGCATTTGAAAGTTAGCCTTGCTGTAAAAGGAATATGCGCGTTCTTAGGAGTAATAATCACGGCCCCAATACCATTTCCATACTAATTTACAGCGCCATCAAACACCATACTCCATCTGAAACCAGGCTCTGGCCCTTCATCAAGTGTAGGCTCATCGCAATCTTTCACTTTCAAATACAGAATTTCCTCATCCAGGAAGTCATACTGAACTAACTGATAATCTTCAATAGGCTGATGTGCCAAATGGTCAGCCAAAATACTATCTTTAATAGCTTTTTGAGCTCGATACTCAATATCATACTCAGACAACAACATCTGCCAACGGGCAATCCTTCCAGTTAAAGCAGGCTTCTCAAATATATACTTGATTGAGTCCATTCTGGAGATCAACCAAGTGGTATGATTCAACATATACTAACGTAATCGCTTAGCGGCCCAAGCCAAAGCACAGCATGTCTTCTCAAGCATCGAATATCGAGACTCACAATCGGTTTACTTCTTACTCAAGTAGTAGATATCATACTTTTTCTTCCCTGATTCATCTTGCTGGCCAAGGACACAGCCCATAGAGTCTTCAAGAACAGTCAGATACATGATCAATGGTCTCCCTTCCACAGGTGGGGACAGAATCGGAGGCTCGGACAGATACTCCTTAATACTATCGAAAGCTTTCTGGCAATCCTCGGTCCAATCATGAGACTGATCTTTCCGGAGGAGCTTGAATATTGGCGCACATGTGGCAGTCATGTGGGATATGAATCTGGAGATATAATTCAAGCGGCCAAGAAAACCTCGGACTTGCTTCTCAGTTTTGGGCACAGGTGTCGCAACCTGAAAAATGGAATGCAAAAAAAAACAACCGGCGAAGAAAGACAGGAGATTCGCCACCGTGCGTTATTTATCCCAAAGGAGGGAAAGGAAAGGCTCGAAGTAAACTTGGAAAAAGGAAAGGACAAGACAGGGTCTCGCAACCAAATCTTGGGTTCGGGAGTCGATTATGCGAAGGGAAGGTATTAGCACCCCTACGTATCCGTAGTACTCTACGGGATCCACTTTTGTAGTTCTTGTCTAAAGGGTGTGGGTTTATCTAATGTGTTATTTACTAAAAAAAGGGGTCAAAAGAAAATGACTCGCACGGATGTCGCATCCACTACATACGTATCTCATCTGATTCTGAGAATCAGAGTCTTCGTAGCTCGGTTACCTAGGGGTTAAGGGTAATTGTGCTCGGTAAGACATCGCGTCTTATGCCTACGTATCTCATCTGGAATGAGAATCAGAGCAAGCCGTAGTTCGGCTAACTACGGGGTTATGGATTGGGTTTTGGACGAACGACGTTACTACGCAATCTACCGGATGCTCGACCTTTGGAGACTTACTCGCCTGTAGTAGAAGGAGTTAACGTGTTCTTAGGAGAAGAAAAATCAATGAATTTGTTTGCGTTTTAGGAACGCTCAGGCAAAAGGGAAATCCTAGACGAAGGAACCTGCATAAAGTAAACACACAAAACATTGCCTCCTATCGAGGTCTTCCAGCTAAGAAAGCAGTAAAAATACGGGAAAATGTAAAAGTACCACACGGATAAAGATCCGAAGTAACAGTAGTTAACGGAACAAGGAAACCCTGAGATCCTCCCAAGCTAACACCATCAAAGAAAGTGAGTCAGTACAGGTAATCAGAATGAAACCTCCAGGCGGTATCCCATAAATAAAGTGGAACACCAGGCAAACCATCTCTGCAAGAGTCATATGAGCCCTCACAAAACAAAACTCAACAAACAGGTTAGAGAAACAAAATAGGGTAACCAAGTGTTGCCCCCAAATCAAAATGTAACCACATGAATCATGCCATTAAAATTCACAAAAAGCTCACAAAAAGCAACCAAGGGTAAGAGGCCTAAACCTCTTATCAAACACATGCATCAAAAGGGTATCAAATTTACCCATAATACCTCATACATTTAGAGCATTCAAATTAAAGGCATAAAGATGATGGATATAGGGCAAACCTGATTGGAGAGGTCGGTTGAAATCAAATGGCACGGCTGGATTTGCAAACCAATGTTAGGGTTTGCTTGAGCTGAAAGTGTGTGAGTGTCGCAACCTGAAAAATACAGTGGTGCGAAAAAACAACCGGCGAAAGAAATGACAGAAGAGTCGCCACCGTGCGTTATTTATCCCAAAGGAGGGAAAGGAAACGCTCGAAGTAAACCTGGAGAAAGGAAAAGGAAAAGACAAGGTCTCGCAACCAAATCTTGGGTTCGGGAGTCGATTATGCGAAGGGAAGGTATTAGCACCCCTACGCATCCGTAGTACTCTACGGGATCCACTCTTGTTGTTTCTTGTCTAAAGGGTGTGTGTTTATCTAATGTACTATTTACTAAAAGGGTCAAGAGAAAAGTGACTCGCACGGATGTCGCATCCACTGCATACGTATCTCATCTGGAATGAGAATCAGAGTCTTCGTAGCTCGGCTACCTATGGGTTAAAGAGATGTGTGCTCGCTAAGACGTCGCGTCTTATGCCTACGTATCTCATCGGGAATGAGAATCAGAGCAAAAACGCAGTTCAGCTAACTACGGGAACAAAGGTCTCGATTGCAACTAGGGCAAGAGAAAGGGAAAGGTCTCAATCGCAACGAGGGCGAGAGAAAGGATCGCAACGAGGGCGAAAGCAAACAAGGATTAGTTGTTAGTCGTTAGTCAAACTCGGCAAGACATCGCATCTTGTGCCTACGTATCTCATCTGAACATGAGAATCAGAGTTGCCGTAGTTCGGCTAACACGCACACAAACAAACACAGGCAAACGTGGAGCCTGACTGCCAATCACTGGACTTACATCAGCATCCGAACCAAAACACACACAAAGAGGCCAACGTGGAGCCCGACTGCCAATCACTGGACTTATGTCAGCATCCGAACCCAAAACAAAACCCACACTGGAACCCGAATTCCACTCGATGGACTTACATCAGCTTCCAAGCACACAACAACACACACAGAAGGGTTGAAGACAAAAGGTGGAAAAAGAAAAAAGGGGCGCCCGGAGAGACCTCGCACGGTCTCCTGCCTACGTACCTCATCTGGTATGAGAATCAGGGCAACGTAGTTCCCCTACGCAGAGAAAAAGGACTAGCCTAACCAGATAACAGAGGGAGACACAACTAGGGAGACTACGACTCGAGCCTAGATGTTATCATGCAAAATCATCCCTAAGTTAAGGTTTCTAGCTAACTTGCACAGGAAGCAAGCCTATCCTAAACATGACTTGCACAGGAAGCAAGCCACACCAAACCTATCTTGCACAGGAAGCAAGCTAAAGCAAACCTAACTTGCACAGGAAGCAAGTCAAACTAAACCTAACTTGCACAGGAAGCAAGTCAAACAAGCACACAAGCACAAGTAGCACACACTATATGCAAACAATGGGCTCAATCAAGGTTTGGTTTTAGTCGAGGGGTCATATCAACCTCAACAAACAAACCACTGGAACTGGGTAGTGTTAGCTCTTAACCTTGCCATTGAGGGGCTAAGGTGAAGCAGATGAAAGGTGAGTGAAGATAAGACTTCACATCTCTTATCCCTGGCCTGGGAGAGCTTAAGACAAGAATGTGTGGGTTCAGAAAGGGGGAACCCTTCTACACATTTGATACTGACTCAACTGTACAATTGTACAAGATCTTGGGTTTGTATCTGCAATGCATCAACACAGTGGTGTGAGCAAAGCAGATGACACACAGAATAGCAGGGGATAGGTTGCATATCCCTTGGGTTCTGCCAATTGCCTCTTCACTTAGGAGGTCTTTGACTCTATACAAGGACAAATGTAAACAATCACAAACATTGCCTCTTAAGGAGGACTTCAGACAGTTGCCTGGCCAAGTAACAGGCCAGGTCTTCCAGACTACATGAAGATGAGAAATTATACCTCAATGCAAATTGCTTATCAAGCAAAGCAAAGCAAAGTTCACAAGGAACTAAAAGCAACTAAAAGTACCTGAAACCAGTCAGACAACATTAGTACACAAGTCAAAGTCAAATCAAAATGAAACAAAGGTCATCAGTCAACACAAGCAGATAAATGTGCAATGCACAAGGTTCAAGGCATGTGAGCCAAGCAACCTACAAAACAAAATAGATTAGTAATGATAAACAATCACACTCAATCAATTTGTATTGGTCTCATTGGGTAATTGTTGCTTAACCTGAAAAAATGAACTCAAACATGAGTAACAGGACCACTAGGACAAGCCTAGGGTCAAAAGAGGATAAGAAAGTCAAAACAGCAAATGAAATCCAATCAAAATCATATTCAAACAATCAAGAAACAAACTCAATTGGGTTCACATTCATATCAATCATCATCATCATTTCATAAGCAAAAGAAATCAAAGCATGGCATATGGAAGCTCATAGAAGTCAACAGCAAGACTTGAATCAAAACCAATCATAAACAATTCCAAAAATCATCAAATAAATCATGGTCAAACATAATCCATAGCATGGTAAGCATGTCAAATTTAAACTCATTTGGACAAGTATAAGGTGATCAATGAAAATCAGAAAGGCAAGGCAATTTTAAGCATGCTCAAAGAAGTCAACCAAACATGCATCAACTTGAAAAAATCATAAATCAGTGATAGCATATGAGAAATGAATGGGATCAAAACCATGTCAAAGCTTAAGATGTCTACTAATCACATATCAAATTTCATGTCCATCCAATAAAGTATGAGAATTTCACAAATGAAATGGGAACATGTGTCACAAAAAGTCAACATAAGACCAAACAGGGGAGAAAAATCTCAATCAATTAGGAAATGCCACAAATAAATCCAAGAAAAATCACATGTAAACTAGACATACTCAAGTGAATTCATGCAAAAAAGCAAAGCATTTTGAGGTCAAGAGGCATGGTAATGAAAATCATCAAGTTGCACATCAATGGTGTGACACAAATTGTCACACCCTACTTCAAAAAATCATAACTCAATGACCAGAGATGATAAATTCATAAACCTTATACCAAAATCACCATGAATGTGTCTAGTTTGAGCACAAAAAAATTTCAAAGGCAATGGATAAATCATCATTATTTCACAAAGGATTTGGCAAAAGGTACAAAAAATGGTCACATGTCACAAACCCTAATACCAATTAAAATCCACTCATTCAAAACATCAAGAAAAAATATGACAAATAAGTAGAGGTCCAGATGAACACAATGCAAAAATTCTCATGAATTTTGGATAAAGCATGATTGACTTATGAATTTTAGAAGTTGAGTAACAAAATGAAATAATTATTGAGAAAATAAATGAAATAAAACATGATTAATTAAAATAATTGGTGACCGGTGGCATTGTGGTAAATACTGGGATAACTTATTGAAACGCAGCGTACAGGCCATGGGAACGAAATAACGTGATTGGTTGGGCTAATGCAACAGTGTCATACAGCCATGCACACGTGAAGAATTTTCTGGGAAATGGCATGAAGTTAGGGTTTTATGAACAGTGACATACATCTTCATCCTCCCAAATTCGTGAAAAACAAATGTGCCCAGGAAATCAAATTGAGCACATCATTAGACTCAGCAAACATCACACATCAAGAATACATCAACCATTTGCATTGAATCAAACCAAACATCAAGAATCGAGCAAAAACAAATATGAACAACAAACTTTAAAACTAGATTTCTCTCAGCACAAGCAACCATTCAACACGATTCAAAGCTTAAAAGAATTAGCATGCAAGGATCTATAAGATGCATGTCATGGTTTAGCAAATGGTGGAAATCGAAATCTTACTTGTTCTTGAAGAACATGGAGAAACAGTTGTTGTTTGGTGATGCAAGCTCAAAACAGATGCACACAAAGCTTCCAAATGATGAATGCTTGAAGACCCTAGCTCAGCAATGCTTGGAATGACCTCAAACTTGAACTGCCATTGATGATGTTCTTGGAGAAACAGTCGTGAAAATGCTGTTACAGCTGGAGATTCAGGCTTGAAATGTGCTCAAAATGGATGTTGATTGATGAAGCAACCAAACAAAAACCTTGCTCCTTTGAGTTTTTTGGTCGAAAATTGAAAATGAAGGAAATGGAGATTTTGAGAAAAATGGATTTCTGTTGGAATGAGAGGCTGCTAGGGCTTCCTTCAGAAAGAAAATGATCTTATATACTGCTGTTTTAGTGTCCTTAAGCTTGGTTAGTTATGTGGTAATTGGATTTTTGTAAAATGAGGTGTTTTTGCTAATTTGTCAACTTTCACTCAAATGGCAAGGTCTGTGGTTACAGCTGCGAAAGTGAGCCTTGTACACACTCCAAATATGATTTCTTAGCAATTTCAATTGGCAAAATATATTGGAAAGGCTTAAATTGCAAAATCACTTTTTCACCTCACTTGAAATAATTCAAGTCACTTCAAAAAGTGTCATTTTGATTGGTGAGTTTTTGGTAAATTGTGATGACATATTTGGAAAGAGGGCATCAAATGTGACTTGTAGCAAAAAACCCCACCCAATTTGGCCAAATGGTTTGGAAGATATGCCACTTTGAAGTTCAAAATTTTTTGAGAATGATTCGATCATAACTTGCCATCCATTCATGGGAATTGAGTGTTCTTGGACTTTTTGAAAATGGGAGAACAAGATCTTCAACTTTCATGTTGGGAAAAAAATCATTTGAAGCTTGTATCATGATGTAATTTTGAGGATCAAGGCTTTCCATTTTTGGCAAATTCCAATTACAGGTTAACTTTCTATTTTTGGAAATTTTTGTTTGACTTCAAATTCTTCCATGATGATGTTTGACATGTTATATGAGGCCTACATGGACATGAATGAGCCCTCTCAAACCAAATCCCATCATCAAAACCATAGAATCAGGCACAGTTGACCATGGTTGACTTTTTAGGGTTTCTGGCAAACTGTGCATTGACTGATGACTTCTGAACATCCAATCCTTGACCAAAACACTTCAAAAGGACCCCTAGATCATGTGAACATGTTGGACCAACCCTAGGGCCTTGCCTCAAAGGAAAATGCACTGACTTGCTTGATTGACTGATCTCCTGACCAGTTTGACCTAATTCTTCTGAATGGCTTGCACTTGGGCAAAAGGGACAATGCAATGTTATGCAGTGGACTATGTTAATGTTATGACCTAATATGAGAATGTATGTACAAAGGGTAAGTGCAAATTTGAGGTGCTACAGCTGCCCCTATTCAATCAGCTGGGAACCCGAATGGATGAGAGCAACGGCTGTCAGACTTTCAGGGTAAACAGGGATTGAATACTAAGAACCGTAGAAATTTGCACTCTGCTGGGAAAATAATTAACAACACCCGTCAGGATCGGCGAAGAAACAGTCTTGAAAGAAAAAATCCGTCTGGAACGAAAAACGAAATCGGCCTGAATACCGAAACAGAAACGTCGACCTGGATACCAAAATAAATGGTAACACAGGGATAACCATGGCCTGAGCGCCGCTCGTCAGTCTGAATACTGAGCCTCGGAATATGAGAGATTTGATGTCGATCTGAAACATCGGAAATTGGCCTGGACGCCACATTCGGTCTGGATACCGCCTCGGTCTGAACACCGGAAAATTGGCCTGAATGCCATAAGTACATCGACCTGATCGTCGGAAACTTCTTCGATCTGAAAATCGGAAATTGGCCTGAACGCCACTTCGGTCTGGATACCGCCTCGGTCTGAACACCGAAAAAAATCGGCCTGAACGCCATAAGTACATCGACCTGATCGTCGGAAACTTCTTCGATCTGAAAATTGGAAACTGGCCTGAACGCCACTTCAGTCTGAATACCGGGAAAACTCTGGCCTGAACGCCACTTCGGTCTGGATACCGGGAACTCTGGCCTGAACGCCACTTCGGTCTGGATACCGGAAACTTCTTCGATCTGAAAATCGGGAAAGACTGGCTTGAATGCCACTTCGGTCTGGATACCGGGAAAACTCTGGCCTGAACGCCACTTCGGTCTGGATACCGGGAACTCCTTCGATCTGAAAATCGGGAAAGACTGGCTTGAATGCCACTTCGGTCTGGATACCGGGAAAACTCTGGCCTGAACGCCACTTCGGTCTGAATACCGCCTCGGTCTGAACACCGGAAAATTGGCCTGAATGCCATAAGTACATCGACCTGATCGTCGGAAACTTCTTCGATCTGGAAATCGGAAATTGGCCTGAACGCCACTTCGGTCTGAATACCGCCTCGGTCTGAACACCGGAAAATTGGTCTGAATGCCATAAGTACATCGACCTGATCGTCGGAAACTTCTTCGATCTGAAAATCGGAAATTGGCCTGAATGCCACTTCGGTCTGGATACCGGGAAAACTGGCTTGAATGCCACTTCGGTCTGGATACCGGGGACTGGCCTGAATGCCACTTCGGTCTGAATACCGCCTCGGTCTGAACACCGGAAAATTCTTCATATTTATCAGCATCGGCGAAGATAACAAAACAGTGATACGTGAGCCGACACGCATGCCAAAGACCCATGCTGGGGATAACAATCGAAAGATTGATCAAACAGTGCATGAGATATATTATCTATAGCCGTCAAAACGTAGATAATACACTCGCATGGAAGATTATCCATAACCGGGTTGCAGGTTGTTAAATGAATAATCGATCGAAAAGAAAGGCATCAGGGTACCAGGACTAGGCATGCAAAAGATGACCAATCAAAAGAGGATAAAGTTGCTAACTCGGAGCAAATACCCAAAAAAAAGGGGAAGACCCACTGGGGACAATACTGCTTGATCAAGGCAAGTATCCAAAGGGGACAAGACTATCAATACCACAAAGAGGGGATTACATCTACCGGTTAGTAGGCAGAAAACCACGGAAAAGTAACCAGTCATCGATAGGATGAGCACACAGGGTTAACTCCACCAAGGGGATGAAAGTGGGATTTTACAGCTACCAGTTAATAGGTAGAAAACCACATAGAGGACTTACAACTACCGGTTTGTAGGTAGAAGCCAACAAAACAGCATGAACCACAAAGGTTACCTCTGCTAGGGGGTGAAAGTGGGATTTTACAGCTACCAGCTAGTAGGTAGAAAACCACAAAGATAGGACTTACAACTACCGGTTAGTAGGTAGAAGCCAAAAAACAGCATGAACCACAAAGGTTACCTCTGCTAGGGGGTGAAAGTGGGATTTTACAGCTACCAGCTAGTAGGTAGAAAACCACAAAGATAGGACTTACAACTACCGGTTAGTAGGTAGAAGCCACAAATTCCGCTGAGGATGAGATGAATGAGTGTCGGTTAGTGAGCGACTATTCATTTATGCCCCAGGGAAGCACGGGAGACAGCCAACAGGAAGCCAATTTAGGATCGATCCAAAAAGGCAGACTGAAACAGGACTCATCCTAATGAGGAAAGAACTCAATAGGGAAAACCCATCCCGTTAGGGAGGGAACAGAAACAACCGTCGTCCACGAGGATATAACTCATTGGGGAGCGCAGAAAGAAATGGTAGACACTTTCTGCTTAAGGGGTAGACTCTACATGGAGAGATCAGACACACCCACTTCTGCTAAAGGAATGGACCCAAGCTTGCAAGATGCTGCGAACTTCGAGGAGTAACACTGCTGGGGATACCCACTCAACTAAGGAGTCACTTGTTGGGAAAACACCAACTTCTCAACCATGCTGATGAACCCAATTCTGAAGCCGATCCAATGGCGTGATGCTAAACTCTTTCCAACAACCCAATCTCGGCTGGTCACCGCGGCCTAGGGCTAATGGGTATGTTTGCAATGTTGATGCATGAGTTTTTTTTGTTTTACACAATGCCCCATGATCATGGAAATGCTATGCACTAATGATGCAATATGTTATGCTTATCTAAATGATGAATGCATAAACACACGTCTCCTCCAGAGACAAACACCGGGGAACTCCAGGAACTGTGCTGAGGATCTTATAATCACGTCAACTTCCACCCTGCTGGGGAAAGACAAACCTTGCTGAGGATGCACTCCATCGAACCCGAACTGCTTGGAGATTACCCTGCTAGGGGAGGCAACCCATTCTTATCTCTACTGGGGATGATTTTCTCCGAACCCGATCCGCTTGGGGACCTCGCTGAGGGAAAACCATCAACACAAACCCTACTGGGAAGGCAGTAACCTTCAGGCTTGCTGAGGAGACACTGATCTCAAATCTGTTAGGGAGGTAACCCTCTCACACCCAATGGGAAATACGGCTTATTGGACACGGAACACCTGTCGAGTCGCCGAACAGTGGCATCCATCGTCCACCCACAGTGTCGGCTTTCCTCTTTTGAGAACACCCAGACTCGCCTAGACTCTTCTGATTCATCCCACGAAGATCGAATTCCTGGGATTCATACAAACTTTCTAGTCCTTAGACTTTGAAGATGATTAATCCTCCAGGGTCGCCGTCACAACTCTGTCACGGGCCTTTTCACCGTTCAACTATCTCTTGCCCCTGATCAGGCTCTGCAGCAGAGATCGTTAGATAAAAGCGTGCCCCAGGTATGCCCCAGGTGTTCCGATATTTCAACGCCTAAATCACTCAAACTTCCGAATAAGATTTCCAGATTTCAACCTCATAAGCATGCATCGGAAGGGACCTCTATGTTTCAAAATGCAACTATTCTTATCAAAACGAATGGATGTTTTCGTAATCAAAACGGTAATGAAAACAAAAACAAATATATTTGACTGAACACGCACTTTATTGACTGGAATAAAAGATGGCTCACAACCGAGCAACACACAGGAAGCAAACCCTGGAAAGAGGTGATTGCACATAAAAGGAAAAAATCTATCCTAACGGCAACGTGAAACTGTGATCTCATCGGGTTCCAACTCAGTTACACCTCATATGTCCTCAAGACTTTCCGCACTTTCTGTCTTCTGAACAAGATGCTTCCGATCGGTCTCTGTCGGAGATTATCCAAGATGTATCCTAAGCACAAACGATCATGCCGGACGCAGTTGTTCGTTTCATTCCCTCTTTTGCCTGGACCGCCCTTTCGGGTTTTCGACTTGCCGGGTGTACAGTTCTTTTCTTTTATTATCCCTAACTTTTGCCCGAACCTTTTCTCTCTCTTTTTTTTTTTTTTTTTTGGTTCGTCGGGATGCCCATTTTTGCCTGGACTCTTTTATTCCTTTTGTCCAGCGGGTCTCTTTTCACGAAGTATCTTTTAACTGCGTCCGCATTCACAAGGGATGGAAAATCCTCATCATCCGTGGTCGTCAGCGACAAGGCTCTGTCAGAGGAAACCCTTTTTTGACCACGAACGGACATTCATAATTGTTTATCCACTTGCCCCACGATCGTCTTGAGGAGGAAGGATCCTTTTCAACACCATATCTCTTCCCTGCTACCCACGAGGTCGCACTTCTCGGTTAACAACACGCTTCATTTACTGGGTACAACTGCCCCATGACAAGTAACTGTCAGCCTCTTTTCTCAATCAGGCTCAATGCGTTATACCGAGGCCTCATCCACTCGCCCTTTTCTAACTTCTCATCCATCCGGACTCTTCACAATGAAATCTAGCCTCCAGCAGGTAATATCACTTCTATCCCATACCGCATGAGGAAGGCGTTGCCCCAGTAGATGCACGTACCAAAGTACGACACTCAGGATACCAACTTCGTACTCAGCCACTATCATTGGTGCGTTCACATGTTATCGGGGAAGTACTAGCTCACTCTCTTTAAACTCTCCTAATCAGACATCAAAACCCGTTCGGATTCGGGGTCAGGCCCCTCCTCCGGGATCGGTCACTCTCAATCTTTTGATTCGAGTACCTCGAGATGTCCTCATCAGGGACTTCAGACTTCCTTGGTTGACAATCATCAGTGGGCTGTTGGGCGAGATAACCATACAATACCCTCCTCTTGGTTGCTTTCTAGGAGGTATACTGAATATCGTATTCAGTCGACATCACTTGCCCTCTCACAACCCGTCCGTTCGATGCTAGCTCCTCAAGCACATACTTGATCAGATCCATTTTGGACATCCACAAGGTGGTATGAACCAGCATACACTGTCTCAATCGGCGAGCAGCCTATGCCAAAGTACATCAAGTTTTCTCGAGCAGTGAGTGTATTGTTTCACAGTCGATAAACTTTTTGCTTAGGTAAATTGCGTGCTCTTTTCGATAAGACTAGTCATACCGACTCAATATGCACCTCATAGACCCCTTAAGGGCTGTCAGGTACCAGATTAGCAGTCGTTTCTTCCCCGGAAGGTATCGGAATCAGAGGTTCCTACTACTCTTTTTTCTTTTTTTTTTGTCTCTCCATGCCCCTTGGCAGTCCTCATTCCATCTGACCATTTGATTTCTTTCTTTTTCGTTTGTTTATGGTTCAGGCGTTTCTAGTACTGTTCCTCTTTTTTTTTTTTTTTTTTTTTTGCAGGATCAACCTTGATTCCTCTTTCGTTCGCAACATGCCTCGGCAGCTTGCTGGACAGCACTCCATAAGTGCGCTAATTCGAACTCAACAGTATGAGTTATCTCTACCTGTCAAACAACTTGATCCACCGGATGCCCCTCTTCTGCTTGGGACTTTGCCATCATGTCATCAACATGGCATTTGCTTTCACGATGAATCATATCATGAAACAAAGTCACCCTAGACTTCTGATACTTGGCACCGGCCTTCTCGATACTGAACGACATCACCTTATAACCAGACGGTGCCCCTTGTGTGATGGACATGGTTTACGTCATATCATCTGGCAACAGTTCAATCTGGTCTCGGCCAAGAAGCCATCCATGAAGATAAACTGAGCATTATAATCAATCCAATACCTCGTTGTGACGTACCGGGAATTCATCTTTCAGATTAGCTCAGCTCACGTCTCGACAGTCCACACACATTCTCATCTTTCAGCACCGGTTTCCGCTTCCCTGGAGGACAGTCTTCTCTCCATGGTAACTCGTGCCTCCACAACATTGATATCCTACCTTGGTGTATCTAGATACAACCAGGCACACATATACCATCCTGTTCTTGACTTGCCTCTGAAGCGGCCTCAATATTCGCTTTCTGACCTCGGCGGTGCTTGGAGCAACAATTCTGAGCACTCCTCATGCGGTTGAATTACCTTCTCCTCTGGTTTCAACGACCCGACTAATTCCCACAAATCACAATCTTCTTCGCCTTCTCCTTCGGCATGATAGATCGAATTGTCGAAGTCATACAAAGGTGTAACCAAATTGTTATCGATGAGATCAGGAGGGTAATCACTTTTGAGGTTGGAACGAAACAAGTTCAAAACAAAAACGAAAAACATTGCTATTTTTATTTTTTTTTAAAACTGTAAAAAATGAAAAACAGGGAACACCGCTTTTAATCACAAAAACATCCATTTATTACTGATGCAAAACGTTGCAAAATGAAACACATGAGATGGCCCTTACAATGGACCAGTACGTTTTGGGCAAAACGTATGGCTTTCATGCAAACAGAATTAAAACAGAAATACTACACTTCCGGATGAGCGACAGTGATGCTTTTGGAGGCCTTCCAGTTGCCTGGTACGCACGACTTTATCCACAGCTCGAGCTCGCGGTCGCGGTCGATCTCTTCACTCACTGAACAAGCATGATCAGAATCCAGCATTCCTGCACTGACAAAGATGTACGGTGGACGACGTCCTCTGTTTGGTCTAGACGACTCTTGATCTGGATAACCAATCCCGAACATGTCTGTCTTTACCACTATGTCGATGATCCTGCCCCAACCTCGGGCCTCTTGGTTCTTCACCACCTCTAGAGCTTGTTTATAAGAAGAAATGGACAGCTTCTTCTCTTTCTCGACAACAAGAGCGCTCTCCACCTGGACGGTTTCGATTGCTTGACTGGGTATTTCAAGTTTTCCAATGTCCATTTCTACTTCTTTCATCTTCTGGGTCGTGTCTCCCATCAATACACACCCCTCTGTGGCAACGGCTGCACAGCAATTATCAACCACAGGGAAGACTCCATCCTGCACCAGAGGTTTTGGAACCACAGCCAAGGGAACCTTTAGCTGATCTTCCTCAGTCATATCCATTCCTTTCTTGACCTTTTTCACCATCTTCACTTTTACAGGACCCTGCCTGGGTACCGGGTTGACATCCCTATTCATTATCTGGGCCAAGTTGATGGTCTTGGAGTCCACCATGTCTTGGACGACATGCTTGAAAGCTCTACAACCCTCAACACTGTGCCCAGGTGCCTCAGAATGGAATTCACAACTGGCATTCTCATCATAGTGTGCAGGCCTCTTCTGTTGTGCTATGGGAATCAAAATCCTTGGCCGGACTAACCCCAAATCCCTCAATCTCCTGAACAGAAGGGTGTAGGTCACAGGTGGCTCCTCAAACTGACGATCCTCCTTCTTTCTCTTCACCTGGCTCCTAGCTCTCGGTGCCTTCTGTTGAGGTGGTGGTTGTTGCAGGGGTACAGGTGAGTTACCAACAAGGGTGGTTACAGCAACAGCATAAGGATGATAACGATCCTTACTGCGTTCTTTCTTTGCCGGCACACCACTTGACTCAACCTCCTTTTTGAGCGGACCACTGTCAGAGAGTTTCTTTGCTACCGAGCCAGAGGGATTTGTTACATCGGATGATGGAGCCTTTCCCTGAACTTTCTCCTTGATCATCCAGCTCTCAATCCTTTCCAATCTCTCAGACATGGCTTTCTGCCCCAAGGCAAACCCTTGCACAATACTGAACAATCCCCTCATCATCTCTTTCAGTTCAAGGATGTCGGCGTTGGGAAGATCCATCAACTTGGATTTGTTGAGTCTGACTGTATGTCTGAATGGAAGAGCTATGCGCACCGGTTAACACCTTCAAAACAACAAATGGGTTAGTATGACTCACGCATGCAATGTCTATCCGTACCAAGAATATTCCTTTGATTTTGGTTTCACAGAGACAGATAATTTTTCATCAATAACATTCTGACATCTGGATATCTCTCAACCAGAATCTTAATCAAAAAGTGGACCCTGAGTACGGATAGACACGAGTTGAATGCAGATGAATGCGATGCAAATGCATGAATGCAAGTCACTGCGCCACCAAGTCATCTGAAGACCCATTCTCTGAACTAGTCACAGTCATCGGGACTAAGTCACCATAAATCCGACTTGGGGAGTTCCGAAATAAACGGAACTGGAGATTACATCACTATCATCACAGGAACATCCACTGAACGGATGACAATCAGATCCTCTGAACAGGTACTTTCAAATTCAACCCGGGGATCCGAAATAAACGGAACCCATTAATAAACCACGGACAGAACTCCGGCGTCCCAGAAATAAATGTCCATAAATTTGGCTGAACCAAAGTCACCATCACAGCACCACTGGCAGAAACCGTATCTGTAGAGATCAAACCCTCCCCTCACTGGTAGGTTCTAAGAACAGAAGTTTGTCAGCTTCAGCCCTTCAGTCGAGAATAATACGTTTACCACTGAAGGTTTGGCATTATTACGGGATAAAAGACCTCTGCTGACTCCCCTCAACAGGATATCCTAAACCAAGTTCCCAGTCTCGGGGTCCTCGGATTGAGCAGCGAGAATGCGCCCACCAGAGCTAACATAATCACGTCTCGGAGGAGAGGCCTCGACTGAGTTCTCGGGAAATGGTCACCAGAGTCGACAATTTCTAGAGGAACATCATGTCGTTACGGAACATCCGTAGGACATAATATATCCAAGAGAAACCTCGTCTGGGGGTGGTTCTTCACGAACGACTTAACGTAGCAACATGCCACGCAAGCCTCATGAACATCCACTCTAAAATCTGTGTGTACACTCAAGCCTGGGTAATGGGCTTACCTCTCATAGAACACCCCACCCCAACAAACAGATAAACGGCAGCAGATACAGCAAACATATGTACATGAATGCAATAAGGTAAAGCAGGTAAATGCTGAAAATAAATAACTGTACAAAAGAATAAACACCCAATAAACAAGAAACCTACAAAATCTAGGAGGGACTCGCTTAGGGAAACCACGTCCCCAGCAGAGTCACCAGCTGTCGCAACCTGAAAAATACAGTGGTGCGAAAAAACAACCGGCGAAAGAAATGACAGAAGAGTCGCCACCGTGCGTTATTTATCCCAAAGGAGGGAAAGGAAACGCTCGAAGTAAACCTGGAGAAAGGAAAAGGAAAAGACAAGGTCTCGCAACCAAATCTTGGGTTCGGGAGTCGATTATGCGAAGGGAAGTTATTAGCACCCCTACGCATCCGTAGTACTCTACGGGATCCACTCTTGTTGTTTCTTGTCTAAAGGGTGTGTGTTTATCTAATGTACTATTTACTAAAAGGGTCAAGAGAAAAGTGACTCGCACGGATGTCGCATCCACTGCATACGTATCTCATCTGGAATGAGAATCAGAGTCTTCGTAGCTCGGCTACCTATGGTTAAAAGAGATGTGTGCTCGCTAAGACGTCGCGTCTTATGCCTACGTATCTCATCGGGAATGAGAATCAGAGCAAAAACGCAGTTCAGCTAACTACGGGAACAAAGGTCTCGATTGCAACTAGGGCAAGAGAAAGGAAAGGTCTCAATCGCAACGAGGGCGAGAGAAAGGATCGCAACGAGGGCGAAAGCAAACAAGGATTAGTTGTTAGTCGTTAGTCAAACTCGGCAAGACATCGCATCTTGTGCCTACGTATCTCATCTGAACATGAGAATCAGAGTTGCCGTAGTTCGGCTAACACGCACACAAACAAACACAGGCAAACGTGGAGCCTGACTGCCAATCACTGGACTTACATCAGCATCCGAACCAAAACACACACAAAGAGGCCAACGTGGAGCCCGACTGCCAATCACTGGACTTATGTCAGCATCCGAACCCAAAACAAAACCCACACTGGAACCCGAATGCCACTCGATGGACTTACATCAGCTTCCAAGCACACAACAACACACACAGAAGGGTTGAAGACAAAAGGTGGAAAAAGAAAAAAGGGGCGCCCGGAGAGACCTCGCACGGTCTCCTGCCTACGTACCTCATCTGGTATGAGAATCAGGGCAACGTAGTTCCCCTACGCAGGGAAAAAAGGACTAGCCTAACCAGATAACAGAGGGAGACACAACTAGGGAGACTACGACTCGAGCCTAGATGTTATCATGCAAAATCATCCCTAAGTTAAGGTTTCTAGCTAACTTGCACAGGAAGCAAGCCTATCCTAAACATGACTTGCACAGGAAGCAAGCCACACCAAACCTATCTTGCACAGGAAGCAAGCTAAAGCAAACCTAACTTGCACAGGAAGCAAGTCAAACTAAACCTAACTTGCACAGGAAGCAAGTCAAACAAGCACACAAGCACAAGTAGCACACACTATATGCAAACAATGGGCTCAATCAAGGTTTGGTTTTAGTCGAGGGGTCATATCAACCTCAACAAACAAACCACTGGAACTGGGTAGTGTTAGCTCTTAACCTTGCCATTGAGGGGCTAAGGTGAAGCAGATGAAAGGTGAGTGAAGATAAGACTTCACATCTCTTATCCCTGGCCTGGGAGAGCTTAAGACAAGAATGTGTGGGTTCAGAAAGGGGGAACCCTTCTACACATTTGATACTGACTCAACTGTACAATTGTACAAGATCTTGGGTTTGTATCTGCAATGCATCAACACAGTGGTGTGAGCAAAGCAGATGACACACAGAATAGCAGGGGATAGGTTGCATATCCCTTGGGTTCTGCCAATTGCCTCTTCACTTAGGAGGTCTTTGACTCTATACAAGGACAAATGTAAACAATCACAAACATTGCCTCTTAAGGAGGACTTCAGACAGTTGCCTGGCCAAGTAACAGGCCAGGTCTTCCAGACTACATGAAGATGAGAAATTATACCTCAATGCAAATTGCTTATCAAGCAAAGCAAAGCAAAGTTCACAAGGAACTAAAAGCAACTAAAAGTACCTGAAACCAGTCAGACAACATTAGTACACAAGTCAAAGTCAAATCAAAATGAAACAAAGGTCATCAGTCAACACAAGCAGATAAATGTGCAATGCACAAGGTTCAAGGCATGTGAGCCAAGCAACCTACAAAACAAAATAGATTAGTAATGATAAACAAGCACACTCAATCAATTTGTATTGGTCTCATTGGGTAATTGTTGCTTAACCTGAAAAAATGAACTCAAACATGAGTAACAGGACCACTAGGACAAGCCTAGGGTCAAAAGAGGATAAGAAAGTCAAAACAGCAAATGAAATCCAATCAAAATCATATTCAAACAATCAAGAAACAAACTCAATTGGGTTCACATTCATATCAATCATCATCATCATTTCATAAGCAAAAGAAATCAAAGCATGGCATATGGAAGCTCATAGAAGTCAACAGCAAGACTTGAATCAAAACCAATCATAAACAATTCCAAAAATCATCAAATAAATCATGGTCAAACATAATCCATAGCATGGTAAGCATGTCAAATTTCAACTCATTTGGACAAGTAGAAGGTGATCAATGAAAATCAGAAAGGCAAGGCAATTTTAAGCATGCTCAAAGAAGTCAACCAAACATGCATCAACTTGAAAAAATCATAAATCAGTGATAGCATATGAGAAATGAATGGGATCAAAACCATGGCAAAGCTTAAGATGTCTACTAATCACATATCAAATTTCATGTCCATCCAATAAAGTATGAGAATTTCACAAATGAAATAGGAACATGTGTCACAAAAAGTCAACATAAGACCAAACAGGGGAGAAAAATCTCAATCAATTAGGAAATGCCACAAATAAATCCAAGAAAAATCACATGTAAACTAGACATACTCAAGTGAATTCATGCAAAAAAGCAAAGCATTTTGAGGTCAAGAGGCATGGTAATGAAAATCATCAAGTTGCACATCAATGGTGTGACACAAATTGTCACACCCTACTTCAAAAAATCATAACTCAATGACCAGAGATGATAAATTCATAAACCTTATACCAAAATCACCATGAATGTGTCTAGTTTGAGCACAAAAAAATTTCAAAGGCAATGGATAAATCATCATTATTTCACAAAGGATTTGGCAAAAGGTACAAAAAATGGTCACATGTCACAAACCCTAATACCAATTAAAATCCACTCATTCAAAACATCAGGAAAAAATATGACAAATAAGTAGAGGTCCAGATGAACACAATGCAAAAATTCTCATGAATTTTGGATAAAGCATGATTGATTTATGAATTTTAGAAGTTGAGTAACAAAATGAAATAATTATTGAGAAAATAAATGAAATAAAACATGATTAATTAAAATAATTGGTGACCGGTGGCATTGTGGTAAATACTGGGATAACTTATTGAAACGCAGCGTACAGGCCATGGGAACGAAATAACGTGATTGGTTGGGCTAATGCAACAGTGTCATACAGCCATGCACACGTGAAGAATTTTCTGGGAAATGGCATGAAGTTAGGGTTTTATGAACAGTGACATACATCTTCATCCTCCCAAATTCGTGAAAAACAAATATGCCCAGGAAATCAAATTGAGCACATCATTAGACTCAGCAAACATCACACATCAAGAATACATCAACCATTTGCATTGAATCAAACCAAACATCAAGAATCGAGCAAAAACAAATATGAACAACAAACTTTAAAACTAGATTTCTCTCAGCACAAGCAACCATTCAACACGATTCAAAGCTTAAAAGAATTAGCATGCAAGGATCTATAAGATGCATGTCATGGTTTAGCAAATGGTGGAAATCGAAATCTTACTTGTTCTTGAAGAACATGGAGAAACAGTTGTTGTTTGGTGATGCAAGCTCAAAACAGATGCACACAAAGCTTCCAAATGATGAATGCTTGAAGACCCTAGCTCAGCAATGCTTGGAATGACCTCAAACTTGAACTGCCATTGATGATGTTCTTGGAGAAACAGTCGTGAAAATGCTGTTACAGCTGGAGATTCAGGCTTGAAATGTGCTCAAAATGGATGTTGATTGATGAAGCAACCAAACAAAAACCTTGCTCCTTTGAGTTTTTTGGTCGAAAATTGAAATGAAGGAAATGGAGATTTTGAGAAAAATGGATTTCTGTTGGAATGAGAGGCTGCTAGGGCTTCCTTCAGAAAGAAAATGATCTTATATACTGCTGTTTTAGTGTCCTTAAGCTTGGTTAGTTATGTGGTAATTGGATTTTTGTAAAATGAGGTGTTTTTGCTAATTTGTCAACTTTCACTCAAATGGCAAGGTCTGTGGTTACAGCTGCGAAAGTGAGCCTTGTACACACTCCAAATATGATTTCTTAGCAATTTCAATTGGCAAAATATATTGGAAAGGCTTAAATTGCAAAATCACTTTTTCACCTCACTTGAAATAATTCAAGTCACTTCAAAAAGTGTCATTTTGATTGGTGAGTTTTTGGTAAATTGTGATGACATATTTGGAAAGAGGGCATCAAATGTGACTTGTAGCAAAAAACCCCACCCAATTTGGCCAAATGGTTTGGAAGATATGCCACTTTGAAGTTCAAAATTTTTTGAGAATGATTCGATCATAACTTACCAACCATTCATGGGAATTGAGTGTTCTTGGACTTTTTGAAAATGGGAGAACAAGATCTTCAACTTTCATGTTGGGAAAAAAATCATTTGAAGCTTGTATCATGATGTAATTTTGAGGATCAAGGCTTTCCATTTTTGGCAAATTCCAATTACAGGTCAACTTTCTATTTTTGGAAATTTCTTGTTTGACTTCAAATTCTTCCATGATGATGTTTGACATGTTATATGAGGCCTACATGGACATGAATGAGCCCTCTCAAACCAAATCCCATCATCAAAACCATAGAATCAGGCACAGTTGACCATGGTTGACTTTTTAGGGTTTCTGGCAAACTGTGCATTGACTGATGACTTCTGAACATCCAATCCTTGACCAAAACACTTCAAAAGGACCCCTAGATCATGTGAACATGTTGGACCAACCCTAGGGCCTTGCCTCAAAGGAAAATGCACTGACTTGCTTGATTGACTGATCTCCTGACCAGTTTGACCTAATTCTTCTGAATGGCTTGCACTTGGGCAAAAGGGACAATGCAATGTTATGCAGTGGACTATGTTAATGTTATGACCTAATATGAGAATGTATGTACAAAGGGTAAGTGCAAATTTGAGGTGCTACAGTGAGTTAGAATGAACCTTTCAGAGTTGCCTGGAGGTTGCTGCAGATTAATTCTCACTCTCTCTGTCTAGGTTTCTCTTCAGGTTTTGTCCAGGGTTTTGTTCCAAGGAAACCTCAGAGTGTTTTGCTTCTCTTCCTTTTTCTGTCTGTTCTCCCTCTTTTATAACCTGATTTTCATGGCTTTGTGGGCTCAAATGAGAGAGGTCCAAGTCAGAGATTTTTTCTTTTATTTATTTATTTATTTATTTAATTTTTTTTTTCATTTTTCGTTTTTTTTTTCATTACTTTTTTTTGTTTTTTTTGTTTGCATAACACGTGGGCTTCGCCTAGGGAGCATGATAGCTCATGAACAAACCTTTGCTCCTTCAAGATTAACGTTTTGACTGACGAATAGACCCCTGTTGGAAGTAACTCAAGTCTTTTCCCTTGTGTTGACTGATCATCTAAATAGAACCCACAAAGTGTCCTAGATGATGTTCAAGCTTCTTGGAGCTAATCCCGATTGACATGATGAAATGCAATGTATCTAATGTTAAATGACCTAAAAATGAATGCGTGAATAAGGAGGGCAAATTTTGGGGTGTTACAGCTGCCCCTACTCAGTCATCAGCTAACCCGAGCATGATGAAAGCGAACAGCTTATCAGACAAACAGGGTGAGCTGTGATTGAATACCAAAGACAGACCAAAAATTTGCGCTCCGAGAACACCACAAAAATGCTGAAATACACCGCGCTATTTATTTCTCTTCCGATCCTCTGGCTGAATCTGAATCAGTCTTCTGACTTAATCTGGAGTTTCGATCCTCTGACTGAATCTATACTCAATTTAGTCTTCTGGTTGGATGTTAATTTTGATCCTCGGGCTGGATACGGTTTCAATCTTCTGGCTAGATCTTCTTCGATCTTCTGGCTAGATCTTCTTCGATCTTCTGGCTAGATCTCCTTTGATCTTCTGGCTAGATCTCCTTTGTTTCGATTCTCTGGCTGAATCTATTTTCTTTGATTCTCTGGCTGAATCTACTTCGATCTTCTGGCTAGATCTGAATTGTTTCAATTCTCTGGCTGAATCTATTTCTGGTCTTCGGGCTAGACCTGACTTCGATCTTCTAGCTAGATCTTCTTCGATCTTCTGGCTAGATCTCCTTTGTTTCGATTCTCTGGCCAAATCTATTCTCTTCGATTCTCTGGCTGAATCGACTTCGATCTTCTGGCTAGATCTTCTTCGATCTTCTGGCTATATCTACTTTGTTTCGATTCTCTGGCTGAATCTAATTCGATTTTCTGGCTAGATCTGAATTGTTTCGATTCTCTGGCTGAATCTATTTTCTTTGATTCTCTGGATGAATCTATCTATTTTTCGGTCTTCAGGCTAGACCTGACTTTGATCTTCTGGCTAGATCTGGATTATTTTGATGATAAATTCCTATCATCAGGATCTCGCATCTGGGGCATGCGCTGGTTGACCCTCTTTCGAAATCTACAGTCTTCATGTTAGATATGCAGCTTCGAGAATATCCCACTTTTGGGCTTCATACATATTCTTCAGGCTAGAACATGTTATAACGACTCTTCGATTAGACTTTGTTTTTTTAATGCGATCCGCGGGCTGGATCCTTTTGTAGGTTGATTTTCTGTTGAGCTGTCAATCTATTCCTCCAGCTGGCTTGCTGGGGAAATAACGCTCGTAGTCGACTCTCTGGCTGAATCTTCGAAATGACCCTCAGGCTGGATCTCTGGAAAACGATTCTCAGGCTGAATCTTCGAAATGACCCTCATGCTGGGTCACACACACACTTGATCCTCTGGGCGAATCTAATGACTTTGGTTGTAAAGTAATTTTTCAGTCTGCTTTGAAGAACCTGTTTATCAGCTTATGTGTATGTTTGATATGCATGCAAATGCAAATGCAAATGTTATGCATGGTGCAAAAGAAAAAAGAAATCTGCTTGGGGAAGCAACTCTGGCAGGGAGCGGATCGCTGTATCAATCCTTGAATGCTCTGTGGGGAACGATCCGTCTGCCGGGACCGGGGAGCCACCGGAAATAAATCGGCCTTTTTTGAAAAGTTGACCTTGCTGGGGAAGTATCAACTATGGAAACTTTGCTTGGCGAGGCTCTACGAGGAGAGTCTGTGAGGAAAGCACTTCCTAGGGAAATGTCGTAGGAATCGACCTTTGCTGGGGATATGAACTTGCTAATCGTCCTCCGGCTGGGGATTAAAATAAATCTATTAAAAAAAATAATCTGCTGGGGACGAGATGAACACTGGGAACACCACCCTCTTGTCTGTTGGGTATGCGACTACTCCGCTGTTGCTGGGAAGATACAGTCTGGCACTGTCGACTCCGCTGGGGATATACAGTCTGGATACTGTCAACTCTACTGGGGATATACAGTCTGGATACTGTCAACTCTACTAGGGAACCTGCTTTGCAGAGGAGAGGCTTTGTCAACCGCTTGGGGGTGAGGATTCATGACTTGGCATCCGGTTCCTGTGACCTCTAACCAAAAAATACACGTATGCCCCGGGGAATTACTCGGTTTGAATTCACCGTCCGGGATTAAGCACATTCAAAGCAATTTTGACTGTTTTCCTGCGCAAGTCATCTGCAAAAGCCACCATTACATTCAGATGCAATATGTTTCCTCAAGAATTCAGACATCTTTTGCAAACAAACTGATAAATGAAAAGTAAAGAGGCTTTTAATTGAATTATTCGACTTTTGTTGGTTGAAAAATTTGTGCCAGGAATAGGCGAGTACATCAGGAAGCTGATCCCTGGAAAGAGGTGATCGCTATAAATTGATCAAGAGAAACTATCCTAATGGCAATGTGGAGACGGGGTCCCACCGAGTTTCGACTCTACTATGGCTCGTATGTCCTCAAGACGCTCTGCTCATCTTGCTTTCTGAAGTGGATGATTAGTCAATCTTTTACCTTCGAAGATTGCCGGATTGAATGAAACGGTGATATAACACGGATGAACTCAGATCGCAGTTATTCGCTTATTCCCTAACTTTTGCGTGGACCGCCCTTTTGGGTTTTCAATCCACCGGGATACTCTTTTTTGCCTGAGCCACCCTTTCGGGTTTTCGACTCACTGGGTGTATATATTTTTTTATTTTTATATCCCTAATTTTTGCCCGAACCTCTTCATTCTTTTTTTTTGGTTCGTCGGGATGCCCCTTTTTTGCCTGGACTATTCTTTTTACTGTCCAGCGGGTCTATTTTATGCGAAATATTTTTTTAACTACGTCTGAGTTGATAGGGGACGGGAAGTCTTCGCCATCCATGGTTGTTAGCATCAGAGCTCCGCCAGAGAAAACTCTTTTAACCACGTATGGACCCTCGTTGTTCGGTGTCCATTTACCCCTGTGATCTGTGTTGGGAGGAAGAATTCTTTTGAGTACCAATTCACCGACTCGATACTCCCGAGGGCGCACTTTCTGATCAAACGCTCTCTTCGTCCGTTTCTGATATAGCTGGCCATGGCATATAGCTGCTAGTCTCTTTTCCTCAACTAGGCTTAGCTGATTGTATCGAGAACGGACCCATTCTGCTTCGTCCGACTTCATTGTTGGTGCAGGGAAAAGTTATTCTGGCACAAAATGGCATATGAACCCCCTCCGGAGTGATCAACACTGCACCAACTCCGCGACCATTGACGTTGACCGCCCCATCAAACATCATAATCCATTTGGATTCAGGGTCAGGCCCCTCCTCCGGGAGTGGTTCCTCACAATCTTTCGATTTGAGAAACATGATGTCCTCATCAGGAAAGTCGAACCTCATAGGTTGGTAATCATCAATCGGTTGCGCGGCAAGATAGTCTGACAAGACACTTCCTTTGATGGCTTTTTGTGAAGCGTATTGGATGTCATACTCTGTCAGCATCATTTGCCACCTAGCAACCCTGCTGTCTTTTCAAAAATATACTTGACTTGATCCATCTTTGATATCAATAGAGTCGTGTGAGTCAACATATACTGTCTTAGTCGGCGAGCAGCCCATGCCAAAACGCGACAAGTTTTCTCGAGCAGTGAGTATCTTTGTTCACAGTCGGTAAACTTTTTGCTAAGGTAGTATATTGCATGCTCTTTTCGACCTGACTCGTCATGCTGACCGAGCACACAACCCATTGACCTTTCTAACACAGTCAAGTACATGATCAACGGTCTTTTTCTCTTGGCCTGTAGACTGGCCTCGATCTTGATCTCTTTCTTGTCATCTTCGGTACCAATGTTGATGGTCTCAACCACCTCCTGATAAGGTGTGATAGCTCGGTCCTCCTGTTTCAACAACCTGGCTAACTCCTCAGGCAATTCACAATCTTCCTCAACCCCTTCTTCGGCTTGATAGATAGGATTGTCGAAGTCATACTTGGCCATAACAGTGTCATTAGCAGTGAGATCCGGGTGATCAGTTTTACGAGGTTTTTTTTGGAAAGAAAAACGAAAAAGAAACATGAAAAAGAAACATTGTCGTTTTTGTAAAAGTAAAAATAATTGAAAGAAAGAGAACACAAAATTGTTTGCAAAAGCTGTCCTTTATTGATGATGAAAATAATTGCGAAATGTAACTAAATGGATGGCCCTACAGATGAGTCATTACACCTTGGTCAAAGTGTAAGACTTTGTTATGCATGTGACAAAAGGAAAACAATAAAAATTACTCCTTCAGTAGAGTAAACCGGACGACTTTTTCAGACGACCAATTGTCGAGCTTTTCTCCTAGGACACACAGGCGAATCCAGCTATCTAAGTCACAGTCGCTGCAGCCTTGTCTTCATCTGCAGCATTGACGGTGTGGGGAGAAACCAAACCACCGCTGGAGAAAGTACCGGCTTCATTCTTCTGAGACCCCGGAGTATACCCCAATCCAAACTTGTCTTCTTTTATGATTGGCTCCAAAAATTTTCCCCAGCCTTGGGCATTACCAGCCTTAACCACTTCAACAGCTTGCTTGTATGAAGAGATAGAAGTCCCGACCTTCTCAGACTCAGGTGAAAAGACAGTTTCAGGCGCGACCTCACTGATGTTTATGGCTTCGAAGCCCTGACACAGCATCTCATGCATCTCGCCATCCATCTCCACATACTTAAATGTAGACAGGTGGCTAACAAAAATATCCTTTTCACCACAGACGGTGACGATCTGACCTTCTAGTCCATATTTGAGCTTCTGGTGGAGAGTAGAAGTAACAACACCGGCAACATGAATCCAGGGTCGACCTAGCAGACAACTATAGGCAGGCTGGATATCCATCACATAAAAGGTACTCTTGAATACCTGCGGTCCAATCTTAACTAGCAACTCAACTTCACCACAAACAGCTCGCTTAGAGCCATCAAAAGCCCTTACAACTAACTTACTCGGCCTTAGGGTGGCGTCATCGCAATCCAACTTCGTTAAGGCTTTCTTTGGGAGAACATTCAGAGAAGAACCTGTATCAACCAAAACATGGGAAAGCACCGTCCCTTTGCATTCCATTGTGATATGCAAGGCTTTGTTGTGATTCCTGCCCTCAGATGTTAGGTCATAATCGGTGAAACCTAGCGCATGGCTAGTGTGTACATTCGAAACTACTGACTCCAGCTGGTCAACAATTATCTCTGGGGGAACATAAGACATATTCAGTACTTTCAACAAGGCTGCTCTGTGTGCCTCAGAGCACATCAATAGTGAGAGAATGGAGATCTTTGAGGGTGTCTGATTTAGCTGGTTGACTACCTTGTAGTCACTTTTCTTGATAATCCTCATAAACTCATCCACTTCCTTCTCGAATGCGGTCTTAGGAGGAGCTTCCTCGGTAGTAACCTCTTCGATGTATACCTGTTTTCCTTTAGCCTTGACAGCTGCCTCAGCTTCAGCATTCGTGCGCAATGTTGATGGTGCAAATAGGCGTCCACTGCGAGTGAAGCCACCAATTCCTCCAACATTGTCTACAGCGGAGCTACCAATGTCAATGTCTCCTTCGTTAACTTTCTGCCCCTGGCAGTAGATATCAGCCCCATAGTGCCACGGGATAACACTGTCTTTCTCATACGGAACAGGTCCTGGTACCGTGATGGTGACCGGACCAATCCAAAACCGGTTGAGGGCTGTCAAAGTAAATTGGTGTTGGACTTTCTGGGAAATATATTGTTGTCGAAGCGGGTCTCTCGGGAACATATATTTCTTCAGGAGTGAAATAAAATGTTACTGTCGACACATCATTCTTCACTGGAGGAGTCTGATCGAACTGAAGACAACCTTCATCTATCAGTTGCTGAATACCCCTTCTCAAACTATCACATCCGTTCTCGGCGTCTTGACAATTTTTGCACTCTTCCTCACAACCCGGGAAAATCCGTCCTTTCAAGAGTCGGTCTTTGACCACCGATAGCGAAGTCTTCACTTTAGTCACATCAGAAACCAAATTCAAAGTTTCCCCACTATCAACAGCATTAATCCTCTTCCCGCCGTGAGCTGGCATCGAGTTTTGGATAACATTAGGCACCGGAGAAAAATTGATGGCCTGGGCATCTCTCAAATCTTGTACCTTTAGCTGGAGAGCCTTGCAATTATCTGTAGTATGGACAGGTGCGTTGGAGTGAAAAGCACATCTGACGTTGACATCATAACCTCTAGGAAGATTGTTGGGATCGACCGGTGGGGCCAGAGTTCTCAACGTAACCAGATTCATGTCAATCAGCTTGGGAAGTAATACAGAATAAGGCATTGGGATTGGCTCAATGACCCGGTCCGCCTGCCTTGGACGTTGTTGATAGGGTCTCTGCTGACCCGGATTACCTCCTTGTTGTTGATTGTTGTACCTGGGTTGCTGTTGCGGATGATACTGCGATTGAGGAACAGGTGTTGGAATAGTGACTACGGCCACTTGATCTTGATAATAATTAGGGCGTCCTCTGCCCCTGCCTCTGCCGGCATATACAACGCTCGTCTCACCTTCTCTTCTTCGCTGACCGTTACCAGCAAACGGTTTTTTGGGAACTGATGAGTTGGAAGCACTGTTGTCTTGAATTCGGCCCATCTTCAACAGACTCTCGATCCTTTCTCCAGCAATCACTATCTCTACAAAGCTGATTGACGGGCAAGCAACCAATCTCTCGATATAATTGCCTTGAAGAGTGTTCATGAACATGTTCGCCATCTCCCTTTCAGACATAGGGGGTTGGACGGATGCAGCAATCTGTCTCCAACGCTGAGCATATTCTCTAAAGGTTTCCTTGGCAGTTTGAGACATTCCTTGCAACAAGGTCCGATTTGGAGCCATGTCCAAGTTGTATTGATATTGCTTGACAAAAGCCTCTGCCAAGTCTTTCCAACTCTTTATGGTAGTACGAAACAAATGAGAATACCATTCACGAGAAGCTCCAGTTAAACTGTCTTCAAAATAGTACATCCACAGCTTTTCATCTTCAATGTGAGCTCCCAACCTTCCCAGATAAGATTGGAGATGGGTGCGTGGGCAAGAAGCCCCGTTGTATTTCTCAAAAGTAGGGGGTTTGAACTTGTGAGGGATCCTTACTCCCTGAACCAGACCAAGATTGGTGACATCAAAACCTAAGGAATTTTGAGACTCCAAAGATTTGAGCTTTTCAGCAAGCTCATCCATACGGCGAGTGGTCTCGAGGGCCTCGTCGTGCAAAGAAAATTGATCATACTGACAATCTTCAGTAACGGGGCGCCCGTTAATCCGAATCCCTTGATTCACATTGTACCTTCCGCCAATACCATTCCCAACATTTCCCGTGTTGCCAACATTACCCGGGTTTCCATCAACATTTGCGTTACCCGCATTTCCAGTGTTCACAGGGTTATCAGCGTTCCCAGGGTTACTAGGGTTCCCCTCAACACTTGGTATTTCCACCTCTGGATCGGGCCTCGGTTGCTCAACCAATTCCTTCAGCTTCGCCTGGCCTTCTGCCATACCAGTCAATAATGTCATGAACTGATCCATCCTTTCACGCATATCAGCCAACTCTTTCTGTATCTGGTCCATTGCTAGTCGTGGACGGTTTTCCTTTGTCGGGTACCTGTGAACTCGCTTGGGACCAATAACTGATTGCAACAGGGAACAAACATTAGACACTGCGGTGACACCTGCAAAACAAACAAGGGTTAGTATGTATGGTATGCGATGCACTACTTATTCGATTTTAAGGCACCCCCCTTAAAAAGGGAATACCCGCAAATGAATAAGCATGAGATGTTGGATGCAAATATGCAGATGATGTTATGCAATGCAAAGGCATGTCAATCAGGATTGCTGGATCCGCTTGAACATCTGTCAGGTTGCACTGCCTGGAGAGAAATTAAGAGGATCAAGCAAAGCACACCAAACAAAGGTCATGGGATGGATCATGTTATCCTTAATATCAACCATCCATTTTTGGTGGATTATGGTTTACACCTTATCAACACCCAAGTTTCATTGATATTAAGGATACCTGAACGGATCAACCATGAATCAAGGGTTTGTTGTAAGTCACGAGCATGGAGTCTAAGTTAAGAACCACCCAAATAGAGTGTACTAAAGTTTAAACCTGCCAAATATGTTGTACAAAAGGTTCCCATAGTCATAATCCTATCTTTCGGATATTATCGGAGGAACGACTACTCGTATTCCAAAAATATTCTCAAGAGAGACTCTTATGAGTGTAGTATCGCGTAACAATCGTATCAAATCTTACACTTGAACGACTTTCGCACTACATCCTACAAATAGGCCAAGATGGGTTTGGTAAACTAAGGTCCTTGGCTTCTAAGGTCTATATTGGAAAAAGTAATGTTTAACCATAACTTACTTGTGTGACATTATTGATCCCAACATGACCTCCACCAAGTGAATGGGCTTGCAAGTCAACTTGCTAAGGAATAACTCCACATAAGTCAACAAGACTATGCCATTCTCCTATCCTAAGTGCACTCGAGTTCGGGTATAAAACTCATCTCACAAACAGAACCAGCAGATACGGCAGTCATATGTACACAATGCAATAAAGCAGGTAAATGCTGAAAGATAAATAACTGTACAAAAGAATAAACACCCAATAAACAAACAACCTACAAAAGCTAGGAGGGACTCGCTTAGGGAAACCGGGTCCCCAGCAAAGTCGCCAGCTGTCGCAACCTGAAAAATGGAATGCGAAAAAAAACAACCGGCGAAGAAAGACAGGAGAGTCGCCACCGTGCGTTATTTATCCCAAAGGAGGGAAAGGAAACGCTCGAAGTAAACCTGGAAAAAGGAAAGGACAAGACAGGATCTCGCAACCAAATCTTGGGTTCGGGAGTCGATTATGTGAAGGGAAGGTATTAGCACCCCTACGCATCTGTAGTACTCTACGGGATCCACTTTTGTAGTTCTTGTCTAAAGGGTGTAGGTTTATCTAATGTGTTATTTACTAAAAAAAAGGGGTCAAAAGAAAATGACTCGCACGGATGTCGCATCCACTACATACGTATCTCATCTGAATATGAAAATCAGAGTCTTCGTAGCTCGGCTACCTAGGGGTTAAGGGTAATTGTGCTCGGTAAGACATCGCGTCTTATGCCTACGTATCTCATCTGGAATGAGAATCAGAGCAAGCCGTAGTTCGGCTAACTACGGGGTTATGGATTGGGTTTTGGACGAACGACGTTACTACACAATCTACCAGATGCTCGACCTTTGGAGACTTACTCGCCTGTAGTAGAATGAGTTAATGTGTTCTTAGGAGAAGAAAAATCAATGAATTTGTTTGCGTTTTAGGAACGCTCAGACAAAAGGGAAATCCTAGACGAAGGAACCTGCATAAAGTAAACACACAAAACATTGCCTCTTATCGAGGTCTTCCAGCTAAGAAAGCGGTAAAAATACGGGAAAATGTAAAAGTACCACACAGATAAAGATCCGAAGTAATAGTAGTTAACGGAACAAGGAAACCCTGAGATCCTCCCAAGCTAACACCATCAAAGAAAGTGAGTCAGTACAGGTAATCGGAATGAAACCTCCAGGCGGTATCCCACAAATAAAGTGGAACACCAGGCAAACCATCTCTGCAAGAGTCATATGAGCCCTCACAAAACAAAACTCAACAAACAGGTTAGAGAAACAAAATAGGGTAACCAAGAGTTGCCTACAAATCAAAATGTAACCACATGAATCATGCCATTAAAATTCACAAAAAGCTTACAAAAAGCAACCAAGGGTAGGAGGCCTAAACCTCTTGTCAAACACATGCATCAAAAGGGTATCAAATTCACCCATAATACCTCATACATTTAGAGCATTCAAATTAAAGGCATAAAGATGATGAATATAGGGCAAACCTGATTGGAGAGATCGGTTGAAATCAAATGGCACGGCTGGATTTGCAAACCAATGTTAGGGTTTGCTTGAGTTGAAAGTGTGTGAGTTAGAATGAACCTTTCAGAGTTGCCTGGAGGTTGCTGCAGATTAATTCTCACTCTCTCTGTCTAGGTTTCTCTTCAGGTTTTGTCCAGGGTTTTGTTCCAAGGAAACCTCAGAGTGTTTTGCTTCTCTTCCTTTTTCTGTCTGTTCTCCCTCTTTTATAACCTGATTTTCATGGCTTTGTGGGCTCAAATGAGAGAGGTCCAAGTCTGAGATTTTTTCTTTTATTTATTTATTTATTTATTTAATTTTTTCTTTATTTATTTATTTTTCGTTTTCCGTTTTTTTTTCCGTTTTTTTTTGTTTGCATAACACGTGGGCTTCGCCTAGCGAGCATGACAGCTCATGAACAAACCTTTGCTCCTTCAAGATTAACGTTTTGACTGACGAATAGACCCATGTTGGAAGTAACTCAAGTCTTTTCCATTGTGTTGACTGATCATCTAAATAGAACCCACAAAGTGTCCTAGATGATGTTCAAGCTTCTTGGAGCTAATCCTGATTGACATGATGAAATGCAATGTATCTAATGTTAAATGACCTAAAAATGAATGCGTGAATAAGGAGGGCAAATTTTGGAGTGTTACAGCAGGCATCTCTTGTATTGCTTTGACCTTTGCAGGATCAACCTCAATACCTCTTTCACTAACAATGAAGCCCAATAACTTGCCAGAATGGACTCCAAATGTACACTTGTTGGGATTCAGACGAAGCTTATATTTCCTCAAACGCTGGAAAAGCTTCAACAATTGCTCTACATGTTCAACTTCCGTTCTTGACTTAGCAATCATATCGTCAACATATACCTCAATCTCCTTGTGCATCATATCATGAAACAAGGTGGTCATAGCTCGTTGATACGTGGCTCCGGCGTTCTTCAAACCGAAGGGCATCACTCGATAACAAAATGTTCCCCAAGGTGTGATGAATGTTGTCTTCTCCATATCCTCGGGTGCCATTTTAATCTGATTATATCCGGAAAATCCATCCATAAACGAGAAGACTTTGAATTTAGCTGTATTGTCTACCAACATATCAATATGTGGTAGAGGGAAATCATCTTTCGGACTAGCTTTATTCAAGTCTCTATAGTCCACACACATCCGGACTTTTCCATCTTTCTTAGGCACGGGCACAATATTGGCCACCCATTGAGGATATATAGAAGTCACCAGGAACCCCGCATCAATTTGCTTCTGAACTTCCTCTTTGATCTTCACTGCCATATCAGGATGAGTTCTTCTGAGTTTCTGCTTCACAGGCACCCACTCAGGCTTTAAAGGTAGGAAATGTTGCACAATATCAGTATCTAGACCAGGCATGTCTTCATATGACCAGGCAAAGACGTCAACATATTCTCGTAGCAATTCAATCAACCCCTTCTTAACAGATTCTTCCAGAAGTGCCCCAATCTTTACCTCTCGCACACAATCTTCAGACCCCAAGTTGACTGTTTCCAGATTCTCAAGATGCGGCTGAATGATCTTCTCTCCATGCTCAAGTAGCCGGGTGATCTCATCAGGAATCTCTTCAACATCATCTTCCTCTGCCTCAAATACAGGGAATTCAAAATTGGGAGATGGTGTTGGGTCATTATGTTCAATGGGTTTAGAAATCAACCTGCATAATGATTTTGGATATGAAAAGATTTAGAATTCAAACAAGGCAAATCATTATGCATATGAAAAGATTGATTTTATTCCATTTTGAGGTTTTATGTGATCACCAATTTCATGCAAAAACAAAAAGGGAAAATAAATGGAAAAACAAACATTTAACATGAATTTATTGAATGAAAATATCATTGTACTTATGCGCCAACAATGTCATCACTCCTCCTTTTGGCATGGGAGAAGGGTTTTTAAACAAAGTGATTATTACGTTGACTTATGGACAACTGTTGGAATATCCACAGCGACCCAATTGTTGCAGACCCCTCCAGGGATGATGAAATTGCCAGAATCCTTTGTATCTTCTTCTAAAACGGCAGCAGCCTCCTCATCTAAACCAGTGTGGATGAAACCTCCACTCTTGAATAACCCTTGCTTGTTGAAAGTACCAGAAGAAAAACCTATGCCAGCCCGGGACTCGTTGTCTTCTAACTCAATCATTTTTCCTAAACCAGTGGTTGCACCATGCTCAATGGCCAGCTTTGCATCTTTGTAGGAAGCAAATGAAGGAGCTCTTTTCTCAATAGGCTCAGCAATAGATAACGCTTGGAAAGGAGTTCCAATTTCAACCTCAGCATCTATATAAGATAAGGAAGACAAATGGCTAACCAGGAGAGCCCTTTCTCCCCCTACCACCACCAGCTTCTTGTTTTTCACGAATTTCAATTTCTAGTGTAGGGTGGACGTCACGGCGCCTGCCTCGTGAATCCATGGTCTGCCTAAGAGACAACTATGCGATGGGTGAATATCCATAACCTGGAAGGTAATCTAGAAATCACTTGGTCCGATCTTGATTGGGATATCAACTTCCCCAATCACAGTTTTGCGAGACCCATCGAAAGCCTTCACAACTACTCCACTCTGCCTCATGGGAGGCCCTTGATATGATAGATTTGAGAGAGTGGACTTTGGCAATACGTTCAATGATGACCCGGTGTCCACCAGTACATTGGACATGGCGTCGTCTCTACAACCCATAGATATATGTAATGCCAGGTTGTGATCTCTTCCCTCCTCAGGGAGATCAGAGTCACAAAAACTCAGGTTGTTACAAGCAGTAATGTTTGCAACAATGCTATCGAATTCCTCCAAAGTGACATCGTGATCCACATATGCCACATCCAACACCTTCTGCAGAGCCTCTCGGCGTGGTTCTGAATTTAAGAGTAAGGATAACACAGATATCTTGGATGGCGTTTGTAGAAGTTGGTCTACAACGTTGTACTCACTCCTTTTGATGAGTCTCAGCATCTCATCACAGTCTTCTTTCACATTGCCACTCGGGCCAACAAAAGTAGGAGTTTTCAGTACGGAGGAGGGCTTAACAGCAAGTGCTGGATTCGGAGAATTCACAGCGTTCCCGATCGGGCGTTCAACAAAATCAGCATTAATTTGAGGCTTCAGCGGTGCTGAAAATACACGGCCACTACGGGTCAAACCGCTAACATCGGCAATATTCACAACAGAAGAAGAGGGAAAGGGCACCTCTTTCCCATTCTCTACTGCTACAATGTTGTAGCGATAGGGAACTACCTTTTTAGAGGAGTAAGGCACAGGACCAGCAGGCTTAATGATCAGAGCGGGAGAAGTCTTCTGCTTGCTACCATTGTACTTGATGATAACAGGCTCGGGTATCCGGAACACTGGGAGATCACATTGACCTCAGGCTCATTTTCATCAACATTCCTATTTTGAAGGATCTCAATGACTCCTTCGTCCAGCATTTCCTGAACATCCTTGCGCACCTAGAAACAACCCAATCGGTTAACAGAGCAGACTCGACATCTATCATGGTCATGCTCATAGTGATTGTAGTCACACAACAAACGATGCATCTGGACCAGAGACTGTTGAATATGACTGACATATTTGACCTTGTATTTTCCAGGGCAACCCTGGACCATGTTGACAGACTTCCCATGTTCGGGCAATGGGTTCTTCTTCACATTAGGGCCTACATCCTCAAAACATAAAATACCACACCTCACAAGGTCTTGAACCTTGGTCTTCAAAGGGTAACAATTCTCCACGTCGTGGCCGGGAGCACTAGAATGGTAAACACAATGTAACTCAGGCTTACACCACCACTGGGGGTTAGCAGGTATAGTCAGTGGGTCTCTCGGAGTAATCAGTTTCCTCTCTATCAAAGAGGGATATAACTCTGCGTACGTCATGGGAATAGGATCGAAGGTGACCCTTTTCCTCTCGTAACTCGTGCTGGTTTAATTACTGTTTCGAGGCTGGTAGGCCTGCTGTTGCGGTCGGTGCTGTTGTTGCTGATATTGCGGATGTGGTTGCTGATTGTTACTATGTTGCTGATACTGTTGATTGTCTCTGAAAACAGGTGCTATATGAGCCACCTGGTGCTGGTTACTGGCGGGACGCACAGTCTTCCTTCTCACAGAGGGTCTTCTTGGTTTCTTATGGGAGATCACAACATGTGCCTCTCCATCTTTCTTCTTTGCAAACGCCCCATAATGTTTGGCAGAAGAGCCTTCTTCTCTGGTTAACCTTCCTTCACGGATCCCTTCTTCTAGACGCATCCCCATATTCACCATCTCGGTGAAGTCAGAAGGAGCGCTAGCAATCATCCGCTCATAATAAAAAGAACTTAAAATCTTCAAAAAGATCTTAGTCATCTCTTTCTCTTCTAGCGGAGGCACGATCTGTGCTGCCACCTCTCGCCACCTCTGGGCGTACTCTTTAAATGTTTCTTTATCCTTCTGGGACATGGCTCTCAATTGATATCTATCGGGAGCCATATCCATGTTGTACTTGTACTGCTTGACGAAGGCTTCGCCGAGATCATTGAAGGATCGGATGTTCGCGCTGTCTAAACCCATGTACCAACGCAAAGCGGCACCGGATAGATTGTCCTGAAAGTAGTGGATGAGTAGTTGGTCATTATCGGTTTGAGTCGACATCTTCCTGGCATACATGACCAGGTGGCTGAGAGGACAAGTATTTCCTTTGTACTTTTCAAAATCAGGGACCTTGAATTTCACAGGGATCTTCACATTTGGAACCAAGCAGAGTTTGACGGCAGACTTGCCGAAAAGATCCTTCCCTCTGAGAGTTTTCAATTCCTTGCGAAGCTCAAGAAATTGATCGTTCATAGCATCCATCTTCTCATAAACATCTGGACCCTCAGACGGCTCAGAATGATAGATGGTGTCGTCTACCCTGGGCAAAGTATGCACGACAGAAGGAGGAACGGCAAGGACCGGGCTAGATGCCGGCAGAGAAGCAAAGGTAGGAACAAGACCCTCAAGCATGAAATTGAGAGGCATCCCCCACGGGAACCCGGTTGGCATGGCTGTTGGAACAAAGTGTGCACTGGCAGCGGGCACAGTAGAGGAGACAATCTCGGAGATAATTGTCCTCTGGGGAGGAGTTGAAGGTGTCAGAGAAGACTGGCTCTAGGCAGCCATGAGTGACTCCATTAGGGCAGTCAATCGGGCCACTTCCTCTTTCAGCTCGCGGTTCTCTTGCTCTAAGTGATCCATCAGTCTTGAAATGTTGGCTCTAGTGTAGTACCAGTGAGTCAGCTTGTCTTCAAAATAAATGAAGGACACAGAGTTAGACCACATGGCAAGGGACCGGAAACAAAACCTGCTTATGCATATGATGCATGCAATGCTTGTGCATATGATTTGTTTTTTATTTCAAAGGAACTTTAGAGTTTTATTTGCAAATTCTGGAAATATTAAGCATTTTATCACATATGGAAATATCTCATCAAATAATATCAGGGAAAAGAAGTGCAGCATCGTCAATCATATACAAGAGAAAAGGAAAATAATCATCCTATGGATCCCTAAAAACAATCATCCAAAGCTCGGAACACAGGAAGATAAGATGCGCGAAGCCTCTTCACCTCCCTCTCATAGGCTGCCTCCATATCGGCCTTCTCTTTGGCAAGTCGATCATACCTCCTCTTCCAGAATTTAGAAAACTGAGGAAGTAGAGAAGTCCATACATCATCAGGGTCATCAATAACCTGATGCTCAAGAAACTCAATCAACGCATCCTTCTCCTTAATCTGCTGAAGCAACTCTTCACGTTCACGGATCCAGGCACGTGAACGGTCTTCGTCTCTCAACTCCTCTACTCCTTGATTAGGGAGGGTTGAAGGCCCAGCCATAATCATAGGTGTAGTTCTCGGATACTCGTAAGGCATGAGATACTCAGACGCCCTCTTCCTAACCCAAATAATGTAAGGCTCCAAAGCGATGCAATTCTTAGGACCCAACTCTTTCCTTCCTTTCCTATGAATCTTGCGCCAAGCGCGGACCATCCTAGCTTTCAAGCCTTCGGGATCTTTACCATCCTGAAAGAATACACCCTATAACAGAATGTTATTGAGTTTATCCTTTAAGGGGAACCCAAGCTGCCGACGTGCCAAAACAGGATTGTAGTTAGTCCCACCACATGTACCAAGAAGAGGTACATTGGAGAATTCGCCACAAGAGTCAATAATCCGCACACCATCATACACATGGTTATACCAAGAGATATCATCATTAGTGAGAGACATAAGTCTCGTGGACCACCGTAGACATTCCTTGTTCTCCTTGAAAGCGACCGTCTGAGGTAAGTGAGAAATAAACCACTTATACAACAGAGGCAGACAACACACAATGGCGCCACCACCCTTTGCATTCCTCATATGCAAAGAGAAGTAGGTATCGCCCAACAGAGTCGGAACGGGATTAAAAGTAGAGAAGATCCTAATAGCGTTCACATCCACAAACTTGTCGATGTTGGGGAACAATACCAATCCATAGATGAGAAGTACAAATATGGCTTCAAACGCATCCTCACTCATGGCCTTCCCATATATAGTAGCTTGAGCAATGAGGAACTCAGAAGGGAGACCTTGAATTCCACCTTTGGTAGTCATATGAGCATCAACCAGAGATTCATCTATGTGTAACGTGTCTGCTATCTCTTGAGAAGTAGGAACCCTTTCCAAGCCACTGAACGGCAACTGATCCAGAACAGGTATACCCATAAGATAAGCATACTCCTCAAGTGTAGGCAAAAGCTGGAAATCCAGAAACGTGAAGCAACGGTACAAAGGATCGTAAAACTGCACCAATACACTCATCAATCCTTCATCCACCTGAGTAGTCAGAAGAGGAAGAAGCTTCCCAAAACGAGCCTTGAAACCCAAAGGATCTAATACATAAGATGTCAAATTCCTTAACTCTTTCAAGTCTGGTTGTCTGAAACTGTACTTCTTTGTATTCCTTCTTTGTCTTTCCATGTCTGAAAATTTTGCAAATAAACCCCTTAAGTTCCTTGAAAATTTTCTTATTTATTGATGATATGGATGCAAATGGGTGCATGAATGCATGAATGCAACAATCACACTCAAGGATCAAGCAAAGCACACCAAACAAAGGTCATGGGATGGATCATGTTATCCTTAATATCAACCATCCATTTTGGCGGATCATGGTTTACACCTTATCAACACCCAAGTTCCATTGATATTAAGGATACCTGAACGGATTAACCATGAATCAAGGGTTTGTTGTAAGTCACGAGCATGGAGTTAGGTTAAGAACCACCCAAAAGGGAGTGTACTAGGGTTTAAACCTGCCAAACATGTTCTACAAGAGGTTCCCATAGTCATCATCCCATCTTTTAGATATTATCGGAGAAACGACTACTCGTATTCCGAAAATATTCTCAAGAGAGACTCTTATGAGTGTAGTATCGCGTAACAATCATATCAAATCTTACACTTGAACGACTTTCGCACTACATCCTAAGAATAGGCCAAGATGGGCTTGGTAAACTAAGGTCCTTGGCTTCTAAGGTCTATATTGGAAAGAGTAATGTCTAACCACAACTTACTTGTGTGACATTATTGATCACAACATAACCTCCACCAAGTGAATGGACTTGCAAGTCAACTTGCTAAGGAATAACTCCACACAAGTCAACAAGACTACGCCACTCTCCTATCCTAAGTGCACTCAAGTCCGGGTATAGAACTCATCTCACAAAGATCACCAAGCATACAAGGAATTAATATCAAGCAATTCAATCATTACATACAATACAGTAATCCCAAATTGCACAAAAATATGTCACAAAACAAATACAATACAACAAGCATGAAAAGTCGGCAAAACCCAGTTGGTAATACATTCCCCAGCAGAGTCGCCACTTTTCTGTAGCGGGGTATTCGTTACCATTAGAGATATTGACTAAATCCAAGGTAAATCATACAAGTCGAGTCGCCACCGCACTTCTATTTATCCAAAGGAATGGTTAGAAAGCGAACAAAAACCTAAAAGTTTTATCGAATCAAAAACTAGTAAAAATGTCAGAGATCTGGGTAAGGGGGTTGGTTATGCAATGGGAAGGTGTTAGGCACCCAAAACATCTTAGGTACTCCTAGGGAGCCCTTTTCACATTTGTTGCAAAGGTTGTTGTTTTTTTGTGAAAATTTATTTGTGCAAACATGATTGAAGGGATGAGAAAAGCGTGTATGTTTATCTAATGTACTACTTACTAAAAGAAGGGTCAAAAGAAAATGACTCGCACGGACGTCGTATCCACTGAATACGTATCTCATCTGAATCTGAGAATCAGAGTCTTCGTAGCTCGGCTACCTATGGGTTAAAGAGGAGTGTGCTCGCTAAGACATCGCGTCTTATGCCTACGTATCTCATCTGGGATGAAAATCAGAGCAAAACGTAGTTCGACTACCTATGGGGTAAGGGTTGTGTTTTGGGGTGAACGACGTTACTACGCAATCTACCGGATGCTCGACCTTTGGAGACTTACTCGCCTGTAGTAGAAGGAGATAACGTGTTCTTAGGAGAAGAAAAATCAATGAGTTTGGGGTGTTTAAGGATGCTCATGCAAAAAGGCAGTCCTAGATGAAGGAACCGCGCTACCTTAAATGACATGCCACGAGAGGCTATACGAAACCTAAGAAATCGGTAACATGCGGGAAAAGTAAAGGGATCGAGAGATCTACCGTACGGATAAAGATACGAAGTAACAACAATTAGATAAATAAGAAACCCAGAGATTCCCAAGCTAAACACCATCAAAGAAAGTGGGTCAGTACAGGTAATCGGAATAGACCTCCAGGTGGTACCCCATAAATAAAGTGGAACATCAAGCAAGCTATCCCTGCAAGAGTATGTGAGCCCTCACAAAACAAAACTCAACAAACAGGTTAGAGAAACAAGATAGGGTAATCAAGAGTTGCCCCCAAATCAAAATGTAACCACATGAATCATGCCATTAAAATTCACAAAAAGCTCACAAAAAGAAACCAAGGATAGGAGGCCTAAACCTCTTGTCAAACACATGCATCAAAAGGGTATTAAATTCACCCATAATACCTCATACATTCAGAGCATTCAAATTAAAAGCATAAAGTAATGGGAATAAGGCAAACCTGACTGGAGAGATCGAATGAAATTGAATTGCCCGGTTGGGTTTGCAAAGCAATCTGAGGGTTTATATGAGATGGAATTGGTTCTTTGTAGATGAGTTCCCTTCAGTCTCTGGAGGTTGCTCTGAACTCTGTTAGCTCTTCTCTCACTATCTTTTTCCTGCCAGGGTAATAGGAATAGAATCCCTTTTGTTTCACTGAAACTCTGAATTTATAACCTGATTTTTGTGGACTTGTGGGCTCTAATGAGAGAGGCCCAAGTCCAAAAATTTTCTGTTATATTTTATTTATTTATTTATTTTTTCTTCTTTTTTTTTCTTTTTTTTTTCTTTTTTCTTTTTCATTTTTTTTTCTTTTTTTTTAAACACGTGGGCTTCGCCTAGCGAGCATGACAGTTCAAGAAATTCCTCTGAGCGTAGGTGATTCTGGTGGCTTTTCTTGGGACTGGCTAGGCGACCCATTCTGCTCGCCTAGCGAGCATGACAGCTCATGAACAAACTTTTGCTCCTTCAAGATTAACGTTTTGCCTGACGAATAGACCCCATTTGAACATGTTGGAAGTATCTCAAGCCATTCCCTTGTGTTGACTGATCATCTAAATTGAACCCACAAAGTGTCTTGGATGATACTCAAGCTTCAAACAAAAGATGTTAGTGACACATTTTTGTGCTTTTGGTTAATAAACAAAAGTAAGAGAAACAATGATGTATAATTCAAGCATGCTTGGTGATCTCAAACCAATCACAAGGAGTCCCACCCAAAGGCAAAGGGAACCAAGATGCTAAAGATCCTTTAGGCAATGCAAATGCAATGTTATGATGCCATGAGGGATCTTAGGGTCAAAATTGGGGTCTTACAAAAACATGCGTCATTACTTCATTAATATTACCATTAAAGACAACAAAATTTAAAAACAAGCAGCGTTTAATCAACAGAGAAATTACAAATGCAATGAAAAAAATGTCCAAAGATTGCCAATGTTGAGGATGTCTTTTTGCACGAACCATTGGCTCGTAGAAGGCACTCCATGAAGTCTTCGAACTCATTTGGGCGAGAGGTTGGCATGCACCAATAGGATTCCTTCTATAGAGGATATGCACTTTTTGCCGATCAATTGTTGCACTTTGGCTTTGAAAGCATTGCAGTCTTCAGTTCAATGCCCTATTGATCCGACATGATATCTACATTACACATCGGGATCATACCCAGGTGGGTATGGTTCTAGAAACGGCCTGAGAGACTTGAGCTCCACCAGCGAGCTTTGAACCAGACATGGAAGAAGTTAACTGTATGACATAGGGATTGGATCGAGAGGAGCATTCCTTCTTTTCAGATTGTTTTAAGGCCTATGCTAATTCTGATATCCTTGACCACGAGATCTTTAATTTGTATGAGGAGCAGTCCATGGTTGCTGGTATGATGCTCTGGGAATTGTTGGCTGTCCATAATGATAATATGGCACTGACAATGGCGATCGCTGAAAAGATAAGGGATCATAAGGTCTTGCCGGTGCACCATGCAAATACCTAACATCTGTTATGACTGCATTGGTTTCATCCTCTTCTTCCTTTTAGGAATTGTTGAGGGATTCTGTCTCGCTAGCTTGGATGCTCGAGGCGCCTTGGATTCTTTCGCTTTTTAGGGCACTCTCGATGCGTTCTCCATATGTCACTAAGTGGGCGAAGTCTGATAACGCATTGCCTACCGTCCTTTCAAAGTAAGGACTCTGTAAGGTATCCATAAACAAGTCGACCAATTTCTTATCCAAGAGTGGTGGTTGCACTTGGGCTGCCAATTCTCTCCATCGTTGTGCATATCCTTTGAAAGATTCATTGCTCTTTTGAGATAAGCTTTGCAGCTGCCTTTGGTCTGGAGCCATGTCCAAGTTGTAGTTGTATTGTTTCAAAAAGGCATTGGCTAAGTCTTCCCATGACTGAATATGGCTTATTTTCAATTTCATACACCAGCTCAACGATGCTCCAATCAAACTGTCTTGAAAATAGTGAATCATCAGCTTGTCATTGTGAGTATGTGATGCCATTTTTTGGAAGAACATCACCAAATGGTGCCTTAGACAGCTATCCCCTTTGTACTTCTCGAAGTTGGATAATTTGAATTTCGGGGGATTACTAGGCCTGGTACTAAGCATATATCGTGCCTAAGATTGTCATTCACATCCATTGCTCGGACTCTCTCCTCAAGGGCACAAAGTCTTTCAACATCAGGATTGGTCAATGGCATCAACCAAGGTTGAGTAGGAATATTCACTTGTGAAGGATCATAGTCAGGCAGAGGGTCATACATTGGGTTGGTAATTACGGTAAATCCTGATGTGGAACCAACATTCCCTGTGACAGTATGTTGAGGATTATTCCTTTGCTGAGCTTGAATAGCTTCCAACATCTGTTCTACCTTGCCTTTCCCGTCGTTCATATCCATTTTCAGCTCAACTTAATTATGTGCCCAGTGCTTCCTTGTCTTTTAGTATCTCTCAAGGGTTCAATACGGGTGTTGGGAAATCAGCCTGCTGATGTTGGCAAAAGGATGGGATGAGTTTTTTTTGTATTTTGAAAATGAAATGCATGCTAATGGAATGCGGATGCATGAAATATGATGCAATGTTCAGGATCACATGAATAAGTAAGTTCACAGGTTGGTCAGAACAACAGGTAAATAATTGGTATCTCTGATTAATGGGACCCCATAGGTAGGCTCTACAGTTGGTAGGTTCCTAGAGTCATGGATCCTTCTTGAGAACGTCACTGTCGTGACGAAGGCTCGTCGGATAGTAATACCCTCAGATGATCTCGTCTAGGTGAGGTCTTCGTATTGTCCCAACAAGGAAGGCTCCTTGGGGTATTATACTACACAACTCTCGAGTCCAGGGTTCTAACAAGGTTCTCAGAGTCATAGATCGAGGTTGGAACTATTACTGTAAGATAGTAATATGTCTAAGGGATCTCATCTGATTGGGGATTTCGTATTAACCCCACAAGTCTGAAGTCTTGTAGGTTAATACTACACAACCACCGGAGATGGAATGGGTTAAAAGGTCCCTAGAGTTACTGATCTAACTTGAAAACACCATCGTCATGACGAAGGCTCGTCAGACAATAATATCTCAAGAGAATCTACTCTAGGAGGGGTTTTCGTATCGTCCCAACAAGGAAGGCTCCTTGTGGGCCTCTACTACACAACCACCATCTTAATCCTATGGTTTTTCTTAGACTCGGGTAGAGAGCCTATATCACAAAGTGCCAAAAATCAGAGAGCTCTAATAGCAATAATGAGAAAAAATAGTGAATCACAAATAACAATTATACAATGAGATAAAGAAAAGAAGATAGAAGAAAGAAAGTTTGAAAAAAGCTAGAATTCATCACAAATCAAAATAAATAGGCTTGACTCTCTCTTGCATGGAGCAATTACTCCCCAACAGAGTCGCCATCTGTCACGTCTCGAAAAATATGATCCCTCGCGATGGTCGTGGAAAAATTTAGTTCGAACAGAGTCGCCACCGAACTTTATTTATCCCAATGAAGGAATAGGAAAATATCGATAAAAACTTTGAAAAATAGAATAATGGTCGTCACAACCATATTCGGGTTCGGGAGTCGATTATGCAAGGGAAAGGTATTAGCACCCCTCACGTTCGTTGTACTCAACGAGAACCTTTTAGTTTAATTTGCGGTTTGAATGTTAGATAAATGTTGTTTGTTTTCTTTGAGTGATAAAAATATTGAAAATAGAGATGGATAGGAACCTCAGAAGGGGGAAAAGGGAGGTTTTTTATTAGTGTGCTCGCCAAGATCTTGCAATCCCGTGCCTGCGTATCCTTATGGTGCAATAAGGAAGTCAGAGCATTCGTAGTTCAGGGAACTACGGTTGTTTGGTGTCTTTTAGTGAACGGATGTTTAGATTGTGTTCTAAAGGCTAAACGTTGGCTTGTTTACTCTTGGCAAAGGCTTAAGCACTAGTTTGTTATGCGTGTTATAAGGGATTAAGCAGTGTTCTTTCTGAAAAGAATTTTGATCACACGGGGGTGACAAGTTGAGTTAATATGTTGAATGTTTTGTTAGATCGGTTTCGATCGCACGTGGGCGAGAAAGAGAGATTTGATGTGTTGAGATATTTTGTTGGAAGACGATTATTCGGATAGTCGAGTAAGACAACTCGTATCCTAATAGTCGAGGAGAGGAATCGAAGGCTCTACACCATCTCCCTTTTCATCCTTAATTGTAAAAGGATTTGATAGTAGTTAAGGTGTTTTGAATGGATGACGAATACTCGAATAGTTGAGTAAGGAAAATCCTATCCTAATAGTCAAGGAGAGAAATCGAAGGCTCTAGACCATCTCCCTTTTCATCCTTAATTGTAAACGTATTTCATAGTAGTTAAGGTGTTTTGAATGGATGACAAATACTCGGATAGTCAAGTAAGGCAACTTGTATCCTAATAGTCGAGGAGAGGAATCGAAGGCTTTAGACCATCTCCCTTTTCGTCCTTAATGTAAAAGGATTTGATAGTGTTAAGGTATTTTGAATGGATGACGAATACTCAAATGGTCGAGTAAGGCAACTCATATCCAAGTATTCGGGAAAGGGAACAGAAGACTCTATACCACTTTCTTTTTCATCTAAGTGATTATGAAAATAAGATTGTGTATGGTTGATGTATTTTAGATAAACGAAAAATGTTCGAATAATCGAGTAAGGCGACTCATATCCAACCATTTGAGGAGAGGAATCGAAGGCTCAAGACCATCTCCATTTTCGTTGAGTTTATTATGAAAATGATTTTATTTAATTGAGTTATAAGTTTGTAGACAAATGACAATTGTCTGACTAACCGAGTAAGAGAACTCGTATTCAAACTATCAAGTTGAGGAGTTGAAGGCTCAAAATCATCTCCCTTTTCATTTCTAAATGAAGTGGTATTTAATTGTGATTTAGGTATTTTGAATTTGATTTGAATAAAAATGTTCGCTGTTGGATCCAGGTTTGAAATTTGTGTTTGTGAATAAATGGATTATTTAGTGAATAAATCATCTAATCGATTAATTAAACTTGATTAGGTCTCATTGTAAGAAAGCCCAAGAGTAAGCTATGTGAGGTTGATGGTGATGCTAAAAGCGATCGACTTAAAAAAGTATGAAACTGGGGGCTCGACATTGAATCGAGGATTCTGCGACTTATTTGTGATTTGAAGTGGTTTTGGATTGATGATGAAATGGAGTGAAATCAGGCTTGTATTATGAAATGGAAGATGATCGTGAAATAAATCGGTCTGTTTTTTAATTAATAAAATTAATTGATTAAAATTCAGTTAAGTTGTCTAATTAAGATAATTAAAAGTAACTATCCAAATTATTTGATTAAAAATTAATATAATCAAATAATTAGTTAATTAAAATTAATTAACAAAATTATCTAATTTAATTAGAACTTTAAATAGTTGATTTAATAGGTGACAATATTGAATTCAACATAATCTAATTTGAATCGAGAATCATGTGCTCATAAACCGGTTTGTACATTGTGACAACGAACTTAGAGTGTCGTATGTAAATATCGAAACGCGATGAAAATATACAATTGATTTTTTGAAATTTTGGCGGCATTGCGACATGAAATTGTCGAATCCACATGTTTTATCCGATTTTATTGCCATGAAAATTGAACAATTATAACATTATATTTATTTAAGACATTGTAAGATTCAACACACCACTAGCCTTGAGACGAAATCCGGTAACCATAAGGTAAAACCGAAATCAAAATAAACAATATCTAAGTTATTATCTAAATCAAAAATATCATAAGATATAAATTATTACCATAAAAAGGCAACTCACTTAATAACACCATTATCTAAATTACCATTTAAACCAAACAAGAATAAATTACGCTTAAATGAATAGCTACAAGAACATATGCTTAGAAACAACATCAACAGGCAAAAATCTACAAAATGTTAAGAGAACTTTGACTACCATACGTTTCAAAAGTGTATCTTCAACACATACAAATCCGATACAAATATAGCTTAACCAAACGGAGTTCCTTAAATGAAATAAACATGACTCACACTACGAGCTAATAACCAGATCCAATCAACTTTTTAAACTTACATAATTGTTTCCTGTCTCTGAACTTGACATAATCCTATAACTGAACCAACTAAGTATTCGGAATGGAAATGAATCCAATATTCAAGACGTTGTTGCGGTGTCGTGGTGGATGTTACGTCGTTCACCGGTGGAATGAGCAACATGTGACAAACCCGGTTTACATTGAAATAATGGTGTTGTCGTGAGTCGCGTGTGGTTACTGCAAGTTTTGGAATGGAATTTGAAGGAGTGAATCACCGGTGAGGTTTGGGATGATGGTTTGGTGACAGGGGCTGTGTCGTGGTGATTCGCGGACGGTGAGAATATGAGATTGTGATAGGTGAGTTTGGTGGCAGATCGCGGAAGGGTTGCTGGAGAAGACCGGTTTGTGGTGGTGATGCTGTTTCTGGAGAGAGAAAGAGAGAGAGAGAGAGAGAGAGAGAGAGAGAGAGAGAGAGAGAGAGGGTGATGAAGTCTCACAGCGGAGGGACGACGCGGTGTTGAATCGCGTTTTAGAGGTGGAAGGAGAGGTTGGCGGGAGTTGATTATGAAGGTGGGGCTTTGAGATGGGTGTGGTGTTTGGTTTGTTAAATCACGGTGGTGTTGAGCATATACTGGTGGTAAGTGGCGCGACGGTGGAGGTGAAGTGAAAGGGTTTTCAATAGAAAACAGAGGGAGAACGATGAGTGGTGGCGGACGAAAAAAGTTATGGGTTTGTTTTTTCTATCTAATGTGAAGGCGAGTGAGGGAGATAACGTGTGGGAGAATTTTCTATCCTTCTTTTCCACCTTTTCCGTTTTTTAGCTGAGAAATAGAGAGAATTTGTGAGTGTGTGTCCAGGAGAGAAGAAAAATCCTCTTTTCTTTTTGTATTTCCTTTTTTTTCGTTTCCGATGGTCCCCTCTTTTTTTGGATTTTTTTAAGAGCTGTTATGGTCCAACTATAAAGAAACCTTCATTAGCTGTCCATAGAGAATCCTATGGACACCCCCAATTGAAAATGGACACGTGGCCTAGTTCAAGGAAGAGGCATTTGAGATTTTGCTGTATGATTTTTATTAATATTAATTCAATTAATTGTTGTTGTTTTTAATTGGCTAGAGAAAAATCACATGGATTGCAAAAATGGGCCTTTGATTAATCCCGATTTAATAGTCGAGATCGAATGAAAGAAACACAAATTGTAACCAACTTTAAAAATGCCTAAAATGCCCCTTCTAGATGATTTAATTATTTTAAACAATTTAAATCCCTTGAATCAAATAAAATTGACAATTCTCTAAAATAAATATGATAAAAATAAAATGAAGACATGGTTATTTCTATTTAAATTTTCTGAATATTTTGACAAAAGAATTAAAATAAAATGACTGAAAATGATTAAATGTCGGGCGAAAATTTGCTCGAAAAATTAAATCGGATGCACTAAAATGATTAGCACGAAATATACTTATTGAAAAAATATAGCATTTCTTTAAATTTTGAAATAAAGTTTGATCGGTTAAAAGGCTCAGACAGACCAAAATGCAACTGAAAAAGTCGTCGAAAATAATAACAAGCACACCAGGTTAAACTACGTGAACCGTAGATTAATAATACTAACGCCTGCAAGCTTGACTTCGAAAAAAATTTACCCACTGATTTTGCACGTACTTGAGGAATGATTTAACCGATTTGTCTGTATATTCGAGAATTTACTCCGACTGATATTTTAGGTATTATTCATGATGAAATGCATGTTATGTTCTACAACTGATGCAAACTGAAAATAAAATCAAAGTTACGAAAATTTTAAAATCCCCGGACAAAATTGGGGTATGACATTCGCAAATAACATAATAAAGTTATGAGATAAAGATCGAGTTTCTTGAATAAATATAATAAATTCTAATAGATTTATGAAAAAAAAGAGAAGAGGGAAGAAGAAGAATTGGTTTAAATTGTTTTACTATTCACTTACTCAATAAGAGTTTACAAATTACAAGTGAATAACAACAATTAACCTCTTTCAACAACATGAGATAACTAGTTTATTTATAGACTACTAAGCTAACTTAAGCAAAAACTAACTTAAACAATTGAACTTAAATAAATGCCCAATTCGACATACTAACTTAGAATACAAGTAACATATTTCGACAATATGCTTGAACAGACTTCGACTACAACATGCACAACTCTTGTCGAAATATCAAGTTATCCCTGTTGAGATTAGAGTTCGATCCAAATTCTCACAAATCTCCACCTTGGAACAAACTCTACAAACATCAAGGGAATAAACTAACTTTCTTCATGCAACTTTATCAACTGCGTACAGTGGAAAAACTTATAGTTTGGCAATGTCTTGTTGATCATATTAACAACATTGTCTTCAGTCAAAATGCAGCCTCACATCGATGTGCTTGGTTTGCTTATGATAGGCTGAATTCTTCGATAATTGTATTTCACTTTGACTATCACATTTAACAGTGATAACTCGACCTTGAAGTTTCAGATCCATAGCAAAACCTTCAAGCCACAATGCTTCTTTCACAGATTCAGTGAGGGAAATATACTCTCCTTCAGTGGTTGATAATGCAACAACCTTCTAAAGTGTCGCTTTCCAACTGATTGATGTGCCAAACATAGTGAACACATATTCAGAAATATATTTTATGGAATCCATACAACCTGCATAATCAAAGTCGACAAATCCTTCAATTTTGACTTTGTTATCATCGTCAAAGGCTTCACCATAAATAAGTACTATGTTCATAGACCTATTTATGTACCTACCTTAGAATCCACTTTAATGTTTGTCAGTGTGCCTTCCCAGGATTGACCATATACTTACTTATAAGGCTCACTCCGTACGCTATGTCTGGCCTCGTACAAACCATAGAATACATTAAAGAACCTACTATACTAGAATATGGAATGCTATTCATATAGGCTCTTTCGACTTTAGTACTAGAACTTTAATTCGAACTCAGCTTATACTGAGGATTAGTCAGTGTTACCACATGCTTTGAATTCGAAATACCAAACTTGTCGAGAATCTTCTTCAAGTATGTCTCTTGAGATAAGCATAATCTTGACTGCTTCCTATCTCTCTTAATATCAATCCCAAGGGTCCTAGAGGAAGCTTACATATCCTTCATGTCGAACTCCTTATTGAGTTCATCTTACACCTTCATAAGATACTCAACATTGTTGCTTGCAATGAGGATGTCATCCACATAAAGCAACAAAATAACAAGTGAAACTCCATGTCAAAATCTGAAGTAAACACAGTGATCGAACTGGCTCCTAGTGAAACCAATGTGTGTCATGAACTTGTCGAATCTCATATTCCATTGTCAAGGAGATTGTTTCATGCCATATAACGACCTACTTAGCTTGCACACATAATCTTCCTTTCCCTTTTCTGCATACCCTTTAGGTTACCTTATCATAATTGTTTCATCTAGATCACCATACAGGAAGGTTGTCTTCACATCCATCTATTCAAGTTTTAGGTCAAACTTCGTCATCATGGCTAACAATATTCTAATGGATATATGCTTTACAACAAGTGATAAAACATCATTGAAGTTGACACCTTCTTTATGAGTGAACCCCCTAGCAACCAACCTTGCCTTAAATCGCTTTGACATCACTCTTTTGATTCCTTCCTTAACTTTGAAAATCCACTTACAGCTGATTAAAATATCCCCTGTAGCCTGTAGGTTTCTCGATCAACTCCCAAGTGTTGTTATCATGATATTTTATCTCATCATCCATGGCTTTCATACATTCAGTTTTGTCTCGACTCCTCACAACTTTCTTGTAATCTCTAAAGAACCTCACTTGCAGAGATTAAGGTAAATGATATGAGATCTGCATAACCAAGTCTCTGAGGTGGCTTGATGATAATTCTCGACCTGTCTCTTGCTAGCAGGTAGTCATTATCAGTTTCCTCATCTTCGATAGCAACTTCTGTTTCTTCTTCGACTTCATCTTAGTTATGAAATTCAGCATCAACATGCTCCACCTCAACAGGAAACTCTTCTTATTTCGGCTCCTCTTCAGAGATCTTCGTACTTCGACCAACATCATCAGTTTTCTAGAATGCCATTTCTGCTTCATTGAAAACTACATCCCAACTTGTGATACAACCCTTGTGATCTGGATCTAGGCACAACAACCTATAAGCTTTGACTCCTTCAGGGTGTCCAAGGAACATACATTTCAGAGCTTTAGGTTCGACCTTGTCTTGCCTAATTTGAGCATAGGCTAAGAAGTCAAATACTCTAAGTCTGTAGAGATCCAGTGGATGTTTATACAAGACTTCTTTAGGGGTTTTCATCCCCAAACCTGTTGTGGGACACCTATTTATCAGTGTAGTGGGGTATTCGTTACCATTAGATTTATTTACTAAATCAAAAGTAAGCATACAATTCGAGTCGCAACCGCACTTCTATTTATCCAAAGGAAAGGTTAGAAAGCAAACAAAAACCGAGTAAGAAGTTTTATCAAATCAAAAACTAATAAAAATGTCAGAGATCTGGATAAGGGGGTTGGTTGTGAAATGGGAAGGTTTTAAGCACCCAAAACATCCTTAGTACTCTAAGGGAGCCCTTTTTGCAAAGTGTATTGTAGGTTGGTATTTGTGAAAAGATTTGTGCAAACAAGATTGGGGAGATGAGAAAAGAATATACATATTTACAATTTTGTTGTTTGAATGGATAAACCCGTTGCCTACGTACCATCACAAAGGTAAGATCAAAACCTCGTAGTTCGGGATAAAAATCTTAAAATATGGGTGAATTGATTTGATCAAAAGCCTGAAGGTCTTTTATTATCAAAGGGAGAAAACTCAACCTAAACCAACAATCCACCATGTGAGGAGAGCTTCAACATACTAGTGAGGGATCCACCCAATAATAAGTATGGAAGACTTATAGTCCAATCACTAAGGATAAGGTGAGGTTTACATCAACCACTATTATAACTCAAACCTATGGCTAATGTTTATGAAAAGTTTTAACAAAGGTGGCCATTGGAACCACAAAAATCACTTGAAGTGAGTTGTATTTACAAATTATAAGTATTCACAAAAATGAAGTCAAAGTATGATTATGGTTTATTCAAAATAAGTATTAGTGAAAAGAGTTTGAAAAAATCAAAGGCATAATGCCTAGGTTTCTAGTTTTGAAAACAATGTCAATGTTTGCACAAAATGAGTTTGGCTTGGGTTAGAGTGGAGAGAAGAAGAGAAGGGTTAGTCCTAAACATGCAAAGATAAGAAAAGAGATAAAACCCTCAGAGTTCCTTTCTTGAGATCATAAAGATGATTCAAGATGCTCCTTTCCTTTGGACTTAGCAAGCAACAAGCAATCAAAGCAAATATTATATTCAAGCTTCTAGGATCTCCATTTGGCTTGTCTCTCATAACTTGGCTATTCATGACAATGGTCCTTCCTACTATCTCAAGATGGCCTATCACACAAGAACAAACAATCAAAAAGTTCACAATATAATAAGAGGAAATGGACAAAGAGTGAGTTTAGATTAGGGGTCCTTTCAAGTCAACTTCAAGATTAAGCATTCTAAAGGCATGAGGCCTAGTTGCTCTTCAATCAATTTTAGCATTCTAAAGGCATGAGGCCTAGTTTCTCTTGAACTCCTTTAAGCATAGGTAAGGTCCCAATTCTAAGTCCTTTCTCCTTTTTGCATTAGGTTCACACAAACAAAGACAAAACAAGCACAAGGCAACAATATATTTACACAATAATATGCTCAAATGAGCAAAAGGAAAATGGCATAAACATAAAATATGAGCTCAAGTGAGCAAAGGGAAAAGGCAGTATGAATAAATGAGCAAGAAAGTAAATTGCAAAAATTAAATGCTCAAATTAAAGTTAGTAATTAGTAGTTAATGTTAGTGTGTCATAAGACAATTTAGCGCTATTTTAAGCAATTGTAAGTGGACTAATGTAGTAGTCACACCTATCTGAGGCCGGTCAATAAAACTAGAGGAAAATAAACATAAGTTAGAGATCATGACTAGTAAGCCAAGCTCCTACAACTTGCCATGCCAAAAGAAAAGAAGAAAGACCTTGTATGGATTTTAGGTTTTTTGCTTGACCAAGAAACAACCTATCTTGGACACAAAGAAACTCACTTGATCTTTGATCACGTTGAGTTTGATTTGGATCAAAGAAGGTTAAGCCTCCCATAAGTCAAGGCTAACCACAAATCATTAACTCATTGGTCAAAATAAAAAGAAGAAGAAAATGAAATGGACAAAATGAGAATTCTAATGACATAATCAAAACACAATGATCAAATGTGAATGAACTCAATATCAACCAATGTAAAACAGAAGAGAAATGAAGATTAGAGGTCAACAATGTCAAACATATTTTTTGGTATTTTTGAAATTAAAATAAATGCAAAATTAAAATGAATAAAATATGGTCAAACTTCAAATTCAATTCAAATCAACTTGGATAAGTCCAATTGAATCATCATAAGTCTAACATGGTCAAAAAAGGTTTGACAAATTTTCTCAACATTTTTTGAAAACAGAAGCTATTTTAAAACAATTAAAAAAAACAAAGAAAAATAACACAAATGAATTAAAATCTCAAATAAATCTTAAATCAATTTAGAAATTGATGAGAGTATTTTTCATAGACTTATCATCATCCATATGTGTTAAGAAAATATTTTTGAAATTTTTGAATATCAAAAAGTAATTAAAATGAATTAAAAAATATTAGAAACAAATTAATTCACAAAAAATATTAAATGGAATCACAAAAATAATTAAAAATCAGATTATGAAACTAGATTTTAAAAGAAATTTTTTGCAATTGGTCTCATATTTTTGTTATTCCAAATAAAATAGTTATGAATTTTTGAAAATAAATGGAATAAAAGAAAATAAAACAGAAATTAGAAAAATATGGAAAATCAGGGAGCACATGATCCATTTCATTAAATGACGTGGACACAATCAAAGGCTCAGAGGCGCGCTTCCATGGTAGGCAAGAGTCAAGCGCGAAACACATTGGATTTAAAAAAGTCAAATAAACAAAAGGCCAGGATTAGAACGCTGGAAGGAGATCCAAGGGGCCAGATGATTCCACGTGGGGACGGTGGTGGAAACCACCGTCTTCTCCGGTGAACTAACTGTTTCCGACCATCAGTTGCAGGTTTTCAAACCTCAACCAAAATGCATATTCCTTATACCAAAATGAAGTTGGGGTGATGTACATCACCCCTGTAACCTTGGATTTCTCTCAAGATCTCTATGGAATGAGAAATCTAAGCTTGAATTTCCAAGTGTTCAAACTGAAATGTTCTAAAACATGAAATTAAAGCCACCACTGGCTTGCCTCTTGCACGAGGACTTCAGAAAATCATTTGAACACAAGCAATTCACATTACATGGTGAGATTCAGATCAAGAAAGTTAGATGATAAACCTTTGAAGTGCAGCTTTAAACAACACGATCCACTCAATCTCTTGCTTCCAAATTGATCTTGAGGTGTAAATTGAATGCAAGGCTAAGGAATAAGTATTGAAGATCAACTGATTTTGTTGAAATTCAAACTTGAAATGAGAAAATTAAAAATGAGAATTCCTTTGGTATGGTTGGGTTTCCAATTCTGCAGAGCTTCAGGTAGCCTTCAGGTTGAAAATTGAATGAAGCAAGCATGGTATTTATAGCTGAGGTGCAAGCAATGAGGTGAAGAACTCGTGTGCATGATCATTGAGTCCTCCATGCATGGGTCTGTCAGGCGCATGTGAGGCCCAAACTCAAGTGGAAATGCAAGCTGAAATCATTCCAAGCTGAATTGGACGTGCAATTTGAATGGTGTTTCTTGTGCATGAAGATTCCATGTGAATTTCATATTTGGTCATAAATGTTCCCCTCTTCGAAAGTCCCATATAGAAAATCCAAACATAGGCATGTGAGTAACGGTTGGAAAGGCCTTGAAATAAGGAACAAAAGCTATGTTGGACAAAAATCCATTTGGAGTTTGGAAAATTGTGAAAACTGATCATGAAGTTTGAGGTGCAAAACATGCCTTTGAAACATTTGTCAAAAGTGACCAACTTCAATCCCTTCTATTTCAATGATGCAAGCCTCAAATGAAAACAACTCCAACATAAAAGTTGTATATCATTTCAATATAATCAATTTGGACTTAAGTTTTGCATCATTTGGATTTTTTATGAGAAAGTTATGGGCACTTGAAGTTGGACATTTTTCAAATTCAATGGCTTTGGTCCAAAGTGACCTATAATGTTTTGTATTATCACATGTGTTTATTTTATGATTATGAAATTTTTTCCAACATAACATTTGAACTAGACATCTTAAGATTTCCAATGAAATTGGTCTCACCTCAAAATCATAAAAAATGAAGGAGTTAGGTCCTTGGGAAGTTGACCCAAAATTAGGGTTTCAGTCAAAATGACCTATAATGTTTTGAAATTAATGATGACCTTCCAAGTTTCAAATGGATTTTTGATGAACATTAAAGTTGTTCATATGGTTCTTAAGAACATTTTTCATCTTGGGGTCATCTTCATATGACAAACACATTAAACATTAGGTCTCAGTGGATCTCAATTTGGTCAGATGACTTGACTGGTCAACTTCTCAAGGCCAAACTCCAAATCTTGATGAATGAATGTTTGAGGATACTCAAATAAGCTCATATATGAATAAAATGATGAATTAAAGAACTTCCCTTGATTGAATTTGATCATAGGTTGAGGTTGCTTCATGAGCAAGACACAATCAATGTGTAACACCCTTCTAAATACCCCAAATTATTATAATTAAAATAACAATATATTCATCAGAGTAATTATGCCCCGAAGGGTGTCACACAATCATTTCACAAAAATCATTAAAATATCCTGTCATGCTCATTTATTTAATCAAAATAAGGTTCTTTGCATAATTCGCAGCGGAATAAAATTCAACCCAATGTAAAACATGTAACACAATACATGTAAGTCATCAACAACCAATATCAAATCAATTAAGACATCCCCTCCCGATGTTACATCTATCAGAGCATGACCCATAAGAACTACTCTAGACTCCCAGCATTAGCTTCTACTCAACTCATTTCTCGTTACCTGAAAAATAGGTGTAAGGGTGAGTTCCTCAATCAATATAACAAGCATTATAGAACAACATGTAATGCTAAGTAATTAACACATTAATTCACCCTAACCAGACTACACACTCAGCAACGGCAGTATCCGTTCAAACATCATATTCAACAATAACATATAGCATATATATAATCTCAGCCATACTCAACATCAACAACACAACACACAACACACATATAATACTGGAATACATCCATTCATATTATATGCCATACATTTATTATGCAATGAGACTCTATGCATGCGGTACCGACTATTTGTGAACATGTAGTTCAACCTCACCGTCCAAATCCAGGCACGGCTACCAAGCTCACTAGTCCCACTCATTTGAGGCATAGTGACTCACTCACTAATTCCTCACCATGGGAATTAGCTACCACCCCAAATGGGCCATGAAATGCACGCTACTCACCTAGCATGCAACCAATCAACAACAGTCAAAAAATGACTAAACTCACTAATTCCTCACCATGGGAATTAGCTACCACCCGAAGGCCACAATATGCATGCTAATCACCTAGCAATGCAACATCAACAATAATCAAGAATAGACACATGCTCACACTCTAAGCCATAATACAATCTATTCACAAATGTATACATTCACATCATCATGTATACCACCACACATCATCAACATAATTAATCACAAAAGCATATCATATCATGCCACAAAAGCAAACACAGTATTAGCACACTCTACTAATACCTATGCCACTCAAAACAACGGGAAATGATCCCTATCACATCATATCTCAGCTAAGTCGCATCACTCAGCCTAAACAACCAAAAACTGCACAACAGCAGCACAGGAAATCACAATCCTGCCCATACGCGTATTGCCTCTGCCATACGCGTATTGCCCAAACCTGGCCAACTCATACGCGTAATGCCCACTCTCATACGCGTATTGCGCGTTCCCTCGCCCAACTCATACGCGTATCACCTATCTCATACGCGTATGCTACGCGTATCAATCTCCTATTACGCGTACCAACAGAGACCAATTCACGTTCAAAATGTCATCTTTCTCACCCATACGCGTAAGGCTTCCCCCCATACGCGTACCAACATCTCATACGCGTATTGCCTAGTGCCATACGCGTATGACCAGAAACCAGAGTTCTCAGATCTGCAATGGTTTTCTCTGCTACGAGATCCATCCGATTCAACCTTCTACAGCCAAATTTCACACATAATTCCTTCCTATTGTCTAATACAAAACAGATCCTATTCGATTCCCCAAAGTCTAACATTTCCACACCTACTTCCTACGAATTTCGTCAATTATAACCCAAATTTCATTCATCTCAAAAGTTCACAAATTCAACATATATCATCCAATCAGAGGTAAAACAATGGTCTATTACTACCCAGTACATATCATCCCATAATACCCTTTAATTGATGATAAACCCCCCTTACCTGAGTTAATCCGGCAGCTTCCGAGCTCCAAGCTTCTCCTTCCTTCAACCTTCGTTCTCTGGCTTTTTGCCCTTTCTGCCTCTTTTCCTTTTTCACGTGAAAATAACCTTTTTACCAAAAATGGGATTTTTCTAAATTCCAACTTATATATTATTCCAATAAATAACTATCCCAATAATTATTATTCCACAAATAATAATATTAATCCAAACTTCCAATTATTCAATTAAATCAATAAATAAAATATTAATTTAAATTAAATAATTAGCTTATTTTAATTGGGGTGTTACAACTCTCCCCCACTAAAAGAGTTTTCGTCCTCGAAAACATACCTCAAGCGAACAACTCCGGATAAGACTCCTTCATCTGACTCTCAAGTTCCCAAGTCACATTGCCACCTGCTGGTCCTCCCCAAGCTACCTTCACCAAGGCAATCTCTTTACCCCGCAACTGCTTCAACTCTCGACCCTCGATCCTCATAGGTGATGTTTCAACAGTCAGGTTATCTCTCACCTGTACATCATCTACTTGGACAACATGCGACGGATCATGAATGTATCTCCTCAACTGAGACACATGAAAAACATCATGCAAATTCGCAAGTGACGGCGGTAAAGCGATACGATAGGCTACCTCTCCTATCCTCTCCAAAATCTGATAAGGACCAATAAATCGAGGTGTCAACTTCTTCGACTTCAAAGCTCGACCAACACCGGTTATCGGAGTAACACGAAGAAACACATGGTCTCCCTCTTGAAACTCAAGTGACTTCCTTCTCTTGTCATGATAACTTTTCTGACGACTCTGAGCAATCCTCATCTTCTCCTGAATCATCTTAATCTTTTCCGTAGTTTGTTGAACAATCTCCGGTCCAACCACAGCACTCTCACCGGACTCATACCAACATAAAGGTGTCCGACATCTCCTACCATACAAAGCTTCAAACGGTGCCATACCAATGCTCGAATGAAAACTATTGTTGTAGGTAAACTCAATCAAAGGCAAATAACAATCCCAAGCACCTCCCTTTTCCAAAACACAAGCTCTCAAAAGATCTTCTAATGACTGAATCGTCCTCTCAGTCTGACCATCAGTCTGCGGATGATATGCAGAACTCAATCTCAGCTTAGTTCCCAAAGCCTTCTGCAAACCTTCCCAAAACTTCGATGTAAATCTAGGGTCTCTGTCCGAAACAATACTAGACGGAATGCCATGCAAACTCACAATCTTCTCAATGTACAATTTAGCTAGCCTCTCCAACGGATAATCCATTCTGATCGGAATAAAATGAGCCGACTTTGTCAATCTGTCAACAATCACCCAAATAGCCTCAAAATTCTTACTTGTCCTCGGCAAACCAGAAACAAAATCCATACTGATACTGTCCCACTTCCACTCTGGAATAGTCAACGGTTGCATTAGCCCAGACGGCTTCTGATGCTCAATCTTTGACTTCTGACAAGTCAAACAGGAATAAACAAAACTCGCAATTTCTCTCTTCATTCCCGGCCACCAAAATAACTTCTTCAAATCATGATACATCTTCGTAGCTCCAGGATGAATACTCAAACCACTACGATGTCCCTCTTCAAGAATACTCTTCTTAAGTTCCGTAACTCCCGGGATACACACCCGATTACCAAATCTCAAAACACCATTCTCATCAACTCTGAATTCACCACCTTGACCTTGGTTCACTAAAGTCAACTTATCAACCAAAAGCATATCAGATTTCTGACCTTCTCTGATCTCATCCAGAATACCACTTGTTAATCTCAACATTCCCAGTTTAACACTATTGTGAGTACTCTCACACACCAAACTCAAATCTCTAAACTGCTCAATTAAATCCGATTCCTTAACCATTAACATAGACATATGCAATGATTTCCGACTCAATGCATCAGCCACCACGTTTGCTTTACCCGGATGGTAATTCAAACCAAAGTCATAATCCTTCAAAAATTCTAACCATCTCCTCTGTCTCATATTCAGCTCTTTCTGATCGAACAAATACTTTAAACTCTTATGGTCACTGAAAACTTCAAATCTTGATCCATACAAATAATGCCTCCACAACTTCAGAACAAATACCACAGCTGCCAACTCTAAATCATGCGTCGGATAGTTCCTCTCATGAACCCTCAGCTGTCTCGAAGCATAAGCTATAACCTGCTTATTCTGCATCAACACACCACCTAAACCCAACAATGAAGCATCACAATAAACCTCGAATAGTTCCGACGAACTCGGTAATATCAGAATAGGAGCAGTAGTTAACCTCCTCTTTAACTCTTGGAAACCTTCTTCACATTTTGAGTCCCAAACAAACGCTTGCCCCTTTCTGGTCAACATTGTCAACGGTAACGCCAACTTGGAAAATCCCTCAATAAACTTCCGATAATAACCTGCAAGTCCAAGAAAACTTCTTATCTCAGAAACTGACTTCGGAGCTTCCCACCTAGACACCGCTTCTATCTTAGAAGGATCAACAGCCACGCCACCTCTTGAAATCACATGACCAAGAAAACTAACTTCTTCTAACCAAAATTCACACTTAGATAGTTTAGCAAATAACTTCTTTTCTCGCAGAACTCCCAAAACCATTCTCAAATGTTCAGCATGCTCTTCTTCAGATTTCGAATACACCAAAATGTCATCGATAAACACCACAACAAACTTGTCTAGGTACGGATGGAAAATCCTATTCATATACTCCATGAATACTCCAGGCGCATTAGTCACACCAAAAGGCATTACAGAGTACTCATAATGTCCATACCTCGTTCTGAAAGCAGTCTTCTGAATATCCTCAGTTTTCACACGTATCTGATGATACCCAGATCTCAAATCTATCTTGCTGAACACACTAGCACCAACCAACTGATCCATCAAATCATCAATCCTCGGCAAAGGATACCGATTCTTGATCGTCACTTTATTCAGTTGCCTGTAATCCACACACAACCTCATAGTACCTTCCTTCTTCTTAACCAACAACACTGGTGCACCCCACGGTGACACACTCGGACGAATAAATTTCTTATCCAACAAATCTTCCAACTGACTCTTCAGTTCAGCTAGCTCAACAGCAGACATACGATAAGGAGCCATCGATATCGGTCTAGTACCAGGTACCAAATCAATCGAGAACTCAACTTCACGCTCTGGCGGTAATTCATTCACTTCTTCAGGGAACACATCAGGAAAATCACACACTACAGCTAGGTCGCCAATCACCAGTTTATCTTTAGCCTCCAAAGTCGCTAACAGCATAAACAACTCTGCCCCATCTGCCACTTCCTCATCCATCTGCCTGGCTGATAGAAACAAACTCTTTCCTTCCTCAATCTCAGGAAAAATCACAGTCTTATCAAAACAGTTGATAGAAACCCGGTTAAACACCAACCAGTTCATACCCAGAATAACATCAATCTGCACTAACGGAAGACACACAAGGTCTATCCCAAAGGCTCTACCAAAAATACTCAAAGGACAGTTCAAACAAACAGAAGTAGTAGTCACTGAACCCTTCGCAGGAGTATCAATCACCATACTTCCACGCATCTCAGATATCTCTAACTTAAGTTTCACAGCACAATCCAAGGATATAAAAGAATGAGTCGCACCTGTGTCAATAATAGCTACAAGAGAAAAGCCATTAATATAACACGTACCTCGGATCAAACGCTCATCTGCAAAAGTCTCAGAACCTGATAAAGCAAAAACCTTGCCTCCTGACTGATTCTCTTTCTTCGGCTTAGGACACTGCGGACTGATATGACCCAACTCTCCACAGTTGAAACAAGTCACAGTCTTCAACCGGCAATCTGCAGCCAAATGACCACCTTTTCCACATTTGAAACACTTCTTCTCATTACTGGTACACTCATGGATACGATGTCCAGCTTGACCACATCTGTAACACTTAACAGGAGCACTAGAGTCTCCCCCACTAGGCCTCTTCATCCCACTCTGCCTCTGAAAACCTTTGCCAGCTGCATACGGTTTCCCACGATCAATCTGATTCTTACCTTTCCTATCAACCCTCTGCTGATAGCTCTCAGCTCTGGCCTTGGAATCCTGTTCAAATATTCTGCAACAGTCAACCAAATCAGAAAACACTCTAATCCTTTGATACCCAATAGCCTGCTTGATCTCGGGACGCAACCCGTTCTCAAACTTCACACACTTGGAAAATTCTCCAGCAGCCTCACTATAAGGAGTATAGTACTTTGACAGCTCTGTGAACTTCGCAGCATACTCAGTAACAGACCTGTTACCCTGCTTCAATTCCAAGAATTCTATCTCCTTCTTCCCTCTAACATCCTCTGGAAAGTACTTCCTCAGGAATCTTTCCCTGAACACAGCCCAAGTAATCTCAGCATTTCCAGCAGTTTCCAACTCAGTGCGGGTAGCAACCCACCAATCATCAGCCTCCTCTGACAGCATATGTGTACCGAACCTGACCTTCTGGTTATCAGCACACTCAGTTACTCTGAAGATCCTCTCGATCTCCTTCAACCACTTCTGAGCACCATCTGGATCGTATGCTCCCTTAAACATTGGAGGATTGTTCTTCTGGAACTCACTCAGTTGACGAGCAGCTCCCATTCCCACAACATTCGGATTTCCTCCAAGTACTCCAGCTAGCATACCCAGAGCCTCAGCAATCGCAGCATCATCTCTACCTCTTCCAGCCATCTCTATTCTGAAAACCCAAACAAGCTAAACAATAAGTACTGATAGGGTTAAACAACACCTATCCCGTACAGGGGAAACAGAATAACTACGACTCGACACGACCGACTATGCTCTGATACCACTAATGTAACACCCTTCTAAATACCCCAAATTATTATAATTAAAATAACAATATATTCATCAGAGTAATTATGCCCCGAAGGGTGTCACACAATCATTTCACAAAAATCATTAAAATATCCTGTCATGCTCATTTATTTAATCAAAATAAGGTTCTTTGCATAATTCGCAGCGGAATAAAATTCAACCCAATGTAAAACATGTAACACAATACATGTAAGTCATCAACAACCAATATCAAATCAATTAAGACATCCCCTCCCGATGTTACATCTATCAGAGCATGACCCATAAGAACTACTCTAGACTCCCAGCATTAGCTTCTACTCAACTCATTTCTCGTTACCTGAAAAATAGGTGTAAGGGTGAGTTCCTCAATCAATATAACAAGCATTATAGAACAACATGTAATGCTAAGTAATAACACATTAATTCACCCTAACCAGACTACACACTCAGCAACGGCAGTATCCGTTCAAACATCATATTCAACAATAACATATAGCATATATATAATCTCAACCATACTCAACATCAACAACACAACACACACACACATATAATACTGGAATACATCCATTCATATTATATGCCATACATTTATTATGCAATGAGACTCTATGCATGCGGTACCGACTATTTGTGAACATGTAGTTCAACCTCACCGTCCAAATCCAGGCACGGCTACCAAGCTCACTAGTCCCACTCATTTGAGGCATAGTGACTCACTCACTAATTCCTCACCATGGGAATTAGCTACCACCCCAAATGGGCCATGAAATGCACGCTACTCACCTAGCATGCAACCAATCAACAACAGTCAAAAAATGACTAAACTCACTAATTCCTCACCATGGGAATTAGCTACCACCCGAAGGCCACAATATGCATGCTAATCACCTAGCAATGCAACATCAACAATAATCAAGAATAGACACATGCTCACACTCTAAGCCATAATACAATCTATTCACAAATGTATACATTCACATCATCATGTATACCACCACACATCATCAACATAATTAATCACAAAAGCATATCATATCATGCCACAAAAGCAAACACAGTATTAGCACACTCTACTAATACCTATGCCACTCAAAACAACGGGAAATGATCCCTATCACATCATATCTCAGCTAAGTCGCATCACTCAGCCTAAACAACCAAAACTGCACAACAGCAGCACAGGAAATCACAATCCTGCCCATACGCGTATTGCCTCTGCCATACGCGTATTGCCCAAACCTGGCCAACTCATACGCGTAATGCCCACTCTCATACGCGTATTGCGCGTTCCCTCGCCCAACTCATACGCGTATCACCTATCTCATACGCGTATGCTACGCGTATCAATCTCCTATTACGCGTACCAACAGAGACCAATTCACGTTCAAAATGTCATCTTTCTCACCCATACGCGTAAGGCTTCCCCCCATACGCGTACCAACATCTCATACGCGTATTGCCTAGTGCCATACGCGTATGACCAGAAACCAGAGTTCTCAGATCTGCAATGGTTTTCTCTGCTACGAGATCCATCCGATTCAACCTTCTACAGCCAAATTTTCACACATAATTCCTTCCTATTGTCTAATACAAAACAGATCCTATTCGATTCCCCAAAGTCTAACATTTCCACACCTACTTCCTACGAATTTCGTCAATTATAACCCAAATTTCATTCATCTCAAAAGTTCACAAATTCAACATATATCATCCAATCAGAGGTAAAACAATGGTCTATTACTACCCAGTACATATCATCCCATAATACCCTTTAATTGATGATAAACCCCCCTTACCTGAGTTAATCCGGCAGCTTCCGAGCTCCAAGCTTCTCCTTCCTTCAACCTTCGTTCTCTGGCTTTTTGCCCTTTCTGCCTCTTTTCCTTTTTCACGTGAAAATAACCTTTTTACCAAAAATGGGATTTTTCTAAATTCCAACTTATATATTATTCCAATAAATAACTATCCCAATAATTATTATTCCACAAATAATAATATTAATCCAAACTTCCAATTATTCAATTAAATCAATAAATAAAATATTAATTTAAATTAAATAATTAGCTTATTTTAATTGGGGTGTTACAACTCTCCCCCACTAAAAAGAGTTTTCGTCCTCGAAAACATACCTCAAGCGAACAACTCCGGATAAGACTCCTTCATCTGACTCTCAAGTTCCCAAGTCACATTGCCACCTGCTGGTCCTCCCCAAGCTACCTTCACCAAGGCAATCTCTTTACCCCGCAACTGCTTCAACTCTCGACCCTCGATCCTCATAGGTGATGTTTCAACAGTCAGGTTATCTCTCACCTGTACATCATCTACTTGGACAACATGCGACGGATCATGAATGTATCTCCTCAACTGAGACACATGAAAAACATCATGCAAATTCGCAAGTGACGGCGGTAAAGCGATACGATAGGCTACCTCTCCTATCCTCTCCAAAATCTGATAAGGACCAATAAATCGAGGTGTCAACTTCTTCGACTTCAAAGCTCGACCAACACCGGTTATCGGAGTAACACGAAGAAACACATGGTCTCCCTCTTGAAACTCAAGTGACTTCCTTCTCTTGTCATGATAACTTTTCTGACGACTCTGAGCAATCCTCATCTTCTCCTGAATCATCTTAATCTTTTCCGTAGTTTGTTGAACAATCTCCGGTCCAACCACAGCACTCTCACCGGACTCATACCAACATAAAGGTGTCCGACATCTCCTACCATACAAAGCTTCAAACGGTGCCATACCAATGCTCGAATGAAAACTATTGTTGTAGGTAAACTCAATCAAAGGCAAATAACAATCCCAAGCACCTCCCTTTTCCAAAACACAAGCTCTCAAAAGATCTTCTAATGACTGAATCGTCCTCTCAGTCTGACCATTAGTCTGCGGATGATATGCAGAACTCAATCTCAGCTTAGTTCCCAAAGCCTTCTGCAAACCTTCCCAAAACTTCGATGTAAATCTAGGGTCTCTTTCCGAAACAATACTAGACGGAATGCCATGCAAACTCACAATCTTCTCAATGTACAATTTAGCTAGCCTCTCCAACGGATAATCCATTCTGATCGGAATAAAATGAGCCGACTTTGTCAATCTGTCAACAATCACCCAAATAGCCTCAAAATTCTTACTTGTCCTCGGCAAACCAGAAACAAAATCCATACTGATACTGTCCCACTTCCACTCTGGAATAGTCAACGGTTGCATTAGCCCAGACGGCTTCTGATGCTCAATCTTTGACTTCTGACAAGTCAAACAGGAATAAACAAAACTCGCAATTTCTCTCTTCATTCCGGCCACCAAAATAACTTCTTCAAATCATGATACATCTTCGTAGCTCCAGGATGAATACTCAAACCACTACGATGTCCCTCTTCAAGAATACTCTTCTTAAGTTCCGTAACTCCGGGATACACACCCGATTACCAAATCTCAAAACACCATTCTCATCAACTCTGAATTCACCACCTTGACCTTGGTTCACTAAAGTCAACTTATCAACCAAAAGCATATCAGATTTCTGACCTTCTCTGATCTCATCCAGAATACCACTTGTTAATCTCAACATTCCCAGTTTAACACTATTGTGAGTACTCTCACACACCAAACTCAAATCTCTAAACTGCTCAATTAAATCCGATTCCTTAACCATTAACATAGACATATGCAATGATTTCCGACTCAATGCATCAGCCACCACGTTTGCTTTACCCGGATGGTAATTCAAACCAAAGTCATAATCCTTCAAAAATTCTAACCATCTCCTCTGTCTCATATTCAGCTCTTTCTGATCGAACAAATACTTTAAACTCTTATGGTCACTGAAAACTTCAAATCTTGATCCATACAAATAATGCCTCCACAACTTCAGAACAAATACCACAGCTGCCAACTCTAAATCATGCGTCGGATAGTTCCTCTCATGAACCCTCAGCTGTCTCGAAGCATAAGCTATAACCTGCTTATTCTGCATCAACACACCACCTAAACCCAACAATGAAGCATCACAATAAACCTCGAATAGTTCCGACGAACTCGGTAATATCAGAATAGGAGCAGTAGTTAACCTCCTCTTTAACTCTTGGAAACCTTCTTCACATTTTGAGTCCCAAACAAACGCTTGCCCCTTTCTGGTCAACATTGTCAACGGTAACGCCAACTTGGAAAATCCCTCAATAAACTTCCGATAATAACCTGCAAGTCCAAGAAAACTTCTTATCTCAGAAACTGACTTCGGAGCTTCCCACCTAGACACCGCTTCTATCTTAGAAGGATCAACAGCCACGCCACCTCTTGAAATCACATGACCAAGAAAACTAACTTCTTCTAACCAAAATTCACACTTAGATAGTTTAGCAAATAACTTCTTTTCTCGCAGAACTCCCAAAACCATTCTCAAATGTTCAGCATGCTCTTCTTCAGATTTCGAATACACCAAAATGTCATCGATAAACACCACAACAAACTTGTCTAGGTACGGATGGAAAATCCTATTCATATACTCCATGAATACTCCAGGCGCATTAGTCACACCAAAAGGCATTACAGAGTACTCATAATGTCCATACCTCGTTCTGAAAGCAGTCTTCTGAATATCCTCAGTTTTCACACGTATCTGATGATACCCAGATCTCAAATCTATCTTGCTGAACACACTAGCACCAACCAACTGATCCATCAAATCATCAATCCTCGGCAAAGGATACCGATTCTTGATCGTCACTTTATTCAGTTGCCTGTAATCCACACACAACCTCATAGTACCTTCCTTCTTCTTAACCAACAACACTGGTGCACCCCATGGTGACACACTCGGACGAATAAATTTCTTATCCAACAAATCTTCCAACTGACTCTTCAGTTCAGCTAGCTCAACAGCAGACATACGATAAGGAGCCATCGATATCGGTCTAGTACCAGGTACCAAATCAATCGAGAACTCAACTTCACGCTCTGGCGGTAATTCATTCACTTCTTCAGGGAACACATCAGGAAAATCACACACTACAGCTAGGTCGCCAATCACCAGTTTATCTTTAGCCTCCAAAGTCGCTAACAGCATAAACAACTCTGCCCCATCTGCCACTTCCTCATCCACCTGCCTGGCTGATAGAAACAAACTCTTTCCTTCCTCAATCTCAGGAAAAATCACAGTCTTATCAAAACAGTTGATAGAAACCCGGTTAAACACCAACCAGTTCATACCCAGAATAACATCAATCTGCACTAACGGAAGACACACAAGGTCTATCCCAAAGGCTCTACCAAAAATACTCAAAGGACAGTTCAAACAAACAGAAGTAGTAGTCACTGAACCCTTCGCAGGAGTATCAATCACCATACTTCCACGCATCTCAGATATCTCTAACTTAAGTTTCACAGCACAATCCAAGGATATAAAAGAATGAGTCGCACCTGTGTCAATAATAGCTACAAGAGAAAGCCATTAATATAACACGTACCTCGGATCAAACGCTCATCTGCAAAAGTCTCAGAACCTGATAAAGCAAAAACCTTGCCTCCTGACTGATTCTCTTTCTTCGGCTTAGGACACTACGGACTGATATGACCCAACTCTCCACAGTTGAAACAAGTCACAGTCTTCAACCGGCAATCTGCAGCCAAATGACCACCTTTTCCACATTTGAAACACTTCTTCTCATTACTGGTACACTCATGGATACGATGTCCAGCTTGACCACATCTGTAACACTTAACAGGAGCACTAGAGTCTCCCCCACTAGGCCTCTTCATCCCACTCTGCCTCTGAAAACCTTTGCCAGCTGCATACGGTTTCCCACGATCAATCTGATTCTTACCTTTCCTATCAACCCTCTGCTGATAGCTCTCAGCTCTGGCCTTGGAATCCTGTTCAAATATTCTGCAACAGTCAACCAAATCAGAAAACACTCTAATCCTTTGATACCCAATAGCCTGCTTGATCTCGGGACGCAACCCGTTCTCAAACTTCACACACTTGGAAAATTCTCCAGCAGCCTCACTATAAGGAGTATAGTACTTTGACAGCTCTGTGAACTTCGCAGCATACTCAGTAACAGACCTGTTACCCTGCTTCAATTCCAAGAATTCTATCTCCTTCTTCCCTCTAACATCCTCTGGAAAGTACTTCCTCAGGAATCTTTCCCTGAACACAGCCCAAGTAATCTCAGCATTTCCAGCAGTTTCCAACTCAGTGCGGGTAGCAACCCACCAATCATCAGCCTCCTCTGACAGCATATGTGTACCGAACCTGACCTTCTGGTTATCAGCACACTCAGTTACTCTGAAGATCCTCTCGATCTCCTTCAACCACTTCTGAGCACCATCTGGATCGTATGCTCCCTTAAACATTGGAGGATTGTTCTTCTGGAACTCACTCAGTTGACGAGCAGCTCCCATTCCCACAACATTCGGATTTCCTCCAAGTACTCCAGCTAGCATACCCAGAGCCTCAGCAATCGCAGCATCATCTCTACCTCTTCCAGCCATCTCTATTCTGAAAACCCAAACAAGCTAAACAATAAGTACTGATAGGGTTAAACAACACCTATCCCGTACAGGGGAAACAGAATAACTACGACTCGACACGACCGACTATGCTCTGATACCACTAATGTAACACCCTTCTAAATACCCCAAATTATTATAATTAAAATAACAATATATTCATCAGAGTAATTATGCCCCGAAGGGTGTCACACAATCATTTCACAAAAATCATTAAAATATCCTGTCATGCTCATTTATTTAATCAAAATAAGGTTCTTTGCATAATTCGCAGCGGAATAAAATTCAACCCAATGTAAAACATGTAACACAATACATGTAAGTCATCAACAACCAATATCAAATCAATTAAGACATCCCCTCCCGATGTTACATCTATCAGAGCATGACCCATAAGAACTACTCTAGACTCCCAGCATTAGCTTCTACTCAACTCATTTCTCGTTACCTGAAAAATAGGTGTAAGGGTGAGTTCCTCAATCAATATAACAAGCATTATAGAACAACATGTAATGCTAAGTAATTAACACATTAATTCACCCTAACCAGACTACACACTCAGCAACGGCAGTATCCGTTCAAACATCATATTCAACAATAACATATAGCATATATATAATCTCAACCATACTCAACATCAACAACAAAACACACACACACATATAATACTGGAATACATCCATTCATATTATATGCCATACATTTATTATGCAATGAGACTCTATGCATGCGGTACCGACTATTTGTGAACAGGTAGTTCAACCTCACCGTCCAAATCCAGGCACGGCTACCAAGCTCACTAGTCCCACTCATTTGAGGCATAGTGACTCACTCACTAATTCCTCACCATGGGAATTAGCTACCACCCCAAATGGGCCATGAAATGCACGCTACTCACCTAGCATGCAACCAATCAACAACAGTCAAAAAATGACTAAACTCACTAATTCCTCACCATGGGAATTAGCTACCACCCGAAGGCCACAATATGCATGCTAATCACCTAGCAATGCAACATCAACAATAATCAAGAATAGACACATGCTCACACTCTAAGCCATAATACAGTCTATTCACAAATGTATACATTCACATCATCATGTATACCACCACACATCATCAACATAATTAATCACAAAAGCATATCATATCATGCCACAAAAGCAAACACAGTATTAGCACACTCTACTAATACCTATGCCACTCAAAACAACGGGAAATGATCCCTATCACATCATATCTCAGCTAAGTCGCATCACTCAGCCTAAACAACCAAAAACTGCACAACAGCAGCACAGGAAATCACAATCCTGCCCATACGCGTATTGCCTCTGCCATACGCGTATTGCCCAAACCTGGCCAACTCATACGCGTAATGCCCACTCTCATACGCGTATTGCGCGTTCCCTCGCCCAACTCATACGCGTATCACCTATCTCATACGCGTATGCTACGCGTATCAATCTCCTATTACGCGTACCAACAGAGACCAATTCACGTTCAAAATGTCATCTTTCTCACCCATACGCGTAAGGCTTCCCCCCATACGCGTACCAACATCTCATACGCGTATTGCCTAGTGCCATACGCGTATGACCAGAAACCAGAGTTCTCAGATCTGCAATGGTTTTCTCTGCTACGAGATCCATCCGATTCAACCTTCTACAGCCAAATTTTCACACATAATTCCTTCCTATTGTCTAATACAAAACAGATCCTATTCGATTCCCCAAAGTCTAACATTTCCACACCTACTTCCTACGAATTTCGTCAATTATAACCCAAATTTCATTCATCTCAAAAGTTCACAAATTCAACATATATCATCCAATCAGAGGTAAAACAATGGTCTATTACTACCCAGTACATATCATCCCATAATACCCTTTAATTGATGATAAACCCCCCTTACCTGAGTTAATCCGGCAGCTTCCGAGCTCCAAGCTTCTCCTTCCTTCAACCTTCGTTCTCTGGCTTTTTGCCCTTTCTGCCTCTTTTCCTTTTTCACGTGAAAATAACCTTTTTACCAAAAATGGGATTTTTCTAAATTCCAACTTATATATTATTCCAATAAATAACTATCCCAATAATTATTATTCCACAAATAATAATATTAATCCAAACTTCCAATTATTCAATTAAATCAATAAATAAAATATTAATTTAAATTAAATAATTAGCTTATTTTAATTGGGGTGTTACACAATGCACAGTTGAATTAGGGTTTCCTTGGGAAACAATCCTCAAGCCCTTTGGGTTATCTTAATCAAATTGGAAAATTGAGATACTTGGGAGACATATATGATGATTGAGAGCTTTGAGAACCATTGTCATGCTTGCTCTCATCTTTATCTAGCCACTTCTTTGAGCATAGGAGCCTTCTAGGAGCCTTGGATCACATGACTGCTTATGCTTCAAAACAAAAGATGTTAGTGACATATTTTTGTGCTTTTGGTTATTGAACAAAATAAGAAAAGCAATAATATACAATTCAAGAATGCTTGATGGTCTCAAACCAACTCACACAAGTCCCAACCCTAGGGTTAAGGAGCCAAGATGCTATGATCCTTGAGGCAAATGCAATGAGCAACGATATGATGCCATGAGGGATCTTAGGGTCAAAATTAGGGTCTTACAATCAGGTAAGCTGCAATCATGACTGCCTCAGCCCAAAACACCTTCTTCAATTCCACACTAACAAACATTCACCCAGACCTCTTTCATTGACATGACCAAGTCGCTTGTGCCATAGCTTAGTCTTTGACACAGGTTTCATGGATGCCACATCTTCTGGACCACTTACAACCTTAGCCTCAAGGAGCACGGTACATGGTGGCAACATATTGCAAGATATTAATGGACTTAGCATAGGTGTCCAATAGGCCATTCAAGTGTTATTTCTCATTGAGACACCCCATACACTCTTTCTTCATAGCCTAAAACTGTTATTTCCAGTGTTCGACACACTTTGTGGCAAGATCGGTTTTTTGGAACTTGTCCTTCCAAATCTTAGGAGTGACATAGGAAGTTAGCACAACTTCTTCCTTAAGACGACGCTCCTGATCAACTCTGGTATTGGCATTATGGAGAGACATCTTGAGCTCCTTGATCTCAACATCAGCTTCATTCCTTGAGATCTTCTTCTCTTTAAAATCTAGTTCAAACCAATGGTGAGCTTCCCCACGCTCTTTCTCAGTTTGTTTTAGCTGCTTAAAAAGTGAAGTTAACCCTAAGTCAACTTGGGATAGACCATCCTGATATTTCTCCTTTAGATCCTCTTCTATCTTGGCTTTCTTCCCACTTTCAGCCAAAAGTTCATTATTATATTCAGTTTTCTTCTTGAGCTTTGTGTTATCTCTATCCATGGCATGGAGTTTATATCGCAACCTTTCGTTTTCCTTGGTCAATTATGCAATCGTAGCTCTTAATGCACCGACTCCCTCCTTGGCAGCATGAATAGGTTCTGGCTCTGGTGGAGGAACCGGAACTTCAGCACTGTAAGGCAGCTTGAATTCCTTCACTCTTTCTATCACCCACTGGTGGTAAGGTTATTTTTCTCGACAATCTCACTTACCAAGTTCTTTCTCCTTTATGTGAATTAAATTCCAAGCTCTTTTAATCGTCAGTAACAAGTCTGAATTTCTGTTCCCCAGCCTAATAAGGTGAAGTTTGTTAGTGATTTTGTACTTGGTTCAATATCCATTGGATATCTGAGTTGTCTCAAGGCCAATGATGGGTTATAATTTATACAGCCTCGGGGACCCATTAGAGGAACATTCAGAAAATATCCATAACTAGTGACAACTTTCTCAACCTTCCAAGCAGAATGATACCATACTATGGCATCAGAGGTAAGAGAATCTAGCTTTTGGGACCACTTCAGATCCTTCAGGAATTCTACCCACGGACCCTTCCGAGGTATATGAGATAGAAGCTACGAGTACAACATAGATGCATAACTCAAGACTACACTCTTCTTTTATCGTGTTTGGTGTGAAGACAATAGTACACATCATCCAACAAAGCAGGGACTGGATTCTTGGACAAGAATATGTTGAAAGTAGAAGGATATATGAAATCATCACCACTGGGGAGTATGATGACTCCATAAATAAGGAGAGCCAGGATAACACTGAAATTTAGTCACTTCCCTTCCTTATCCAATGCCCAAACCTTTTCCTCTAGAAATTTTCTAGAGAACCCTCTTTGTCCTAGGCCAAGTTTCACTTCTGTAGTAGTCATGTGTAAGGCTTCGGCCACTGATTATGGTATTAACTCTTCACCCAAGCTAGTGAAAGGAGGGTGATCTTTTAAATACCAACACAACAATCTTTCATAATCTTCAATATTCGGAGCCAACTGAAAGTCTCTGAAGGTGAAATACCAAAGAGAAGGATTACAATATTGAGCTAAGTCTACTAGAGATAAAACATCAATATTGGTAGTCAAAAGGTCCAATATTTGTCCATATCTGCTGACAAAGTTATTCTTCTTACAAGGAGTGATCTTGCTGCTCAATGCTAATAGACTTTGAATCCTTGGTAGCTTGAACTTGAGTGGAAGTGTGTTCTTTCTATATGAACCCATTCTTAGATGCTCACTGCATAATACAAACCTTTAGGATTCCCTGAGAATAAGGCCCAAGTACAAGTGTATGAAATGAAAATGTTATGGATGTTTGTGATATAAAAGGACATGACTATGGTAGATTCAAGTTATGTTGGAGGTTTAGTTTTCCTGCAAGAAACCCATATCCCCTCACAAGGTGAGTTCTAAGACTTTATGAACATGCTTAGAGTCACGGATCCTAAGGTGAAAATATCATTGTCGCCATAAGATAACTTGTGAGCCAACAATACCCTCGGCAGGATCTACTCTAAGTGAGGTCACCCTCAAATTTAAAAGCCACAGGTTTTCTAAGGGTCCTTAGAGTTACGAAATCTCTTTGGAAGAATGGTTGTTAATGCAAAATGACTTACGTGCCAACGAAACTCCAAAAAGAATCTACTCCAAGAAGGGTCTTTGTACCGTTCCACCAAGATAACTATGTTCGACAAGTCAATACAAAGCTCCCTCCTATCTTAGGTGTACTCTCTAATCATGTGTATTGGGCTTTTCACTCAAGCAACAGAAATCAATCCACAAGAGCACAACACACACACACACACACACACACACACACACATACACACATATATATATATATATATATATATATATATATATATATATATATATATATATATATATATATAACAATAATAAATAAAGGCAAGTAATACATAATAAACATCCAAGGTAAAATGATACATGCAAGCTAGGCTTGACTTGCTTAGGAATTATCTGTCCCCAACAGAGTCGTCATCTGTCGCGCCGCGAAATAGAGAGTCGCCACCGGATTTTATTTATTCCAAAGGAAAGGGAAAATAACGATAAAACCCCAAGAGAATGGTCTTCACAACCAAGAGCAGATTCAGAAGTTGGTTATGCAAGGGAAAGGTATTAACATCCCTCACATCCGTTGTACTCAACGAGAACCACTTTGCTTGTTCTTCATGCGTATGGATGTTGTTATCTGAAGGTTACTTGCTATTGGTTAATGGAAAGAAAAATAAGTTTTAAATTAGTGTGCTCGCCAAGAATTCAAACCCTTATGCCTACATATCCCCATTCGTACAATAAGGAAGTCAGAGCTCCGTAGTTCCGATCACAAAATGGAGCGTTTGTTATTTTTTTTTAATGAACAATGTTTTCTAGTTGTTAAATTTTCTTGTATGCTCATGTCATGGGAGGCTTAAGTGTTTGTTTGTTCGTGATAGAATGGATGCTCTTGGATCATATTCTAGCAGTTAAACATTACTTGTTTGCTCGCGCATGGGAGGCTTAAGCTTCGTTCACCGTAGAACAAAAGTAACATGCTCTTTATGAAAAGGAAGGTTTTGCAATATGCCCTAAGGAAGAAAATTGATTTGATTGGTTGTGGTTTTTATTAATACAGGGACAAGTATCAGACCACAAGCTAGGTACGACTGACAATCTAAATACTTGGGAGTTGAAAGGACAATTGCATCATAACCCATCTTTTTCATCCAAAAGATTTTTTTATTATGAAATGGTTTGGTGAGTTTAATCATTGGTACTTAGAGGGAGATAATTATCTAACCCTTGGCTAAGTATGGCAAATAATCAGAATACTCAGGAGTTGGGAGGAAAGTGACATCCTAACCACTTTGTTTCTCTTTCAGAGCACCATATTGAACTCTTTTTATTGTATGTGTTTTGAATGGAAGTTAAGTAATCAGGCCACAAGCTAGGTATGACCGATTACCCAAGTACTTGAGTGTAGTGAACAAGTACGTACCCCCCATTTTTGCCTTCCAGTTTATTGAGAAAAGGTTTGAAAAAGGCACTTGACGTTGGATCAAGCGTTTGGAATTTATTATGAAAAAGTGTGTGAAGAATGGGGTAGAGATAGATATAGAAGTGGAAGAAGAAATAGGAGAATGACATGGATAATGATGATGATGATATACTTTACATTGGATCAAGCACTCACGTTGCTTTGAAGTGAATTTGATTTTGAAAACATTTGACGTTGGATCAAGTATGCTTTTTGTCTTTTGAAAAAGGTCTTTTTATCGTTTGATTTTATATTTTTAGTTAGTATGCATTGAAAGCATTAAAGGAAATTAAACCTAAACTATTACACTTTCATGGGAAGAGGGACATATGAACCACAATAAGGGGATGGTGCCAAACAGTACAAGGAAAGGGAGTGGAATCCATGCAAGTTACAAACCAATTACCATGCCTAAAACAATCAAGTGGCATGGTATCCCTAAGTATAATCAAGCAATACAAGGAACATGATAAGTGCAAGCAATGATGCTAATAGAAAGACATTATGGATTAGGGTTCAAGTCACATGATCCAAGTAAACACACAAGGCAAATGGAGTTAGAATGTAATCAAAGTAAATGGAAACATGCATCAAAGTTAAAGACATTCAATGTAAATTTTCAATCAAATGGGAATGGATTTAACATGACAATTAGTAAAGCATAAACTCATGAACATGGTGATACATGACACACATAAGTCATACATCAAAACAAATTGAAATGGCATTTTCAATTTAACAAGATAATCACAATCCAATGGACAATTTGAATGGAATTAACCTAATGGTAAAAAATCATGCATGGCATACAAGTATGGATCAAACCAACAAAAGGAGATTAACATGAATTATCAAGCAATATCATATTCTATCCTAATATATTCCCAGTCAAAACAAATGATCATGGTAATTAAATGGAAATTAAAATCATGATTAGATCAAACATGTAAAATAAATTAAAAAATCAATTAAAACCCTAATAAAAATTAAACTAATTAACGATCAAATTAATCAATTTTATATCATACAAAAGGTATCAAAATATAGTGGAAAATGGTAGAAAATAATATGTGAAAAATATTGAAAAAAGAAATGCCAAAAATCAAGTTAAAACGGATGAAACACAATGGGGTCAAAAATGGAAACAAGGGTGCCAAAATTGATTTCAGCGCAGGCCCATCACCAACATTGTTGTTTGGAAACCAAGGGTGTGCCAGTAATATGGGGTGATGTTTCAGTAAAATGCTAAGCCCACTCTAATTCAGGGTGTAACAACCCAATTTTAGTAATTATTTCTTATATTATTATTACTATATTTTATTTTATTTATTTGGAGTGTTAATTAATTAATTGGTTGTTAGGTAGTATAATAATCGATTATATTAATTAATTTAGTGTGTTAATTAATTATTTAGTTGATATGAAATATAATGATTAATTATATTAATTAACTTGGTGAGTATATTGTGTTAGTTTAATTTAATTGAACTAATTAGAGATATTTAATATTAGGTCTTATTGGGCCTATTAATTAAATTAGAGGTATCATTCTTTAAACCCAAATATAATACTAGTATATAAGAGGTGAGGAGAGTGAGGAGTAGGACTAGTTTGATCATTTGATGGCAACAGAGAAAGAAAAGAGGAAAAGTAAGGAGAAGAGGGGAAGAACAAGAGAGAAGCTAGGGTTTCCAGAAAATTGAAGAGGTAAGGGGGGAATCCTTATTATTATGGGTTAGTACGATTGGGTCAATGGGTAGAAGTATGTTTAGGTTAAAAATCCCTAATTTTGTATGGTTGTTTGAAATTGTTAGGTTGATGAGTATTCTTGATTTGTGGTGATTTGATTGTGTTAAAACTGCAAATTAATGTTATATACTTAGAGTATTGTATGGGTTATAATTTTCTGAACGTTTGGCTTTTTACGGAATCGAAATCGGAGGTCCGAAAGTCCTCCAACGATGAAAAACGCAGAAAATTCTGCATTCTGTTTTATGTTAACCGGTTACCCACCGAGCGTTAACCGGTTACTTACTTGTTAAAAATCTGCGCAGGAAGTGCAATTCTGTTTTGCGTTAACCGATTAACCAAAAGCATTAACCGGTTAACACTGTTGAAAATATGTTAGAAATTGTGTTCTGTTTCGCGTTAACTGATTAACCAAAAGCGTTAACCGGTTAACACTGTTGAAAATTGCCAGGAAGTGCATTCTGTCTCGCATTAACCGGTTACCTCATAGCGTTAACCGGTTAACACTGTTTGAAAAGTGAAAAATTGAGATTTTAAATGCTGTATTTGTTTTGGAATGAAATCCATGTGTGCATATGTGATAATTAGCCTATATTTGTGAATGATATATTGTTATGAATATGTATATGTACCATTGGTGGATAATTCATAGAGTTGAATTATGGTGATATGTGGAATGTTAAGATGGTAGAGATGATCTTAATTGCATATTATATGAATGGTGTATTTGTTATGAATGTGTATATGTACCATTGGTGGATAATTCATTGAGTTGAATTATGGTGATATGTGGAATGTTAAGATAGTAGAGATGATCTTAATTGCATATTATGTGAATGGTGTAATTGTTATGAATGTGTATGTGTACCATTGGTGGATAATTCATAGAGTTGAATTATGGTGATATGTGGAATGTTAAGATGGTAGAGATGATCTTAATTGCGTATGTGTTGGTATTTGTACATTCATTCATGGCATGGTCGGCTTCATAGTGGAAGCGGTGAAACTGTGGGTTCACATGGTATTAGACGTTGATCCTTGAATGGAAATAGGCGTAGCATACGTTGATCCTTAATAGGAAATAGGCGTAGTAGACGTTGATCCTTGAATGGAAATAGGTGTAGCATACGTTGATCCTTAATTGGAAACAGGCGTAGTAGACGTTGATCCTTAATTGGAAATAGACGTAGTGGCTTTGATCTTGTCCGGATCGGAAGCGTGGCTTGGATTCTAGATATTGAATCGGAAAGCGGTGAAACATTGGGTTCACATTGAGGTACCACATGCATAGAGTCACATGTCTTACATTGAGTCACATTAGAGTTATGTGATAATTGAATGTGTGCATTGATGTGATTGTGAGGTGTGTATGAGATATGGTGATTGAATTTGGTGATGTTTGGATACATAATTTGGCAAAATATGTGATTATGTGATAATTGTATTTATGTGTATATTTGGGAATATAGTACTGGATTTTAATATTGTACTCCTTGAGTTTTGATGGATGTTTGAAACATGTGAAATAAATGTTGGTTAATATTATTTACATGGTTATATGAAGTGTGATGAATTCCTTTAATTGTTGATTTAATCATTGTGCTTTATTATACTTCTTCATAATGATTTGAATTCTCACCCTTTCTGTTTGAGTGTTGCCTTTACATGGGCATCGCGCAGATACTCAGGAGTAGTATTGCTGACGTAAGTGGAAGGTAGCTCATTCGAGATTTAGCCAGAGAGCTTCCGTATTCTAGTTTGGAGACTAGGTAGTGAGTCAATGCTCTGGTCATGTAACACGGGGTAGATGAGTAGTATTGAACTCATATCCTATTTGGATATGCATTATGTTATTACTTATGAACATGTTTATTTGCAATTGCTGTTTGAGAGGCCGTAGTGCCAAATATTCTGGATATGGTCTTCTTTTATCTTGAAGAGATTATTGAGAGATGATCATGGTATGGGACATGGATCATTTTATGAAATGCATGAGTATTCATTATTTTCCGCTGCGAACGCATATTCTTGAATATTCATGATAATTAAAAAGGTGTTATTTTAAATGACCAGGTGTATTGTATATATTGATGATGAATGATGTTTGGTTTTTGAAAGCTTTTAGTTTTTGAAAACGTCGATGTGACGCCCTTTTGTTTATATGCGTGCTTATTTACTCTGATTATATTATTTTGGGGTAGAAAAAGGGGTGTTACATTAGTGGTATCAGAGCCTGGTTGGTCCGTCCGGCCAGGTTGTTTAATTATGTTTGTTCCCTAGTATGCGACATGTGTGTGAAAACAGTGTCGATGCTTGTTTTATTTTCCATTGGCAGGTTGGGAATGAAATAAGTGGGGGGGGAAGCGTCTGCTTATCTTGGATGTTCCAATTGTATCGAGCTTGGACATTATGTTGTTGCATGCAAGAGTGCAATGTTGGCTAGTTAACCTGTTTTGAGAATGTTGTGCTTTTCCTGAACCCGAAGAGAGGTCGGATTCGAGGATGGTGTTGGTTAGAAGTTAATCGGGTGTATATCAACTGGTTTGAGAAGACTGTTATTTTCCTGAGGTTGGAGCTAAGGAAGATTGGTTTGTGTCTGCTAAGCAAGTTGATGAATCGGTGCAAGGTGGTGCTGAGTTGTTTATGTTGTTGGCAACTTTGGATATTCGTGAGAAGAGGACGATTGAAGAATTGCCAATAGTTTGTGAGTTTGCGGAGGTATTTCATGAAGATATTAGTGATTTACCGCTGGAACGTGAGGTTGAGTTTTCGATTGATTTAGTTCCTGGAACTAGTCCTGTATCGATGGCTCCCTATCGGATGTCTGCTTTTGAGTTGAAAGAGTTGAAGAGTCAACTTGAAGACTTGCTTGAGAAGAGGTTTATTCGTCCTAGTGTGTCGTTGTGGGGTGCACCTGTTCTGTTGGACAAGAAGAAAGAAGGTTCTATGAGATTATGTGTTGATTATAGACAACTGAATAAAGTGACAATTAAGAACAAGTATCCACTTCCAAGGATTGACGATCTGATGGATCAGCTGGTTGGAGCTTGTGTGTTTAGCAAAATTGATTTGAGGTCTGGGTATCATCAGATTCGTGTAAAGGATGAGGATATTCAAAAGACTGCTTTTCGGACAAGGTATGGTCACTACGAGTACTCCGTGATGCCTTTTGGTGTGACTAATGCACCTGGTGTATTTATGGAGTATATGAATAGAATTTTTCATGATTATCTGGATAAGTTTGTTGTGGTGTTCATCGATGATATATTGATTTATTCCAAGAGTAAAGAGGATCATGCCGAGCATTTGAAGGTTGTGTTATCGGTGTTGAAAGAGAGGAAATTGTTTGCTAAACTCTCTAAATGTGAGTTTTGGTTGAGTGAAGTAAGTTTTCTTGGACATGTGATTTCGAGTGGTGGTATTTCTGTGGATCCTACGAAGGTTGAAGCTGTATCTCAATGGGAAGCTCCTAAGTCTGTTGCTGAGATTAGAAGTTTCCTTGGTTTGGCTGGTTATTATAGGAAGTTCATTGAAGGATTTTCTATGTTGTCGTTACCATTGACACAGTTGACTAGGAAAGGTCAAGCTTTCATTTGGACTTCGCAGTGTGAAGCGAATTTTCAAGAGCTTAAGAGAAGATTGACTACGACTCCTATTTTGATTTTACCGGATCCGTTAGAAACTTTCGTTGTGTATTGTAATGCTTCTTTGTTGGGTTTGGAAGGTGTTTTGATGAAAAAAGGGCAAGTGGTAGCTTATGCTTCAAGGCAACTTAAAGTTCATGAGAGGAATTATCCGATGCATGATTTAGAGTTGGCCGCCATTGTGTTTGTGTTGAAGCTTTGGAGACATTATTTGTTTGGATCGAGGTTTGATGTGTTTAGTGATCACAAGAGTTTGAAGTACTTGTTCGATCAGAAAGAATTGAATATGAGGCAAAGGAGATGGTTGGAATTCTTGAAAGATTATGATTTTGGTTTGAATTATCATCCTGGAAAGGCGAATGTTGTAGCTGATGCATTGAGTAGGAAGTCATTGCACATGTCTATGTTGATGATTCGAGAGTTTGAATTGTTGGAGCAATTTAGAGATTTGAGTTTGGTTTGTGAAGCGACGTCTTCGTGTGTTAAACTTGGTATGTTGAAGCTTACGTGTGGCATTCTTGACGAGATTAAAGAAGGTCAGAAGTCAGATTTGAAATTAGTCGATGTTATGACATTGATTAATCAAGGAAAAGGTGGTGACTTTCGGATTGATGAGAATGGTATCATGAGGTGTCGTGATCGAGTTTGTGTTCTGGATGTTGCAGATTTGAGAAAAAGGATTCTTAAGGAAGGGCATAGAAATGGTCTGAGTATTCATCCTGGTGCTACTAAAATGTATCAAGACTTGAGAAAGATGTTTTGGTGGCAATGTATGAAGAAGGATGTAGAGGAATTTGTGTATTCATGTTTGACTTGTCAAAAGTCAAAGATTGAACATCAAAAGTCGTCTGGTTTGATGCAACCGTTATCTATTCCCGAGTGGAAGTGGGATAGTATCTCTATGGATTTTGTTTCGGGTTTGCCGAGAACATTGAGTAATTGTGAGGCGATTTGGGTCGTTGTGGACAGGTTGACGAAGTGTGCTCATTTTATTCCGATGAGGATGGATTATTCGATGGAGAGACTTGCTAAGTTGTACATCGAAAGGATTGTGTGTTTGCATGGTATTCCGTCGAGCATTGTTTCGGATAGAGATCTGAGGTTCACTTCGAGATTTTGGGAAGGTTTGCAAAGTGCTTTGGGTACGAAGTTGCGTTTGAGTTCGGCATATCATCCGCAAACTGATGGTCAAACGGAGAGGACTATTCAGTCACTTGAAGATCTTTTGAGGTCTTGTGTTTTGGAACAAGGAGGAAATTGGGATAATTTCTTGCCTTTGATCGAGTTTACGTATAACAACAGTTTCCATTCGAGTATTAGAATGGCACCTTTTGAGGCTCTTTATGGTAGAAGGTGTAGAACTCCTTTGTGTTGGTACAAATCGGGAGAGAGTGTTGTGGTTGGACCCGAGTTGATTCAAGAGACTACGGATAAGATTAAGATGATCCAAGAGAAGATGAAGGCTTCTCAGAGTCGTCAAAAGAGTTATCATAATAAGAGAAGGAAAGCTCTTGAGTTTGAGAAATATGAGCATGTGTTTCTTCGAGTTACGCCAATAACGGGTGTTGGTAGAGCTTTGAAGTCGCGTAAGTTGATGCCGCGTTTCATTGGTCCTTATCAGATTTCCGAGAGGGTAGGTGAAATGGCATATCGGATTGCATTACCACTGTCACTTTCTAATCTTCATGATGTGTTCCATGTGTCTCAATTGAGGAGGTACATTACAGATCCATCGCATATTGTTCCATTAGATGATGTTCAAGTGCGGGATAATTTGACGGTTGATACATCACCTATGCGAATTGAAGATCGAGAAGTGAAGAAGCTTCAAGGTAAGGAGATTGCTTTGGTGAAAGTGATATGGGGCGGAGCCGCCAATGGCAATATTACTTGGGAACTCGAGGTTAAGATGAAGGAATCGTATCCGGAGTTGTTCGTTTGAGGTATTTTCGAGGCCGAAAATCTTTTAAGTGGGGGAGAGTTGTAACAACCCAATTTTAGTAATTATTTCTTATATTATTATTACTATATTTTATTTTATTTATTTGGAGTGTTAATTAATTAATTGGTTGTTAGGTAGTATAATAATCTATCATATTAATTAATTTGGTGTGTTAATTAATTATTTAGTTGATATGAGATATAATGATTAATTATATTAATGAACTTGGTGAGTATATTGTGTTAGTTTAATTTAATTGAACTAATTAGAGATATTTAATATTAGGTCTTATTGGGCCTATTAATTAAATTAGAGGTATCATTCTTTAAGCCCAAATATAATACTAGTATATAAGAGGTGAGGAGAGTGAGGAGTAGGATTAGTTTGATCATTTGACGGCAACAGAGAAAGAAAAGAGGAAAAGTAAGGAGAAGAGGGGAAGAACAAGAGAGAAGCTAGGGTTTCCAGAAAATTGAAGAGGTAAGGGGGGAATCCTTATTATTATGGGTTAGTATGATTGGGTCAATGGGTAGAAGTATGTTTAGGTTAAAAATCCCTAAATTTGTATGGTTGTTTGAAATTGTTAGGTTGATGAGTATTCTTGATTTGTGGTGATTTGATTGTGTTAAAGCTGCAAATTAACATTATATACTTAGAGTATTGTATGGGTTATAATTTTCTGAACGTTTGCCTTTTTATGGAATTGAAATCGGAGGTCCAAAAGTCCTCCAACGATGAAAAACGCAGAAAATTTTGCATTCTGTTTTATGTTAACCGGTTACCCACCGAGCGTTAACCGATTACTTACTTGTTAAAAATCTGCGCAGGAAGTGCAAATCTGTTTTGCGTTAACCGATTAACCAAAAGCGTTAACCGGTTAACACTGTTGAAAATCTATTAGAAATTGTATTCTGTTTTGCGTTAACCGATTAACCAAAAGCGTTAACCGGTTAACACTGTTGAAAATTGCCAGGAAGTGCATTCTGTCTCGCGTTAACTGGTTACCTCATAGCGTTAACCGGTTAACACTGTTTGAAAAGTGAAAATTTGAGATTTTAAATGTTGTATTCGTTTTGGAATAAAATCTATGTGTGCGTATGTGATAATTAGTCTATATTTGTGAATGATATATTGTTATGAATATGTATATGTACCATTGGTGGATAATTCATAGAGTTGAATTATGGTGATATGTGGAATGTTAAGATGGTAGAGATGATCTTAATTGCATATTATATGAATGGTGTATTTGTTATGAATGTGTATATGTACCATTGGTGGATAATTCATTGAGTTGAATTATGGTGATATGTGGAATGTTAAGATAGTAGAGATGATCTTAATTGCATATTATGTGAATGGTGTAATTGTTATGAATGTGTATGTGTACCATTGGTGGATAATTCATTGAGTTGAATTATGGTGATATGTGGAATGTTAAGATGGTAGAGATGATCTTAATTGCGTATGTGTTGGTATTTGTACATTCATTCATGGCATGGTCGACTTCATAGTAAAAGTGGTGAAACTGTGGGTTCACATGGTATTAGACGTTGATCCTTGAAAGGAAATAGGCGTAGCATACGTTGATCCTTAATTGGAAATAGGCTTAGTAGACGTTGATCATTGAATGAAAATAGGCGTAGCATACGTTGATCCTTAATTGGAAACAGGCGTAGTAGACGTTGATCCTTAATTGGAAATAGACGTAGTGGCTTTGATCTTGTCCGGATCGGAAGCGTGGCTTGGATTCTAGATATTGAATCGGAAAGCGGTGAAACGTTGGGTTCACATTGAGGTACCACATGCATAGAGTCACATTAGAGTTATGTGATAATTGAATGTGTGCATTGATGTGATTGTGAGGTGTGTATGAGATATGGTGATTGAATTTGGTGATGTTTGGATACATAATTTGGCAAAATATGTGATTATGTGATAATTGTATTTATGTGTATATTTGGGAATATAGTACTGGATTTTAATATTGTACTCCTTGAGTTTTGATGGATGTTTGAAACATGTGAAATAAATGTTGGTTAATATTATTTACATGGTTATATGAAGTGTGATGAATTCCTTTAATTGTTGATTTAATCATTGTGCTTTATTATACTTCTTCATAATGATTTGAATTCTCACCCTTTATGTTTGAATGTTGCCTTTACATGAGCATCGCGCAGATACTCAGGAGTACTATTGCTGACGTAAGTGGAAGGTATCTCATTCGAGATTTAGCCAGAGAGCTTCCGTATTCTAGTTTGGAGACTAGGCAGTGAGTCAATGCTCTGGTCATGTAACACGGGGTAGATTAGTAGTATTGAACCCATATCTTATTTGGATATGCATTATGTTATTACTTATGAACATGTTTATTTGCAATTGTTGTTTGAGAGACCGTAGTGCCAAATATTCTGGATATGGTCTTCTTTTATCTTGAAGAGATTATTGAGAGATGATCATGGTATGGGTCATGGATCATTTTATGAAATGCATGAGTATTCATTATTTTCCGCTGCGAACGCATATTCTTGAATATTCATGATAATTAAAAATGTGTTATTTTAAATGACCAGATGTATTGTATATATTGATGATGAATGATGTTTGGTTTTTGAAACCTTTTAGTTTTTGAAAACGTCGATGTGACGCCCTTTTGTTTATATGCGTGCTTATTTACTCTGATTATATGTTAAGTATTTTGGGGTAGAAAAATGGATGTTACACAGGGCCCAAACGTGACAAAGCAAAAGGCAAGTAAAAATCAACATTCAAATTCCACTTATACCCCTACATTTATCCTTCCACCCCTACATTTTATAAAAAATACCAATTTTATCCTTATATATTTTTAATTAATTTATTATTTTATTTTTTAAATATTTTTAAATTTTTATTTTTGTGTACCGGAAGACTTTGCAAAAGAGTTCCGGTAGTCATTTTTCAAGGATTTTTTAAATATTTTTTTATGTACCGGAAGACTTTGCAAAAGAGTTCCGGTAGTCAATTTTTGTGTACCGGAAGACTTTGCAAAAGAGTTCCGATAGTCATTTTTCAAATAATTTTTTAACTTTTTTTTTTGTGTACCGGAAGACTTTGCAAAAGAGTTCTGGTAGTCAAATTTTATGTACCGGAAGACTTTACAAAAGAGTTCCGGTAGTCATTTTCAAATATTTTTTTATCATTAATTTGTGTACCGGAAGACTTTGCAACAGAGTTCCGGTAGTCAATTTTTATGAACCGGAAGACTTTGCAAAAGAGTTCCGGTACTCATTTTTCAAACATTTTTTGACTTTATTTTTTGTATACCGGAAGACTTTGTAAAAGAGTTCCGGTAGTCAATTTTTGTGTACCGGAACTCTTTTGTAAAGTCTTCCGGTACATAAAAAAAAGTTTAAAAAATACGTGAAAAATGACTACCGGAATTCTTTTACAAAGTCTTACGGTATGTAAAATAAAATTTAAAAAATATTTAAATAATAAAATAATAAATTATTTAAAAATATATAAGGATAAAATTGGTATTTTTTATAAAATGTAGGGGTATAAGGTAAAATTTTCTAAAATGAAATTGAAATTCAAATGAAATAAATAACGCTTCAAATGGAAAATGACATATCCAAACACTCAGGCCATGAAACCACCATCAACCACTACGCCAGAGATTGCCTCCGGAAGTAGTGGTACACCAATATTCAAATTAGAACCACCATCTGAAGCGTATTAACTCACTGAGCAAGAAACTGGGAATTCTCACTCAAGAACTCAAATCGAAGGCAAGACTAGCATGAACCCTACGTGGTTGAAGTTAAATTAAATGAGTTTTATGAGGAATCAAGGCCCGAGAACTTAGGGCTTTGATTCCTCTAATCAATCTTCACATTATGGTAACAAGAGATTGAAGAAATGGTGGAGATTTGAGGTTACCTCGTCGGAGATGAAGATCCCAAAAATGTCACATGTGAGTTCTTTCTCTCTTTCTACTCTATCTTGCTGCAAATTCTCTTATTCTTCTACTTTCTTTGTTCTTCTTCTTGAAATGTGAATGAACTAGGTGTTCTGAAAAGTGAGGCTGAATCAAAGGTTTTAAGGGTGAGGAATAGTCTGATGAATTGGATTTGATGGAGGTTAAAGATGATTGAACTCAGAGATTGAAGGATTAAAGGTGAATGTTCAGAGATGGAAAAATCTGAGATTGAGATGATTGATTCTAGGATGAATTAATTTGTGAAGAGTGATTATTCTGAGATGAAATGAATAGGTAATGGTTAGCCAGGGAATGGAGAATGGTTAGGGAATTTATAGGTGGTTGAACCTTGGGGTGTGTGAGGATTCGGTTAGGATCAGTTGCACTGAAAGTGATGAGTTCTAGGATAAGTATGTTATTTTATAACTACTTCTGATTTGCGGAAATTGAGGCATCCCAATTGGCAGTGATAATTAATTGAGTAATGATGTGACAATGAGTTAGTTAGTTAGGTTCAATTAGTTGGCAATGGCATGAGTTTATTTGGTTAGATGATGATAGGTTAGTTTTGTGATTGATGTAGTCAGGCCAGTAAGGTTTTCTCACTCACTTGTTCAATGTCTCGAGCTCATGTTGTGCCTTGATTTGTATGGTTATTGCAGGGTTCATGTTGCATGACTTGTGGATTATGCAGGGTTTGATCATGGCTGGAATTCTTGGCACTTATTGTATTGTTGGTTATCTGTTACAGGTTCAGGTTGTAAGACACATGGTAAACTGCTCATGTTGCAAACTTGTTAGATGCAGGACCTGATGGTTGCATTGTTGGTCTTGTAGCAGGTTGCATATGGCCTTGACAATGTTTTTGCAGGGTGTGGATTTGGTTCAGGTTCTGCTAGATGTTGGCAAGGTTTTATGAACATTATTGGATGTATGCTCAGGCATGATCTTGGTCTGTAATGTGTTGCTGCAAGTTTGGTCATATCCATGGTTTGTTGCAGATGGCATCTGCTGCAATGTTGGTCGTGTTGCATTGCAGGTCCATTTGGTGGTTCTTGGCTGGCAGGTTGTATGGTTGTTCATGGCATAATGCTTTAGGTGCTGCATTTGGTTTGCTTATAGTCATGTCAATTTTAGGCTCATGAACTTGGTTGTTTTTGCGTTGAATGCATGTCAGTTTGGATTGTTATTGTTTTTGCATTGCCTTGACTTGGTTGGTTTTGGTTTTGATGGCCTGAAAACATGACATGGTGGAGGTGACTTGTAAGTGAAGAAATTATGGTAAAAGCAAGCAAACATGGATTTTGACGATGAATCAAGACAAGATAGATTGGTTTAAGTCTTAGGGTGGTCAAAGGGGGTCAGTTGACCAAAAAGTCAACTGTTGTAAAAAAGGTCAAACTTGTAATTTTATGGACTTTCTTGTGATTTGTATAATGAAATGGATATTTGATGTATGGAAATGATATTGAATGTTTGAATTGATATTTGAATTGAATGGTATTGAAATGAAAGTGACTTGAATTGAATGGACTTAAAATGAAAATGATTTGAATTGAATGGACTTGATTGAATGAACCATCCACCATGACATTGAAAATAAAGTGAATTGGAATGAAGTGGACTTGAATTACCAATGATCAATAACAAATGAATCAGGGGCTAATGTATGGGCAATGAGACTTGAATGAAGAATGGACATGTGGATAACCATGAGTGAACCAAACAAAGATTAGCAATTACCATATGAAATGATTATGGATGGGACAAGTGGAAGTTGTGGTGCCATGAGAATGGGCTTTGGACCAAAGGATGCCCTTAGGCAATATATGAACATGTAATGACTTGAAATGAACTTAATCCAACTAATGAAATCTCACAATGAACCAATAACAAATAGGCCTTGAATGGGGCTTGACCAGGCAAATGAATCATGCACAAATAAATGATAGTGAACCAGATGAAATTAAGGTTAGATGTATACCCTATGAAAGATAGCCACAATTAGGGTTTTGGCCAAGATAATACAAATGAAACTTCAACACAAAGCACACACACAAAGATCAAATGAATAACCAATTAGGGTTTAGCTTGATTGAGTAACCTCAAGTTGCTAGGAAACCCTAGCTTCCACTAGGTACACGCAATAACGCTTTGAATCCAAGATATTTGTCCTCTTGTCTTGAAGAATGCCTATGCAAGTGGAATGATTATGAAGATATGCATATGAATTAGGATTATGGACCTAGGTTAACATTGTGAAGGGTAGCGTAAATTTTGGGGTATGACAACGGGGGATGAAACAACCACGGTGACTGTCTGGCCGTCATGAACCATGACGGTCGTCACCTAGGCATACTCCGAGAAATTCACCCGTCAAAAAGGGATAACGCCCGTCACGAGGTCAGTGCTTGTCATCTGGTTCTTCAAAGCGTGACAGTAAGCCCGCACCAGGGGTGGAGGTCGTCATCGCTCCCAAACACGAATTCTTTAGGAAAACTCAATAAAACATCCCCCAATGTCCAAATTTTCAATCCAAAGCAATTTTCAACATGTACGTTGAATCACAAACATGGAATAATTGAGAGATTAATAGTAAAAGCAACCATATTACGCCATTTTAACTCTTGCAAACGTGAAAAACCTAGATCAAACATGCAAAACAAGAAAACTAATATCACTCATAAAATTCCCAATTTCCCCAGATATGCATCCAACCCCGAAAAAAATCAGTTTGATCCCCATTATCTAACAAAATCCCACCTTAAGAAAAAGCTGGAATTGATTCAAGAGGAGATTGTGATGATGATGATGAAACATCCTTCCTTCAAGCTCCAAAATTGATCACACATGCAAGAACACCATTTCTTCTTTTTTTTACTCTTTCTTTTCTTGTTATGTTTTCACTTCATCCTTCTCTACTAACGTTCTGAATTTTAGAAACAAAATGTGAAAATGAGCGAGTCAAAATGGAGTTTCTAGTAAAGTATCAATGTGCTCTTTCCATTTCCATGAAATTTCCAATATGCCACGAGTTTGAATTTCTCATCTTAATCCTAATGTTTAACATTAATCTCATTAATTAATCGTCATTAGGCACTTTAGAATCAAGTGGGGTGTTTCAATTATGAATTTAATTGAAATCACTGATCATATACATTCTCAATTAATCAAAATCCATTGTTTAAAATATGATTTTTATTTTAACTTTGAAATAATACATTTGAATGATTATGATATAATAATAGTATAAATAAATTTTACACCAATAATACATGACAATTAATTCAACGATTTTCTAAACATGCTGACCGTTAATTTTTTTAATTTATGTTTTGTCACAATTAAATATATATTTAAATGTGATTAAATTTTACTGTATTTTATAATATTTAAAAAAATTGTAGTGTAATTTTTATTACTATTATAAGTTTATAAATAACACTTAAATTCCAAACTTGGGAGAATTGATTAATGTTATGTTTGTTATGTGGGGGTAGACTTTGGTCCAGAAGAAATGGGCCAGTAATTTGTTATATTGGGTCTTACTTCTACATTTTTTCTCTTGTTCGTATTTGGGCTTACACAAGCATTGATATATTCACCCCCTTTTCTTCTTTTGAAAGCATATACTCACCCCGTTAAAAATATAAGAAACGGTTAAATAATATCAAATAAACTATAGCTGAGATTATATTTTCACATGTACACAAATGCTCTTTAAACATAAATGAGGTAACCGTTTTTAAATAAAAGCTACATATGATACAATTAAGTTTCATTATCAAATTTCTTTACCCAATTTGGAGGCTTCACAAGGAATCATTGGAAATGAATAAGAAAAAATAAAAATAAAATAATTTAACGAAAATATTTTGTAAACACTGTTTGATTTTAGGGATACATGTGTTGGTTTGAATTGGGTTTGACAAAAATCAAAATCATATATAGTATACTGGTTTGTGTGAGATAAAATAACCATCCACAATATCACTGAATCGGTTTGGGTACAACAATAAATTTGAAGGTTGGATTGGATTGAATAGTGCATCATCTAGTATTTTTTCTTATATAATTATAAATGATGTGTCATATTCTATTCAAAAGACGACCTAACTTTTTTTTTATAAATAATTTAGCCCTATTAAGGGGTGTTCGCAAGTCGGTTTGTTTCAGTTTCGAGAGAATTCGCTGTCTGAACCAATCAAAATTATATGGATTGATTTAGATTAGATTTTATATTTTAATGATAAAACTCAAACCGAAAATTAAATGTCTTGACTTCAACGTTAATATTTTCAACCAAATTTCAATGATGATAATATAAATATTAAATTCATATATCAATTCATTAAGAGATCTAAAATTATATATTAGTTAATGGTAAAATTTAAGGGTTGAGTGGATTTTTGGGCTGAGTTTGGATTTACTCGAAACTCATATATTTTGAAAGAATTTTCATTTTCAAAAATCATACAAACACACTTGTCCGTTCAAACCCATTTTTTTAGATAAATTTGGGTGGATTTGATCGGATTTTATGGATTTATCCAACCCATGTACACCCCTAATTTGATTCATCTTAATTCAAATGCCAAAACACATTTCCTTAATATTTTATATAGTATCAAGATACAATATCGATGTTTGTTGCTTATTAACATCTGGCATGGTAAACTGAAAAATCATTTTTACATCAAAGCTTTAGTCAAAAACGTAACCCAAAGACTTTTAATCAATACTACCTAAGGTATAGTCATTCAATAGCATGATATCAACATAAAAATAGTTGATTATGTTATAACATGTAACAACTATATTATAGCTAACAATAAGGCAAAAATAGTAAATAAAATAAATTTAATCTAAGTTAGTGGCCTCCCTCAAACTATAGTAGATATCTATTAAACCTAATTTGCTAACTGGACGTGAAAATGGGTCAGAATGAAGAGACTCTGTAAAGATGTTTGTTGCTTGGTTAGCCAAGTCAATTGGCATAAAATGGATTGTAACGTCTTGAACTCTATCCTGAACAACATGAGAGTCGATTTTGATATGTTTTGGTCTTTCGTGGAAGACGAAGTTTGTGATTATTTGCATAGCGCTTATGTTGTCACAATAGATTATTATGGATTGGTAGTCGACTTCGGATGAAGAGCGTGATACCATGTGTTGCTTTTTGCTTTTCCATGAAATCAAATATGTGCCCAAATAAAAAGAGAAATCAGTTGTGAAATATTGAGTAATGGGTCAGGCTCCCCAATCTGAATCAGAAAAACCAGTAAACTTATGTTTGTCTTGTGTTTGAAGTAGAGTCCGAGGGCCAGTGCATTCTTTAAGTAATGCAGAATTATGAAGGCAGCTTGCATATGTAACTCTGTTGGTGCAGCCAAATGTTGGTCATGAGTGAGTTAGATAAATAAGCTTACCAATTAGGTTTCTGAATTTAGTGGGATCGGCAAGGACAAGTGCTTTGTCATAGTGCAGTTTATGACTAGGATCCGTTTAGGTCAAAGCCAGCTTGGGAGCTAGAAGACTTATTTGTTGGAGAAGATCCAAACAATATTTGCACTGGCAAAGTGAAATTTCACGAGTAGTCTTTGCAACCTCAAAACCTAAGATATTATTTAAAATTATGAGATCTTTAATACTGAAAGTAGTGTCCCAGACCTATTTTAAGTTATTTATCTTAGATGAGTTGTTACCTGCAAGGACCAAATTATCAACATATTAAATAATTGTTGTATCCATTTTACCATGCAAACGAACAATGTTTTATTCATTCTATCACAATACAAACAAACGCTTAAGCCTCTCACGTGCGAGCATACAAGCAATATTTAACCTCTAGAATGCGATCAAGCATGATCCTTTCTACCGCAATACAAGCAAACACTTAAGCCTCCCATGCGTGAGCATACAAGCAATGTTTAAACGTTAGAATGCAAACTAAGCATCACCCCTTAAAATCAACCAACAAATACGTGGTTTTCAACCAAGAACTACATAACTTTTAGTTCCCCATCGCACCTAGGGATAAATAGGAGCGAGATTCAACGTCTCGTCGGGAACTATAACAAAAAACCCAAAAAAAAAACATCTTTGTCTTTCCCAGAACTATGTAGCTTTGAATTCCTCATTGCAATCTTGTCAAACACCCGAATAAAAAACTTATTTTGCGCCCTTTCTTTTTTCATTTCAAACTTTTAATAATTAGAAGAAAACAAATAATGAAAGCTAACGTTTTATTCACAAATCTAACTAAATTGTTCTTGTTGAGTACAATGGATGTGAGGATTGTTAATACCTTCCCATCATATAATCGACTCCTGAACCTGAATTTGGTTGTGACAACCATTTTATTTTTTTCTTTTAAGGGTTTTAACTATATTTTCCCTTTCCTTTTGGAATAAATAAACCTCAGTGGCGACTTTGTTATCATCTCGAGCGTGCGAACGCCTGTGGTCATTTTTCGCGTCGCGACAGCTGTCGACTCTTCTTGGGATAACCACCTGCAAGAGAGGCAAGCCTAGTTTAGTTTGATTTGCGATGGTTGTTAGTTTTATTACTTGCTTTATTATATCTTCTTTTCTTTATCGTATTGTGTTATCGCCATTGTTTATCTGTTATTGGTTCTCATGGTATTGTGCTGGATACTTTGGTTGATTATACACTTTGTGACATAGGACGATGGTTGCGTAGTGTCAGCCTACTGGACGTAATTGTCTTATTGGGGAGGCATGAAAAAATCACTTAGAGTAGATCCTTTTGAGGGTATTGTTGTACAACAAGTGATTTGTCGTAGGCGGAAATATTTTCATGTTGGGGTTGTGACTCTAAGAACCTTTTGGAACATGTACACGTCGATGGTTGTGTAATGTTAGTCTACTAGACGTACTAGTCTTGTTGGGTTAACGTGAAAACCTCACTTATTATAGATCCTCTTTAGGGTATTATTGTATAACAAGTAATTTTGCTAATTGGGCAATGTTTTCAGGCGTAATCCATGACTATGGGAACCTTCAAACCCTAGAGTCACCTTGATCACTATGTGGAAAGCAATGAGAACTATTCTAAAATATGTACCTGGACTTGTTTGGAACCACTTGACTCTAAACCCATGACATAGCTTTGCATCTTCATAAAAAATATTATGCATATCAAAAATAAATAAAAAAACCCATGCATTCATATTTCACCGGTGTCGCTCCCCGGATTTCCCGAATCCAAGTACAAACGCGAAAAGAGGTGGCGAGGAAAAAGAGTAGAGTCGCCAGCTATGTACTTTTATCCCAAAAGGAGGGAAAGGTAGTACTGCATAACCAAGAGGGGACAGATAAAACAAAGTCTCGAACCAAAGAAAACTGAGTAAGGGGGCCGATTACGTGAAGGGAAGGTTATCGCACCCCTTCACGTCTGTGGTACTCCACAGGATCCACGTTTGCTATTTATGTCTAAAGTGTGTGTATAAAAAGTCCTATATGCGATGCGAAAGAGAGAAAATCAAAGTAGGGAAAAGAAAGAGTTATTGCTCGCACAGGCCCTATCCTGCTGCATACGTATCTCAAGAAGGATTGAGAATCAGAGCACCGTAGCTCGGCTAACCTATGTGTTTGTTTTTTGTGATGAATGACGTTACTACACAATCTACCGGATGCTCGACCTTTGGAGACTTACTCACCAGTAGTAGAAGGAGTTAACGTGTTCTTAGGAGAAGAAAAATCAATGAGTTTGTTTGTGTTTTAGGAATGCTCATGCAAAAAGGAAGTCCTAGACGAAGGAACCGTGCTACCTTAATTGGCATGCAAACGAGAGACTATACGAAGCCTAGCAATCCTATGGGGAGACGATCACACCATACAAAACAAACATGCATAAAATAAACACGCCAACAAGGGGGCTCAAACATACGTGGGTAGGGCTTTAGTCAAGAGGGGTCATATCAACCTCGACAAACAAGCCATGGAAAGGTAATCAAATGGGCTCTTAACCACTGACATTGAACGTCAGGGTTAGCAGATCAAAAGGGTAATGAGGATAAGACCTCATAGCTCTTAACCCTGGATAGGGTGAGCTCATGACAAAAAGTGGGGATTCAGAAAGGTGGAACCCTCTCCACTGACTGACCAGACAAAAGATCTTGGGCTTTTGTTCTGAAGCATCGACACGTAGTGTGATCTTAAAGAACGACACACTGAATAACGAGGGATTGACTACTAATCCCTTTTATCCGTCAATTGCCTCTTCATGGAGGTCTTTAGCACTGGTGCCTCTTCTTCGAGGTCTTTGGGCACGAAGGTAAACACACAAAACATTGCCTCCTATCGAGGTCTTCCAGCTAAGAAAGCGGTAAAATACGGGAAAGATGTAAAAGGGATCAAGAGATCTACCACACGGATAAAGATCCAAAGTAACAGCAACTAAAGAAATAAGAAACCCAGAGATCTCTCAGGCTAGCACCATCAAAGAAAACAAGTCAGCAAAGAAATCAGAATAAATCTCCAAATGGTATCCCACAAATAAAGTGGAATACCAAGCAAGCTATCTCTTCAAGAGTCATGTGAGCCCTCACAAAAAAACTCAACAAACAGGTTAGAATAACAAGACTGCGTGCAATCAAGAGTTACACCAAACCAGAATCAAAATATAACCACATGAATCATGCCATTAAAATTCACAAAAAAAAGCTCACAAAAAGAAACCAAGGACAGGAGGTCTAAACCCCTTGTCAAACAAATGCATCAAAAGGGTATCAAAACCCAAAGTCAGGGGCAAGGATCTACACATCGAGACATGACATACGTACTAAAACATGTGCCCACATGCAAAACCTAACGATACCCACTCTTCCAAATTCACCCATAATACCTCATACATTCAGAAATTTCAAGTTGAAAGTATAAAGTAGTGGAAATAGGGCATACCTGATTGGGGAGGATCGATTGAAATTGAATTGCACCGTTGGCTTTGCAGAACAATCTTAGGGTTTATATGAGAGGGAATTGGTTCTTTGCAGATGAGTTCCCTCCAGTCTCTGGAGGTTGCTCTGAATTAGTTAGAATCTCTCTAGGGTTTTATTCCAAGGAAACCTCAGAGTGTTTTCAGCTTTCACCAATTCTCCTCCTCCTCCTTTTTCTTTACTGAAATTTCAGAATTTATAACTTGATTGTGGGCTCAAATGAGAGAGGTCCAAGTCCAAGATTTTTCTGTTATATACTTTTTTTCTTTCATAACGTGTGGGTTTCGCCTAGCGAGCATGACAGTTCAGGAAGTTCCTCTGAGCGCAGGTGATTCTGGTGGCTTTTCTTGGGACTCGCTAGGCGACCCATTCTGCTCGCCTAGCGAGCATGACAGCTCATGAACAAACTTTTGCTCCTTTGAATGATGAATATACCCTATTTGAACATGTTGGAAGTAACTCAAGTCATTCCCTGGCCATTTCCTCTTCAGTTGACCAACAGTTGACTTCTGGCTTCATAGTTGAATTTTGAACTGTACTGAGCCCATTAAGCTTGATCCTTCAGATAGAACCCACAAAGTGACTTGGATGACATCCAAGCTTCTTGGACGACAAACTCTTGGAGCTAATTCTGATTGACATGATGAAATGCAATATGAAATGTTAAATGACCTAAAAAATGAATGCATGAATGAGGAGGGCAAATTTGAGGTGCTACAACTGCCCCTATTCAATCAACTGTGAACTTGAACGGATGAAAGCAACGGCTATCCGACTTTCAAGGTAAACAGGGATTGAATACCAAAAGAACCGGAGAATTTGCACTCTGCAGGTGACGAATCACGGAAAGCGGGGCCATTTACCGATGGCGGCTTCAAAACAAATTTGATATTTACCGATATCAAGGAAAGCGAGGCCATTTACCGATGGCGGCTTCAAAACAAATTTGATATTTACCGATATCAAAGAAAGCGAGGCCATTTACCGATGGCGGCTTTAAAACAAATTTGATATTTACCGATATCAAAGAAAGCGAGGCCATTTACCGATGGCGGCTTCAAAACCGATTTGATATTTACCGATATCAAGGAAAGCGAGGCCATTTACCGATGGCGGCTTCACTGGGGAGGAACAAGATGTTTACAAGTGAAACAAGACCAGACATTTACCGATGACTGGGATGGAACTTGATGTTTACCGACATCGAACAAAGATGTTTATAAGTGAAACAAGGCCAGACATTTACCGATGACTGGGAAGGAACTCGATGTTTACCGACATCGAACAAGGATGTTTATAAGTGAAACAAGACCAAACATTTACCGATGTCAAAGAAAGCGCTACACGACCAGACATTTACCGATGACTGAGAAGGAACTCGATGTTTACTGACATCGAACAATGATGTTTACCGACACCGAACAATGATGTTTACCGTCACCAAAGAAATAATACGCTTATGAAACGAAACCATTTACCGATGGCGAAAATGAAACACTCGATATTTACGGATAGCGAATCTGCTGGGGAATCTTAAACGACAAAACCATTTACCGATGGTTATCAAGCGGCCGATGTTTACCGACATCGAACAATGATGTTTACCGACACCAAAGAAAGGAAAGGACACACACGAGTGTTGACAGAACGATTTTTTGTAGACACCGTGAGAGACATGCCATTTACTGATGGCCAAAGATTGGGATTCGACGTTTACCGACATCGAAAGATGATGTTTACCGACATCAAAGAAAAGCACAGACATTTACTGGGATCAACACGACACTTACCGGTATCGCAAGGATGATATTTACATATGTCAAAATAAGGCAGACACTTACTGGTGACTAACTCGGAAGGGAATCAAGCTTTCCTTTCACAGACTGGTGAGAAAATAAATCTCACTGGGATTATTGATTCTGAATGTTGCCAAGAGCAACTGCTGTAAATATGCTACACTGATGTTGAAACATGATCCGTCTCTTCCGGAGATATGATCCAATCTGGTTTAATACATGTATGCATATGTTTGAGTTTTCTATGGCGTAATGCTCCACACTGGATGAAAATGCTACGCGATTTGAGAATGCGAATGCAAATGATGATTACTACATGCAAGATGCAAAGGGAGGAAAACTCCTGCTGGGAAAGCAAATGATCACTTTACTGAGCACACAATTTCTGATTCGATCCTCCAACTTTGTGGGGACATACAACAATTCTGCTGAGGATACCATTCTCGGAACGGTAGAGAAACCAACTCAACTGGGGAGTCACTTGTTAGGAAAACACCAACCTCTCAACCATGTTGGGGAAACAAATTCTGAACTCGACTTAGACGGCCCAACTTCTTACACGACTGGACAGTGTTGAAACGACAGGTTCTTCCTTCGAACAAACTTTGGCTCATCTGCTTTAGCCATCAATCAAAGATAGTAAAACGGCAGGACATACATGCCCCAGAGGATCGTATGGACAAAATATACTCAAGTGTACTCAACATTCAAAATGATTTTCAAATGTTTTATCTTTCCGCACGTCATTGTCTAGCCTTCATGTTTTTAGATGCAATGTTTATCAAAAATTCGGACGTTTTTTGCAAACAAAATAGTAAAAATAAAAAAACAAGAGAGCAATTTGACTGAATAACGACTTTTATTGATTGAAAATGGCCTATAAAGGCAAATACACCAGGAAGCAATTCCTAGGAAGAGGTAATTGCGCCAAAAGAGAAAATAAACTATCCTATTGGCAATGTGAACACGGCATTCCACTATTTTCCAATTCTGTTATGACTCATAGATCTTCACTTTCCCCCAAATTCTTTGCTTTCTGAGAAGAGTGATTGGACCGATCATATCCTTCAAGATGGTAAACACTAAAACGCGATGAAGTACAGATAACTCATACTGTAGTCTTCGCTTTAATCCCTCTTTTGCTTGGACCGCCTTTTCAGGTTTTCAATCCACCGGGATACCCATTTTTGCCTAAGCCGCCTTTGTAGGTTTTCGACTTACTGGGTGTACATATTATTTTTATTCTTTATCCCTAACTTTTTCCCGAACCTTTTTCTTTATTTTTTCTCTTGGTTCACCGAGATGCCCTTTTTTGCCTGGACTTTTTTTTTTGTCCAGCGGGTCAGTTTATGCGAAGTATTTTTTGACTACATCTGAATTCACAGGGGACGGAAAATCTTCACCATCCATAGTTGTAAGCATCAAGGCTCCACCAGAAAAGACCTTTTTAACAACATATGGACCTTCATAATTCGGAGTCCACTTGCCCCTGTTATCTGTACCGGGAGGAAGGATCCTCTTCAAAACTAAGTCACCTATCTAATAGCTTCGAGGACGCACTTTCTGATCAAAGGCCTTCTTCATCCTTCTCTGATATAGTTGTCCATGACACACAGCTGCTAATCGCTTTTCCTCAATTAAATTTAACTAATCAAACCTGGCTTGAACCCACTCAGCCTCGTCGAGTTTTACATCCATCATCACCCTCAAAGAAGGGATTTCAACTTCTACTGGCAAGACTGCCTCCATGCCATACACAAGTGAAAACGGAGTTGCCCCTGTTGACGTACGCACTGAGGTACGATACCCATGCAAAGAGAAAGGCAACATCTCATGCCAATCCTTGTACGTCACAACCATCTTTTGCACAATCTTCTTAATGTTCTTGTTTGCCACCTCTACAGCACCATTCATCTTTGTTCTGTAAGGAGAAGAATTGTGGTGTTCGATCTTAAAGTCTTTGCAAAGCTCTTTCATCATCTTGTTATTGAGATTCGAACCATTATCAGTGATGATTCTCTCAGGAACCCCATAACGACAGATAATTTCTTTCTTAATGAATCGAGCAACCACTTGTCCGGTAACATTGGCATAGGAAGCTGCTTCCACCCACTTGGTAAAGTAATCAATCGCGACTAGGATGAAGCGATGTCCATTAGAAGCAGTAGGTTCAATCTTTCCAATCATATCGATGCCCCACATCGCGAATGGCCAAGAAGAATTCATAATATTCAGAGGGTTTGGTGGTACATGCACTTTATCTGCATAGATTTGACATCTGTGGCCCTTCCGAGCATATTTGAAACAATCAGATTCCATGGTTATCTAGTAATAACCGGCTCTTAACAACTTCTTGGCCATTGCATGACCACCAACATGGGTACCGAAAGATCCCTCGTGTACTTCCTGCATTAACATGTTTGCTTCGTGTCTAACCACGCATCTGAGCAGAACCATGTCAAAGTTCCTCTTGTACAACACATCATCCTTGTTCAAGTAAAAGCTTACAACTAGCCTTCTCAATGTCTTCTTGTCATTCTTTGACGCTCCTTCAGGATACTCTTGGATTTTGAGGAAATTCTTAATATCATAAAACCACAGCTTCTCATCAATGGCAGACTCGACTGCAAACACATACGCAGGCCTCTCGAGTCGATTCACAGCAACGTGTGGCACATGATTTTGCCAATGAACTTTAATCATAGAAGACAATGTGGCTAAGGCGTCAGCCATTTGATTTTCATCTCGGGGTACATGATACAACTTTACTGTCTTGAAGAAAGTCAGGATCCTTCTGGTGTAATCTCTATAAGGAATCAAATGCGGCTGATGAGTATTCTAGTCTCCATTGACTTGGTTAATCAGTAGAGCAGAATCTCCATAAATGTCCATAGTTTTGATCCTTAGATCGATGGCTTCCTCAATCCTCATGATACAGGCCTCGTACTCAGCTTCGTTGTTGGTTACTTCAAAAGGCAATCTGGCAGAAAAAGGTATGTGTCCACCTTTAAGATTAATGAGTACTGCCCCAACGCCATTTCCATTCATATTTACCGCCCCATCAAACATCAGTGTCCACTTGTCATCGGGATCCGGTCCTTCCTCGACAAGAGGCTCTTCACAATCTTTCATCTTTAAGTACATGATATCTTCATCGGGGAATTCAAACATCATCGGCTGATAGTCATCAATTGGTTGCTCGACAAGGTAATCAGACAAAATACTACCCTTGATAGCCTTTTGCGACGTGTACTGGATATCATACTCTGTCAAAATCATCTGCCAATGAGCCACTCGTCCGGTAAGAGCCGGCTTTTCAAAGATATACTTTACTGGGTCCATCTTAGAAATCAACAAGGTAGTATGGTTCAACATATACTGTCTTAGTCGGCGAGCAGCCCATGCCAAAGCGCAACAAGTTTTCTCGAGCAGCGAATATCTTGTTTCACAGTCGATAAACTTTTTGCTAAGGTAGTATATTGCATGCTCTTTTCGACCAGACTCGTCATGCTGTCCCAATACACACCCCATCGAATTCTCTATTACTGAAAGGTACATTATCAGGGGCCTCCCAGGAACTGGAGGTATAAGAATTGAAGGTTTCTGCAAATATTCTTTTATCTTATCAAAAGCTTTTTGACAATCATTGTTCCACCTGATTGCTTGATCTTTTCTTAGCAATTTAAATATCGGTTTGCACGTAGCTGTTAGGTGAGATATGAACCGTGCAATGTAGTTCAGCCTCCCTAAAACCCACGAACCTGGTTTTCTGTTCTTGGTTCAGGCATTTCTTAAATATCTTTTACTTTCGCTGGATCAACCTCAATCCCTTTCTCACTGACAATGAAACCTAACAGCTTTCCAAATCTCACTCCAAATGTACACTTGTTTGGATTCAGCATCAGTTTGAACTTTTTCAATCTTTCAAACAACTTTTGCAAGTTTACCAAATGCTCCTCTTCTGTCTGAGACTTCGCAATCATATCATCCACGTACACTTCAATTTCTTTGTGCATCATGTCATGAAAGAGAGTCGTCATAGCTCTTTGGTAGGTAGCACCAACGTTCTTCAACCCAAATGGCATTACCTTATAACAGAACGTGCCCCAAGGTGTAATGAATGTCGTCTTCTCCATGTCTTCTGGCGCCATCTTGATCTGATTATAGCCAGAAAATCCATCCATGAAAGAGAAAACCGAGGACTGAGCAGTGTTATCGACCAATACATCAATGTGAGGTAATGGGAAGTCATATTTCGGACTGGCTCTGTTTAAATCTCGGTAATCGACACACATCCTGACTTTACCATCCTTCTTCGGCACAGGTACGATGTTGGCCACCCAAGGGGGATAAATGGTAACTGCTAGAAAACCTGCATCCAACTGTTTCTGAACCTCCTCTTTGATCTTGACAGTAATATCAGGACTAGTTCTGCGAAGCTTCTGCTTTACCGAAGGACAATCTTCTCTGAGAGGTAGCCTGTGCACCACAATATCTGTATCCAAACCAGGCATATCTTGATACGACCATGCAAAGACATCGACGTATTCTCGCAGCATTTCAATCAGCCCTCTCTTGACCTTTTCCTCTAAAGCAGCCCCTATCTTGATCTCTTTCTTTGCGTCCTCAGTACCAAGGTTAATGACTTCCAACTCTTCCTGATGAGGTTGAATGACCCTTTCCTCCTATTTCAATAGTCTGGCCAATTCTTTGGGGAGTTCACAATCTTCTTCACTCTCCTCTTCGGCTTGGTAAATGGGATTATCAAAGTCGTACTGAGCCATAACAGAACTGTTTTTAATGGAATCCGCAAGATCAATTCTGCACCAACGATGTTTCATGCTTTATTTTAGAAAAGAGTTCAAGAAAGCCACAAAAAACAAAAAAACATTGCCATTTTTATTGTTTTGAAAATGAAAGTAAAAACAGAAAGACAGTGAGCACAAATTTGATTGCAAAACGTCCTTTATTGATGATAGTCATTGAAAATTTAAAACATGATGTGGCCCTACAATGAACCACTACGCCTTGGGCAGAGCGCAGGGCTTTCATACAAAATGCAAAACAAAAGAAAATTACTCTGTCTGAAGAGTAACTTGGACTATTTCTTCAACAGTCCAGTTGTTGATCTTCTCCCCCGGAGCACACAGGCGCACCCAATTATCCATATCATAATCACTGTCACCATCTTCATTGTCTGTTGCAAAGACATCCCCATGATTCATCAATCCATCACTAGTGAAAGTACACGGTCCTTTCTGATCCTGGATACCCTGCTCTGATGATTGAAAAGGCTGATAACCAATGCCAAACAAGTCTTCTTTTACGGGCACATCAATCACCTTGCCCCAGCCTTCCACGTTACCTGAATGAATGACCTCCAGAGCTTGTTTATAGGACGCAATCGAGGTACCTGGTTTCTTCTGTTCAACAAAAGCCACCTTCACAATACTGACAGTCTCAAAAGCTTGACATAGAGTCAATACCTCTTCACGGTCTTTCACTACTCGATCAAACTGTAAACAACCTTCATTCATCAATTCTTGGATACCTTCTTTCAACTTCACACAATCGTTTTCATGATTACCACAGTCTGAACAATTCTGGTCACATCCCGGGAATACTCCCCCTCTAAGCAGACGTTCCTTCACTATAAACTACGAAGTCTGAACGTCATTAACATCGACTACCAAGTCCAAATTTTCCCCATCTTCCACATTATTTACTCTGGTTTCTCCATGCGGAGGCATAGGATTATTCACCACATTCGGAGTAGGAGCGAAGTTAATCGTCTTGGCATCAATCAAATCCTGAACTTTATGGTGAAAAGCCCGACAATTCTCGATGTGGTGCCCTGGCGCACCAGAATGAAAATCACAACGGACATTAGCATCATAACCACCGGGAATCCTTGTTAATGGAGCCATAGTGCGAAGTTCAACAAACTTTAACCTGAGCAGTTCAGGGAGTAATTCAGCATAAGTCATTGGCATCGAATCAAAATGACGATATGACATTCTTTGTCTTGGTTGGAATGGGTGTTGCTGTTGTTGTGGTTGTCCTCTTTGTGGTTGTTGAGGTTGGGTTGCTGGAATAGTCACAGCAGCAACTTGACGGTATTGTTGTCCTCTGTTTCCATTTCTCTGATTATATATAACATTTGTCTCACCCTCTCTCCTTCTAGGTGCCCCTGAAAATGGTTTCTTAGCACTTGTAGAACTTGAAGAACCAGGGTCTTGGATTTTTCCCGCTTTGATAAGACTTTCAGTTCTTTCTCCGCAAATCACAACATCCGAAAAACTACCAAATGGGCAACTTCCCATACGATTCATGAATACACCTTGCAGGGTTCCAATGAACATATCAGTCAATTCTCAATCCAACATCGGAGGTTGTACTCTCGCAGCTAGCTCGCGCCACCTCTAGGCGTATTCCTTGAAACTCTCACCAGTCTTTTGAAACAAACTCTACAACTGGGTTCTGCTCGGAGCCATGTCCATGTTATGCTTGTACTGCCTCAGAAAAGCTTCACCTAACTCTCTCCAGCTTCTGACAGATTCTTTTCTCAAGTCCATGTACCAATCCAAAGATGCTCCAGACAAGCTGTCTTGGAAAAAGTACATCCACATTTTTTCATCATCAGTATAAGCGAATATATTCCGGTAGTAAGCTTGCACATGAGTTCGGGGACAAGAAGTGCCATTGTACTTGTCGAAAGATGGCGCTTTGAACTTGTACGGGATCCTTAACCCATCAACTAAACCCATGTTAGTAACATCAAAGCCCAAAGAATTCTGGCACTCCATGGCGCGAATCTTTTCAGCAAGGGCGTCGACCTTTCTATCTCTCTCTTCCGCCTTTCCAAATTCATCATCATCACTGGGAATAGTGAACATATCTTCTTGCTTGTCAACCAAATGAGAAGGATGGTGAACCGGAGCACGTGCCGCTCGAGCATTAGCAGCCTCTGTAATGATGGGTTGTCCATTGATTCTAATACCACGCAGTTCGTCACCAGTAGCATAGTTGTTGACAGGGTTGGTAACAGCAGCGTCATCGACAGGGGCTTCTTCTGGAGGATTCTGACCGACAGGGGGAATCACAGTTTCTTGTCTCTAGGCCAAGGCTCGGAGTTCCTCTTGCCCTTGCACTACCCCTTGCATCATATTCATGAATTAGACCATGTTGGTCCTCATCTCTGCTAGTTCTGCTTGAACTTGATCCATGATCTTCTGTTGATTCTGCCTTGTTGCGTAACGGTGCGGACGATGCTCAGCAATCTTGCCTGAAACGGGAACCAGAATGAGAAATCCTCTTCCAGAACACCTGTAATGATGCAAGAATGATATGTGTATGATGCGTATGATGCGTATGCTATGTTTTATCATTTCTCAGGTATTCAAGAGTCTCGTCCACCTTTGAAAAATGGAAACCTGTACTCGTAAGCGGAACATAAACAACAAAGAAGCAACATACACTTGACGGCAAGCAAAAGTGAAACATCAATAATCTCATCTATAGTCATGAGAAATAAGGTTCATACAAATGTAGTTCAAGCAAAGATTCAGTTCACCAGTGTAGAACAAGGAATCCCATCCAACAATCCTGGAGGTGATCTTCAAAATAAACAACAAGACAAACTAGGGAAGTCGTCCTTCAGGAATGAGAGTCTTCAAATACTGGCACTGATCCATCAATCGGTCACACTCTGAACACTCAGGTAGAGGGGTGAGTGTAACACCTCAAAATTTGCCCTCCTCTCTTGGGACTAGCTTAGCATCTTGAATTTCATTTGTAGGTCATTAGGCATTTTCATATTTGCATATCATGTGGCAACATTGAGCAAGTCATCCTCCTAGATCTTGATAAGAAGATAAAAAGGTTAAAAGATGCAAGCTTGAGGGTTTCATGGATTGATCACTAGCCATCTGAGGGTGTGTGCTTCAAATTAGGGTTTCTCAGTTCCTCAAGGAGGTTGAGATTTATCTTGGTTGAGATGGTACATCATCATCATCATGGCCTTATCATCATCCAAGAGATTCCTTATGATTGATCAGGTTCCTTGAGATTAGGGTTTTGATCACTGGTCAACCCTAATCATCTGCATTGTGCCAATCAGGGCTTGTCAAGGAGATGGGGTCTTCATTGATATGGGGGATCATTTTATTGGTTTCATTGAGCTTATGGAAGCTAGGGTTTCATCATTGAGCCATTTCATCAGGAGACTGAAGCTCAAGTTGATCAGTGCATGGCAAATTCATCTATCAGTCAACAAAAGTCAACCAAAGGTCAACTGATGGATTTGGAGGTGGGAGAGGGTTAGAGACACTTCATTCATGTCCAAATAAGTTTCATTTGACATTTCAAACATCAACAATGAAGAAAATAAAGTCAGATGAAAACTTCCCAAAAATAGAAAGTGACTTGTAATTCAAAATTGCCAAAAATGGAAAGGTTTTCTCCTTAAAATTACATGTCCAAAAATGCTTCAAATGGAATTTTGTCCAACATGAAAGTTGTAGATCTTGCTCTCACCTTTCCAAAAAGTCCAAGAACATGAATTTCTAATTTGTGGTTGGCAAGTTATGATCAAATCATTGTCCAAAAAAGTTGAATTTCAAAAGTGCATAACTTTTGATTCAAATGGCCAAATGGAGTGAGACTTTTTTGAGAAAATTTCTTTTGATGTCCTCTATCCAAAACAAGCATTACATTTCATGAATTTTGCTCACATAAAAAGTGCATTTTTCAAGTGAACTTATTTTGAATTTGGAGGGAAAAAGGTGATTTTGAGAAATATTCATTGTTTTCACTCAATTCCACTTGCATTAGCTTACAAACCACATTTCTGAATTGCTCCAAACCAGAAATTACACTGTTACATTGATTTTCACAAGGGAGGGTGAATTGGTCAAATTGCCATTTAGCATAAAACTTGACTTCACTTAAACACTTGCATTTTGGCTAATCATGATTAGCAACACCATTAACATCACATATAAAACCATAATCATAACTGTTTTCTGATTAATCATAACAGAATTGAAATCTAGATCTAGAAATCCAAAAAGTCTTCATCTTTCTCTCTCACTTTTTCTGCAATTTTCTTCACAAACCTTGCCAAGATCTTCATCAATCCTTCATCCATGTGCATTATGGAAGCTTATTGAAGCAAGATTTCATCATTTCCAAGCCAATTCAAGGACTTTTAAAGTGAGCTTCAACAATGGCAATTTGGATTTTCATCAAGATCGTGCACAATTAGCATCCAGGCCTTGCTTCATTCACCTATCCAAGCATCAAAGAACATCTGTTTTGCATCGCCATGGCCTGAAACACACGATTCAACATCTGCAATTCCAAAAAGGTGAGTTTTCGATTTTGATAATTCATGCAATTGATATATGCTTTAGATAGATCTTGAAACATAGGTTAATCTGCGAGTTGTTTCATTGATTTTCATGCTGAAATGAGAAAGTTATGTCGATTGGAAGTTTGATGCACCAATATGTTTTTGCTTCGATTCTTTTAATTTAGCAAGAATTAGGTTAATTCAGTTATGGATTGTTGATGTGCTTGGAAAGACCTTTCCATTGATATAAGGTTTATGGATTTTGGTGACAAAATGTTCATGCTGGAAATTTGATGATGAACACGATGAATGTGTTCAAGAACATTTGAAAAAATTTCCAGAACCTAGTTTGATCTTCATCTTCGCGTTTGGCATGGTTTTAGGTGTTAGCGCGCGCTGGGATTCAAACATTCCCTCCCTTCGATTCTGACCGAAGGCATTTACATTTTGGCATTTAGCATTTTCTCATCATTATGCTTCACATGTTCATATCACTTGATTCATGATTTTTTATTTTTTCTTCACATTAGAAAAATCATAACTCCATAACCATTGATCCAATTGAGATGAAATTTTTTGTGCCATGATCCTTGCCATGTCTACTATTTGATGATAATTTTTCCAGAAATTGTGCACGTGTGATTTTTTTGAATGGCCTAGGGTTTGTTCACATGTGTTCTTTCATGCACCTTGCTTGATGTTTTGATCATGAAATGATGATGCTTAATCCAAAATTCTTGAAATTTTGCATGCTTATTCTAGAGACCTTAATGGACATTTTGGCTTTGAGTTTGTGATTTTATCATTCCTGGTTTGTGATATATGAGCTGTTGAATCTAGGTATGACAATTTGTGTCACACCATTTCTTGTCTAACTTCCTGATTTTATTTGCCATGCCATATGAACTTGAAATGAGCTGAATTTTTTGATGTTGATACTTCTGGATGTTAGGTTCACTTGTGAATTTTGTGGAATTTTTGAGTGCATTTCCAATTTGTTTGAGAATTTTCTTTCTGTTTGACCAATTGGGGACTTTTTGTGAGTCATGATCTTAAATGTTTTGTGAAATTCTTGAGATGTATTGGATGGACTTGAAGTTTTGTGGAGTGATTCTAGACACATTAAAGTTTGCCATGGCTTTGGTTTGATGCATTTATCTTGTGCCAATTCTATTTTGTGCTTGCTTGAAGTTGATGCATGATTTGGTGCCTTGTATGAGATTGTTTTGTCTTGCTTTGACTTATGGATTTTAATTGACTTGCTTCCAATTGTCCAAATGACCTGAAATTTGGTGTGATGATCATGTTATGAGTGCTGTTTAGCCATGAATTTTCCTGGGATTTATTGAATTATTTTTGATTGAGTTTGGATTGATTCATTCTGTTTGGTCCAATGAGCTTTGAAATTGCACACTTTGCCTTCTATGCTTCATGAAATGAAATTGGTGAGTGATATGAATGTGAGACCACTTGGACATTGTTCTAATTTGATTGAACTTGATTTTTGATAATTTTCATGTTCTGTTTTGAAATATTGATCCTCCTTTGACCCTAGGCTTTGTCCTAGGGGTTTGCTTCTCATGATTGAGTTGTGTTTTCAGGACAAAAGGCATGTGGCATGGAGGAATTAATTCACTTGGCTTGAGTTGCTTAGTTGTTTGATGTTGATTAACATTAAGTTTGTTTTGTAGGTGGCTTCTAAGTCATTTGTGTTGAGCATTGGCTTATGCTTTGCTTGATGCATTGCTTGTGTACAGTTAACTGTTGACTTTTAGTTTGTCTGTTTGACTTTCTGAGATGAATACTAATTGTGTTAGATTGATTTCAGGTACATTAGTTGCTATAGTTCATTGTGAACTTGCTTTTTGCTGTTGCTTGGTTGCTTAACCAATTGAGGTAGAATTTCTTTTCTCCATGTAGTTTGGAAGACCTGGCCTGTTACTTGGCCAGGCACCTGTCTGAAGTCCTCCTTAAGAGGCAATGATTGTGATTGTTTATCTTTATCCCCAAGCAGGAAAAGACCTTGAATAAGGAAATTGCCAGACACAAGAGATGTGCAATCCATCTCCTGCTATTCTGTTGAGTCATCCCTTGGCTCACATTACATGTTGATGCCTTGAGGATATTAACCCAAGATCAATGTTGAGTCAGTCATAAGTGTAGAAGGGTTCCCACTTTCTGAACCCACACTTCTTTTGTCTGAAGCTCTCCCAGGCCAGGGATAAGAGCTGTGAGGCACACCCCTCACTTCCTATTTTCATCTGCTTCACCCTAACTCTCAATGTTAGGGTTAAGAGCTAACATCACCCTGATACAGTTGGCTTGCTTTTGCAGCCTAACCCTTGTTTGAGCCCACTTTGTCTGTATATAGTGTGTGCTAATTGTGAATGTTTGCTTTGTTTTGATTATGCTTGCATGCTTTGCTTTGCCTGGTTAGGATTAGCTTGCAGCCTGTGCAAGTAGATAGAAAACTCAACCTAGGACCATTGTGGAATACATGATAACTATTAGGCTCGAGTCAGTCTCCCTTCTAGTTAGTCATTTCCCAGTCTCTGGTTAGGAGAAAGTTTCTCCCCTGTTGAAGGGAACTACGTCGCCTTGATCCTCATACCAGATGAGGTACGTAGGCAGGAGACCGTGCGAGGTCTCTCCGGGCACCCTTTTTTCTTTTGTGTGTGTTTTGCTTGACAGTTGCTAGGCTCGAGTTCCCGACTCCTTAGTAACTTGTTGTTTGTTTCTTCTTGTGTGTGTAGGAGATGGATGTAAGCCCATCAATTGGCATTCCGTATCCTCTTGTTGTGTGCTTGGAGTCCAGTATAAGTCCATCAAGTGGCATCTAGTTTCCAGTGTGGGTTTGTTTGGTTCGGAAGCTGATGTAAGTCCAGCGATTGGCGTTCGGGTTCTATGTTTGCCTTTTTATGTTTTGTTTTGTTTCGGCGTGCGTGAGCCAAACTACGGTAGCTCTGATTCTCATTCCAGATGAGATACGTAGGCATAGGATGCGACGTTCTAGCGAGCCCTCTCCCCTCTCTCTCCACCTGTGTTGTGTGTGTGTGTGTGATGTTTGTTTTAGCAACCTTGTTCTATCTTTTGAGCGTGGATCCCGTCGAGTACGACGGATGCGTAAGGGTGCTAATACCTTCCCTTCGCATAACCGACTCCCGATCCCATTCTCTTTGGTCACGAGACCATGTCTTTTCCAGGTTTACTTCGAGCGTTTCCTTTCCCTCTTTTGGGATAAATAACGCACGGTGGCGGCTCTGTGTTGTTTTGTTTTTAGCCCGCCGGTTGTTTTTCACGGATGCGACAGCTGGCGACTCTGGTGGGGACAAAAAGTTGACCTATTGCTGGTCCATCTTCCCTAAGCGAGTCTCTCCTAGCGTTCTAGGATAGTTTAGGTTGCTTGTGCTGCTATTTATTGCATTTATTATTATTCTGATTGTATATATTTGCATAAATACTTGCATGCATCATACTATCATGTTGCCGTCCTCTGTATAGGTGGTTCCTCTGTTTGGGGTGGGTGTTCTGAGTGGGGCTAAAACCCAGGCCCGAGTATACACCTAGGATTAGTGTGGTCTCACGTTCCTCACATGCTGGTTGGGCATGTTGTTGCGACGTGACATACCACAAGCCGGACGAGGTTCATCTGAGAGTGCTCTTCCTCAGTGGGGTTTTCCACTTTGGTTGGGTTACCTCTTTTGAGCTATTGACTTCAGTGACCGTTCTTTCCCGGATCTTTGGTTTAGACGATCTCAGGAGAGCTACAATGGCACACCCGAAATGGCAAACCCATTGAGTATCTCTGCCCGATTGTCGAGACTATTATCCGCCTTAGGGTGACCTGATTAGAATTTACCTGTGAGGGGAGGGTGATTCTTTCAGATGCTTGTTCTGTTGGTGACTTTGATGGTGACTATTGGTTCCGTTGATCAGAGTCCTATTTTAAAGTCGGATTTATGGGCATTTATTTCTGAGACGCCGGAGTGTTGTCCGTGTTATTTATCAGTGGGGATCCGTTTATTTCAGGATTCCCCGGGCCGATTCAGAGGTTCTTGTGGTTATCTGCTCAGAGATTGTTGGATGATGATGATGATGTATCTTTCAGTTCCGTTTATTTCGGAATCTTTGGGTCGGACTTGTGTTTGTTCAGTACCTCAGATGGTGGTGATCAGTTCAGAGATCAGATTTTCGTGCAACAGATGATCAGATGACTTGGAGGATGGCACAATGCATTGCATTCATTCATCAGCATCATCACATTTCGCATTCACCTGCATCTAACACATGTTTATCCATATGCAGGGACATTCTTGATCGAGATCCTAGTTGAGAGACTTCTTGCTCAGACATGAGGCCCGGTATGAAGGATGATGTGGTCTACAGTTTCTTTGACCCAGAGATCAGCGTGCTGAAGGATATGATTGCTTTGATTACACCCGACCATGTGGGGATGTTCAGAGAGGCATACGGGGGTATTCTGAAGATGGTTTTCAGACTCACTGACAAAGATAGGAGTGCCATCCATACTCTCCTCCAGTTCTATGATCCTGGTTTGAGGTGTTTTGTCTTCCCAGATTACTTATTGGGGCCTTTGATGGAGGATTATGTTGGTATCTTGGGCATTCAGATCAGAAATCAGGTTCCTTTCTATGCTACTAAGGAAGAGCCTGATATTGGTGGGATTTCCCGTGCTCTTTATTTGAGTCCGGAGGTGACCAAGGGGGGTCTGAAAGAGAAGGGGAAGTTGCCTGGTTTTCATCTGAGTTTCCTAGAGGCTAAGGCCAAGGAGCATGCTGAGTTGGGTAACTGGGAAGCTGTCTGTGCTTTGATTGCGGTTAGCATTTATGGGACCATTTTGTTTCCTAATCAGAAGAGCTTCGTGGATATTAATGCCATTCGCTTGTTTGTTCAGAGGAATCCTATTCCTACTTTGATCGGAGATGTCTATTACTCGGTCCATAACAGGAACGAGAATAGGCGTGGGGGATTGATTCGATGTTGCACTCAGCTGCTATACAAGTGGTTTATGGGATATTCGCCTTCCCGGGGTGCTTTTGTTCTTCTTGACCGTACTGTCAATTGGGCGACCAAGCTGATGGGTTTGCAGGCCAAAGACATAGCTTGGACTCACAGTAGTGGGATTGGACAAGATTTCATTTGCAGTTGTGGGGGTTTTCCCAATGTGCCGCTTATAGGAGTTCAAGGTTGCATTAATTATAACCCTACGCTTCTTAAGAGACAAATGGGATTCGCTATGGAGGTTCCTCCTCTCAAGAGTGAGATTCAGGAAACTTTGTACTTCCCGGTTGAGGGCAATCAGGCCAGGTTGAAGCAGGTATCTGATGCATGGCGTAGCATTCAAAGGAAAGGCAAGTTTTCTTGGGGCAGAGCCAATAACAGGTCTTTTCCTCCGTTTGATGACTGGCTCAATAAGAGAGTGGTTCTCACTTGTCTACCGTTTCCTATGGTTGATCCTTGGTATCCATTGATTGAGGAATCTTCTTCTTCTGTTAGTATGGAAGAGTTCCTAGAGATGAAGCGGGAGAGAGATCAGTTGCTTGCAGAGAAAACGGAATTGGAGATGAGTGTCGCTCGGGTTCAGATGGCTAATCAGGAGATCAAAGTGAAGATGGAAGATCAGGACAAGCGACATGCCCTGGAAGTGAAGCGCTTTGAGATGGATACCGCTTACTATGGGAAGGTCAGTCAGGCTTTGGCATCGTCAACAAAGGAGCACGACATCACCAAAGAGAGATTGGCTAGAGCTTCAAAGGTCATTGAAGATCAGAGGAGGAGGCAAATCCTCGTGAGGGATCAGAGGGAAGACAAAGTCAGAAATCTCATTGCTGAGTGGGAGTCAAAACTGAAGATCAAGGAATCAGAGAACCTGAAGATCATCGCTGAGAGAGATCATTATATCGCTGAGAGGGATCATTATCTTGCTGAGAGAGATCATTACTTCAGGCAGATGAAGATTCACCAGAAGGAGGTGGGGAGATTACAGCAGGAGAACACCGAGCTCAGGTTCGCCGTAGAGTTTGCGAAGATGGTTGATGATATAGGGCCTTCTGTGGGACCCTCATCAGGATAGACCTTTCGTTTGTGTGGATTACCGTCAGGCCTGTTGACGGAATTCACTTGCTTGTATTTCCTTTCTGATGCTGGAGAATTGTATTTGATTTGTATCAGCTTTGATGTATGACTATGGCGCTCTTTGTGCACTTTGCTATGTGATGGTTATTTTTATTCAGTGATCGATCTTCAAGCTTTATTTGCTTACCTGTATGCACTCACACAGCACACACATGGTTGGGTGGTATATTGCTAAATCATATATCTCTGATCTGTATGATGAAATCAAATGCTGAATGTCAGAATATTGCTGCCGGAATATTATATGTCTCGATGAAGCCAGGATCGAGATACAAAGTGTTCCTCATGTGGATAGACACTGCATTCATGCATAATCATAATAACTTGATTTTTATTTTGCAGGTATCAGTTCTAACGTGTTTGATTGTTTCAGGAATCATTGCTCGTGCTCGTAGAGTTGTACCTTTGCACTCAACACGCCCTCACAGATACTTTACCAGACGCAACACTCCCAGACTGATGGATCTCCCAAACACGGATATTCTCGAGCTGAAAGATAAAATGAGTGAGCTGATCAACATCATGCAGGGTTTTGCAGTTGGTCAGAAAGCACTGGCTGACAAGGTTGAGAAGCTCGAGCGGGCTTCAACGGCTAACAGCGGTGTCAACCTGGATGGTGTCTCCAACCATGGGCTGGGTGGTTCCAGAGATGGCGGAAAGAGAACGACTATGGGGGTAGTGAATAATGCTGGTGGTTTTGGCGCTGCCACTGGTGGTCAACCTGGTCCGATGGGCCATAATATGAAAGATAGTTTGTTCCCGCCATTCTTCGGGGTCGATGATGACAGAGAGGAGGACAGAGAGGTTGATCAGTTCTCTATGCACAACGAGCCATTTGGTTAATATGGTGCCCAACCACCGAACAAAGAGATACAATTGTTGGCAGAGAAGATCAGAGCTCTCGAAAGCTATGCCACTCCTGGGGTTGTAAATATGTCAAATATGGGGCTAGTCGAGGAGATTGTGATCCCACAGAAGTTCAAGGCGCTCGCTTTTGATAAGTATAATGGGAGTTCCTGTCCAGAGACTCACCTTCAAGCATTTTTCCGTAAGATCTCTGCTTACACGATGGACCAAAAGCTGTGGATGTACTTCTTCCAAGACAGTTTGTCTGGAGGCTCCTTGGAGTGGTACACCAAGCTTAAGTCTTCTGATATCAAGAGCTGGCAGGATCTGGGCGATGCCTTCTTTAAATAGTACCAATTCAACGCAGACATGGCTCCTAGTCGTACCCAGCTGCAGGGTATGTCTCAGAAGTCAAGTGAGGGGTTTAAAGAATATGCGCAGAGATGGAGGGAGTTGGCTGCCAGAGTGCAACCTCCGTTGGTGGACAGAGAGATGTCTGATCTCTTTATGGGTACCCTTCAAGGGGCGTTTGCTGAGAGGATGGTTGGTTGTCCGGTGACCAATTTTGCAGACATTGTCGTGGCTGGTGAAAGGATTGAGAGTTGGCTGAAGCTCGGGAAGATTCAGGGTAATGCTTCGTCTGCAGGATCGAAGAAGCCCTTTGGTAACGGCCAGAGGAAGAAAGAGGGTGATACAAGTGCGGTGTACACTCAGAGAGGACCCAGTAGGGATCGTTACTTTCAGCACAACGCTGCGGTAACTATTCCTGCTGACAATCAGCCTGCACAACAGCAACAGCAGCAACCTCAACAACAAAGACAACCATTTCAGCAGAGGCCTCAGAGGGCTGGGTACCAGGTCAAGGGAAGGATGAATGACCGACAGTTTGACAGGCCTCCTATGACTTATTCCTTCTTGTTGAAGAAGCTAAAAGACTTGGGGTTGGTACAAATGAGAACTCTGGCACCTTTGAGACCTGATCAGAGGCCAGCTAGCTTTGATGAGAATGCAAAGTGTGAATTTCATTCAGGTGCTCCCGGGCATAACGTAGAGAACTGCAAAGCTTTTAAGCATGTGGTTCAAGACCTGGTGGATTCAAAGGCGATCAACTTTGCGCCGTCTCCCAATGTGAATGCTAATCCCATGCCTGCGCATGGTCAAAGGGGGGTGAATGCTATCTCTGAGGAGAATAGGATCGGGCTGTCAAGTGTTGATCAACTGAAGACTCCTTTGGCTGAGGTCAAGAGGCAGTTGTTGTTGAATGGGGTTTATCCGGGCTGTGGTGATAATTGTGCTGAGTGCACTATTGCTCCTGAGGGATGTATACTGTTGAAGGAAACTGTCCAGAGACTGATGGACGAGGGGAGTATTCGGGTTGAGAAGGTGGATATGGGGAAAGATGAAGTCTCCACCATAACGATTTACTTCGACCCGGTTGATTTGTCAACTCTGGCGGATGCGGCTCCAGTTACCATCACGGTACCTGGACCGATTCCCTATGACAAAGATGATGTCGTGCCGTGGCATTATGGTGGGGAAGTGTACTGTAATGGAGAGAAGGTAGAGGACCAGACTGCAGGTGAAACCGTCGTTTCAAAGGTGGATAATGCCGGTCCCAGCGGTTTCACTCGCAGTGGAAGACTGTTTGCTCCCGATGCACTGAGAGGTGGAGAAGGAGAAAAAGAGAAAAAAAGGAAAGGCCGAGGCTTTAGCCAGGGCGAAAGGAAAACAAGCAGTGGTGAATGATGGTACTCCCGTAGCGACACCGACGCCTGTTGGGTCGGAGAGAGAGCTTGATGATGATGCAGAGGAATTCTTAAGAATCATCAAGAAGTCTGAGTACAAGCTTGTGGACCATCTGCAGCAGACTCCTTCCAAAATATCAATTCTATCTTTGCTGTTAAGCTCTGAGGGGCATAGAGAGGCTTTGATGAAAATTCTGAAGAAAGCCTATGTTCCTCAAGAGATAACAATTAATCAGTTGGAGACGGTAGTGTCTAATGTTCATGCCAGCCATGGGCTGGGTTTCACTGACATGGATCTGACCGTAGATGGAAGAAATCATAACCGGGCTTTGCACATTGCAATGGAATGTAAAGGGGTCGTGCTTTCGCATGTGCTGGTTGATACCGGCTCCTCTTTGAATGTGTTGCCAAAGAAAGCCTTGGCGAAGCTGAATTGTGAAGGGTTGATCCTGACGCCTACAGATCTGATAGTGAGGGCATTTGATGGGTCAAAGCGGGCTGTATTCGGAGAGGTGGAGCTTCCGGTGAAGATAGGCCCTGAGGTGTTTAAGTCTGTTTTCTACGTCATGGATATTCAGCCGGCATACAGTTGTCTGTTGGGTCGACCATGAATTCATGTTGCTGGGGCAGTGACCTCGACTTTGCACCAAAAGCTGAAATATATATGGGAAGGACAGGTCGTCACTGTCTGCGGGGAGGAGGATATCTTCGTCAGCCATCTTTCATCATTCAAGTATGTTGAAATGGACGGTGAAATATGGGAGACGCCGAGTCAAGCGTTCGAAACCGTTAAGGTGGAGAATGCTCTTTTTGCAAAAGAGGAGGAGAAACCGTCCATATCTTCGTATAAACAGGCCGCCGAGGTGGTGAAGAATGGAGAGGCTCCTGGTTGGGGTAGGATGATGGATATCTCCGCCAAGAAAGACCGCTTCGGAGTGGGGTATCAACCAAACAGAGGCTCATTAGGACAAGGCAGAGGACGCCGTACGTCGGTCACATTCACTAGTGCCGGAATGCTGGATCCGGATCACATTTGTATGGTGGGTGATGAAACTGATAGCGACTGCGAATTGGACCGATGGATAAAGCCGTGCGCACCAGGGATGGGAATCCAGAACTGGAAGGCTGAAAAGATCATCACGGTCACTCTGCTCGAAGAGTAATGATTTCTGTTTTTCAGTTTTATTTGCATGAAAGCCATACGTGTTGTCCGACACGTAATGGTTCATTGTAAGGGCCACCTCATGTTCATTTTGCAAATTCGCTTCATTAATAAAAGGATGTTTTTCAGTTAAAAGCGGTGTTCCCTGTTTTTCATTTATTTTTGCAGTTTAAAAATAAAACAAACAAAATAAAAATGGCAATGTTTTCATTTTTCTTTTCAATTTGTCTCACTCCGGTTCTAAAGCAATGCATGAATCCACATTCATGCAGATGCGATCATTCTCCGGATCTCATTGATAACAATCCTGTTACACCCTCATATGACTTCGACAATCCAATCTATCATGCCGAAGAAGAAGGCGAAGAAGAATGTGAACTGCCAGGGGAATTAGCCAGGTTGTTGAAACAAGAGGAGAAGGTGATTCAGCCGCACGAAGAGCAAATTGAAATTGTGAATCTGGGTACCGACGAGGTCAAAAAAGAGGTGAAAATTGGGGCTGCTTTGGAGGCAAGTGTCAAGAGCAGAATGGTGGCGTTGTTGAAAGAGTATGTCGACATCTTTGCCTGGTCTTATCAAGATATGCCAGGGTTGGATACCGATATCGTTGTGCACAAGTTACCGTTGAGAGCAGATTGTCCTCCAGTGAAGCAGAAGTTGCGCAGAACTCGACCTGACATGGCGATGAAAATCAAAGAGGAAGTGCAGAAGCAGTGGGATGCTGGTTTCCTTGCTGTCACTAATTATCCGCCATGGGTCGCGAACATTGTGTCAGTCCCGAAGAAAGATGGGAAGGTGAGAATGTGTGTGGACTACCGAGATCTGAATAGAGCTAGTCCGAAAGATGATTTTCCGTTACCTCACATTGATGTGTTGGTAGATAATACAACTCAATTCTCGGTGTTTTCCTTCATGGATGGCTTTTCTGGCTATAATCAAATCAAAATGTCGCCAGATGATATGGAGAAAACAACGTTCATCACACCGTGGGGCACTTTTTGTTACAAGGTGATGCCATTCGGTCTCAAGAACGCTGGTGCTACTTATCAGAGGGCCATGGTGACTTTGTTTCATGATATGATTCATCATGAAATTGAATGCTATGTTGATGACATGATAGCAAAATCCCAAACAGAAGAGGGGCATTTGGTAGATCTGGCCAAGTTGTTTGACCGGCTGAGACAGTTCAGACTGAGGTTGAATCCGAACAAGTGCACTTTCGGAGTGCGGTCCGGTAAATTGCTGGGGTTTATTGTAAGTGAAAAAGGAATCGAGGTTGATCCTGCTAAAGTAAAAGCGATAAGAGAAATGCCTGAACCGAGAACAGAGAAGGAGGTTCGTGGTTTCTTAGGTAGATTGAACTACATTTCACGGTTCATATCTCATCTAACAGCCACGTGTGAACCGATTTTTAAGTTGCTAAGAAAAGATCAAACGGTCAGGTGGAATAATGATTACCAAGCGGCATTTGAAAAGATAAAAGAATATTTGCAGGAGCCTCCGATTCTGATGCCTCCTGTGGAGGGACGACCGTTAATTCTGTACCTGACAGTCCTCGAGGGGTCTATGGGGTGTGTATTGGGGCAGCATGACGAGTCTGGTCGAAAAGAGCATGCCATATATTACCTTAGCAAAAAGTTTACCGACTGTGAAACAAGATATTCACTGCTCGAGAAAACTTGCTGTGCTTTGGTCTGGGCTGCTCGCCGACTGAGGCAGTATATGCTGGTTCATACCACTTTATTGATTTCCAAGATGGATCCAATCAAGTACATTTTTGATAAGCCAGCATTGACCGGACGGGTTGCGAGGTGGCAAATGATTTTGACAGAATATGATATCCAGTATACCTCTCAGAAAGCAATCAAGGGGAGTGTATTGTCTGATTACCTCGCCCAGCAACCCATTGATGATTATCAACCGATGAAGTTTGAATTCCCTGATGAGGACATCATGTTTCTCAAATCGAAAGATTATGAGGAACCAATCCCGGAGGAGGGGCCTGACCTTGAATCCGAATGGATTTTGATGTTTGATGGGGCCGTTAACGTGAATGGTAGCGGTGTTGGTGCTGTTTTGGTTACGCCGAAGGGATCCCACATTCCTTTTGCTGCCCGGCTAACATTTGAGTGCACCAACAACGTGGCTGATTATGAAGCTTGCATATTGGGGATTGAAGAGGCGATTGATTTGAGAATCAAGAACCTTGTCATATATGGAGATTCAGCTCTGGTTGTAAATCAGGTTAACGGAAAATGGTATACGCATCAGTCTCATTTAGTTCCATACTGGGATTATACGAGGAGATTGTTGACGTTTTTCACCAAAGTGAAGATGCATCATGTGCCTAGAGAGGAAAATCCTTTGGCAGATGCTTTGGCTACTCTGGCTGCCTTGATTAAGGTACAATGGTGGAATCAGTTCCCCATTGTTGAGGTGGGACGTCTGGATAGACCGACTTATGTGTTTGTTGTTGATACAGTGCCTGATGATGAGAAGCCGTGGTATTACGATATCAAGCGCTATCTAGAGACTCAAGAATATCCTGAGGGAGCATCTAAGAAGGACCGAAAGACTCTGCGGAGGTTGGCCATGGTGTTCTACTTGAATAAGGATGGGGTTTTGTATAAGAGGAATTTTGATTGGGTCTTGCTCAGATGTGTTGATGACAAAGAAGCAAGCCAATTGATGAAAGAGGTTCACGAGGGATCGTTCGGTACCCATGCCAGTGGGAATGCAATGGTAAAGAAGCTGCTACGAGCTGGTTATTATTGGATGACAATGGAGGCCCAATGTTTCAATTTCGTGCGGAAGTGTCATAAATGCCAGATTTATGCTGATAAGGTGCACGTGCCTCCAAATCCGTTGAGTTTGATGTCATCTCCGTGGCCGTTTGCTATGTGGGGCATTAACATAATTGGAAAGATTGAGCCTACGACTTCGAATGGGCACAGATTCATATTGGTGGCTATTGATTACTTCACCAAGTGGGTGGAAGCAGCCTCTTATACGAACGTGACAAAGCAGGTCGTGGCCAGATTCCTGAAGAGAGACATCATTTGCAGATATGGGGTTCCCGAGAGGATCATTACTGATAATGGTTCTAATTTGAATAACAAGATGATGGCAGAACTGTGCCGGGAATTCAAGATTGAACATCACAATTCTTCTCCCTATCGTCCGAAGATGAATGGGGCGGTTGAGGCAGCCAATAAGAATATTAAGAAGATTGTGCAGAAAATGGTGGTGACCTACAAAGACTGGCATGAGATGTTACCGTTTGCATTGCATGGGTATCGAACTTCGGTACGCACATCTACTAGGGCAACGCCTTTCTCGTTGGTATATGGAATGGAAGCCGTGCTACCGGTTGAGGTTCAGATTCCCTCTTTGAGAGTCCTGATGGATGTAAAATTGCAAGAGGCGGAATGGGTAAGGACCCGGTACGAAGAGTTAAGCCTGATTGAGGAAAAGAGGCTGGCGGCTATCTGTCATGGGCAGTTATACCAGCAAAGGATGAAGCGTGCTTTTGACCGAAAGGTACGACCTCGTGTGTATCATGTGGGAGATATGGTGCTGAAAAGGATCCTTCCTCCTCAAAACGATCGAAGGGGCAAGTGGACACCTAATTATGAAGGTCCATTCGTGGTCAAGAAGGTTTTCTCTGGCGGAGCCTTGTTGTTAACAACCATGGATGGTGAAGATTTTCCATCCCCTGTGAATGCAGACGCAGTTAAAAAATACTTCGTATAAAGAGACCCGCTGGACGAAAAGAACAAAATAGTCCAGGCAAAAATGGGCATCCCGGCAAACCAAAAAAAAAACAGAAAGAAAAGGTTCGGGCAAAAATTAGGGATAAAAATGAAAAATGTACACCCGGCAAGTCGAAAACCTGAAAAGGCGACTTGGGCAAAAAAGGGTATCCCGGTGGACTGAAAACCCGAAAGGGCGGTCCAGACAAAAGAGGGATTGAAACGAACAACTGCGTCTAGCATGATCGTTTGCTTTGGTTAAGGCACATGGATAATACCCGGTAGGGATCAATCAGAAGCGTCTTGTTCAGAAGACAGAAAGCACGGAGAGTCTGAGGACATATGGGGTGTAACCGAGTTGGAACTCGATGAGATCACGGGTTTCACATTGCCATTAGGATAGATTTTTCCTTTTGTGCGCAATTACCTCTTTTCAGGAATTGCTTCCTGTGTATTGCTCAGTTTTGAGCCACCCTTTTCAATCAATAAAATGCATATTCAGTCAAATAATTTTGTTTTTATTTTCATTACCGCTTTGATTGCAAAAACATCCGTTTATTTTGATAAAGAATCTTGCATTTTAAGACATACAGGTCCCTTCCAATGCATGCTTATAAGATTAAAAATTTGAAATCTTATTCGGAAGGTTGAGTGACCCAAGTGTTGAAATCTTGACGCGCCTGGGGCATGGTTTTATCTAACAATCTCTTTCGCAGGTACTGTTAGATATTTTCACTCACTTGCAGGTTGTGATGTGGAGGCTTTTGACAAAACAGTCCCCATGGAGTCCAATCAGGGACGAGTGAATAGAAGAACGGTGAAAGGACGATGAAAGACGTACGACGATCCTTGAGAATTAATCAAGAAGACTCTTCAAAGTCTGAAGATTGGAAAGTCTGTATGAATCCCGGGAGTTCGCTCTTCGTAGAGTGCGGAGCAGTTGGGAATTCAAGGTGATGAATCAGAAAAGTCCAGACGAGTCTGGGAGTTCTCAAAATTGGAAAGCAGATAGTGGATTTGGACGGTGAATACCAGGGGTCGACGAGTCGACGGGTGTTCAGTACCAGACTGTCCTCATCCCAAAGCAGAGTCGGAATGACTAATTCCCCAGCAGATTCAAGGTCTGTGGCTTCCCTAGCAGGGTCCGGATGGTTATCCCCCAGCAGGTTTCAAATCCATGCTTCCCCAGTCGCCAGGCCTGAAGGTTGTTATTTCCCAGCGGAGGTATCTGTGAGTGGTGGTCTCCCTAGCAGAGTCTGGAGTGTTGCGTCCCCAGCAAGATAGAGACCGTTGTTTCCCCACAGAGTGCGTGGATGGATTCTTCCCCAGCGAAGTCCCCAAGCGGACCGGGTGCAAAGGAGGCTATTCCCAGCAAGGGTTTCCTTTTCCGAGCAGCAGTGTTATTCCCCAGCCGGGTGGAGTTGGAGTGTTTGCGAGTTTCTCAGCAGAGTGTCTCGAGCTCCTCAGAAGAGTCCCTTGAGGGGGATACTTTTTAGGCATTCATCATGTAGGATAGGCATAGCATATTGCATAATAAATCGCGTAGCATTTCCATGTCTATGGAGCATTACGTTGAAAAATCAATCACGCATCATATTGCAAGCATAAGCTAGTCTCAAACCGTGGTCATCGTTTGAGAGGTGGTTTTGCCCAAAGGTGAGGATGCTACTCCGAGGAGTTTGGAACTGTATCAACAACATTCCCCAGTAGTGCGATACTGGAGGAAATTTCTGCCGTGCGAGACAGAAGTTGGAAGATGTTACTCTGAGGAGTTTAGCATCATGATGTCAAATCAGTAATGTACCCCAGTAGTGCGATACTGGAGGAAACTTTTCCGTCGGACAGAGATGGAAATGTTACGCGATCAGCGCGACTCAAGCCGTGGTTACCGTTTGAGATTTGGTTTTGCTGGATGGTGAAGGTGTTACTCTGAGGAGTTTAGCATCGTGATGTCAGATCAACAATGTTCCTCAGTAGTGCGATACTGGAGGAAACTTTTCCGTCGGGCGGAGATGGAAATGAAATCAAAGGACGTTACGCGATCAGCGCGACAATCGGGGTTCAATTGGAGAAAAGGAAGTGTTGAGACATTTTCTGGAGAGTGGGGTTCAAATAGAGATTGGAGTTGAAGATTATATCTGGGATGAGGTCCTCAGGATTATCTTCTGTTCATGTGTCACCTTAGACTCCTTTGGCTGAGGCCAACAGAGGTCGTTATGGGTGTCTTCTGAGGAAGAGATGCACATGTTACCTTCCTTTTGTGAAGGTGTGCCCTCTGATATGTCGCCCTCAGAGTGGTGTTTGGTGTTATTTCCGACATTGCCAGCGGAATTATCACAAGAAAGCGGAGGACGGGGTTCAAATGGAGAAAGGGAAATATTGAGGCATTTTCTGGAGAGCGGGGTTCAAATGGAGAAAGGGAAATGTTGAGGCATTTTCTGGAGAGCGGGGTTCAAATGGAGAAAAGGAGACACGGGGTGTTTTCTGGAGAACGGGGTTCACAATGGCGATCGCAAGTTATCGTCAGGCGACTGGGGTTCAAATGGAGAATGGGGTTCATTATTTTGGCAAACAAGATGTCGGGGTTCAAATGCAGTGATCCGGGATCATTTGCGCGAAGGAAAATTTCGGGGTTCAAGAAAACGAAAAAAGAGAAAATTTTCGGGGTTCAAGAAAAGTAAAAAAAGAAAAAAGAAAAGAGATGATAATTCCCAGCGGGTATGTGGTGTTCAGGCCATGGTTATCCCTGCGTTACCATTTATTTTGGTATCCAGGTCGACGTTTCTGTTCCGGTATTCAGGCCGACTTTCTCCGTACCAGACGGATTTTTCTTTCGAGATTACTTCTTTGCCGATTCTGACAGGCATTATTAATTATTTTCCCATCAGAGTGCAAATTGTTCGTCTGTTCTTGGTATTCAATCACTCTTCATCCTGATCATCTGAAAGCCGAGGCTGTTCATATTGACAGGTTCACAGTGGATTGAATAGGGGCAGCTGTAACACCTCAAAATTTGCCCTCCTCTCTTGGGACTAGCTTAGCATCTTGCATTTCATTTGTAGGTCATTAGGCATTTGCATATTTGCATATCATGTGGCAACATTGAGCAAGTCATCCTCCTAGATCTTGATCAGAAGATAAAGAGGTTAAAAGATGCAAGCTTGAGGGTTTCATGGATTGATCACTAGCCATCTGAGGGTGTGTGCTTCAAATTAGGGTTTCTCAGTTCCTCAAGGAGGTTGAGCTTTATCTTGGTTGAGATGGTACATCATCATCATCATGGCCTTATCATCATCCAAGAGATTCCTTATGATTGATCAGGTTCCTTGAGATTAGGGTTTTGACCACTGGTCAACCCTAATCATCTGCATTGTGCCAATCAGGGCTTGTCAAGGAGATGGGGTCTTCATTGAGATGGGGGATCATTTTATTGGTTTCATTGAGCTTATGGAAGCTAGGGTTTCATCATTGAGCCATTTCATCAGGAGACTGAAGCTCAAGTTGATCAGTGCATGGCAAATTCATCTATCAGTCAACAAAAGTCAACCAAAGGTCAACTGATGGATTTAGAGGTGGGAGAGGGTTAGAGACACTTCATTCATGTCCAAACAAGTTTCATTTGACATTTCAAACATCAACAATGAAGAAAATAAAGTCAGATGAAAACTTTCCAAAAATAGAAAGTGACTTGTAATTCAAAATTGCCAAAAATGGAAAGGTTTTCTCCTTAAAATTACATGTCCAAAAATGCTTCAAATGGAATTTTGTCCAACATGAAAATTGTAGATCTTACTCTCACCTTTCCAAAAAGTCCAAGAACATGAATTTCTCATTTGTGGTTGGCAAGTTATGATCAAATCATTGTCCAAAAAAGTTGAATTTCAAAAGTGCATAACTTTTGATTCAAATGGCCAAATGGAGTGAGACTTTTTTGAGCAAATTTCTTTTGATGTCCTCTATCCAAAACAAGCATTACATTTCATGAATTTTGCTCACATAAAGAGTGCATTTTTCAAGTGAACTTATTTTGAATTTGGAGGGAAAAAGGTGATTTTGAGAAATATTCATTGTTTTCACTCAATTCCACTCGCATTAGCTTACAAACCACATTTCTGAATTGCTTCAAACCAGAAATTACAATGTTACATTGATTTTCACAAGGGAGGGTGAATTGGTCAAATTGCCATTTAGCATAAAACTTGATTTCACTTAAACACTTGCATTTTGGCTAATCATGATTAGCAACACCATTAACATCACATATAAAACCATAATCGTAACTGTTTTCTGATTAATCATAACAGAATTGAAATCTAGATCTAGAAATCCAAAAACTCTTCATCTTTCTCTCTCACTTTTTCTGCAATTTTCTTCACAAACCTTGCCACAATCTTCATCAATCCTTCATCCATGTGCATTATGGAAGCTTATTGAAGCAAGATTTCATCATTTCCAAGCCAATTCAAGGACTGTTAAAGTGAGCTTCAATAATGGCAATTTAGATTTTCATCAAGATCGTGCACAATTAGCATCCAGGCCTTGCTTCATTCACCTATCCAAGCATCAAAGAACATCTGTTTTGCATCGCCATGGCCTGAAACACACGATTCAACATCTGCAATTCCAAGAAGGTGAGTTTTCGATTTTGATAATTCATGCAATTGATATATGCTTTAGATAGATCTTGGAACATAGGTTAATCTGCGAGTTGTTTCATTGATTTTCATGCTGAAATGAGAAAGTTATGTCGATTGGAAGTTTGATGCACCAATATGTTTTTGCTTCGATTCTTTTAATTTAGCAAGAATTAGGTTAATTCAGTTATGGATTGTTGATGTGCTTGGAAAGACCTTTCCATTGATATAAGGTTTGTGGATTTTGGTGACAAAATGTTCATGCTGGAAATTTGATGATGAACACGATGAATGTGTTCAAGAACATTTGAAAAAATTTCCAGAACCTAGTTTGATCTTCATCTTCGCGTTTGGCATGGTTTTAGGTGTTAGCGCGCGCTGGGATTCAAACATTCCCTCCCTTCGATTCTGACCGAAGGCATTTACATTTTGGCATTTAGCATTTTCTCATCATTATGCTTCACATGTTCATATCACTTGATTCATGATTTTTTATTTTTTCTTCACATTAGAAAAATCATAACTCCATAACCATTGATCCAATTGAGATGAAATTTTTTGTGCCATGATCCTTGCCATGTCTACTATTTGATGATAATTTTTCCAGAAATTGTGCACGTGTGATTTTTTTGAATGGCCTAGGGTTTGTTCACATGTGTTCTTTCATGCACCTTGCTTGATGTTTTGATCATGAAATGATGATGCTTAATCCAAAATTCTTGAAATTTTGCATGCTTATTCTAGAGACCTTAATGGACATTTTGGCTTTGAGTTTGTGATTTTATCATTCCTGGTTTGTGATATATGAGCTGTTGAATCTAGGTGTGACAATTTGTGTCACACCATTTCTTGTCTAACTTCCTGATTTTATTTTCCATGCCATATGAACTTGAAATGAGCTGAATTTTTTGATGTTGATACTTCTGGATGTTAGGTTCACTTGTGAATTTTGTGGAATTTTTGAGTGCATTTCCAATTTGTTTGAGAATTTTCTTTCTGTTTGACCAATTGGGGACTTTTTGTGAGTCATGATCTTAAATGTTTTGTGAAATTCTTGAGATGTATTGGATGGACTTGAAATTTTGTGGAGTGATTCTAGACACATTAAAGTTTGCCATGGCTTTGGTTTGATGCATTTATCTTGTGCCAATTCTGTTTTGTGCTTGCTTGAAGTTGATGCAAGATTTGGTGCCTTGTATGAGATTGTTTTGTCTTGCTTTGACTTATGGATTTTAATTGACTTGCTTACAATTGTCCAAATGACCTGAAATTTGGTGTGATGATCATGTCATGAGTGCTATTTAGCCATGAATTTTCCTGGGATTTATTGAATTATTTTTGATTGAGTTTGGATTGATTCATTCTGTTTGGTCCAATGAGCTTTGAAATTGCACACTTTGCCTTCTATGCTTCATGAAATGAAATTGGTGAGTGATATGAATGTGAGACCACTTGGACATTGTTCTAATTTGATTGAACTTGATTTTTGATAATTTTCATGTTCTGTTTTGAAATATTGATCCTCCTTTGACCCTAGGCTTTGTCCTAGGGGTTTGCTTCTCATGATTGAGTTGTGTTTTCAGGACAAAAGGCATGTGGCATGGAGGAATTAATTCACTTGGCTTGAGTTGCTTAGTTGTTTGATGTTGATTAACATTAAGTTTGTTTTGTAGGTGGCTTCTAAGTCATTTGTGTTGAGCATTGGCTTATGCTTTGCTTGATGCATTGCTTGTGTACAGTTAACTGTTGACTTTTAGTTTGTTTGTTTGACTTTCTGAGATGAATACTAATTGTGTTAGATTGATTTCAGGTACATTAGTTGCTATAGTTCATTGTGAACTTGCTTTTTGCTGTTGCTTGGTTGCTTAACCAATTGAGGTAGAATTTCTTTTCTCCATGTAGTTTGGAAGACCTGGCCTGTTACTTGGCCAGGCACCTGTCTGAAGTCCTCCTTAAGAGGCAATGATTGTGATTGTTTATCTTTGTCCCCAAGCAGGAAAAGACCTTGAATAAGGCAATTTCCAGACACAAGAGATGTGCAATCCATCTCCTGCTATTTTGTTGAGTCATCCCTTGGCTCACATTACATGTTGATGCCTTGAGGATATTAACCCAAGATCAATGTTGAGTCAGTCATAAGTGTAGAAGGGTTCCCACTTTCTGAACCCACACTTCTTTTGTCTGAAGCTCTCCCAGGCCAGGGATAAGAGCTGTGAGGCACACCCCTCACTTCCTATTTTCATCTGCTTCACCCTAACTCTCAATGTTAGGGTTAAGAGCTAACATCACCCTGATACAGTTGGCTTGCTTTTGCAGCCTAACCCTTGTTTGAGCCCACTTTGTCTGTATATAGTGTGTGCTAATTGTGAATGTTTGCTTTGTTTTGATTATGCTTGCATGCTTTGCTTTGCCTGGTTAGGATTAGCTTGCAGCCTGTGCAAGTAGATAGAAAACTCAACCTAGGACCATTGTGGAATACATGATAACTATTAGGCTCGAGTCAGTCTCCCTTCTAGTTAGTCATTTCCCAGTCTCTGGTTAGGAGAAAGTTTCTCCCCTGTTGAGGGGAACTACGTCGCCCTGATCCTCATACCAGATGAGGTACGTAGGCAGGAGACCGTGCGAGGTCTCTCCGGGCACCCTTTTTTCTTTTGTGTGTGTTTTGCTTGACAGTTGCTAGGCTCGAGTTCCCGACTCCTTAGTAACTTGTTGTTTGTTTCTTCTTGTGTGTGTAGGAGATGAATGTAAGCCCATCAATTGGCATTCCGTATCCTCTTGTTGTGTGCTTGGAGTCCAGTATAAGTCCATCAAGTGGCATCTGGTTTCCAGTGTGGGTTTGTTTGGTTCGGAAGCTGATGTAAGTCCAGCGATTGGCGTTCGGGTTCTATGTTTGCCTTTTTGTGTTTTATTTTGTTTCGGCGTGCGTGAGCCGAACTATGGTAGCTCTGATTCTCATTCCAGATGAGATACGTAGGCATAGGATGCGACGTTCTAGCGAGCCCTCTCCCCTCTCTCTCCACTTGTGTTGTGCGTGTGTGTGATGTTTGTTTTAGCAACCTTGTTCTATCTTTTGAGCGTGGATCCCGTCGAGTACGACGGATGCGTAGGGGTGCTAATACCTTCCCTTCGCATAACCGACTCCCGATCCCATTCTCTTTGGTCGCGAGACCATGTCTTTTCCAGGTTTACTTCGAGCGTTTCCTTTCCCTCTTTTGGGATAAATAACGCACGGTGGCGACTCTGTGTTGTTTTGTTTTTAGGCCGCCGGTTGTTTTTCGCGGATGCGACAGTGAGCTTCTCTTTCAGTTGCACCTTGAGTTCAACAACTTCCTCTAGGAAATGAGATGCACGGATGTCACTTCCTCGGAGCTGGCTCTCTGCTGCATGCCTCAGATCTACCTCTTTCTTCAACTTAGTATCTTTGTCCTTAAGCTGTTTTTCCAAGTCTCGTATCTTGTTTTTGTAATTGGCTTCCGCTTTTTGTAATCTCAAGCGTTCATGGTGTTCTTTATCCAACATTGTTTCTATCTCATCATAGGACCTCTTTTTGCTTCCTGATCTACTAGCACTTTCACCTTGCACTCCTTTGAGTTTATGAGCCAAATTCAGCCTATCAGCTTTTGCTTTGTAAAGCTCCATTTGGATCTCTTGTTCATTTTCTTTCAACTGGCGATTCTCCATTAAGGCTTCTTTGTAATACTCAGCAGGCACACTCTCAGAAAGGATCAAAGGCGGTTGCTCCTGTAATGGTTCCATCCGGTCATATGGTAGCAACAAAGTTCCAACTCTTTCCTTGACCCACTAAGTGTAAGCAGGCATAGCAATTGCAAACTTCCTCCCTAAAACAGATCCATCTTTTATACCAATATTCTCCCAAGCTCTTCCCACTTTCTCCAATCTTGCCGGATCACTCCGTTTCTCAAAGAACACACTTTCGGCTATCTCAACATCTTGCGGCCTTTCGTTCATGACAAAACCCAACTGACGGAGAGAAAGAACCGGGTTGTAGTTGATGCAACCCCTAGTTCCTATGAGTGGAACATTGTGAAACTCTTCAAAACTCATAATGGCGTTGCGCACATTAATCCTATAAGCTTGCCACTTGATATCATAAGATGTAAGCGACATGATCCTCTGAGTCCATTTGTGAGTATTCTGAGTATCCACAAACGGTCCATTGGTTGGTAGAAAAGACAAGAACCACTTGAGTAGCAACGGGAGACAACACCTGATAGCTCCACACTTACCATGCCTGCTGTGTATCGCATAATAGGTGTCAACTAACAAGGTAGGCACCGGGTTTCCTCCAATGAAAATAGTGATTGATGCCAGGTCCACGAAACTAGGCATACTAGGGAACAGAATAACTCCATAAATCATGACAGCCAACTGAGCGTTGAAAGCTACCCAATTTCCTTTCTTCGCTTCTTCCTTAGCCATCCTTACCAAGAACTTCAAGGATAAGCCCACAACATCACCGCTGGGTTTCCAATTATCACTCACTTCCTTGATGCTCAAATAAAGAGCCTTAGCGACAAATTTGAAATCCACCTCCTTTGGCACATCCAGGAAAGGTACTCGGTTTTTGATTCGGACATTCATAAGGATGGAATACTCTTCAAGAGTGGGTGCTAACTGGTAGTCCTAAAAAGTAAAGCAACGAAGCTCCGGATCATAGAACTGTAAGAGAGACTGCAGAGGTACCGGATCAACCACCATCTTCAACAATGCCAAGATATCCCCATACTGATCATCAAAAACTTTCTGATTACGGTCGGTCACGAGATTACCCAATTCTTCCAAAGATGTCAACGGCTCACGGTAGAAGCTGTAGGTGCAAGTCTTCCTCTTCAACTCTGGAATGGCAACCATCTCTCGGTGTGAACAGACTCCTGAATAAACCTAAAAAATGATTTGCATATGCGGGTTAACTTTTTTTTCTTTTTTACGCATTATTTTTTTTTGAAAATAAACATGCTATGATGCAAAATGATGAAACAATGGATGGTTGGCTGTGTATCTCAAGGAACAGGATCAGAACTTCAGCATGAATTCGGAACCGGGAACCATAGAACATGGTCATCAACTTAGAACCCAGACTTCAGAACCAACAAGAACCATACAAAAGTCACCAACAGGACACGGTCACCAACAGAACAAGTCACCATCAATACCTGTAAATGATTCATTCCCGCCCCACTCACGGGTGTAATCTAGGCCAAGGTAAGGTCAAGAGAAACGCAGGATAAACAATTCTTTCAAGAATATCATCATATGCACACCAGGTGTATGCAACGATAATACCCCATCAGAATCTGAATTGCTCGTGATACCATGTTCCGCTAAGTGGCGCCATACCACCCGCTTCCCATGAATCACTCTATTCCTAGGTGTCCTAAAGTTCACTCATAGCCTGTGTATTGGGCCTTTTACCTCTTGTGACTCCCACCCAACAACGAAACAGATACACAGCCAGCACAACATGCATGAAACAGTAAAGCGCACATAGGATGCAATGCAAGCAGATAAGTATGCAAAGAAATAAATAAATAACATACAATAGACAATAAACAAACAAACGCTAGGAAAGGCCCACTAGGGAAAATAAGTCCCCAGCAGAGTCGCCAGCTGTCGCTCCCCGGATTTCCCGAATCCAAGTACAAACGCGAAAAGAGGTGGCGAGGAAAAAGAGTAGAGTCGCCAGCTATGTACTTTTATCCCAAGAGGAGGGAAAGGTAGTACTGCATAACCAAGAGGGAACGGATAAAACAAAGTCTCGAACCAAAGAAAACTGAGTAAGGGGGCCGGTTACGTGAAGGGAAGGTTATCGCACCCCTTCACGTCTGTGGTACTCCACAGGATCCACGTTTGCTATTTATGTCTAAAGTGTGTGTATAAAAAGTCCTATATGCGATGCGAAAGAGAGAAAATTAAAGTAGGGAAAATAAAGAGTTATTGCTCGCACAGGCCCTACCCTGTTGCATACGTATCTCAAGAAGGATTGAGAATCAGAGCACCGTAGCTCGGCTAACCTATGTGTTTGTTTTTTGTGATGAATGACGTTACTACACAATCTACCGGATGCTCGACCTTTGGAGACTTACTCACCTGTAGTAGAAGGAGTTAACGTGTTCTTAGGAGAAGAAAAATCAATGAGTTTGTTTGTGTTTTAGGAATGCTCATGCAAAAAGGAAGTCCTAGACGAAGGAACCGTGCTACCTTAATTGACATGCAAACGAGAGACTATACGAAGCCTAGCAATCCTATGGGGAGACGATCACACCATACAAAACAAATATGCATAAAATAAACACGCCAACAAGGGGGCTCAAACATACGTGGGTAGGGCTTTAGTCAAGAGGGGTCATATCAACCTCGACAAACAAGCCATGGAAAGGTAATCAAATGGGCTCTTAACCACTGACATTGAACGTCAGGGTGAGCAGATCAAAAGGGTAATGAGGATAAGACCTCATAGCTTTTAACCCTGGACAGGGTGAGCTCATGACAAAAAGTGGGGATTCAAAAAGGTGGAACCCTCTCCACTGACTGACCGGACAAAAGATCTTGGGCTTTTGTTCTGAAGCACCGACACGTAGTGTGATCTTAAAGAATGACACACTGAATAACGGGGGATTGACTACTAATCCCTTTTATCCGTCAATTGCCTCTTCATGAAGGTCTTTAGCACTAATGCCTCTTCTTGGAGGTCTTTGGGCACGAAAGTAAACACACAAAAACATTGCCTCCTATCGAGGTCTTCCAGCTAAGAAAGCGGTAAAATACGAGAAATATGTAAAAGGGATCAAGAGATCTACCACACGGATAAAGATCCGAAGTAACAACAACTAAAGAAATAAGAAACCCAGAGATCTCTCAGGCTAGCACCATCAAAGAAAACAAGTCAGCAAAGCAATCAGAATAAATCTCCAAATGGTATCCCACAAATAAAGTGGAATACCAAGTAAGCTATCTCTTCAAGAGTCATGTGAGCCCTCATAAAAAAACTCAACAAACAGGTTAGAATAACAAGACTACGTGCAATCAAGAGTTACACCAAACCAGAATCAAAATATAACCACATGAATCATGCCATTAAAATTCACAAAAAAAAGCTCACAAAAAGCAACCAAGGACAGGAGGTCTAAACCCCTTGTCAAACAAATGCATCAAAAGGGTATCAAAACCCAAAGTCAGGGGCAAGGATCCACACATCGAGACATGACATACATACTAAAACATGTGCCCACATGCAAAACCTAACGATACCCACTCTTCCAAATTCACCCATAATACCTCATACATTCAGAAATTTCAGGTTGAAAGTATAAAGTAGTGGAAATAGGGCATACCTGATTGGGGAGGATCGATTGAAATTGAATTGCACCATTGTCTTTGCAGAACAATCTTAGGGTTTATATGAGAGGGAATTGGTTCTTTGCAGATGAGTTCCCTCCAGTCTCTGGAGGTTGCTCTGAATTAGTTAGAATCTCTCTAGGGTTTTGATCCAAGGAAACCTCAGAGTGTTTTCAGCTTTCACCAATTCTCCTCCTCCTCCTTTTTCTTTACTGAAATTTCAGAATTTATAACTTGATTGTGGGCTCAAATGAGAGAGGTCCAAGTCCAAGATTTTTCTGTTTTATATATATATATATATATATATATATATATATATATATATATATATATATATTATATATATATATATATATATATATATATATATATATATATATATATATATATATATATTTCTTTCAAAATACATTGGCTTCGCCTAACGAGCATGACAGTTCAGGAAGTTCCTCTGAGCGCAGGTGATTCTGGTGGCTTTTCTTGGGACACGCTAGGCGACCCATTCTGCTCGCCTAGCGAGCATGACAGCTCATGAACAAACTTTTGCTCCTTTGAATGATGAATAGACCCTATTTGAACATGTTGGAAGTAACTCAAGTCATTCCCTGGCCATTTCCTCTTCAGTTGACCAACAGTTGACTTCTGGCTTCATAGTTGAATTTTGAACTATACTGAGCCCATTAAGCTTGATCCTTCAGATAGAACCCACAAAGTGACTTGGATGACATCCAAGCTTCTTGGACGACAAACTCTTGGAGCTAATTCTGATTGACATGATGAAATGCAATATGAAATGTTAAATGACCTAAAAAATGAATGCATGAATGAGGAGGGCAAATTTGAGGTGCTACAACCGGCATGCATGCATATCAATTTTCCATAAAAAAAACTCATTCAACCTTTTGTCCATAACCAGCAAGCTGACTTCCCGACACCTATATTGAACCTGTGGTAGCTACTAAAGGATAATGAAGCGTTTGGAACATAATCAAATTGAGCTGAGTGTCATACCCTAATTTTGTCATGCCATCTATCTATTCTTTAACATATTTTTTATTTTGCATATTTTGCATTTTTAAGCCTAGAGCTAGTTGGAACTTGGGAACCATCTGATTAGGGTTTCATGTTGCATTGCATCATGTCATCCTATTTGCACTCATATTTATTTGCATCATATCCACTGTCATTTGTGTTTAGTCTTAACATTCTATCATTTTTTAGTTTTTTTCACCTAAGGCTAGTAATCCTTTTTAGTAAACCTTTACATGCAATCCATGTCCATTTCATGCATACATGTAATATTGCATTTTAGTCTATCTTTTTCCTTTTGTTCAAACCATAGTGTCTTACAGGCCCCCATTAGACTCTAGATAATAGATTTTCTCTAAGTTTTCTTTGTCATCCATTAAAAAAATTGAAAAGAGAGAGAGACTTTTTATTTTTTAGAATTACATTCATTACTATACATGTGAATTTTGAATACTAAGTTAAATTGAATTACAAGCCAATTCATGTTGTCAAATAATAAGGTTTGAGTTTAAAAGAGCACTTTGACATTATTTTCAAACACAACAAGTTCATTTACATTACACATATATTAATATTACATCATATTTAATTAAAAGTACAAAAAAGAAAATACAAAAACAATTTTAAATACAAAAAAATGAAGTATTGCTCCATTTGGTCTACACACACGAGCTCTTTTCCTATCAACATTCATTTCGTCTTCATCATTCATCTTCATGTCTGTCATACCCCAAAATTTGCCCTACTTCTTTCAATTTTATCTGGATTACTGCTACATCCCTTTGCATACATAGTTCTCATTTTATCCATTCATTTAGATACAATCATTCATTCATCTGCATACATGCCAAGTTCATGCATATCATCCATTTTGCATTAACATTTTCAAAGACATATATCATAGATTCAAAGTTGTGTTACATATGGATGACAAGAAACTAGGGTTTTGCCCAAGAATCAAGTTTAAGGATCTTTAGTGGTGCATTCAAGTTGAAAAGCCTATCTTATGAGACAAGTTCTATAAAACCCGAATCCTGGATATTTTTAGCATTATTAGTTCTTGTGTGTTTCATTTAGAGTTTAGATTTAATCAATATTCACAAGGGTCAATTGGACTTCAGTCCATTTGTTGAGGTTCATTCATAACATTGTACGTCCATTTTCAAATTCATGTTCAAATTTAAGAATCAAGCTTGTTTTGCAAAAGGATTAACACATAGTCAAAGGCACATTAGAAGGAAAATTCGTTTGAAGATCAAGTTTCAAATCCATTACAAAGATATAGAGTTACACTTTTAAACATCCATTACAAGACATCACAAAGATACAGAAGTCCAAAACCTACAAAAAGCAAAACTTTGACCTACAATTGACTTTGGTCAATTGTTGACTTTTTGGCCAACCAATTGACCAAAGTCAACCATACTATTTTGAAACCTAACTACAACACCGTCTTCACTCCCTGATGCATCTTTAGGCCATCTTCATCCATCTTTCCCTCATGTTGCTATGCATTGCCAAAGCCATGAAGTTGCACCATAATCAAACCTACATCATAACCAAGCATCAAATAACCATTAACACGCATTAAAAACTCATAGCAATCCAAACAAAACATTAACTAACTCTTTTTAATCCCAATCATTAACTATTATATTTTTATCCAACATAACATGATTGCATCAATAAATTTTGTTATTGATGATACTCTTGAAGATAAGGAACAAGATAAAGAAGAAGATGATTTATCTCCCCAACACAAATATGTCCTAGCAAATGTCCCAGACAAGGGGTCTGACATTGGGTACGAATTCATAAATTATGAAGATAATCCTATCAACAAGGGACTATCACTACTACAAATAACACATATAACATCGGCCACGAAATGGATTTAACCTCGGCTACACAATTGAGGTAACGAAGGGCGACATGAAAAGCAATCACTTGTCACCTTGGTGCTTATAAAACCTAGGTTATAAATTAAAAAGTCATGTGTTCGATCCTCGTCAATTTCATATTTTTTATTTTCTAAATTTTGTTGTGCGTGCCATGTACCTCTCGGTTTTATGTAATAACCGAGGTAATAAGGTATTCATTTACCTCAGTTTTATGTAATAACCGAGGGATAAAATCTCATTTTTTGTTTGTATCATTTTCACTGGTCGTATCATATCATTATAAATCTATTAAGCAATGAATACCATATTTACATTGTTTTAAATCTTAGTTTCACCTACATGTATCATTTTTTACCCATAAATAACAAAATAGGTGACATAATTGGAATATATCATATCATTTAAACCAATATTAAGAATTTACATTGTTCTGATCTGTAAGACCCCAATTTTGGCCCTAAGATCCCTCATGGCCCATATCATCTCATATCATGGCCTCAAGGATCATTGCATACCCTAGCTTCCCTCTTAGTGGGTGGGTTACCTTGTGAGTGTGATTCTTGATCACCAAGCATGTATTGCATTTGTATATCATTGCTTTTCATATGTTTACTAACCAAAAGTACAAAAATATTGTCATTTAACCTTGTTGCTTGCAGCTGAAGCAATCATCAGTCAAACAGCCAAATCAGGCCTTGAGCAAGGGATGGTGACCATTCTTGAAGAATTTGGACACCATGGTCATTCATAAAGAGTTCATATAACTTGTGATATCATTTGGAATCAAGATCTCAACTGAAAGAGGCTTGGAATTCATCAGAACATGGCCAAGTCAACAAAAGTCAACTGTGGTCAACTGTAAATTTAATCAGGAATTGGAAGGAATGGGATGGTTGGAAAAATCTCATTCATGTCCATATGAGCTTCATTTGGCATTTCAAAGGTCAAGGTTGAAGGATTTGAAGTCAGACAGAAAGTTTCCCAAAATGGCAAGTGGACCTGTAATCTCAGCTGCCCAAAATGGAAAGTTTTGCCCCTCAAAATAATTTCATGATACAAGCTTCAAATCAAAATTTGTCCAACATGAAAGTTGAATATCTTGTTCTCACCATTCCAAAAAGTCCAAGAACCCAAAAATCCCATGTGTGGTTTGCAAGATATGGTCAGATGAATTTCAAAAAGACCCGTAATCGGGAGGGCATAACTACCACATGGTTTGTCCAAATTGCAAGTTCTTTATATGCACAAACTCCATTTAATGTGTACTTCAAGGGTGCATAATTGGATTTCTTGGAAAAGGCTTCATGCAAAAGGCCATTTTTGAAGTGAATTAATTAGAGGGAGGGGCAAAATCGTCCAAAATGAGAAATATGAAGAATTTGAAAATAAGGCCAATGCAACCAGCTTCCAATTGATATTTTGACTTGTTTCAAGTGATAAAATTCTGCAGAAATTTGCTTCTGAATTCAAAAGAGCTTAAAAAATCCAAATTGCACATAAGGCTTCATTCACTAATCATTAGTTTTTCTTGCCTAATTACAATTATAATTGGATTAGTGCTTCGATATATAAAGGGAAATCTAACAGAAACTTTTTTTGGCTAATCATTTTTCTGAAAATCACACTCTCACAAAAGCATAACAGAAAAAACCAATTCTTCTTCCTCTCTTTTTGGCTCTACACACTCTTGCTCAAATTCATGAAGATCCTGTCAATTTTGGTGGAATTTCTCTGTTGATTATTGACTTGCAGGTAATCTTGAACTGCTGTTGAGGAAGATTGGAGTGAAATCGCAGTCGATTTGCAACTGTTGTAAAACCTGCTAGCTTCCATCACAGTCCAAGAATTTGTTCGATTCGGAGATTCTCGAGCTGCAAGGACGTCATCAACGGCTTCCTGAAGCGATTGCCTGCGTCTGTTTCGGCATTTCTAGGCAAATCGCGCACGATTCCGCACTGCAACCTCAAGAAGGTTAAGTTTCAATCATCGCCGTTTTCCAAATTGTGTTGTGGCTGTTGTAGAATGTGCATTGTAGATCCTGTATCCATTTGTAGATTGTAATTCCATTACGAATTGACTGAGAATTCTTCGTTTTAAGTTACGATGCGTTTTTTTCTTTTCCTTCGATTCGAGTTGTGTAATGATTTATTGATGAAATCGAGTGCGTATTCGTGTTCCTGGTGGAAAACCGGTTCGACCGGTATGTGATTTGTCGATTTCCATGGATGTTTGCGAAATCCCTAAATCTGCAGCGAAGAACATGCGAAGGAGACGATGAACATTCATTGTTTTCTGGAGAAAATGCCGCGTAGATCTTGCTCCATCCGTTTCACTTTCCGTTTCGTGTTTTCCATGGCCAGAATCAATCTCCACCGTCCATTCCGTCTAATTGAAACGGCGGCGTATTAGGCTGGGGGTTAAGTATTACAATTATGCCACTGGTTACAATTTAATTAAATAAATTCATATTAATTCGTAAATAAATATTAAATAAATATTTTAAAACTTTAAAAAATCACATAATATTCAATTCTAATCCAAAAAATTCAAGGATTTTTTTGTTGATCTTTATTTTTTCTCTACTTTTTTATAGAATAAAAAATAGAAATAGTGCTTGGTAGAAATTGGAATTGCCATAGAGATACTTTTAATGTATACATATTTTCATACATGTTACCATTTTAATTATAGAGACCACATGCTATATCCAAAATAAATGAAATTTGAGATACTAATTCTTGACATCCTTCTGGATTTTTTGACATAGGTTTGGTAATTTTTGAGCCTATGGTTTATTATATATGAATTATTGAAATTGGATATGTATATATGTGACATGGTTTGATATGCTGAATTCATCAAATTGTTTACCATGCTTCCCTCTGGCCAATGGCCCTAATTTTTTGCATGAAACTCCTTTAACATGTTTGCTACCTCTGTGAGTTTTTGTGGATTTTTACAATCCATTTTCAATTTGATTAAGATTTTTCCTTGCTGCCTACCATTGTTAGGACTTAGCTTGTGACACATTTTTTAGCATGTTGCCATATTCTCATAATTAATCCAATGACCTTGAAAATTGATGACATAGTTCCTAACACATTAATGTAGCATTTGGCTTTGGTCCTACTGATTTATAATGTACCATTGCTGTTTACCATCTAATTGAAGTTGGTGTATAATTGTAGGCTTCATTTGATATTGTTTTTGCATGCTTCGATATGTTTAGTTAATTCCTATTGATCCACTAGTCCAAATGACTTGAAAATTAACATGTGGCTTGCTGAATGCCTTCTGGTTAGAACATAATTTTTGTGGATTTTTTGGTGCCATTTTGGCATTTATTTGAATGTGATCTTGCTGGTTGTTTGTATGAGACTTCACATTGCATCTTTTGCCTTATATGTTGCATAAATTGAAATGAGAGCATAGTTTGAATATGGGACCAATTGGGATCCCTTTGTTATTGATATTACTTGAATTTGATCATGAATTGGCTGCTGTTTTAAGATTTTTCCATCTTTTTGACCCTAGGCTAGTCCTAGTGGTCATGTTACTTACATTTGAAGTGAATTGTGCCTTTTCAGGTTAAGGAGTTAATGATTAAGGAATTTGCTCCACATTATGGATTGTGTTACTTGACACATATGACTAATGTATTTGTTTTGTAGGATGTTTGGTTCATGTGAGCCTTGTGCTATGCACATCATTATTTGTATAATTGTACTTTGTTAATTGATTCTTATGTTGTTATCTGTTTATGAATGGGATGCTGATTTTATTGGATTGTTTCCAGGTACCCTTTAGTTGCTCAGCTCTCTTAAGAACTTGTGTTGCTTTGCTTAAATAGCAACTTGCATTGAGGTATTGCACCTTCTTCTTCATGTAGTCTGGAGACCCGGCCTGTTATTTGGCCGGGCAAATTGTCTGAAGTCCTCCTTAAGAGGCATTGATTGTGTATGTTTATATTTGTCCCAAGCAGGAAAAGTCCTCATTCGAGGCAATTGGTGGAAGGTAGAGATAAGTAGCCTATCTCCCACTATTCAGTGAGTCTTCTCCTTGCTCCCATTACATGGTTGTAGCATCGAGATCCCAACCCAAGATCTATCGAGTCCAATTGGGGAAAGAGTTCCATCTTTCTGAACTCCCCCACATTCTTATATTTACATGCTCTCTCGGACATGAGATAGAAGCAAAGAGGCACACCCCTCATATCCTTTCATCTGCTTCACCTGAGCCCCTCAATGGCCAGGTTAAGAGCGACACTTACCTCTTACAGTGGACTTTCATAGTCAAACCCTTTTGCTTGAGCCTCATTGAATGGTTATAGCGTGTGCTACTTGAATTTATGTGATTGATTACTTGATTCATTTATACATGATTACTTGAGTTTGCCATTGTGCATTTTTCATCTTTGTTTGCCATCAGTGCATGATCATTTCTTCTGTCCTTGTGACATTGTTGTTTACCCATTGAGGAACCAGTTATAAGTCCCTGTGAATTGGCATTTGTTCCCATGACATGGAGGGGGTAGAGTGTAAGACCTCATTGGTCACTCATACCCATTGCCTAGTGCATTTATTTGTGTATGTGAGGATTCATTGTAAGTCCCTGTGATGTGGCATTTGTATTCCTAGGATCATACTGTGGAGGTTAACATAAGCCCAGATAGATTGGCAGTTGACTTCCCTGTTTTGTTTTTGTTTTATTCTGATGGAGATTAGTGTAAGTCCATAGAGTGGCTTCTGATATCCTTACTTGTTTTAGGAGACAGGTATAAGACCATTGAGTGGCATCCAGTATCCGCTTTTATTTACTTTCATCTGTTACCATGTTCATATTATTGCTCATTTGTAGCCTATTCCTAAGGACCCACTTGAATCATCTTCTATATGATTTCAAGAGGCGGACCCTTTTAAGAAGTTTTACATTACATTATCCATTCACCTCATTGTGTCCTAACTTTTCACATATGCTTTAAAAACTTTGAAATAAGTGTTGTGCAAACACTCTCATCTTCTTTCCAAATTAGAAACTTGGACCTTAAGTCCATGATTTTCCAAACTCCATTTTGTAAATACTTCATTCTGAATTGACTTTAATCATACTTTGACCTTTTTGTAAATAATCCAAATAACTTCACCCATTCAAGTGATTTTGTGGCTTTGTCCATGTTTGTTAAGTTTTCATACATTAGCTATAGGTTTGATTTACCCTAGTTGGTTGATATTAATCTCACCTATTTGTCCTTAGTAGATGAATTGTAAGTCTTCCTTGCCTATTATAGGGTTAACCCCTCTCTGGCAAGTGGAAGCTTTTCTCACATGGTGGACGTGTTGTTTCATAAGGTTGAGTTTTCTCCCGTGGGTAACGTAAGACCTTTGAGCTTTTGTTTTAAAATTGAATCCACTAACTTTTGGAAAATTTTTAGCCGAACTACGGCGTTTTGATCCTTACCTTTGATGGAAGGTACGTAGGCAGCGGGTTCATCCGTTCAAACCCAATAATTAATTTGTACATTCTTTCCTCATCATCCCAATCATGTTTGCACATTACTTATGTCAGAACAAATAAATATTTTTATACAACAAAGTGTGAAAAGGGCTCCCTAGGAGTACCTAGGACGTGATGGGTGCCTAACACCTTCCCATTGCGTAATTTACCCCTTACCCCGATCTCTGATCTTTTCATTAGTTTTCTACGTGTAAAACTTCTTAGGTTTTTGTTCGCTTTTTAACCAGTCCTTAGGATAAATAAAAGTGCGGTGGCGACTCTATATTCATTGTATACATTGCTTATGATTTAATCAATAGATCATATAGTAACGAATACACCGCTACAGAAAAGTGGCGACTCTGCTGGGGAGAAATATCCTTGGTGGTATTGCCTACTTTTCACCATTGTTGTGTGATATATTATTATTGTTATTTGACATATTTTTTGTACAACTTGGGATAACTGTATTGATTGTAATGTTTGAATTGCTTGATATACAAATGCTGTTTGCTTTGGTGATCTCTGTGAGATGAGTTCTATACCCGAACTCGAGTGCACCATAGGATAGGAGAATGGCGTAGTCTTGTTGACTGGTGTGGAGTAGTCCTTAGCCAGTTGACTTGCGAGTCCATTCACTTGGTGGAGGTCATGTTGGATTGATAATGTCACACAAGTTATTTGTGGTTAGGCATTATTCTTTCAATCATGTGCCTTAGAAGCCAAGGACCTTAGATTACCAAACCCATCTTGACCTATTTTTAGGACGTAGTGCGGAGGTCGTTCAGATGTCAGTTCTGATGCGATTGTTACGCGATACTACACTCATAAGAGTCTCTCTTGAGAATATTTTTGGAATACGAGTATTCGTTCCTCCGATAATATCCGAGAGATGGGACGATGATTATGGGAACCTCTGGTAGAGCATGTCTGGCAGGTTTAAACCCTAGTACACTCCCTTTGGGTGGTTCTTAACCAAGACTCCATGCTCGTGACTCTCAGCAAACCCGTGATTCGTGGTTGAGTCGTTCAAACATCGTTAATATCAATGGATCCCGGATCAGGTGTAAAACCTAAAATCCACCAAAGTGGCTGGTTGATATTAAGGATGCTTGAGCCGGTTCATGTACCGTTAATATCAATGGAACTTGGGTGTCGATAAGGTGAAAAACCTAAATCCACCAAAATGGATGATTGATATTAGGGATACAATGAGCTTTCCCATGACCTTTGTTTGGTGTGCTTTGCTTGATCCTTGAGTTTGATTGTTGCATTCATACATTCATGCATTCATCTACATTCCATGTCATCGAAAAAAAATCAGAAAATTTTCAAGGAACTTAAAAGGGTTTATTTGCAAAATTTTCAGACATGGAAAGACCAAAGAGGCATACGAAGAAGTACAGTTTCCGACAGCCTGATGTAAAAGAGTTAAGGAATCTGACACCTTATGTATTAGATCCCTTGGGTTTCAAGGCTCGATATGGGAAGCTTCTACCGCTGTTGACTACTCAGGTGGATGAGGGATTGATGAGCACTCTTGCTCAGTTCTATGATCCGCTGTATCGCTGCTTCTTATTTCCGGACTTCCAGCTGTTGCCTACATTGGAAGAATACTCTCACCTTATTGGGATTCCTATTCTGGATCTGGTGCCGTTCAGTGGCCTAGAGAGTATTCCATCTGCTAAGGAGATTGCTAGTCTGTTGCATATAGATGAAGCTTTGATCAAAGCCAATCTGATTACCAAAGGTGGGATTAAGGGTTTCTCTTCAGAGTTCCTTGTCGCTCAAGCTACCTTCTATGGAGAAGCCAGGAGTGAGGATGCCTTTGAGGCTTTGTTTGTATTACTCATCTATGGATTAGTGCTATTTCCCAACTTTGACAAGTTCGTGGACATGAATGCTATTAGGATCTTCTCAGTTCTTAATCCGGTTCCGACTTTGTTGGGCGATGCCTATTTCTCTCTGCACCTGAGGAATATGAAGGGTAGTGGAGTTATTGTCTGCTGTCTACCTTTGCTGTACAAGTGGTTTATTTCGCACTTGCCGCAGACCATTGCTTTTAAGGAGAATAAGGGATGTCTACGGTGGTCACAGAGGCTTATGTCTCTCACTAATGATGATATCTCTTGGTATGATCGCGTGTATGATACTGTGCAGATTATTGATGCTTGTGGTGAATTCCCGAATGTGCCTCTTCTCGGTACATGTGGTGGGATCAGCTACAACCCTACACTTGCACGTCGTCAGCTTGGGTTCCCCCTAAAGGATAAACCTCATAACATTCTGTTAGAAGGTGTATTCTTTCAGGAGGGTAAAGATCCCCAAGGCTTGAAAGCCAGATTCGTCCGCGCTTGGCGCAACATCCGAAGGAAGAGTAGGAATGAATTGGGTCCGAAGAATTGTATTGCTTTGGAGCCTTATACTTCCTGGGTCAGACAGCGAGCTGCCGAATACCTGATGCCTTATGACTATCCGAGACCTACACCTTTGGATGTGGCTGGGCCTTCAACCCTCCCTATCCAGCGTGTAGAGGAGTTGAGAGAAGAAGACCTTTCACGTGCTTGGATCCGTGAAAGAGAAGAATTGCTGCAACAGATTAAGGAGAAGGATGCTCTGATTGAGTTTCTTGAGCATCAGGTGATCGATGATCCGAACGACACTTGGACTTCTTTGCTTCCTCAGTCTTCTAAGTTCTGGAAGAGGAAGTATGATCAGCTCGCCAAGGCAAAAGCGGATATGGAGGCAGCTTATGAGAGAGAGATCAAGAAGTTGTGCACTTCTCGTCTTCCCACATCCCGAGCTAATAGGGATCCATAGGATGTTGTTTTCCTTTTCTCTTTGTAATAATCGAAATGCTGTACTCCTTTATTTCAAATATATTGAATGAAATATTTTCCATGTGAATTCAAAATGCTTTAAATATTCAAAATATTGCAAATAATGCCCTAAGGGTTCCTTGAAAATAAAACAAAGCATCTGCACAAACATTTCATGCATCATGTTGCATAAGCAGGTACCTTGTTTCTGGTCTTCTTGTCCTGACTCTGTTCTTCATTTATTTTGAAGACAAGCTGACTCACCGGTATTACACCCGAGCCAATTCTGCAAGAGTAATGGATCAGCTAGAACAAGAAAACAGAGAACTAAGAGATGAAGTCGCCAGACTTGGCGCCCTGATGGAGCAACTTCTTGCTGCTCAGAATCAACCTGCTCAACCGCCTGCAACTCCCGTCCAGGGAACTGTGATTTCAGAGGTTGCTACTTCTGTCGTGCCTACTGCCAATGTTCAGTTTGTGCCCAATGCCATGCCAGTCGGGTACCCTTGGGGCATGCCTCCAGGTTTCATGCCAGACATCCCTGCTCCGACTTTCGTTCACATGCCGGCATCTAGCCCGGTCCTTACCGCTGCTCCTCCTGTAGTGCATACCTTGCCAAGGGCAGATGAAACCATATATCATTCCGAGCCATCTGAGGGCCCGGACGTTAATGAAAAAATGGATGCTATGAATGACCAATTCCTTGAGCTGAGGAAGGAATTGAAGACTCTCAGAGGTAAAGACCTATTCGGCAAGTCTGCTGCCGAGCTCTGCCTAGTTCCAGGTGTCAAAATACCCATCAAATTCAAAGTTCCTGACTTTGAGAAGTACAAAGGGAATACCTGTCCGCTTGCTCACCTGGTCATGTATGCCAGGAAGATGTCTACACAGACCGACAATGATCAACTCTTGATCCACTACTTCCAGGACAGCTTGTCCGGTGCTGCGCTTCGGTGGTACATGAACCTGAACAGTGCCAACATCCAATCCTTCAACGACCTTGGCGAGGCTTTCGTCAAGCAATACAAATATAACGTCGACATGGCGCCTGACAGAGATCAACTCAGGTCTATGTCGCAAAAGGATAAGGAGACTTTTAAAGAGTACGCCCAGAGGTGGCGAGAGCTTGCAGCTCAGATCACTCCACCGCTCGAGGAGAAAGAAATGACTAAGATTTTCCTTAAAACTCTTAGCTCATTTTATTATGAGCGAATGGTGGCTAGTGCTCCCTCAGACTTCACTGAAATGGTGAATATGGGGATGAGACTTGAAGAGGGTGTCCGTGAAGGACGTTTGGCTAAAGATGAAGGCTCTTCTAGCAAGAGGTATGGCTCTTTTGCTAAGAAGAAAGATGGGGAAGCACATGCTGTGCAGTCCCATAAATCAAGGAAACCTCCCGTTCAGAGGAAACCAGCACGCCGGGCAGGTCATCAGCATCAGGTGGCCCATATTGCGCCTGTCTTCAAAGACAACTCTCAGCAATATCAGCAGCAACAGTATCAGCAACCACAGTATCAGCAACAGCAACGCCCACAGCAACAGGCCTACCAACCTCGTGGGAGCACAACAAATCAAGCCAATTTGAGTTATGACCGGAAAAAGATCAGCTTCGATCCTATCCCCATGTCATACGCAGAGCTTTATCCCTCCTTGTTGGAGAGAAAATTGGTAACTCCCAGGGATCCTCCTGCTATCCCTGCTAATCCACAATGGTGGTACAAACCAGACCAACATTGTGTATATCATTCCGGAGCTCCGGGCCATAATATAGAAAACTGCTATCCACTCAAGACAAAGGTTCAAGACCTGATGAGATGTGGAATTTTGAGCTTCGAAGATTCGGGCCCAAATGTTACCAAGAACCCATTGCCTTCGCATGGGAAGTCTGTAAACATGGTCCAGGGATGCCCTGGGAAATATAAGGTCAAATATGTTAGTCATATTCGACAATCGTTGGTGGAGTTACATCGCTTGCTGTGCCAGTATAGCCATATGGTACATGACCACGATAAGTGCCGTATCTGTTCAGTAAACCGTCTGGGTTGTAATCAGGTACGAAGAGAGTTGCAAGAATTGTTAGACGAAGGAACCATTGAGATTCTCCAGAATCGCAATGTTGATGAGGATGAACCTGAGGTTAATGTCATATCTCCAGTGTTCAAATTGCCAGAGCCTGTTGTTATTCGCTATGATAGCAGCAAGCCGAAGACTTCTCCTTCCCTTGTGATCAAACCTGCGGGCCCTGTGCCGTATTCATCCGACAAAGCTGTACCTTTCAGATACAACCCAGTTGCCGTGCAAGATGGGGTAGAAGTGCCTTTGCCTTCGACTGCTGTGACCAATATCGCCGATGTGAGCGGCCTGACCCGGAGTGGTCGAGTATTCTCTGCGCCTCCTAAGGCCCCTGTTGCTTCTGAATCTTCTGAGCGTCCAGTCGGGACTGCAGTTAATCTTCAGAATCCGGCACTTGATGTTGCCAGACCCTCCTCAATACAAAAGACTCCTACTTCTTCAGTTGGCCCGAGAGGCATTTTGAATGAAGAATCTGATGAGATGCTGAGGCTCATCAAGAAAAGCGAGTATAACGTTGTAGACCAGCTGCTACACACGCCATCCAAAATCTCCATACTATCCTTGCTGATGCATTCAGAACCCCATAGGGAGGCTCTGCAGAAAGTCTTGGACTTGGCGTACGTTGATCACGACGTCACTATCGAACAGTTTGACAGTATAGTTGCAAACATCACTGCTTGCAACACCTTGAGTTTCAGTGACGCTGATCTCCCTGAGGAGGGAAGAGACCACAACATGGCTCTACACATATCTCTGAACTGCAAATCTGATGCTATGTCCAACGTGCTGGTGGACACAGGATCATCTCTTAATGTGTTGCCTAAATCCACACTCTCCAGATTGTCATACCAAGGTCCTCCTATGAGGCAGAGTGGGGTAGTTGTGAAGGCTTTTGATGGGTCGCGCAAGACCGTGATTGGGGAAGTTGATCTCCCTATCAAGATAGGCCCGAGTGATTTCCAGGTTACTTTCCAGGTAATGGATATCCACCCATCATATAGCTGTCTCCTTGGCAGACCATGGATTCACGAGGCTGGCGCCGTGACATCCACCCTACACCAGAAGCTGAAGTTTGTTAAGAATAAAAAACTGGTTGTGGTAGGGGGAGAAAAAGCTCTCCTGGTTAGCCACTTGTCTTCTTTCTCATATATTGACGCAGAGGATGAAGTTGGAACCCCGTTCCAAGCTTTATCTATTGATGAACCTATTGAGAAGAAGTCTCCGTCATTCGCTTCCTACCGTGATGCAAAACTGGCCATTGAATGTGGTGCAGTCGCTGGTTTAGGGAAGGTGATCGAGCTGGAAGACAACAAATCCCGGGCTGGCATTGGCTTTTGTTCTGGGGCATATAATGAGTACGGTCTGTTCACAAGTGGAGGATTTATCCATAATGATCAGTCTGTTGAAGAGGAAGCTGCTGCTATCATTGAAGAAGATGCAGAAGATATGAGCAATTTTGTTATTCCTGGTGGTGTCTGCCACAATTGGGTCGCTGTGGATGTTCCTACAGTTATCCATAAGTCAGAGTAATAATGCTCACTTTGTTTAAAACCCTTCTCCCATGCCAAAAGGAGAAGTGATGACATGTTTGGCTCATATATACAATGATGTTTTCATTCAATTAATGCATTGTTAAACATTTGTTTTTCCATTTGTTTTCACTTTTCGCTTTTTGCATGAAATCAGTGATCACAAAAAACCCATGAAAACAAGAATAAAAGCAACATTTTTCATCTGCATAATGGTTTGCTTGTTTAAATTCTAAAGTTTTTCATTAACCAAAATCATTATGCAGGTTGATTCTAAAACCCATTGAACATAATGATCCAATGCCATCTCCCAACTTTGAATTCCCTGTATTCGAGGCAGAGGAAGATGATGTTGAAGGAATACCTGATGAGATTACCCGTCTCCTTGAGCACGAAGAAAAGATCATTCAGCCGCATCTAGAAGACTTAGAATCAGTCAACTTGGGGTCTGAGGACTGTGTTCGTATGGTAAAGATTGGGGCACTTCTTGAAAAGTCTGTCAAGAAGGATTTGATTGAATTGCTACGAGAATATTCAGATATCTTCGCTTGGTCATATGAAGACATGCCGGGTTTAGATACAGATATTGTGCAACATTTCCTGCCTTTGAAGCCTGAGTGCGTGCCTGTGAAGCAGAAGCTCAGAAGAGCTCATCCAGATATGGCAGTGAAGATCAAAGAGGAAGTTCAGAAGCAAATTGATGCGGGGTTTCTGGTGACTTCCACATATCCTCAATGGGTGGCCAATATTGTGCCTGTTCCTAAGAAGGATGGAAAAGTCCGTATGTGCGTTGATTACAGAGACTTGAATAAAGCTAGTCCAAAAGATGATTTTCCTCTACCACACATTGATATGTTAGTAGACAATACAGCTAAATTCAAAGTCTTTTCCTTTATGGACGGATTTTCCGGATATAATCAAATCAAGATGGCACCAGAGGATATGGAGAAGACAACATTCATCACACCTTGGGGAACATTCTGTTATCGAGTGATGCCCTTCGGTTTGAAGAACGCCGGAGCCACGTATCAACGAGCTATGACTACCTTGTTTCATGATATGATGCACAAGGAGATAGAGGTCTATGTTGATGATATGATTGCTAAGTCCCGAACGGAAGTTGAGCATGTTGAGCATTTGTTAAAGCTTTTTCAGCGTTTGAGGAAGTTTAGACTCCGCCTGAATCCTAACAAATGTACATTTGGAGTCCGTTCCGGAAAGTTATTGGGTTTCATTGTCAGCGAGAAAGGTATTGAAGTTGATCCTGCCAAGGTCAAAGCAATACAAGAGATGCCTGCACCCAAAACTGAGAAGCAAGTCCGAGGTTTTCTTGGCCGCTTGAACTATATTTCCAGATTTATATCCCACATGACTGCCACATGTGCGCCGATATTCAAGCTCCTTCGGAAAGATCAGCCTCATGATTGGACCGAGGATTGCCAGAAAGCTTTCGACAGTATCAAAGAATATCTGTCTAAACCTCCGATCTTGTCGCCGCCTGTGGAAGGAAGACCTCTGATTATGTATCTGACAGTTCTTGAAGACTCGATGGGTTGTGTACTCGGTCAACAAGATGAATCAGGGAAGAAAGAATTTGCTATATACTACCTCAGTAAGAAGTTTACTGATTGTGAGTCTCGGTACTCCATGCTTGAGAAGACGTGCTGTGCTTTAGCTTGGGCTGCTAAGCGATTGCGCCAGTACATGATAAATCATACAACTTGGTTGATATCCAGAATGGATCCAATCAAGTATATTTTCGAGAAGCCTGCTTTAACTGGGAGGATTGCCCGTTGGCAGATGTTGTTGTCTGAGTATGATATCGAGTATCGAGCTCAGAAAGCTATCAAAGGTAGTATCTTGGCTGATCATTTAGCGCACCAGCCGATTGAAGATCATCAGTCTGTTCAGTATGACTTCCCTGATGAGGAGATTCTGTATTTGAAAATGAAAGATTGTGATGAGCCTACACTTGATGAAGGTCCAGAACCTGGTTCCAGATGGACGATGGTGTTTGATGGCGCTGTTAATCAGTACGGAAATGGAATCGGGGCAGTAATTGTTAATCCCCAGGGATCGCACATTCCATTTACAGCAAGGCTAACTTTCAAATGCACGAATAATATGGCGGAGTACGAAGCCTGTATAATGGGACTTGAAGAATGCATTGACTTGAGGATCAAGTATCTTGATGTCTATGGTGATTCGGCCCTGGTTGTTAATCAGATCAAGGGTGAATGGGAGACGAATCAGCCAAGTCTCATACCATACAGAGATTATGCAAGGAGAATTTCAACTTTCTTCACAGAAGTTGACTTTCATCATATTCCTCGAGAAGATAATCGGATGGCAGATGCGCTTGCCACGCTTGCTTCCATGATAGTAGTCAGATGGTGGAATGATGTCCCCAATATTACTGTGATGCGCTTGGATAGACCAGCCCACATATTTGCAATTGAAGAAGTCAATGATGACAAGCCTTGGTATTTTGATATCAAGAATTTCCTTCAGAACCAGGTCTACCCGCCTGGGGCATCTGTGAAAGATGGGAAAACTTTGAGAAGGTTGTCCGGCAGTTTCTACCTCAGTGGTGAAGTGCTGTATAAAAGGAATTTTGATATGGTTTTGCTCAGATGCGTGGATAGACACGAAGCAAACCTATTGATGACTGAGGTCCATGAGGGTTCATTTGGTACTCATTCCAATGGACATGCCATGGCCAAGAAGATGTTGAGAGCAGGCTACTATTGGCTGACAATGGAGTCTGACTGTTGCAAGTATGTGAAGAAATGTCACAAGTGTCAAATTTATGCGGATAAGATTCATATTCCTCCGACACTCCTGAATGTGATTTCATCACCATGGCCTTTCTCTATGTGGGGAATTGACATGATCGGCATGATTGAGCCGAAAGCGTCCAACGGACACAGGTTTATTCTCGTAGCAATCGACTACTTCACCAAATGGGTTGAAGCCGCTTCATATGCGAATGTAACCAGGCAGGTGGTTGTGAAGTTCATCAAAAACCAGCTGATTTGCCGTTATGGTGTGCCAGAGAGGATCATTACTGATAATGGATCTAATCTGAATAATAAGATGATGGATGAGTTGTGCGCTGAATTCAAGATTGCACACCATAATTCCTCTCCCTACAGACCTAAGATGAATGGGGCTGTTGAAGCTGCTAATAAGAATATCAAGAAGATTATCCAGAAGATGACTGTCACGTACAAAGATTGGCATGAGATGCTGCCATTTGCTTTGCATGGATATCGTACATCTGTACGCACTTCAACAGGGGCAACCCCTTTTTCTCTTGTGTATGGCATGGAAGCTGTTCTCCCAGTAGAGGTGGAGATCCCATCAATGAGAGTCTTGATGGAAGCCAAGTTGACTGATGCCGAATGGATTCAGAGTCGTTATGACCAACTGAATTTGATTGAAGAGAAGAGATTAACTGCCATGTGTCATGGTCAGTTATATCAGCAGAGAATGAAGAAAGCATTTGATAAGAAGGTCAAGCCTCGTGTGTTCCGAGAAGGTGACCTTGTGCTCAAGAAAGTTTTGTCTTTCACGTCCGATTCCAGGGGCAAGTGGACTCCAAACTACGAGGGTCCATATGTTGTTAAGAGAGCCTTTTCAGGCGGAGCTTTGATGCTCACAACAATGGATGGGGAGGATTTCACTCGTCCTGTGAATTCAGATGCAGTTAAGAGATACTTTGCCTAAAAAAAAAAGGGGAGTATATGCAAATGAAAAACAGAATAGTTCGCTAAGTTGAAAACCCGAAAGGGCGGCTTAGGCAAAAATGAGCGTCTCGGTGGAGAACCCGAAAGGGTAATCCAGGCAAAAGTTAGAGACTTGATAAAAAAGCATATTCGCATCCCGCTAGATTGAGTACCTCACTCTGGGGCAATCTAGGCAAAAATTAGGGATCAGGCAAGTAACTGCATCCTGACAAGACTTTCTGTTTCACCAGCCGTCTTTTCGTCAGAGGATTCTCGATTCGTCGTCAACTGAAGCTTCGCATACATCGAGATTCAAATTGGTAGAGAAAGGATCATTATGTTCAATGTAGCCCTCTTCCAATATATATCACTGATTTCAAGTTTGTACAGATCTATGGAGTCTTGCCATTCGCAGACTACCATTCCATCAAATAAATTTGAGCTTTTATCCGATTATTTGCATTCTTATTTGTTTCAATTCAACAAATGTTTTGCATGTCTTAATTGATAAAAATATCATTGTTTTAAAAACGAAAATTTTCAAAATTATTGTCTTAAACAAAGTGAACATTCACAAATGATAAAAGGATACTCAAAGAATTTCTCAGTGCTCTCCCAAGGGTGGCATGGTTTCCAACAGGTAGGACATTTGTTCATACTCCTGGTTTGGTTTGTATCCTTCTTCTCCAGATTTGGTTGTTGGGGTTGTTCCCCAAGCAGAGATTTGGTTGTTGGGGTTGTTCCCTGAGCAGAGCTTCTGTGGATTTTGACTCCCCGAAGCAGAGTGGTGTATTGAAGACTCAGTCTGTTCTCCAGCAGTAGTCTCTCCCCGGCTTGATTGCTCAGTCATTCAGAATATTTGCGGTTGGTGGGTTGATATCCCCGTATCCCGTATCTCCCCAAGTGGGTTGCCAGCATAATTGCAAGTCGAGTTGTTGGTAGGGTTATTCCCCAAGCAGAATGTTGTTGAAGACTCAGTTTTCTCCAACAGCAGTTTTCCCCAGTATGGATGCTTTCCTTGTGGAAGATTCGGCGGTTGATCGGTTTGCCACCTTGGTGCCTCGCCACTTTCTCCAGTGGATCGTTATCCCCAGACTTTATTTGTCTCCTTGGCACAGTAGAGCTGTTATTGATATCCCCATTGCAGTCGCGAGCAGAGTTGTTGTCACTCTCCCCAGCGCAGTTGCCAGCGGGTTTGTCTGTTTTCTCAGCACGGTCGCTTTCCTTTTGGAAGACTCGGTAAGTCAGTGGTTTGATACCCGGTACTTTACCTTTTCCCCGGCAAAGTCGTCAGCGGATTTGTTTTCTCTCTATCAGAATGGTTGTTATTCTCAGCAGAGCAGGATTTATTTTCCTACTCCATGGTTAATCGGGTTGATATCCCAGTATTTTCATCCACTTTCTCCAGCATTTGTCTGCAGAGCGGTTGTCGTGGCAGTATTGCCTGTTGAACCTCCTTCAATCCCCGGTATGGTCGGTTGATAGCTCCGTCATCCAGAGATTATATTGATTTCCTGATTACTTTTCGATCCTCAGTAGAGCGGATTTTGTTACAGAATCTGCTGATGTGATCCATCAGATGTATGTTCGCCCCGAGTAGAGTGGTTTGTTGCAGAATCTACTTGTTTGGTGCTTTCCTTCCTCAGTGGGTTGTTCCCCAAGAGAGTAGTTGATGATATCCCCAGTAGAGTTGCTTGTGCAGCCAAACTCTATCCGGGTGACCTTTGCTCCCTCAGTGGATTATTCCCCAATGGAGTTATGTTGGATCCGTTTCCATAGCAGTGTTTGCTAGGATCCCCCGCAGGATGTTGAGATTTTCTCTTGTTCCCCGACAGATTAGTCTTGGTGGCTGCCTTGCCCGTTGTGACTTTCTGTGCCCTAGTTGGGGTGATCGCTGATCCATTGCTCAGAGATTTGGTTTTCTCCATAGTTCTGATTCTTTTTGCTTCTGCTTTCCAGCAGTACCCGCAGATCTTTGCTTTATAGCATGTAGATCTCCAGCAGAATTGGCTTTCCAGTTGGTTTTCCCCTGGAAGTGTAATACCGGACGTTTGATTCCTGGACCTGTTGTGTTAGAAATGTCTGTTTTGTCAGCATTCATCAAACATAAATCACGCATATTCATGCATATTCATGAAACATTCAGATATTCATGTTGCATTTTTTGCCATATATCCTTTGTTGGTTGTTCCCTGCTACGGTGATATAGATCTTTATAGATCTTCCTAAGCAGATGTCGGGTGTTAAATCTCTCCATATAGAGTCAGCCCCATAAGCAGAAAATGTTTGTCTTTCCTTCTGCGGTTCCCCACTGAGATATACCCTCGTGGATGACGGTTTCTTCCGTTTCCTCCCAACACATATATTGGGATGGATGTTCCTATTGAGTTATATCCTCATAGGACGTGTCTTGATTCAGTCTGTCTTTTCGGATCTTTCCTGAATTGACATTTGTCGTCTGTTCATTGTGCTTCCCTGTGGTGATTTTTATCCCCAGCGGAGTTCGGGCCTCTACCCTTATACCGGTAGTTGTAAGTCCTATTGTTCCTTTCCTCTTGGTGGAATTTGTGGTTATATACCTTTCATTCCTCCGCAAGAGTCGATTTTGGCCTCTACCCTTATACCGGTAGTTGTAAGTCCTATTTTCCTGGCTTTCTTGGCAGAACTTGTGGTTATATACCTTTTAGTCCCCAGCCAGAGTTGTTGGTTTTCTACCTGATAGTCGGTAGTCATAAATCCTAATTCCCTACTCTCCAACAGAGTTTGTGGTCTGTTAAAAACCTCATTTTTGGTTTCTCGTGCGGATTCATGATTTATTCTATCCCCACGCAGAGTTTTTGGTTTTCTACCCCGTATTCGGTAGATGTAAACCCTAATTTGTGGTTATTCCCACCAGAGTATGGCTACTGCCCTCATACCGGTAGTCGTAAGTCCTATCTCTTTTCCCCTAGCAGCGGTAACCTTTGTGGTTCGGTCTGGCTGATGGTGGATTTTCTGTTGTTGTGATTTTATCCCAAACAGAGTTCTGTTCCCTGTGGTGATTGGTATCCCCAGTGGAGTTTGTGGTCTTCTACCCCGTATTCGGTAGTTGTAAATCCTTTGTCGCTGTGATTTTTCTCTCCAGCGGAGTTGTATCTTATGATACGTGTGGATAATTGCCGGTTGCTAGCAATTTTATCCTCAGCTAGATTTTTGGTCTTCTGCCCCGTATTCGGTAGATGTAAACCCTAATCTCTTTGTGGTTATCTTCATTCAATATTCGATGTTGATATTCCTTCCTGCCTTGGGTTAGTTGCTCTTGAGTAAGCACTTGTATTCCCAGCAGTCTCCTGGATCATTGCCGGATGCTTGCAATGTTATCCTTTTGAAGTCGCCAGTGGGTCTTTTCATCGGTTGCTAGTGATTTGTTCCCCGGATCATTGGTTGTTTATCAATGTATCCCCAGCTTTTGCGGATAATTGCCGGATGCTTGCAATTTATCCCCAGTGAGTCCTTCATTTGCCCTTTTGTTGGTAATGTTGTTACTCCCTTTGATTGGTCATCATTATATGCCTGTTGGTATCCCGATGCCTTTCTTTTCGGTCGATTTATCCTTTATTAACCCTTATACCAGTTGTGGATAATCTTCCATGCGAGTATACTATCCACGTTCTGACGGTAATGGATAATATATCTCATGCACTCTTCAGTTGAAGCCTTTTGTGTTTCCCTGGTCGAGTAAGATTCAGTATTTCCCTTTGCGGAGTCGAATATTTCTTTGTTGTTGGATAATTGCCGGATGCTTGCAATTTATCCCCTTGAGTTGTCTTTCGTTTACCCGGATGCTTGGTATCGATTGTCTCTCTTTTTTGGTTAGTCACCTATTATATACTCCGGTATCTCTGGTGTCTTTTCCTTTCGAGTGTATTATTCACGGTCTGCCGGTAATGAATAATATGTCTCATGCGCTCTTTGGTTGGAATCCTTTGTTGATTTTCCCCAGTAGAGTAAGATTCGTATTCTTTGTAGAATCGAATATTCATCCTTTAACCAGTTTGTGTTTCGGATGTGTGTTTTGGCATATATACCAATTCACGTTCGGTAGATCACCTATTATATACTTCGGTATCTCTGGTGTTTCTTACCATGCGAGTTTATTATCTACGTTCTGACGGTAATAGATAATATATCTCATGCGAGTATTTTATCCACGGTCTGCCGGTAATGGATATTGTATCTCATGCACTCTTCGGGTTTGTGTCCCCAGTTGAGTAAGATTCGTTTTCCCGTTGTGGATTCGAATATCCATCCTATAATTGTATTGCTTTTTCAAGCCCTTCCTTTTGGATGATGAGTGTCTTGGCATATATACCAATTCACGTTTTGGTCGGTCACCTATTATATACCTCGGTATCCCTGGTGTTCCTTTCCGTCTACTCCCTATTATGACTTTGGTCCCCTGTGGAGTCAGATTTTCCTGAGTATTATACCCTTTGTAGGTCTTTCTCAGATGTTGGTTGATTGATATCTCTCACCCTTATACCGGTCTTAGATATTCATTCTTCCTGAGTTTGTTACCCTTATACCGGTGACACCTCATTCCTTGTTGCTTTCCCAGGAGAGTCTCTTTGTTAGACAGTCCCCTGCGGAGTTCCTTTGGTGATTTTTACCCTTTGCTATATGGGTGTTTATTCCCCAGTATATGCATTTCCCGGCAGGAAGATTCTATGTGAATTTTTTCCTGGTCCGAGTCCGGATTTTTTATCCGAAGTATCCTTTATGGATAAATTTGAGTCAGCTTATATCTTTCCAATGGATTTATTTTCCTCTGGAATCTTTTATTCCCCGGTGTGAGTCCTTTGCTTCCCCAGCAAGCTCTCCAGTCCGATGTCTGTTATCCCCACTCGGAGTCGTGTCTTAGGTCACGCTGTGTCAGTTTTGTGTTCACTAATCAAAGTCGTGTCCTGCTCACGCATTCTTTTTCTTACTATCCCCTAATAAGAGTCTTATTAGAGTCTCTGTTCCTGGTGAGTGTATTACTCCGACGGATCGTCGTTTCTTCTGTGCGAATCATATATTCCCCACAGAATTTGCTTTTGCATGCATACATCTGCATCATGAGGTCTCTTAGGGACCAAAATTTGTCTCATTACTATTATTTAAGCCCATTCTACCGCGTCGAGATGAAGATTTCTAAACTTCACTTCTCCGGATAGAATGACCTTAAATAGGGGCATCTGTAAGACCCCAATTTTGGCCCTAAGATCCCTCATGGCCCATATCATCTCATATCATGGCCTCAAGGATCATTGCATACCCTAGCTTCCCTCTTAGTGGGTGGGTTACCTTGTGAGTGTGATTCTTGATCACCAAGCATGTATTGCATTTGTATATCATTGCTTTTCATATGTTTACTAACCAAAAGTACAAAAATATTGTCATTTAACCTTGTTGCTTGCAGCTGAAGCAATCATCAGTCAAACAGCCAAATCAGGCCTTGAGCAAGGGATGGTGACCATTCTTGAAGAATTTGGACACCATGGTCATTCATAAAGAGTTCATATAACTTGTGATATCATTTGGAATCAAGATCTCAACTGAAAGAGGCTTGGAATTCATCAGAACATGGCCAAGTCAACAAAAGTCAACTGTGGTCAACTGTAAATTTAATCAGGAATTGGAAGGAATGGGATGGTTGGAAAAATCTCATTCATGTCCATATGAGCTTCATTTGGCATTTCAAAGGTCAAGGTTGAAGGATTTGAAGTCAGACAGAAAGTTTCCCAAAATGGCAAGTGGACCTGTAATCTCAGCTGCCCAAAATGGAAAGTTTTGCCCCTCAAAATAATTTCATGATACAAGCTTCAAATCAAAATTTGTCCAACATGAAAGTTGAATATCTTGTTCTCACCATTCCAAAAAGTCCAAGAACCCAAAAATCCCATGTGTGGTTTGCAAGATATGGTCAGATGAATTTCAAAAAAGACCCGTAATCGGGAGGGCATAACTACCACATGGTTTGTCCAAATTGCAAGTTCTTTATATGCACAAACTCCATTTAATGTGTACTTCAAGGGTGCATAATTGGATTTCTTGGAAAAGGCTTCATGCAAAAGGCCATTTTTGAAGTGAATTAATTAGAGGGAGGGGCAAAATCGTCCAAAATGAGAAATATGAAGAATTTGAAAATAAGGCCAATGCAACCAGCTTCCAATTGATATTTTGACTTGTTTCAAGTGATAAAATTCTGCAGAAATTTGCTTCTGAATTCAAAAGAGCTTAAAAAATCCAAATTGCACATAAGGCTTCATTCACTAATCATTAGTTTTTCTTGCCTAATTACAATTATAATTGGATTAGTGCTTCGATATATAAAGGGAAATCTAACAGAAACTTTTTTGGCTAATCATTTTTCTGAAAATCACACTCTCACAAAAGCATAACAGAAAAAACCAATTCTTCTTCCTCTCTTTTTGGCTCTACACACTCTTGCTCAAATTCATGAAGATCCTGTCAATTTTGGTGGAATTTCTCTGTTGATTATTGACTTGCAGGTAATCTTGAACTGCTGTTGAGGAAGATTGGAGTGAAATCGCAGTCGATTTGCAACTGTTGTAAAACCTGCTAGCTTCCATCACAGTCCAAGAATTTGTTCGATTCGGAGATTCTCGAGCTGCAAGGACGTCATCAACGGCTTCCTGAAGCGATTGCCTGCGTCTGTTTCGGCATTTCTAGGCAAATCGCGCACGATTCCGCACTGCAACCTCAAGAAGGTTAAGTTTCAATCATCGCCGTTTTCCAAATTGTGTTGTGGCTGTTGTAGAATGTGCATTGTAGATCCTGTATCCATTTGTAGATTGTAATTCCATTACGAATTGACTGAGAATTCTTCGTTTTAAGTTACGATGCGTTTTTTTCTTTTCCTTCGATTCGAGTTGTGTAATGATTTATTGATGAAATCGAGTGCGTATTCGTGTTCCTGGTGGAAAACCGGTTCGACCGGTATGTGATTTGTCGATTTCCATGGATGTTTGCGAAATCCCTAAATCTGCAGCGAAGAACATGCGAAGGAGACGATGAACATTCATTGTTTTCTGGAGAAAATGCCGCGTAGATCTTGCTCCATCCGTTTCACTTTCCGTTTCGTGTTTTCCATGGCCAGAATCAATCTCCACCGTCCATTCCGTCTAATTGAAACGGCGGCGTATTAGGCTGGGGGTTAAGTATTACAATTATGCCACTGGTTACAATTTAATTAAATAAATTCATATTAATTCGTAAATAAATATTAAATAAATATTTTAAAACTTTAAAAAATCACATAATATTCAATTCTAATCCAAAAAATTCAAGGATTTTTTTGTTGATCTTTATTTTTTCTCTACTTTTTATAGAATAAAAAATAGAAATAGTGCTTGGTAGAAATTGGAATTGCCATAGAGATACTTTTAATGTATACATATTTTCATACATGTTACCATTTTAATTATAGAGACCACATGCTATATCCAAAATAAATGAAATTTGAGATACTAATTCTTGACATCCTTCTGGATTTTTTGACATAGGTTTGGTAATTTTTGAGCCTATGGTTTATTATATATGAATTATTGAAATTGGATATGTATATATGTGACATGGTTTGATATGCTGAATTCATCAAATTGTTTACCATGCTTCCCTCTGGCCAATGGCCCTAATTTTTTGCATGAAACTCCTTTAACATGTTTGCTACCTCTGTGAGTTTTTGTGGATTTTTACAATCCATTTTCAATTTGATTAAGATTTTTCCTTGCTGCCTACCATTGTTAGGACTTAGCTTGTGACACATTTTTTAGCATGTTGCCATATTCTCATAATTAATCCAATGACCTTGAAAATTGATGACATAGTTCCTAACACATTAATGTAGCATTTGGCTTTGGTCCTACTGATTTATAATGTACCATTGCTGTTTACCATCTAATTGAAGTTGGTGTATAATTGTAGGCTTCATTTGATATTGTTTTTGCATGCTTCGATATGTTTAGTTAATTCCTATTGATCCACTAGTCCAAATGACTTGAAAATTAACATGTGGCTTGCTGAATGCCTTCTGGTTAGAACATAATTTTTGTGGATTTTTTGGTGCCATTTTGGCATTTATTTGAATGTGATCTTGCTGGTTGTTTGTATGAGACTTCACATTGCATCTTTTGCCTTATATGTTGCATAAATTGAAATGAGAGCATAGTTTGAATATGGGACCAATTGGGATCCCTTTGTTATTGATATTACTTGAATTTGATCATGAATTGGCTGCTGTTTTAAGATTTTTCCATCTTTTTGACCCTAGGCTAGTCCTAGTGGTCATGTTACTTACATTTGAAGTGAATTGTGCCTTTTCAGGTTAAGGAGTTAATGATTAAGGAATTTGCTCCACATTATGGATTGTGTTACTTGACACATATGACTAATGTATTTGTTTTGTAGGATGTTTGGTTCATGTGAGCCTTGTGCTATGCACATCATTATTTGTATAATTGTACTTTGTTAATTGATTCTTATGTTGTTATCTGTTTATGAATGGGATGCTGATTTTATTGGATTGTTTCCAGGTACCCTTTAGTTGCTCAGTTCTCTTAAGAACTTGTGTTGCTTTGCTTAAATAGCAACTTGCATTGAGGTATTGCACCTTCTTCTTCATGTAGTCTGGAGACCCGGCCTGTTATTTGGCCGGGCAAATTGTCTGAAGTCCTCCTTAAGAGGCATTGATTGTGTATGTTTATATTTGTCCCAAGCAGGAAAAGTCCTCATTCGAGGCAATTGGTGGAAGGTAGAGATAAGTAGCCTATCTCCCACTATTCAGTGAGTCTTCTCCTTGCTCCCATTACATGGTTGTAGCATCGAGATCCCAACCCAAGATCTATCGAGTCCAATTGGGGAAAGAGTTCCATCTTTCTGAACTCCCCCACATTCTTATATTTACATGCTCTCTCGGACATGAGATAGAAGCAAAGAGGCACACCCCTCATATCCTTTCATCTGCTTCACCTGAGCCCCTCAATGGCCAGGTTAAGAGCGACACTTACCTCTTACAGTGGACTTTCATAGTCAAACCCTTTTGCTTGAGCCTCATTGAATGGTTATAGCGTGTGCTACTTGAATTTATGTGATTGATTACTTGATTCATTTATACATGATTACTTGAGTTTGCCATTGTGCATTTTTCATCTTTGTTTGCCATCAGTGCATGATCATTTCTTCTGTCCTTGTGACATTGTTGTTTACCCATTGAGGAACCAGTTATAAGTCCCTGTGAATTGGCATTTGTTCCCATGACATGGAGGGGGTAGAGTGTAAGACCTCATTGGTCACTCATACCCATTGCCTAGTGCATTTATTTGTGTATGTGAGGATTCATTGTAAGTCCCTGTGATGTGGCATTTGTATTCCTAGGATCATACTGTGGAGGTTAACATAAGCCCAGATAGATTGGCAGTTGACTTCCCTGTTTTGTTTTTGTTTTATTCTGATGGAGATTAGTGTAAGTCCATAGAGTGGCTTCTGATATCCTTACTTGTTTTAGGAGACAGGTATAAGACCATTGAGTGGCATCCAGTATCCGCTTTTATTTACTTTCATATGTTACCATGTTCATATTATTGCTCATTTGTAGCCTATTCCTAAGGACCCACTTGAATCATCTTCTATATGATTTCAAGAGGCGGACCCTTTTAAGAAGTTTTACATTACATTATCCATTCACCTCATTGTGTCCTAACTTTTCACATATGCTTTAAAAACTTTGAAATAAGTGTTGTGCAAACACTCTCATCTTCTTTCCAAATTAGAAACTTGGACCTTAAGTCCATGATTTTCCAAACTCCATTTTGTAAATACTTCATTCTGAATTGACTTTAATCATACTTTGACCTTTTTGTAAATAATCCAAATAACTTCACCCATTCAAGTGATTTTGTGGCTTTGTCCATGTTTGTTAAGTTTTCATACATTAGCTATAGGTTTGATTTACCCTAGTTGGTTGATATTAATCTCACCTATTTGTCCTTAGTAGATGAATTGTAAGTCTTCCTTGCCTATTATAGGGTTAACCCCTCTCTGGCAAGTGGAAGCTTTTCTCACATGGTGGACGTGTTGTTTCATAAGGTTGAGTTTTCTCCCGTGGGTAACGTAAGACCTTTGAGCTTTTGTTTTAAAATTGAATCCACTAACTTTTGGAAAATTTTTAGCCGAACTACGGCGTTTTGATCCTTACCTTTGATGGAAGGTACGTAGGCAGCGGGTTCATCCGTTCAAACCCAATAATTAATTTGTACATTCTTTCCTCATCATCCCAATCATGTTTGCACATTACTTATGTCAGAACAAATAAATATTTTTATACAACAAAGTGTGAAAAGGGCTCCCTAGGAGTACCTAGGACGTGATGGGTGCCTAACACCTTCCCATTGCGTAATTTACCCCTTACCCCGATCTCTGATCTTTTCATTAGTTTTCTACGTGTAAAACTTCTTAGGTTTTTTTTCGCTTTTTAACCAGTCCTTAGGATAAATAAAAGTGCGGTGGCGACTCTATATTCATTGTATACATTGCTTATGATTTAATCAATAAATCATATAGTAACGAATACACCGCTACATGATCATCAAGACATTATACACACATTTACATATTTGCACAAAACAAATTAAGGAAATTTGCACATTTACAACCAAGAAAAAACTAATGTTTTAGAGAATCATAACAAGATAAAAAGACTCTGACCCAACGTGATCGAATGTCATCCATATCTTCTTTTGAGTAGGGTTTTTGGTTGTTAAACTCCTATAATTAGAATAAAAATTAAATTATGAGAAGCTAACAACAACAACATGAACTTAAGAAGATATGAATTAAGTTAATACCTTATGCTTCATTCATCAATCCCTAATGTCCGTGGAGACAATATAGAGTATATATCTCATAACATAGTATGCACATGAATGGCTATTGGGTTATTTTTGGCACTACAAATAATTTTCATATATTTATATCACACTAATACACAAAAATAATATAATGTCAATAAATGCACAAGTAATATACTTACTTTTGGGGAAACATAGAATGTTCTTTTACCAAGTACATTATGTTTGAGTGCATTATACTCATCCATCGCTCTACACATGTCAGTTAAAGTTAAACATGAACAAAAACTATTCAACTATGAAGTTAAAAATAATACCACTTACACATTGAAAGTGTTAACCGCTTCTTCAGGTAGTTCATAGTGCAATGAGCAAAACACAACTATAGTGTTTTTCTTGGGACATATAACAATTAGTTGTCAATGTTCACTGCATAAATATTCAGAATAATTAATATGTATAAAATTGATTTATAAACGAAAACACAAATTAATATATACTTTCTTGTGGTAAAACAAAGACAAATAACAATCTTTGATGTTCCCTTTCAATTTATATCTTAAGTAAATAAGGATATTCTTTCCTGTTGAACCTCGAGTAAGAGCAATGTGCGCCTGATCTAAGATGCAATACTTGTTTTGAAGTTTCCTTTCAACACATAAGTCATGGATGTACCCGCAAGAGCAAATATTTATGTTAAAGTAGAAGAATATATGCATATAAATAGAGATCAACATAAAAACTATACTTACGAGGACCAGCATTGTCGATACACTTCTTGAACACCTTCACCTCAGTCATCCTTTCTAGCTTCTCCTACTGCTTTTGAACACTCTCCTGCACCGTCTGAAACAACCTCTCCCTCTCCTCCTCCAACTGCCTATCACTCTCTTCCCTCCACCTTTTCTTATCCTCCTCAAACTTCTTTCTATCCTCCTCTAACTTCCTATCCTTATCCTCCCTCCACCTCTTCCTCTCCTCCTCAAACTTCTTCCTATCCTCCGCCAACTTCCTATCCTGGTTTTCCATTTCCTTCTCCAACTCAAAAATAATAATCTCTTTAATACCTATTTTATGGGTTATCCCACTAGATGATATAGATGGTCCAAAAAATTCCTTGAAGCCAACTCCTCTTCCAAGACCATGGACACGCCCAAGATGCTCATCGGTTCCAATCACTTCTACCAAGATGTGATGACAATCTTGTGAAGTGAAGAGGTTGACTTTGGTTTGTTCAACCAGATCATTCTACAACATATATGAAATTTAATTTTTAACAAATTAATTTAACTAAAATAAATATTGTTAAAAAAGTATCTACTTACAATCCTTTGAGCCACTTCGCACGTAGCATCTGATGTGAACTCGCTATCTTTTCTTTGACGTGCCATCTTCCATTTCTTGTGGCGTGACGGTGGAGATGGAGTGCAATCAAAACTTATAGAACCTCCCAACTCTACCCCATTTGTTTTCTTTTTTATTCGATCATCGTCTTAAGTTTTCGATATCCTCCACGAGACAATCTATATGGATAGATATTTCTAGTTCGATTTTTCTTTCCTTGTTTGCTCTTTACCAAAAAGGAAGAAGTAGTGCGAGACTCTATAAATTTCCCCCAAACATCTTGATCAATAAATGATACACATCATATGGAGGTTTTTTTATCTCCTCCATGTGTAATATAATCATGGGTGAGTTGTGTCTTAAAGCCCCTCCAACGCTCACCACAATATGTAAGCATCTTGTTTTTAACATTATCATCATTTGGACTAACAATGAACACATCACATGTTTACACAATAGAGATGTCATTAGTATTAAACAAAAAATAAATGATCATATATACTTGCAAACAAATCATAAATTACTTGAACATCTTTCCATATGGTGTCTTTCAATTCCTCTTAAACATCGTGCCAACTATTTATCAAAATATTCACCTTACTTCTACCTTGTAACACAATGTAATCCATAAAATTGTTAGCGTGTTCACCATAACCCCTGCCGATTGCTGCATCAACTGTATCTGGGTAGCAAACACCAGTTTCTTGGGCTTTTTCACCTTGGTATACATCGTGGGACCTCTAGTTTTTATTCTATGATTTGTATTAACAAATGTTGCAGCAGGCGTTACATGGGAGGTGCTTGTCGAATCGGACATGACTATCTATTGAAAAATAGGTAAAAACATAATTATATAAACTCATTTTAGTGATATATAACTCATTTTAGTGATATATATATATATATATATATATATATATATATATATATATATATATATATATATATATATATATATAACTCATTTCAGTGAAGAACAAACCTGTTGAAAAATGATATTTGTTAACGAAATGACTATCTAAATAAACCTCAAAATGATCAAGAGAAATTATACTAATTAACGTTTCAATAAAAACAAATGAAAAGTCATAGAAACAAAAAGATCAAAAGATAAACTAACGTAAAACCCTAGATAAAATTATCAGTGAAAAACAAAGTGATATATAACTCGTTTTAGTGAAAAATAAACTTGTTCCAAAAATGACGTTTGATGAATATCTGTAGGAAGAATTTTGATGAATATCAACTTGAAAATCGCCTACGGTTTTTTGCGACATGAGACTGACGAAATGACGTTTGAGCGTTGATAGTTAAATGAAAATTTAGAAACTAGCTAGATTGTAGTTGGAAGTATTTCATGCAATATATGTGTCACGTCAATTTTATATAAAATCCTACGTGACAATATTAACTAAAAATATAAAATATAAAAAACACAATAGCGTCATATTCTGAAAATTCAATTAAAAGATATATAACATTGGGTTTTTTGTATAACCGAGGGATTTGAACATATCAAATAAAAAATTAACATAAGATTTTGAAAATAGTATTTTGAAATTGATTAATGCAAAATATATTACCTCTCATTTGGACCATGTAGTCGAGGTAAATATGAATAAAAAAATAACAATGATAAAAATGGAACTTGTGAGAAATACTAACTAAACAATTGAAAAAATATATAAAATGCAAAGACTGGGTGTCGAAGTGAGCTCCCTTATAGCTTCATTCCCTCGCTTTTCTTTAAAATTGAGGTAAATGGTTGTTTATTTTTTTTTAAAATGAAACTTGGCGCTCCCAGTACCTATACCCTCGTTTTTATATTGTTCAAGGTGTTATCTTCGTCATAAAAAGCGTTATTTGTTATAGTGAATCTATCATAATTCAGAACGATCATCCCATTGAAAATGTCATAGGAAATCTGAATGTTGTAGTCATCATCAGATCCAGAGATATGATTTCCAACTCTTGCTTCATCTTCAAGATTGAGCCCAAGAATATCAAGGAAACACTAACTAATGAATTCTGGATTAATGCTATATAAAAAGAGTTGTGTCAATTTAAATGAAATAATGCATAGGAATTAGTTCCAAAACCTGAAGATGTAACCAAATGGATTTATAAGAACAAGTATGATTAAAATAGTAATGTTATAAAGAAGAAGGCAAGGTTAATGGCCAAAGGTTAAACTCAAATAGAAGGAGTTGATTTTAATGATACTTTTGCTTCAGTTTCTAGACTTGAGTCCATTAGATTGTTACTTGGAATTTCCTGCATGTTTAAATTCAGGTTATTTCAAATGGACGTTACAAGTGCCTTCCTAAATGGATATCTTAATGAGGAAGTGTATGTTGAGTAACCAAAGGGATTCATTGATTCTAGTTTTCCAGACCACATGTTTAAGTTAAAGAAAGCTCTCTATGGTTTAAAGCAAGCTCTAAGAGCTTGGTATGAAAGATTAACTGAGTTTCTGGTCAACAATTGATACAAAAGGGGGATAAATAGATAAAACTCTCTTTGTGAAGAATGATGGAGGAAATCTCATAATATCCCAGGTTTATGTTGATGATATAGTCTTTGATGGGATGTCAGAATAGATAGTGGAACATTTTGTCCAACAAATGAAGTCTGAATTTGAAATGAACCTTGTAGGGAATTCACTTACTTTCTTGGTCTTTAAGTAAAGCAAATGGAAGATAACATTTTTGTATCTCAAAGTAAGTATGCTTAAGAGTATAATGAAGAAGTTTGGGATTGAAAATGCAAGTCACAAGATAACTTCTGCTGCAACACATGTGAAAGTAACCAAAGATGAAAAGGGTGTTCATGTAGATCAAAGTTTATACAGAAGCATGATTGGCAGTATGCTCTACCTCACATCAAGTAGGCCTGACATCACCTTATTTGTAGGTGTTTCTGCAAGATATCAAACTAAACCCAAGTCTAGTCATCTCACTCAAGTGAAGAGAATTTTGAAGTATGTAAATGGGACTTGTTACTATGGTATTCTCTATTCACATAGTACCAATTCTATTCTAGTTGGGTATTGTGATGTTGATTGGGATGGAAGTCCAAATGATAGAAAAAACACATATGGTGGATGTTTCTTTATTGGAAATAACTTAATATCTTGGTTTAGCAAGAATAAAATTTGTGTCTCATTATCTACTGCAAAAGCTAGATACATTGGTGAAGGGAGCAGTTGCACACAATTGCTCTGGATGAAACAAATGTTGAAGGAGTAAAATGTTGTGCAAGATGTCATGACATTATTAAGAGACAACTTAAGTGATATTAATATTTGTAAGAATCATGTTCAACACATTATAACCAAGCACATTGACATTCATAATCACTTCATAAGGGGGCTTGTGGAAGATAAAATTGTAAACCTTGAGCATATAGCATCTGGAAAATAGTTGGTTGACATAATCACTAAAGCTTTGGATGCAACTAAATTTGGAAAACTAAGGAGTGCACTTGGTATTTGCATTTGTGATATTTTATAGCAATAAATTCATGAGAGGTGTGCAAGAATACTCTCTCTCTCTAGACCAATATTACACATGAAAATAAGGCTGATTAGAAAGTTTCTTTTTATCTAGTCCGCCGTTACAAGCAAGGATACTTCTTGCTCTTTTTCTTTTGGATGCAGAAATTTTTTCACTCTCCTTTATCTCAAGTTTTTCAACTTTTTTCAACAATGAGTCAATCATCCGAAAAAGATAAAGCTAAGGAGGTCAATATGTTGGAAGAAAAGAATGGGAAAAAGGCTATGGCTCCAGAGTCAATGAAGAAAGATCTGAAAAATAATTAATCCAAGGTGGGGACACATGTTGAACCATCTCTTGGAGCACTTGTGACTAGGAAGAAGTCTATGACAAATATGAAATTTTTGAAGAAGAGGCATGTTCGAACAAATGATTCTAACTTAGAGGCTGATGAAGACATGGCTACTTTCATTGAATCACGTGATTGGTCTAAAGATCAAGTATCAAGGTTGATTTTTCCAGGTGTTTTTATTATGATCCTTTGGCCCTTGTATTTGGGCATGCTTTGTTCCCTAGTTTTGGATATGTAATGGCTTGATAGCCTTTTGTTTTATTGCTAATAACAAAGTCCGGATATTCTGGCATTATATTCAACATATGCGCTCTTGGTTGATGTATGTCTATTCCTGACTTATATGTTCAATAACTGTGTTGATTTTGCTAATAACTTTGACAAACTGTGGAAAAAAGGGGGAGTAGGAATTTGTTAAGAATATTATTAGGAATATATGCCTAACTAACTGTGTCTTTTTTGTGTGCTCACATACTGGAGCATATGGCATGGCATATGGCCTTTGAGAACGTGTGAGTTGATCTAATAATTGTGTATCAACTCTAAAGTTCTGAAGCTTCATGTGTAGTATAGTGGCATGTTGTGAATAACTTTTGACCAGACTGATAACTATTGATTGTATGTGCATGCTGACTGATTATGTGCCCAATTGTATGGGAGCATTATGTGTTTTATCTAGTAACCACATCTCTATTTTCCGATCGTGCTACTTATACTTCTAATGTTTTTTACTTTGTATGTTTGTGTGATACGCTTAATGCTCAAATTACGTTGCACATGTTGTATGTGTTTTTTTGCCAAAAATTTGCCAGAGGGGGAGATTTTGTTCCTTTTGGATTGGCTGCATTATGCAAAAAAAAACATTGTGTGAACAAGATGTTTTGGTGAAAAGAGGGCACATGTGGGACATGATGTTCTAGAAGATGTGGCACATCTGGCCCCTGCTACTGCAACTTCATTGGCACGTTTTCTGTTTGTATTTTGAGCGTGTTTTTGGGTTTGTGTTTGATTGATTTGTTGCTATCTTTTAGTAACCTAATTAATTTGATTTGTTTGATGATTTATTAAGATCAAATTTAAAGATTTGTAAATTTAAATTTGAATTCAAATCAAATCAAATCCTATTATGGAGCGGTTTTGAAAAACAAATCTTAACCAAATATGCACTTTATCTGCTGATCAAATCTTATGCCCATTAGTGGAAAGCCCACAAGAAGAATTATATTAAAAGAGACTCAATTCCATCATTAAAGACAACGAGCAAGTATTGAATATTCCTAGTGTTAGGGTTTTATTTAAGTCATTTGTTTGTGTTGCTTGTACACCATGCTAGTGTCCGTATTCATATCATAAGGCATGGTGATGGTTTATTTAGTTGAGTTGTAATTCAACATTATTTAAGTTGTTTATTGAAGTTGTGATCACTTAGGATTAATGATTGAGAGAAAGTGAAAGAGGTTCTCATATTTAGGGGGAGTCCTAAATAGAAAGTCACTAGGATTAGGAAGAGACATTGAAAAACATGGGGTTCTCATATTTAGGGGGAATCCTAAATAGAAAGTCAGTTGGATTAGGAAGAGGCATTAAACAACACGGGGTTGTTGTTCACCGATCTGGGTTAACAATTCTTTGTGTTCTTTTTTGCTTTCTGCATTGATCATCTTGTTTATCAATTATTTGTTAATCCTGGTGTAAGATGTTTAAAATGCTGGCTTATACATCTGTCCCCTAAGAACAAAATTACACATGTGAATGAAGGAATCTAAGGTTGAATTTTATTTGATCAAGGCAAATTCAAAATAAATTTAATGTTCTATGTTGTTATGTCTTATTTGAGTCATTTTAATAGGAAACATACAGAGCAAGATGTCATGACATTGTGCGAGACAATCTGTCTTTTTGAGCTCAAACCATGAGGCAACATGTGGATCAAGATGATCCACGGATTCTGAGACATTCTGCCTAGTATAGAATCTAGTCATCACTAGGTAAGTATTGCGTATGTTGAAGATTTGTTTTCATTCTTGTTCTATCTCTTTTAATTGATTTATGCGTCTTTTGGAATATGGAAAGTTTTTCCAAAAGATCATTCTTCAGGAATTAAAAGAACAAATATGATATGTTTGAGATTTATCAAATCAAATATTTAAAATCAACTTAATAAAGAATTAATATTTGTGCTTATGGATTTTCTTTAATCGCACAAAAAGATACAAAACCCTAACGAGCCTTGCAGCTGGATTTGATTACTATTTAAGGAGGCGCGTCTATTTGTGTTGAGTCTTTTATTCTGTTTTGGTGGTGTATTCTTAAAAATCTATTCACTAGGCATATTCTTATATTAAGGAATATAGTTTGTTTTGAGTTATAGCTCGTTCCATCATTCATAAAACATTGTAATTGTCCTAAGACTTGGGAGACTGTTTGAGAGAAAGTGAGAGGGTCTCATATTCAAGGCGAGTTATGATTAGGAATTCACGGGGAATATAAGTAAAAGAGGCATCAAACATGGAAAGTTCATCTAAGACCAATTTGTACTTTTGACTATTAAGAGTGAATTTTCTTTTTTGGGGTAACGCCTTCTAGACGTAGGTGACATTGCACCGAACTGGGTTACCAATTTCCCGTGTCCTTTTATTTATTGTCTTTAGTTTTCTGTTTGGATATTAATTTTGTCACACATATTGCTACGACATTGTGTCTGATATCCTTCCATTTATAGAACAAAATATCATTTTATATGCTAAATATGTGTTTATTTCAATTAATTTAATGATGGTGAATAGTAATTGGTATTTTATTTTTGTTGTATTTTGTTATTTGATGGTGAACTAATGAAGTTAGTTATGTTTTTTTGTATGATGTTGAACATATTTTGGTTGTATTGGTAATTGCAAAGTGCCAACTTTCGTATTTGATGGTACATTTATTTTGGTTGTATTATTCACTTATGAGTGCCAACTTTTGTATGTGATGGTGAAATTATTTTTGGTTGTTTTAGTCAGTGTCAAGTGTCAACTTATGTACTTGATAGTGAACTTATTTTATGATATAATCGAAATCATGCCACTTCTTGTATGGATTAATTACAATTTGTAAGTTGTTAGAAAACTAGAGCATGAAATTGATGAAATATATTATAGGAAATGTATTATTGAAAAAGATAATAGTAGGAAATACACAGAAAAATATGATACAAATAATAGACAAATGAATATAATGTTTGAAACAAACGTTGAAAATCGATCAACCAAACCAAACTGATTAATATGGTTTGACTCCATTTGTAAGAACAAGACTTGGTTCTGCATCTGGCCTTTAGTTTTGATGATAACAATGCATTCTTTCTTAGAGAATAATTTTATACACTAATGGTTTTTATCTAGTGTATAGCTTTTGCCCACAGGTCTTGACTCTGAAGCATTGACGCGTGACGTCATCAGATTCTGGAATCAACACACTCTGACTCTGAAGAGATACAAGTGCTTTACAAGATGTTGTCAAGTTCTAGAAATATCTTAGACAACGGTTCTCATGAAGATTTGGGCTAAAGATTCTGACAGCGACTTTGATTGAAGAGCCTCTGAAGGATTGTCAACCTCCAAGATTCTATGCTTAAGTTCTAAATATTCTAAACAATAAGATCTGAAGATCAGGTTTTAAGGAACTATGTCAAGACTCTAAAGACCGAGATTCTGAAGATTCTGTCAACTAGTCTCTTGATCCTTCTAAGCATGCTTCAACATCATTTCATCAGAAGCCTCTGAAGATTAGGAGATAATATCAAAATGTTTTGCGCCAGGAAAATAGTACACAGTACAAGATTACTTTTCCCCCCACAACGCTGATTTTGTGGGCTAAGGACAGTACTATTATACCATTTTGTCTCATATATGCCAACCGTTACATAAAGAGACAACTGTAATTTTATGTTCCAATTCTACCCTCCAACAGATCTTTTAAATGCCTATGTAAAAGAGACTTGGAAGATTGGAAGAAGTTGTTAATGTTAATTCATAACACTAATGCTCACGCTATTAAACATACACACGCTCTTTAACTAAAGTATATTTTTTGTGTATAGTTTTATAAACACACATATAGTTATTTCTCATTATTGTGTGAAATATTTTATTGTATTAAACATGTGTTAATCTGCTTTCTTAGAAGCATTATTTGTAAACACAAACTTGAAAATTTCAAAGTTGTTTGGGTGGTTTCCTTGAGTGACTAGGTTTTAGTCAGATAGACTCAAGAAGACAAAGACGGGTTATCTTTGTGGTGCATGTAATCACTTTAGGTCATAGTGGATTAAGTCCTTGTTAAGAAGGTAAAATTACCTTGGTAGAGTGGAGTGGAGGTAGCTTCGTTAATAGCGAACCAATATAAAAATAACCTTTTATTTTTCTTGTTTGTGTTATTGTTTGATTGAATTAGTTTTGAAAAAGCTTTTGTTTTTAGAAACCCAATTCAAACCCCCTTTCTTGTGTTTCTTACCACCTTTAATGGACATCAGAGCTCTGGTTCTGGTCTTGATAAGATTATCAAACACTTAATAGTGTCAGATAAAGATCCAATGTGAAACACAATGGCTGCCCTTCCACCACCAGTTGCTCAAACAAATTATAGAGATGATTACAATGCTAAACTTCATGTTTTTGATGGAGATAGATTTAACTATTGGAAAGATAGAATAGATAAATTCTTTGTAGGTAATGATATTGATATATGGGATATGGTAGTTGATGGCTACGTACACCCATTAGATGCAAGTGGCAATAAAGTTGAAAGAAGAGTGATGACAGATCAACAGAAGAAAGATTATAAGAATAATCATAAATTAAGAAGCATTTTTCTAAATGCTATTTCATACACTGAGTATGAAAAGATCACCAACAGAGATACTGCAAAATCTATCTTTTATTCTCTAAGGATGACACATGAATGGAACACACAAGTCAAAGAAACCAAGGCTCTTGCCTTGATTAAAAAATATGAAGTGTTCAAAATAGAAGATGAGGAAACTTTTGAGAACATATTCTCAGGGTTTCAAACTCTTGTTGCAGGACTTAAGATTCTGGACAAAGGATATTCTATTGTCGATCATGTTAGGAAGGTTATCAGGAGTCTACCTAAGCGTGTGACACCTATGGTAATTGCTTCGAAGTTATCAAAGGATCTAAACAACACATCTCTTGAAGAACTGGTTAGTTCTTTAAGAAGTCATGAGATTGAGCTCGAGGAAGATGAACCAAAGAGAAAGAGAAAATGTCTTACTATGAAGTCTTCAGGAAGATATGAGAAGACAAAAGCTCTTCAAGCAAAAATAGATGAAGAGTTTGAAGAGGAATCAAAAGAAGAAGATGAATTGTCTCTTCTATCCAGACGCGTTAATTAACTCTAGAAGAAAAGGCAAGGTAAATTCAGAGGACAAAGAAGGACATATGGTCATTCTGAGTCCACTTCTAGATCCAAGAAGGTTGGAGCTGGCAAAGAACTCACTTGCTTTAAGTGCAAGGAGTCTGGCCACTTCAAGAATAAATGCCCCAAGTTAAAGAAAGACACGCCTAAGAAGAACTTTAGAGGAAAGAATAAAGGTTTGATGGAAACATAAGATGATTCAGAGTCTTCAGAAGATGATTATGAGGAAGAGCATGCTAACATGGCGCTGGTGGCTTGCATAGAAGCTCCCGTATAAATGATTCAATTAGAATCAGGATCTGAGTCAAATTCTGAAGAGGTATTTTCTGAACTCTCTCATTCTAAACTTGAATCTAGTTTATCTGAAGTTCTGGAAAAGCATCAGAATCTTCTGGAGAAATACAAGGATATAAAGAAGATTCATGTATCTGAATCATAAGCATATTATAAGCTTCAAAAGGATTTTTCAAGTTTGAGTGAAGAAAATCTCATTTTGAAAAACAACAACTTTGTGCCTCACAGCAAGAGTCTCAAACCTGAAAAGAAAATTCTTTCAAAAGCCTCTACAGGTTCTGGTGATATCATAAAGAAATATGATAAATCTTTTCAGAAATTTATTGCTAGAAGCCTGAATAGAAGCTTAGTGGTTTCCATGATTTATGGCGTTAGCAGAAACGGAACAAGGGGTATTGGCTATGATTCTGATAACGAATCTGATTCTGAAAAAGATGATAAGCCCAATACTCTTCAGTACCATTTTGTCCCTTTTGTGAAACAAAATGGTGTTATGCATAAAGGTAGAAATGTTTCTAAATCTAAGGCTAAAGCAAAACCTCATGCATGTTTCAATCATGAATTCATGTATAGATATCCTGCACAAAAACTCAAGTTTGTTAAGAACTCTGGGAAAACTAACCCCAAAGGACCCAGAAAGATATGGGTACCTAAGGACGAGATAGTCTATCTTGCAGATATTCTTACCAACAGAGTTGAGACACCAGTCATGGTACCTGGACTCTGGATGCTCACGACACATGAAGGGAAGAAGGCATATGTTCCAAATCTTGGAACTTAATCTTGGTGGCATTGTCGGTTTCAGAGGTGATCATTGGCTCCGGAACAGTAGGTAACAATACTCCCCCTTCCATTACTAATGTTCTTTTAGTTGAAGGATTAATGTATAATATGTTGTCCATAAGTCAATTAAGTGACAATGGTTATGATATTATTTTCAATCAAAAGTCCTGTAAAGTTTCCGGTCAAAAGGATGGCCCAGTTCTTTTCAATGGAAAAAGGAAGAACAACATCTATAAGATAAGACTTTCTGATTTGAAGAATAAAAATGTAAAATGTATTATGTTTGTAAAGGAAGAGCAATGGACACGAGATAGACAATTGAGCCATGTTAGCATGAGGAGGACTTCTCAACTAAACAAGCTTAATTTAGTCAGAGGCCTGCCAAATCTGAAGTTTGCTTCAGATGTTCTTTGTGAATCATGTTAGAAAGGCAAGTTTTCTAAAACTTCTTTCAAAGCTAAAAATGTTGTTTCACCCTCCAAACGGTTGGAACTTCTTCACATTGACTTCTTTGGACCAGTGAAAACTGCCTCTGTCAATAGTAAGAATTATGGACTAGTCATTGTAGATGAATACAACAGATGGACATGGGTGAAATTTCCCAAACACAAGGATGAGTCACATTCTATGTTTTCTAACTTCTGCAAGAGATGGCCATAACAAAATGGAGTTATAAAGAGGAAGAATAGGACTATGCAAGAGGTGGCCAGAACCATGATCAATGAGACTAATGTGGCTAAGCACTTTTGGGCAGAGGTAGTAAACACAACGTGTTATATTCAGAAGAGGATCTCTCTAAGACCTATTTTGGGTAAGACTCCTTATCAATTATGGAAGAATCTGAAGCCCAACATTTCATATTTTCATCCTTTTGGATGTTCTTGTTTCATATTAAACACTAAGGAGAATCTGAGCAAGTTTTATTCTAAGGCACAAAAGTACACCATGTTAGGATACTCTGAATGCTCCAAAGGCTATAGAGTATACAACACTGAGATACAAATTATTGAAGAATTAATACATGTCATATTCGATGATAAGCTTGACTCTTAAAAGTTAAAGCTAGTTGAGAAATTTGCATATCTAGATATCACTTATTTAGGTTTTGAAGGAAAGACTTCAGAAGCTGAAGCAAAAGACTCTGAAGCTCCTCAACCAGAAGTTGTTGAAGCTCAAACTCCTCTGAGAAGGGACCAGAATAGATCTTCATATTCTAAAGAATTGAGTATGGGAGACAAATCTGAACCAGGTCCTCATTCAAACCTTCTAAAGAGACTCTTATAGGTTTGGTGTCTTTGATAGAACATACAACAATTGATGAAGCACTTCTTGACACATAATGGATTTTGGCTATGCAAGAGGAACTCAATCAATTCTCCAAAAATGACGTATGCGATCTGGTGCCAAGACCCAAAGGAACTCATGTTATTGGAACAAAGTGGGTCTTCAGAAACAAGCTGAACGAACAAGAAATGGTAGTAAGAAACAAGGCTCGAATGGTAGCATAAGGTTATAGTCAGCAAGAGGGGATTGACTATACATAAACATTTTCTCTAGTTTCCAGGTTAGAGTCTATTCGTCTCTTAATTTCCTTTATTGTTAATAATAACATCATCTTGTATCAGATGGATGTTAAGAGTGCATTTCTGAATGGTTACATTATTGAAGAAGTGTACGTACACCAACCCCCATGGTTTTGAAAATCCTAAAAATCCAGATTTTGTTTTCAAACTTAAAATCATTGTATGGTATGAAACAAGCTCCCAGAGCATGGTATGAAAGACTAAGCAATTTTCTTTTAGAAAATGATTTCACTAGAGGGAAGGTTGATACAACTTTATTTTTTACGTCATTCAAAAATGATATCCTTGTTGTTCAAATTTACGTTGATGATATCATATTTGGTTATGCTAATGCTACTTTATGCAAAGAATTTGCTAAGTCTATACAGGCAGAGTTTGAGATGAGTCTGATGGGAGAACTCAAGTTCTTTTTGGGGATTTAGATCAATCAAAGTCTAGAAGGAATGTACCTCCATCAGAGCAAGTACACCAAGTAACTTCTAACGAAGTTTGACAAGTCAGAATGCAAGATGTCAATGACTCATATGCATCCTACATGTATCCCTGAGAAGGATGAGGTAAGTGCTAAGGTAGAATTGAAGGTATAAATGGGTATGATTAGTTCTCTCTTATACTTGACTGCTTCTAGACCTAACATTTTGTTTAATGTTTGTTTGTGTGCTCGCTTCCAATTAGATCCTATAGAGTCCCACTTAACATATTTTAATAGGGTCTTCATGTATCTGAAAGGTACGATTAACCTTGGCTTTTGCTATAAAAAATCTAAAGACTAGAAGCTAGTGGGTTATTATAATGTTGATTAATCTAAAAACAGTTATAGAAGCTATCAGTTTATGGGAGATAACCTGATCTCATGTGTAGCAGGGTATTCGTTACCATTAGAGATATTGACTAAATCCAGGGTAAATCATACAAGTCGAGTCGCCACCGCACTTCTATTTATCCAAAGGAATGGTTAGAAAGCGAACAAAAACCTAAAAGTTTTAACAAAAACTAGTAAAAGAGAAACAGAGATCTGGATAAGGGGGTTGGTTATGTAATGGGAAGGTGTTAGGCACCCAAAACATCCTAGGTACTCCTAGGGAGCCCTTTTCATATTTGTTGTAAGGTTGTGGTTTTGTGAAAATTTATTTGTGCAAACATGAGTGAAGAGATGAGAAAAGAATATACAAGTTTATTTACATTTTGTGTTTGGATGGATAAACCCATTGCCTACGTACCATCTTAAAAAAAGATTAGGATCAAAACCTCGTAGTTCGGGGTAAAAATCTCAAAATGAGTTGGTGAATTGATTGACCCAAAAGCCTTAAGGTCTTTTGTTATCAAAGGGAGAAAACTCAACCTAAAACCACAAATCCACCATGTGAGGATAGCTTCAACATGCTAGTGAGGGGTTAACCCTATAATAAGCATGGAAGACTCATTGTCCATCACTAAGGATATAGGTGAGTATTACATCTACCATAAAGATAACTCAAACCTAGTAGCTAAAGGTTATGAAAAAGTTTTGATTAGAAAGTGGCCATTGAAACCACAAAAAGACATTTGAATGGGTTATATTTACCAATTAGAAGTATATACAAAATGGTCAAAGTTGACTTAAAGATTCAATTCAAAGTAAGTATTATGAAAAACAAGTTTGAAAAATCAAAAGCATAAGGCTTAGGTTTCTAATGTTTGAAAACAAGTGTTAAGTGTTTGCACAAAAGTTTTGGCTTGGGTTAGAGTGGAGAGAAGAAGAAGAAGGGCTAAAGTCCTAAGCATGCAAGAGGTGAGGGATAAAGAAACAAAACCACAATGGAGTTCCCCTCTTGAGATCATATTGATGATCCAAGTAGCTCTCATCCTTTGGAATAAGCAATCACATAAACATAAACTCAAGCAATCATCAATCAAATGAACTCTTGGAAGGCTCTTCAAGGCATCTTGTAATTCTTTCTCTTAGAAGCTCATGGCAATGGTTCCCCAAATTTGAATCAAGGTGGAATCCCTAGCACAAGAACACACACATCAAAGAGTTTTATGAAGCAAATCAAGAATGGACAAGAGTGAGTTTAGAGGTTGTGTCCTTCAATGTTCATCTTCAAGCTTAAGCATTCTAAAGGCTCAATGCCTAGTTGCTATTTGACTTTTTATAGCACTCTAAAGGCCTAATGCCTAGTTGCTCTTTGACTCCAAGTTTGCATAGGGAAAGTCCTAAAGTCTAAGTCCATTTTATCCATTTTTGCATTTGGTCCATAACAATCAAAACAAAACACAAGCACAATAGTATATACACAATTATGTGCTCAAGTGAGCAAAAGGCAAATGGCATTAACATAAACATGTGCTCAAGTGAGCAAAGGAAAAAGCAAATGGATAATATGTGCAAGAATAGTAAATTGCATAAAAGTAAAGTGCAAAAAGTAAATGTTAATTGTTAATGGTTAGTGTTAGTAGTTAGTGTGCCATAAGGCAAATTTAGCGCTATGTTAAGCAATCGTAATTGGACTTATGTAGAAGTCACAACTATCTGAGGCCGGTCAATAATAATGTAGGCAACAACACAAGTTAGAAGTCTTGATTAGTGAACCAAGTTCCAACAACTTGCCATGCCAAAAAGAAAAAAAGAGAATTGATTTTGTATTGATTTAAGCCTTTTGCATGATTTAGAAAACAACCTATCCTTAATGCAAAGCCATTCACTTGATCAATTGATCAAGATGAATTAGATTTGAATCAAGGAAGATTAAGTTTCCCTAATCAATGCTAACTTATCAACCTTCAACTCATTGATCAAAGAGAAAGAAGAAGAAGAAGAATGGGATGAAGAATGGATAAGGAAAATGGAAGGATCAAAAATGCATAAGATGAAATAAGATGTACCAATCCATATGTATTGACCAAATGACATTGAAAGTCAAAGTCAAACAAATAAGACATCAGAAATGGGATGAAGATTGGAGATCAAACAACAAGCAAAATATTTTTGGCATTTTTTAATATTAAAATAAACTTGAATTAAAAAATAAAAGAAAGGTCAAACTTCAAAATCACTTCAAATCAACCTTGAGAGGTCCAAGTGATTTATCCCAAGTTCAACAAGGTCAAACTAAGTTTGACAAAAAATTTCAGCATTTTTAAAAGTCAGAAACTATTTTTAATCAATTAAAAATGAATAAAAATAACCTAATTGAACTAAAATCTCAAATAAATCTCAAATCAATTAAAAAATTGATGAGAATATTTTTCATAGTCCATCATCATTCAAATAGGTTAGGAAAATATTTTTGTATTTTTTGAATATCAAAAACTATTTTAAATGAATTAAAAATAACCAGAAAAGAGAAAATTCACAAAAAATATCAAATGATAAATTAAAAAATATTAAAAATCAGAATTAGAAACTAGGAATTATTTGAAGAAGAATGCAATTGGTCCCATATTTTTTGGATTTAAAATGAAGAAGATATTGATTTTTGAAAATAATGGAAATAAAAGAAATTAAATCAGAAAATAGAAAATAAGAAAAAACAAGGAGCGTTGGATTGGATCTCATTAATTGACGTGGCCAATCCTGAGGTTCAGAAGCGCGCGCTCATGGTAAGTCCAAGTCAATGAGAAACATCCAACATTAAAATAAGTCATAACAATGGAAGGCCACGATTAGATCTGGAAAATGAATCCAACGATCCAGATTCAAACTAGCAATGGGACGGCCACCGAAGCCACCTTCTTCTCCGGTGAGCTTGTGTTTTCCGGCCAAAATTGCAGGCAACCAAAACTTAACCAAAATACACGATCTATACATCGTTGGAAAGCTGGGATGATGTACATCATCCATGTATCACTCAATTCCACTCTAGATCTCTATATTGAGAGAAATCAGAGATGGAAATTCTGTGATGTTCATGAGAACTTGATGGATTTCAAAAATTAAATGCACAGTAATGATGCCTCCATTGAGAGGACTTCAACCAACACAAAATCCAAGCAAATAGGTCAATAGATGATGAGTTTCGAAGAAAAAACCAGTTGAAGAACAACCTTGGATTCTGGAAATTTGAGCTTGATTCCTTGCTTCCTTTATCAAAACAGAAGATCAATGAGCTGAAGGATGAAGGTTTAGAAGCTTTAGATCCAAAGATTCAACCAGATGTAGTTGAATTTTAGATCTGAAAAATTTGAAGAAAACTGAAATAGCTTCTTTGGTGAGAGGTTGGGTTTTGATTTCTGCAGCAATTCAGGTTGATGCCAGGATGATTTTGAATGGAACAGAGCTTCTATTTATAGAGGAAATGGCAAGGAGAGGGTGATTCAATCCGTGTGCATGAATTTGGACATTCATTGCATGGGCTTGCGTGATCATGCACAAGGCCCAAAACCAAAGCCAAATGCAATCTGAAATCATACCAAAGTGAAATGGGCGTGTAATCTGAATGGTAATTGCTTGTGCATGGAATTTTGAGGTGTTATGCATAATTGAACCAAAAGCTTCTCCTCTTCGAAAATACCATTTTCCAAATCCAAACATGATCATGTGAGTAATGGTTGGAAAGGTTTTGATGTCAGGAACAATTGTTATGCTGGGAAAAAATCCATTTGAAGTGTGTAAATTGGTGAATTTTGAGTTTAAAGTGTAAGGTGCAAAACATGTAAAGGCAAAGTTTCTAAATTTGGCCAATGTTCAAGTCCTTCTGTTTTGATGATGCAAACCTCAAATGAAAAAACCTCCAATATAAAAGTTGTAAATCTTTTCAAGACAATCAAAATGGACTTAAATATTGCATCATTTGGATTTTTTGTGAAAGAGTTATGGGCACTTGAAGTTGGACTTTTTTGCCTTTTAATGCATTTGGCCCAAAAGGACCTATAATGTCTTGCATTATCACGTGTATTTCCTTTGAGATTTTGAAATTTTGTCCAACATAACATTTGAAGTAGACACCTTAAGATTTCCAATTCATTTGATACCATCTCAAAATCATAAAAAATGAATGAGTTATGTCCTTGGGAAGTTGACCCAAAATTAGGGTTTCAGTCAAAATGACCTATAATGTATTGGAATGGGAGATGACCTTCCAAGCTTCAAATAAATTTTTGATGAACATGAAAGTTGTTCATATTGTCCTTAAGAACATTTTTGATTTTGGAATCATCTCCATTTGACCAACACATAAAAAGGTAGGTCTCAGTGCATTTCAAAATAGTCAGATGAATTGACTGATCAACTTCTCAAATCCACAACTCATATCTTGATGAATTGATGATTGAGGACACTCAAATAAGTTCAAATATGCATGAAATGATGAATTAAAGAACTTCCCTTGATTTTATTTGACCATGGGCTGAGGTTGCTTCATGAGCAAGGCATTGTGGTGCACAAATGAATTAGGGTTCCTTTGGGGGACAAACCTCAAACCCTTTGACTTGCTTTAATCAAAATGATGAATTGAGATACTAGAGAGGCATATTTGATGGAGGAGAGCTTTGGGAACCATTACCATGCTTGCTTTCATCTCCTCTTGACCTTATCATTGCACAAAAGATCTCCTAGATGCTTTGGACCTTGTGATTGCTCAAGCTACAAACAAAAGATGTTAGTGACATATTTTTGTGCTTTTGGTTAATAAACAAAATGAGAAAAGCAATAATATATAATTCAAGCATGCTTGGTGATCTCAAACCACTCACAAGAGGTCCCACCCAGAGGCAAAGGGAACTCAGATGCTAATGATCCTTGAGGCAATGCAAATGCAATGTTATGATGCCATGAGGGATCTTAGGGACAAAATTGGGGTCTTACATCATGGTCCAGAATAAGGCAATCAACAATAGCCCTTTCAACTGTTGAAGCTGAATATATATAAGCTTCTGGATGCAGCACTCAAATGCTCTGGATGAAAAATTAACTAGAAGATTTCCAGATATATGAGAGTAACATCTATATACTCTGTGATAATACTTATGCTATTTGTTTAGCTAAGAATCCCATTTTTCATTCTAGAGAAAAACATATTGAGATAAAACATCACTTTATACGTGACTATATTCATAAAGGAATTTTAAATCTAAATTTTATTGATATAGACCATCAATTGGCTGATATCTATACAAAACCCCTTGCTGAAGATAGGTATATTTTCATTCTGAAAATTTTGAAAATGGACTTTTGTTCAGAATGAAAAAGATGTTTTACTCATAATGTTAATCTCTCAGAATGGTAAATGAGTCTCTGAGATTTGTTGGTTTTTTTGAATGTGTGAGTCTTCTAAATTGAGAAGGTTTCATAAGTTCAGATGTATCTAGTAAGAACTTGTTTGGTTAAACAAATTTGCTTTATGGATACTGAACAATTTCACATTAAATAGTTGTCAATCAGTCTCGATTAGTGGAACAGTTTTAAGACAATTGTATTAGAAAACTGAACCGTTTCTGTTCTATTGATGTGACACGTCGGGTGAATAAATCTCGGGATTAAGTAAAATCTTCATGCTTTACCCCTTGTTAGATTTTTGCATTATTTAGAATTTTTTTATGATTGCAAAAACTTCTATTTAAACCCACTTCACTCACTTCACACACTTTCGCTACTATCACAACCTACACTTTCTCTCTTTAATCTTAAAACTTTCAGTAAAACCTAAAACCCTTTGTTCTTCATTAACTATGGCTTCTTCACAACAATCTGCTCAACTAGCTCAAGAACAACAATAACCTCAACAACAAGAGAAAGTACTTGAAGGACTCCAAGAACTCACTTTGTCTACTCCAGTTGATAAGTTAAAGGTTATGTGTGAATTATTGGTGGACTTTGATAACCTCAAAGCTAATGAGTATAATCTGTTTGGAACTGTGAGATCTCAAGAATGGGAAGTTTACTTTGAACGTCTCAAAGTACCATTTTACGATGAGTTAGTTAAGCAATTATGGATTGTTGCTGAAGCTACGAATCTCAAGTGATATCATATGTGTTGGGGCACAAGATCTCCATCTTTGAGAAGTCTATTGCTACACTTCTAAGTCATGGTGGTTCTGGAAAGCGGTGTTTTAATATGCTTGCCAAGAAGAGTAAGATGGAAGAAATTACAAAAGTTATCTTCATGGATGGAAAGTCCTCTTCCAATCCTAAGAATCTTCATGAAAATATTAAGTATGGTTCAAGATTATTCTTGGATGCATTCATCCCAGACCTTCTTCAAACTCTCAAGATTACATTAACACTGATCAGAAGTATATGGTATACTATTTGTCAAGTGGTGACAAGATAAATTTGTCCTCAATTCTTTTTAAGTATCCGAGGGAAATGGTTAAGGAAACAAGAAATGAAGCTACTAAGCTAAGAAATTTGATACCTTTAAGTAGGTTGGATCCTGACATCTTGTTTGAGAGCAAATTGGCGCAGAAGCTTATGGATGCAGGAATGACCAAGGAAGTTGATTTTGTAATTGGGAAGAATTTCAATGGACAAACTCTGAAGAACATGTCCTTGATTACAAATGTTGTTAACCCTTCAGAACTTCTAGACATAACATGTGTTGGTTCTAGAAGGATTCCAATGGATGATTATCCTCTATTCATTCTCAAAGGAAGAGTCTAAGGAGGTTCTGGAACATTACAATGATGACTGCTTGGCAAAGGGTTTTCCTCAGAATGTGATATATTATGATGAAATTCCGGAACACCCCATTGATGTGTAATTTCTGAAAAGAAAAGGAAGCCTAAATATTCTGGTGAAGGATCTTCTGGACCTGCCAGAACTCCCACCAAAGTTGCTAAGACTTCTAAACTCAGCATTCTGAGAGACATAATGAAACTAGAGCAGAGTCTTTTCGTTCTGAGTCTGCTAGGTTTTCTGAAGTGAATCCTTATGGGAATCATGAAAAGTCTCCTATGACTGAGTCTCCTCACCCATCCATTTCTGTCATAATCCTTGTAAGACCCCAATTTTGTCCCTAAGATCCCTCATAGCATCATAACATTGCATTGCATAGCCTCAAGGATCATTGAGCATCTTAGTCCCCTTTACCTTTGGGTGGGACTCCTTGTGAGTGGTTTGAGATCACTAGGCATGCTTGAATTGTATCATCATTGCTTTTCACATTTTATTTACTAACCAAAAACACAAAAATATGTCACTAACATCTTTTGTTTGTAGCTTGAGCAATCACAAGGTCAAAAGCTTCTAGGAGATCCTTTGTGTAATGATATGGCCAAGAGAAGATGAAAGCAAGCACGGTAATGGTTCCCAAGGCTCTCATACATAAAATATGCCTTCCTAGCATCTCAATTCATCACTTTGATCAAAGCAAGTCAAAGGGTTTGAGGCCTTGTTCTTCAAAGAAACCCTAATCCATTTGTGCACCACAATGCCTTGCTCATGAAGCAACCTCAGCCCATGGTCAAATACAATCAAGGGAAGTTATTTAACTCTTCATTTCATGCATATTTGAACTTATTTGAGTGTCCTCAATCATCAATTCATCAAGGTATGAGTCATGGATTTGAGAAGTTGATCAGTCAATTCATCTGACTATTTTGAAATACACGGAGACCTAACTTTTTATGTGTTGGTCAAATGGAGATGGTTCCAAACGCAAAAATGTTCTTAAGGACAATATGAACAACTTTCATGTTCATCAAAATTTGATTTGAAGCTTGGAAAACCATCTTCCATTCCAATACATTATAGGTCATTTTGACTGAAACCCTAATTTTGGGTCAACTTCCCAAGGATATAACTCATTCATTTTTTATGATTTTGAGGTGGGATAAAATGCATTGGAAAGCTTAATATGTATAATTCAAATGTTATGTTGAACAAAGTTTCAAAATCTCAAAGGAAATACATGTGATAATGCAAGACATTATAGGTCCTTTTGTGTCAAAGGCATTAAAAGTCAAAAATGTCCAACTTCAAGTGCCCATAACTTCTTCATAAAAAATCCAAATGATGCAAAATTTAAGTCCATTTTGATTTTATTGAAAAGATCTACAACGTTTATGTTGAAGGTTTTTTCATTTGAAGCTTGCATCATCAAAACAGAAGGGCTTGAAAGCTGGCCAATTTTAGAAACCTTGCCTTGACATGTTTTGCACATCACACTTTAAACTCAAATTTCATAAATTTCCACATTCCAAATGGACTTTTGACCAACATAACATTTGTTCCTCATACAAGGACCTTTCCAACCATTACCCATATGCCTATGCTTGGATTTTCTAAATGGTATTTTCGAAGAGGTGAAGGATTAGGTTCAATTGTGGAATTCATGTTGAAATCTTGTTGCACAAGCCAATTCAGAGCAAATTACACGTCCAAACCCTTGGCATTTGAACTCAGCTTGCATTTGGCATTACTTTTGGGCCTTGTGCATGATCATGCAAGCCCATGCAAGTGGTATCCAAATTCATGCACACGGATCCTCTCACACTTTCCTTGCCAATTCCTCTATAAATAGAGACTTCATTCCCTCCATTTTGGACACCCAATTCAACCTGAAATGCTGCAGAATTCATTCCCCAACCATCACTAAAGAAGCAATTGCATTTTTCTCAAAAATTTTCAGATCTCGAATTCAGCTTCATCTGGTTGTATTCATAGATCTAATGCTTCTAGACCTTCATTATACACTTCATTGAACTTCTGTTTTGATAAAGCAAGCAAGGTTTCAAGCTCAAATCACCAGAACTCAAACTTGAACTCCAACTGGTATTTTCTTCGATTCTCCTAATCCTTGGACCTATTGGCTGTGATTTTGTGTTGGTTGAAGTCCTTTCAATAGAGGCATCGTGTTTATGCTTTTAATTTTTGCAATTTATTGAGTTCATGATGAACACCAGATTTTTCAACTTCTGATTTCTCAAATCATAGAGATCTATTGATGTATATATCGCACGTTTTGGTTGCCTTTTGAAGTTCTGCATTTTGGCCGGAATCTGGAAGCTCACCGGAGAAGACGGTGGCTCCGGTGGCTTCATCATGTCCAGTTTAAATCTGGACCGTTTGATCTTGTTTCCAGATTGAATCGTGTCCTTTGGATCTTATGACTTTCAATAATGCTGGATGCTTCGCTGTTGACTCATGCCTTTCATGCGCGCGCATCTCACATCCGTCTGATCAGCCACGTCAATTAATGAGGCTTGATCAGACGCTTGTGGTTTTTTCCATTTTCTGAATTTCTGTTTTTATTTTCTTAAATTCCTTTTATTTCAAAAAATCATATCTCTCTCATTTTTAATCCAAAAAATATGGGACCAATTGCATTATTTCCCAAATAATTTCTAGTTTCTATTTCTGATTTTTATTTTTTATTTATTTTATCATTTGATATTTTTTGTGAATTTTCTCTTTTCTGGTTATTTTTAATTCATTTTAAATAGTTTTTGATATTCAAAAAATACAAAAATATTTTCCTAACCTATTTGAATGATGATGGATATATGAAAAATATTCTCATCAATTTTTGAATTGATTTGAGATTTATTTGAGATTTTAGTTCAATTAGGTTATTTTTATTCATTTTTAATTGATTAAAAATAGTTTTTGACTTTTAAAAATGCTGAAATTTTTTGTCAAATCTTGTTTGACCTTGTTGAACTTAGGATAAATCACTTGGACCTTTCAAGGTTGATTTGAAGTGATTTTGAAGTTTGACCTTTCCATTTATTTTAATTCAAGTTTATTTTTAATATTAAAAAATGCCAAAAATATTTTATTCTTTTCTTGACTTCCAATCTTCATCTCACTTATGTTTTTGATTGTTTGACCTTGACTTTCAATGTTATTGGTCAACCTATGAGGATTGGTACATGATGTTCCATTTTATGCATTTATATTTCTTTTACCATTTTTGTCATTTCCTTTTCTCTTATCCATCTCCTTCTTCTTCTTCTTCTTTTTCTTTTTGATCAATGAGTTGAAGGTTGATAAGTTAGCATTGATTAGAGGGATTTAACCTTCCTTAATTCAAATCTAATTCATCTTGATCAATTGATTAAATGAATGGCTTTGCATTAAGGATAGGTTGTCTTTTAAATCATGCAAAAGGCTTAAACCAATACAAGATTAATTCTCTTCTCCTTTTTTGGCATGGCAAGTTGTTGGGACTTGGTTCACTAATCAAGACTCCTAACTTGTGTTTGTTGCCTACATTATTATTGACCGGCCTCAGATATTTGCGACTTCTACATAAGTCCAATTACGATTGCTTAACATAGCGCTAAATTTGCCTTATGGCACACTAAATACTAACACTAACTATTGACAATTAACATTTACTTTATGCAATTTACTTTAATGCAATTTACTATTCTTCCACATATTATCCATTTGTTTTTCCCTTTGCTCATTTTGAGCACATGTTTATGTTAATGCCATTTGCCTTTTGCTCACTTGAGCACATAATTGTGTATATATTATTGTGCTTGTGTTTTGTTTTGTTGTTGTGGACCAAAGTGCAAAGAAATGGACTTAGTTTCTAGGACTTTCCCTATGCAAAGAAATGGAGAATTGGACTTAGTTTCTAGGACCTTCCTTATGCAAAATTGGAGTGAAAGGATCTTAATGATGAAGATGGATTAGAAGAACCAAATCTCTAACTCTCTCTTGTCCATTCTTGTTTTACTTCATGGAACTTTTGATGTGTGTGCTTTTGTGCTAGGAGTTTCCATTTGAGCTTAATTGGAGGACCATTGCCATGTTCATCTAAGTGGAAGATACATTGAGGATCTCTTGTCAGACTTGATTGGTTGCTTATACTTAGTGGTTGCTTATTCCAAAGGATGGGAGCTACTTGAATCATCAATATGATCTCAAGAGAGGAACTCCTTGTGTGGTTCATTTCTTTTCCTTTACCCTCTTGTTTTGCTTAGGACTTAGCCATTCTTCTTCTTCTCTCCACTCTAACCCAAGCCAAAAATCTTTTGTGCAAACATTTAACCATTGTTTTCAAACATTAGAAACCTAAGCCTTATGCTTTTGATTTTCAAACTTTCTCTTTTACAACACTTATTTTGAGTTGAATCCTTAAGTCAACTTTGACCATTTTGTATATACTTCTAATGGGTAAATATAACCCATTCAAATGTGTTTTTGTGGTTCCAATGGCCACTTCCTTAATCAAAAAATTTCATAACCTTTAGCTATTAGGTTTGAGTTATCCTTGTGGTAGATATAATACTCACCTATATCCTTAGTGATGGACAATGAGTCTTCCATGCTTATTATAGGGTTAACCCCTCACTAGCATGTTGAAGCTATCCTCACATGGTGGATTTGTGGTTTGGTTGAGTTTTCTCCCGTTGATAACAAAAGACCTTAAGGCTTTTGGACCAATCAATTCACCAACTCATTTTGAGATTTTTACCCCGAACTACGAGATTTTATTCCTACTCTTTTTTAAGATGGTACGTAGGCAATAGGTTTATCCATCCAAACATAAAATGTAAATAAACTTGTATATTCTCTTCTCATCTCTTCAATCATGCTTGCACAAACAATTTTTTTACAAAACAACAACCTTCACAAGTATGGAAAGGGCTCCCTAGGAGTACCTAGGATGTTTTGGGTACCTAACACCTTCCCATTGCATAACCAACCCCCTTACCCAGATCTCTGTTTCTTTTACTAGTTTTTGTTAAAACTTTTAGGTTTTTGTTCGCTTTCTAACCATTCCTTTGGATAAATAGAAGTGCGGTGGCGACTCGACTTGTATGATTTACCTTGGATTTAGCCAATATCTCTAACGGTAACGAATACCCCGTGTAAGACCCCAATTTTGTCCCTAAGATCCCTCATGGCATCATAGCATGGCATTGCATAGCCTCAAGGATCATTTGAGCATCTTGCCTTCCTTTCCCCTTGGGTTGGGATCTCCTGTGAGTAGTTGAGATCACCAGGCATGCTTGCATTATATATCATTACTTTTCTTGTTTTCATCACTAACCAAAAGCACCAAAAATATGTCATTAACATTTTGTTTTACAGTCTAAGCAAGCACAGGTCAAGCAATTCAAAAGCATCATTTGTACAAGAGCTGAGATATTTTTCTTGAGATGAGGACCACATGATATTATATTGAGCTTATATGAGCTAGGGTCCATCTTGAAGCAGGTTCCCCAAGTGGCAAAGGTTCAAGTTCATTCAAGCATGTCAAGGTCATCTGAGGACCAATACAATCAACTGTGCAGTCAACTGAGGACTTTGAGGTGTGGGAGATGATCTGAGACATCCCAATCATGTTCAAACAAGGCCTATTCATCATGTTAAACATCTATCTTGAAGATTTTGAAGTCATTGCAAAAGTTTCCAAAAATGGAAAGTGACCTGTAATTTCAAGTTTCCAAAAATGGCAAGTTTTTGGTCCACATTCAACTTGACTTTCCAACATTAAAGAAGCTTCAAATGAATTTTTGGTGAACATTAAAGTTGAAGATCTTTCTCTCCCATTTTCAAAAAGTCCTATATCATGTCCATCTGATAATTGGTTGAGAAGTTATGGTCAAATGATCACAAAGCATGCATGGAGGTTCAACATAGCATAACTTTTGATCCAAAACTCCAAATTGGTCCACTCTTTTTGCAAAATGCTCCTTGTGACCAAGAGATTCCAAATAAACCATTGCCTTGCATGAAAGAAGATCACATGACCATTTGTTCATACATGTACATTTTGGATGGAAAATTGGTAATTCAAAATTGGATGATCATACAATCAAATTAACATTTCCGTGATGATTATTGAATGATTTTGAGTGAAATCCCAGCTTGCATGGCACTGTTCACGTGTGGATTTATCATGCTACCTCACACTTGCAATTTTGGCAAAACACCTTACATCTCCTTAATTTCAATTAACCAATGCTTAATTATGATTACATCATGATTAGTGACTCATATAAATACTAAATCCTAACTGTTTTTGAAGGAGAACAATTTCAGATCTCAAAATTTTCATTTCCCTCCCAATTTTCTCTCTCCTCGAATTTCCAAATTTCTTCACACAAGTCCTCAATTTCTTGGCATATTCTGGTTAATCATGAAATTCTGAGCAAGGATCATCAATTGGTTTGAAGAATTGAGCAAGATCTTGAACAGAACAAGTGCAAACACATGAACATGGAAGCTTCAAATTGAGCTGGATCTAGGTTGTTTCCATTGCCAATTCGTGCATAAAGCTTCTAATCCAGGTTGAGGAAGAAGATCTGGATCATTTGGAGGCTTGAACACACGGTTTTTGATCACTGCACTTCAAGTAAGTGAAATTTCAATTCTCTCTTTTTGCCTTTTTATTGCCATAAACCTGTAGAGCTTGCTTCACTGATGATGTTGATATAATTATTTTTGAATTTGGTTGAGAAACGAGCATGCTACATGAACTTTAAGTTTGGATGTTGAAAATGTTTTCCTTCGATCCGTTTGATCCATGAAGTTTTAGGCCAAATGATTATGATATTCGTGATCTACATTGAAAGACCTTTCCATTGATGTGCATTTTATGAGTTTCTGTAAATTTTTTGATGTGTGTCCACCGGAATATCACCAGAGAAGACGACCGGAAATACTGTTCCGGCCGTCTGGTTCAGTCCCTAGGGTTTTGACTTGAGCGCTTCTGGACCGTCCACAAGCGAGTTCGATTCCTTCGCTATGCATTTTTTTGAATTCCATTCAATTTCTCCTGCAGCGCGCTTTTGACCTAGCGTGCTTGGGTTCGAATCCTGGCGCATGTTTTTTTGAATTTAATTGCTTTTTGAATTCTCATTTCCTTGCCATGCGTGGGTTCGATCCTGGCATTTTACATGTTTCTGATTTATTTTTTGAGCGTTGTTATCAACCTTGCCAACATGTGTTCGATGCTGGCTGATGCATGTTGCTATTTTCATTCAAATTTTATTTTCCCTCCTTATTTCATTTCAATATTTCAAATAATTTGCTTATGTTCAAAAAATCATAAAAAATAGTAGATTAATCCAAATTGATCCTGATTTTTTTTCCACATTCTTGTTTTGATCTCTAATTTTTTATAGGATTTATTTCCTTATTTGTTGATTGCTGGATTTTTAATGTGTGATTTTTGTTTGAACATGATGCCAAATTGACATGTTGTGCTATATGCTTTGTGAAATGCTCATCCTTAATCCAATTGCTTTGAAATTTGGTGTGCTTGATCCTAACATGTGATATGATTTTTGAGATTTGGTTTGGCATTTTTATCATTTGATATCACTGTTTTGGACACATGAACATGTAGTGTGACAATTTGTGTCACATTTTGTGCATTGCATTTGTGCATTTTCATTTACCTATCATTTGAGATCTTCTGGATCTAATTTTTCGCATGATACTTGTTCATAACATGTTGAGCTCACATAAAAAATTTCATGATAATTGGATGCATTTCTATTTTGATTTGGATTTTCTAATTTGGATGTCCAACTTTGTGCACATTGTTTGCCTTTGCATGACATGAATCATTTGATACCTTTTCCATGTGAATTGATGTTGGTCCTTTTGAGGACATCTTATGACATGTTTGAACTTGCTTTATGCAAAAGATTGACTTCTGTTTTGGTCATTTGACTTGCTTTTGAACCTAGTCTTTGCACTAGTTGTTTTGTACATACTAATTGTGCTTTGTGTTTCAGGTTTGAGCATTTAGCTTTGATGGTTGGTGTGGCCTCATTATTTGAGATGCAAGTTGCTTTGATTACTAACTATTGTTGTGTTGTAGGTCCATTGATGTGATGAACTCATTTGAGTGCTTGCACTTATGACTTGCATTGTGTACATATTGGAAAGTTCCACTATTGTCTGTTTGGTTTTCTGAATGCAATATTAACTGTTTGGCTTTTGTACAGGTACATTAGTTGCTAGCTTTGCTTGAGCTTTGCTTTGGAGTGTGGTTGATACACCACTGAGGTAGTTTAGCCCTCTTACTCCATGTAGTCTGGAAGTCTTGTCACCTTTTTGGCAGGCATTTGGCTGAAGTCCTCCTTATGAGGCTCTGATTGTGATTGTTTACATTTGTGCCAAAGACCTATAAATGAGGCATGTTACTTGATAAGTCCTCCTAAGTGAAGAGGCAATTGACAGATAGAAGGGATTAGCAATCAATCCCCTGTTATTCAGTGAGTCGTTCACTATGCTCGCACTACGTGCTGATGCTCTTGAACAAACACCCAAGATCTTTGTATAGTGTCTGTCAAGTGGAATAGGATCCCACATTCTGGATCCCCATGCTTTCATTCTCATTGAGCTCACCCAGGCCAGGGTTAAGAGCATGAGGTCTCATCCTCATTTCCTACTTTCATCAGCTTCACCCTAACTCTTAATGTTAGTGGTTAAGAGCTCACAGATCACCATTACAGTTTGGCTTGTTTGTCGAGGTTGATATGACCCCTCTTGACTAAAGCCCACCTATTTGATTGAGCCTCTTATTTGTATATAGAGTGTGATGCATTGTTTGCTTGATTGCTTTGCATTGTGTTTGCTTTTGCTCATTTGTTTGTTTGGAGTCGGATATAAGTCCATCTATTGGCCTTCTGTTTCCAGTTTTGTTGTGAGGAGTTAGATATAAGTCCATCTATTGGCATTCTATTTCCTGTTTGTTTTGTGGAGTCGGATCTAAGTCCATCTATTGGCATTCTGTTTCCTGTTTGTTTTGTGGAGTCGGATCTAAGTCCATCTATTGGCATTCTGTTTCCTATTTTTGTTTTTGGAGTTAGATGTAAGTCCATTGATTGGCATTCTGTTTCCAGTTTTGTTGTTAGGAGTTGGATGTAAGTCCATTGATTGGCATTCTGTTTCCTCTTTTTGAGGTTCTCTTTTGAGACTTGTTTACATGCTTTTACCTTGTGTTGCCTTATTCCAAAGGAACTTACTTGGATCATCTCTATGATCTCGAGAAAGGAACTCCTATTTGTGGTTTATCCCTCACCTCTTGCATGCTTAACCTTGATCCTTTTTCATCCTTAACCCAAATCAAAACTTTTATGCAAACACTTTGACTTGTTTTCAACATTAGAAACCTAAGCCTTAGGCTTTTGATTTTCAAACTTTCTTTTCATAATACTCATTTTGAAATGAACCTTTAAGTCAACTTTGACCATTTTGTACATACTTCTAATTGGTTAATACAACCCACTCAAATGTGTCTCTTCAGTGGCTCCATGTCCACTTCTTAATCAAATTTTTCATAACCTTTAGCTATTAGGTTTGAGTTATCTTTGTGGTAGATATAATACTCACCTTTGTCCTTAGTGATCGAATTGTAAGACTTCCATGCTTATTATAGGGTTAACCCCTCACTAGCATGTCGAAGCTATTCTCACATGGTGGACTTGTGGTTTTTCAGGTCGAGTTTTCTCCCTTTGATAACAAAAGACCTTAAGGCTTTTGGACCAATCAATCCACTCACTGTTTTGAATTTTTTTACCCGAACTACGGGGTTTTGATCCTTATCTTTCATAAGAGGGTACGTAGGCAATGGGTTCATCCAACCAAACACAAAATGTAAATAAACTTGTATATTCTTTTCTCATCTCTTCAATCATGTTTGCACAAAAATAATTTCATAAACAATAACCTTTGCAACAAGCGTGAAAAGGGCTCCCTAGGAGTACCTAGGATGTTGTGGGTGCCTAACACCTTCCCATGACATAACCAACCCCCTTACCCAGATCTCTGTCTTTTACTAGTTTTGTTTGTAAAACTTTATAGGTTTTTGTTTGCTTTCTAACCATTCCTTTGGATAAATAGAAGTGCGGTGGCGACTCGACTTTGTATGATTTACCTTGGATTTAGTTAATATCTCCAATGGCAACGAATACACCGCTACAGAAAAGTGGCGACTCCACTGGGGATCAATCTTCCTTGGTGGGTTTTGCCAACTTTTCACAATTGTTGTATTATATTGTTATGATATATTTTTGTGCAATTTGGGATTACTGTATTGTTTGTAATGCTTGAATTGCTTGATATATCAATTGCTTGCTTGCTTGGTGATCTCTGTGAGATGAGTTCTATACCCGAACTCGAGTGCACCTTAGGATAGGAGAATGGCGTAGTCTCGTCGACTTGTGTGGAGTTATTCCTTAGCAAGTTGACTTGCGAGTCCATTCACTTGGTGGAGGTCATGTTGGGATAATAATGTCACACAAGTAAGTTGTGGTTAGACATTACTCTTTCCAACATGTGCCTTAGAAGCCAAGGACCTTAGTTTACCAAGCCCATCTTGGCCTATTTCTAGGACGTAGTGCGGAGGTCGTTCAAATGTAAGATTTGATATGATTGTTACGCGATACTACACTCATAAGAGTCTCTCTTGAGGATATTTTTGGAATACGAGTAGTCATTTCTCCGATAATATCCGAAAGATGGGATGATGACTATGGGAACCTCTGATAGAACATATTCGGCAGGTTTAAACCCTAGTACACTCCCTTTGGGTGGTTCTTAACCGAGACTCCATGCTCGTGACTCACAACAAACCCGTGATATATGGTTGATCCGTTCATGCATCCTTAATATCAATGGAACTTGGGTGTTGATAAGGTGTAAACCATAATCCACCAAAACGGATGATTGATATTAAGGATGGTTGAGCCATTCGTATATTGTTAATATCAATGGAACTTGGGTGCCGATAAGGTGAAAACCATAATCCACCAAAATGGATGATTGATATTAAGGATAATATGAGCCATCCCATGACCTTTGTCTGGTGTGCTTTGCTTGATCCTTGAGTGTGATTGTTGCATTCATGCATTCATGCATTCATCTGCATCCATATCATCAGATAAAAGAAAATTTTCAAGGAACTTAAGGGGTTTATTTGCAAAATTTTCAGACAAATGGAAAGACAAAAAAGGCATACAAAGAAGTACAGCTTCAGACAACCCGACCTGAAAGAGTTAAGGAATCTGACATCCTATGTACTAGATCCCTTGGGTTTCAAAGCTCGCTTTGGGAAGCTTCTTCTTCTTCTGACTACTCAGGTTGATGAGTACGTTGGCGCAGTTTTATGATCCTCTGTACTATTGCTTCTCTTTTCCGGACTTTCAGCTGTTGCCTACCCTTGAGGAGTACGCTTATCTGGTGGGTATACCGATTCTGGATTAGGTGCCGTTCAGTGGCTTGGAGAATATTCCTACTTCTCAAGAGATAGCTGACCTGTTGCACATAGATGAAGCTCTGATTCATGCTCATACGACGACCAAAGGTGGAATTCAAGGTCTCCCTTCTGAGTTCCTCATCGCTCAAGCTACCGTTTATGGGAAGGCCATGAGTGAGGATGCCTTTGAAGCCATATTTGTACTTCTCTCATCTATGGATTGGTATTGTTCCCCAACATCGACAAGTTTGTGGATGTGAACACTATTAGGATCTTCTCTGCTCTTAATCCCGTTCCGACTCTGTTGGGTGATACCTATGTCTCTTTGCATCTGAGGAATGCAAAGGGTGGTGGCGTTATTGTGTGTTGTTTGCCTCTGTTGTATAAGTGGTTTATTTCTCACTTACCTCAGACAGTCGCCTTCAAGGAGAACAAGGGATGTCTACGGTGGTCTACGAGGCTTATGTCTCTCACTAATGATGATATCTCTTGGTATAACCGTGTATATGATGGTGTGCATATCATCGACTCTTGTGGTGAATTCTCCAATGTGCCTCTTCTTGGTACATGTGGTGGGATTAGCTACAACCCTGTGTTAGCACGTCGTCAGCTTGGGTTCCCCCTAAAGGATAAACCTAATAACATTCTGTTAGAAGGTGTGTTCTTTTAGGAGGGTAAATATCCCCAAGGCCTGAAAGGCAGAATGGTTCGCGCTTGGCGTAAGATCCATAAGAAAGGCAGGAATGAATTGGGTCCTAAGAATTGCATAGCTTTGGAGCCTTACACTGCTTGGGTAAGGAAGAGAGCATCTGAGTATCTCATGCCTTACGACTATCCGAGACCTACACCGTTGGTTGTGGTTGGGCCTTCAACCCTCCCTAACCAAGGAGTAGAGGAGTTGAGAGACGAAGACCTTTCACGTGCCTGGATCCATGAAAGGGAAGAGTTGCTTCAACAGATTAAGGAGAAAGACGCTCTGATCGAGTTCCTCGAGCATCAGGTCATTGATGATCCTGACGATGCATGGACTTCTCTACTTCCTCAGTCTTCCAAGTTCTGGAAAAGGAGGTATGACCGACTCGCCAAAGAGAAGGCGGATATGGAAGCAGCCTACGAGAGAGAGGTGAAGAAGCTTCGTGCAGCTTGTCTTCCGGTGTCCCGAGCTTCTAGGGATCTATAGGATGATTATTTTCCTTTTCTCTTGTAATATGATTAACAATGTTGTACTTCTTTTCTCAGATATATTTGATGAGATATTTCCATATGCGATAAAATGCTTAATATTTTCAAAGTTTGCAAATAAAACCCTAGAGTTCCTTTGAAATAAAAACAAATCATATGCACGAGCATTGCATGCATCATTTGCATAAGCAGGTGTTGTTATCAGCCTCTGGTCTTGTGGTCTAACTCTGTTGCTCTTCATTTATTTTGAAGACAAGCTGACTCACCGGTACTACACCAGAGCCAACTCTTCCAGATTGATGGATCATCTAGAGCAAGAGAACCGTGAGCTCAAAGAGGAAGTCGCCAGACTGAATGCTTTGATGGAATCTTTCCTGGCAGCCCAGAACCAGTCGTCTCCAACACCTTCAACTTCTCCCCAGAGGACAGTCATCTCTGAGATTGTTTCCTCAACTGTGTCTGCTGCCAGTGCCCATTTTGTGCCAACAACCATGCTGTCCGGGTTCCCGTGGGGGATGCCTCCCAACTTTATGCCTGATATTCCTGCTCCGACTTTTGCTTCGATGCCGGCATCTAGCCCGGTCCTTGCTGTTCCTCCTCCTATCGTGCATACCGTGCCTAGGGGAGACGACACCATCTATCATTCTGAGCCGTCTGAGGGCCCAGATGTTAATGAGAAGATGGATGCTATGAATGACCAATTTCTTGAGTTGCGCAAGGAATTGAAAAATCTTCGAGGAAAGGATCTCTTTGGCAAATCTGCTGCCGAGCTGTGTTTGGTTCCCGGTGTTAAAATTCCTGTGAAATTCAAGGTCCCAGACTTTGAAAAATACAAGGGGAACACCTGCCCTCTCAGCCACCTGGTCATGTATGCCAGGAAAATGTCAACTCAAACAGATAATGATCAGTTACTCATTCATTATTTTCAGGACAGTCTGTCCGGTGCTGCACTGCGTTGGTATATGAGTTTGGACAGTGCGAACATCCGTTCCTTCAATGACCTTGGCGAAGCCTTCGTCAAGCAGTACAAATATAACGTGGATATGGCTCCCGATCGGGATCAACTCAGGGCCATGTCCCAAAAGGACAAAGAGACGTTCAAAGAGTACGCCCAGAGGTGGCGAGAGTTGGCAGCTCAGATTGTGCCTCCGCTAGAAGAGAAAGAAATGACCAAGATCTTTCTGAAGACCTTGAGCTCATTCTATTATGAGCGGATGATTGCTAACGCTCCTTCTGACTTCACCGAGATGGTGAACATGGGGATGCGTCTAGAGGAGGAAGTCCGTGAAGGATGTCTGACCAAAGATGAAGGCTCTTCTACCAAACGGTATGGGGCGTTTACGAAGAAGAAAGATGGAGAGGCACATGCTGTGACCTCCCACGTGAAACCCAGAAGACCCTCTGCAAAGAGGAAGACCGTGCGTCCAGCTGGTAACCAGCATCAGGTGGCTCACATAGCACCTGTCTTCAGAGACAACCAACGGTATCATCAACATAATAATCAGCAATCATCTCAGCAATATCAGCATCAGCATCGTCCTCAACAGCAGGCCTCCCAGCCTCGCAACAGTAATCAAGCCAGCACGAGTTATGAGAGGAAGAAGATCACTTTCGATCCGATTCCGATGTCATATGCAGAACTGTATCCCTCTTTGATAGAGAGGAAATTGATTACTCCGAGAGACCCACCAGTTATACCTACTAACCCTCAGTGGTGGTATAAGCCTGATTTGCATTGTGTTTACCACTCTGGTGCTCCCGGTCATGATGTGGAAAACTGCTTTCCGTTGAAGACTAAGGTTCAAGACCTTATGAGATGCGGCATTTTGAGCTTTGAGGACGCCGGTCCTAATGTTACGAAGAACCCATTGCCCGAGCATGGGAAATCCGTTAACATTTTCCAGGGCTACCCTGGCAAATACAAGGTCAAATATGTTAGTCATATTCGACAGTCTCTTGTTGAATTGTACCGCTTGCTGTGTGATTACAGTCATTTGGAGCACGACCATGATAAATGTCGAATCTGCTTTGTTAATCGTTTGGGTTGTCGCCAAGTGCGCAAAGATCTTCAGGAATTGTTGGATGAGGGAGTCATTGAGATTCTCCAGAACAGGAATGTTGATGAAGATGAACCAGAGGTTAATGTGATTTCTCCTGTGTTTCGGATACCCGAGCCTGTTATCATTAGATATGATGGTAGCAAGCAGAAGGTTTCTCCATCGCTGATTATCAAACCTGCTGGTCCTGTGCCTTATTCTTCTGAGAAGGAAATTCCCTTCCGATACAATGTTGTTGCTGTCGAAGATGGGAAAGAAGTGTCGTTGCCTTCCTCCTCTGTTGTGAGTATTGCTGATGTCAGTGGGTTGACCCGTAGCGGTCGTGTGTTTTCTGCACCCCGAAGCCTCAGGCTGTTGCTGACACTGTTGAGTGTCCGGTTCGGAATGCATTGAATTCTCCGAACCCGACACTTGTTGTTAAACCCTCCTCCGTACAAAAGACTCCTGCTTCTGTTGGCCCTAGCGGCAATTTGAAAGAAGACTGTGATGAGATGCTGAAGCTCATCAAGAAGAGTGAGTACAGTGTTGTAGACCAGCTTTTACAAACACCATCCAAGATCTCCGTGTTATCGTTGCTTCTGAATTCAGAACCGCATAGAGAGGCTCTGCAGAAAGTCTTGGATGTGGCATATGTTGATCACGATGTCACTATAGAACAGTTTGACAGCATTGTTGCAAACATTACTGCTTGTAACACTTTGAGTTTCTGCGACTCTGATCTCCCTGAGGAGGGAAGAGACCACAACTTGGCTTTACACATTTCCATGAATTGCAAAGACGACGGCATGTCCAACGTGCTGGTGGACACTAGGTCATCCCTGAATGTATTGCCAAAATCCACTCTCTCTAGATTGTCATATCAAGGGCCTCCCATGAGGCAGAGTGGAGTTGTTGTGAAAGCTTTTAATGGGTCGCGTAAGACCGTGATTGGGGAAGTTGACCTCCCAATCAAGATTGGACCAAGTGATTTCCAGGTTACCTTCCAGGTTATGGATATCCACCCATCCTATAGTTGTCTCCTAGGCAGACCATGGATTCACGAGGCTGGCGCCGTGACATCCACCCTACACTAGAAGCTGAAATTCGTGAAGAACAAGAAACTGGTTGTGGTAGGGGGAGAAAAGGCTCTCCTGGTTAGCCACTTGTCTTCCTTCTCATACATAGATGCTGAATATGAAGTTGGAACGCCTTTCCAAGCTTTATCTATAGCTGGGCCTGTTGAGAAGAGAACTCCTTCATTTGCTTCCTATCGAGATGCGAAACTGGCCATTGAATGTGGTGCAATTGCTGGTCTAGGAAAAATGATCGAGCTTGAAGATAACAAGTCCCGGGCTGGCATTGGCTTTTCTTCTGGGGTCTTCAACGAGAAAGGGTTGTTCAAGAGTGAAGGTTTCATCCACACCGATCAAGATGAAGATGCTGCTGCTGTCTTGGAAGAGGATGCAGAGGATTCTGACAATTTTGTCATCCCTGGTGGGATCTGCAACAATTGGGTCGCTGTGGATGTTCCTACAGTTATCCATAAATCAAAGTAATAATCACTTTGTTTAAAAATCCTTCTCCCATGCCAAAAGGAGAAGTGATGACATTGTTGGCAGCATTTAATACAATGATATTTTCATTCAATAAATTCATGTTAAATGTTTGTTTCTCCAATTGTTTTCCCTTTTTGCTTTTTGCATGAAATTGGTGATCACAAAAAACCTAAAAAACAAGAATAAAAGTAATCTTTTCATCTGCATAATGATTGTCTTGTTTGATTTCTAAAAAGCTTTTCATATCCAAAATCATTATGCAGGTTGAATTCTAAACCCATTGAACATAATGATCCAACGCCATCTCCCAATTTTGAATTCCCTGTATTCGAGGCAGAGGAAGATGATGTTGAAGGGATTCCTGACGAGATTTCCCGTCTTCTTGAGCACGAAGAGAAGATCATTCAGCCGCATCTTGAGAACCCGTAAACAGTCAAATTGGGGTTTTACAAATGTAAAAAAAAAGGAGGGGTGAAAAACAAAAATCAAAATCAAAGAAATCAAAATTAAAAAAAGAAAAAGAAAAAAAAGAAATGGCGCCCTCAAACCCCAAACTGACTGATGCTGAATGGGTTCAGAGTCGTAACGACCAGCTGAATCTGATCGAAGAGAAGAGATTGACTGCCATGTGTCATGGTCAGTTATATCAGTAGAGAATGAAGAAAGCATTCGATAAGAAGGTCAAGCCTCACGTGTTCCGAGAAGGTGACCTTGTGCTCAAGAAAGTCTTGTCTTTCGCGCCTGATTCCAGGGGCAAGTGGACTCCAAACTATGAAGGTCTATATGTTGTCAAGAGAGCCTTTTCAGGCGGTGCTTTGATGCTTACAACTATGGATGGGGAGGATTTCACTCGTCCTGTGAATTCAGATGTAGTCAAGAAATACTTCGCCTAAAAAGAAAAATAGAATAGCTCGCTAAGTTGAAAACCCGAAAGGGCGGCTTAGGCAAAAATGAGCATCTCGGTGGATTGAAAACCCGAAAGGGCGATCCAGGCAAAAGTTAGAGACATGAAAAGAATATATTTGCATCCCGCTAGATTGAGTACCTCACCCTGGGGCAATCTAGGCAAAAATTAGGGATTTGGCAAGTAACTGCATCTTGACAAGACTGTGTTCTACATCTGTCATCCGTCAAAGATTTTTGTTCATTCGTCGTCAACTGAAGCTTCAAATACATCGAATACGGAATTGGTGGAGAAATGGTCATTATGTTCAATGTAGCCCTTTTACAATATATATCACCAATTTCAAACTTGTAAAAATCTATGGAGTCTTGCCATTTGCAGGCTACCATTCCATCAAATAAATTTGAGCATTTATCCAATTATTTGCACTCTGATTTGTTTCTATTCAACAAATGTTTTGCATGTTTTGATTGATAAAAATATCATTGTTTTGAAAAATGAATTTTTCACAAATTGTTTTTAAACAAAGTGAACATTCACAATGATTAAAGGATACTCAGGAGATCCTCAGTGCTCTCCCAAGGGTGGTATGATTCCCAACAGGGTAAGACATTTGTTCATATCCCTGGCATGAATGTGTCCTCTCCTCCCAGGATTTTGTTGGGATTTCTCCTCACCAGAGTGTGTTGTGGTTAAGATTCTCTTGCTAGAGTGCTTGTTGAGATTATTCATATCCGGATTTCCAGCAGAGCAACAAGTCTTTCCTGTTCGGCAGTTGTGCCCTCTCTGGAAGACTCGTTTTGAGGGGTTGGTCCCCATAATTCCTCTATCCTTCAGGCAAACTCCTCAGCAGGTTTATTGGTGGTGATGAACTTTATCTATATAGGTTCATCCCAGAGTGGTATGCTTGTCTATCACTCTCCCCTAGCAGAAGAGCAGTGATCTTCACTCCTTATTATAAGTGTTTTCTTTGGAAGGTTCGGTATTTGGTGGTTGTTCCCTAACATTCCTTCTCTTCCTCAGATGGTTCATCCCCAGCTGAGTTGTTGGTGATGGATGTTATTTGTGATAGTTCATCCCCAGCTGAGTTGTTGGTGTGTTGGATCATATCCTTTATGATGTTATCTTCCTCAGATAGATCCCCAACTGAGTTGTTGGTGTGTTGGATCTTATCCTTGATGATGCTATCTCCTGTATGAGATATTGCTATTTCCTCAGACAAATCCCCATCAGAATTGTTGGTATGGCGGGCTTTATCTGAGATGATTCGTCCCTTGCTGAGATACTGTTTTCTGGTATTTGGGTCTCCCCGGCATGGGTCACTTTTGTGATAGTTTCTACCTGCACAATGAACTCGTTTCTCCGGATGTGACTGTTGTTTCCTCCGGAACTCTTTGGGGTTTATTTCCCCAAGCAGAGTGTATGGTAAAGGTATTTTGTTGCCTCCTTCCTCCTCAGCAGGTGAGAGCTTTTGGTGTTTGGCCTTTTGAGAGCTTCTTTTGTGATAATTTCTTTGGCGGAGTTGTCTCTCCAGCAGAACTTATTTGAGCCGTGATCCGGCTCCCGGTTGATTTGGTGGTTGTTCATTCTCACAACAGAGATTTGGTGATTTCCTGATATCTCTGATCCCCCAGTAGAGTTGCTTGTGTGGCAAATTCTACTTGTGCGATCTTTGCTCCTCAGCGAGTGTGATCTCCTCAATGAGTTTGGTTTTTGGTGGTTGTTCCCCAGATTCCTATTTTATCCCTCAGTGGATTCCCCAGTGGAGTTGCTTGGAGTTGCTGTTGTGGCAGTTTCTGCCTGTGCAATGAGCTCTTTTTCCCAGCTGAGACTGATGATTCATCCCTGTAGAGATTTTGTTGTCTTTGATCCCGGCAGATTGGTTGTTCTCCGGTGATCCTGGCTTTCTCTCTTGAGATGTAGTACCGGGTGTTCGATTCCTGGACCTGTTTGTGTTAGATATGTCTGTTTGTCAGCATTCATCAAACATAAAACGCGCATATGCATGCATAATCATTAACATTCAGATATTCATGTTGCATTTTTGCCATATATCTATTGTTTGTTGTCTTCTGCTATTTGGTGATATAGGTCTCCCCAGTAGATCTCCCCAAGCAGATGTCGGGTGTCTAATCTCTCAATATAGAGTCAGCCCCTTAAGCAGAAAAGGTTTATCTTTCCTTCTTCCATTTCCCCACTGAGTTATATCCTCATGGACGACGGTTGTTTCCATTTCCTTCCAACACATATATTGGGATGGGTTTCCCTATTGAGTTATATCCTCATTAGGACGAGTCTTGATTCAGTTTGCCTTTTTTGTTTGATCCTAAATTGGCCTTGTGACTGTCTCTTGTGCTTCCCTGTGGTATAAGTGAATATTTGCTCAGTAACCGGCGATCATTCACCTTATCCTCAGCGGAATTTGTGGCTTTCTACCCAGTAACCGGTAGTTATAAGTCATTTTCTTTGTGGTTTTCTACCCAGTAACCGGTAGTTGTAAATCCTATTTTTCTTGCTCTCCAGCAGAATTTGTGGTTTTATACCATGTTGGTGGTTATAAACCCTAACCTTTTTTTCCCCATGCGGAGTGGTGATCCTTTCGCTCCCCATGCAGAGTTTGTGGTCTCTACCCAGTATCCGGTAGTTGTAAATCCTACTCTCTCCCCTTTGCAGAGTTAACCTTTGTTGTTCATCCTAGTTGATGACGGTTACTCTTTGGTGGTTATCATTGTCCAGTATTCGATATTGATTTTCCTTGCCCTCTTTTGGATAATTGCTTTGATTAAGCAATTTTATCCCCAGCGGGTCTTTCCCCTTTTTGTGGATAATTGCTCTGAGTAAGCAGTTTATCCCCAGCGGGTCTTCCTTCATTTACCGTTTATCGGTGATGTTTGTTGCTCCCCCATTTTTTGGATAATTGCCGTATGCTCGCAATTCATCCCCACTGAGTCATCTTTCGTCTACCCTGTTGTTGTTGGTAACGATTGGTTCTCCTTGATTGGTCATCATTATATACCTAGTTTGGTATCCCGATGTCCTTTCGTTTCGGTCGATTTATCCTTTATTAACCCAGTAACCGGTTATGGATAATCTTCCATGCGAGTATATTATCTACGTTCTGACGGTAATAGATAATATATCTCATGCACTCTTCTGTCGAAGCCTTTTGGTCTTTCCCCAGTTGAGTAAGATTCGGATTTCCTGTGTTGGAATCGAATATCCTTTTCCGTGGTTTTTTACCCAGTAGTCGGTAGATGTAATCCCCTCTTTGCGGTTATCTTCATCCAATATTCGGAGACGATATTTCCCCCATTTTGTTTGGATAATTGTCGTATGCTTGCAATTTATCCCCTGTGAGTCATCTCTCATTTATCCCTTGTTGATAATGATTGTTTCTCCCTTTGGTTGGTCACCTATTATATACCCAGTAACCGGTATCCCTGGTGTTCCTTCCTTTCGAGTATATTATCCATATTCTGACGGTAATGGATGATATATCTCATGCACTCTTTGGTCGAAGTCTTTTGTTGTTCTTCCCCAATTGAGTAAGATTCGTATTCCTTGTGAAATTGAATGTCCATCCTTAAACAAGTTTGCTTTTCCAGCTCTCTTTAGGATGATGAGTGTTTTGGCACACAAACCAACTCACGTTTCGGTCGATTTATCCTTTATTAACCCAGTAACCGGTTGTGGATAATCTTCCATGCGAGTATATTATCCACGTTCTGACGGTAATGGATAATATATCTCATGCGCTCTTTGGTTGAAGCCTTCTGTCCTTCCCCATTCGAGTAAGATTCGTATTCCTTTTGCGGAATCGAATGTCCATCTTGTAAGTCGATTTGCTTTTTCAAGCCCTCCTTTCGGATGATGAGTGTTTTGGAAGTAAACCCCAATTCACGTCTTGGTCGGTCACCTATTATATACCCAGTGACCGGTATCCCTGGTGTTCCTTCCTTCCTGCTCCCTATTATGACCTCGGTCCCCTGTGGAGTCAGATTTCCCTGAGTTGAAATATACCTTTTTAGGTCTTCCTCAGATGATTTGGTTGATTGATATCTCTCACCCTTTATACCGGTCTTAGATATTCATTCTTCCTGAGCTTGTTACCCAGTAACCGGTAACACCTCATCCTTTTGCTTCCCCTGGAGAGTCTTTTTAGACTTCCCCAGCGGAATTCCTATTGTGATCCTCCTTTTGCTGTGTTGGCGTTTTCCCCAATACATGCATTTTTCCCGGCAGAGATGTTTTGACAGCTCTTTCCCCAGCCCGAGTCCGGATTTTTATCCGAAGTATCCTTTATGGATAGTTTTGTTGTGTTGGCGTTTTCCCCAGCACATGCATCGTTGAGTCAGCTTGAGTCTTTCCATCGGATTTGTTTCCTTTTGGAATTCTTTTCCCCAGTGTCGAGTTGTGACTTGCTCACGCAGTTTCAGTCCTTTACTCCCCAGTAAAGTCTCCAGTTTCAAGTCGTGTCCTGCTCACGCGTTTTTCTTTTTCTTATCCCCATAAGAGTCCCGTCAAAGTCTCTGTTCCATCAGTGAGTGTATTACTCCTATGGATTTTCAATTTCTCCTGATTTTCTTTTCTTCTTTGTGGACACATATCCCCACAGAGATAGTTTGTTTGCATACATACATTTGCATCATGAGGTCTCTCAGGGACCAAAATTTGACTCTTTGTTGTTATTTAAGCTCATTCTACCTCGTCGAGATGAAGATTTTAACCTTCATTTCTCCGGCTAGAATGATCTTAAATAGGGGCATCTGTAAGACCCCAATTTTGTCCCTAAGATCCCTCATGGCATCATAGCATAGCATTGCATAGCCTCAAGGATCATTTGAGCATCTTGCCTTCCTTTCCCCTTGGGTTGGGATCTCCTGTGAGTAGTTGAGATCACCAGGCATGCTTGCATTGTATATCATTGCTTTTCTTGTTTTCATCACTAACCAAAAGCACCAAAAATATGTCATTAACATTTTATTTTGCAGTCTAAGCAAGCACAGGTCAAGCAATTCAAAAGCATCATTTGTACAAGAGCTGAGATATTTTTCTTGAGATGAGGACCACATGATATTATATTGAGCTTATATGAGCTAGGGTCCATCTTGAAGCAGGTTCCCCAAGTGGCAAAGGTTCAAGTTCATTCAAGCATGTCAAGGTCATCTGAGGACCAATACAATCAACTGTGCAGTCAACTGAGGACTTTGAGGTGTGGGAGATGATCTGAGACATCCCAATCATGTTCAAACAAGGCCTATTCATCATGTTAAACATCTATCTTGAAGATTTTGAAGTCATTCCAAAAGTTTCCAAAAATGGAAAGTGACCTGTAATTTCAAGTTTCCAAAAATGGCAAGTTTTTGGTCCACATTCAACTTGACTTTCCAACATCAAAGAAGCTTCAAATGAACTTTTGGTGAACATGAAAGTTGAATATATTTCTCTCCCATTTTCAAAAAGTCCTATATCATGTCCATCTGATAATTGGTTGAGAAGTTATGGCCAAATGATCACAAAGCATGCATGGAGGTTCAACATAGCATAACTTTTGATCCAAAACTCCAAATTGATCCACTCTTTTTGCAAAATGCTCCTTGTGACCAAGAGATTCCAAATCAACCATTGCCTTGCATGAAAGAAGATCACATTACCATTTGTTCATACATGTACATTTTTGAGGGAAATTTGGTAATTCAAAATTGGATGATCATACAATCAAATTAACATTTCCATGATGATTATTGAATGATTTTGAGTGAAATCCCAGCTTGCATGGCACTGTTCACGTGTGGATTTATCATGCTACCTCACACTTGCAATTTTGGCAAAACACCTTACATCTCCTTAATTTCAATTAACCAATGCTTAATTATGATTACAGCATGATTAGTGACTCATATAAATACTAAATCCTAACTGTTTTTGAAGGAGAACAATTTCAGATCTCAAAATTTTCATTTCCCTCCCAATTTTCTCTCTCCTCGAATTTCCAAATTTCTTCACACAAGTCCTCAATTTCTTGGCATATTCTGGTTAATCATGGAATTCTGAGCAAGGATCATCAATTGGTTTGAAGAATTGAGCAAGATCTTGAACAGAACAAGTGCAAACACATGAACATGGAAGCTTCAAATTAAGCTGGATCTAGGTTGTTTCCATTACCAATTCGTGCATAAAGCTTCTAATCCAGGTTGAGGAAGAAGATCTGGATCATTTGGAGGCTTGAACACACGGTTTTTGATCACTGCACTTCAAGTAAGTGAAATTTCGATTCTCTCTTTTTGCCTTTTTATTGCCATAAACCTGTAGAGCTTGCTTCACTGATGATGCTGATATAATTACTTTTGAATTTGGTTGAGAAGCGAGCATGCTACATGAACTTTAAGTTTGGATGTTGAAAATGTTTTCCTTTGATCCGTTCGATCCATGAAGTTTTAGGCCAAATGATTATGATATTCGTGATCTACATTGAAAGACCTTTTCATTGATGTGCATTTTATGAGTTTCTGGAAACTTTTTGATGCGTGTCCACCGGAATATCACCGGAGAAGACGACCGGAAACACTGTTCCGGCCGTCTAGTTCAGTCCCTAGGGTTTTGACTTGAGCGCTTCTGGACCGTCCACACGCGAGTTCGATTCCTTCGCTATGCATTTTTTTGAATTCCATTCAATTTCTCCTGCAGCGCGCTTTTGACCTAGCGTGCTTGGGTTCGAATCCTGGCGCATGTTTTTTTGAATTTAATTGCTTTTTGAATTCTCATTTCCTTGCCATGCGTGGGTTCGATCCTGGCATTTTGCATGTTTCTAATTTATTTTTTGAGCGCCGTTATCAACCTTGCCAACATGTGTTCGATCCTGGCTGATGCATGTTGCTATTTTCATTCAAATTTTATTTTCCCTCCTTATTTCATTTCAATATTTCAAATATTTTGCTTATGTTCAAAAAATCATAAAAAATAGTAGATTAATCCAAATTGATCCTGATTTTTTTTCCACATTCTTGTTTTGATCTCTACTTTTTTATAGGATTTATTTCCTTATTTGTTGATTGTTGGATTTTTAATGTGTGATTTTTGTTTGAACATGTTGCCAAATTGACATGTTGTGCTATATACTTTGTGAAATGCTCATCCTTAATCCAATTGCTTTGAAATTTGATGTGCTTGATCCTAACATGTGATATGATTTTTGAGATTTGGTTTGGCATTTTTATCATTTGATATCACTGTTTTGGACACATGAACATGTAGTGTGACAATTTGTGTCACATTTTGTGCATTGGATTTGTGCATTTTCATTTACCTATCATTTGAGCTCTTCTGGATCTAATTTTTTGCATGATGCTTGTTCATAACATGTTGAACTCACATAAAAAATTTCATGATAATTGGATGCATTTCTGTTTTGATTTGGATTTTCTAATTTGGATGTCCAACTTTGTGCACATTGTTTGCCTTTGCATGACATGAATCATTTGATACCTTTGCCATGTGAATTGATGTTGGTCCTTTTGAGGACATCTTATGACATGTTTGAACTTGCTTTATGCAAAATATTGACTTCTATTTTGGTCATTTGACTTGCTTTTGAACCTAGTCTTTGCACTAGTTGTTTTGTACATACTAATTATGCTTTGTGTTTCAGGTTTGAGCATTTAGCTTTGATGGTTGGTGTGGCCTCATTATTTGAGATGCAAGTTGCTTTGATTAATAACTATTGTTGTGTTGTAGGTCCATTGATGTGATGAACTCATTTGAGTGCTTGCACTTATGACTTGCATTGTGTACATATTGGAAAGTTCCACTATTGTCTGTTTGATTTTCTGAATGCAATATTAACTGTTTGGCTTTTGTACAGGTACATTAGTTGCTAGCTTTGCTTGAGATTTGCTTTGGAGTGTGGTTGATACACCAATGAGGTAGTTTAGCCCTCTTACTCCATGTAGTCTGGAAGTCCTGTCACCTTTTTGGCAGGCATTTGGCTGAAGTCCTCCTTATGAGGCTCTGATTGTGATTGTTTACATTTGTGCCAAAGACCTCTAAATGAGGCATGTTACTTGATAAGTCCTCCTAAGTGAAGAGGCAGTTGACAGATAGAAGGGATTAGCAATCAATCCCCTGTTATTCAGTGAGTCGTTCACTATGCTCGCACTACGTGCTGATGCTCTTGAACAAACACCCAAGATCTTTGTATAGTGTCTGTCAAGTGGAATAGGATCCCACATTCTGGATCCCCATGCTTTCATTCTCATTGAGCTCACCCAGGCCAGGGTTAAGAGCATGAGGTCTCATCCTCATTTCCTACTTTCATCAGCTTCACCCTAACTCTTAATGTTAGTGGTTAAGAGCTCACAGATCACCATTAGAGTTTGGCTTGTTTGTCGAGGTTGATATGACCCCTCTTGACTAAAGCCCACCTATTTGATTGAGCCTCTTATTTGTATATAGAGTGTGATGCATTGTTTGCTTGATTGCTTTGCATTGTGTTTGCTTTTGCTCATTTGTTTGTTTGGAGTCGGATATAAGTCCATCTATTGGCCTTCTGTTTCCAGTTTTGTTGTGAGGAGTTAGATATAAGTCCATCTATTGGCATTCTATTTCCTGTTTGTTTTGTGGAGTCGGATCTAAGTCCATCTATTGGCATTCTGTTTCCTGTTTGTTTTGTGGAGTCGGATCTAAGTCCATCTATTGGCATTCTGTTTCCTGTTTTTGTTTTTGGAGTTAGATGTAAGTCCATTTATTGGCATTCTGTTTCCAGTTTTGTTGTTAGGAGTTGGATGTAAGTCCATTGATTGACATTCTGTTTCCTCTTTTTGAGGTTCTCTTTTGAGACTTGTTTACATGCTTTTACCTTGTGTTGCCTTATTCCAAAGAAACTTACTTGGATCATCTCTATGATCTCGAGAAAGGAACTCCTATTTGTGGTTTATCCCTCACCTCTTGCATGCTTAACCTTGATCGTTTTTCATCCTTAACCCAAATCAAAACTTTTGTGCAAACACTTTGACTTGTTTTCAACATTAGAAACCTAAGCCTTAGGCTTTTGATTTTCAAACTTTCTTTTCATAATACTCATTTTGAAATGAACCTTTAAGTCAACTTTGACCATTTTGTACATACTTCTAATTGGTTAATACAACCCACTCAAATGTGTCTCTTCTGTGGCTCCATGTCCACTTCTTAATCAAATTTTTCATAACCTTTAGCTATTAGGTTTGAGTTATCTTTGTGGTAGATATAATACTCACCTTTGTCCTTAGTGATCGAATTGTAAGACTTCCATGCTTATTATAGGGTTAACCCCTCACTAGCATGTCGAAGCTATTCTCACATGGTGGACTTGTGGTTTTTCAGGTCGAGTTTTCTCCCTTTGATAACAAAAGACCTTAAGGCTTTTGGACCAATCAATCCACTCACTGTTTTGAATTTTTTTACCCGAACTACGGGGTTTTGATCCTTATCTTTCATAAGAGGGTACGTAGGCAATGGGTTCATCCAACCAAACACAAAATGTAAATAAACTTGTATATTCTTTTCTCATCTCTTCAATCATGTTTGCACAAAAATAATTTCATAAACAATAACCTTTGCAACAAGCGTGAAAAGGGCTCCCTAGGAGTACCTAGGATGTTGTGGGTGCCTAACACCTTCCCATGACATAACCAACCCCCTTACCCAGATCTCTGTCTTTTACTAGTTTTGTTTGTAAAACTTTATAGGTTTTTGTTTGCTTTCTAACCATTCCTTTGGATAAATAGAAGTGCGGTGGCGACTCGACTTTGTATGATTTACCTTGGATTTAGTTAATATCTCCAATGGCAACGAATACACCGCTACACCCCGCTACAATCCCCATACCTATTCCAACATTTTCTGAATCAACCACCATCACAACTATCACACCACTAACCTTAAATGTTTGTACCACTTCTATAACTACTCTCACTACCAAACCCTCTGATACAGAAAGCCATCCCTCTGAGTCTGAATTTTCCACACCTACTTCATTCACCCTAACCATGCCAGAAGCCCGTGCCTTTCCAGAAGATACACCCACTCCACCCTACCAACCCATTGATGGACCTGTCATAGATGTATTTATGGAACGACTCAGAAATAACAAACCGTCTACCCCTAATTCTTCTAACCAAACCATTGCAATTTCCTCTAACATCGAGATTCAATCTGAACCTAACCCAAACCTTGAGGAATATGATAATTTAGCCAGACAATCCGGATTAGATGTTAGGTTATCCTAGTCCCAGACATAAACTTTTCTCTCTATTCCGATCTAACTTCTGTTCAAACCAACATTCCTAACACACCTCTGGATGAACTGTTTACTCAGTTTGAAGGTGATGTTGTTGCCAAACTTAACGCTCTCACTGAGGCTTGAAATTCTAATGCAAACCTCTCTAAAGTGTATGCTCTAAATAACAACTTCAGAAGTTGGATAGAAGTCAGCTCTGAAGAGTTGGAGATTGCTTGCCTGAAGGAAGTTAAAAGGAACTTCCATGCCAGACTCTCTGGTATTATTGAAGCTCTGCTTTAGAAGGTTCCTCCAACACTTCTACTTCCTCCTCCAGAAGTGACTCCACCTCCTTCTCCAGTTCAGACTACTATGGTTGCTTCTGAGACTACTCTTGAAGTTGGAAGAGACTCTGGGGTCAAGAAGACTATGGTTTATGAGGAATTAATTTTGAAAACTATGAAGATCTGGCGACCGAGAATTTTGAAGTTAAAGAGAGACTCAAGCACCAGGATGAGAAGACATCAAAGATTGAAGGGTTGCTTGGAGGGATCTTATCAAGACTACCACCCCTCCTTAAACCCTAATTTTTTTAAAAATTTGTCTTGTCTTTGTTTTCTTTTTTCATTTCTATACTGAGTTATCTTTTTAATGAAATGAAACCGTTTATTTTGGCTTACTTTGCCGTTTTTTTAATGATGATAAAGGGGGAGAAAGAATGACTGATTTTGATATATCTAATTCCAATTCTGAAACCCAAACATATCTTTATATGTTCCGACATTGATATATACTCCCTCCGTTCCTTTATAAATGTCATTTTTTTGCAAAAAAATTGTTTCTTTTTAACTGTCACTTGCAAAGTTCAAGGTAGTATTAATTGCAATTTTGTTAAAATTATCCCTAGATAATGATTGGAGAGAGAAAAAAAGTAAAGTGAATGTAATAAATAATTAAGGGTATTATAGGTAAAAGAAGAATTAGTGTTTGAAAAGTAACAATAATGATTAACTTCCTTGATATGTGTAAAAAGTAAAAAAATAACACTTAAAAATAAACGGAGGGAGTATATACATAATTGTTAGATTTAAATTTCAACCCTTTAAATATTTTTTCCACTTGCATCTAGGACTCTAAATAAATTAAATAGACCATGTCCTAAATAGAGCATACCTGAAATATCTATAGGTGTTTAGTTGGAGTTCACTCATATTTGCATATTGCAAATGTGTGCAATGTAACTAAAATATTAAAATAAGAAATCAAGACGTACCAAATTAACTTTTTAACATACTACAACCCAAATAAGGCATGCTACCAACTAAACCAAAATATCATTTCTTTGCTATGTTAAGCAAATTGTATTATACATTCCACACACACAAAAACGCAGTGGGAACTGCAGTACTAGTCATAATTGGCTCCGTCCATGCATATACTAACACACTAATTCAATTTATGTCTTTTAAGTATAATAACATCAAAAAGTCGGTTTTGGACCATTTTTTCATGGTCGTTGTTGACCTATAGAAAAAGTCGGTGTTATTTTAGATATGGAGATGAAATTGAATACTATTCTGTCATTGTCAATACACAAGTTAAGTCATAGTACTTTTAGAATTGGATTAAGTGACTAGGATATGAATCTAGAATGTGAATCTAGTTATGGAATGTTAAAAACTGTAGCAAAAGCGGCTAGAGAGCGTTAATATTGTAAAGCATGTGTGATAGAGAAATAATGGCATGATCTATATAGGCCTTGGAAGATGAAGTCTATAGACGTCATTTTAGGGCATAAAGCTAATTTCAAACATGCGAAAGACAAACATTACTTTATGTATTTAAGTGAGGTAAAAAGCTTACTTTTAACTATCCATATATAACAAAGTCAATCAAGTGTGAGTTTTTATTTTTAAAAAGTAACAACGCGAATGACTCATGATGGTTATTACAATTTATATATCCTAACTATTATGTTTAGTCTTATGCGATGGATAATCAAACTTTTTTTTTCCGATCATTCACTCGATTATTCAATATTATGTAACTATTTATTTGTAATAGTATAATTTTATAAGATAATTAGAATTTTCATTTTCACTATTACGAAAAAGATTTTTCATTTCAGTTAAGAAAGAGCTTTCACCACGATTAGGTGTCTGAGGTAACGTAGGGAGTTATGGAAAATCCGTCATTTTTCACCCGGACCATTGTCTGAGATAAAAAGTTGAAAAGTGTGTCACTTTACCTCTCAGTTGGATTGTTAAGCGAGAGAAAATCCCTCACTTTTCACATCGGGTGGGCTCTGAACCAAGGGGAAATCACCTCAAAGTGAGTCACTTTTGCCCTCTATCATGGTGTTAACCGGGTGAAAATCCCTCACATTTCTCACCGAGTGGAGTGTGAACTGATGAGATAGGGGTTAAGGGGCCACTTTTGACATCGATTGTGATTCTAATCAATGTAAAATCTCTTGTATTTTAAAGATAAATAAAAATGAAGAAAACTTCTTACAGAATAATTTTTTTGCAATATTTGGAAGAATCTAATATAAGATAAAGAAAAAATAAATGAATCATACAAACAATTTTAAAGTCAAATATCATTAATTTAATCATTTTTCATAAAAAAAAGGATCAACACAATCCCGCATAGTTCATTAGAATATAGAAATACAAAAGTTACTTTATGATATAGACTAGAAGGAAGAAAACGTCTTCTTCATATATGTAGATCCATCCTTAGGTCCTTTCTTTTTAGGCTTTGATTTCTTCTTAACCAGAGTCTTCTTTGATATTATAAGCTTCTTCTCCTCCACGAGTTTCTTTTCAACGGACTTCTTCTTATTAGTGTGCACCCTACCACATACAAATATATATATATATATATATATATATATATATATATATATATATATATATATATATATATATATATATATATATATATATATATATATATATATATATATATTATTTATAACACTCTGAAAGATATACACGACATTCTTTAATTAATTGTCAAATTACTCTCTGTGCCATTATATATAAAAAAACGTTCCGATAATATCTAAATTAGAGTTTGGAGAAGTTAATTCTGTAGTAAAATGGTGGATGGAGTGAAATTATATAGAAAAAAAGTATTCACGTGGTAATTGACTGGTGAGGGTTTCGTACGGATCGTTGATGTTTCATATGGATTGATGAGGTGACAATATCTTGATCAATCTTACTTTATAATTAGAGTGCAAAATTTTATTACCTAATTTTTCATCAAATTGGACAAAAAATTCCATAGGTTATCAACTCAGTCGAGGAAATATATCATAAATAAAAATAAATAATTAAAATTAAAAGGCGTTAAAATAAGATTTGTTGAGATTCGAATGAGGATTGATCAATTCTTTTTCCATTGGATTCCCCCTTAACTGAGGGAATAAGTCAAAATAAATAAATAAAATAAAAAACGCTAAAATGAGATTCATTAAGATTCGAAAGATATTGATCAAGGGACGAATGCATGTGCATGTATGGTGTGGCTATAGCCATACTAGATTTTCAATATATATATATATATATATATATATATATATATATATATATATATATATATATATATAACCAAAACCATCACCCCAAAATCCACATGAATTAAAAAAGGAAGTCCAAATTGAAAGACTTAACTCAGAGAAATACGACGAAATATATTGTAAAAGAAGAACTAGAGCCCAATGATTTATTTTATTGCAAAATATAGTAGAGCATGAATGTGTTGACACTTAAAAAAAAACATAAATGATGCCATTATATTTTTTTATAAATAAAAAAACAGAGAATACGAGTGCTTTAAAAGATAATTGATAAGATCATAAAGTGTATCAAATGAAATAAGAAACATACTTTTACCCTCAAAGTGTAATGTAGATTAAAAATACGTAGAAAACAATTATAGTTCTTAGATGTTAAATTATTTTCAATTTTTGAATTTATAATGCTATATTTCTTTATAATTTCCACTTTCTAATGATAAGGATGCAATTGTATTATTGCTCATGTTTTTGTTTTTATTTTGTATAAATATTTATAAACACTATTATGCCCCACTATTATGCCCCACTAGTTGAAATATCTAGATTAATCCATTTTAGTAACCAGTTTTTTAAGTGCATTGGGTTGAGGCCCTGTTCGTTTTAATTTCCCTTTAAGTCTTAAGTTAATAGATTCATGTGATGGATGGAGTTTAGTTCTCATGCTTTAGACCATAACAAAATAGTTTTGCGAAATATATGAACAAAGTTATCTTAGAGTGTATGAAATGTATGTTATTGAGAGTTGGATTGTCCAAAATTTTCTGGGATGAACTTGCGAGTAATGCAATTTATTTGATCAACATGTGTTCATCAATGAGAATGTAAGACCTGCATACAACTCAAATTTGGAGAACTTTGGAGCTTAGGCCTTTACGCATACCAAGAAAGACAAACTATATGCTAGACTTGTGAAATGTACATTCATTGATTTTTCTAGGTGTGGATGGTTACAAGTTTTAGAAGATGGTACATATGAGAGGATCCATATACATGTATGTTACTATAAATGAAACTTGCATGTGGATGAAGTACAAATATATTGAAGATTTTAGACTCATAAACAAGAGTGGAAAAGACTTAGTGTGAGGTGGAGTCTTTCACTTGTGTGACTAGATATGATGAAGATGATCATACTCCAACTTTTAATTCAAGTAGACTATAACCTACAATAGCCCATGATAACAATTGGAAAGAGATATAGATTGGAGGGATGTTGTTCCACTAAGAAGAGATAACTATACTAATCTTATTTTTTATGCTCTAAATGCAACTCAAAGTTGCAAGACTGAGCATCAAAGAACTTCAGGGAAGCATTTTATAACCAATAAAGCAAGAAATGGTTAAAGGAAGCAAAAGAGAAAAGGAATTCATGGGAAGGACTATTGGATATTTGTGCAAAATTTGTGGAAATAGATAAGTGCAATATATTCGATATGGTTTATAAGTTTATGAAGTTGGCTTTAGTCTTTCCGGTAGCAACTGCAAGGCACTAAAATGAGAGAATAGGCCATAAATAGGCCAATCGAGGGAATATACCATAAATAAAAATTACAAAAACTATAAAAGACACTAAAGTGAAGATGTTGAGATTTGGAGGGGAGTTTATCAAAACTTTTGCCATTGGTTCCCAGCTAAACCGGGGGAATAAATCATAAATAAGAATAAAAAAGATTAAAAGGCACTAAAATGCAATTGTAGGAAATCAAACTCATTACCAACGCCATGTTTCCCATCAGCTGCTAGGCCAAATGACGGAATAGAATGCTTTATTTTTAATTTTTTTTTTAAAAGGGAGAAAAATTGAATTGATTTACTTCAAACTAATATCTAACCGAGATGAAAACTCGTTAGAAAATATATATTTCGTTGTAGTGTTTTTTTATTCACACCATTATGTCTTATAGTTTGGAAGAATAAAATAATCTTTTTGGTCATTTATTCATCCTGCCAGTTGGACATTGAAATTCTGGTATCAGATATGAGATGTCGAAGGTAATGTCACGACACTAATATCTGAATAATATAAACAGGATAAAAGACAAAGAAACAATAGTACAAGTGACACAAGCAATTGTTAACCCAGTTCGGTGCAAACTCACCTACGTCTGGGGGCTACCAATCCAGAAAGGAAATCCACTAAACAGAATTAGTTCAAAGACTCTCAATAAACAACTTCAAGTTACAGTCTTTTCACCTAATCTCTACCCGTGTGACTTCTATCTAAGAACACTTAGATAAGAGACCCTACTCACTCCCCCTCAATCACAACAGTGATATAAAAACAAATATTACAAAGAAAGAAGACACTCTTCAAGAACACATACTTGATCTTGCTTAAAAGCTTCAACCAAGTAAACACACACTCATGCTTCAAAGCTTAGAGTGGACAAATTACAACACAAAAGTCAGTCCAATTCAATCATCAATAGGATGAATGAATGGCTCAAAATACACAAGCTCACACAAGACTAAAACCCTTATTCTCTCTCACTATTTCGTTCGTTTTCTTGTGTATTAAAACCAGGTTTTACATGGACTTTAAATAGAAGCATTTGAATGGGCTTGGATATCATAAACCCTAAATCTATTTTCCTTTCGTATCTCATTATTCACGACAACTGATCATATCTTATTGGAAAATAAATCAATCTGGTTTTAATTATTGCTTGAATGACGCGTTCAATCTCCACATCAATCACACACAGATTTGCATGAAAGGCGCAATCATAAGATACATAACATTCAGACTGAATGTTCTGTATACACATGTCTTAACATCTCAGCTAAATCCTGCACAACCATATTAAAACATCCTGCAGGAAACTGATATCACATGTCAAGACAACACTCGTGACAACTTGTGATAACTCTAGGTTTTACCAAAATTGATGCCAACACATAGAACCAACAAACTCCCCCTTTGGCAAATTTTGGCTAAAACATACATCCGATCATACGTTTCACAAGAAAATAATCATAGTATCAGTTCAGCAGCAGAAGTAAACAAACACACATTACTAACAAAAATAGCAACTAGTAAACACATAGCAAATACGCATGCGCTTGTGCTCAGAACACACCACCTTCCCCTTTAGCTAGCTCCAATCTGCTTTACACAGACATCATCTCCAACATCACAGAACTTCCCCATCTCCAACATCACCTGTAACATACATAACTTCCCCATCTCCAACATCACCTGTAACATACATAACTTCCCCATCTCCAACATCACCTGTAACATACAGAACTTCCCCATCTCTAACATCATTTGTAACATTATCTAGTATAACATAGCTACTTTAGCTACTTCTTCCCCTTTTTAGCCAAAAGAGACCAAAGAGACAAAATAAATGTCTATTCAGTCAAACAAATAGAATGTAAAGGGTTAAGTGTTACAGAGCCAAGTACATACACAGCTTTAACCAAGCTGAGATAAAATCCAACAAACCAGAAAATCCAGAAAAATACACATCAAGGCAGCAGAACATAACTGCCAAAAAAAACAGAACATCCAACAGAGCTAATAAAAAAATCATCTCATGAATGGGGGCCAACTTCAAAAAAGGGCTAATCAGAGGAGCTTGAGCTTGCATCTTCATCAGCCTCAGAAACAGAATTGCCACTTGTCTCATCTTTAGTTGCAGACCTCTCACTAGAGGTTTGGGCTTCAGCTTCCTTAGCCTGTCCAATATTCTCACTTTCAGCTTGCTCCAAGCTTGCAATCAAAGCCTCTAACGCTTCTTTTCTGGCTGTTGCTACCCTTATCCCTGCATCCAACTCTTTACAAGTTTCCTTCAGCTCAGCAATAAGACCACCTTTTGAGGCTGGCTTTTTCACAGCAGATGTCATGACAATGTCTTCGACATGACTGCCTTCAAACAATTTGTAGTGTACTGATAAAGGAGGTTTTCTTATACTAGGAAGGTCATTGGTGCTCAGAATTCCAGGGTCTTGACTCAGGATAATCCCACAAATCATTGAGTGAAAAGCTATAGGCAACTTTACTGCATTAGTAGAAGCATGCTTGACAATTTGTTCAAACATAAATCTACCATAACCAAATTTCAGCTTGGTTCCAACAGTAAAGATGAATCTTCCCAAGGTATTTGAAATTGTGGAAATGTGGTTGGTAGGCACCCAATTTGCAGATCCTATTTTATACAATATGGCATACTTAACAGCCAGCTTCCCAGCAGGAAGATGCTTTTTACTGGGCCACTCATTCACCTGCCTTGTTGTAATTTCCCTACAGACCTTATTGTCTGTAGCTTCCAGTTCACATGCACCTTCTATACCTCTTCCCAGAAACTTGTTAATGACAGTGGGAGAAAATGTGATACACTTCCCTCTCACAAAAACTTTACAGAATTCTTTGTTGTTTTTATCAGCAATATCTTCAGGAATATTTACAATGAATTCCTTAACCAATCCTTCATAGCAGTGAGATAACCCAACCACGGTCTTCATTAACCCAATATTTTTAATTAGGTCCATGACCTCTTTGACCTCAACAACATCATTTCCTAACTCTCTCTCTATAGCCACCCTTCTTTGGATCACAAACTTCCATTTTGCAGCTCCATCTTCAAGATGGAAAGAGATATTATCCAAATGTACCGCAACAACTTTCACATGGGACTTCCTCACAGTTGTCCTCTTCACAGGGGAGATGTCAGGGACATCTTCTTCAACATCTTCGTCAGACTCATACAATTTATTTGATCAACATGTGTTCATCAATGAGAATGTAAGACCTGCATACAACTCAAATTTGGAGAACTTTGAAGTTTAGGCCTTTACGCATACCAAGAAAGACAAACTATATGCTATATTTGTGAAATGTACATTCATTGATTTTTCTAGGTGTGGATGGTTACAAGTTTTAGAAGATGGTACATATGAGAGGATCCATATACATGTATGTTACTATAAATGAAACTTGCATATGGATGAAGTACAAATATATTGAAGATTTTAGACTCATAAACAAGAGTGGAAACGACTTAGTGTGAGGTGGAGCCTTTCACTTGTCTGACTAGATATGATGAAGATGATCATACTCCAACTTTTAATTCAAGTAGACTATAACCTACAATAGCCCATGATAACAATTGGAAAGAGATATAGATTGGAGGGATGTTGTTCCACTAAGAAGAGATAACTATACTAATCTTATTTTTTATGCTCTAAATGCAACTCAAAGTTGCAAGACTGAGAATCAAAGAACTTCAGGGAAGCATTTTATAACTAATAAAGCAATAAATGGTTAAAGGATGCAAAAGAGAAAAGGAATTCATGGGAAGGACTATTGGATATTTGTTCAAAATTTGTGGAAATAGATAAGTGCAATATATTCGATATGGTTTATATGTTTATGAAGTTGGCTTTAGTCTTTCCGGTAGCAACTGCAAGGCACTAAAGTGAGAGAATAGGACATAAATAGGCCAATCGAGGGAAAATACCATAAATATAAATTACAAAAAATATAAAAGACACTAAAGTGAAGATGTTGAGATTTGGAGGGGAGTTTATCAAAACTTTTGCCATTGGTTCCCAGCTCAACCGGGGGAATAAATCATAAATAAGAATAAAAAAGATTAAAATGCACTAAAATGCAATTGTAGGAAATCAAACTCATTACCAGCGCCATGTTTCCCCTCAGTTGCTAGGCCAAATGACGGAATAGAATGCTTTATTTTTAATTTAAAAAAAAGAGGGAGAAAAATTGAGTTGATTTACTTCAAACTAATATCTAACCGAGATGAAAACTCGTTAGAAAATATATATTTCGTTGTAGTGTTTTTTTATTCACACCATTATGTCTTATAGTTTGGAAGAATAAAATCATCTTTTTGGTCATTTATTCATCCTGCCAGTTGGACATATGTGAAGTTTTATCAATATTGGTGTGAATATCTGAATGGAAAGCCTTTTGTGACCATTTTCTTTCATCTCTTAAAATTTCACTATAGCTCTACGACTAGGACCCATGCTAGAGGATTAATCTATTTGGAGCCGAATGTGCACGATTTTAGGCCTCTTTTGGAGCTATAACCTTTCGAAGATCAGTTCTTTCTGGTAATCCCCCCATCAGTCCTGAAACGCATGCTATAGGTTATGCCATTGGAGACGGAGTAAAAAGAAAATGTGTTAAGTTGTTCCCTAAGTACTGGGTTGAGAGTCACTTTCTGCTGGGGAACAATATTTATGTGTTAAAGGAACATGATCTTTCTGATGAGGCTCGATACTAAAAGAAAAGTTTAACAAATTTTATTAACAACCTGGGATACTACAGATGAGGTTGAAAATAAACGCTTGCAGCACCTTATTGATGTTTGATTGATGATAGGAGCTCGCTCCCAACATGTGAGAAGAGTCATCTTTGGTAAGTTATGGAACCTTTAGGCTCTTTTGTTTTTAACTTTTCTGTTTATGATGCATTAGCTTTACCAATAATTGTGTGCATATCATATGAATGATAAAGTACAACTTCGGCTAATAAGGTGAGGAATACAACCGACTGGGAGTGACGTTATTTTGGAGACCCAACCGACTTTAACAAGTATCCCGAGTCTGAATTCCCATCCACGACTGACGGTGTCTAGCTCTTGCTCTGTAGGAGGTCGTCGACCCCTTTCTTTAGACGTGGATTACTCTCACTTGGCTAACTTGTCTAAGTCAGCTCTATAGGAATAAATGGATGCTTTGGTTCGGTATACCCGACTTGGCTTTACCGCTTTGGCTCTTGGCAGAGTTGGCCACTAGGAGGCTCTTTGGTCTGTTTGGCACCATGTTGGGAAGAAACGGCTGGAAGAAAGCATACAGGATCTAAAACTTCAATGGGATAAATACATGCAGGAAGTAGAGAAAGATTATACCTCTCTTACCAGGGTGGGGAATGCCTTGTTTTCCCTTAATCTTGCCGGTTCTCTCTTTGACTATGTGACTCATCTGGTGAAAACTGTGGTAAAGAACAACCATTATCTGACTTTTATTTAGAGCAGTATGTTGATGATAGTCTATCATTGCATATATTTAGTTAAAGAATCAGAGAAAAACAAGTGAAAGTAGAGCCAAAATGAAGAAGAATGACCAAAGAATGAGGGGGAAATAGTTAAGTGTGAAAATTGTGGACTTAGTGAAAATTTGAGTGAAAAAGGAGTAAAAAAGGATGCAACTTCAAAAATAATCACATGCACCATCACACAAAATCGTGTGTATGATAGGGTCATCAAAGCTGCATCGCGCGGGATGCATAGCATCACGCGCATAATAGGTACTTTTTCTGGGCTTTTCTGACACATTTTGGTCCATGATGACGCCTTTGAAAAGGGAGTTTATGCATTTTCACAAGGGTTACAAAATTGGGAGATCAATGCATAATTTTGAGAGCACAAGTGGAGATTTTTTGAGCATTTGAAGCCATTAGAGGCCATCACTTCAAGGGATTTCATATGTTATCTTTATCTATCAATTGTGGTATTTTTAATTGCACTATGAGTAGCTAAACTCCTCCAGGTTAAGTTGTGTTACGATGAACCCATTTCTATATTGTTGGATTATATGTTGATTTGACCATTATATGAACCTTTTGATCTATAATTCCATTCAATTGCTTATTGTTCTTAATGCTTTTCATGTGAGATACTCTTTTAATCTGATCTTGGGAAGATAGGGAATACTGACCATTAGTCTATGTGTTGGACATAGGGTAATTTTGTACTTACGCTGGTTGAATAAGAATAAGAGACCTGAGTAGTGGCATAGAGAATTAATATTCTATGCATCGCTTAACCTTGCTTACACTTGCAGATTAGGGATAGAAAACTCCGAGCAGTGGTTAGTGAGTTATTTCGTGAGGGAACGACTATAACAATTTTGTTAATTCATTGTGGTGTTATAGTGATAAGACCCCATTCATACAAGGCATCAAACATCAACAATAGAGGAACATTGGACTCTAAAATATAACTTGACCACTTTCGTCATATTGTTTACTCGTTTATTTACTTTTCACACTGAAACTCGAACCCCCCTTTTACTAGTTTTCTATACATTGCACACATTTTATCTTAGTTGAAGGAAGTCCATGTAGATTCGATATTTTTATTACTTCAACATTATCGGTACACATGCTGAGAAGTCATCATTTTTCATCTTCTTAGAAGGAGTTAAAGTCTTTGCGCCTTGATAACCCTCTGTTGACTCACCAATTTGTCTATCTTATGAGCATTATCCTTGAGGCATTTTCACAATCATTTTAGAATGATTTGCAACAACTGGAACACTTCAAACTAATATCTAACCGAGATGAAAACTCGTTAGAAAATATATATTTCGTTGTAGTGTTTTTTTATTCACACCATTATGTCTTATAGTTTGGAAGAATAAAATCATCTTTTTGGTCATTTATTCATCCTGCCAGTTGGACATATGTGAAGTTTTATCAATATTGGTGTGAATATCTGAATCGAAAGCCTTTTGTGACCATTTTCTTTCATCTCTTAAAATTTCACTGTAGCTCTACGACTAGGACCCATGCTAGAGGATTAATCTATTTGGAGCAGAATGTGCACGATTTTAGGCCTCTTTTGGAGCTATAACCTTTCGAAGATCAGTTCTTTCTGGTAATCCCCCCATCAGTCCTGAAACGCATGCTATAGGTTATGCCATTGGAGATGGAGTGGAAGGAAAATGTGTTAAGTTGTTCCCTAAGTACTGGGTTGAGAGTCACTTTCTGCTGGGGAATAATATTTATGTGTTAAAGGAACATGATCTTTCTGATGAGGCTCGATACGAAAAGAAAAGTTTAACAAAATTTATTAACAACCTGGGATACTAAAGATGAGGTTGAAAATAAACGCTTGCAGCACCTTATTGATGTTTGATTGATGATAGGAGCTCGCTCCCAACATGTGAGAAGAGTCATCTTTTGTAAGTTATGGAACCTTTAGGCTCTTTTTAAAATTCTGGTATAGTCAGAGTTCAGATGTTCTACACGAAGTCATGACATCTGATCCAACATTGTTACTAATACAGCAAGATAGTTATAAACATTAAAACCCAGTACTCATACACACTCAGTCACAGATGTCAATACATCTGCCAATATACCACCATGGAAAGAAGAACATCCAATTTTTATCCATCTAATGCAAACACACAGTAGAGATCAAATATAGCCCTTATGTTTATTTATCCTGCCCAGTTATCAGCATGATGTCTCAACATTGATTTGAACATCACCTGTCCCAACATTACAGATGGGTGAACTGTAACATACCAACCAGTCTATCAGTATCAGCAGTCAATAATGAATGTCATAACATTCTGTTTTGCAATCAGACTGTAGGCTATGTGTCAAGTCTGTTATTCTCTTCATAAATAGACTAGAAACAGATTGAGTTATAACAGACAAAATATAGTGTGCAGAAGGTAAAAACACCAGTAATTGTTAACCCAGTTCGGTACAACATTACCTACTCTGGGGGCATACCAAGCCAGGAAGAAGATCCACTATTAGCAGTATTAATTTAGAGTTAAACTCCCCCGTTTACAACTCTTCACTTAATCCCTACCCAATGCAATCTATACCTAGGCACTCCTAGATAGAAACCTCCAGTTTCCATTCCTATCATTACAAGTACCATGTAATGCTTAGGCAACTTGAACATGCTTCATAGCTTCGTTCAAGAACATAACAACTCTTGCCTATAGGCTTTGAGTTACAAATAATCTCATGCTTTCAAGCACTGAGAAACACTTGGTAACCTTCCCACAGTTTGGGAGGTTTACCTCACACATACCCCTAATTTTTACATTGTTTTAGGCTTACAAAACCTAGGTTACCATCTGCTATTTATAACCTAACCACCCAATTGGATTTGGGCCTTCAAAAATCGCAGCAAATCTTTCCTTTGTTGTTACAGAGCTGGCAGAATTCTTCTGCTACAATCAAGGTCTTTAATATTTTATTTCCTAAAAGATCTCCATATTTGGGAACTGTATATTCACTAAATATATTCACCAAATCTTCTGATTGAATCTTCAAGATCTTCACATAGGAGTTAGGATATTCACCAGATCTCCTAATTAATCACAAACCAAACCAGAATTAACTGATTCAGTTTTATACACATGTGAGATGTCACAGTCCCGATGTCGTGACATCTTACATGACATGTTGGTCCAGATGTTGAACTTCTTCAACCCAACATATTAAAACAACAGAGGTGATTACATTATTTGTTTTACAAAATTAATGCCAATCTTAAGGTACTAACAATCTCCCCCTTTGGCAAATTTTAGCTAAAACAAATAACCTAATATGGGTATGCACTTCCTCTTTGTCTTTGACAGCCCCAATGCCACCACCATTGTTAGTGTACATGAGGAAGAAGATGTACAAGGATCAGCTCCACCACAACCCTTCCCCTCAACAGTAGGGCTTCCTGAAGAATATGTAATGCTGAGTACATAGATAATGTAACTCAGATCACAAGACACAACTGTCTTCTTAACTCAGATCACAAGACACAACTGATATACCCAGTTAGTGACTTTTGTGTCTGAATCCATCTTCTCCTTGCTACCAGATATTGCTTGTTTCTGGTGCATCCTCAGGACAATGTTTCTCTCCCCCTTTTTAGCTAAACATTTATAAATGACACCTTCACAAAACCAGATCCAGGAGCAGTATGCCCAAATCTTAACAAACCCCATGGTTTAGAGGGAATGAAATGTCGCTCTTGTGAGAAGAGGAGTGCTGATACATCCTTTAAATAGGCCAGACCATGCTTAGGAATTAACGGTAGGAGTAAATGCTTGGTCAAGATCCATCCATATTTGCTGAGAATCAGTCAGAGAATCACCACCAATATCCCAGACAATCTTTGAATACCTTTTACAGCTCTTGACTGTTTTCAGAAACAGCAGTTCCAAGACTATTCCATAAATGTTGTCAGACACGTTACAAGCTATGTCTTAACATTTGATACTGCTTTTGTCTGTGTTCTTCATATATCCTTCCTATCACCATTTTCTAAAGCCACTTTCTCACCTCCAATGGTAGCTTGACATCTGGCACCACACATCCACATTTCCTTATATAACTTCCAGCAGGTACATAGGATATCTTATGTTAAGACATCACATATGACATCTTGTGAACACTCTGTCCTTTATTTTCACAAGGCAAAACTATCAGCAGTTTAAACCACATAACAGTAGTTTAATCAGCAGCAGAAGCAAAACCAATTACTAGCTATGGCTACTAGTAATACACATATGCACAAGGGTACTTCTCCTCCCCCTAAATCTGTGCAACAATCAACAAAATTACTAGTTATGGATGCAACTAGTAAGACACACAAATGCACAATGCACAAGGGTACTTCTTCTCCCCCTAAATATGTGCATTCACCAAAAAACAGCTACTGTACTCCAGTACATGTACCAGCCAGAATGTCATACTGACATCTGCTAAAACAACAGCACCTGTGCACCACATCCATATTTCCTTATGACTGAAGTTTCAGAAGGAAATAACAATATTGTCCAAGGCAATGTCATGACATCCGGTCAGACATTCTTCTGCTCACTCAGCCTTGACACACGCCCCATCATCTCACTAACTAACAAGGTGTCATACCCTGTTATTTGAGAACACATAGACCACAAGCTTGATGATTACTTGTAGTGCAAAGACAGAACTCCCCCTGTCATGAACAACCAACTCTCCTCTTGAAACTTGGAGATGAACATATCCAACACCCCAAAGTTGGACCTTCACATACTTCCTGATTCAAAGAGAACCCAGACAGCTTGATGAATGGAAAACATAAGACGCATCTTCATGTCTTCAAGAGCACACTCCCTGTTCAACCTTCTTGGCTGAACACATCCACACCCTGTGACAATCTCTCTTCTAACCAGAACAGAAAACAACATAACACCATCTGATATTCTTCAGATATCACTGAATCACAAGCTTGATCCAGACACAAATTGGGACATATACATTCTCATCCCATTACAAGAGATAATCTTCCATAGATAGCTCAGAGCTCCTTCCACAAGCTCCAAGAGATGAATAGAAAACACCTCCTTTTGTCTTCAACATACTACTTTTCTGCTCAAAAGTAACTTGTCTCAGACTATCCTCAAGAATAATCAGTTGCCATATGTAGATTATCTTGATTCTTCGAACTCACTTTTGAGATAGACCAAATGCCACTGGTTGACTACCTCCTTCATGAATCCTCATATGAAAAAGTCAAGTCTCATTTTTGACCTCTCCACGTTTATCAGACTTCTCCCAAAGATATTCTGACCTTCCAAGTGAGACTTGAACTTCAAGCTACATGTTTGAACACAACTTAGATTTTCTAAGACATGAACATGTAACAACCTTTCTATCCAGCAACTCCAAAGAACTGCAATGAGAACGACCTTTTTGAAGTATCCAATCTACAACCCTGTAGACCCTTCTATCTCAAGTTGATATGCCACTTCACCAACTAAGATTCTGATGTTTAACCAAATGTCATAACCTTGTGTTTTGACATCTAGCTGTTGAATTCAGCTCCTTCTTCTGCCACTTGAAAGAACTTCCTCCCTTCACAGAACAAGAGCTCAATGTTCTCATAGACTTGATTGTGGAACCAAGTTTGAGTAAACATCCTCCATCCTGCAGGTTTTCAGTTAAGTCATCCAAGCTCACACCTTGATGAATCCCTGCTTCTTCTCCAAAGACATCAGACACTCTGATGCATGAGTCTTCAGAAGGACCAGTTAGAAACTATCCCTTCAGCTATACCAAGGATTCCACTTCCTAAAGCAAAGCTGTTTCCATGATGTCAAGACTGTTGCCACTTGTTCTTGACACCATAGTGTGCGTTAGCTAATGCACTTTCTTACCTAGATCAGAAGTAAACTGATCCAAGTAACCACCATCAGGACTATGATGTTTTGTTCTTCTTGTACACACCCAGGATGAACATGTTTCTTGCTAGGAAACCTTTTCAGAGATCATATGCTTTTGCTGCCACCAAAGTGATAGATCATAAACCAATGTACTATCCTTCCTGTGATTCTGCACAGGATCTTGAAGATGAGATGTTCCAACATCTTTTAAAAACATCATTTATCTTGAGCTCCAAGGATAATCAATTAAATACTTGTACTTGGCACAAGTAGACATTGATCTTGAATCCTTTCCCAATATTCCTTTCAGATACTTCCACCATAAGACTACTTTGAAAATACTCTTCTAGTGTCAACATCTTCTGCTTGCAAGTACCTCAACAGTCTTGAAAATCTTCCCAGATTAAATTCACCCTTAGGAATGAGAGAGATGAATTCTTCCTTGCAAATGTGTCACACAACCACCAGAACCCATGTGACACAGGTCAACAGCCAACCAGACCCTAGGCTGACCGAACGTGAGGAGGTTAACCAAAACTCCCCCTCAAATTAACAATCATGGAAACTCCACACCAATATCCATGCATTGTACAGACATGTCTCGACATGACATACACCATCCCTACCAGTGGCAACTAACTCTATGAGTTATACCTATACATGCTCCAATCACACCAATCAGACTCCAGCTGACCATCAGTACTAGTGAAAGAAAACAACACCAGTCAATAGTAGATATGCATTGCCAGAGCATACTACCTCAACCAACCTCTGAATCTTCATATTCTCACTCCTTGAAAGAACTGCCACTTCTGAGCATGGTGTTTGAATAACAAGATTCATGGTCCCAATCCTCTTAAATGAAATAGCAATCAGGTTACCCTATTACTAACTTCTAATATCCAGGGAACTTGTCTTCCAACACAACATAGTACTTCAGGGAACAACTATCCAATCCTGATCAATCTATAGGAATAACACAGACAACAGGAAATTGCACCGTGTCACATCTCAACCAGCTCCACTTCTAGAGATCAGACGTCTAAAAGTGACCTTTTTGAGCATACAAACAGTTGATCCTACCCTTGTCAACTTAGCACCCACAGATGTCTCCTCTTCCAGGTCAGGAGTAGGTTCCAAACACACGTATCCCTTTGTTTGACACCTAAAACCATCTGCTCTTCAACCAGTAGCTGCATACTTGTTGAACAACATGTTCTAACATCGCATAGAACATTAGTTCCACCTCCTTGGAACAAACCCTCCTTGAAAGTCTTCAAGGTCTTCATATACACTACCCAAGAGAGTAAAAGAATCAGTGATCAGGTGATTCTTACAATCCTGAAGTGAGAACGTCATGATGAGTGGACTATAGGAGACTCAAGTATCTTTGACATCTTCAGTTGATTATGATGAAATCTTGAATACAACAGCCTTTCATCCACATGAGGGGAACCTTCATCAGAGTTTGAGTTTAGCCAGGTATTATGCAGCGGAAATCATAATACAACTCAACCTATGACTACGCACTTCACCAGATCAGCCTCCAAGAACATACCAAGTTTGAATATGTTTCAATACTAGCACAGTTGTTCCACACAAAGGCCAATTGCCAACCTCCAGAGACAGGCACACACAGTTCCTGTCATGAATAGTCCATCCACCTACTTCAAGGGACCATTCAGGGAAATCACAGAACCTTCCACAGGTTCCAACATCAGTATTGGCATAATTCCTTGCAAGATACCAGAAAGTATCACCCATGGATCTCATCCAGAAATAGAACAGGATGTCTGCTCTGATACCAATTGAAATTCTGGTATAGTCAGAGTTCAGATGTTCTACACGAAGTCAGGACATCTGATCCAACATTGTTACTAATACAGCAAGACAGTTATAAACATTAAAACCCAGTACTCATACACACTCAGTCACAGATGTCAAGACATCTGCCAATATACCACCATGGAAAGAAGAACATCCAGTTTTTATCCATCTAGTGCAAAGACACAGTAGAGAACAAATATAGCCCTTATGTTTATTTATCCTGCCCAGTTATCAGCATGATGTCTCAACATTGATTTGAACATCACCTGTCCCAACATTACAGATGGGTGAACTGTAACTGACCAACCAGTCTATCAGTATCAGCAGTCAATAATGAATGTCATAACATTCTGTTTTGCAATCAGACTGCAGGCTATGTGTCAAGTCTGTTATTCTCTTCATAAATAGACTAGAAACAGACTGAGTTATAACAGACAAAATATAGTGTGCAGAAGGTAAAAACACCAGTAATTGTTAACCCAGTTCGGTACAACATTACCTACTCTGAGGGCATACCAAGCCAGGAAGAAGATCCACTATTAGCAGTATTAACTCAAAGTTAAACTCCCCCGTTTACAACTCTTCACTTAATCCCTACCCAATGCAATCTATACCTAGGCACTCCTAGATAAAAACCTCCAGTTTCCATTCCTATCATTACAAGTACCATGTAATGCTTAGACAACTTGAACATGCTTCATAGCTTCGTTCAAGAACATAACAACTCTTGCCTACAGGCTTTGAGTTACAAATAATCTCATGCTTTCAAGCACTGAGAAACACTTGGTAACCTTCCCACAGTTTGGGAGGTTTACCTCACACATACCCCTAATTTTTACATTGTTTTAGGCTTACAAAACCTAGGTTACCATCTGCTATTTATAACCTAACCACCCAACTGGATTTGGGCCTTCAGAAATCGCAGCAAATCTTTCCTTTGCTGTTACAGAGCTGGCAGAATTCTTCTGCTACAATCAAGGTCTTTAATCTTTTATTTCCTAAATGATCTCCATATTTGGGAACTGTATATTCACCAAATATATTCACCAAATCTTCTGATTGAATCTTCAAGATCTTCACATAGGAGTTAGGATATTCACCAGATCTCCTAATTAATCACAAACCAAACCAGAATTAACTGATTCAGTTTTATACACATGTGAGATGTCACAGTCCCGATGTCGTGACATCTTACATGACATGTTGGTCCAGATGTTGAACTTCTTCAACCCAACATATTAAAACAACAGAGGTGATTACATTATTTGTTTTACAAAATTAATGCCAATCTTAAGGTACTAACACTTTTGTTTTTAACTTTTCTGTTTATGATGTATTAGCTTTACCAATAATTGTGTGCATATCATATGAATGATAAAGTACAACTTCGGCTAATAAGGTGAGGAATACAACCGACTGGAGTGACGCTATTTTAAAGACCCAACCGACTTTAACAAGTATCCCGAGTCTGAATTCCCATCCACGACTGACGGTGTCTAGCTCCTGCTATGTAGGAGGTCGTCGACCCCTTTCTTTAGACGTGGATTACTCTTACTTGGCTAACTTGTCTAAGTCAGCTCTATAGGAATAAATGGATGTTTTGGTTCGGTATACCCGACTTGGCTTTACCGCTTTGGCTCTTGGCAAAGTTGGCCACTAGGAGGCTCTTTGGTCTGTTTGGCACCATGTTGGGAAGAAACGGTTGGAAGAAAGCATACACGATCTAAAACTTCAATGGGATAAATACATGCAGGAAGTAGAGAAAGATTATACCTCTCTTACCAGGGTGAGGAATGCCTTGTTTTCCCTTAATCTTGTCGGTTCTCTCTTTGACTATGTGACTCATCTGGTGAAAACTGTGGTAAAGAACAACCATTATCTGACTTTTATTAGAGCAGTATGTTGATGATAGTCTATCATTGCATATATTTAGTCAAAGAATCAGAGAAAAACAAGTGAAAGTAGAGCCAAAATGAAGAAGAATGACCAAAGAATGAGGGGGAAATAGTTAAGTGTGAAAATTTTGGACTTAGTGAAAATTTGAGTGAAAAAGGAGTAAAAAAGGATGCAACTTCAAAAATAATCACATGCACCATCACACAAAATCGTGTGTATGATAGGGTCATCAAAGCTGCATCGCGCGGGATACATAGTATCACGCGCATAATAGGTACTTTTTCTGGGCTTTTCTGACACATTCTGGTCCATGATGACGCCTTTGAAAAGGGAGTTTATGCATTTTCACAAGGGTTACAAAATTGGGAGATCAATGCACAATTTTGAGGGCACAAGTGGAGATTTTTTGAGCATTTGAAGCCATTGGAGGCCATCACTTCAAGGGATTTCATATGTTATCTTTATCTATCAATTGTGGTATTTTTAATTGCACTATGAGTAGCTAAACTCCTCTAGGTTAGGTTGTGTTACGATGAACCCATTTCTATATTGTTGGATTATATGTTGATTTGACCATTATATGAACCTTTTGATCTATAATTCCATTCAATTGCTTATTGTTCTTAATGCTTTTCATGTGAGATACTCTTTTAATCTGATCTTGGGTAGATAGGGAATACTGACTATTAGTCTATGTGTTGGACATAGGGTAATTTTGTACTTACGCTGGTTGAATAAGAATAAGAGACCTGAGTAGTGGCATAGAGAATTAATATTCTATGCATCGCCTAACCTTGCTTACACTTGCAGATTAGGGATAGAAAGCTCCGAGCAGTGGTTAGTGAGTTATTTTGTGAGGGAACGACTATAACAATTTTGTTAATTCATTGTGGTGTTATAGTGATAAGACCCCATTCATACAAGGCATCAAACATCAACAATAGAGGAACATTGGACTCTAAAACATAACTTGACCACTTTCGTCATATTGTTTACTCGTTTATTTACTTTTCACACTGAAAGTCGAACCCCCCTTTTACTAGTTTTCTATATATTGCACACATTTTATCTTAGTTGAAGGAAGTCCATGTAGATTCGATATTTTTATTACTTCAACATTATCGGTACACATGCTGAGAAGTCATCATTTTCCATCTTCTTAGAAGGAGTTAAAGTCTTTGCGCCTTGATAACCCTCTGTTGACTCACCAATTTGTCGATCTTATGAGCATTATCCTTGAGGCATTTTCACAATCATTTTAGAATGATTTGCAGCAACTGGAGCACTTCCATCATCCTTAGGCTATCTTAAGGGAGCATATCCAACTGGATCAAGTGGTCAAAGATTCACAAATCGTTTCTTTGTGCAAGTAACCTAGTCAATCACTTTTTTGCGTATTATGATAACATGAAATAATATCACATTTTTGGACTCGATTTAATTAAATTATATTATTATTCACTTCAATTTATTTCATTTTATTCGATATTACTTGGTATTTTTCCTTTTATTTGTCTCAGATAGCTTATTTGAAGCACAAGTGAAAAAGGAAGAAAAGGAGGTGCAAAAAGAAATGAAGAGAAGCAAATTTCACCAAACCAAAGCCCAGCCCAAAAGTACCAGCGCTGAGCCTGTGACGAGCGCCACACATGGTGTGACGAGCGTCACACCCTGCAGCCTTGTGTTACGAGCGTAACACATGGTGTGACGGACGTCACACCATTCTCCTATATTTTTGGCTTCAGAAGCGCAACAGAGGCACGTTGAAGCCTATTGTTACGCTTGACCCTTGGAAACGTGAAGACCACTTTTACGGAAGGAGTTTTGGAAATCGTTACAAATTGGGATAATATAAATAGAGCCAAGGAGCAAACCCTACAGCTCCTCTCTTCTTCGTGTTTTTTCTCTTCCAGCCGTGCAAGCATACTTTACAGCATATTTTTTTAAAGTTTTTACTTTTCTTTGCAATTTCTATTTTCTTTTCCAGTCAATCTGTCAGCACTTAATTAATTTTTCACACAATATTTTCTACACCGGAAACTATTGTGTATCTTTTACCGGATCTAACCTTACGTTAGACCCTAAGTTTTTTTTCCTTCACTTTTATTTTCCTGTCCGATTGAAGAATTCAAGAACAAATCCAATCGGTCTGTGGTGGAGTGTTCAAGACTGCTATTAATTACTCAGGTCCTTTAATTATAATTTGAATTTATATATGCCCTGCTTTATTGTTTATTTACATTATTTGCCTGAGATGTTTCTATTTAAGCATGATGATTGTTTAGATCTGTTTAGCATGTCTGGCTAATTTATTTAGGTATCGGTATGTAAAGTAAGCGGAATGAAGGAATCAAAACTAAGTTGGTTTAATTACGTTTAAAAATAAAATCACTCTTTTTATGGTCTCAATTTACAGGTTTAATACCAAGGTTTTTGTACGAGAGTAAAAGACTAAAGAAGTTAAAATCAATAGAACGAAAGTTTGAGTTTTTAACTGGACAGTGTAAATTGGACATTAATTCTAGATCAGGGCGAAAGCAATTTTTAGAGTTAATTAAATTCTAATCTTTTTCAAAAAGTATTTTTAAAAGTTAAATGTGAGGACGAGAGTTAAGCATTTGAATTTAATTATATAATCTAAGTCAACAGAGTGAGAGTTTGAGACGAGGGTGTTTAAACGATTACTATTTCCTTAAAAAGAGTTTCTATAGATTCTATTGTTTTCAAAAGGTGATTTTGGACTTAACTAATAAGTGACAGCTACGTTAATACAAATTCATAGTCTATTCAACAGAGCGAGAGTTTGAGAAAAGACTTTTAATCAATAGTGTCTACTGAAAAGATTTATTTTAAAACCAAGAAACCAACGAAGATTTGATTCCCTAATCACGACGAACTACATACCGATATCCGCTTAATTGATATTTAACTTAGATCTTATTTTAGTTTTTACTTTTCCCCCGAACAATCAAATTATAATCCGCCTTAGCTTTACGAAGTAACCTTAGAAAACGGTATATCGATTCATAAGTCCCCGTGGGATCGATATCTTTTAAAACTACGCGATAGAACTGTGCACTTGCAGTTAGTACCCCAATTCGACTCATAAAGTCGCGATCAAGTTTTTGGCGCCGTTGCCGGGGACTTTTATTTAGTCGATATCGTAACTCTTCTGTTACGCTGTAGAGACTAAGGCAATTTTTATTTTTTCTTTTCTTTCTTTCGTTGATTTGTATGCCACACACTCGCTCACAAGGCGAGCCGTTTTACTTACGAATCAACGACATCGAACTATATCTCCGAGTCTTACGACGAATTCGGGAATATCGTGCTGCAAACAATCTCCCTCCTATCGAAGTGCCTGACCTCAAAAATCTTCTTCCTTCGCCGATACCCGAGATGGCAGAACCAGCTCGTGCTCTTCGAGATTACGCTACTCCATCGCAAGATGAGCCGCATTCGAGTATTGCTCCACCTGCAATCGAAGCAAACAACTTCGAACTTAAACCTTCTCTGTTGCAGGCAGTGCAACAAAATCAGTTCTCTGGAAATCCTACCGAGGATCCAAACCTTCATTTATCCGTATTTGTCCAATACGCTGATACTGTTAAAGCTAATGGTGTCACTTCAGAGGCAATTCGACTTCGCCTTTTTCCTTTCTCGTTAAGAGATAAAGCTAGAAGATGGCTTCAGTCTCTTCCTTCCAACTCAGTTACCACATGGAACGAGTTGAAGAAAGTCTTCCTTGCCTGATATTTTCCTCCAAGCAAAACAGCTATGTTGAGAGCCCAGATAAATGGATTTAAACAGAAAGATAACGAGTCTCTTTTCGAAGCATGGGAAAGATACAAAGACATGATGAGACTTTGTCCACGCCATGGTTTAGAGGACTGGTTAGTGATTCATACCTTCTATAATGGTCTCTTGTACAACACAAGGTTAACAATAGACGCCGCAGCAGGTGGTACACTTATGGATAAACCTTATGCCGATGCTTATCAACTTATCGAAAGCATGGCCCAAAACCATTATCAATGGGGAAGCGACCGAGCAACGGTAGAGAAACCTTAAATGAAAAGTGGCATGTACGAGATAAGTAGCCTTGATCATGTTAATGCAAAAGTGGAAGCCCTGGCCCAGAAAATTGAAAGTTTGAATGTATCACCTCCAACCACCGTGGTTGCCGCAACTCAAAATTGCGAAGTCTGTGGAATCCAAGGTCACACTCCTGCTGATTGTTAACTCCTAACAGGAATCCAAGCAAAATAAGTAATTATGCTCAAGGAAATCCCTACTCGCACACGTATAACTCAAACTGGAAGAATCATCCTAATTTTTCATATAAGAGTAATAATGCTTTATACGCACCAGGACAAGCTCTAAATCAAGCCCCAGCTATACCTCCTGGATATCAAAAGCCGACCCCATCTACACCTAACAATAATGTTCCTAGGAAATCCAACTTGGAGATAATGATGGAGAACTTCATAGCTTCTCAACAGCAAACCAATAAAGATTTCTTAAACCAGAATATACACACTAGCGAACAAATCAAACAACTAGCAAGTAAAGTAGATGCCTTGGCTACCCATAACAAAATGCTGGAAACACAAATATCACAAGTAGCTCAACAACAAGCGCCTACTGCTGCCCCAACTGGTGCATTTCCTGGACAGCCCCAACCTAACCCGAAAAGCCACGCTCATGCAATCATACTAAGAAGTGGAACGGAAGTGGAAGGACCAGTAGATCCAAGAAATGAAAACCAAAACTCTAAGAAGTCAATTGAGGAAGAAAGTACACCTAAGGAAAAGGAAGAGATTAATAAGGAAACCATAGAAAAGAAAGAATCTTATGTACCTCCACCACCTTATAAACCACCTATCCCTTACCCTCAAAGGCTTATTAAAACCAAAGATGCGGGCCAATTTAAAAAATTTGTTGACCTACTGAAACAGTTAAACGTCACAATTCCATTTACAGAAGCTATTACGCAGATGCCCTCATATGCTAAGTTCTTAAAAGAAATTCTTTCTAATAAAAGGAAACTTGAAGATAGCGAAACAGTTACACTCACTGCTGAATGTAGCGCTATAATCCAGAATATGCCTCCTAAACTTAAAGATCCAGGTAGTTTCTCTATACCCTGTCACATAGGAAAATTTGTCATAGATAAAGCCTTATGCGATTTAGGAGCCGGTATTAGTGTTATGCCCTTATCTATGTGCAAGAAACTTGAAATGGGAGAATTAAGACCAACTAAAATGTCTGTGCAACTAGCAGATCGTTCTGTTAGATATCCTGTAGGAATTCTTGAAAACATTCCCGTGCGCATAGGTCAATTCTACATCCCAACCGATTTTATAATTATGGACATTAGAGAAGATGAAGTTACACCCATTATATTGGGAAGACCATTCTTAGCAACTGTCGGTGCGATCATAGACGTAAAATGAGGACGACTCACTTTCGAAGTAGGAGAAGAGAAAATTGAGTTCATTCTTTCCCAATTTTTGAAAGCACCTGCAATAGATGACACATGTTACTTCATGGATATCATCGATGAATGCATAAAAGAAACAGAGTTAGAAAAGGACAAATCGTCTGACTATCTTGTAGAAGACAAACTCAACCAATGTTTAGCAATTACACCGGATCCTACGCAATGCCTTAAGAAACCAACCCTAGACCTGAAAACACTTCCCAAAAATCTGAGATATGAATTCCTAGACTTAGAACTTGAACGACCAGTGATAGTCAATGCAGACCTAGGAAAACTCGAAACCGAAAAACTCCTGCATATCTTAAGAAAATATCCAACCGCACTAGGATACAACATCACCGACCTTAAAGGAATAAGTCCTTCTATTTGTATGCACCGCATCATGCTAGAAGAAGACTGTAAAACTTCTAGGGAACATCAGAGGAGACTGAACCCGATCCTGAGTGAGGTAGTGAAGAAGGAAGTAACCAAGTTATTAGAGGCAGGTATCATATATCCTATATCTGATAGCAAATGGGTTAGTCCTGTACACGTAGTACCGAAGAAAGGAGGTATAACAGTTATTGAAAATGAAAAAGGGGAAACTATAACCAAACGAATCGAATCGGGATGGAGAATGTGCATTGACTATAAGAAACTAAACAAAGCAACCCGAAAAGATCATTTCCCTTTACCATTCATTGACCAGATGTTAGAACGATTAGCAAAACATTCTCATTTCTGCTATCTAGACGGTTACTCAGGTTTCTTTCAAATACCAATTCATCCTGATGACCAAGAAAAGACAACATTCACGTGTCCTTTTGGCACTTTCGCTTATAGACGAATGTCGTTTGGCTTGTGCAATGCTCCCGCAACCTTCCAAAGGTGCATGATGGCAATATTCGCTGATTTTCTCGAAAATATCATGGAAGTATTTATGGATGACTTTTCCGTATGCGGGCAAAGCTTTGAAGAATGTCTTGAAAACCTAGAAAAAGTTCTGGAACGATGTGTAAAAGTAAACCTAGTACTTAATTGGGAAAAATGTCACTTTATGGTACAAGAAGGAATTGTTTTAGGACATATCATCTCAAATAGAGGAATTGAAGTAGACAAAGCCAAAATAGAGGTAATTGAAAACCTTCAACCTCCGAAAACTGTAAGAGAAGTATGAAGCTTCTTAGGACATGCCGGTTTTTACCGACGATTCATTAAAGACTTCTCTAAAATAACTAAACCTTTGACCGGACTATTGATGAAAGATGCTGAATTCATCTTCGACAACAAATGTTTAGAAGCATTCCAAACGCTTAAACAAGCATTGATCTCCGCGCCCATAATGCAGACACCAGATTGGAATGAACCATTCGAAATAATGTGTGATGCCAGTGATTACGCCGTGGGCGCTGTTTTAGGACAACGAAAGGATAAAAAGCTTCACGTCATATATTACGCAAGTAGAACTCTAGATGAAGCACAAATGAATTACGCCACAACCGAGAAAGAACTATTAGCAGTAGTGTATGCACTAGATAAATTTCGTTCTAACTTGGTCGGAGCCAAAATAATCATTTATACCGACCACGCTGCTATCAAGTACCTCTTAACAAAAAAGGATGCTAAACCTAGACTCCTAAGGTGGATCCTGTTGCTACAAGAGTTCGATTTGGAAATCAAAGATAAAAAAGGAACTGAAAACGTAGTAGCAGATCACCTCTCTAGACTTGAAAACCTGGAACCGAAAACAACATCGATCAACGATGATTTCTCGTACGATAAACTTATAGCTACTTTGGAAGAAAATAAAGCTGATAAACAGGTAGAAACCACCTTAGCTGTATGTGTTACACCATGGTACGCTGATCTCGTCAATTATTTAGCTGCCGGAATAGTTCCACCTACTTTATCCTACCAGCAAAAGAAACGATTCTTCTATGACATAAAACACTATTACTGGGATGACCCTTTACTTTTCAAAAGAGGCCCCGACAGTATTTTCCGTCGGTGTATACCTGAAGAAGAGGTAGAAAATATAATCCAACACTGTCACTCCGCTCCTTATGGTGGACATGCAAGTACATCCAAGACCTGTTCCAAAATCCTACAAGCCGGTTTTTATTGGCCAAATATATGGAAGGATGTGCATGCGGCTATCAAGAAATGTGATAGATGTCAACGCACAGGAAACATATCTAGACGTGACGAGATGCCACAAAAGGGCATTTTGGAAGTAGAGATTTTCGACGTGTGGGGAATAGACTTCATGGGACCTTTTCCGTCTTCTTTCGGTAACAAGTACATACTCGTAGCGGTTGACTACGTATCAAAATGGATTGAAGCTATAGCTTCTCCAACGAACGACACACGAGTAGTAACTAGACTCTTTAAGAATATAATATTTCTAAGATTTGGTGTCCCGAGAATAGTAGTCAGTGATGGTGGATCGCATTTCATATCCAAGGTACTCGAAAAACTACTGTTTAAGTATGGCGTAAGGCATAGAGTAGCGACACCTTACCACCCTCAAACCAGTGGGCAAGTGGAAGTGTCGAACTGCTTACAAAACTCGCATAGGGACAACCCCATTTAAGCTTATTTATGGAAAATCTTGCCACCTCCCGGTAGAATTGGAACATAAGGCCTACTGGGCTATTAAAAATCTAAATTTAAACTATAAAGCCGCCGGTGAAAAGCGAATCCTTGATATAAACGAATTAGAGGAACTCAGACGAGACGCTTACGAGAATGCCAGAATCTACAAAGAAAGAACAAAACAATGGCATGACAAGCGCATATCAAGGAAAATCTTCGAACAAGGCGATACAATCCTGTTATTCAACTCTAGGCTAAAGTTATTCCCGGGAAAACTGCGATCTAGATGGTCAGGTCCTTTTCAAATTACTAATGTTTTCCCCAGTGGAGCGGTGGAAATTAAAGGAAAATCCATTGAACCGTTTATCGTAAACGAGCAGCGTCTAAAACATTATCATCATACAGAAAACATTGAAGATTCACAAGTCCTGCACTTAGACGTAGTGCCCCCAAATTTTATAGATTATATTTGATAGTTTATTGTCGAGCTTGCGACATTAAACAAAGCGCTTAGTGGGAGACAACCCACAAATATTTATATTTTCATTTCTTACTTAATTATTCTTTTAAATTTTATTTAGTATTCATTCTTAATCTATTTTAATTTTTCTTCTTCTATTCTTTCGGCATTTGGCCAAATCCTGACTAAAACTCTTGTTTTTCCTTTCTCTAGCTAACACTAACCTGATGGGACAAATTGATCGTATGGGTATCAAATTCAGAGGGAAAGCTCAGAAACACAAGTTTGAGGAACTAGCAGAGAGAGAGAGAGATGCTACCTAGTTTGTACGCTGATGACTGGGCAATGACTGCCCTTGGACTAAGAGAGAGTGTCTTGTATTTGCTGAGTCAAATAGGGTGGGAAACCACTCCTATCCGTAGACAATTCGTCACTTATCGGAGACTGACTCTAGAATTCCTTAGTTCTCTGATCTATCTACCCAGCCATGGAAAAGGAATAAGCAGAGGTTTCATTCAGTTCAGAATGTTCAACATGGAGTATCAATTTAATATTCAAGACTTTACCAACCTTTTAGGTTTCCCTACCTCCCTTGATACATTCACAGTGAGCCAAGAAGAACTTTTTGAATACAGAGAACTTGAACACTTTTGGGGAATCTTGACTGGAAATGACGATCCCGAGGAACATGAGTTTCTTTCTGGAAACATACATAACCCGGCCTTTCGTTATTTCCATAAGATCCTGACCCACACCTTATTTGGGAAGAAGTCAAACAGTACCTTAGTTTCACGTGATGAACTCTTCATCATATTTTGTGCTTCCCAGAACCGTCCAGTAAACGGTGCCACTTTTATGTTGGCAAATTTTGACCGCCTTATCCAAGATGAACGAGCACCAATTCAAATAGGCGGCTTGATAACCATGATTGGTAATGCTATCGGATTACGTCAACCTATGCTTGACTTAAGCCCTTTCTGTGGCATTGCGACTATGAGTATACCCTTCCTCTTCAACACTATGTTTATAGTAGACCTAGGGTCTGAAGAGTTTGAGCTTATAATTAGCAACCAAGTTCTTTGCCTATTCACCTTGCCTAGTCCAAGGACTAGTGTTCATAACCGCAACAACTGGCTCTACAATCTGAACGCAACACCCTCTCCTGCTAGATCTACTAAATCCATCCAGGACTATGAGATTTGTGACGACCAGATCCCTTATGCTGAATCTGACCCTCAGACACCATCTGGCTATTATGATATTGATCCTCCTCCTCAACCTGTCCCGACCGAAGAATCGGCAATACCCGATCTTAGACATCATGTGCCCGGAGCTAATTATAACACCACCATCCAGGCTTTGATGTCAGAACAGGACGCCCTCAGAGAAGAGTTAGCTAACATGGGACAAGAATTTCTGGGATACATGAACAGTATGACAAATCAGTTCCACGAGTTGCTAAACCGTGTTAACTCCTTTGCTCCTCCAGCCAGAGATCATGCAGATGGATAGAAGTTGTTTTTCTTAGTTACTTAGTTTTAGTTTAGGTTATTCATTAATTTTGTTTCAAATTATTTTAGTATTTGTTTTTCTTTCGCATGTTTGCTTTTGTCTTCCAATGTTACATTATGATTATTTTATGAAGCTATTGATTTATTTTACTTTATTATGACTTATGCAAATATCTATCAATAATGCTCTCTATTGTTGCCACCTACATGACTTATTAAAGATATATATATTATAAAAGTAGAATAGCATGCAAGGCAATTTAAAAGTGTCACAATAGCAAAATAAAATAAACATATGCATAACAAATAATAACAATAATATATAATGATAAAAACAAAGTACGTTACAAGAATGACTGTGTGACGAGCGTCACACAATCCATTACGGTCGTTACACCAAGTGCCTGTGACGCCCGTAACATCCCTGTCACGAGCGTGACACCGTCTGACTATGTGAACGTTACTAACCGTTGGGACACGACCGTTACACCATCCCACCTTTTTACCTTCCCCATTTATTCACATTTATTTACTTTTCAACCACTCCCTTTCCAACTCCCAAATTTTTTCCTATAAATACCCACCATACCTTTCTTCATACACCACAAACCATTCTATAAAATCAATTTCATTTCCCTTCTCTCCTTATTACCTCTTTCAAACCGCTTATCAGTATGGCGGGAAACCAAGATTTCGGAAATATCATCTTCCGATCCGAAGATGAAAATTATCAAAGGGAGCAGTTTGAGCGTTTCCAACAGCGAGGCGTCCAATCCACCAGGTATCCCGATTTACATTGTTTACAAGAATTAGGATTACTTCAAGGTATAGAATGGATGCTCCGCCTTGCTGATTTAACCTTTCTTTGCACTCATAATCAACCTACCTACCCCGCTCTCACCTTAGAATTTTTAAGTTCTTATTCGTACAACACTCCTACCGGTGAAGACGAGTACTTAACCGGTACCGCAACCTTCCGCATGTTCAACACCGAGTACTCCCTATCCCAAAACCAATTGAGCACCATGCTACAATTCCCTGTAGAAGGTCAAGTCCACCCTAGAATACCTCCGAACTCCCAGTGGCATATAAACGCCTTCGACCTCTTTAGAAAAATTTCCGGTGTGGAAACCAACAACTGGGATGTATTACTTGCTTCACATATACATAACCCAACCATCCGGTACTTCATCCGCATCCTGCAAAACACTATTTTTGGTCGACCGAACAACAGCAAAGTCAACGCTAAGGAATTATTTTTCCTCCACTGCGTCTTTGCAGCAGATACACAGGTAAACGCTGCCTCTTTCTTATTTCATCATATCCGCACCCTATGTGCTAGAGGCCGTCAACCTTTTGTAATTGGTGGATTAATCACCACCATAGCACTTGGCTTAAATCTTGGGGATCGACTTCAGAATTTACAATCTCTCCCACCCCTATTGATGGATATAAGCTACTGTCGGTCCAACCGCCTAATCAAAAACAGGGTAGGCGGAGGGTATTACCTTATGGTGAACAACCAGGAAGTCCCAAGCGTTGTTCTACCCAACATTGCCCTAACAGATGTCACCAATCCCAACCGCCACATCTATGATCTGAATACTCCCGAAGCTACCGAGCCTACACAAGCAAACCCGCCTTTAGACGAGTTTGCCGAAATGGAGCAGGGTGATCAGATTCCTGCACAACAATCAGTCCCGCTGAACCCTTCTGATAATGCAGCTGGTCCATCCTCACGACGTCGTCGACGAAGAAGGCCAGCAACCAACGACGACATCATGGATGCTATCGATGGTATGCAAGCGCAGAATCTCGAAGTGATGCAGATGATGCGCCAGATGCAACAACAACAGGAGGCGAGGAATGCATTAACCGATCAGCGGTTTGCTGAGTTGCTCAGCAGGTTTGATGATTTGGAAGTACGTCAAAGATCACCAGGTCCAAGAACACGCGGCGGAAGGCAACATTGACTTTAGTTTCTTTTTCTTTTTGTATTTCTTTTGTTTTCTTTGAAACATTGGGGACAATGTTTCATTTAAGTGTGGGGGGGGGGAAACCTTGTTCTTTAAATCTTCCCTTTTCAAGAATGTTATCTTTCCCTTTTCATTGTTATTTCTTTTTCTTATGAATCTATTGAAAAAAAAAAATTAATTATAATATATATTTATTCTAAATTAAGTCCCTAGTGTGAGAAAATTTATATTATCTATTCCCTCAAATTTTCATGAGCCATAACAAAAATTCAACACACTCAGTAAATATAAAGGTTGCTTATTTTATCAAACTTGAGAAAAAATTAAGACAAAAATTATTACCGCCCCAACGCTCTAAACAAACCTCAACATGTTTAGATCAGAAAGGTACCTGTTATACAAGTCCCTGGACTTTTAACTTTATAGTAACCCCGAGTAGTTTATACAAGAAGTCAGCACCATCTTAATAGCAAACTACGTGGAGGGCCGATGAATATAAGTGAATGATTCCCAAAATAAAAAAATATATATCAGGAAATGCACTAACTAAGTTAGGTGATCCTTACCAGATCATTTAATCTAAAGGCTGCATATCATATGAAAGCATAATACGAAAGATCCATTATGAGTTGGTTCAGCAGGTATCTGGTGCTGAACTTGGTAGGGTGAACTACGGTCAAATCCCCCGCAATTTGCAATGGACTAAATAACGAAGTTATCCGACTTATGTACCAGAGCTTCAAGCTAAAAAGGGGATCAGAATCACTAACCGGTCACTCCACTATGTGCGCAAAACGATAAAGAGCTTAATGTGATTTCGCTAGAATGAAAACGGGTGAAATAAGAGTAAAAGAACTAGGCTGGTTATAATAGCATGACTCAAACTGGTTTGAATGAGGTAAGGTTATCAGATGTTGTAACGGTAGTTCTTGATGTCAAGATTAGACTCAGGTTATTTCTAAACAAGGTTTACTTGCAACCTAGTACGAATTGATGTGTGTTTCGAAATTTCATCTGGCCAAATTTTTAAAACGATTTCTATACTTTATCTTGCTTGAGGACAAGCAAAGATCTAAGTATGGGGGAGTTTGATAACATGAAATAATATCACATTTTTGGACTCGATTTAATTAAATTATATTATTATTCACTTCAATTTATTTCATTTTATTCGATATTACTTGGTATTTTTCCTTTTATTTGTCTCAGGTAGCTTATTTGAAGCACAAGTGAAAAAGGAAGAAAAGGAGGTGCAAAAAGAAATGAAGAGAAGCAAATTTCACCAAACCAAAGCCCAGCCCAAAAGTACCAGCGCTGAACCTGTGACGAGCGCCACACATGGTGTGACGAGCGTCACACCCTGCTGCCTTGTGTTACGAGCGTAACACATGGTGTGACGGACGTCACACCATTCTCCTATATTTTTGACTTCAGAAGCGCAACAGAGGCACGTTGAAGCCTATTGTTACGCTTGACCCTTGGAAACATGAATACCACTTTTACGGAAGGAGTTTTGGAAACCGTTACAAATTGGGATAATATAAATAGAGCCAAGGAGCAAACCCTGCAGCTCCTCTCTTCTTCGTGTTTTTTCTCTTCCAGTCGTGCAAGCATACTTTACAACATATTTTTTTAAAGTTTTTACTTTTCTTTGCAATTTCTATTTTCTTTTCCAGTCAATCTGTCAGCACTTAATTAATTTTTCCCACAATATTTTCTACACGGGAAACTATTGTGTATCTTTTACCGGATCTAACCTTATGTTAGACCCTAAGTTTTTTTTCCTTCACTTTTATTTTCCTGTCCAATTGAAGAATTCAAGAACAAATCCAACCTGTCTGTGGTGGAGTGTTCAAGACTGCTATTAATTACTCAGGTCCTTTAATTATTTGTTTGAATTTATATATGCCCTGCTTTATTGTTTATTTACATTATTTGCCTGAGATGTTTCTATTTAAGCATGATGATTGTTTAGATCTGTTTAGCATGTCTGGCTAATTTATTTAGGTATCGGTATGTAAAGTAAGCGGAATGAAGGAATCAAAACTAAGTTGGTTTAATTACGTTTAAAAATAAAATCACTCTTTTTATGGTCTCAATTTACAGGTTTAATACCAAGGTTTTTGTACGAGAGTAAAAGACTAAAGAAGTTAAAATCAATAGAACGAAAGTTTGAGTTTTTAACTGGACAGTGTAAATTGGACATTAATTCTAGATCAGGGCGAAAGCAATTTTTAGAGTTAATTAAATTCTAATCTTTTTCAAAAAATTATTTTTAAAAGGTAAATGTGAGGACGAGAGTTAAGCATTTGAATTTAATTATATAATCTAAGTCAACAGAGCGAGAGTTTGAGACGAGGGTGTTTAAACGATTACTATTTCCTTAAAAAGAGTTTCTATAGATTCTATTGTTTTCAAAAGGTGATTTTGGACTTAACTAATAAGTGACAGCTACGTTAATACAAAGTCATAGTCTATTCAACAGAGCGAGAGTTTGAGACAAGGCTTTTAATCAATAGTGTCTACTGAAAAGATTTATTTTAAAACCAAGAAACCAACGAAGATTTGATTCCCTAATCACGACGAACTACATACCGATATCCGCTTAATTGATATTTAACTTAGATCTTATTTTAGTTTTTACTTTTCCCCCGAACAATCAAATTATAATCCGCCTTAGCTTTACGAAGTAACCTTAGAAAACGGTATATCGATTCATAAGTCCCTGTGGGATCGATATCTTTTAAAACTACACGATAGAACTGTGCACTTGCAGTTAGTACCCCAATTCGACTCATAAAGTCGCGATCATATTACATGTAGAGTACCCTGTAATGGAAGCGTATTTTTGTATATATATTATCATTTATGGAATGAAATGTTTTTTTACTTGTTTAAGGTGTATTTGGAGCATCCTGAGTGCATAGCTCTGGATCTTTGCGAAATTACAAGGTCTTCCCTCGAAGTTAATAGGATGTTAGTGGGGTCGTTCCTGGCCAAAGATCAGTTCCTCATTCCTCCGTTAGATGAAAACTCGATCAGGGGTAAACGTGTAGCCGACCCACCGTGGCCTCTAGGGTGGCTAGCTGCCAAAGATGGGACACCGTGATTGCATATGGGAAATTGATTGTTGTAGCCGGAGGTATAAAGAATCTCCTTCAGCACCCCTGAATTTAGGTGGGAAATTTATTGATGTAGTCAAACGTACAAAGCATCTCGGGCAGCACCCCTGACTTTAGGTGGGGAATCGATTGTTGTAGCCAGACTTACAAAGAGTATCTAGTGGCACCCCTGAATTTATGATCGTGTGCTCTCTGCTCATGAGGAATTGATTGTTGTAGCTAGATGTGAAAAGTGTCTCCAGAGAAACCTATGACTTTTGGTGTATCGAGCCTCGAGCTCATAGGATGTACCCCAGACTCTTCGTCAATATGAACAAATAAAAATAAATAAATATATCAAAAAATGGAATGTTTCATTTATAATCGTAAAATATCCTTGTACATAAGGATAACAGTTTTACTATCATAATATTTAATATAAGTGAAGGGAAGAAACATAACCAAACAGGATAATCACGCTTATTCCTTTTGCTATTCTTTGTTGGTCTATCCATTTTTTGTAGGAAGGATGCCCATCCTGCTAAGTTGTTCGGTGAGGGAAGATACATTGATCTTATTGGCCACGCCTTTTCCTTGATCTTTTTGGAGAGCTTGATAGACTCACTTATCCCTCTCAAGGTTGGTATTAATGGTTGATGATTCTCCCTAGAGATTGTGATATTTAAGCTTTAGATGCACCAGCGAGGCTACAGTGTCTAGCGTGGCTGCAAAAGGTCTTCCCAACATATAGTTGTAGACGCTCCTGCAAGGGACAATGACGAATTGTGAATTAACCGCCTGGATGTCCTTCTCATCACCTAAGGAGACCATAAATTCCATATATCACTAGGGACGAGTGGCTATTTTGTTGAACGCCTGGAGGTCAGGGCCTTCATACTGCCATAACCTATCTTTGTCAAGGCCCATTTTCTCGAATAACTATGATTACATAATGTTGTAGAAATTGTCACCATTGATGAAGATTTATAAAATGTCAAACTTCAAGATGGTAGCGGTGTTCAACAGGTAAAAATCTTGTTGGGGACGCCTCTGACCTTCTCTAAGTCCCGAAACCCAAACATGGGTTGGTTAAGAATCTTTGTCGATGTATCTACATCCTTTTTGTAGACACACATCATTTCGACGATCTTCCTTTTCATAGTCCCCTTAGAAGGGAGGTTTTACCAAGGTACTCCTTCGGTGATGGCAGAATTATATGGGCGCTTTCCTTTACTGGCCCCTCTGATTTCACTGTTAGTCTTGGCGTCACTAGTCATTGAAGGGAATTTGCCTTTAGGTGATTCCTCCCTATATCTTTTCCCCAATGACATGTTTGGCCAGTCGACCCTTCTTAATCATCTCTTCGATGGAATTCTTAGCTAGATGCAATCATATATGTTATATTTGTGACCTCTATGGAAGCAAAAATAATTTGATTTATCAATGAGAGATGTTTCTCTGACGAGATAAGGATGTCAGACTCATGCCTTCAGAAATTCGGTGGTGGCACAATCCTGGTAGATATTTTCTCAAGACACTGTTAAGGGGTATACTTGTCATATCGTCCTTGTGTACCTTGGTCAGATTCATCTTGGTTCCAGTGGGACTCCTTCTTGGGCATATAACTGGATCGGGTTCCGAATGATGATGAATTGTCGAACCGCGTGCTCATCTTTTCCTCTAAGTGAATGAACTTCACTCATGGTGAGCATTTATTGGATGTTCTTCACTTTTTTTCCTCCTTATCTTTGACTTGAATGAATGGTCTCTCAAGACGCAATTATTGAAGATCTAACATTAAAGGCCCTCTCCGGCCCATTCGACTTCAACCACAACTTGTGTGAACCGTTCTATATAAGTCTGCAATCTTTCCTTCTTTCCCCGAACAATCTCACTTAGGGCGGTTTCTGTCACTGTTCGTCTCTTCCGAGCTACGAAACTTTCAAAAACCCGTTCATATAAATCCATCCAGGATGTAATGCTCCCATCCGAAAAGCCATTGAACCATAGTCTGGCCAGTTCAATCAGAGTTAATGCAAATAGATTGCACTTAGATGCATCATCAACACTAAACTAATTCAGTCGATAGTTGATGAGCTGCATGTTCTCTTCCAAGTCCCGTTTCCCATCATACTTGCACATATTGGGTGAATTTTCTATGGATTTTGGTATCTTGCTTTCCAAAATCATGAGAGAGGATGGATATTTCAACTGCACCTTTCCTAGTTGATTTTCTGCTTGAGTCAAGGAAGGAGCATGACAACCTTGGTACCCCCCTGAAGTAGGTTATGGGGAGAAGTCTAATGCTTCATGCTCTTACGTTGATCTCTTGATCAATGGGATTCTTCTTTCTTACCTCATAACATGTTCGGGACAATAATATGGGTCCTCTTTGATGCGATCTTTTGGATTGTATTTCTCTGAGGTATAGTGTTGTTGAGGCTTTCCTCAAGGCATTATAGCCTTCCTTCGAGTGCGTTTGAGTTTTGCTGCCGAATGATGTTGTACACATTATTTAACAATTCGTTAGCACCTTACATTATGAGGTTCGATTGTTACACTTAGAGGCCAGGAAAGGTTTCAGGTTGCAAAACTGGAGGTGGGACAGGAAGACTGATTGGAGTAAGTTGAACAAATTTGGTTATATGTGTAGCATAGAACAAATCTGGATGTAATGGAATCATCGCCACAAGATGTCTTGCGGAGGAGGGAAAGATTATTTAATGATAGTTGCTAAAGCATCAACATAAGTTTCACGGGAAGCGGCGACTTCACACGTTGCAGCAGATCGAGTAGCTCTAGATCTAACTATCACTTGAAGTAGAAGAAACCAGAGATTTGGAAATTTGGGGAATCAGAATCGAGATGAAATTTAATTGGATTGAACATGAAGGATCTTTGAATTCGATTAAGATTACTCTTTGTTCGATGACCTTAGGAGGTTACGAGATGATAAATTGGAGAGCTAACGTGAAATAATGGAAATTGTAGGATTCAGAAGTCATTCCCATATCTGGCGCCACTGTTCTTCTCGGGAACCAGAAATGAGTTAAAAAGTGGTGGTGAAGATGGATCAAAGCTTTAGACATGATAAAGTTGGGGGACTTGAAAAGTTATCACTCAAATGTACAAGTTTGTATGAGAGAAAGAAGAATAAAAGTGAAATTAAATTTGAAACTTGTTACCTCAATTTGACACCTTATATATATATATATATATATATATATATATATATATATATATATATATATATATATATATATATATATATATATATGATCATAGGGGTAATAATTTTCGTATGCTGAGAAGATTTTGGAAGGAGTGTGACTCCTTCATGGTGGTCCGTCGGGGTTGATATTGTAACAACCCGATTTTTAAATTAATATTTTATTTAATTATTGGAGTGTTTATGTGGGTTATTTGTGTTATTTTGGTGGTTCGAGAGATTTAGGGATATTTTTGTAATTTAATAATTATTAGAAATATATTGTTTGAGAGCGGAGAAATAAAATATGATTTATTTAAATTATTAGAGATATTTAGATAATTTTAATTATTTAATAAGAATTGGAGTAATTAGAATGATTAAAGATAATTGCTATTTTTATAAATTTTCGTGAAATAATTATTTAATTGATATTTTTATTTAAATTAAATAAAAGTGTGACGTTTAATTGAAAATATAATTTTTTGTAATAAAAATAAAAGTTGAGATTTTATTAAGAATTGTCAGAATTATAGGTGGGTTGAGTAAGGGGAATGTGAAGCACAATTGAGATCTGGGGTAAAGTTTAGGTTATTATATATTCTAAAGTTAGAGGCAGAATTAGGTTACGTAAAAATTAGAAAAGTTTGAAAGCGGCAAATCGTATGAATTGGGATTGCACAAGGCTTTGGAAACCGATCGTAGGATAAGGAAAAACTTCAATTTCAAGGTAGGAGGATTTCTTTACTCATGGGTGACTCTAAGTAGTCAGGATGGTGAGGGGTCCTTACCCTCATATCTCTATATTTCATATTGTATGGTTTATGACCTTGTTGGTGACCAAAGAGCTTTGGCCAAAACCCACGAGGTTACCGATCGATTGATGATATGTGTTTGCGCCATTTGGGACAATATTTAATAATTGAATCATGATATATATGTAATTTTTGTTTGTATGTTTGTGGACAAAAAAGTTTGCGTTGAACCCTTCTGCCCTTTTCTTGAATACCTTGTATAAGGTTAGGAGTAAATATTTTTAGATTTCTGCCTTGCCTTATGATTGTATGATGAATCATATTTGTGTCCTTTGGGGGAGAATTTTTTTAATAATAACTGAATTAATGTATATACATGTTTGGAATCAGACATGTGTATTTTAGGGATGGTTAGAACTCAAATAGGCGAAATAGTCGAGTTTCGAATCTGTTCAATAGAGAGAAAAACACATGAAATCGCAAGTAGACATAGAAGGGGGTTGACCGTCCTTATTTCAGGCATAACTTGAGTTTCGTAAGTCGGTATGAAATGTTGTCAGTTGTGTTGGAAAGCTAACATAGTAATATTTCTTTTGAAGTAGAGAAATTGGGTTTAGGGGCACTATAACTGTAGCAGTTCGCTGGTTTTTATACCAGAGGCATAGCCAATTTCAATCCTACATTGGTCATCATGTTTCATGTGTAACTTGAGTTTCCTAAGTCCTTTTGGGGTAATGTCAGTTGCGTTAGAAAGAAAATTAGATGATATTTCAAACTGGAGAGTTTCATGATTTTATCATGAGTATATAAATTTTTGTGCTAGTTTAAAGTCATGCATTCTATTTTAGAGTATATGAAGGAATTCTCGCGATAAGGCTGAATTGAGATGAATAGAACTGGAGTTTCGTAACCGCTTGAGGTGCAATTAAGTGCTTTTGAAAGAGGGTTTAAAGGAATTTTGAACTGGAGAGTTTCAAAATTTTATCATAAGTCTATAATATTTTGTGATATTTTGAGGTGAGATAATTTTAGAGTTAGGTCTAGAGTTTTGAGAAATTTTGACTGTGGTGACCTTTAGTTACCTTTTTGATGAGTTTAAGGGTCTTATTTTTTTCAAGGGAAAAATGTATTTTGGTAGGATATTATGCGGGCATGATTTCCTGACACCCGTTTCAAACATAGTAGTTGCATATGTAAAACAAGGTTTGTTTGAGTAACTTGAAGGTATAAAGAGGACTTGGCCTTCGTCATGTCACTTATCTTTCCCCCATCCTATTGGGAATTTGAAGATTTTTGCCTAGAAATGAGTTTGTAAGTAGACTGGTGATTTTGAGATGGTGCGCCCCAATGTTTAGAACTTTGAAACTGATTTCCATCGATTAACCGATCTTTTGAAAGGTCTAGCAAGTCCTGAAGAGATTTGAGGTGGCTTTCCCCTGGCTTAACAGAGTCTTTAGGAAATTTGTCCTTGAATGTGATTACTCCTTTGGAATTGTTCGCCCCTAATGGGATCACTTACAAAAGATTAAACTCATTCACTGATTGCACATCATTGGAACTCCCCTAGTGCAAAATGCTTACTTGTGTAATACCTCAAAATTTGCCCCCCTCATTCATGCATTCATTTTTAGGTCATTTAACATTTCATATTGCATTTCATCATGTCAATCGGAATTAGATCCAAGAAGCTTGAATATCATCCAAGACACTTTGTGGGTCCTATTTTGGTGATCAGTCAACACAAGGGAATGGCTTGAGATACTTCCAACATGTTCAAATGGGGTCTATTCATCAGTCAAAACGTTAATCTTGAAGGAGCAAAAGTTTGTTCATGAGTTGTCATGCTCGCTAGGCGAGCAGAATGGGTCGCCTAGCGAGTCCCAAGAAAAGCCACCAGAATCACCTACGCTCAGAGGAATTTCTTGAACTGTCATGCTCGCTAGGCGAGCAGAATGGGTCACCTAGCGAGTCCCAAGAAAAGCCACCAGAATCACCTACGCTCAGAGGAATTTCTTGAACTGTCATGCTCGCTAGGCGAAGCCCACGCGTTTTGAAAATAAAAAAAAATTAAAAAAAAACGAAAAAAAAAACGAAAAACGAAAATAAAATAAATAAATAAATAAATAAATAAAATATAACAGAAAAATCTTGGACTTGGACCTCTCTCATTTGAGCCCATAAAGCCACGAAAATCAGGTTATAAATTCTAAAAAAAATTCAGTGGAAAAACCCTAGAGAGATTCTAACTAATTCAGAGCAACCTCCAGAGACTGAAGGGAACTCATCTGCAAAGAACCAATTCCCTCTCATATAAACCCTAAGATTGTTCTACAAAGCATACAGTGCAATTCAATTTCAATCGATCCTCCCCAATCAGGTATGCCCTATTTCCACTACTTTATACTTTCAACCTGAAATTTCTGAATATATGAGGTATTATGGGTGAATTTGGAAGAGTGGGTATCGTTAGGTTTTGCATGTGGGCACATGTTTTAGTATGTATTTCATGTCTTGATGTGTGGATCCTTGCCCCCTGACTTTGAATTTTGATACCCTTTTGATGCATGTGTTTGACAAGAGGTTTAGGCCTCCTACACTTGGTTGCTTTTTGTGAGCTCTTTTTGTGAATTTTAATGGCATGATTCATGTGGTTACATTTTGATATGGGGAAACTCTTGATTGCACCCCATCTTGTCACTCTAACCTGTTTGTTGAGTTTTTTGTGAGGGCTCACATGACTCCTGAAAGGATAGCTTGCTTGGCATTCCACTTTATTTGTGGGATACCATTTGGAGATTCATTCCGATTATCTGTATTGACTTGCTTTCTTTGATGGTGTCAGCTCGAGAGATCTATGGGTTTCTTATTTATTTAGCTGTTATTACTTCGGATCTTTATCCGTGTGGTAGATCTCTTGATCCTTTAACTTTCCCGCATTTCACCGCTTTCTTAGCTGGAAGACCTCAATAGGAGGCAATGTTTTCTTTTGTTTATTTACTTTTGTGCCCAAAGACCTCCAAGAAGAGGCATCAGTGCTAAAGACCTCCCTGAAGAGGCAATTGACGGATAAAAGGGATTAGTAATCAATCCCCCGTTATCCAGTGTGTCGTTCTTTATGCTCGCACTACGTGTCGAAGCTTCAGAACAAAAGCCCAAGATCTTTTGTCCGGTCGGTCAGTGGAGAGGGTTCCACCTTTCTGAATCCCCACTTTTTGCCATGAGCTCACCCTGTCCAGGGTTAAGAGCTATGAGGTCTTATCCTCATTACCCTTTTGATCTGCTCACCCTGACGTTCAATATCAGTGGTTAAGAGCTCATTTGATTACCTATTCCATGGCTTGTTTGTCGAGGTTGATATGACCCCTCTTGACTAAAGCCCTACCCATGTATGTTTAAGCCCCCTTGGTGGCATTTTACTTTGTGCATGTTTGTTTTGTATGGTGTGATTTTCTCCCCATAGGATTGATATGCTTCGTATAGTCTCTCGTTTGCATGTCAATTAAGGTAGCATTGTTCCTTCGTCTAGGAATTCCTTTTTTGCATGAGCTTTCCTAAAACCCAAACAAACTCATTGATTTTTCTTCTCCTAAGAACATGTTAACTCCTTCTACTACAGGCGAGTAAGTCTCCAAAGGTCGAGCATCCGGTAGATTGCGTAGTAATGTCGTTCATCTAAAAAACACAACCCTTAACCTGTAGTTAGCCGAACTACGATTTTCTCTGATTCTCATTCCAGATGAGATACGTAGGCATAAGACGCGATGTCTTAGCGAGCACACTCCTCTTTAACCCATAGGTAGCCGAGCTACGAAGACTCTGATTCTCATATTCAGATGAGATACGTATGCAGTGGATGCGACATCCGTGCGAGTCATTTTCTTTTGACCCCCTCTTTTAGAAAATAGTACATTAGATAAACTCACACCCTTTAGACAAGAACAACAAAAGTGGATCCCGTAGAGTACTACGGATGCGTAGGGGTGCTAATACCTTCCCTTCGCATAATCGACTCCCGAACCCAAGATTTGGTTGCGAGACCTTGTCTTTTCATTTCTTTTTTCCAGGTTTACTTCGAGCGTTTCCTTTCCCTCCTTTGGGATAAATAACGCACGGTGGCGACTCTTCTGTCATTTCTTTCTCGTCTGTTGTTTTTTCGCATCTCCTTTTTCAGGTTGCGACAACTTGCAGATACAATTATTCTTTTAAAATGGTAATTTTAATGTGATGCTCATGCAAATTTTGAAATCAAAATTATTACTAATATGATGTTGTGATGTACAGTGAATGGATCACAGTTTTATTCAAAGTGTGAAAGATGATGCGAGAATATGATGCCAATACATATAATTAACAAATCTCTAGAAGTCAGGTTAACGCAAGGTTGCTATAGTATGGTTCCCGATTTTTGAAAGAAAGGGATATAAGGCTCAAAATAAACCTTGCTTTAATTCGTTCTTTTGAATGTTATAATGTGGTCTGGTTCCCGATTTTTGAAACAAAGGGGTATAAGGCTCATAATTTTATTTTAACCCAACAAATTATCCTTGATGATCTTCAGTCTTACGTTTAGTTAATTTGACATATGGTTTCAACTTCTAAGAGAACTTTGAAGGTGGAAATGTGATTTTTTAAGAACTAATGAGGTTTTTTGGTCGAGGTGACAATCACCCTTTTTTTTGGTAGTCACACAAGTTTGATCTTATTTTTTCGTCAAAGATTTTTTGTGATCCTTCTTTTTGTTTTTTTCTTCTTTTTATCCCTAATTTTTGTATGGACTGCTTCTTTGAAGCTTTTAGTCTATCATGTTGGTATAATTCTTTTCCTAAGTTTCCTTTTATGGTTCTCAACTTAGCAGGCTCTTTTTGTTTTTTGGAACGATTTCTATAGAATTTGTTCTTTTTAAAGGTGTACAAATGGACAGGTTCTCTTGAAATTTGGATGCACCATTGAATTAACTGAAGACTACCTTACCCCAAGTTAAGATTAAAGGGTTTTTTGGTACATAAATAAACACCAACTTCTAGAATCAAAGGGGATGATTAGGGATTAACTCCTTATATCTCCAGTGTTTGGGAGTTGAAATAATGCCTTACATCATCAATAAAGTTTTATTCAAAAGCATATCGTCAGTAATTTTGGGTATTTCATTTTTCATCATTCTCCCTCCAATCTTTGCTTAAACAAAAAGTTGATAAAGGAAAGTGCAGTGGAAAAGTATTGATATTGTTTTTTTGTTGCTTTTATTAGAAAAAATGAGTGAACATGACATAACTGATTCAAAAGATGCAAATCTCATTTCAGTAAGATTATTATTCAAGAATATCAAGTTCAAATGCAAAATAGTACTTTTACAAACAAATAAATTGCAAAATGAAACGATTAAAGGGCCCAGTGACTATAAAGAACAAGGATGAGCTTTCATGTATAATCCAATGGCTTTAGGAGTGTATTGGAACTCATCAGGGCATGGGATTATTGACCATATTAGGACTAAAACCTTTGAATGTGAGTAACTTTTTGTCAATCATGTCCTGAACCTTTTCTTGGAGAACTCTACAATTCTTGGTGGAGTGTCCCACTACTCCATAATGAAAGTCACATTTGACATCTGGGTTGTACTCAGGAGTGAATGGAAATTTCATAGGTTGAGTTGGCCTTGGAGCTAGCTACTAGTTCTGAACCATAAGAGGCCACAATTTAGTGTACATCATTAGAATCGGGTCAATATGGCGAGTCTCCTTTTGCTAGCATCTTGAAGGTTTGTACTGATTTTGTTGCTGACTTTGATGTTGATACTGGGGATTAGCAAGTGCTAAATGGGATTGGCGAACATGCGTTCTTGCTGCATAGCATGGTTTTCCACCTTCTACCATAACAATGTTGGGTTCCCCTTCTTTCTTATTCTGGAAGTTCCCATAGAACTTCCTCATTCCACTCGATACCCCAACGACATCAGGAATATTTCCACTTTTTAGCCCTTGTTCAATTCTTTCTCCAATATTTACCAGGACAAAGGATCCAGATGATGTGCTGCCAATCATTTTTCGAAGAAAGGATGTTGTAAGGTATCCATAAACAAATCAACAAGATCTCGTTCAGCTAGAGGTGGCCCAACTTTAATAACTAGCTCTCTCCAGCGTTGAGCATACTCCTTGAAAGATTCTCTATCTTTCTTAGTCATGTTTTGAAGTTGTCTCCTATCTAGAGTCATATCTGCATTGTACTTGTATTTCTTCATGAAGGAATATGCTAGGTGATCGGTAAATTAGCAAGTGTACTAATCTTCCAATGTAGTAATAAGGGAAAATTTCCCAAGTATCAATCTCAATGACTGCTTGACGATACATAGTTTGTGTTTTAATTTAGTTAAACAAAAGACTTTTGAGGGTTTTGGATTGTTGGTTTTAAAAGTAGAAAATAAAGTGCAAAAGAAAGTAAAGGCTGCAGTTGAACAAATTAAAAGATATTATGAGTAAACATGTCATGGAAGGTGTATGATTGAATTCATTAGCAACAGTAAATTAACCTTGGAACAACTTAATTCAACGACATTGACTACCGGTTCTTAAGGGTGTTTACTCCTAAGTCCTTAGTGAGAAAACCTTTAATCATTCATATTAATCCCTATGTACATGGTATCTGCAGGCCTATGTAAATCTACTATGAATTATTCACAATTAAGCATTAACAATGGCGGTCAAACCTAATTATTAATCACAAACCAGACTCAATTTTTCTGAAAGAGAAAGCATTAAGCACAAATTGTAAATAAGTCATATATATCATAAAATCAAAGCTATTACACGGTAAAATTCTAAATTTATATCATAAATCCGAATCAGGAACACTCCCCTAGCATTTGGGGGTTTAGCTACTCATAGTCAAAAATAAAAACATCAAAAAGAGTGTAGACATTATAAATTAATGGAAGAAAAGAGGTATTCAACCATAAAAGTTCATTAAAATCTTGATCCACCACGAATTCTCCAGTGCTTCAGCCTTCAAAACATGTTCTCTATACTCCTAAATTGTTCAACCCTTGGAAATTCGTGTTTTTTTTTGTTGCTAAGATAGACAAATTTGGGTTTTTTTCCAGATCAGGACCACTTATACATGTATGACCTCTTCCCATTCATGTACGACTTTATTTCACACTTACTAACACACGTATGGCCTAGGGTGGGGCGTATGGCTCAACTGGAGCCATACGCGTAAGGCTTCTACTGCGTATAAGGACTTGACTTGGCTGGTGTCATACACGTATTGATCTTCCCATACACGTATGAGCAGAGACTTGTTTTTCACCCCCATTCTGCTGGTACACGTATACTGTGGGTGAGGCTGAGTGGCCATACACGTATGAGAGGCCTCATACGCATATGGGCAGGAATCATACTTTTTCTCCATTTTTTCTCCTGCTCGTGCATTTTCCGTTTGGTTTCTTCTCTGATCCAGCTCCTCTTGATCTTTTGGCCTTTTAAACATATCAAACACTACTTTAAGTGTAGAAAATAGATCATAATTATCCAAACACTAACAAATCAAACTTTTGTAAAAATCTACATAAATAACTTAACCTACTTCCCAAACCCCCAATAACTCACCTGCTTTTGGTATTCAAATGACATCAAAACTAACATGAAAACCACTTGCCCTCAAGCAACTTTCAGAATCAAAACATCATGTCACCAATCATCTGCAATATAAGGTTGAAAACACATACCTCTGAGATCTTTCATGGTTATCTTTCTTTCCTACCTTTCATTCGGTCTGATCATCAAGATCAAATGGTCTGTCACACCAACACTTAAGAACACTGTTTCTCCTGTCAACCCTGTTCACACTCTCACCATTTCTTTATGGTGTTAATGCATATACACTCAAAAGTCATAGTACGCATTACCATACTATAGGCTTGCATAAGCTCTTTTTCAATTACCAGATACACATTACACATACTTTTGGAGGTCTTTTCAGGTTGTAACGGGGCTAGGGCTAAGGTGGAATAATATATGGATAAATGGGCTAATGGTTCAGAATATTTCCATCATTCTTTTCACTACGATCACTCCAAAGTATCACTGCTGGAATTCCTTACATATTGCTTTCTTTATTCAGCTGACTAGACTTCTCAATTTTTCTACCGAGTTCTCTTTCTGGTGAGTGCTCCTATATATATATATATATATATATATATATATATATATATATATATATATATATATATATATATATATATATATATATATATATATATATATATATATATATATATATATATTTTTCATTAAGCCCTTTTTGAGCGTCTTTTTTACTTTCTTTTTAGGTGCACTCACCTTTTTGTATTGCTACATAGCTACCCCAAACTTAAAGGTTGTTATTCCAATAGTAACCCCAAACTTAGAATGAAACATAGATTCAAAAACAAAAGATAATACACTGAACAACGTAGGGAAGTGTTTTAGGCCATTGGTTCATGATGTGGTAAAATAGTAACAAACAAAGTGGATATAGGCTCAACATATGTTAACAAAGGATATATTAATATGAGGGATGTCTAGAAAGGCTCAGGGGTGTAAACAAATAACGTGCTTCAGTGTGTGTAATATGCACATGCTATCAGAAAAGAGAAGACGCAAGTTCTAGATGATAAAAACATACACGAATGCTCTCATATGATGAAATTTGTGCTTGGATTTTTTTTTGTTCGCACCATGTTGGTAAGGGCCAACAATGTCCACAGTGCTTCGCATGTGATGCAACTTTTCACACTTTCAACATGACCTGACACCCCTTTCAATAAAACATCCAGAGAAGCACATCAAATTGTTTCAAGAATATTGTGGTTGCCTGGTATTGGCATGATTTGGGCAGACAAACTTTGTCTAGGTGTTCACAGTGTTATCATCACTTAAATCACATAAACATAAAGATAAATTAACTAAAAATACCAATAATATAATAAACTCAGAGTTTTGGGCAACACATACAAAAACTCAAAATTGAAAGTACACCAGCTCATCAAGCATAAAAGAAAAGAAAACAAGAAAGAAAGATAAAGATAGAGCAAAATAAAACTAATCCTCGTCTGCATCCTTGTTTCTGTCCATCATCAGAGTGTCATAGCTGATCATGGCATTCGAGTCTCCATGATGCAGAAAGGCTGAAATCAGAGACATTTATCCTGTCTGACCTCTCTGCTCTGGACTCCTGATGGACTCTGCTGCTGTTGCGGGGTAGGTTGAGAGAATGGAGAATGGTGGTGCTATTGTTAAACTGACCCTCCAAGCTGGATCGATGTATCCATCCCAGGGTACTGGTAGCGACCGTATAAAGGTGCTAGAGGGTCACCTGAAAACCGGTCTCTGAAGTGCTAGGAAGCTCCGCATGTGTCCACCTGATGGGTCAGGTATCGACCAGGAAAGCCAGCATGTGCATAAAAATCCTACATAAAACAAAACATGGACATCCAATAGGCTTAACTCAGGTACATGCTAGGGTTGGGGCTTGTGTCTACTGGATCCATTAGGCTCAGCTGGATGTTCCTCAATAGGTGGTTTCCTCATAGGGTTCTCAACTATCCACCCAACATCCAATGGTCATTCCGGGTTCACCATGCGGCTATCAGTGAACTCAAGTACCCTTGCATTCCTGCATAAAAGAAGGATGACAATGGCATGTCCCAGAGACTTCTTAGTTTGACTTTGAGCCATCTCATCTATGTCAGCAACAATAATACAATTGGCGTTCATAACACGTTGGTTCAACATATAATATAAAGCCAGAGCTTACATAATGATGAGCTCTGACCCTAGTTAGTGTCTATAGTATGGTGCAAGAAGTAGATCCACGCCTTCGGAACAACATCGAGATCCACTACAGCTAGCTTCCTAGGAATCAGGCTAATAGCAGGCTGCCAATATCTTTCCTCGAGTGCCAAGCGATCCAGTATCGCTCGGTAAGGCCATCTAGTCTTAAAGGATATCTTCATTATCTGATACTCACAGTTCGGCTCTCGGAACTTCATCTTCAATAACTTATTTACCATTTTCTAATCGTACTGGATTTTCTTCCCTCTGGCCCAAGGGGGACATACCTATGGGTGTTTTGTACACTGTTATGTACGCCTATAATGCATCATCCAACTTTGTTTCCCAATCTTTTCTGGAAGCATTCACAGTCTTCTCTAGAATTTTCTAGATTTGTCTATTCGAAACTTCCATCTGCCCACTTGTTTGAGGATGGTAGGGGGTGGCAATTTTGTGCTTCACATTATATTTTTAGCATGTTTTCCATGAGGCGATTCAGAAAATGCGTACCTTCATCACTTATCAGTGCTTTTGGAACCCTAAATCTTGTGAAGATATTTGTTTTCAAGAATTTCACTATATATTTAGCATCATTTATGGGTAATTCCATAACTTCTACCCACTTAGGCACATAATCAACCGCCACCAGAATATAATTCTTTCCAAAAGAGGGTGGAAATGGTCCCATAAAATCTATTCTCCATACATCAAAGAGTTCCACCTCCAACATAGCATTCTGGGGCATTTGATCCCTCTTTGAAATTCTATCACATTCTTGTACAATGAATTGAGCATATTTGAAAAAATGTAGGCCAATATAACCTAGATTGGAGGACTTTTGTTGTTGTCCTATCTCCACTAAAGTGTCCTCCATATTCTGAATTATGACAAGCCTTGAGGATTTCCCTCTACTCTCCTTCGGGGACACATCTTTGGACCAACCCGTCTACCCCCTTTTTATAAAGGAATGAATCGCCCCACAGATACAACCTGCAATCATGCACAAACTTTTCCTTTTGTTAGAATCAAAATCATTAGGTATAACTCCACCTACCAAATAGTTTGCAAAATCTGCAAACCATGGAACACCCGTTATGGCCAAGATGTTCTATCAGCAAACACATCCTTAATAGGTGTGTCTCTTATGTTTCCTCAATCGGGGACATGTGGAACAAATGATCCACCACGGTGTTCTCACACCCCTTTTTATCTTGGATTTTAAGATCAAACTCTTGAAGAAGTAGGATCAATCTTAAGAGTCTTGACTTTGATTCCTGCTTAGCAAACAAATATTTTAAAGCAGCGTGGTCAGTGTAGACAATGACTTTGGACCCTAATAAAAAAGACCTGAATTTGTCAAAAGCATAAACAACTGCTAACAACTCCTTTTCAGTAGTTGCACAATTCATCTGTGTAGGATTAAGAACATGACTCGCATAATATATCACATGTAACAATTTTTCTCTTCTTTATCCCAACACAACCCCCACTGTAATGTCACTAGCATTACACATGATCTCAAAAGGTAGAGACCAATCTGGGGTGACTACTATTGGTGCATAAACTAAATTTCTCTTCAAAGTTTCAAATGTTACCTTACACTCTTTATCAAAATTGAAAGGCTTGTCTTTTACCAGCAAATTAGTCAATGACTTGGAAATTTTGGAAAAATCTCTTATAAACATGCGATAAACACCTCATGTCCTAATAAACTCATTATCCCCTTTTCATTTACAGGGGATGGAGGTTTGTAATAACCTCCACTTTGGCCTTATCAACTTCTATTCCTTGGTGTCAAATTTTATGACCAAACATTATACCTTATTGTACCATAAAATGACATTTTCCCCAATTCAGGATCAAGTTAGTTTGCTGAAACCTTTCTAAAACAAGAGACAAATTAGTCAAATAATTATCAAAAGAAGAACCAAAACTAGAAAACCCGTCCATAAACACTTCCATGTGCTTTTCGAGCACGTCGGTGAATATGGATGTCATACATCTCTGAAAAGTAGCAGGTGCATTACACAACCCTAATGGCATTCTCCTGTATGCAAAAATATCATAAAGGTTGGTGAATGTTGTCTTCTCTTAATCCTCGGGGGAAACAACAATCTGATTGTACCCCGAGTATCCATCCAGGAAACAATAGTATTCATGACCGGCGAGTCTCTCTAACATCTGATCAATAAAAGGGAGAGGAAAATGATATTTCCTTGTTGCGGTGTTAAGCCTCTTTTGTCAATACACACTCTCCATCCAGTAATTGTGTGAGTGAGGATTAAATCATTTTTCTCATTTAGAATCACTGTTGTTCCTCCCTTTTTTGGAACCACGTGTACGAGACTTACCTATGAGCTGTCAGAAATCGGATAAATCAACCCCGTGTCCAACAATTTCACCATTTCCTTTCTCACCACCTCTTTCATTGTTGGATTTGGTGTTCTTTGGGGTCGTACCATTGGTTTGTGAACATCCTCCATCAGTATCTTATGCATGCATATTGTGGGGCTAATCCCTTTAAAATCTTTAATGGTCCATCCCATGACACTTTTGTATTTCTCCAATACATGTACCAATCTCTTTTCTTCTGGTTCCTTGAGCTCAGAGCTTATTATTTCCAGATAATTTTTCTCAGAATCTAGATAGACATACTTCACATTATCCGGTAACTGCTTCAATTTTGCACCTGTCTCAGATTCCTTTTTGTTCTCAGCTTCCAATGGAACTCTTAAATCCTCCCACTGGTGTGGTTTTGATATCACCCGTTGAGGTTGTGCTTTCAACATGGTTAACACTTATTTCTCTTTTTTATCCTTATTTTACTCTATTTCTTAGGTTGATAAACTGAGAACTCTTTCCAAAGGTAATTTAGGAATTTGGCTCTTAACAGAGTGGCTTACTACTGTTTCTAGCACCTCAAATGATCTACTTATTCCCACATCATCTTTGTACTTCATAGAATTTCTAACATCAATTTTTAGCTCTTCATCATAAACCTTGAGGGTCATGGTTCCCTCCTCGATGCCCATCATGCAACTCCATGTTTCTAAGAAAGGTCTTCCTAAAATCAGAGGTATCTCTTCATCTTCAGGCATCTCAAGAATAATAAAGTCAACAGGAAACATAAACTTATCTATTTTCAATAGAACATCTTCTACTATACCATAAGGCCTTTTTACCGAGTGATCAGCAAACGGGAGTGTCATTTTGGTATCCTGAACTGAACCTATTCCCAACTTCCTATAGATGGACAATGGCATAAGGCTCACACTAGCTCCTAAATCAATTAATGCCTTCTTGAATTTTCTATCCCCAATTGTGCATGGAATAGTGACCGAACCCCTATCTTTCTTTTTTTCCGGAATCTTCATACCTTGCAAAATAGCACTACAAGTTTTTGTCATAAGTATAGGTTCAGTCTCAATGGTGCGTTTCTTGGAGATGATGTCTTTCATGAATTTGGCATATATAGGCATCTGCTCAAGTGCCTTATAGAATGGGATATTGATTTCAATCTTCTCAAAAACTTCTAAGAGCTTCTTAAAATTCTTTTCATGTTGATCCTTCTTCTTATTTCTATTAGGATAAGGGAGGTTGATGGTTGGCTTGAGCTCTTTCGGCTTTTCTTTCTCTACCACCTGTCGTGTGACTTTTGCTTACGGAACTTTATGGTTTTCTTTAATTTCTAGGTCTACTTCCATAAGATGGTCTTCTTCCCCTGATTTTTCTTTAGGGCCTTCAGTTGACTTACCACTCCTAAGTGTCAATCACTCACATTATTATGTTCTCTTGGATTAGTCATTGTTGCACTAGGGAGAGACCCTTGTGCCTAAGTACCTACTATTTGTTGGGCTATCTGACCCATCTAAACTTCCATATTTTTAATAGATTATGTAGTGTTCATTTGATTACTTCTTGTCTCTTCTTGAAATTGGGAGTTTTGAGATGCCATCTTTTCAATGGCTAATTTCCAATCTGCCTTCTTAGGAGCTTATTGTTGATATTATTGTTGGAACTGACTCTAATAGTTTTGTTGAGGTTGGTACTGCTGTTAATTTTGATACTGAATAGGATCCTGTTTTTGAACATTCCCCTGCTGGTCTTTCCAGGAGAAGTTTGGATGATTCTTCCAACCAGGATTATAAGTATTAGAGTAGGGTTGTTCTGCTTTAGAAAATTAACCTCTTTAATTTGTTGCACAATTGAAACACAATGTATGGCATAATGAGGTCCGCCATAAACTTCATAACTCACTGCTTGAACAGGTTGAACTTGAGCTACCTGTTGAGTACCTATATTCATTTCCTTGAGTCTTTTTTCAACTTTTGCCCCAACCTGGTCTTCTATCTTTATACTCTGAGTAGCTAGTTTCAAATTAATCTTTCCTTTTGGTTTGCTTATACTCCTATCATACAACACTAAGTCGTTATGTAAAATTAGATGAGCCACCGGCCTCTATATCAATAAGTTGTTTTGTCTTCAACCTGAGGGCATTAACAAACATTTGCATCTATTTAGTATGATCCAAGTTGTGATTAGGACAAGAAAACAATAATCTTTTGAATCTCTTGTATGCATAACATAATGATTCTTCCTCCTTCTGTTTAAAATTCATAATATCCTATATTTTTCTCAAAAAAAACAGAAGCAGGAAAATACTCATTAAGAAAATTCGTTTCCATCTCTTTCCAACTAGTGATACTTCCAACAGGAAGCGAATAAAACCATTCTTCTGCATCTTCAGCTAAAGTAAACGCAACGATTCTAAACTTTTTGGCTTCTTCAGAATGCCCCTCTATCTTCAAAGTAGTACTCATAGTAAGAAACTTTTGCAAATATTTATTTTCATCTTCATTTATTTTTCCTGTGAAAGGCCTCATCTCAAGCTGTCAGATAGTTGTTGGGTGTAATTGAAAATTTATTCCACATTCACCGGTTGGTTCACTATAGTCAGACGACCACCTGAGGAATTTTCTCTACCATAATCCCTAAGAAGTCTTTCTTCGGCAGCTTCGACCATAACCTCTTATTTTTCTTCTCTATCTGAATTTGTATATGTTTCAACTAAGCCATTTACCTCTTTATCAGCCAACCTTGCTTGCCTAAGCCGCACGTGCAACGATGTCTCTGATTATGTGTCAAAAGGAAAATCAACTGAGGGCTTTCCTCATATAAAAATGCTAAACATGTATTAGCAATAACCCAATAAGAATAGAAATAAAATACAATAATAATAAAAATGGAAATAAAATTTTAGTTGCAGAGCAAAAAAAAATTAACTAAAAATAAAATTGTAAACTCTATTATCTTTGGTAGTCCCCGACAACGGCGTCAAAAACTTGATCGAGAAATTAGCAAGAGTACTAATCTTCCAATGTAATAATAAGGGAAATTTTCCCAAGTATCAATCTCAAGGACTGCTTGACGATACAAAGTGCTTGTTTCAATTTAGTTAAACAAAAGACTTTTGAGGGTTTTGGATTGTTGGTTTTAAAAGTAAAAAATAAAGTGAAAAAGAAAGTAAAGACTGTAGTTGAACAGATTAAAAGATGTTATGAGTAAACATGTTAGGGAATGTGTATGATTGGATTCATCAACAACAATAAATTAACCTTGGAACAACTTAATTCAATGACATTGACTACCAGTTCTTAAGGGTGTTTACTCTTAAGTATTTAGTGAGAAAACCTTTAATCATTCAAATTAATCCCTATGTCCATAGTGAATCACAAATGAAGTTAAGCCTTATTTTAATCAAGAATATTCTGGTTTCCACAGGGTATCCCTAGGCCTAGGTGAACCTACTATGAATTATTCACAATTAAGCATTAATAATGGCGGTCAAACCTAAATATTAATCACAGATCAGACATGATTTTTCTGAAAGAAAAAGCATTAAGCACAAATTGTAAATAAGTCATATATATCATAAAATCAAAGTTATTACATGGTAAAATTCTAAATTTGTATCATAAATCCAAATCAGGGACACTCCCCTAGCATTGGGGGGTTTAGCTACTCATGGTGAAAAAGAAAAACATCAAAAAGAGTGTCGACATTATAACTTAATGGAAGAAAAGAGGCCTTCAACCATAAAAATTCATGAAAATCTTGATCCACCACGAATTCTCCAGTGCTTCAGCCTTCAAAACACATTATCTATACTCTAAAATTGTTGCCCCCATGGAAATTCGCATTTTGTGTGGCTAAAATAGACAAATTTGGGCTTTTTTCAGATCAGGTCCACTCATACGTGTATGGCCTCCTCCCATACGCATATGGATTTATTTCATGCTTACTCATACAAGTATGGCCCAGGGTAGGGCGTATGGCCCAACTGGAGCCATACGTGTAAGGCTTCTGCTGCGCAGGAGGACTTGACTTGACTGGTCTCATACGTGAATGGTTCTTCCCATACACGTATGAGCAGAGAGGCTTGTTTTCCACCCCCTCCTGTTGGTACGCGTATGTTAGGGGTGGGACTAAGTGGCCATACACGTATGAGAGCTCATACGTGTATGGACAGAAATCATGCTTTTTCTCCATTTTTTCTCCTGCTCATGCATTTGTCGTCCGATTTCTTCTCTGGTCCAGCTCCTTTTGATCTTTTGGTCCTGTAATCATATAAAACACTACCTCAAGCGTAGAAAATAGCTCAAAATTATCGAAACATTAGCAAATCAAACTTTTGTATAAATCTACATAAATAACTTAACCTACTGCCCAAACTCCCAGTAATTCACCTACTTTTGGCATTTAAATGACATCAAAACTAACATAAATGGTGATTTATCACTAGGTCCCTCTATGATTGGATCTGACCTCTCTCTAGATTCATGTACTATTTGAGAGATGCCCATGTCAAGCTATGTTGAAAACATTAGACCATTAACTTATCATTGAGAGAGTATGATGTCATCTTCCTGCAATATATTATCAGGTGAACCATTGGGCAACTAAGCCCCTTATATTTTTCAAAGTCTAGGACTTTGAATTTTGGAGGAAGGGTTACGTCAGGGACCAAGCACATATCTATAATCTCCAGCCTGAACATGTCATGCCCTTCGACAATTGTCAATCTCTTTTCTAAGATCTGATATTTTCTTTCAGATTCATCATTTTTTACTGTCAATTCATGATGGGTAACTTGAGGACCCGCAACGTGGAATACAAAAGGATGATCCTCAAAGGGACTTTGGTATGTTGAAAATCCAGCATGATACACCTCATTGACTATAGGGACTGGAACAAGATGCTGAATAGAGGGCCCTTGATCGGTGGTATTTACAAACGGAGGAGTATAATTGTGAGGTAAACCATAAATTTGACACTGGATGTTCACTCTTTGCACTGGTTGATGTCCAGTAGAGAAACCTAATGGAGTGATATCATTAGTATGCACATTTTACTGTGGATGATTTTCTTTGGTCATTAACACTTGCAGAGTCTCTAGGATTTTACCCATCGTACATTTGAGAAATTCAATCTCTTCCCTCATAACTTCTTGACCCCTTTCCAAGTTCTCCATCATTCTTTTCGAGTTAGCATGAGTTCCATAGGGATGTCGGGGAAACAACTTTTGTTAGATTTCTTAGGCTGGAAAGAAAGGAATGAGTTTCTTAATTTAGGAAAATGGTTATGTATGTTGATGCATTTATTTATGAAATGCAATGTCATGTTATGCATGGATGCAGAAAGGTATGATATGGTTTCAAACAATAGTTTCTCAAGATTGCTTTCCATATATTGATCAAGGTGGTTTTAGGGTTTAAAGGTTCCTAGAGTTACGAACCTTATTCGAACTTTCAACGCAATAATGGGCTAGCAATATCATGATGAAAATCCAAATAGATCTACTATAAGTGAGATCTTCGTAATGTTCCAACGAGGTGTAGACCGCTCGGTATAATACTACACAATCACTGATCCTAATTACAGGTTTCTTTGTTCAAGAGGTTATTAGAGTCACAGATCTTAATCAAAACTTCCAACACAATTATGGGCTAGCCACACCGTGAAGAAAATTACGAATAGATATACTTTAGGTAGAGTCTTCATACTGTTCCAACGAGGTGTAGACCCCTCGCTTTAATATTACACAACTTTTGATTCTAAGGTTATACTCAAAACTCGGGTACAGAGCTTATCTCACATAATATATCAAGCATATAGAGCACCCATCACAATATTAGACAACCAACTGATAGGTAACATAGATAACACAATAAGATAAAGAGAAAAATATGGAATAAAGGAAATAAAAAGACATTAACATTCATCGCAAGTTGAACTAAATTAGGCTAGACTCTCTCTTGCAAGAGAAATAGTCCCCAACTGTCGCATCTCGAAAAATACAAGCCTCCGCAAACTTTATTTATTCCAAATATGGAAAGGGGAATATCAATAAAACCCTTGAAAGAGAAAAAAAGATATTCGTCACAATCAAATTTGAGTTTGGGAGTCGATTACGAAAGGGGAATGTATAAGCACCCCTCACGTCCGTTGTACTCAACGGGAACCATTGAGTTGGATTTACGATTGAATGTAAGCTTATGTTAACTGTTTTCTTCGAGTGATTAAAATTTAAAAGAGAAAAGAAAAGGGGTCGCAAAAAATGTTCCTACGTATCTTCAGGCGCGATGAGAAATTCAAAGTGGTATAGTTCTGGGAAAGAAAAATATATTTTTGGGTTTTTGTTATAGTGTTTTAAGAGACATTGAATCTCTCTCCTACGTGTCCCCAAGTGCGGAGGGGAACTCAAAACTATATAGTTCTTGGTAGAAAATGAGTGTTGGTTGATTGATTTTAGTGAACGAATGTTTAGGTCACATTATAGTGGTTAAGCGTTGCTTGTGATCGCAATGAGAGGCTTAAGCGTTTGTTTATCTCATGGTAGAATGGATAAAAAAATGTTCTTTTTATGAAAAAAAATTGATCATTCGGGGGCGAGAAAAGATGAGTTTGATTAGTTGAATTTGTTTTTTAGGAAGATGAAGAATGTTTGAGCAATGTAGCGTGCGCCACCTATTCACTTATTCGAGGAGCAGAAAGGTGTGCATCACCCATTCCTTTTTCGTCCAAGTTTGAGATTTTGAAAATTATTGGCGGAAGACGAGTATTCGCAACAGCTAGGCATGCACCTCCCACTTTCTTACTTGAGGAGAAGCAAGAGGTGAGTCTTTCATTCCCTTTTGATCAATGTTTGATTAACATATTTTATTCGGAAGATGAAAGCTCGAGCAATATGGTATGTGCCAATCATTCACTTATTTGAGGAGCAGAATAATGTACATCCCCCATTTCCTTTTTGAATCAATTTTATTTGCAAAAATATTCTGAAAAGAAACTTGGTGTTGACCGAGGGATTTATTTTCATTTGAGGGAAATGATTTGATTGAGTACGAAAAAATGACTTGATGTTAATCAAGTGTTTGGTTCATAATTTGAACAGGACTTGATGTTGATCAAGTAATAAATCCGCGTTAGTTTTCAAAAACGGTTTGATTTTGGTAGTGAAAAGGTTTTGAGTTAATGGTGAAGTAGTGAGATATTTATGAAAATCACTTGATGTTGATCAAGTATTTAATTTGATTTTTGAATGGTTGATTTTATGTGTTCAAGTTGTTTAATTAATCAATTAACCAAATTAATCAATCGAAATGAAATTAATCAATTAATCAAGTTAATTGAAGATCAATTAACAAAATTCTTCAATTAAACAATTAATCAAGTTAACTAAAAAATTCGATTAAAAAAATAATCAATTAAAATAAATTTAATCAATTAATCAAGTTAATTAAAAAAAATAACAAAATTAATCAATTAAAATAAATTTAATCAATTAATCAACTTTAATTAAAAAAATTAATAAAAAAAATTAGTTAATTAAAACCAATTTCATCAATTAATTATAAAAGAAATAAAAGAGAACTAAAAAAAATAATAACATAACAAAAAAAGGAAAAAATGGGGTGGGGCATGGGCCCCACGCGCTCTTCTCTTCCCATGTTGGCACATGCAGAAACAGACAGTCTATTTGAAAAATATACTACTAGTCTATTTGATCCACATATAACTATCTTATTTTTTCACAAAGTCGAACAAATGAATAATGAAAATTCATCTATTCGATCTCATGACACAATGGCATGCTCAAAAATCAACAAACATCAACTAAAATATATGAAAATTAATCGTTTATAGTGGGATGCTCAAGAACACCAATTTTCTGGAAATTCATATTTCAAATTATTTTGCACAAATGATTAAAGGATATGAAACATACTAAGTGAAACAACAAGTTTATGTCAAGAAATCAAGTAAAAAGCAAGAATCAAATCTTACCCATGTGAAAAGCCTCAAAACACGAAGAACATAGACGATTTTCTTGGCGAGTTTGCAAATTTTGATCACCCTCCGATGAAGCTCCAAATAGGTACCAATCAATGTGATATGAATTTCTCTTCAATCCTATCATTTTCCTCTTTCAAATTCTTAAATTCCTTTCCATTTTCGAGCCAAAATTCAAGTAGTGAATATGATATCCTCTTCAGTTTTTTTGTGTGGTGATATGGTGTTGATTAAATAAGCTAAGATGAATATGAATAAACTCGAATGTGAGAGTCATTTTTGGAGGGAGTTAGAATGTGAAAAATGAAAATGGAGAATGATTAGGAATTTACCAATTAGTGATTCATGTAAAAAAAGTGTTAAATCAAGGGTTAGAATTGCATCTAAGTGTGTTTGTTGAAGTTAATTTTATTGAAATGAAATTGTAATTTGGTTAGGGGACAGAAACATGGATAGTGATCTAAGTGAAAATCATGGGAACAGTTGTGAGTTGTTTATGATTTTTATCAAATGACCAAGAGAGTTAACACAAAATAATAAGCAAATTAGGATTTTCACAATTAAATACATTGCCACAAAAATCCTTGGATATTTTTAAATGGTCAAAAATGAATTTAAAAAAATAAAATTCAAATCTTTTTAATAAAACCAAATAAAAATCAAATGATTATAGAATTGGTCTTATTTGCTTGCCATTGGAGAATCTTGATGTTATCTTTGGGATGAACTGGTTGGAGTTCAATCATGTTTATACCAATTGTTATAACAAGTCGGTGCGGTTTCTTACTCCTGGTGAGGAGGAAGAAGTTGGTTTCTTATCTACTAGAGAGTTGAAGGAGCTTTTGGAAGAGGAGGCTCAGATGTTTGCGTTGTTCGTGGCGTTATCTGCTAAGAGTCAGACGGTGATTGATGAATTGCAGGTAGTGCGAGATTTTCCAGAGGTGGTTCCAGATGATATTTCAGATGTATCTCCAAAGAGAGATGTGGAGTTTTCTATTGATCTTGCATTGGTACAAGATATGTTTCTATGGCACCATACGGGATGGCTGCATCGGAGTTAGCAGAGTTGAAGAAACAATTAGATGATATGCTAGAGAAGAGATTTGTGAGACCAAGTGTGTCGCCTTGGGGAGCTCCAACATTGTTGGTAAAGAAGAAAGACAGTAGTATGAGGTTGTGTGTGGATTACCGACAGCTGAATAAAGTGACGATTCAGAACAAGTATCCACTTCCGAGAATAGATGACTTGATGGATCAGTTGGTGGATGCGCGTGTGTTTAGCAAAATTGATTTGAGGTCAGGTTACCACCAGATCAGAGTGAAGGATGAAGATGTACAGAAGACGGCGTTTAGAACTTGATATGGACACTATGAGTATTTGGTGATGTCGTTGGGTGTTTCTAATGCACCTAGAGTATTTATGGAGTACATGAATCGTATATTTCATACTTACTGGGATTATTTTGTTGTGGTATTTATTGATGACATTCTGATCTATTCTAAATCAAAAGAAGAACATGTTGAGCATTTGCGAGTTGTATTGCAAGTGTTGAAGGAGAATAAGTTTTATGCTAAGTTGTCGAAGTTTGAATTCTTGTCGAAAGAGGTTAGCTTTCTTGGTCATGTTATTTCAGGTGGTGGTATTGTTGTGGATCCATCTAAGGTAGATAGAGTTCTTTAATGGGAGGCTCTGAAGTCGGTAACAGAGATTAGAAGTTGTTTGGGCTTGGTTGGCTATTACTGCAGGTTTATTGAAGGATTTTCCAAGTTGGCACTTATGTTAACTCAGTTGACCTGTAAAGGTAAACTGTTTGTGTGGGACGCTCGTTATGAGAACAGTTTCATAGAGCTAAAGAAAAGGTTGACTACAACTTCGCGTTTGATTTTACCTGAACCGGATGAATTATTTATGGTGTATTGTGATGCGTTGTTGATGGGTTTAGATGGTGTTCTAATGGGGGATGGCAAGGTTGTGGCTTATGCTTCATGATAGCTGAGGATTCATGAGAGAAATTATCCTACTCATTACTTTGAGTTGGCTGCGGTGGTATTCATGTTGAAAATTTGGAAACATTATCTCTATGGTTCCAGATTTGAAGTGTTTAGTGATCATAAGAGTTTGAAATACTTGTTTGATCAGAAGGAGTTAAATATGAGACAGTGCAGATGGTTGGAATTCCTAAGAGATTGTAACTTTGGCTAGAATTATTATCCCGGTAAGACGAATGTCGTGGCTGATGCTTTAAGTCGGAAGTCTTTGCATGTGTCTGCTATGATGGTTAGAGAGTTGGAAATGATTGAATAGTTCAGAGACATGAGTTTGGTCTATGAGTTGACACCATAGAGTGTGATGTTGAGTATGCTAAAGATCAATAATGATTTTCTTAGTAATATTAAAGAGAGTTAGAAGTTGGATGTGAAGTTGGTGGACTTGATGGTTGAAAGTTATCAGACTGAAAGTAATGATTTCAAAGTGGATGAACAAGGTGTGTTGAGGTTCAGAGATAGAATTTGTATTCCTGACAAAGTTGAGTTGAAGAATATGATTTTAGAAGAAAGTCATCGAAGTAGCTTAAGTATCTATCCAGGAGCTACTAAGATGTACCAGGATCTGAAGAAGACCTTTTGGTGGTCTGCAATGAAGCGAGATATGGCTCAGTTTGTTTATGCTTGTTTGACTTGTGAGAAGTCAAAGGTGGAAAATCAAAAACCTACGGGATTGATGCAACTGTTGGATATTCCATAATGGAAATGGTATAGCATTTATATAGATTTTGTGACGGGGTTGCTGAATACTCCGAGAGGGCATGACACCATTTGGGTAATTGTTGATAGACTGAAGAAGTCGACTCATTTTATTCCAATTGACATCAGTCTTTCTATGCAGAAGTTGGTAGAGATATATATCCGTGTGATTGTGAAGTTGTATGGAGTTTCGTTGAGTATTGTGTCGGATAGAGATCTGAGGTTTACTTTCAGATTTGGGGAGAGTTTGCAGGAAGCTTTGGGTTCGAAGTTGAGGTTGAGTTCAGCTTATCATCCGCAGACCGATGGTCAGACAGAGAGGAATATTCTGTCATTAGACGACTTGTTGAGAGCTTGTGTTCTCAAGCAAGGAGGTGCTTGGGATAGTCATTTGTCATTGATTAAGTTCACGTATAATAATAGTTTCCATTCTAGTATTGGAATGACACCTTTTGAAGCCTTGTATGGTCGAAGGTGAAGGACACCTTTGTGTTGTCATGAATCTGGTGAGAGTGTAGTCCTTTGACCTAAGATTGCCCAACAGACTACTGAGAAGATGAAGTTAATTCGAGAGAAGATAAAAGTTTCACATAGTAGGCAGAAAAGCTACCATGATAAGAGGAGAAAGGATCTTGATTTTCAAGAGGGAGACCATGTATTCTTGAGAGTCACTCTGGTGATCGATGTAGGACATAATTTAAAGTCGAGGAACATTACTCCTCGATTTATTGGTATATCCGGGCGAGTTGGACATGTTGCTTATAGAGTGGTGTTGCCACCGAATTTGTTAAATTTACATGATGTGTTCTATGTTTCACAACTTTGGAAGTATGTTCCGGATCTGTTGCATGTGATTTTGATGGATGATGTTCAGGTGAGGGATTACCTTACAGTTAAGGCTTTGCCTATAAGGATTGATGATCGAGAACTGAAAAAGTTGAGAGGCAAGGAGATTGCTCTCGTGAAGGTAGTGTGGGGAGGTGCTGCCAGAGGAAATATGACTTGGGAGTTAGAAAGCAGGATGCGAGAGTCGTATCCAAAGTTGTTCACATCAGGTAATTTTCAAAGACGGAAATGCTCTAAGTGGGGGAGAGTTATAAGATTTTTTTTCCAAAATAACCATTTTTTTCAATTTTTTTTTAAAATAACCAATTATTCAAAAAAATATCAAAATAACCAAGTCTGGTAGAGGATGCGTCAGATGAATTGGCGCATCCCCTAAGCTTAAAGTGGATGTGCCAATAGCATTGGCGCGTGCATTGGGCTCCTCATGAGGAGACGCCAATGCTAGTGGCGCCTACATTGGGCCTCATGAGGAGGCGCCAATGCTAGTGGCGCCTAGGTTCATTTGGTTGGTGTATACGCCAATTCATCTGGTGCATACACCCCCTCCTATTTTTTTATTTAATTTTTTAATTTTTTTAATTTTTAATATTTAATTTTTATTATTTAATAAATAAGAAATAGTGATGAAATTTTTTTATTGAATATGTAATAATTGGTTACATTGGACTGACAATAAACTAATGACCAACCCGATTATAACGTCCCCCGGTTCCATAACCCAGTGTGTTAGTTTGTCTCCGAGGTCTCCCAAGATTTTCTTGAGGTGTTTATGGTCTTTGAGTGCTAACCTAATCGAGCGATGGCTGGTTGGAAGGTCTGGAGGAAGTTCCAGCAGTATTTGACAGATGTGTTATCATTTGCTCCCAATATTCGGAGGGGCTCTGGCCAACGGCGCTTCCATAATGGAGTTCGGTGCCCATGTCATCGTAGTTAGGGAGTTGGGGTTGGGTGAATTGGGGATGGTATAGTTGCCCAAATTGGGCCATTGAGTCGTTTTGGAAACGAAGCAATGGTTCCTAGGTCGTACTATAGTTAAACAATGGTTGGGTGTTCATTGGTGGGGGGCTACGATGAAGTGACCCATATGAATCATCTAGGCTATAGACGGTTGTGGTTGTGGGGTTTGATTCTTGGTTTTGTGTTTGGGTGGGTGGTATGAATGGATTGCGACGTTGGATGGTTGGTGTAACACCCCGATAAAAAAAAAATAATAAGATAATTATTTAATTTAAGTTAATATTATATTTATTAATTTAATTAAATAATTGGAATTTTGGATTATTGGATTATTATTATTATTATTGGAATAATAATTATTGGAATATATATAAGTTGGAAATAAGAAAAGAGTTTCATTTTTTGGTAAAGAGGGTTTTACGTGAAAAGCAGAGAAGAGGCAGAGCAAGAGGAAGAAGGTTGGAGAAGAGAAGAGCTTGAGGCTAAAGGATTGCCTGATTAACTCAGGTAAGGGGGGGTTTATCGTCGTTTAATGGGTATTATGGGTTAACATGTAATGGGTAGTGATAAACCGTTGATTTGACCCTAATTGGGATGTTGAATGCTGAAAAATTGTGTTGGATAAGTTGTGTTAAAACTGAAATTGAATCTGTAATTGGATGGGTAGTAATTTTCCGAAAACGTAGCTTTTTACGGAATTGGAATCGGAGGTCCGGAAGTCCTCCAACGGCGGAAAATGCGGAGAATTCTGCATTCTGCTTCGTGTTAGCACAGGAGCAGCTTTCTGTCTTGCGTTAACCGGTTAACCCAGGGTGTTAACCGGTTAACACTGTTAGGAATTGTGAAGTATTGCTGTTTTGCTTGCGTTAACCGGTTAACCCAGGGCGTTAACCGGTTAACCCTGTTGTGATTTCTGAGAAATTGCTATTCTGTCTGCGTTAACCGGTTAACCCAGGGCGTTAACCGGTTAACACTGTTGAGTTTTGCCAGAAAGCGTGTTCTGTGTTGCGTTAACCGGTTAACCCAGGGCGTTAACCGGTTAACACTGTTGGAAATTGGAAAAATTAATATTTGAATAATGTGTGCATAGTTGGTGTTTGGCCTATATTGGCGTATGATGTAATAGGGATTAATTCCCGCTGTTTTGAGCAGTATAGGTATTAGTGGAGTGTGCTAATACTGTGATTAATTATTTGACATGATATGATGTTTTGATACATGTGCTGATGATGTGTGAAAATATGCATAATGTTGTGAATGTATATATTATGCATGTGTTGGTGAATGGACTGTTTTATGGCTTAGAGTGTGAGCATATGTCCATTGTGGATTGTTGTTAATGATGTTGCATTGCTAGGTGAATTAGCATGCATATTGTGGCCTTTATGGTGGTAGCTAATTCCCATGGTGAGGAATTAGTGAGTAAATCATTGTGGATTATTGTTGATGATTTTGCATTGCTAGGTGATTTAGCATGCATATTGTAGTCTGTATGGTGGTAGCTAATTCCCATAGTGAGGAATTAGTGAGTTGGTGGTAGCTAATTTCCGTGGTGAGGAATTAGTGAGTGAGTCACTAGGTCTCAAATGAGTGGGACTAGTGGGCTTGGTAGCCGTATCTGGATTTGATCGGTGAGGTGAACTATATGTTCACGAATAGTCGGTACCGCATGCATGGAGTCTCATTGCATAATGTATGTATGACGTATAATATGAATGGATGTATTCCAATATTATACGTGTGTTTGTGTTGGCATTGGGTATGAGTATGAATTGTGTTGGTATTGAGTATGCCATTTGAGTTGATGTGCCGTTACCGAATGTGTGATATGATTAGGGTGATTAATGTGTTATTTACTTAGCATTACATGATATTTTATAATGCTTATTATATCGATTGAGGAACTCACCCCTTACAACTATTTTTCAGGTAACGAGCAGTGATTGAGTAGAAGCTAGTGCTTGGAGTCTAGTGTAGTCTCCTTAGTGGGTCATGCTCTGATAGATGTAACATCGGGACGGGATGTTTTACCTTGTTGAATAATTTTACATGTAATATGTTACATGTTTTGCATGATTGAATTGATTTCTATCCGCTGTGTATTGTGCAAATGCTTTATGTTTTGAATTAATAAAAGAGCATGACAGTTATTATGGTGAATGGTGTGAAATGATTGTGTGACACCCTTAATTGCATAATTACTCTGATTGATGTATTGCTATTTTAATTAAATATTTGGGGTATTTTAGAAGGGTGTTACAGTTGGTTGTTGGGTGGTTGGCATGAACGGGTTGCAATGTTGGGTGTTTGGTTGTTGTGTGTATGTGGTTGGTTGATGTTGTGTGGTTGGTTGTTGGGTTTGGATGGGTTCACATTGGTGTTGGGTGGTGAATTATTGTGGGGCGTACGATGATGAAGCATGTTGGCGTGGATCCATCAAATACCGCGGCTCAGATACAAATTGATGAGTTGTTACCGACCTAAACCATGCCATATATTGTTGAGTCGGTCTTGCACCATGGATGACTGGTTCGTTCAAGATGTATTATCGTTGATTCCTCCATTGACGACACATGTCTTTTGCAAAGTCTCTCCAGTCAAAATAATCCCACTGTGCATCAACCCTTTTTTGATGCCAATTCCTCAAACACATGGGAGATTCTGGAATCTGTTGTAGCATTCCGAACTGCAGTTTGACCCGGTCACTCTGGTGCATTTCCATCATAGTGAATCGGATAATCGGTGTCTTCGTTGTCCAAACTGCAGCATCGTCATGGTTCACATCATGATCCAGATCCAGATATGGCCTCCAGACAAACTGTAAAACAATACGAAACGATTAGATGTAAAATAATTTGAGAAGTATTTTTAAATTAAAATATAGTTGGGTAGGATTATTACATCGTCATGTCCAATGTGGTCCAATAGATTTCGATAGACTACAATAGCGTGTTTCAGACATCTGTTGTAGTTCATTCCCCTTACTGACCACCTAAGATAAAAAAGAAGTGAAAAATATTATTTACTGTTAATTACAATATAAAATATAATTAACTAAATTGTGAATGGTAAAGTGTTAGACTTACTTGGTTGCAAACGGGAACACGAATTGGAGGGAATCCGAATGTTGTAAGAATGGGAGTTGCTCGTCAACTAAGTGAGTTCCAGAAGAACAATCCTCCAATGTTCAAGGGAGCATACGATCCAGATGGTGCTCAGAAGTGGTTGAAGGAGATCGAGAGGATCTTCCGAGTGACTGAGTGTGCCGATAACCAGAAGGTCAGGTTCGGTACGCATATGCTGTCAGAGGAAGCAGACGATTGGTGGGTTGCTACCCACACTGAGTTGGAAGCTGCTGGGAATGCTGAGATCACTTGGGCTGTGTTCAGAGAGAGATTCCTGAGGAAGTATTTTCCAGAGGATGTTAGAGGAAAGAAAGAGATAGAGTTCTTAGAATTGAAGCAGGGCAACCGGTCTGTTACTGAGTATGCTGCTAAGTTCACAGAGTTGTCGAAGTATTACACTCCCTATGATGAGGCTACTGGGGAATTTTCGAAATGTGTGAAGTTTGAGAACGGGTTGCGTCCCGAGATCAAGCAGGCTATTGGATATCAGCGGATTAGAGTGTTTTCTGATTTGGTTGACTGTTGCAGGATTTTTGAACAGGATACCAAAGCCAGAGCGGAGAGCTATCAGCAGAGGGTTGATAGGAAAGGCAAGAATCAGAATGATCGTGGGAAACCGTATGCAGTTGGCAAAGGTTTCCAGAGACAGAGTGGGATGAAGAGGCCTAGTGGGGGAGACTCTAGTGCCCCTGCTAAGTGTTACAGATGTGGTCAGGCTGGACATCGTGTCCATGAATGTACCAGTGCTGAGAGGAAGTGTTTCAAGTGTGGAAAAGGTGGTCATTTGGCTGCAGAGTGCCGGTCGAAGACTGTGACTTGTTTCAACTGTGGAGAGTTAGGTCATATTAGCCCACAGTGTCCTAAGCCGAAGAGAGAGAACCAGTCGGGAGGCAAGGTCTTTGCTTTATCGGGTTCTGAGACTTCTGCAGATGATCGTTTGATCCGAGGTACGTGTTATATTAATGGCTTTCCTCTTGTAGCTATTATTGACACAGGTGCGACTCATTCCTTTATATCTTTGGATTGTGCTGTGAAACTCAAGTTAGAGATATCTGAGATGCATGGAAGTATGGTGATTGATACTCCTGCGAAGGGTTCAGTGACTACTACTTCAGTTTGTTTAAATTGTCCTTTGAGTATTTTTGGTAGAGACTTTGGGATGGACCTTGTGTGTCTCCCACTAGTGCAGATTGATATTATCTTGGGTATGAACTGGTTGGTGTTTAACCGAGTTTATATCAACTGTTTTGATAAGACTGTGATTTTTCCTGAGATTGAGGAAGGGAAGAGTTTGTTTCTATCAGCAAGGCAGGTGAATGAGGAAGTAGCAGATGGGGCAGAGTTGTTTATGCTGTTAGCGACTTTGGAGGCTAAAGATAAACTAGTGATTTGCGATCTAGCCGTGGTGTGTGATTTTCCTGATGTGTTTCCTGAAGAAGTGAATGAATTACCGCCAGAACGTGAAGTTGAGTTCTCGATTGATTTGGTACCTGGTACTAGGCCGATATCGATGGCTCCGTACCGTATGTCTGCTGTTGAGTTAACTGAATTGAAGAGTCAGCTGGAAGATCTGTTGGATAAGAAATTTATTCGTCCGAGTGTGTCACCGTGGGGTGCACCAGTGTTATTGGTTAAGAAGAAAGAAGGTACTATGAGGTTGTGTGTGGACTACAGGCAACTGAATAAAGTGACGATCAAGAATCGGTATCCTTTGCCGAGGATTGATGATTTGATGGATCAGTTGGTTGGTGCGAGTGTGTTCAGCAAAATAGATTTGAGATCGGGTTATCATCAGATACGTGTGAAAACTGAGGATATTCAGAAGACTGCTTTCAGAACGAGGTATGGACATTATGAGTATTCTGTAATGCCTTTTGGTGTGACTAATGCGCCTGGAGTGTTTATGGAGTATATGAATAGGATTTTCCATCCGTACCTAGATCAGTTTGTTGTGGTGTTTATTGACGATATTTTGGTGTATTCGAAATCTGAAGAAGAGCATGCTGAGCATTTGAGAGTGGTTTTAGGAGTTCTACGAGAAAAGAAATTATTTGCTAAACTATCCAAGTGTGAATTTTGGTTAGAAGAGGTCAGTTTTCTTGGTCATGTGATTTCAAGGGGTGGTGTTGCTGTTGATCCTTCTAAGATAGAAGCAGTATCTAAGTGGGAAGCTCCTAAGTTTGTTGCTGAGATAAGGAGTTTTCTTGGTTTGGCTGGTTATTATAGGAAGTTCATCGAGGGATTTTCTAAGTTGGCGTTACCGTTAACGATGTTGACTAGAAAGGGGCAAGCGTTTGTTTGGGACTCAAAGTGTGAAGAAGGTTTCCAAGAGTTAAAGAGAAGGTTAACTACTGCTCCTATTCTGATATTACCGAGTCCGTCGGAACCATTTGAGGTTTTCTGTGATGCTTCAATGTTGGGTTTGGGTGGTGTGTTGATGCAGAATAAGCAGGTTATAGCTTATGCTTCGAGACAACTGAGGGTTCATGAGAGGAACTATCCGACACACGATTTAGAGTTGGCAGCTGTGGTATTTGTTCTGAAGTTATGGAGGCATTACTTGTACGGGTCAAGATTTGAGGTTTTCAGTGACCATAAAAGTTTAAAGTATTTGTTTGATCAGAAAGAGCTGAATATGAGACAGAGGAGATGGTTAGAGTTTCTGAAGGATTATGACTTTGGTTTGAATTACCATCCGGGTAAAGCAAACGTAGTGGCTGATGCATTGAGTCGGAAATCACTGCATATGTCTATGTTAATGGTTAAGGAATTGGATTTAATTGAGCAGTTTAGAGACTTGAGTTTGGTGTGTGAGAGTACTCACAATAGTGTTAAATTGGGAATGTTGAAGTTAACGAGTGGTATTCTGGATGAGATTAGAGAGGGTCAGAAATCCGATGTGCTTTTGGTTGATAAGTTGACTCTGGTGAATCAAGGTCAAGGTGGTGAATTCAGAGTTGATGAGAATGGTGTTTTGAAATTTGGTAGTCGGGTGTGTATTCCGGATGTTACCGAACTTAAGAAGAGTATTCTTGAGGAAGGACATCGTAGTGGCCTGAGTATTCATCCTGGAGCTACGAAGATGTATCATGATTTGAAAAAGTTATTTTGGTGGCCGGGAATGAAAAGAGAAATTGCGAGTTTTGTTTATTCTTGTTTGACTTGTCAGAAGTCAAAGATTGAGCATCAGAAGCCGTCTGGGCTAATGCAACCGTTGGCTATTCCAGAGTGGAAGTGGGATAGTATCAGTATGGATTTTGTTTCTGGTTTACCGAGGACAAGTAAGAATTTTGAAGCTATTTGGGTGATTGTTTATAGATTGACGAAATCGGCTCATTTCATTCCGATCAGAATGGATTATCCGTTAGAGAGATTAGCTGAGTTGTATATTGAGAAAATTGTAAGTTTGCATGGTATTCCGTCGAGTATTGTTTCGGACAGAGATCCTAGATTTACATCGAAGTTCTGGGAAGGTTTGCAGAGGGCTTTGGGAACTAAGCTGAGATTGAGTTCTGCATATCATCCGCAGACTGATGGTCTGACTGAGAGGACGATTCAGTCATTGGAGGATCTTTTGAGGGCTTGTGTTTTGGAAAAGGGAGGTGCTTGGGATTGTTACTTACCTTTGATTGAGTTTACCTACAACAATAGTTTTCATTCGAGCATTGGTATGGCACCGTTTGAAGCTTTGTATGGTAGGAGATGTCGGACGCCTTTATGTTGGTACGAGTCCGGTGAGAGTGTTGTGGTTGGACCGGAGATTGTTCAACAGACTACGGAAAAGATTAAGATGATTCAGGAGAAGATGAGAATTGCTCAGAGTCGTCAGAAGAGTTATCACGACGAGAGGAGGAAGTCACTTGAGTTTCAAGAGGGAGATCATGTGTTTCTTCGTGTTACTCCGATAACTGGGGTTGGTCGAGCTTTGAAGTCGAAGAAGTTGACACCTCGATTTATTGGTCCTTATCAGATTTTGGAGAGGATAGGGGAGGTAGCCTATCGTATCGCTTTACCGCCGTCACTTGCGAATTTGCATGAGGTTTTTCATGTGTCTCAGTTGAGGAGGTACATTCCTGATCCGTCGCATGTGGTCCAAGTAGATGATGTACAGGTGAGAGATAACCTGACTGTTGAAACATCACCTATGAGGATCGAGGATCGAGAGTTGAAGCAGTTGCGGGGTAAAGAGATTGCTTTGGTAAAGGTAGCTTGGGGAGGACCAGCAGGTGGCAATGTGACTTGGGAACTTGAGAGTCAGATGAAGGAGTCTTATCCGGAGTTATTTGCTTGAGGTATGTTTTCGAGGACGAAAACTCTTTTAGTGGGGGAGAGTTGTAACACCCCGATAAAAAAAAATAATAAGATAATTATTTAATTTAAGTTAATATTATATTTATTAATTTAATTAAATAATTGGAATTTTGGATTATTGGATTATTATTATTATTATTGGAATAATAATTATTGGAATATATATATAAGTTGGAAATAAGAAAAGAGTTTCATTTTTTGGTAAAGAGGGTTTTACGTGAAAAGCAGAGAAGAGGCAGAGCAAGAGGAAGAAGGTTGGAGAAGAGAAGAGCTTGAGGCTAAAGGATTGCCGGATTAACTCAGGTAAGGGGGGGTTTATCGTCGTTTAATGGGTATTATGGGTTAACATGTAATGGGTAGTGATAAACCGTTGATTTGACCCTAATTGGGATGTTGAATGCTGAAAAATTGTGTTGGATAAGTTGTGTTAAAACTGAAATTGAATCTGTAATTGGATGGGTAGTAATTTTCCGAAAACGTAGCTTTTTACGGAATTGGAATCGGAGGTCCGGAAGTCCTCCAACGGCGGAAAATGCGGAGAATTCTGCATTCTGCTTCGTGTTAGCGCAGGAACAGCTTTCTGTCTTGCGTTAACCGGTTAACCCAGGGTGTTAACCGGTTAACACTGTTAGGAATTGTGAAGTATTGTTGTTTTGCTTGCGTTAACCGGTTAACCCAGGGCGTTAACCGGTTAACCCTGTTGTGATTTCTGAGAAATTGCTGTTCTGTCTGCGTTAACCGGTTAACCCAGGGCGTTAACCGGTTAACACTGTTGAGTTTTGCCAGAAAGCGTGTTCTGTGTTGCGTTAACCGGTTAACCCAGGGCGTTAACCGGTTAACACTGTTGGAAATTGGAAAAATTAATATTTGAATAATGTGTGCATAGTTGGTGTTTGGCCTATATTGGCGTATGATGTAATAGGGATTAATTCCCGCTGTTTTGAGCAGTATAGGTATTAGTGGAGTGTGCTAATACTGTGATTAATTATTTGACATGATATGATGTTTTGATACATGTGCTGATGATGTGTGAAAATATGCATAATGTTGTGAATGTATATATTATGCATGTGTTGGTGAATGGACTGTTTTATGGCTTAGAGTGTGAGCATATGTCCATTGTGGATTGTTGTTAATGATGTTGCATTGCTAGGTGAATTAGCATGCATATTGTGGCCTTTATGGTGGTAGCTAATTCCCATGGTGAGGAATTAGTGAGTAAATCATTGTGGATTATTGTTGATGATTTTGCATTGCAAGGTGATTTAGCATGCATATTGTAGTCTGTATGGTGGTAGCTAATTCCCATAGTGAGGAATTAGTGAGTTGGTGGTAGCTAATTTCCGTGGTGAGGAATTAGTGAGTGAGTCACTAGGTCTCAAATGAGTGGGACTAGTGGGCTTGGTAGCCGTATCTGGATTTGATCGGTGAGGTGAACTATATGTTCACGAATAGTCGGTACCGCATGCATGGAGTCTCATTGCATAATGTATGTATGACGTATAATATGAATGGATGTATTCCAATATTATACGTGTGTTTGTGTTGGCATTGGGTATGAGTATGAATTGTGTTGGTATTGAGTATGCCATTTGAGTTGATGTGCCGTTACCGAATGTGTGATATGATTAGGGTGATTAATGTGTTATTTACTTAGCATTACATGATATTTTATAATGCTTATTATATCGATTGAGGAACTCACCCCTTACAACTATTTTTCAGGTAACGAGCAGTGATTGAGTAGAAGCTAGTGCTTGGAGTCTAGTGTAGTCTCCTTAGTGGGTCATGCTCTGATAGATGTAACATCGGGACGGGATGTTTTACCTTGTTGAATAATTTTACATGTAATATGTTACATGTTTTGCATGATTGAATTGATTTCTATCCGTTGCGTATTGTGCAAATGCTTTATGTTTTGAATTAATAAAAGAGCATGACAGTTATTATGGTGAATGGTGTGAAATGATTGTGTGACACCCTTAATTGCATAATTACTCTGATTGATGTATTGCTATTTTAATTAAATATTTGGGGTATTTTAGAAGGGTGTTACAGTTGGTTGTTGGGTGGTTGGCATGAACGGGTTGCAATGTTGGGTGTTTGGTTGTTGTGTGTATGTGGTTGGTTGATGTTGTGTGGTTGGTTGTTGGGTTTGGATGGGTTCACATTGGTGTTGGGTGGTGAATTATTGTGGGGCGTACGATGATGAAGCATGTTGGCGTGGATCCATCAAATACCGCGGCTCAGATACAAATTGATGAGTTGTTACCGACCTAAACCATGCCATATATTGTTGAGTCGGTCTTGCACCATGGATGACTGGTTCGTTCAAGATGTATTATCGTTGATTCCTCCATTGACGACACATGTCTTTTGCAAAGTCTCTCCAGTCAAAATAATCCCACTGTGCATCAACCCTTTTTGATGCCAATTCCTCAAACACATGGGAGATTCTGGAATCTGTTGTAGCATTCCGAACTGCAGTTTGACCCGGTCACTCTGGTGCATTTCCATCATAGTGAATCGGATAATCGGTGTCTTCGTTGTCCAAACTGCAGCATCGTCATGGTTCACATCATGATCCAGATCCAGATATGGCCTCCAGACAAACTGTAAAACAATACGAAACGATTAGATGTAAAATAATTTGAGAAGTATTTTTAAATTAAAATATAGTTGGGTAGGATTATTACATCGTCATGTCCAATGTGGTCCAATAGATTTCGATAGACTACAATAGCGTGTTTCAGACATCTGTTGTAGTTCATTCCCCTTACTGACCACCTAAGATAAAAAAGAAGTGAAAAATATTATTTACTGTTAATTACAATATAAAATATAATTAACTAAATTGTGAATGGTAAAGTGTTAGACTTACTTGGTTGCAAACGGGAACACGAATGGGCGCTCATTTACCGGGGCGAGCGACGGCATGCTTGACCAACCCTAAGCTTGAAGCAAATACGCACATGAAAAAAAAGTACAGGTATTCTTTTTTGCAGTTCTACACATTGCACTATATAGATGGGCCAACACAACTGAACCCCAACTATAAGTGTTTACCTTATTAATATTGCGTAATAAAGGTAAATATATTATATTTACAGAATTACCTGTACTTTCTAGAAACAAAAAATTACCAAATAAAATCATAATATAACACCGAGCTTTTATTATTTTCTCATACTCGGTTGAATTGTCGGACAATACTATACTGGCATAATGTTGTTTTAGGTATTTTAAATTTATACCTTGCTTGACCGGATGTGTCTCCCTCAGTTTCGTCCTCTAATAAAGGGGCACCCAATAATTCATTGCAGATATTGTTGTCTTGGTTAACTCGACCATTCACTGCCTTTCCGTTTATACGGAGACCCAACAACATGTACACGTCCTCAAGTGTGACGGTACACTCACCAATCGGAAGGTGAAATGTGTGGGTCTCAGGTCTCCACATTTCCAACAAAGCCAGAATGAACTTGTAGTCCACCGAGTACGAAACAATGTTTAGTAGATTTCCAAATCCACATCCTCTAATATATGGTTCTATTAAAGGATCGTGGGGTACATATTCATGTACACGGCATCTAAACCGCTTTGGATCCTAATAATAAAAAAGTAAGAAAATACAATTAGAAGAAGAAATACATACTCAACAAACACACATCTATAAGAAGTAAGAAAAACATAGAAAGTAAAAAGAGAGAGATAACAAAGGTATAAGACTAAAAACATAAAAAGTAAAAAGAGAGAGAGATAACATACAAATGTCGAGATATTCTCGAGTGTGCCTCTGTGTTCATCACCCATAGTCAACAAAGACATGATTTGATTTTGCAAAGCTTGAGTGTGGTAGATGAAAGAAGTGTGGTAGAAGAATATAATTGAGTATTGATGAAGATGATTTGATATTGTTGATAGAAGAGGCTATTTATAGATGAATGAGTGAGTAGGTTTACAACCTAAAATGAATGTGATTGGTTGCATGGAATGGAAAAAGGAGACAAGGGAATGACAAAGTTCAGAATGCATGTGAGACAAAGCATATAAGGAATCTCTTCTAGGCGCATGTGAAGAAAGCACATGCAAGGAAGGGGCGCCCTTCCTCTTGGCACCTTAGTGTGGGGCAATGGGAAGGGGCGCCCTTCCTAGTGGCGCCTAAGGCCATTTTTGTGAAGAGGCGCCCAACCCTTTGGCGCCCCAGTTACTTTATGGCGCCTAGGAAATGGGCGCCTAGGTGGAATCTTAGGGCTCAGGGCTCAGAGATTCTTTGATTCCCTGGTGCATGTGTGTTATTGTCATTCTTTTCTCTGCATGGTTTATTCTTTCTACTGTATGCATGGTCAAGTCTGTACAGACAATGACCAAGTTATCAATGCAACAACCAACTTAGCAATGACCAAGCCATTTATGTTGTGTAGATGAACAACTTAGCAATGCATTCAATTCCATTCAAGCTATCTGCATATTTAATATTTCAACAAAATGTCTTCCACACAACATTACATGATTAGTGCCCATGTCGAAGGTGAAATATTTGATCATCAGTTGTTCGGTTTTTGTTTTCGAAACACAGAGGTAACTCGGTTTACAATAAATCGTCGATCAAATTTTTCACATCTGAAACAAAGAATAGAAAAAAATTGCAGTGCAATAATGTGGACCAAATCATCTATAAAAATCCGGTTTGGTTTGTAGAAAACCAAGTAAAATTTTATCAGAAGAAGATTCGAGATGATGATGATGTTCAGCATATGTTTGTCAGTCACGAACAATCCGGTTACAACAATATAGAGTTGTATATATTACCATATCAACAACAGGTGTCTCAGTACATTGATCAGTCACAAGTGTTTTATGAGACTGATGACGAACAAACTGAGGTGAATGTTTCAGACGAAGAAGAAGAGGAACCTGAGATCATGGTTGATGCGATGGTGAATGATGAAGAGGAAGAGGAGCCAATACCAGCAAGTCATGTATACTGCCCACCCCAACACATGACAAGGTTAAATTTGGGTTCAAATGAACCTTCGGCAGATGTATGGTACAATCCTTACGTGCAGATGCAAGGATCTCTGAAACAAGGAGACACATTTTGCACAAAAGAGGAATGTGTAAAAGCCATTAAGAAATTCCACATGCAACTATCAGCTGATTTCAGAGTTGACAGAACTGACGCATCGAGGTATAAAGTTTATTGTTTGAATGAGCACTGCCTTTTTAGGTTGTTAGCTTCGTACCGGAAGAGGAGCGAGTCTTGGGAGATTGGATCAATGGGTCCAGATCACACATGCATGCTGACAAACCCAATGCAGGATCACCGTAAATTAAGCTCTCAACTAATATGCGATGAAATATTGTTTGTCATTGGCGACAATCCATCGTTAAAGGTGAGTACAATAATCTCGCATATTAGGGCAGAGTACGAGTATACTCCATCATATAGGAAGGCATGGATAGTTAGAACAAAAGTTGTTGAAAAAAGTGTTTGGCAATTGGGAGGAGTCTTACAAACAACTTCTAAAATACCTGTTGGCTCTAAAACAATATGCTCCCGGGACAATTGTCAAGATGGAAGCATTGCCTGCCTATACACCAGATGGTACGTGTGCTGTTGGAAATAGAATATTTCACCGTCTATTCTGGGCGTATCAACCATGTATCATAGGTTTTTCTTTCTATAAACCAATTATACAAATTGATGGTACATGGTTGTACGGAAAATACAAAGGAACATTACTAATGGCAGTGACACAAGATGGGAACAACAATACTTTTCCAATCGCCTTTGCCCTAGTTGAAGGGGTGACTACTGACGGATGGAGTTTTTTCCTAAGAAATCTCCGATTGCACGTTGCACCTCAGCCTAACTTGTGTTTGATCTCCGACAGACACCCCTCAATCATCAGTGCATATAATAACATTGATAATGGCTGGCAAACTCCTCCTTCGACGCATGTGTTATGTATTAGACATATTGCTCAGAATTTCATGCGGGAAATCAAAGATAAGACGTTGTGGAAGAAGGTTGTCAATGCAGGTTAGGCATTATCAAAACCTTCTTTCAAACATTACCGCGAGGAAATAAGATTGTCAAACGAAGATGCGGTACGATGGATCGATAGTATTCCATTGGAGAAATGGACTAGATTATACGACAACGGTCAGTGTTGGGGCCATATGACAACAAATCTTGTGGAATCAATGAACTCTGTCTTCAAAGGCATCTGTAACCTACCAATAACCGCTTTGGTGCAGGCTACATATTTCAGGCTAGGGCGTTATTTAAAACCAGATGCTCAAAATGGAGTTCAGTGTTGCAATCTGGACAGTTGTTCAGTGATGCTTCAATGAAATTCATCAGACACGAAGCTGCCATAGCAAACACACACGTGGTTATGGTATCTGACCAAACTAAAGGTTGGTTTAGTGTTGCTGAGTCCATGGATCATAATAAGGGCAAGCCGATGGGACAGTACAGAGTCGAACTAGATAGAGGTTGGTGCGACTGCGGAAAGTTCCAAGCCTTTCGTACCCCCTGCTCCCATGTCATTGCGGCATGCTCAAAGGTTCGAAGGGATCCATCCTACTTGCTATCTGAAGTTTACAAAGTCGTCAGTCTTTCAAATGTTTATAAAATTAGTTTTTCGGTAGTGACAAAAGAGGATTATTGGCCAGAATATCAAGGGGACATCGTCTGGCACAAAGAAGTTATGCGAAGGAAGAAAAAGGGTTGCGCTAACAGCATCCGAATTCGAATCGAAATGGATACAGTGAACACAATGGTTAGACTATGTAGTTCATGCTGTCAACCAGGTCACAATCGTAATAACTGTCCTAGTGTTGGAACGAGCACAACCAGATAAATTTACATGTACCTCTATTGCAATATATGAAAAACTAAATTTATTTCATATTAGACGTCTGTGACGAAAGTACCATTATATAAACAGTAACACAGATAATTGTAACAAATACAATATAAGAACTATGCAATTACAACCATCAAAACAATTTTGAACATGTAATGCATCATCCTACGAGCGTCTTGGTCGGTCTTAATATCCACCCATTCGCGCACTTCTCCGTATTGGTTGAACATGGACACAAACCATTGTATTCTTCTAATCTGTTCACCTTCTTCAATTTCTCCCTCTAACCAACTATACAACGTCCGATTAAGACGTTCAAACGTATCTGTGTTCCAAAGTTGAACCTGTATCGGAGCCGCAACGGCAGAAAATATTACATCAACATTTCATTTCTGAATGTATGCAGACATTGTTGAAACAGAGAGAATTGAAATTGATGGTTGAACTAGACAAATTATGTTATTAGGAGATGAGTTTGAGTGAAAAATATTGTATCCAAGGCGTGGTATTTATAGAGACAGAACATCCATTGTACAAAACTTGTGGGCGCCTAAGGGATTGGCGCCCACATGACCATCACATGCAGGCGCCAGATGAATTGGCGCACACACAACCAAACACACACAGGCGCCACTAGCATTGGCGCCTCCTCATGAGGAGCCCAATGCATACGTCAATGTTATTGGTGCCTCCACTTTAAGCTTAGGGGATGCGCCAATTCATCTGGCGCATCCTCTACCAAACTTGGTTATTTTGGTTTTTGTTTTTGAATAAATTGGTTATTTTCGATTTTTTTTTGAAAAAAATGGTTATTTAGAAAAAAAAATATCGAGTTATAACGCCCTAATTTTATTTAAATTATTTTTTATAAATTAATTATGTGATAGTTGTGGTTGTGTTATGTTGATTGGTGTTTTGATGTGTTGTGTAACCTTGGTGTGGGGTAGTTGCCTTAGAATTATAGAAATTAAGGTATTGGGGAGTGTATGAGCAAAAGTGTAGAAAGGGTGTTGTGGTGAGTAAAACTAATTAAGTATATTAGTTATTATTTAGTTAATTAATTAATATTAGATTAATATTGATTTAATTAATTTAATTGAGTGGATTATTATTATTATTATTATCATTATTATTATTATTATTATTATTATTATTATTAAGAAAATAGTGATAATATAGTAAGTTAGTAAAATAATAGGAATTATAATAAAAATAGAAAAGAGGATTTGGGATAGAAACTCAGAGAACATAACGTTAGGGAAGAAAAGAGAAGAACGAAGAAAGGGAGAAGAAGAGGTTAGGGCTCAAGGGGAGAATTCACCATTGTTGAAGGTCAAGAGTCAATTGCTAGGAACTCTAAGGTAAGGGTGGGGTTCTAATTATCTAAGGATTAACATGATGATAGTGGGTAGATTATGTCTTTTGTGTTTTTCTTCTCTATGTTCGTGATCATGGTGATATTGTTAATTGTTAAGTGGTGTGAATAATGAGTTGTTGTTGTTAGAATCATAAAGTTTGATTGGATTCTTTGTTGTTAATGTTATGTAAATTGATGTTGTTTCGAGTCAGAGTCGGAACTGAGTTATAAACATTTTTGGCATAAATAAATTGGGTTTTTGAACTTTGGAAAAGTGATTTTCGTGTTAAAATATGGTATAAACGATTTTTGAGAAAAATGGGGTTTGGGGATGATTTTTAGATGATTTTCGTTTTAGAAAAATTGTGGAAAATGTTTCTGCAATAGTGCAATCGGTTACCAGAATTGGAGTAACCGGTTACACTACTTAAAAATATATTTCTAGGCAAAATTTGAGGGGTGTAACCGGATACTGGTTTTTGAGTAATCGGTTACCCTATGTAATAGAGGCCATGCAGGGACTGGGATTGAGGGTGTAATCGGTTACCAGTTTTTGAGTAACTGTTTACCATATGTGTGTTGGCAGTGGGTTGCGCTACTGGATGTAGTTTAACCAGTTACTATTTTAAGGGTAATCGGTTACACTGGGAGCAATTTCTTAAAAACTTTAAAAAGTCATAACTTTTATTCTGAGTGTCCGATTCGAGTGTTGTTCAAAGCGTCGGAAAGCTGAGAGTGTGTACTATCATTTAAAATTAGTTTTAATACCTAAAAATGAATATTTTTCTGTGTGATGGTGTTGATATGCATTGAAATGTTTGTGTGGTGGTGTGACATGACCTTAAATGCACTATTGTTGCATATTATGTTGTATGTTGATGTTGTTGAGCTATATAACATGTGTTTGATGCATGATAGCCAATATTGGCGGTGTATATTTACTATGGAGGTGGGTAATTGTGCATGATGTTATTGTTGCATGTATTATATGTTGCATTAATGTTGTTGGACAAATGGTCGGTTGTTGGCCTCAAATCCCATTGTGTGGATTGGACCGGTAGCTGATATTGGAGGTGATGGAATCAATGAAACATTATGGGAGGTGATGGTAACGAACTGGTGAATTTGATCCTAGGAGGTGAGGATCAAAGTGGTGAATCTGAGTGTTCATGTATTGGTACCACATGCATTAAGTCGAGTTGTTGGGTCTTATTGCATTGTGCATTAGTTGCATTTATTGCTATGTTGGATGGTTTATTGTGTCATTATTATGTAGGATAGTTGTGATGTTGATATCATGTGTGAATAGTTGTTGTGTGGATTATGTGGAATTGTGTTGTAGAATGGGTGATGTGCATGTGATAATCTGATGCTTACTTATTATCATGATTTCCTTTATATAATTATGATATCCCACCCCTTCTGTTTGAATGTTGCCTCCACGTGGGTAACATGCAGATAATCCACAGTATGAGCTCAGATGTGAGTGGAAGATGAAATATTCCGTTTTATTTTAGTGTCGGCGTTTTCTATGATGTGTAACACTAAGGAATTGGAACGCTATGTCTTTATTTATATTTTAACATTTCTTATATGACATGTTATGTTGATGTTGAATATGTTGAGTTAACTAATTTTTATTGTTGTTCTGCTGCTATTTAATAAAAATTAACATTCATACATGTGGTCATTACTACTATTTTTATAAATGGCAAGTGTTACACGTCTTTTCGATTGAGCAGGTTGATTGTATGTTGTAGTGTAGCATCCTAAATTGCATGTTGAATTGTTTTACTCTGATAAATGTTTTAAATTACGCGAGGAAAATTTATGGTGTTATAGAAGTGACACTCTATGTGTTAATAATGATAAAGGAAAATTCATTTATGACTTTTGGTCATTTGGTATGTCAGATAAGATGTTGGAACATTATGTTCAACATTTGCAGTCTGAAATTAAGATAAGTCTTGAAGGAAGTTTCACCTACTTTCTTGAAGTACAAGTAAAGCTTCTAAGATATATTTGTACCAAGGCCTTAGAACATGTTCAGTGTGAATTAATAATGAGTGTAATTGGTATTTGCATGTGTGAAATCTTATGGAAATTAATTCAAGGGAGGCATGCAAGTTTAAAAGGAAATTTTCTCTCTCCTGTGATCATTGCAGCGCGTAAAGTAAGATAAATCTCTTCAAGTTCAAATTTCTCTCTCAGTCACTCGTTCCTAACACATAAGAGTAACCTAACTCCCTTTTTATATTGTGATATCACATTTGTTCCCCTCCATCTCTCTCAAACTAGTTTCAAAAAGAGCCAAAAGATAATTGGTGATAAATCTGTTGAATCCAAGCCTGTTATAAATTCATATGGGGTCAAGATGCTTGGAGTTAAAATGGGCGAGAAAGGAACTTCAAAGAAATCTAGGGTTTTTTATTCCAGTGACATTGATGATGAACCTATCATGTTTCTAGACCCAAAACCTTTAAAGATGATTGTTATAGTTGATATTTCAACAGATAAAGCAAAGAATGATGCCACCAAAAGGAAGAAGAAAATGTCTAAAAAGGTTAGTACCTTAGTGCATGATATTATTGAAACTATGAAGGTTAATATGGAAGCTGATTCTAAACCCCGTAGGAAAGACATGGATCATGATGAAATCATATTTGAGGGACCAAATGTGGAACCACATGTTGATCAACATGATGAACATAATGTTGAAGCATTTGTTCTAACATCTAGTTTCCCACAGGATGAACCCACTTCTAAACCAGTTGGTAAAACACTTAAATCCACTTATGAAACACATGTTAAAACAAATCCTAGTGTGAATCTTGTCATGGTCGATGGTCATCCTATTGATACTCCTGTCATTGATAAGCTTCTTGATGACGTTTTCAATGATAACTATGTCTCCTCTAAATATTCTGATAATGATATCCTCAATGAGAACCATCAAAATGTAGAGGATGAAGTTCAGAGTAAGAATGGTCAAGAGAATCAAACCATTAATACTCCTATTTTTTACTCAATTTTGAATGATAATCATGAGTCAAATGAAGAAGTGAGGAATGAGGAGGATAAGGGTCGAGGGGAAAGGAATGTAGAGGCTGGTGATAATGAGATTCCTATTGCTCATATCAAGTAGATGATTATTAAAAGTGTGTTTAAGCCTCACAAAGAAACTCAGGTGAAATCTAGAGAAGTGATAGGTGTAGATGAAAAGACTAAATCTGATGAATACTCTGCTATTAAAGTAATGAAGATTTTAGTTAGGTCTATGACTGAAGGGGTGAAAAAGAAGCAAAGAGAGAAAGAGGTGTCTCACAAAGCCTCCATGAAAAACACTGATATAGTGAAGAAACAAATCCCTTAAGAGAAGCCTGGGAATAAGAGAAGAAGGGTTGAAGCAAAAACTACTGAAAAGAAGTCTCTCAAGAGAAAAATTATGCAAACAAGTGACCCTGAGACAGATGTTAAAGTTGATGCTCTAGACATTATGTCGTCTTCCAAAAGAAAGATTGAAGGAAAAAGTGTTCCAGTTAATATTCCAATTTCCCCTGGACAATGTATCATTCTATTCTGAAGAAAGTGTACAAAAGTGGAAGTATGTTTGTCAAATAAGAGTTTCTCCTGAAAGAGAGCTAGGCAAAGATATCCTTGAATGGAAAGAGATCATGAATCTATTGAAGGATGCTAGATTGATAAAGATTGTTTCAGATATTAGACTTTGCTATGAAAATATTATTAAAGAGTTTATTGTGAACCTATCTCCTGATTGCAATATTGAAGGAAGTCAAAAGTATAAAAAGGTTTATGTTAGAGGGAAATGTGTGAAGTTTTCACCCTCCATTATTGATGCATATCTGGAAAGAAACAAGTCAGGTGAGTCTGGAAAAGTTCTCTCCATGGACAATATTTCCAAGGAAATCATTGTTGGACAAGTGAAACAATGGCTCAGTAAATGGTTACTTTATTGTGGCAAACTGAGTGTGAAGTATGTTGTTTTGAACAGGATAGGTGCACCAAATTGGGCATCCATGAATCACAACTCAAGCATCACTCTTACCTTGACCAAGTTGATTTATCAATTTGGAACCAAGTCTAAATTAAATTTTGGAGAATATGTTTTTAATCAGACCATGAAACATGTTACTCATATGTTGTCAAGCTTCCAATAGCTCTCCCTTTCTTAATTACTGAGATCATCTTGAAGCAGCACCCCAATATAGTGCATGTTGAAGAAATGAAGAACAAGAAGCCTCTGCCACTGACTCTTAACAAAAAGTTGATTGTGGGGACACATGTCCCAGACATTATGGTCAAGCATCATGGTCAGACTGTTGTTGGAATCTCTTCACCTGCATCCAAAGCCACCAGAAAAAATATGTTGTCTGAGCTGATGGAAGTTTCAAAAGCTTTGCAAGAAACTATTACCCCAAGTACCATAAAAAAGAGGAGTGTGGATGGCTTGATCAAAATTCTAACCAAGGAGAATGATGTTGAGGATGAAGACAAAGTTGTCACTGAATAAGAAGAGGAAAAGCACTCAACTAGTGATGAAGAAGCTTACAACTCAGAATCCTCAAGTGAAGAAGGAGAATCTATCTCTGAAGACTGATGTCATTAAGATGAAGTTGTTTTGATGTTTTAGCCTTTTGTTTTTAGGCTTATATTTATGGTTATGTAATAACCTTGTCTTATGCTACTTCGATTGTACCCATCTGTGTTTTGGTTTTGTTGCCAATAATTGTCCTCATGATCTAGCATCTTGTTCAACATTTGTCCTCATGATATTAGTTGATGTTTGTCTAGTAGTGATCTATTATGTGTATGTGCTAGTATACTGACATGTGTGTTGATTGACTGGATGACTTTTTGCAAATTATGGCAAAACGGAGGGGGGGGTAATGGTGTGTAGTGGAGTGGTATGACTACTGACTACTGACTTTGTGGTGTATGAGTTATGTTGGTTTAATATATGCGAATGATTGTTTTCTTAGTTCTAACTAGATGTGATCTGAATGTTGTGTGCTCACATGTTGGAGCATTTGAACCTTGTGTGAGCTGATATGTTTGTTATAGTAGTATCTACTGATTCTGACTTGACTACTAACTATGTGTGCATGCATGACTAATTGATCATGAATGATTGCATGTCTTGGCTGTTTATTGGAACATCATTGTGTGTTTGACTGACCGTTATATAGAAATCAACTACTTGACTTCTGACTCTGCTACTATTTTCTACTGCTCTGATTTGTGTTGCTGCTACTCTAATTCTTGCTACTCAGTTATGTTATATCTTGAAGAGTTATTTTGCCAAAATTTTCCAAAGGGGGAGATTGTTGTTCCTTTTAGACTGGATGCAATATGTAAAATAACATGGAGTGTTCAAGCTGTTTTGGGGAAGAAATGACACATGTGGCAACAGATATCCCATCATCTGGCCTTTGTCTGCAGGACAAGGTTGTTGTTGTTTTAGCGTGTATTTCTGCAGCATTATGCAACAAGATTTGTTGATATCTTTTAGCAATGTGTGATGTGATTTGTTTGATATCTATTTGAATATCAAATTAATTTAAATGGAGATTTAAATTTGAATTTAAGTTAAAAACAAATCATATCTTTTGTTGGAGACTTTGGTCGAGTAAATCAAATTCAATTGCATCAACTATAATTCAGGAAGAAATCAAATCAAACATCCAAAGGAGAAAAAGCCCAAAATTGCATTGCTATTTAAGGAGACTCTCACCTCATCATTAGGTGTGTGGGCTAGGATTGAATATCTTTGTGTTATGGTTTATTTGAGTCTTTTGTTTGTGTTTTTTGTACACCATATTATTTCTTCATTCATATCATAAGGCATAATAGTTGGTTTGTTTAGTTAACTTTTAAATTCAACATTGATCCTTTTGATTATTGTTGTTGATCAGTAGGGTTAGTGATTAAGAGAAAATGAGAGGAGGTTATCATATTTAGGGGGAGTCCTAAATATAAATACATCGAGGATAGAATTAAGAAGAGGGGCATTGAGCAAATGACTTGTTTATATAATACACTTTGTACCAATTCTATTAAAAGAGTGGATTTCCTTTCTTGGTAGAGTGCTCCTTAAATGTAGGTGTTGTTTGCACTGAATTGAGTTAACAATTCTTTTGTGTTCTTTACTGTTTTTGCTTTGATTCATTATTTTTGTCATTGTGTGTTAAATTTAGTTTAACAAGTTGGACAAGTTGTCTAGACATCTGGTCTAACATTTGTCCCCTAGGGAACAGAATCTCATAAAAGAAGAGAAACTTAGGTTACCACATTTATCGTGAAATAGGTAATGATCTTTGGAAATGCACCTCACTCTAAGTAAATAGCTATTAAAAGACTTATGTGAAGAATCAAACATTGAGAAATATCCCAGAGATAATTGACCACTCAAGGAACATTAACCAACTTTAACCATGACTGTAAGGATATAATTGTAGGAGAAAATTCCAATTTTCCAAGGCATTTTTCAATGCTTACCCACCAACTTGAAATAACTAATAATATACGTCCAATTATTAGAACGGAGTTTGGGTGGGAGCGACATTTAATCAACGCATCACCTTACAATCACACTTAATTAAAGGATTATAGAGATCAATCATAGTAATCATAGTTTGACAAACATAGAAAAATCTATTTCTTTCTTACCACCATTGTCATAGAAAAATCTATCACAATTCTGACAAGGGGCTACATGGAGGTCAGAATAATTATAATCTTCCTTGAGAATTGAATGAGATGCAACACGTGATTTAACATGACTCTCATCCAAGTATATGTAATATTCTTTTCGAATACTCTCTTCTACCCAATTGTACTTAAACAAGATTCTATCACAAAAAATCTTATTAGGCTTGTATAAAAGTACATGAGGTTATAACCCAACATCGTACATATCAGAAGAAGAAGAAGAACACAACAATGTGGCCATAGTTCAATTCTTTGAGTACATGACCTCAACCAATAGGTTATAAGCCATAATGGCTCTTTCAGAGTCGATGGTTTCAACACGTTAAGATTGACTATCTTAAAAACAGTACAAATAGGAACAAAAAGAGCATAAATCAGACAATCCGTGGAGAAAAAAAAGAAACTAAAATATCAGATGAAGTCGGAGAAAAAACCAAAAAAATACTTGAATGTTTGAAAGAACGCGTGAATTTATAAATTGTCTATAATGGAAATAATAAATTATATAAATGAGGGATGAAAATGCTGCTACACCAAGAGTTGCAAACACTTTGTATACACTCATAACAATTAAATGCTTACACAAAAAATGAATTCAATAATCATGATCGAGTCCCAACAAGTAATGCGAATATTAATTAGACATCTAAATCTATCAATGTGCACACACCATTTTAAACTATATGAAGCATATTTAAATCAAATATGTGTCATTCCACCTATCTTAGTGCCAATTACACTATCAAAGTCGTGTTTATATCAACCACATGTATAACGTATACGCCACAACCAATTTGCATACTTATAATATACATGCACGAGTATTAATTTATAAACAGTGGCTTAAAAATACTACATATTTGTCTATGTTTTGAACTGGCCGACATACAGAATAAGAAGATATATATTAGTGTAGTTAACTTTAGTGGGGCCTACATCAACCGTTTATTCTATGCTAGTTAATGATGATCATAGATGTGTATATAGTTGTGATGTGTTGCATACGTAGATGTGTACAATCGCAAAGCTAGTCGTTGTTCATACTGACCAAGAAGGGCAGGCGGTCTTTAACGAGAGAAAGCGAATGCAGATAATTGGCGGTGGTCAGCCCAAACATACTTCATACTTTTCCTACCAGAAAAGACTTTTTCATACACGTCAATTAAATTTTTTTGGAAGTTTTAGTGATTTCGAGACAACAAACTAATCATCAGAACTACCACAAAAGTATAAATATTTATTTGTCCCGTTAAAACAGTTTAATTAATAATTATTCACCTTTAAATGTCGTTAAACTTATTGAGAAAAAAATATCAATATAAAAAATTATTTTGCTTTAGATATGTCATATACTATCACTAGAATTATTAAATATATTAAAATTACAAGCATGCCAATAAATATCATTTTTTTTAGAGAGATGTTCATTACATTCTTATATGTGTCTCACATTTTTTAAAATTCGAAAGTATATTTAATATGTTCGGAGATGCATCTTCGAATACATTCGAAATCACATCAGACTTTGTTTTCTAATAGTTATTCCATGTTGAATAAACTATGATTCGGAGATGCATATCCGTATGATATTTTGGTGTATTTAGAGAGACATCTACGTAATATCTCATGTACTCATTTATGTTGTTTTTATTCATTGAATTAATTAATAACTTATTGATGTTTTCAGAGATGCATATCCGAAATTATCAAGCGGGAAATTTGATAAAACACCACCTTGCATGATCTTCTTCTTCATGCTCAAATGACACTCAATTTTCAAAACTCTTTAAAAAAAATCGTTTATTCTCAATCAACATTTCAACACCAAAATATCATTTTTGTATCATCACATCAAAGGGAGGAAAAGAAGCTGAAATTGCAGGTAAAATTTATTCATTTCATCTCTCATTTCTTGCATTAATCTGGTGTTTAAGCTAAAAAAAGAACGTTGAGTCCAGATATGCATCTCCGGACAAAGTTTGGCGTGGTTCGGATATGCATATCCGGATTGTTCTGATAGTTTGAGTTTTAAATTCTACTTTCTTTTATTTATTGTATTAGATATTACGCATCCATATATGTTTCCCAAAGCTATTGTGAGTGTGGATGTTAAATCGATTGAAGTGAAACATGTTGCTAAACCGGATGAAGTGAATGATGATGTTAAACTGGGTGTTCGACCGGTTGTTGTCGAGGTTGATGTTTGTGCATACTTTACGAATAAAAAAGAGTTTATGGTTCGTTAACAAATGTTACAATGGGTCTAAATGGAGACTAGGAAATTGGGGTTTGGCGATGTAATCGAAAGGTATGACAATGGTTCGGATAAAAGACGAGCATATGTAACAATGAGATGTGAAAGAAGTGGCATGTATCAACCACTGATTAGGAAACTGAAACGAGATGACACGGGATCGAGAAAATGTGAGTGTCTATTTAAATTGCATGAATATCGTATGACGGATGAAACATGGAAATTTAATGTGATTCCTGGTATACATAATCATGTCTTGACTGACAAGTTAGTAGGTCATCCATTGTATGTTGACTTGCTCCGTAGGAGAAAGGACTTTTTTCAATGATGACATTAAATATGGTGGCGCAAAAAAACATACTCGCATCTTTGGAACAGAAAAGACCTCTAAATGTTTTAAATATCAAGAAAATATACATCGTACATGCTTAAAACAATAAGGCCTTAAGAGGACTGAGATATGAGATGCAACAATTGTTGAAGCTTTTGGAAGATGACGCATATGTTTCTAGGTGCGGAGTTTGTGAGGATAAAGTCACTGCTCAAGATATAAAGTCACAATTTGTGATGACGCATATGCATCTCCGAACGCACCTTTAATACGTTAAATAAACAAAATAGGGAATTATACGAATGTGCATCTTCGTAAAACCCCTTGTTGATATGATAGGGTTAATAAGGTCTTTATTCATCTACAACTTCTATAAATATGGTCACTCATTCTATTTCTTTACACAAACCAGAATGAATACATATATCCATCTTGCATTTGTGGATTTCAATGACACAAAATCTCCACTTCAATTTTGGGTCTCAAAGGACATACTTCTCATCAATCTGAAAAGAAAAATGAGTAAACTCCTACAATGTCTAGAAAATCAGAAAGTTGTCAAGCTCGAGTACCATTCACTCTCGATTGACAACGAACGAAAGATATGTTTCACCATGATTGAACTGAAGACGAATGATGACTTGAAGATTATGTGGAATGTCTTTTACTGTTAGTCAACAAAGGGTCTGATTGAAGTGGATGAAACGATTGCAACATCGGCTGAAGATATTCTAAGGATGTTGCAACGTCCTGAGCCATCAGTTTATAATTAAATTTATTATTAAATTTATGTTAACTTTTATCTATGTAATGTTTATTTTGAAGTTAATTTATGTTATTTTTCCAAAATTTTGTCATTGTTTATGGTTTGAATTAACAGAGCATATTTTGGAGTTGCATCTCCAGAAAACTCATTGAATATTGAATTAAGGGGCGTTGTGGAGATGGATCTCCGGATTCATCTTTTAAACGTACTGAGATGCATCTCCGATTAAATTTTAACAGAGTAAGAGGATCTTAACAATATCGTCTAAGGCGTGTGAAAAAGATGCGTCTGAAGACTCATCTCCAGACATTAGAGGCAATTGTGACTTTTCATGATAACACGAAAGCATATTTAAAGGTGAAAAGAACAATTCTCTTATTTTATATTCATTTTAATTTAAGATCTATTTTTAGGTTGGCCGACCTAAAGGCCAAGTCACGTAAGCTAAAATTTTAAATCTCAGAGACACGAGTCAAATGAAAGGCTCAAAATAAATTCAAATTTCTTATAAATATATAATATGTTAAATTTATTATAAATCCTTTAGTTGAACGACTAGAAAAAAGTATCATATTCTCATTGTTTCAACTTCTTGATACATTTTTAACATTTATTTTATTGTATCAAGTAGGGTAACGACGGAAGATCACTATTTTGTGAATAAATGAGATGTCGCGGGTTTAAACTTGCGTCACTTATCTTATGTTTATGTACAAATACAAACTAAATTGTACTTAACGAAATAACTTTTTATTTATTTTAAATATTTCACTTTTGAATTTGTTTTAAATATTTTGCTATAAAAACTGTGTTAGACATCTATACATCACTTTTTAAATATACATCTAGTCTATGCAAATATATCACTTTTTATTCTTGGACATTAATTTTTTATTTCAACTTAATCTATTTAAAAAAAATTAATCTTAATTCTTTTGTTTTCTATCTTATAAAATTAATTTATATTGAGATTGGTCCATTTAATATATAAAATATTTAAATATGTTTCTCAAATTTTAATTATATAAAAACTAAAATAAAACATTTTAAAAATTACAAAAATCAATTTTAATATAAATCAAATTTATAATAATTAAAACAAATGAGCAAAAATTAAAAGTAAAATAACAACTTTAATAGTTGTGCAGGAATATTAGAGGAAGGGTGCATGTTCAAACATGCGACATATCACTTATTTATTTGTAAATGGTGAATTTCAATCACTAGATTATTTGATCCAAAAAAAGGTAAAATAATAAAGATTAAATATACGACACTCCCTTCAATATTAGCAAGTTTCGATTTACTCTCGTAAAAGATTTTTTTTATTCATCCTAGTAATATGAAGATTTCCTCCTTTTGACTCATGTGTGCACTATTTACTAACATGGTGTGTATATGTGTCATTTAATTTAATTTTTTTTATTTTTCTTTTAAATTTATGTCAACAAATAGTAAAAATAATTATAAAAAATTATGTGTGGCATTTAAAAAAAAACTTTTTAAATAAGAAATTAGTCTCTTTTTTTTAAATATATATGTTTTTTTATTTTTTTTATTACGAGGAGTAAACTAAAACTCGCTCACATTAAATATAATTTTTACTTCCTTAGTAATAAAAAAAATTTAAAAATTTTATTTAAAAAAACAAGCCGCGTGGAATTTTGTAAATTATTTTTTTATATTTTTTAATTAAAATAATTATTTTTTATATATATTAATTTTTTTATAAATGAGACATACGTGTCACGTTACCAAATAGTGCACAAAGGAGTCATAGAGAGAGAATCTTTATATTAAATGGGAGAATAAAAAAACTTTTTACAATGGATAAATCGAAACTCGCTAACATTGTAGGGGTATCATATATTTAACTCAAATAATAAATATTTGTGACGATTAAAATCAAACAAAATAATTGCATCAAAATTTGAAAGTAATATATTTATAAGGATTCGATTTCATATTTAAATCAAAAATAATTCACACTTCAAAATTTTATATTCATGCAATATTTTAAAAACTGGATCGATCATCAAATCGATGAAGATAATAGATCACTGATTTATTGTTTGAACCACTGGATCACTGATTAAATTGCATGACTAAATCGGATTAAATCGGATAATTCGGTTGAATAAACGGATCTTTATAACAAAACTATATAGTTATTAAACTTGTCAAACCAAATGATTCAATCTCTAAAAAATTACAACACCTACAAAATATTAAAATTTTCAAATATCATAATTTCACAAGTTCATTCTTTAAATTCAAATTTCAAATATATTCATCACACACAACAAAATAGTATAGAATATAAATCTAAATGAATTTTGAACAAAGTCTAATCACAACTTAAACTGAATAACAAAATAACTGCAGTGTCTAATGAATTTAATTTCAATGAGGGAAAGATGTTCCAAATAACTGCTGAATAAAGCCTACTTATATGTTTATTTTTAAAAAAATTATCAAAACAGTGTCGTTTTGTCTTAAGAAAAAAATAAGTATTTAACCCGACAATTTTCAAAACCGTCAATTCATTGGTTTTTACGAACTTTGGTCGGTTCTTGCCGGTTTCCAATGGTTTAATAGCTTACCCAATTAAGCAATCAAACCAGACTAATGACCTCTATGATTCCTAGTTTGATCGGTCAATCCAAGCTAGTTTTTAAAACATTTCATTCATGTTTATCTATTTTTATAAATTGATATTTTTTTAATGATAACACACGTAAAAGTACACGTGCGCGCATACACACACATGTTGAGTTTGAGCCCCTCTCTATATGGAGTCTCTCTCTCTCTCTCTCTCTCTCTCTCTCTCTCTCTCTCTCTCTCTCTCTCTCACACACACACACACACACACACATACAAACACACGCACGCGTGTTTTATTTGGGTTCCTTTCTATGTGGAAAAAGTCTCAAATATGTTTGTTTATTTGTGTCTCGCTTATCATAAGTTGATAGGATAATTTTAGAGTTGAGAGAGAGAGAGCGCGTAAAATGTTAGCTTCAAAAGAGAGAGAGAAAAAAAAGAGAAAATAACTCGCATTTTCTTGTAACCACCCTCAGTAAAACAACGATTCTATGTTTGTTAATCGTTGGATCGGGCTCTTTTTTGGAGGACGGGTTTGCAACATCTATGACTACCTTTTAAATATGAATATGGTATTATTGAATGGTTAAAATTACCATTTGTGGAAGGGAAATATGAAAGACTTACTATTTGTGAATAAATTGCAAGTATTGGTTTTATGTTCCATAAAGTCGGATTCTGGTTCTGATGAAAAATGGGTGTTTGAACATCTACAAGTATATGGTTTTATTAGGAAATATGTATAATACAATGTTTATAATCATATTTCTAATGAGACACGTGCAAAAACTTTGTAGGAGAAGATATAGTCCTTGTATGTCTATAAATTAGGGAATAATAATTGCTCTTGTTAAACACTTTCATAAGTTTGAAGCATAAGGAGGTGACTTCTATTTTACATCACTTGAGTAAATTTCAAGGTCTCCTTGATCAGTTGTTAGGAATGGTATCAAATTTGATGATGAAATTTGGGGATTATTTCTATTGTTATCTTTACTAGAGTCTTGGGAGACGTTTCAGGTTTATATCATAAGTTATGTTCCTAGAGGTATTGTTTCTTTGGAAAGAAGGTACATGGTTCTTTTATAAATTTGAAGTATAATAAGGCAACTTCTGTTTCAGATCACTTGAGTGAATTTCAAGGTCTCCTTGATCAGATGTCAAGAATACGTACCGAATTTGATTATGAACTTTTGGGATTATTTTTATTGCTATATTTACTAGATTCTTGGGAGACGTTTTTTGTTTCAATCAGAAGTTATGCTCCTAGAGGTATTGTTTCTTTGGAAAAAACTAAGGGTGGTATTATTAATGAGGAGATGAGAAGTAAGGTACACGGTTCTATATCTCAATATGAGATACTTGTCACTGAAAATATAGGGAGAACTTATAAAAAAGAATCGAAGGATGGTAGAAAGAATAGAATAAGAAAGTTTAAGTTGCGATACAAGAATATAGAGTGTCATTATTGTCATAAATATGACACATACAGAAGTATTGCTATCAGTGGAAAAAGGATAACAAAGGCAAGAGGGTAATCCTAAATAAAGAGGCCATGAAGATCATGATGATGATCGTGTTACTACTACTACTACTTGTGATGGCCTTGTTATTCTCCATTATCATGAGTCTATTGATCTCATATCACAAGAGAGGATTGAAGGTGGCAAGAAACACAAGAAAAGGGGTTTGAATTGGATTTCTAAAAATGAAAGTTTTTTAAAACCAACACAATCAAACAATAACACGAACAAGAAAAATAACATAGTTATTTTTATCATGGTTCGTTGTTAACAAAGCTACCTCCAGTCCCTCTGTCAAGGTGATTTTTCCTTCTTAATAAGGACTTAATCCACTATAACTGAAACTGATTACAAACACCACAAAGATAAACCACCTTTGTCTTCTTGAGTCTATATGACTTAAACCTAGTCACTCAAGGAAACCACTCAAATAATTTGAGATTTACAAGACTATGTTTTCAATATTGCTTCTAAGAAAGTAGATTAACACAAGTTAAGTAAAATGAATTTCTCACACAATAATGAACAAAAGCTTTATGTGTGTTTAGAAAGACTATACACAGAAAATATTTACTTCAGAAAAAGCTTTGTATATGAGCGAAATAGCAGCGAGAATGCAAATTAGAATTGGCAACTTGTCCAATCTTCTAAGTCTTCTTTATATAGGCAGTTAAAAGATCCGTTGGAGGGTAAAATTGGAATAGGAAAATTGAAATTGTCTCTTGGTATAACGGCTTGCATATAGCAGACAAAATGGTACAATAGTATTTTCCTTAGTCCACAAAATCAGCATAGTGGAGGGAAGGGTGATCTTGCACTGTGTACTATTTTCTTGATGCAAAACTTTTTGATATTATCTTTTAATCTTCAGATGTTTCTGAATAAATAATGTTGAAACATGCTTAGAAGGATCAAGATACTAGTTGAGAGAATCTTCAGAATCTTGATCTTCATAGTCTTGACACAGTTCCTCAGAACCTGGTCTTAAGAGTCTTCAGATCTTGTTCTTCAGAGTCTTTAGAACTTGAGAGCATAGAATCTTGAAGACTTGACAATCCTTAAAAGTCTCGTCAATCAGAGTCGGAGTCATAAGCTTTAGCATAAACGTTCATCAGAATCATTGTCTAAGAGCTTTCTAGAACTTGAAAGCATCTTGTAAAGCATCATGTATCCCTTTAGAGTCAGAGTGTGTTGAGTCCAGAATCTGATGACGTCACACGTCAATTCTTCGGAGTCAAAACATGTTAGAAAAAAGCTACAAACTAGACAAAAACCATTAGAGTACAAAATTTTTCTCTTAGAAACAATGCATTGTTATCATCAAAACTAAATGCCAGATGCAAAACCAAATCTTGTTCTTACAAGCATGTGGATAGTTGACAGTGGTGTTACATTGCATGTTACACCGAGGAAGGAGTTCTTCATATCTTATACTTTTGGTGACTCTGGAGTGTTGAATATGGATAATGATGGTGTATCTAAGGTAATTGGTGTTGGTGATGTTTTCTTGTAAACCAACATGGGAAAGAAATTGTTGCTTAGAGGTGTCAAACATGCTCCAAATGTCCATTTTGGTTTGATCTTTGTGCATATGCTTGATGATCATGGTTATGACAATCACTTTGATTCTTTAAAATGGAAACTCACCAAAGTTAACTTGGTTGGGGTTAGGGGGGGAAATTTTCTAAATTTTATTATACAAAATCTTTCATTTCTAGGAACAGTTTGAATGATATCGACATGGAAACATCTTTGTGGCACCGTAGTCATATTAGTGAAAAAGGGCTAAATGTTTTATTCAAAAAGGATGTAATTCCAGGAACAAATTCATATTTGGAGAAGTTATATCATTGCACAGCTGGTAAACAAACGAGAGTATCCTTTGATAGACATCATTCCTCAAGGAAGTCAGAGTTTCTTCAATTGGTCCATTCTGGCGTTTGTAATCCATTAAAGGTAAAATTATTTAGTGTTGCACTTTATTTTGTTACCTTTATTGATGATTGTTCCAGCAAACTATGAGTATATACCTTGAAGAAAAAATACCAAGTGTTGGATAAGTTCAAATAATTGCATGCTTTTGTGGAGAGGAAGATAGGTGAGAAGTTGAAATGTGTTCATTCTGAAAATAGTGGTGAGTAATGAGGACCATATGATTCTTATAGCAAGCAGTGGTGTATTTCACATAAAAATACTCCTTATAAAACTTCTTAGTTGAATAGTTTAGCAGAGAGGATGAAACGAACATTAATTGAGAGATTAAGGTGTGTTCTCTTCTGAAGCTAATTACTCTAATCATTATTGGGGTGAGGCACTTTACACGGTGGCGCATGTTCTTAATCTCACTCCTACTGTTGCTTTGAACAGTGAAGTTCTAGACAAAAGTTGGGTTAGAAATATTTCAAGTATGTCCGTTTGAGAGTCTTTGGTTGCAAGGGTCTTGCGCATATTCCAAAGGATGAAATGTCCAAGTTCAATGCAAAGTCAAAATAATTTATCTTCATCGGTAACGGGAAAGATGAGTTTAGTTATAGATTGTGTGATCCTGCAAGGAATAAGCTTATTAAAAGCCACAATATGGTGTTCATGGAAGACCAAACCATTTAATACATTGGTAAAGTGGAAAAAACTACACCCAAGAAAGATATTAGTTTGTCTAATATTGATCTAGTTTTATTATTTGTTCATAATCTGGATACTATTGGTGGTGATGATAAGAATGATGAGCCACGTGATTATTTTAATGATAAACAACTTGGAAATGAGGTAAATATTCCAACTAATAATGGTCAAGAGAAGAATGATGTTGAGCGAGAATATGATAATATAATGGTCTAGAGGGTAGGGGTTGAATAGACCTGCTTACAAATTTTATCGATTAAAACTTGTTTATTTCAAAAAGTCATAGTTTGAAAAGTGATTGAGAGGAGGAAAATATGCATACAAAATATATGATTTTTGACATAATACACATAACACTCAATCGATATATAAAAATTAAAAATAGATGAAACAAGCAACTAAAATCAATCAATTGGTTTATTGAATTTAATTGTGTTCACACGAATTGTGTAGAATGAATAATTTTAATACAATAAAAATTCTAGAATTATTGTTTCAAGATTTAATCAACAAAAAGAATGATTCGAAGTCTCAAACTAACAAAACCTACACTTATGAAATAAATAGCTATTTGTGCAATAAACCTAACCACATACGATTCTAAGAAAGAGATAAACCTAAATATGTAACTATGCATAAAATTAAAAAGAAAGGGATAGAGAAGATTGCACCATGATTTATATTGGATCTGAGCTTTCATTCTCACTTGTGCCTAATCTAGTCTCCAATGGTTACCCATTGAAAATTTGTTGTTCTTCCACTATGATTTTTACAAATTTTACAGATTTGTTTAGTTCAATCAAAATTTGAATGATGTTGAAAATTAAAATCTTTGATTTGAATCCTTGTTGACTTGTACATAGTATCTGACATCGAGCTCTTGTGAAATCTATAGTCGAATTCTACTTAAATATTCCAACTCCAAGAATGCTGCTCCAAGTTTCTATTCTGCAATGATCTTTACTTGATCTTATAGGTATCATGAGCCTTGGCATGTATGAAGATGAGAAAAACTCCAACTTTGTTTATAGACTTTCACACAGCTCTACCAAAGTTATTCTGGAGAGAATAACCTCCTTTTTTTTGCTAGATTTGTCAATCCCAATCATAACCACACACACGGTTGCAAACCCTTGAAATCTTCAAAAATTCTTCAAAGAAAATATTAATCACAATAATGATCCTCCTTATAGATCTCACATCCTAAAATGAGAGTGAGATCCAAATGACAATGGATGATGGAAGAGGGTGAAGACGAAAAGATTCTGGTTGCAAAATTCAAAACAAGATTCAAAATTCTTCTGAAAATTTAGAGAACAAGTGTGTTATGAATTCAAAAGTTGATGTGTATGTCTTTCAACATTGTAAAATGTATATATATATGTGTGTGTGTGTGTGTGTGTGTGTGTGTGTGTGTGTGTGTGTGTGTGTGTGTGTGTGTGTGTGTGTGTGTTGATTATGTAGAAAAAAAAGAGGGGGGAATGTTATTTGATTCGAGTTATAAGCAAAGAGTACGAAAAAAAAGTCAAGAGATCAAATGATATGAATTAAGATTCAAGAACCTCAAAAAACCGACCCTATAATTAAAGTCAAGCTTTCTATGATTTGAGTAAAAAAAAACTATGCATATAACCAAAATCCAAAAAACTTTTATATGCGTTTGATTCGAGTCAAGCACTGTGTAATTCGAATCAAACCACTCTAATTCGAGACATGGATTGTTGTGACTCGAATCATACAAACAAAAGCAAAGATTGTTTTTCAGAAATTTGTTTGATTCAAGTCAGAATATCTTTGATTCGAATCATGACTTCACAAGATCAATTCCTGGTTATTTTGTATCCTTGATTCGAACCGTGTAAGCTTGTGATTCGAATCACACTTTCAAAAACTTAATGCTTGCAAAATACTATGTGTTTTTCATAATTCAAACTTGATATTACTTGAACCATTCTCAAATGTGGCTCTTGATTCAAAACGTCAACAAATTGACTAGAAACATATTGTTATAGCTATAATCAAGCATTTTGATTTATCCATGCATTAAAACAAATTAAGAACTTAACCCTTAATGCGCAATCATGTGAGGAGACTTGGTAACAATAAAAATAAAACCAAAAGTTAAATGACAAGCAACAAAACATAAACTCTAGAAGGCAGAGACAACTTTAAATGATATGTCACAAAATAAAAATCTTGATGAAGTTCGAGAATCATCTCAAATTCAACTTAGGAGGTTTAACAGACTAAAACAGTCTTCTACAAGATATAATTTTGATGAGTATATGATTTTGACTGATGAGAGAGAACTTGAATATTTTCAAGAGACCTTAGAAAGTGATGAAAATAAAAAAAAATTGTTAGATATAATGCATGATGAGAGAAAATCATTGCATGTATATGACAGCAAATAAAATATAATTTTATTAAAATATTAAATATTTTTTAATAAAATATACCTTGTAGCAAAAATATCTTTAGCAAAGTTAATATAGAAACGAAAAAGCTTGAATTGTCCAAAACATTGGACACAACTTGTTGAGGAATTTCTCCATGTGCTCTTTCATACAAAATTGTTTTTATTATTAAATCAAGGTGTGACCCTACCATGTCCTCATGCATCATTGTCGTGGAGTAATATAGTACCCTATTTATATGCCACGTGTCACTTTTTAAAAGCTTTTTCTGATCAACACGTTTGAAGCTTCAAATTCTATCATGATGACCTAACTACTTCATTTCACCTGCACTAACCCTATCCCCGTCCTTATATAGAATTTCAATCACAAAGTTAAAAGAAATTAAGATCTTATATGATATATTTTGAGAATTGGCTATTATAATTTAATCTTATATGAAATCAAAGAGTTATTTCTAATTTTTTTCATTGTAAGAAAAACTATAATTTTCATTAGTTATTTGTTAGTATAATTAAAATCCTAAAGGTTTAACTGTTATTTCAATTTGGCTATTATAATTTAAACAATATTAAATAAGTTTATGTTACTTCAAATAGTAGTCGTATAGATATTTTATGTATTGAACTTCAAGTTTGAATTTGAAATTTATATTATATTTTTAAAGATTGTGATTCTTGTTACTATATTATTTAACAGAATAATACTAATTAGTTTTAAGTGAATGATAATTTATTTAATTATAACTTTAAAATTATAATTATACATGCTTAATTGACATGCGTAAGGTTAAATTTATTTTTATAGATTATTTGTATCTGATTAAAAATATATATTTATATCCACACCTCAAAATCAATAATGTTAAATGTGAAAAAATATATTATTGGATAGAATATGATTTGAATATATATATATATATATATATATATATATATATATATATATAATGATAATTATCATATTATTAATTAGATTAATATATATAAGTATAATTACATATTATTAATTATATTAATTATTATTGTTAATGTAAAATATTTTACACTACCAATTATCATATTATTAACAGAGATTAATTATTATGTACCGTTAATATAAAATATTTTACATTATCACTAATGATAAGATTAATATATATATATATATATATATATATATATATATATATATATATATATATATATATATATATATATATATATATATATATATATATATATATATATGAGGATAATTATCATACTATTAATGTGGTTAATTATTATGTATTGTTAATATAAAATATTTTATACTATCAATTTATCACTATTATTTATTTGTATAAATTTATAGATGGTTAAAATAAAAATTAAATCCCTTTTATCATTCCGCATCTATAATTATTTAATTGTGTAAAATGTTTTTAGCGTCTGTATTTCAGTTAAATTCTTTCTACGAATCAAAGTAATATTTTGTTCAAAACATGGTGAACATTAAAATATGAATGCATCTCATAGTCATTATCTGTATAGTAATTCGTTATATTGTTGCAGTCCAACTAATGTCTTTTGCTAGACCTAATTGTTGCTAACAAAATATATATATATTTATTTATGAGAAAAATAGACCCATGATAGAGTTAGAACTAAATATAACTTTTTTTCTATCTATATTTCATTTCATTAATGATGTAAACCCATTTAAATGAACCTATCATTTTCATGAATTCATCATCACAAAACTTATATATAAAAGCAAGCTAAACCCATATCCACTCATCATAAACCAACCATATATGAACACGCACATGGCTGGTTCTAATCCTACTAATATCATCCATGTTACCAACGATATTGATCACAATACATCTTGCTCCAACAATAACCCTACTAATACGAATAATAACAAGTTGTACAAAGGTGTGAGGAAGAGAAAATGGGGAAAATGGGTTTCTGAAATTAGGCTTCCAAATAGCCGTGAGAGAATTTGGTTAGGATCATATGACACACAAGAGAAAGCTGCAAGAGCATTTGATGCTGCCCTTTATTGTCTACGTGGTCCTCAAGCTAGTTTCAATTTCCCTAATACACCTCTTACCATCATCAATGTAGGTGTTGCTCATATTAACTCTCTTTCACCACAAGAGATTCAAGAGATTGCAGCTAGGTTTGCCAATGAGTACACGCCACCGCCGATGGAGTTGAGTAGTACTCATGAAGAAGAAGAAGAAGAAGATCAACAAGTACCATTGTTAGAGTCACAAAATGATGCTAATTCTAATTCTTATTCATGTCCTCTTTATGATAATGAAGGTGATTTGAGGAGGATGGATTGGACTTTTGAGGATATGTTGGATGAAATGAATGGAGTTGCTAATGGCTCTCATTTTGGTTATTATGGGATAGAAAAGATGCAATACTCGAGTGAGATACAATATTCTAATCAACTTTTTGAGGAGGATAGTGAAGATTCTTTTTCAAACCATTCTTTACTTTGGAGTTGGAACTTTTGATTCACATGAATGTTTCTTAGAGTAACAAATCTCTTCAATATCATTTGTCTATCTTTAACTTCAATTATAAATAACAACTTATATAATCTTAGAATATATCGGCTTTGGAACCGTTATAGATACTATTAGAAAATTTAAATTAGAAAAAATAATTTAAAAGAGAAAGTGTATAAGAGTGAGATATTCTAATTTCTCTTGACAATTTTAAGTTGTTTTTTAAGAGTGGGTTATTTCAAGTCTATAGCTTATTGTTTATCTTTATTCTTTTGATGGTAACGAAGCATGAGAACAAAAGATGGTGATATATTACTTGGCTAAGGCAAGAGTCTACATCATATCGACCATACCATGCCATAATTAAGTACATTATTGAAACTTTAAAGTGGCCACGTTTTTTTCGTGCCATCTTTCTTCTACTTGTTAGCTCTAGCTCGGGCTAAAAAAAAGAAATTATTGGCACTTGCTAGCAACTACCTAGTACCACTAATTAATTTATTTATTTATATATATATATATATATATATATATATATATATATATATATATATATATATATATATATATATATATATATATATATATATATATATATATATATATTTTGGTTATGAGTAATTTAGAATATTTATGTTTTATTATATATTTTTGTAACTTTTATTTGCACAAGTTTTGTTATTTATATTATTGAAATCCTAATTTCTTTCTCCTTTTCTTGTATTATTATCTCTATTGTTAATTTGGAATTTAGATTTTGTTCGATCCTCTTCAAATTGTCAGTCGCTTTTGCTTTGAGTTTCCGAAAACAAAAATTTGGGATGCGTTGATTTGAATTTTTTTAATGATAAATTATATTGAAAAAAAAATTATTGAGTTGTTAAATTGTTCTTGACATTTCGTATTCCACTTTTATGTGCATGAAGATTAGGATTTAATTATATAAGGATTCAGTTGATTCTTTAATTATTGTTTCTCATCTTGGTCATGAATACTCTTTCACACACACACACGCATACACACATTAGATTTTTTGTTTGTTTGGTTTCGTCTAGTTTGATTTTGTTTGTTAGTTTGGTTTTTTTCTTCTGTTTGGTTGATTCCCTCTCCATTTGTTCTTCTATTTGATTACTAATCTCCCTATTCGTTATTCTGTTTGGTTCATCTCATCTTCATTGATTTTTTGTTTGGTTACTTTTCTCCTTATTTGTTCTTCTGTTTTGCTATATTGGTTCTTTTATTTGGTAACTCCTCTCCCTATTGGTAATTGTGTTTTATTTCATTTGGATTGAATTAGATTGATTCTATTTGATCTAGTTTAATTCAATTTATTTTGGTTCAATTTTATTTAAATTGATTTGGTTTGGTTTGACTTGTTGGTCTGGTTTGGTCCCTCTCTTTAGATGCTCATCCTTTCTCGCTCTTTGACTTCTTCAATTTCTTATTCTCTCTTTGATAGTTGCTTCTCTCTATGATGATTCTTCATATAGTTGCTCTTTCTATTGATTATGGTATTAGTTAGTTTGGTTTGATCTCATACTTTTAGGGTTAATTTGTAACAAACATAATGTTTAACAATTTTAGATTGAAGGGAAGTGTTAGAGTTTTAGATTTATATTGTTTACTATTCATAATGTTTTTGTTTTTTATTTGACAAGCTCTTAATGGATTGTGAGGTGAGATATTAGATAATATGATATAGATGATTTTTTATAGTTGAAATATGAGTAATTTAGTCTATTTATGTCTTATTATATACTTTTTATAACCCTTAAAGGCTTCAGGTCTTCTAGTTCGAGGTGAATTCTTCCAAACACCTCCAAGTATAGTATGTATGCAGAACTTCTAGTTCAGTAAGGTTTTCTACACTCAAAATCTGGAGAGCATATTTATTGGGTGAGAATATGGAACAGAGAAATGGTCTAGAGGGGGTGAATAAACTCTAATTAAAAAATTGATGGATTTTCCAAAAAAAGAATATCATGGGTTTTTCAAAACGCGCAGAAGGCTTAAAGCAAAAAAAAATCTTATGTTTTTATTGGAATTCGACCATGTTGACAAATACATAATTCACAAATATCACAGATTGATCAAGCATTGATTAGTTGAGTAATTTTAGATTACATGAGATGTGTATTGTACAATAATTCAATTATGATTGGATTCTAACATCACTAGTTTTCCAGATTTTAATCAGCGTTAAAGCTCAATTAGGTATCAATTCTAACAAAACCAAACCTCACGTAATAAATCACTATCAACAAAAATAAATAATAAACTACTATGAGAATTGATAACTAAGTATGCAATATCCTATGAAAATTAAATTGAGAGAGAGAGAGAGAGAGAGAGAGAGAGAATTACAGAGGAGCAATCGTTGTTAAGTAGTGTATGGTTGTATATGCTTACTTACAATCACGATCTAGTGTCTGTAATAGAAAACTGGAATGTCTGCTACCTATCACCACAGTTGTCATACATAACTGTTTTGAAAAGTTTAAAGGCCTTTGGTTCGATTCCCATCAACGTCATTTTTGGGATTTAAATTATTTTGGATAGCGCTTAATATATAACCATGTGGGATTTAGCAACTGTGATGAAATCACTTGCTTTTTTATATATGTATTTCTGCTTTTATACATTTTTCCATTTTGCAACCTATATTTTTGTGAATCGTATCACACTAGAAACAGCAACACACATTTGTGAATCGTATCATACCGAAAACTATATTACATCAAATCCAGAAATTGTATATCACATCAAAACCAAAATAGTACAAAACAACCTAAAATTTACACATCATTACAGAAAATAATTATATCTTGGTGTTTTAGTTTCATGTCTCTTGGTGTCTTGTATATTGGTGTCTTTACTTTAAACACCTATAATTTCAAATAATCATATTTGTTAGTATATAAACTTAGAAAATATAACTTATAATAAAATAAAGAATAATATACTTTTTAATTTTCACTACGCCAAAAATGACTTTTAACAGCGCATCTTAGACAGCGCTTTTAAAAGAAAGCGCTGTCTAAGGTTAAAATTAAAATAAAACGCGGAAAATGTTCCAAAAAAATAATGAAAGAGCTGTCTAAGGGGGGGTCTTAGACAGCGCTTTCTAAAAGCGCTTTTAAATATAGACCTTAGTCAGCGCTTTTGATAAAGCGCTGTCTAAAGTCTTTAAATTAAAAAAAAAATTAAAACCAAAAGCGCTGTCTAAGGGGGGGTTTAGAAAGCGCTTTTGAAAAGCGCTGTCTAAGGCATACCTTAGAAAGCGCTTTCCACAAAAGCGCTGTCTAAGGTCTAATTAAAATAAAATTTCAGACTCCATTTCAATTTTCGTTCTCTGTTCTTTTGTTTTCCCTCCTGCGAACGTTGAAACCCTATCAGCGAAAACCATAACAGCGAACACGAATACACTTTTCCCGCCAAGCCATGACAATGGAGAGAGTGCAATGCTCCTATGAATCTCTGGTTCAGTGCTTCCCCTCTCTCTCATCGTCTTTGTGTTGTGAACTGTGAAAATACGCTAATTCGATTTTGGTGCAGGATGAAACGTTCGAAATTGGGAAAGAGATGTATCGTGGACAGCAATACAGTCAAATTTACTTCGCTCGTCTTCGCTTGATGAGAACTCTCTTGTATTCCCTTGTTTCCCAATGGAAACCTAATTCTCCTGGTTCGTACTTTTTATTTTCTATATTTTTATCAACTTAGGGTTTTGCTTTAAATCAATACTGACTTTTAAATTTGATAACTTTTTATGTTTGATTACTTGAAATTTTGTTAATTGATTGAGTTTCTGGTGATTCGGACAGTGTGCACGGTGTTGGGACTGGAAGAGGGCAAGGAGTGTGTTGTTGTTGGGACACTGTTTAAAAACATGAAATTGAAACCTTGCATACTTGATGAGTATTCTAAAGAGGTACTGTGGTTCCGGGTTTCTATTTTTTTTTTGTTGGAGGGGTGTGGTTGTTGTTTTTATGTAAATTTTGTTTTTTAGGGTTGTTGAGTAGCAACGACTATAATGTTGTGGGAGTTGAACAAATCACTGCTGTTCTGTGATAAGCTGTTTGGTACTAAATGTTTCCAAATATTAGTTACATTGGGCGCTATATCAGTTTTCGTAGTGAGTAATTGAACAAATTGCTATTTTCTGCGATTGGCAATAGTGGGTTTTGTAAGTAAAAAATAGGACAATGGTATGGCACAGTGCTGAGTTTCTTTGCTAATGATGTGCAGAGATCGGTTGTCCCGCTTGTCAAGCCGCATAACTTTGTGGACAAAGATGATTATCTTGTTTTGGAAGATGAAAGTGGAAGAGTTAAGCTTGGTGGGAATATTATTGTACCATCTGTCTATGTAACAGGTTTGTTTCATTAACTACTTAGTTGAACAACTTGGATTTCATGGTAGGATGACAGTTTGAAGACATTGGTACAAACTGCAGATTTCATTGGCCAAAAATTGATCCACAAGATATGCATAATCGAGTGAGTTTATTGTTCAAATCTTCTTTTCTAACACATTTGGTGGGTAAACTAGTTCTTTTTTGTTTACGTGTTCTCTGTAGATGAGGGAGCTCTACGATTGGAACGATGTTGCCAAAAGGACTGAAATTGTGTATGACCGTGCTTTGAAGTGTTCCAATCAAAATCTATTAGAGCGTCTCTCACGGTACACTCTAAACATCATAGGTTCAATTTGGACACAATGACAACATGTAGTAGAGAGTTGTTGATAGGCCAGTAAAACAAGTAGTAGGTGAATGAGGTGCTATTTTTACCATTGCTGATTTTCTCTTTTCTTTAGATATCTCGTATGTGGAGTGTGGGCAGGGAAGCTGTTTTGCTTGGTTATGATTGTTGGTTATCTGTTTTGGCAGCTATTGGAAATATGGCAGGTAAGCATTGGTGTTGGATGTGTATGACATTTTCATTATGATTACATTTTGGTAACTGCATTATTTGTGTATTTCTCTTATTAGCCTGCAGATGATATTGGCAACCATGAAGACGAGATATTGGAAAATGCACAATGATATCAATGACGTGTTTTGGTGTACCACGAAGTTATGCTTTGCTCATTAATCTGAAATGCAGGAGAATACTGACGGTGTTTTAGTCTACCACGAAGTTATGTTTTGCTCACTAATCTGAAATGCAGAAGAATACTGACCTTGAAAAAAGATAATTATTAGTCCTTTGCATTGTTGGTCGCGGAACTTGCGTGTGTCTGAAATTGGAAGCTGGAAGCACTCTTATTCACTTGCGAGTCTGAAATTGGAAGCCGGAAGCACTCTTATCGCGATATAGAGTACCATGGTAAGCTATATTAGTGTTAATGTCAATGTTTTTTTAGCATTGGTTTTTTGAGCGTGGTCATACAAAATTATTTAGTTTGTAAATTAAGGTTCTGAATATTTTGTACAATAGCATCTAGATGTTGGGTGTGAACAATGTGGTAGACCAAGTACCACCAAATGTTCACGATGCAAATCTGTCAGATACTGGTTAGTTAGTTACTGTTTCTTACTTATTATTACTAATGTTTTCATTATTACATATATCTGTTAAACTTTCATTAACATTTCAGCTCTACAAAGTGTTTGATTACCAACTGGAGATGGCATAAATATAATTGCATTGCAGGAGATGTCAATTCAGCTCAACCAGAAACACCTACTGGAAATGTAACTTTACTCCTTCATGCCAACATCAATATTTCATTTCCATTCTCAAACTATAATAAAAACTACAGTGCGTCGCTACTGAATTTGAATATATTTTAACTCTTTCTTTGTAGGTTGAATTGCTCAAGAATTCAAATGAAGAGAAAGAGAATATTCATTCACCTAGGCCACTCTATTTGGAGCTTCATCCTGGTTCCTTCATCTTTCTTTTAATACTTGTCCTTAATTCAAAATATTTTCTAAAATTTCTTAATTGTGTTGTATTATTTACAACTCCAATCTCTCAGTTACTACTACTAAGGAACCACAAGTGCATAAAACTCAATGGGAGAAACACCTTGAAGATGAACTAGTAAAGTCTAGGTATTTTTTTTAATTTGTTCTGTATGTTTAGTATGTCTTGTTGCTTGTATAAAAACATAAAACTTAGTATTTGCTTTCGGTTGTTAATGTTAGGAAAGAGAATTCCGAACTTCGGTCAGAGCGTGACGAGTGGAAGAAGCGAGCGAGTTTCGCTAGAGAAAGATTTCGAAGTTTCAAGGAAGAATCTGAAAAACAAGTAGTTTATCACATAATAACTTGCGCTTCAGCAATTGAATCAATTGAGAACTTCATGACAGCATTTACTTGTTTGTTTCTTCTTATAGTTGTCTGTGTTGAGAAATGAAAATGAGTCAATTACAAATGCTGAGAAGAAAGCTTGCATTGTGATACAAGGTTTACAAGAGAGACTAAACCACTTGCAGGTTTTGGATGAGACTAAGTATTCTATTGTTGAAAATTCTATAGTTCTGTTGTATGAATTCTTGTTGGTTAATTCAATTACCACATAGATTGCAGCACAGGATTACATTGCAGAGAAGAAAAAGTTTGAAAAACATATACAAATGGTAGAGGTATGTTATAGTTACTTTTTTTTTCCTTCCGGATTTCTTGTATTAGGTTCTTATATTTGACTTAATTCATCCTTGCAAGAGTGAATGTACTAAGCTGAAGAAAGAACTACAAGAACAGCATAAAGATATTCAGTATCTTACACTAGAATCTAACCGGAGTCACGAGACGGCACGAATCGCCACAAGAGAAGTTGAAGCAGTAAAACAAGAGCTTATAGAAGAGCGCAAAAATGTTGAACGAATTAAAGAGAATTTTATTAGAGATATTACATTCTCCGATATGTCGTGAGCAGATCACAAGTCATATTAAGTTGTTTTCTGGCTGACTCCCTGTTTTTAAGTGCTTTTGTGGTCACCAAATATAGGTTGTACATAGATTCTCATAGTAATTGGACCAGCATTGGGAGGTTATTTGGCTCAGGTACTTGATGCTTCATAGCTATTTTAATTGAAGACACTTTTATTCGTTTCGCTAATACTGTGTGAAATTTACATTGCAGCCAGCAGTGAAATACCCTCATCTATTTCCAAAAGACTCATTTTGGGATAAGTAAGTGGATTTTACTTGATTTTTAGTATCATAAAGTTCTAACAATTCAGCTTTTCCTTCGATCCTTATTGTTGATGTGATTATTTTAATTGTCAAAACATAAACCATGCAGGTTTCCATATTTCTTGCCTTCCTTGTCAGTATCAGCTTTTGCATTTGTGGTAGCAATTGCATGCATCTGGCTTCCGGTATGAGTAAGCAACTTCATAGTTTGTTAAACATGTATAAGCATTTGATCACAAAATTCCTGCATCACTGTAGGAAACACTTCACAACCACCCTCTAAGCAATGAGTCTATTGATGATGCTGAAGCTTTAGAAACTGGAAACATAAGTAATGACGACGACAAAATAATCCAAAAAGATGAAAACCTCTTCCTGAACTGGCCATTAATGTCATCTATTATTGTGTACAGCATTTTCTCACTTTCTAATCCCCCCCTTAGACAGCGCTTTTTACAAAAGCGCTGTCTAAGGTATACCTAAAAAAATTAAAATAGGGGGGCTTAGACAGCGCTTTTTGAAAAGCGCTGTCTAAGCCCCCCCCTTTAGATAGCGCTTTTGCCAAAAGCGCTGTCTAAGGTATACCTAAAAAAATTAAAATAGGAGGGTCTTAGAAAGCGCTTTTGGCCAAAGCGCTGTCTAAGGGGGGGGGGGGGCTTAGACAGCGCTTTTAAGATTTAAACAAGCGCTGTCTAAACCTTTAGCAGCGGAGGCTTAGACAGCGCTTTAAAGCGCTGTCTAAGGCTAAAAAAAGCGCTGTCTAAGGTCTTGTTTGGCGTAGTGTTTCCCATGTACCTTATTTATGATCATTACAAATAGCATGCACGTCATTTCTATCAACTTCATCATATGATGTAGGAACTTGTGTTGTGTAAGAAGGAGAGAAAGGAATATCAAAACTTTCATCACTATGAGGAATATATTTTCCTTGGATAATGATTGACCATCTCCCCGATATGTCTGAAGGGTCAGTCACATAGAAAATTTGTTTTGCTTGAGAAGTCATGATGAATGGTTCAGTCATATAAGTTTCCTTGTCAAAGTCAACCCGGGTGAATCATAAGTCATTAGTTTGTACATCATTATTATTGGAAACCCACTTATATTTAAATAAAGGCACTTTGAAAATAACATAATCAATCTCCCAAATCTCTTCAATGACACCATAAAACGCTCTAGATGTCAATATAAGATTCTTATCTTTCGAACTAGAGAAATACATGGATTTGACCTCAACCATAACCCCACTACCTTGCATTGTACTACGATCCTCTTTTGATTTTGTATAAAAGGAAAAAAGACCAATGTTGTATACAGTCCAAGTTATCACATTAAATTTTGGCATGTACGATAACCATTTAATTGTCTCGGATGTACTATCATCATTATATATTTCTTCATTAAACCAATTTATGAATTTCTTGTTATGCTCTGTCTACAACAACTTGTCACTCATTCGGGGATTTTTTTTCTTCATAAGTGTTTTGTGAGTAGCTATGTAAGGTTGAACTTCATCAAGATTATCCAATATATAGAAATATTCTTGAAGAACTACATTTTGAGTCATTGACTTAACATTTAAACCTTGAGTACCTCTACCCTCATAGCTGTCAACATGACGAGACTTTGGAATTTCTTTAGACTCTACTTCCGATAAATAGTTTGTACAAAACTCAACAGCTTCTTCTGTGATGTACCTTTCAACAATCGAAACTTTCGATCAGTGATGATTCTTCGTATAACCCTTAAATATCTTCATGTATCTCTCTATTGGATGCATCCAACTTAAATAAACTAGACCACGAAATCTGATTTATCTGACTAGATGAACAAGTAAGTGAATCATAATGTTAAAAAATGATGGAGGAAAATACATCTCCGATTGACACAAGATTATGGAAGTCTCATCTTCTAATTCATCTAATTTTTTGAAATCAAAAAATTTATTACATATAGCATTGAAGAATAAGCACAAACAGGTTGTAGTTACTCTCACATTTTTTGGTAAGATGCCACGGATAGCCACTAGTAGAGGTTGTTACATGAAAACATGACAATCATGAGATTTTAAACCAATTAACTTGAGATATTTCATTGATACAAGTTTTTTTATGTTTAATGAGTAACCTTGGGAAACTTTTATACCATGCAAACACTTTCAAAAAAAATTATTTTCCTTTTTAGATAGAGTGTGACATGTCGGAGACAGATAAGTTATTTTTTCCTAATTCTACTAGAGCCAACTGTTTTCGTATACCCATCGCCTCCATATCAAGACGGGAATTCTTACTATCTTTAGTCTTTTCTGGAATGCTTAGGAGTGTTCCAATCAAAGTATCACACATGTGTATACATCAAGACAATATCTTACATCGAGACTTGACCAATATGAAAGATCAAAGAACATAGACCTCTTTTTCCATATATTTTTCTCAACTGCCCCTTTTTCTTTTTTCTCTCTTTCCAAATACAACATTAATGTGTTTCTGTCATTGATAAACTTCATCCTCGATTAAAGGTTCAGGAGCCATATCAAACTACTACTCTACATTAAAAGCCTTCTGTAATCTACGATAAGAATGACCAGGTTTTAGAAATGTATGATGTCCAAGGTAAACTGTATTTTTTCCAAACTCAAGTTGGTGATAACAGGTGTTAGATTCGCATATAGGACACATTTTATGTCCTTTAACACTATATCCAGTCAAATTACCATATGCAGGAAAGTCGTTGATTGTGCAGAATAACATTGCACGCATCTTAAACTTTTCACTAGAATATGCATCATCAACTTCAACTCCTTCCTCCCACAAAATTTTTAAATCTTCAATTAATGTACTTAGATAAATATCTACATCGTTTCCAGGTTGTTGTGGTCCATAAATCATCATACTTAACAACATATACTTGCACTTCATGCACAACCAAGGAGATAGGTTGTAAATTGTGAGAAGAACATGCCATGAAGAATGGTTAGTACTCAGATTACCAAAGTGGTTCATTCCATCGGTGACAAGCCCAAGCATAAGGTTTCTTGGCTCAATGCCAAAATCTAGAAACAATGAATCAATTTTCTTCCATTACAAAGAATCAGCTACATGGCGAATGTTTCTATCATATTTTCTTTCATCTGCATGTCATCTAATATTATTTGCATCATTTGCATTAGTAAAAAGTCTCTTGAATCTTGAAATTATTGGCAAGTACCATAACATTTTAGCATGAGGAGGCTTTCTACTAACATTGGCAATGTCATCATCATTGTTGTCCTTCAACTTATAATGCGACACACCATATTACGGACATTGATCCAAATTTTCATACTTTTTCCTGTATAATATGCAATCATTAGGGCATACATGTATTTTGATATACTTCAAACCCATTGGACACAATATATTATTGGCATCATAACAACAATCCAGTAAATTATTATCTTCTGGTAGCATTTGTTTCAGCAAATCAAGTAATTTCGTGAAACTTTTATCCGACCATCCATTTGTTGCCTTCAGATTAAACAGTTTTAACACCGTAGACAATCGTGTAAGACTTGTGCACCCCTTATATAAAGGGGTGTCATTATCACTATATAAAGTATCCTAAATATGGACTTTCCTAAAATAAGATTCTGCAATATCACGGAACATATCTTCTAGTCGATCATCCATATCTTCATCTTCATCAGCTTCGTGAATTTATGACGTCGTGTTTCTCTTTTTATCCATTTCACTGTACCACATCCATATAGTATAATTTTGACATATACCATCACAACATAGGTGATAGAATATTTCTTATTTTGTACCTCTATTGATATTCCCACAAATAACACAAGGACAATAAAATACACCATCATTCTCAGGAAGACTTTGTTCAGCATATTCAAGGAATTCAATAACTTTTTGCTCATATACTATACCTAATCTATCATCTTCCTTCCAAATATGATCCATAATAAATTCTAAAATTTATATCAAAATAATAATATGAATGGCACACCAAAACCTAAACCTAAAGCATACTCATAACAATAGTATAACATTAAACCTAAAGCATAAGCATATCCATCACAATAATATATTAACAAAAAAAACACAATGAAATATGAACCAGGAACAATATGAACATAAGGTTTCAAAAATACAATGAAAGCAATGAAAATCAGCCATGAAAAGTAACGATAAAATTAACAAAAAAAGAATAAAAGCAATGAACATCAATCATGAAAAGTAACGTATCATACTTCGAAGATGGTGAATACAAAATGAAGATGGTGAAGATTTTAGTACCAAATGAATAAAGAGAGTGAACACAAAATTAAGATGGTGAACACAAAATGAAGATGGTGAAGATTTTCCTTCCAAGTGAATGAAGATGGTGAAGATGAATAGTTCACTATCGTCGTTGTCAGGTTCTCTTAGGGCATGTTATGAAAGAAATAAAGAATATGTTTTTTTAAGTGACAGGAAAGCCTTTCACCATGGTTAATATGAATAAGTGTAGTGAAATACATAACATGTTACCACGGGGGATAAATAGAATCGTAGTTAAATATTTTTTAATTTTTGTTTAACTTATGAATTTAAGGGACACACACTTTTTTAATAGGAAAATGAAAAAATGTTGTTGTTGGGATTTGAAGCTTGTAACACTTAATTTATCACCACGGTTGTTTCACATAACCGTAATGAAATGTCGTCTAATAAAATAAAATAAAAAATCATGCGCTTCCGATTTGAGATATTACAACGGTGGACTGAATGACCGTAGTAATATAATGTAACCAAAGGTATATTTTGCAATAGTGCTTGATTCTCTCTTCTTGAATCTTCCAGCTTCACTAATCTGATATAACTGGAGAGAAGCACCTCCTTTTTTTCACTGGAATTTGTCAATACCAACCACAACAACCATAATCTTGCAAGCTTCCTGAAAATGTTAACAAACTCTTCAAGAATGGTTAGTTTCGAGACACGTCTCCCTCAACAATTAAAGATATCCATAATCAAGATTTGAATCTAAATAAGAGGCCTAAGATGAAAGAAATTTTGTTTGCAAGAGATTTTGAGTTTTCAAAATGGAGGTTGTTGATTCTCACAAAATCACTTTGAATATGTTATCAGTTATGTGAGATGTGTTGAAAATGAAATGAAAAAATGAATTTATATGTGCTTGAGATTAAGCACAAAAATAGATGGAAAAAGTTAGGTAGATTTGAGTCCAAAACATTTCATCGTTTGAGTCAAATGAGTAAGTAGAGTGAAACAAGATCTCATAAAGAAAAGTTACCCATTTTCTTATGATTCGAGTCAGTTGTAAGTTTGATTCGAGTCATGAAATCTCATGATTCGAGTCATGTATAAACCTTGATTCGAATCAAATTGGGCTGAGCCAAAAATGGAAAACATAGAAATCATTATGATTCGGGTCATGTAGAAGTTGTAATTCGAATCAAACTGGACAATTGCTAATATGAGGTGTGTGATTCGAGTCATAGTGTTGCATGATTTGAATCATGTGTAAATTATGATTCAAATCACATACGCCAAAAAATCTTGTTCTTCTCTGTTTGATTTGGCTCTAGTCATGGATTGTGAGTGACTTGAGTCACACACAATAAATCTTAATTTTCAAGTTTTTCAAAATAGTTTGAGATTTCACTTCCCATATAAATTAAACCAATATCACATATGGTTCTTGTTCCATTAACTCAAGCAACTTAAAACATCATGATCAAACTAAAATACAACCAATTGAACTGTGCATTCTAAAAATGAATCGATTCAAAACTCAATTCAAAGATGTGCAATTGATGAGAAAACTCAATAAACTAACATAAACGAAAGCTTAGTTGGTTTCCCCGCCCCCGATGAATCCTCTTGTTATGGTGTTAAGCGTGTGGCACGCATCTTTACCATATTCGCTCTGAGGCACTTATTTGTCCTTGTTAGGCCTAGGGGCTTCCAATATCGTCTTGCCTCCGCGAATTAGAATTGTCTTATGAATGGGAGTAGTCGTCCTTCACATATTACTTGAGGTGTCCCTCGTATATTAGTCTCTTGATTTCCTTTTTGAACTGGTAGCAGTCTTCAGTATGGTGTCCCTTTACTCTATGGAACTTGCACCACCTTCCCGATTCATAACACACCACTTACGCATTAGGAGTGGGTGGTATAGGGATATTGTGTAGGTGGAGAACTCCACGTTAGGTCTTCTCATGGTGGTTATTCAGGGGCGTAAAGTTCTTTGTCACCTTGTCTACTATTTTGAACACAATTTTATCCTTTATGGGCGAGATATAATTGCTCTTCTTCTGGTGATGCTAGCCTTTAGAGTTAGGAACACGCTCCTTGACATCGTGCACCTTCTTTTTAGTGTTTCTCTCTTCACCCTTTATCTAGAACTCTAGTCGGGTGACCACTTCTACCAACGAAAGCGCTGACTTCTAGGTGGGGGATTCATTAAAGTGCATTGCCTTGAGTCCATTTTGGAACGCGCCCATAAATATTTCTCGATTCGGTGGGACAATCCTGATGGTTGCCTCTTTAAAGAGAACGAGGTAGTCTCTTAATGACTTTGATTTACCTTGGAGCGTGTTAAACAGGCTTGTAGTGGACATCTTCCTGTGGTGGCTGACGGTAAACCGGTGTACTAGCTTCTTTACCAGCTCCTGATAGTTATTGATTGAGGCACGGGGTAAACCCATATACCATCAAATGGTGATGTCCCTAAAAGTTCCAGATAAACGCTTGCATTCCAAGGAGTCGAAGGCTCTTATGATGGTCATATGTGTAGGGATGGAGGTGGCGTGCTTGTATGGGTCGCTTCACCTATCAAGCTTGGCTAAGGAGGGAGGTTTGAAGCCCTCAGGTAAAGGTACCCCTATATATCGTATGAGAGTGGCTAGGGATCCAACAGTTCCATATCCTATGGGGGATTAGACTCATGTTGGCGTTGTATGATGTTATGGACATCATCCTACGGTGTCAAGTTATGGCTGTGTAATTTGTCCATGGCGGCATGCATCTTTGTCAGGGGCGTCGACATCACCGTTACTGCTGGTATCTTTTGGCGTAGGGGATGAAGCTCTCCTGTTAACCATATCTTAAAATGGATAGATGTAGGAGTCAAGGGTAACAGCGGGAAAGGTGATGGTGATGAAGACGGTGTGGCTCCGGTTAGTATTACCAGGGCCCCACGGTGGATGCCACTGTATTGGTCAAAAATTACAGGTGTATGTGTTCCGCCAACAAAGGAATGGGGACTTAGAGGCGTTAGTCGGTATATTACGTTGTATGGTGGTTAAGGCTTGCCCACAGAGGAGAGAAATATTGTATGGTGGCATTTTACGGTGGTTTCGGAGTCCTGCTCATGTGAGGTGAAAGGCTCTGTAGATGAATGGTGTGCTTAGGTGTAAGCGTATATGAGGGGTGATCAGTATGAATTATGATCTAGCTAAGCTTTATGCCTTAGGATGTAATGATATGTCTCTTTCCCATAGAGGAAGAAAGATTTATATAACCATTTTGGGTCTAGGTTTTGTGTAACCCTAAGTGGCGACAATCACTCCCTCCTTATTAGGAAAAGTTATTGACCATATCCTTCAGGAGATATTGGATGACTCATTCTCCTTTGACTAATAGTATTACACGTCATTAGTGCCCAAGGCGAGTCCTTGGGCACTAATGACGTTATTCCTTAGGATGTAATGATATGTCTCTTTCCCATAGAGGAAGAAAGATTTATAGAACCATTTTAGGCCTAGGTTTTGTGTAACCCTAAGTGGCGACAATCACTCCCTCCTTATCAGGAAAAGTTATTGACCATATCCTTCAGGAGATAGTGGATGACTCATTCTCCTTTGACTAACAGTATTACACGTCATTAGTTCCCAAGGCGAGTCCTTGGATCATCACCTATGCGATACCACTCTTAGGTGAGGGCGCCCTAATTTAGTACGCTCACAAATATAACATTACACCTTCATTTACTTCAAGTATTTTCATCTCATGTTCAACTTAAGTGAGCTTTCCAAAAAGTGTTTACATATCAAGTGACTTTAGATCCTGAGATTCTTTGATGGCAATTACTTTTGGCTTACATACTTGCACATAGACCTTAGAATTTTATTATCACAATTTTGATTAGGAACACGGTCTTACACAACACTTCTAACTTGTTGAATATATGGGAGAACTTCATTTGCATCCATAGATTCTCTGGGTTTCATACGGAAGAGATCATACTCCTCTATTAAAGTGTTAATTTTAAATTATTTAAAATATTCATCTCCCTCGTGGAGAACCTAAAGTGCGTCCCACATTTTTTTAGATGTTTTAAAATGTGAAATTTAAAAATATAAGGTAGTGTTCAAGGAAGATATTAGCATATTCCTCTATTTTAAGTCATACGAAGCATTTTTAGTTTCTTTATAACTCCAATCCATGGGGAATTTCTTAACATAAATTCCATTGACTATACATTTAGGGGTAAAATGACCTTCCTTGATAGCAATTCAAAGCAATTTATAATCTGGCATAAGATGCATGTACATGCTTTTGCAGCGTTTCCAAAACTATTGGTGTTGTCCCACGGCCTATTGTTGTTGCATTCCCCTTATTTGATCATGAATAAAAGTGTCTTCTCATCATCAAACTCTTGTCTTGAAACCTTGAATTCATCCACTCGAGTTTTCTTCTTATTCGTATTATACTCTCTTGCAAAATGACCAAACTTTTGACAAATAAAGCACTGCATCTTGCTTTTGTCAATCTTTCTACTTTCACCTCTAAAATTTCTTTGACCACCAATTTTACTACAGATGCTCGCACCCTTTTGACAAGCCGGATTCTTATAATTTTGGAATTCTCTTCCACCAAAATTCTGGAAATTTCCTTTACTCTTCATGGACCATTTTCCTTTCGACTTCTAGTCTTTCTCATTGAAACAAGCTTGCAAAGTGATCTCTGTCTTTGACTTGTCACAATTTCTCTCCTTCATCCTTTCCTCATGAGTCTCAAGAGAGCTTTGTAGCTCTTTTTTGCTCATCGTTGCAAGATCCTTCAATTTCTCAATCGCTACGACCAAGTTGTCAAATCTTGGCATTAAAGAATGCAGTATTTCCACGACAACATATTGCTCTATGATCGTTTCTCCGTATGTTTTTACTTAGTTCACAAATCGAGTGATTCTAGTTGTGAAATCGTTGATCGTCTCTTTTTCCTCCATTTGAATCAATTCAAGTTGACATTTGTGAGTTCGTAACCTCACCACCTTCGCCTTGTCAGCCCCTGCATATGTATTCTCTAAGATTTCCCACGCTTGCTTCGACGATTCTCAATCACCAACTTTCTCAAAGTTATTTGTATCAACGCATTGATGGATTAAAAATAGCGCCTTGAAATATTTCTTCTTTTATTTCTTATGTGTAACTCGATGTGCATCTGTTGCACCTTCGACGAGAGGATTCACATCGTTCTTGGTCACTTCAAGAACATCTTGGTAGCCAAACAACATCTTCATTTTCTTGCACCATTTGTCGTAATTCTTCGTATCAAGGATGGGTAGGTTTGCAGGGATTCTTTCGTTGGAGACAGAATTCATGTTGCACACTAGATGTTTGGTGGATCGAACCAGGCTCTTGATGCTAAATATTAGAAGTTAGAATCACAAGATTAATAATGGGAGGAGAGAGAGAGAGAGAGGTGGGAGGGGGGGGTTAATTGTGGGTGAGAATTTTCATTTGCATAACATTGATAAGGATACCCCTTGGGTATTTATACAATTTCCAGTTGACTGGAATACAAGTAACATAAGCTAAAAACAAAAATTAACTACTTGTAATCGATTACGCAAAAGTTGTAATCGCTTCCAATTGCTGCAAAAAACTAAAAAATATAACAGTGGTGACTGGTTACTGTGAATGTATAATCGATTACCCTCACCAAAATCACTTATTTTAACTTATATTCTTTTTCACACAATTATAACTGATTACATTCCCGTAATAACCGATTATATCACTTGAATTATTAAATTTTCACTTAACGATATAAACCTTAAAAATACTCAATTTTATCATTATAGCACTTTAATTGTTTTTGTTAAAATAAAATAATCTCTAGGAACATTTTTTATTACTTGCAACAATATTTAGTACTTTTGCTAAATATCTATCAATATCCTATGAGCAATTTCGGTGTACTATATATTATTTATTCGGGATAATTTGATGTTATGTATTTTATTGAGCATGTAATGTTACTTTTTATTTCATGTTATAGTCAATTGGTGATCTTTTCGTGAAATATAGGTTCAATTATAAGTTGAACATGTGTTTTACTATAAAACACGAGTTTGAAAAACGATTTTATAAAACTTATTTCTAAAAGTGAAAAGAAAAAATTCAATTTTTTAAAACAGACTTTTCTGTTCGGATTGATAAATTGGAAAAAATGTATCTTTCCAAAAATCAGTAGAGGTTAAAGTAACTCCTTAGAAATGCATCGGATGCAAAGATATTGAAGTAGACAAGTACTAGATAATTTAGAAGAGAATCTCTATCTTTGCATATGACCAAAAAGTGAATTTTATAGCTTCACTTAGCAAGATTGAAAAAACCTATTGATGTGGTCCAGCACTTCCATCTTTGTAAAAAAAAACATTCCTTCTATTTTTACTATTTTTAGTACCTATATTTTATTTTCCAAATTAAAAAAATTGACCCTAAGAGACAACTTTGCTATCCCCTTTAGACACACCCTCATATAAATAAGGTCAAAGAGAATGATACAAGTTTGAAAAACCTTGTTCCGAGCTGGAAGATAGTTTGGCATTGAATCTAATTGGCAAGGTGAATAGTTCTATCATGTAATTGAGTTCTATCAGTTACATCTGAATCAAAAAAAGAAAAAATAACAAAAAAGGAATTTAACAAAATGAAAATTAGAGTACAAAATTAACAGAAGGAAAAACTTAACGTGGTGTTCCTGCTGACTATGCCTCATTGAGACCTTAATGGTACAATTCTACTACAACCATTCTCTTTGCTTCTAAATCTTTTTCATTTTTTCTCTCTAAAGACATTTTTTTTCCAGTTTTTTTTCAGTTGGCCATTGCCATTTCTTCCCATATACAGATACAAGAATGACTACAACATCTCTATGTTCATGGATTTTCACTGTCAAAAACTTGTATACCTCTCCTTTTTTGGCTCAATATATCACAACACGGATCAGGCCTGGCTGTGGTTCGGTGAAATCAAGACCCTCTTCTTCGAGTAGGTAACGCTGTACAGCTATCGGAAGTCTTGCAGGAGTGCGGGAACCTCTGGTATGATGACCGGTACCAACACAGATATAAACCTGCAAACGCTGCTCCGCAGCTCTGGCTGTGCTTCTTAGCACACTCAGTTCGTGTTTCAGCACGTGAATTGCTTCACTTACGTGGAGCCCGTGTAGGTCTATCATTCTCTCATGTCCTCTACCATTAACTTGCATCTCTGGACCAACCGGATTCCTGAAAAATCAACACTCACAATGACTACAGCAGTATCCAACATAAGGTAGCGTTTGCCATGCAGACAGAACAGCACTGCCTGTTAGTTCATAATATGTTATAAAGCCCATATACAAACACGAGCACGACAATGATACAACGAAACCGATAATATTTTGAGAAAATATAATTATTGAATGTAACAACATATGTCGGTGTCAGACACTGAAGCTCATCAGACACCCTGCGTTCAATCTGAAGTACCAAGGCTACATAGATAATATGCGCCTGATGAGAGTCCCGCATTTGATAAAGATAAGACATGATATATAAAAATATGTTCATAAGTGGGAGGCATCTCTCACCTTAAAAGCCGATTTTGTAGGGTTGTAAAGGCTCAACCCAAATTTTAAGAGCAACAAACATAAAACATAACTTGTGCCATATTTTATCCCTTGTTAACCCGTTTGTTAAATGTTACCTTAAAAACCAACCAAAATAACAAACAGGTATTTTCAACAGGCTTGGTTACATAGATCAATCGACTAACAGGTCCTGTCTTATATTATTAGGTAAAGATAGACCAGTTACATCCAAATCAATCTTGGCCTATAGTTGTTGCCAGTCCTCCCTACTGGTGGTATTTCTAACCCAGTCTTGTATTGTGTGGTTACACACTTATCAAAACAATCTCATATTTACAACACCGGGTTTACTTCCTCATTGCTTCGTACCGTTAAACAGCATACAGCATTGTGGGTCTTGTAGATGTGAGATAAAGTGTTCTTAAAACTTAAATATGGACTGGAACAGAGAGTCTGAGCAATTCAATTTCAGCCAAAGTGATGGTCAGTGGACCAATCAAAAACAATCTCAAATGGTCAAATTCTAGTTGAATTGACCAATTACAGCCAACCGTTATTCAAAAAATACTGTTTTTCAAATTTGATAAATGTTAAAAATTACTTTTTTATTTGATTTAAATTACTCGCATGAAGTCACATCCTGATTTGAGTATTCAGGCATTTGATAACATTGATTGAACCTCAACTGAAAGTCTTGCCAGTTCCTTTTCTAGACTGGCATTAACAATGTTGGAAATATATATTATCATTCTCATTATAACATGATACAGTTTTTGCTTTGATCAATAGTAGCATGGATAGGAAGAGTGGATAGCAATGAGGAACAACAAACCTTTGGCGGTAAATAGAGTCTTGAGCTTTCCCATGAGCTTCTTTCATATGCATGTTATGCAGTTGCCCTTTAGCACTTAGCTCCTTTGCAAGAGCTTTATTGCCAATAAGGTAAGCTTGCCGTGCCTGTTTTAAAATTATGAACAAATAAATAAAAGTTACACAAATTAGAGCAGGTCCTGCAAAATCCTCTTGTTACATCTCATCCCAATCTAGTAGTAGGTAGAGATTCGTGGTTGAAACTCAAGTAACAAAAATGTTAGCTTCCATTCCACTGGTGCAAAAATCTAAGGTTGAAAAAAATAGAGCCTGTTTGGATTGACTTAATTGAGCTTATCTTCTGATATAAGCACCAATGAGACAGTTTGGGAGAGCTTACGGAAACAACTTATGGCATGTTCATAAGCTATTTTCAACTTATTTCCATAAACTCTTCATGATAGGTTATGGAAACAGTTTATAGATGATAACACAATTTGACTTTATTTTATCTTGTTATAAAAATAGCTTATACATAAGCACTTAATTAAGCCTAGAAATTTAGGGAAAGCAGATTGGTATGAGTCAACCATGAAGTGTGTAGCCAAAATCATCACACTATATTCTCATAAAAATACCCACCAACTTCTCTGCAGCATGAATCAAAGACCCACCTGCTCAAAATATGCATTACGTAAGCGTGCATGATCACGAGCCTCCTCCCGGAATTCAGAATACATATTTGCTGTCATTCAAATTAGTTAAAGAAACCAGAATAAAAGGAACTTGCCTCAAAATGGAAACATATAAATATAAATATTTACCAACAGCGTCACCAGTTTCAAGCCAGACAGGAGCTGGCCGGCCAGAACCACGGTTTTGAAACCTATCCCCAAGGTTAGCTCTCCCCTGTCCGCCATTGTAGGCACTAGCAAGAACATTTAAACTCCTACTTGATCCAGTGGAAGCATCACCAGAACCATTTCTATCATACTTCCATATTCCAGAATCCTGAGAAGCCAATTTCCTGACAGCTGAAGCGAAGTCAGTAGCACCTCTAGATGGAAAAGAAGAGCCAGATTTGAACATGAGCAAGTCTTTGCCACTCGGTAAGTAAGGACTGCCACTTTGTTGAACATTATCTCCTGCATATTTTGCAGCAGTAGTCTGGCCGTTTGTTGAAGCAAGTGCTGGAAAGTCCATTCCAGTCAAATTGGGAGATGACAGCGTCTTTGGACTTGGGTTCTGGATGAAATTACTATCGACTTGGATCTACAAATTTGGAGGAAAAAGTAAATATAGTAAACATAAATGTCCCCAGTTAAGAAGTATGCCAGAAAAGGAACTTGTCTCAAAGTAGAAATATTCAAGAAAGTGACAAAAACATCCATAGAATGAAAAAGAAAAGCTTGAGACATGCTAGCATTACAATATCATATAACAAGAAATGATTATAAATCCAAAAATATGCAAATAAAATTTTAATAGTCCCAATCTCCTTATAAGTTCTATCAGATCCCTTGTTAGCATGACGCAAAGGGTTTAGGATTCAGGAAACCAGCTGGATTGAGTTGGTGTCATCTCACAAATTTATGGGATACTGGAAACTTCCCTGGCAAAACAAGGCACAAGTATTGCTCTATACATTTAGCTTCCATATTTTTAAAACTTAATATTGTATTAAAACATATCGCAAGATGAGCATTTCCAACGAACAATTGCATCACAACATGCTTTATTAAAAACCAAAATTTAACCACAAGTTAGTTGGTAAATGAAGATCAAACCCACCTCTAACTGAGTGAGCATCTCAATGGTCAAATGTAAATCACATCCATTGGCAAAGTAAACTTCAGCAAGGCTTTCTGACGCAAAACCAGGGAATAGAGAAGCTAAAAAGTCCAAAGGATTAAAATCAGTCTCATCCACAATAGCGTTCTCAGTCAAAACATCATTTAAAAATCCATGCCTAGCATTGTCATCATAAGCAAGTGCCTCTTGACCGCTGCTATGCAGATTGTTATTCCCAACTGGTCTATCCCAAGGCTTTGCAAATGAATTCAAAAAGTTTGCTGAAGATGGTTCTTCCCGGTAGGTTGAATTGGAAAACCGTAACTTATCAGCAATGGTATTTCCATTAAGGTGCTGTTGAGATAATTCTTGCTGCTCATTTAGTATATATCTACTTCCATTAGTAGAAGGAAACATTGAGGACTCATTTTCGTCGTGTATGGATAAGCCTGCTAAAGAGAGGTTGTTAAGACCTTGAGGCTCTTCTTCTTCCATGATGACTTTGAAATCAGGGGTGATATCATCTGGAAGTTGGCAACGCCAGTAATTGTGGGCCTCGTCATCAGAATTATTAGAAACAGATGATTCTGATCTATCTAAAACTGCTTTCCCAAGAGAACCAGAAGTTGTAAGCCTTGTCGTCGCATCTACCGAGCTAGTACTTCCAGATGGCAATGATCTGAGTGAAAAAGGAATAAACTCTGCGGCATTTGGATTCAAAGCAGCCTTGTTTGGAGAGCTCAGCTTTGTGTCTGTCGGAGACCCTTTCTTTGATAAACTCATTATTAACTAGACTATAATATGAACAAAATGACTATAACAAAGATAAACTTTGAAAACAGCAAAAGAAAGTTCCAAACAGCTTCATCCAAATCCTGCAGAATAATTCAATTCAATCATACTCGTAGATCAATAGTATCCGATATCACAAAATACATACACATGAAAAAGAAAAGAAAAAAAAAAAAACTCCACATTGAATTCCATCCAATCCGGCTCCGCAACTTAGAATTGCCGAATTAAAAGAGCAGTGGAACATGTATGAACGGGACGTAAATAAGTTGATTATCCCGAAAGCAAATAAGTAGCCGTTTTCATAATTGTAACTAGGAATCAATCCCATAAGCTAAATTGAACAATCGCGGAACAAAGTATGAGCTCCAACACAACTTTAGCAGATCTAATGATTATAAAAATGCACTTGAGAACACTAACCAATTTCAGAACTAGTAAAAAACAAACTTCAGGATAAGGTTAAAACCCTAAAATTTTCAGAAACAAGTAATTAAACAGTTTCCAAGATGAACTTCACAATTGAATTCATAGCTGAATAGTATTAGTAACTACATAAAAATCCAAACATCCAAATTTCCAAATCCCAATTTCATAGAAACAACAAAAACAAAAAGTACAAACAAATCAAACGAAAGTAAACAAAAAAGTAAATGAAAACTAACAAATAACAAAACCTTCAATTATGAAAGCCACAAAAATTCCTAGATCTTAAATTTAAATAAATAAATAAATAACCAAAAGTCAAATTAACCAAAATTGAATAAAATTACAGAAAAAAACAAGATTTAATGAGATTAATAAGTGAAAGATCTGAAATTGAAAACTGAAGCAGGAAAATTATACCTTTACGAATCAAATCAAAGGGATCCATAAATGAAAATTGCATGAAATCAAAGGGTAAGAGAGAGATAAAGAAGTGTAGAAAGATTATTAATATTTTTCTGGGAATTGGAATAAGGAACTAGCTTCAGTATTGTTATCTGAGTTATCAAGTTTTGATTTTTTTTTTCTCTCTCTGAAAATGAAAAAACCCTGTTAGGGTAATACTAACACCACCACCACAAAAATTGTAAAGAAGACACCCAACCTTTCGCCACTCGATTTGACCTCTTTCTCTCTCTACAAACTTTCTCTCTCTACACTATCATAGTGTGTGTAATGTTTCTATTTCATTAATTAATTTGCATGATTGGGATTTGGGTAGAAAAAACTCTTACAAAATTTATTTAAGAAAAAGTTATTACTTTACTTTATCTTTTTGACTTGAAATAATATGGTGGTTTAATATATGTTTTAATCTCAAATATAGTTTAATTTTTTAATTAAAAATTAAAAAATAATATAACTTAATCTCTTAAGACGGAAATGTATAACAAGGTTTAAGGTCCAAATATAATTTAATATTTATATTATAAAGTACGGTTTTTACTTAAGAGTAATAAATAAGTGAAGATAAACAACTTTAATCTAAGAATAAGTTAAATGGAAATTCTATTTTATAGTACAAATGTGGACTTCAAACTTTGTGGTTTTTTTACAAAAATAACCCACTTTTTCAAGGAAATTCCCAAAATACTCCTTGTGACATGTTCAGCATGCAAGAGACAAGACAGCCACGTGTCAGACATGCAGACACACACTCCAAATGGATTGGCGCCCCCACTCATTCCTTGCACATGGGCGCCAATTCAAGTGGAGACACCATGCATTCAGACCTCGAAACCAAGCAATCAGACCTAGGTCTTGCATGCATGTCCCTATGGAGGCACCAATTTGAATGGCGACCCCTCTTAAAGGTTGTACACGGTCGCCAATTCAAATGGAGACACCATGCAAGCACAACTTTTCATGCTCTCATCCATTTGCCTATAAATACATCCACTCCATCAACACTTCTTCCACGCCATCACTCTCACTACTTCTTCTACAATACTTCTTCTACAATTTCATCTGCAATAACTTCTTGTAGTTTCATCTACACCAATGCCCCGACAAAATGTCTATCCTCACAATGGGCGAAGCACATAGAGGAACGGTTGCAAACATCGCAACATATGTAAGTTTTTTCTTTTGTTAGCTTTTTATCTTTCATCTTCACCAACCCCCTTTTATTTTGACATACCAACTTAGTCAAGTTATTTATTCTTTCTTTTATAGGATGTATCAAGGTTCCGAACTCGGGTCCACGAATATGTCCATATGGACCCGATGATTCAACCTTATGTTGAACTCGCCGATTTTGGTCATATTAGCAAGATTTTGTCTTGGTCCATAGATAAAAAATTCATTATAGCTTTATGCGAAAGATGGAGACCAGAGACACACACATATTGGTTCCCAACCGGTGAGTGTATCGTGACGTTAGAAGACGTCTACATGCTTTTAGGACTACCCATTGAAGGTAAGGCTGTTAATGGTAAAACCAACTATGCAAACTCAATTTGCATGGAGCTCTTAGAGACTGATTTGTTAGATGATAATGTAAGAGGTCAAGGTATACTACTCTCACGCCTTAAGTCGTACTATAATAGTTTATACTTAGATGAGCATTCTACCGAAGATGCTCGAATAATAAAAACTAGGTGTTACATTATGTTGTTAATTGGCTCGTTTTTATTTCCCGAAGGTAGTGGTTCTAGCATGCATATTATGTACTTACCTCTACTTAGACATGTAGATAGAATAGGAAGTTACAGTTGGGGATCTGCTTGTCTAGCCTATCTCTATAGCTCCTTGTGCAAAAACTCACACAAAGACACATCTACATTTTTTGGATGTGCTGTTTTGCTACAAGCATGGGGTTGGTCAAGACTACCGTCTCCAGCACTGGTCAATAACAACCCTTTCACATTTCTGTATGCACAAAAGTAAGTTGTTTAAATTGCTATATCTTTACTTACTTCTTTAAAGTTTATTACCTCTAACTAATTTTTTTTGACTTTTTGGTGTAGATGGTCTGCACGTGGTATGAGTTACAACAGATGTCCAAGACATTGTATTACTCAGTATCGCAACTTGTTGGATCACCTTCGCCCGACAGACGTAAGCAAAATAACTTAATTATTTCGTTATATTTTGTTAACTTTTTCTACATTGATTATAATCCTATCTTCTTTTACATTTCAATTCATTTGGCGTCCATACCTTAATTTGGATCATGACCATGAGGTCAACGCTGAAGACGCAGCCGTATGGACTGCATACACACCGATAATACGGTTCACAACTGTGGAGATGCACAACAATGATCGTGTGAAGCTGCAGTTCGGTATGCTCCAGAATATCCCAGATCCTCCAGCTAGCCTAGGAGAATGGCATATGCGTAAAGTTAACGACCAATGGAACTTCAATCCATGGCAAAGCTTCGCAAGATCGGAGTGTTGCAAATGGAAGCACCGTCATGACCATGTGTTAACTGACGCAGTCATGCCAACTGAAGAAAAACCAAGTCGTACTTATATGGCTTGGTACAGATCGGTTGGTTTTCAGTTCATCGCCGAGGATATGTACCTATACGACCCACGCCAGGCAACTTACACACCAGAAGGATCAACATCTAACCCCCAACAACATTGTCAACCCGGTTACTCACAACCCCCTATCCGTCAAACTTTCCGTTCCACAAACACACAAACATACAACCAAAACATGTCATTCACCCAACCCCAATACCAAGAGCATACCCCATACCACCACCAACAAATTGACCATCAACCTGAGACCCAACATCACTTCGCACCCACCCCCATCACCCTACCAAAGTCGCCTTAGCCAAAACACAAACTGCCCCTCCTCCTACCGTAGCCAAGAAGCCCAAACATCACAAAACCAAAACATCCAACAACTCTATCTCTACTAAACACCCCAACAACCTTTCCAACCTTTCCTCGACGCATCGTTCACACCCATGGCTCCCTTCAACCATCCCGGTCGCCCATCCATGAGTCAACCACATCCCAACTTCTCTGGCATGGGTCATGAGCTCAGCTACGACGGTACAACATCGATGCATACTGAAGACTATGCCGATTTGTCTGAATACCTTAACGGACCTTCTCCTGTAGTTGGTAGTGACGCTCCTGGCCCCTCAGATGATCAAACACCGGTGCAGAATCGTCAACATGGGTTAGGGCCAAGGGTTAGGGTAGCTAGAGGATGTGGGACTGGAGGTCGGTTAGGTGATCCCGGTCATCACCATTAGGTTTCTTTGTGTAAACGCCAAACTTTATTAATATCAAGTGGTCTTATATCAAATTTATCCTTCACTTATACCATAAAACACACAAAAATGCATTTTATGAGGAGTCTCCAATTGAATTGGCGTCTCCTCTTAAAAACCTACACAGGGGCGCCAATCCAATTGGCGCCTCCGTTCAAGTTTTAAGAGGAGTCTCCAATTCAATTGGCGACTCCTCTTAAAAGTGGGGTATTTTGGGATTTTTTTTGAAATCAGGGGTATTTTTGGATTTTCCTTGAAAAAGTGGGTTATTTTTGTAAAAAAACCAAACTTTGTAGTACATCGAAGTCACCATAATTTGAAGTCACCATAATTTAATGTTTTTTTTTGCTAGAATTTGACAAAAAGGATCAAATAAGGCTAATATAAATGAATTTAAGGGACTAATTTCTAACGTTTTTTAGTTAAGAAACTAAAGTGAAACATTAAATTAAGTTATTCCAAATATTTCTTTTATAGGCGGTTCATATTTATTATTTTTTTATAAATCGGATATCCATTAGTTTAAGGTTAGATTAAAACTCATAGATGGTTAAATCGTAAGTTTAATATGTTTTAGTCCCTTAACATAATTTAATGTTTCATTTTAGTCTCTTAATTAAAAAATGTTACAAATCAATTCTTTAACTTTACTTTTGTTGTCCTATTTGGTCTATTCCGTCAATTTCTGTAAAAAAAAAACGTTAAGTTGTATGAGAGCAAGATCATTGATACAAATTTGAGCAAGTTTATGTAGTTAAAAACTGATATACGATTTAAACTGCATGGTTTCCTCGAAAACAAAACTTTTGCAGTTTAAACAATGTATCAATTTTTAACTACATATGTTGACTCAGATTTGTACTAATGGTCTTACTGTCACGCCATGTTATCCGAACTTAACTTTTTTTTTTAAAGAAATTGACGGAATAAACCAAATAGGATAACCGAAATGAAGTTAAGGGACCCATTTATAACGTTTTTTAGTTAAGGGATTAAAGCGGAATATTAAAGTAAGTTAAGGGATTTAGTGACTAATTATACCTAAATTGTAATAGACTCGTATCATCTCAATCAAACTCTTGAGTAATATTTATTGTTAATATAGAGTAATACACATGGTGAAAATAGGTCATGTCAACTAATAGGATATATGACCTAACCTACGTAGACTTAGGTCAAATTAGAATTCTTTTTTCAATAGAAAATACTCGGATTTTTTCATAAACATATTTAATTAAAAAGATTAGGCAATATATTGGGAAAAAACATTTTAAATTTATCATACACCGATCTATTTAAATAAATATGAATATTTTATTATTATTATTATATGGTGTTTATATTTTAAATTAAAATACAAATATAAAGTTTAGTTACTTAAAAGAATTTGTGAAAATAAGCTGAAAAAATCTTATGAACAATATCATAAGTTATTTTTATAAATTCTCTCAATCAAATAGTATCACAAAACATATGTTAATAGATAAATTTGAATAATTCAATGTAAATAATATTTTGTCTAATTAATCTTTTAATTTGTTAGTCTACTTTAATGTTAATTAAATTACTTATTTATAAATATTTAAATAAAATAGACTTTATGTAGGTCAATCAAACCTTCAAAATGATTAAATTCATATCTAAAAATGATTCTTTAATAGATAACATATCAAGTTCAGACTTTAAAATTCTTAACATATGAGATTCACATTTTCAAAACTTAATTCGACCAGATATATTTTCACTCCTAATAATACATTGTCATATATAAAATTAATGTAATTTAATTTGTTTTTTTTAATCATCTCAATTAATAATGATGTAAAATTATTCAATTTTAAAGATACAGGTTCGAATCTGCCACGTGTCATTTATTTATACTAAAAATAAATTTTAATCATTAAATTGCTACAAAAAAAATGTAATGTGTTTGTTTATGATAAGTATATTCCTGTGCAAAAAGAATCTTCAAGTATATAAGTACTACATATATTAGTGTGAAACCAAAGTCTAAAATGTGATAAATTGAAATTAAGCAAATTAATGTTTGAGTTTAAAACAGTCAAATTATATAAAATCAACATCTATTAGTTCGAATTGATTACTCTATTTAAAATCGAACATCCAAAATTAAATACAAGTTATTGAGTTTTTTTCTTTTGTTCTGCATTAAATTCAATACATGTTTTACTTGTTATAAATAGTTTAGGGCTTTTATTATAAAAAAAGTTCATGAAATTCACTAGCTTTGAAAAATATAATTGTAATAATAAATTTACTTAAAGATTGTGTTTTCTTATATTTTTATCTCTATTAACTATAATTATTAGTTATAATTGAGGAAAATAACTTAGATTTATATTTTACAATGATAAATTAAAAGTTTAATGAATCCTTTAATCTTTAATTTGATTTAAGATTTTACTTTAGTTTTTTATTTAATATATGTTACGGTTAAAAACTGTTATGTTAATTAATTTAGTTTATTATATTAATTTTTAATTTAATATATTATGTGAGATAATATTGTTGAGCCATTATAAATTTTATTATTTTTTTAATTTTAACTAGTTTATCTTTTTAAAAACATCACGGTTGAAAATTGATAGTAATCATTAACACATAAGAGTAACAATGCTAAATGTGAGCAAAATTACATTCCAAAAGAGTAACTATGCTAAATCATTCCTTCATATAAGTGTTCAGCAACAAGCAAATGTACTATAATTTGATGTTTTAAATATATTGATATTTTTAGCAGATTGTTTACTCTCGTTTAAGTGCACTTAATCTATGTTCTACTTTTATGTTTATGTGGTGGTGCTAAATAGAGTTTTGGAACAGTGGTTTATCCAACTCGGATTTGATCTAACGCTATCAAATATCATTTCTTAATGTATCTTATAAGTTTTTATTGCATCATGCAAATTTCCACAAATGTCCCTTATTTTTAAATATGTGTTTTCGAAAGCATCCCAACACACACTCAAGTAATACCATTCAGGGTGACATCCTATTGTTTGGTTTATTTTATTCTGGAGATACACCTCTGAAAAAAAATTGTAGTTACATTTCTATAAGATAGACATATCAGTACCAGATCCAAAAACATATAACATTCCAAATTAAAATTAAGATTCATAAAATAAAATTAGATTACATAGAAGAGTTCAACATAAAATGCAACATTACACTTCAATATCCAGGTGAACGCTTCAACATCTTCAGAATATCTTCGACCGATCTTGAAATTATCGCTTCAAACTCGAGCGGAACTTTTGTTTCGAAACGAAAAAACATGTTCCACATAGACCTAACATTTGTTTGCGTCTTGAGCTTAAATTTGTTGAACTCAATCTTCCATCCATTGTCAATTGACGGTGAAAGGTACTCGAGCTTCATAATCTTTTGATTGTCTCCGTAAGGTAGGAGATAATGGATTTCGGCTTTGATATCTTCTAGGGAGGTGAATTCGTTGAGCTTGAACGTGCGCCCGAGTGTACAGCAAGAGAACGAAACATTTGCAATATACTAATCAATGTTTAATTGTGACATTTGATACATTTTTAGTTTGTGTGAAATATAACATAAGAGCATCTTAATTTATAGACTAACATGCTGGTTCCGGAGATATATCTCCGGAAATGCACCTTATTATCTTTCAACAGTGTTTGGCACACCTCTAAAGCCCAAGTAAAGTTGTCCTCTTTTTCACACTCAAGAAATACAAACCCAGCAGAATATGTCTTCTCATTTGAGGTAACACCAACCATCTCCAATAATGGAAGTATATACTTGTTGGTCTTGTAGGTTGAATCAAGTATGAACATTATAGGAAATGTGTTGAACAACTTTATGGAATCAGGATGAGTCCAAAATATATCTCTAACGGTAACTTCATCCTCGTATGTTCGGTATCTAGACACGTAATTGTTATCATCCAATAGTTTCAAGAGTTGTTGCATCTTAGTTGTATCCCCCTAAGTGTCTTGTTAGTTAGGTACTGAATATTAAACACTTGCTTGATATTTCATATATTTTCGGGTTGTTTCCGTTCAATGTTGCAAGTATATTTTTCGGTTGAACCAAATTCAAGGTCATATCAGCAACACATTCCTTCTCTTCCGGCATGAGCCGACACCCACTAGGATGACCCGCTAATTTTTCACACAAATCATGGTTATGCACACCACATATCACATTAAATCTTCAGTTTTTCTTTGTCAACATGTAACCACGCACCTTGAACGGACACTCACATTTTCTAGAACCAGTGTCATCTCTTTTAAAATTCCGAAGAGGAGCTATATATTTCTCGCTTCTTTCGCACGTCATTGTCACAAAAATGCATCTTTTATCCAAACCATTATCTGACCTTCTGATAACCACACCATATCCAAGTTTATAGGTCTTCCTACGAATCCATTGAAGCATTTGATCACGAGTGTCATACGGTGAACTGGACTTTTTGTGTTTTTTATCGCAATGTCGCGGTTAGCAAGAGTCGCCACCGACTTTTCTTTTATCCAATAAGGAAAGGTGGAAAAGAACAGGAAAGACCTTAATTTAGATTTTTGGTTCGGGAGGTACATTATACAAAGGGAAGGTGTTAGCACCCTTTGTATCCATGGTTATCCATGGGCTCTTAATTGCTCGATCACTTATATTATTTTTGTCTGAAAAAAAAGTGTTTGTGAATTGTTTGGAAAATTGTTTTTGGAAAGAGAATTTAACTTTGTAATGATTCTTGTATGAATATATACAAAGTAGTTATCTCGTTTAGTTTTGGAAATTGTTTAGAAAAATATAACTCGGTAATGATTCTAGTATGAATATATACCAAGTGGTGATTTTCTAAAGATATTTTGAAAGGTGTGAGGTGTGAAAATTGTTTTTAGATTGTGAGCCAACAATTAAGAGTTATACCGACCCAAGGTCTTTATGAGCATTTCCTATCCTTATGAGGGTAAAACTGTCTTTATTATTGAGAAATAAGTAGTTTTATCCTTTGGATGTTTAAGGGTCATCGTAGGGTCATCGATAGGTCATTGAAGGCAACAGTTACGAGGATATCTTAGCATTCGAAGGGACTATCATCTTTTAACCGTAGGCAACATCGGAGGGTCATCGAGGAACAAAGTTGTATATTCGAAGGCAACATCCGAGGGACTATAATTTATTTTATGATGATTTAACCGAAGGGTCTTTGCTAAGGGTATCCCCACGTTCGCGGGACATGACCGTAATATCGTAATCGTAAGGCAACAAAGAGAGGTCCAAGATCACTTATTCAAAGGCAAAGTTTTACAATTAATTATATAATTAGGATGAAACTCCACATTAAAATTATTAAAATAATATATTAAAAAATTAATACATTAGAAATTAATACATTAAAAATTAATTTAGGGTGAAACTCCACAAGGGTATCCCACAAATAAAGTGGAATACCTAGCCAATAACCTTTTCCTGGGATATGTGAACCTTTACGAAACTCAAAAAAAAGAAACATGTCAGAACACCAAATCAGGGTGCAATCGAAGATTACACCGGAGAAATATCACAACAATAAATAGGATAGGATGAATAATGCATGGCTATGATAAAACATAAAAAAAACAGAATAGAAAAGTCAGCTACTGTCTCGTTCGCCTCTGCCTCGCCTAGCGAAGGCCAGGCGAATACTCGCCCCAGGCTCGCCTAGCGAGGTGCTAGCGAGCGGCCACGGATTTTGAATTTGAAAACAGCCCCACGTTAGGAACTTTGAATTTTATGGCATTTTATCACAGGAATAACATGATCAAACATTCAGGGTATTCAGGCATATTTAAATTCCCATACGAAAGCAAATTATATATCAACATTTAATCATGATGCATTATATATGTAGATATGGCCAATTGAAAGTATAAACAATAGAGATACGCAAACCTGTTTGCCAATTCAAGGTTGAAGGGATTGACCACTTGTAGTATCGGAATAAGTTAGGCAGCGGGAATTGGACGGCGATGGCTTCGGTGCAGATGGGCTGCCTTCAGGGTTTCTTTACTCTGAATTCTCCGGGTAGGCAGGGTTCCTATGCCAAAACTTCTATTCGTTCTTCTCTGTTCTCCTCCTCTTTTTTTTTCCCCAGTGAATCTCCCAGTGTATCTCCCAGTGTAACTCCAAGTGTAACTCCCCTACTGAAACTTCAGTATTTATAGACTAATTTCGTGGGTAATGGGCTTGGAATGAGGGAGACCCAAGTCCAAAATAATTTGTTATATTTTATTTATTTATTTATTTTAATTATTTAATTAATTAATTAATTAATTAATTAATTAAAAAAAAATTCTCTCTTTTTTTTTTTTTTTTTTTTTTGGGCTCAGAATGAAGCCCGAAATTTTTGTTGTCTGTCAGCTTCGCTAGGCGAGCGCGTAGCGAACAGGCCAGTTTGGGCCATTTTCTGGATTGGGCCATCCGTGAGCTGGGCCTTTGTTTCTTCAAGATCAGTGTTATATATGAGTCGGAATGCCTTGCAAAATGTCTTGAAATATTAATGGGCAAATTTTGGGGTATGACAGCTGCCCCTGTTCAATATTCTTGGACCGAGAGAGTTAGAATGGTGTATACGCCATTCGTGGTCTGGAGGTGGAAGATTATTGAACACTAGAATGCCCCAAAAATTTGCACTTGAGAATCGACAGTTGGTCTTGATGGAGATGGGCTTAAAGATGCCATCCGGGAGGTTTGATGACGAAAGCTTCAGATCGCGCCGTATATTAGGCCAATTTGAAGACATGGGTGCCACACTGGGTCGTACGTTAGACCGTATAATGAGTCATCCATTAGGCTGCCGACTTCGCTGGGGAGTCGGAGTGTGTCATATGCTGTTGGGGATAAAGGATCAGAATGGACCATACGCTAGATCGTATCTGAGTTGCAGAATGAGCCGTACGTTAGGCTGAATCTGATGACGAAAGGGGTAGTCGTACGTTAGACTACACTTCAGAAATGTACCGTATGTTAGGTAGGATCTGATGATGAAAGCGGTAGTCGTACGCCAGACTACACTTCAGAAATGTACCGTATGTTAGGTAGCATCTGAGGGTTGTAAGATCCAAACGGGTCGTACGTTAGACCGCGTTGGGGTTGTTGAAGTTCAGAATGGATCGTACGTTAGATCGTATCCGAGTTGTAGAATGAGCCGTCCGTTAGGCTGCATCTGAAAAAGAAAGTAGTCGTACGCTAGACTACACCCCTGAATGTACCGTACGCTAGGCAGCATCTGAGGATTTGAAGGTCCAAATGGGTCGTACGTTAGACCGTATTGGAGTTGCTGAAGAAGTCATATGTTGGGCTGAATCAGAATGAACCGTACGTTAGGCTGTATCTGATAACCTGTATATGTTGTACTTGCAATAAATGTCTGGGATGGGCTTAGAGATGCCATCGTTAGGAGGATATCGAAGTGTTGTCAGAATGAATGTTCCCATGAACTGTATTTGAAATATGTATCTGAATCTTGAATGTGATTGATAAAGGTGTCTGTCTGAATGAACCTTCTACTTTGACTATATCAGGAGGATAATTAACCTGCAAAGAAAAAGTTAGCTTCATGCTATGTCATGATGCATGAGATGTTTCGTGTTATGCTAAAATAAATGTGAATGTTGTATGCATGCGTATGCTGTGAAAGGATGTAATGAATGAGTTATGCGTATGAGAAGTTCTGCTTGGGGACTCTACTGGGGAAAATAAATCCCCATCTACTGATTTGAGACATTTGTATCGATGACCCTTTCTCGGCAGGGGGTTCTTGATTCTGTCTGATGGTGGAAATATTCAACAGAGCCTGGCTGGGGATGGATGAGATGATCAATCTGTCTGGTGACGCCGACCTCTGTTGGGGAGTAACTGGCTGTGCCTGGGGATACTGCCATTTTCTGAGGAAAAAAAACAGGCTTGCTGGGGAAGAGAATTGGTAGCGGATTCATTGGAAGCATGATTAGACCTTTTCCTTGATCCTGAAGTCGGGTAGTAATTGCTATTGCTATTCTATGCATGTATTTTTGGTAAACATCAGTCATATTCAAATGCACATATTAATTCAAATTAAATCAATGGACATTTACGCAACCAAAACAGAAAAGTAAAAACAAAAGCATCCTTTTTTTTTTGAAAGAGGGTTGTATTGATTTTGAAAGGAGGCCTATAAACAGGCAATTTGTGTACAAGGAGACAGAAATCCTAGTAAGAGGAAATTGTCGAAAACAAAGAGAAAGCTATGTGGAAGAAGTCCTATTGATTTTAAGCCTACTACTGTCATTATGTCTTCGAGCATCTCATCCCTTGCTGTCGGATAGAAGTGATTGGCTTGGTCAGTCCCTCGAACTTGGATGAAAGTTGACTGAGAACGGGACATAGTCATACGCTTTAATCCCTAATTTTTGCCTGGACTGCCTTTTCAGGTTTTCAGTCCACCAGGATACCCTTTTTTGCCCAAGCCGCCTTTTCAGGTTTTCGACTTGCCGGGTGTACATTTTTTTTATATATCCCTAATTTTTGCCCGAACCCTTTTGGTTCGCCGGGATGCCCTTACTTTTGCCTAGATACGTCGATCTAGCGGGTCTCTTTTATGCGTAGTATTTTTTAACTATGTCCGCGTTCACGGGATGTGGGAAGTCTTCACCATCCATTGTAGCGAGTATCATGGCTCCACCTGAGAATACCTTCTTAACTACAAATGGCCCTTCGTATGTGGGAGTCCATTTGCCTCTGGGGTCAGTTTGTGGTAGGATGATGCGTTTGATTACCAAGTCGCCAATTTGATACACTTGTCTCTTGACCTTTTTGTTGAATGCCCTGGTCATGCGCTTCTGATATATCTGCCCGTGACATACAGCCGCAAGTCTCTTCTCATCCATCAAATTTATCTGATCGAGTCGAGTCTGAATCCATTCGTCCTCGTCTAAGCCCGCCTCTTTCATGATCCTTAGAGAGGGAATCTGAACTTCCACTGGTAAAACGGCTTCCATTCCGTAGACTAAAGAGAAAGGAGTTGCCCCTGTCGAAGTTCGCACGGAAGTACGATAACCATGAAGAGCAAATGGTAACATCTCATGCCAGTCTTTGTATGTTACCGTCATCTTTTGTATAATCTTCTTAATATTCTTATTAGCCGCTTCTACAGCGCCGTTCATCTTTGGCCGGTACGGAGAAGAGTTATGGTGTTTTATTTTGAACTGCGTGCAGAGTTCAGTAATCATCTTGTTGTTCAAATTAGTGCCATTGTCAGTGATAATTCTCTCAGGGACGCCGTATCGGCAGATGAGGCTGTTCTTGATGAATCGTGCCACCACATTCTTAGTAACAGAAGCAAATGAGGCTGCCTCCACCCACTTTGTGAAGTAATCAATAGCAACAAGGATGAAACGATGTCCATTAGAGGCGGTAGGTTTAATCTCGCCAATCATATCAATGCCCCACATTGCAAAGGGCCACGGCGCGGTCAACACGTTTAATGGAGCAGGAGGCACATGTACTTTATCCGCATAGATCTGGCACTTATGACAAGTTCTGGAGTGATGGTGGCAATCAGTTTCCATGGTAGACCAATAATACCCTGACCTCAGAATCTTCTTGGCCATTGTATGTCCACTAGAATGAGTCCCAAAGATACCGTCGTGCATGTCTTCCATAATCTTCTCTGATTCCTTTCTATCCACACAGCGAAGCAAAGTCGAATCATGGTTACGTTTGTACAATATTCCATTACTCAAAAAGAATTTAGCGGAGAACTTCCTCAGAAATTTCCTGTCATTGATGGATGTCCCTTCAGGGTATTCCTGAGCTTCTAAATATCTTTTTATCTCGTGGAACCAAGGCTTCTCTTCTACTTCATCAGCGTTAAGTTCATAACAATATGCTGGTTCGTCTAGTCGTTCAATGGTAATCCGGGGAGCTTCATTGTCCCATCTGACTCTGAACATAGATGACATGGTAGCCAATGCGTCTGCCAACTGGTTCTCCTCTCGGGGAATATGTTCGAATGTGATCTCTTCAAAGTATGGGATTAATGTCAACACCTGCTCTCGATAGGGGATGAGGTTCGGATGTTTAGTGTCCCATTCTCCTTTGACCTGACTGATTACTAAGGCTGAGTCTCCATACACCCTCAAAAACTTGATTCTCAGGTCTATAGCAGCTCTGAGTCCCAAAATACATGCTTCATACTCAGCCATATTGTTGGTACACTCAAAACATAGTCTAGCGGTGAAAGGCGTATGGCCACCCTTGGGGGAAATGATCACGACGCCAATACCGTTGCCCAATGCGTTAGACGATCCATCAAAAACCATAGTCCATCGGGATCCCACTTCGGGTCCTTCATTCGGTCCAGGTTCTTCATAATCAGTAACAAGCATGACATCCTCATCTGGGAACTCAAAATTCATAGACTGATAATCATTCACGGCCTGATGAGCCAAATGATCAGCTAGCACGCTTCCTTTGATTGCTTTTTGGGTGGTATACTGGATATCATACTCTGTTAAAATCATCTGCCATCTTGCTATTCTTCCGGAGAGGGCGGGTTTCTCAAATATGTATTTGATAGGATCCATCTTAGAAATCAACAAAGTGGTGTGATTCAACATATACTGTCTTAGTCGGCGAGCAGCCCAGGCCAAAGCACAGCAAGTTTTCTCGAGCAGTGAGTATCTTGTTTCACAGTCGGTAAACTTTTTGCTAAGGTAGTATATGGCATACTCTTTTCGACCGGACTCGTCATGTTGTCCCAACACGCACCCCATTGAGTTTTCTAAAACGGTTAAATACATGATTAGAGGTCTTCCCTCAACTGGTGGCACCAGAATTGGAGGTTCTTGGAGGTACTTCTTGATTTTGTCGAAAGCTTCTTGACATTCATCATTCCATATCATCTCTTGATTTTTTCTCAGTAACTTGAAGATGGGTTTGCAAGTAGCGGTCAAATGGGAAATAAATCGGGCAATGTAATTCAAACGTCCCAAGAAACCTCTGACTTCTTTATCCGTACGGGGAACTGGCATCTCTTGAATAGCTCTCACCTTGGCTGGGTCGACCTCAATACCTTTACCACTGACAATAAAGCCCAAGAGTTTACCAGATCTTACTCCAAAGGTGCATTTGTTCGGGTTCAATCTCAACTTGTATTTCTTCAGCCTCTCAAACAGTTTGTATAAATGATCGAGATGTTCTTCTTCAGTATGAGACCTGGCTATCATATCGTCCACATATACTTCTATTTCATGATGGATCATGTCATGGAACAAAACCACCATAGCACGCTGGTACGTTGCTCCTGCGTTCTTTAAACCAAACGGCATTACTTTATAACAGAAGGTGCCCCATTGCGTCACAAACGTAGTCTTCTCCATGTCCTCAGGTGCCATTTTGATCTGGTTATAACCCGAGAATCCATCCATGAAGGAGAATACCTTGTGTTGAGCGGTGTTGTCTACCAGAACATCAATGTGTGGCAGTGGGAAATCATCCTTGGGACTCGCTCTATTCAAATCTCTGTAATCCACACACATTCGCACCTTACCATCCTTCTTTGGCACTGGTACCACATTAGCAACCCATTGAGGATAAGAAGTAACCGCCAGAAAACCAGCATCGAATTGTTTCATGACTTCGGCCTTGATTTTCTCGGACATTTCAGGACGCATGCGACGAACCTTTTGCTTAACAGGACGACAATCTTCCTTCGTCGGCAAACGATGCACTACTATATCGGTATCCAGCCCTGGCATGTCTTCGTAAGACCAAGCAAAAATCTCCACATAGTCATGTAGCATTTGAATCAATCTTCTTTTGACACTGATTTCCAAGCCTGCTCCTATTTTGACTTCTCTCTTGTCCACCTCGGTACCCAGATTTACAGTCTCAACTGACTCCTCATGCGGCTGTATAGTCCTTTCTTCTTGTAGTAACATTCTGGCAAGTTCTTCAGGTACTTCACAATCTTCCTCACTTCCATCTTCGGCTCGGTAGATCGGATTTTCAAAGTCATAATGAACAGTAGTAGAACTATTATCAACAGGATCCAGAGTGGATAGGGATCTGCAATTCGTTACGTGCGTGTGTGTAAGAAAACATAGCTCGTTTGAAAGATAATAGGAAAGACAAAGAGCGCAATATTTGAATGCAAAACGTCCATTGATTTATTGAATATAAATATGCTTATGAAAATGACAAAACCCTTAACAAATTAGCTATTGTGCCTCGGGCATAGACACAATGCTTTAAGAAGTTTGATTGTAAAAGAAAATTAAAATTTGCAATTCTAGAATAAACAATAACAATTACTCCTGACTAAAGGAAATCGGGATAATGTCTTCAGTCTTCCAATTGTTGAGTCCGTCACCAATTGTTGGGAAAATCCAGCTATCCAAGTCGCAATCACTATCAGCATCTTCCATAGCATTAATCTGATTTTTGACTATCTTTCCAGAGTTAAACCCCAGGCCAGCTTTATCAGACTTGTACGGTACATTGATCAGTTGACCCCAACCAGCACGATCACCATTTTCAATCGCGGCTTGAGCATCTTTCAGAGAGATCATGACAGGGGGAGCACGAACAACCTTGGGCACAAGGGGAGTTGGCTTAAGGACAGGACTGGGTGGAGGAACCACTTCAAATGACTGAGAAGGAGTCTCAAAGAATTCACCATCCATCTCGACGTATTTGAAGGCTTGCACACTACTGACAATATACTCTTCTTCTCCACATACAGTGACAACCATGCCTGCTATTGGATACTTCAGCTTTTGATGAAGCGACGAAGCTACCGCACCTGCCCCATGGATCCAAGGGCGCCCCAACAAGCAGGAGTAGGCGGGACGAATGTCCATCACGTGAAAGGTAGTGTTGAAGACTTGAGGTCCTATCTTGATAGGGAGAACCACTTCACCATAGACAACACTCTTCGCACCATCGTAAGCACGCACCACAACATCACTAGGTTTCAGTTCAATGCCTTTGTAGTCAAATTTATCGAGTACAGCTTTCGGGAGCACATTCAAGGAAGAGCCGTTGTCGATCAACACGTGAGCCAGGGTGATCCCCTCACACTCGATGGAGATATGCAGAGCTTTATTGTGATTCTTTCCTGCTGGCGTCAGGTCAGCATCGGAAAAGCCTAGGCCATTGTCAACAGTCAAATTAGCAACATAATGTTCGAATTGATCGACGGATGTTTCTTGAGGCACATGAGCGGTCTTCAAGAATTTCATCAATGCATTGGCATGGGATTCAGAGGATAATAACAAGGACAACATTGAGATTTTAGACGGAGTATGCCCCAATTGTTCCACTACATCAAAATCGCTCTTACGGATGATTTTCAGCATCTCTTCCATTTCCTGTTTGGCAACATCTTCAGAAGTAACTTCGACCGATGTCTCTGACTGAGGAGGATTGACTGGTCTTTTTCCTCGAATTTCGGGAGCGGGAGGTGAGATTTCTGGGGAGTAGATCCTTCCACTTCGAGTAACTTTACTAGTCCCCACAATATCATTAGGATTAGCAGAACTACCAACTTGCTTTATGCCATGGATGTAAACGTCGCCTCCATAGTTCCACGGAATAGCTTTGCTGGAGGAATATGGCACGGGGCCAGGTGCGGTAATAATCAGGGGAGCCACTTTGGGCTCAGCGGTAATCTTCACAGGCACTCTAGTAGCGGTAATCTTCACTGGAGCTTTGGACCTAGCAATCACAGATACCTCTTCAATAGAGTTGTCCACCTTAGGAACCCTTTCAAATAGAATTGTACGATCATCCATCAGCCGTTGAATGCCGTTCTTCAACTTCAAACAATCATTGGGTCGGAGTACACAGAGATCGCAATCTTCAGCACAACCTGGAAATAAACCAGCTTGCAATAAATTCTTCTTAACGATCAGGAGAGGAGATGCTAAATCAGCAACGTCAGTAACGTGAGAATTGTCGTCCACAACATTAACATTCTGGTCATGATTAGGCATAGGTGCTGTGATGACATTGGGGGTCGCCGGAGGATCAAATTCAATTTCTCCAGCGTCGATCATATCCTGAATCTTGTTCTTCAACAACCAGCAATCATTCGTATCATGCCCGGGGCTATCGGAGTGATAGGCACACCTGGCGTTGGGATTATAACGAGGAGAAGTAGTGTTGGGATTTGCAGGAGGGCCTCTGAGGGTAATCAAATTGGCCTTTAACATACTCTGCAGTGCTTGGGTTAAAGTCATATTGATCTTGGTAAACTGTCTTCTCGACCTGTCTTGTCTGTGTTGGAAGTTCTGAGATGGCGGTGCGGCAATTGTAACTGCCCCAACAGTATGGTCACGATTCTTCTTGTTATGCTTCCTCTCACTGTACACAGCATTTGATTCATTCTTTCCCTGATAGGACTTTTTGGTGCTTGCAGAAGTAGCTGCCTGTATCTTTCCACTTCGAATGCCGCTTTCAACCCGTTCACCTGTCAAGATAAGTTCAGTGAAACCTGACGAGGAACTTCCCAGTAGATGGCTGTAGAATGGGCCAGTCAGTGTACCCATGAACATGTCCACTAACTCTCGATCAGTCATAGGGGGTTTGACTCTGCCAGCCAAATCTCTCCACTTTTGAGCATATTCTTTGAAACTTTCTTTAGAGCCCATAGTCATATTTTGTAGCTGTAGCCGAGTAGGCGCTAACTCAGAATTATACTGGTAGTGCTTGTAGAAAGCTGTTGCTAAATCAGTCCATGTGCGGATGTTAGAGCTCTCAAGCTGATAATACCACTCTAACTGTGTGCCAGACAGACTCTCTTGGAAGAAATGGATCCACAGTTTCTTATCAGTAGTGTGCGGCTGAATCTTTCTCACATAAGCCCTTAGATGCATCTGAGGACAAGAGGCACCATCATACTTAGTGAAAATGGGAACCTTGAATTTGCGGGGAATGACCACATCAGAGACCAGACCCAAGTTTTCGAAATCCAGACCGGGCACTTTCTGCCCCTCCATAGCTAGCATACGTTCTTCCAGCAACTTGTACTTATCATCCTTCGGAGAGTACTGTTCATGTTCATAATCTTCATCGTCGTCCTCAGAATTGACGAGATTAGGATTCTCATCTTCCGAATCATTCTCGGTCTCTTCTTCTGAATCCTTCGGAATTCTAATCTTGACTCCTGTAACCTGTCCCTTAAGCCTTCTCCCCGGGTTGATGTAACCCACAGGTTTCTGGTCCTTCTTCTTCTCCATCAAAAGAGCTTTCAGTTCTTCCTGCCCCTTAGATAAGCTCAGCATCATTTCCTGGAATTGAGCATTCTGGGCCTGGAGATCTTTGACAGTTTGTTCGAGAGCCATTGTTCAATCTGTTTGAATCTGCTGGAATCTGTTTGATAGGAAAATCGTGAGAACACTGATCCTTTAGAATACCTGTTATGCGATGCAATGCAATGTATGAAATGTTTTCAAGGACTTTCGGGATTTAACTTTGCATAAACTAACAAAAAGAGCTTTTTTTTTTAGCAGAGTTAAATCCCTAAATCCTTGAAATGGTTAGTACAATGCCATGATGTTATGATGTTATGTTGTTATGATGTCATGTTGTTAGATAAATAACAAGCACAAGCAAGTCACACAACAATCATTCCTAGGTTTTAAGGCTTGCGTGAGTTCCATAGGTAAATACCCTCCCCACTGAAGTTTGGTTGGTTCAACCTGTCTTAGAATAGTAACCGGGTTCTAGAAGGATCTCAAATCATTGACCTTTCCTTAAGTCCACTTCAGTGCAACACCAAGTGGTTGACCGAAGCTTCCCTAAAGTCCAATCTCAAAGAGTGTAGTATCGAGTCTCAACCAACTCCAGTCGGAACCGAAGCCAGTTATCTCACTACTTTCTAATGGCCAGGATGAGTCAATTAGGGTTCTAAAGGTCTGGTTAATGCTTTTATGACACCACGCGAATGCCAAATATTTCCTCAACTAACATGAGGAACATCAGGACATCCAAAGTGCCACATTAACCGTAGCCATCATTTTGACCATTCCAGTATACGCCGGACAGTCGCGATGATCTCTTGCTACTTACCTAAGGTACACTAGATCCGGGTGTAGGATCTTTCACTCAAGCATAACATACCCAAGCAATCCCTTAAAAATAAATCAGACAAATTGAATAAGTGATCTTGTTTTTAAGGTAACCTCTCTTTTTAAATATTTAGACTCCCCAGCAGAGTCGCCAGTTCTGTCATACGGTGAACTGGACTTTTTGTGTTTTTTATCGCAATGTCGCGGTTAGCAAGAGTCGCCACCGACTTTTCTTTTATCCAATAAGGAAAGGTGGAAAAGAACAGGAAAGACCTTAATTTAGATTTTGGGTTCGGGAGGTACATTATACAAAGGGAAGGTGTTAGCACCCTTTGTATCCATGGTTATCCATGGGCTCTTAATTGCTCGATCACTTATATTATTTTTGTCTGAAAAAAAAGTGTTTGTGAATTGTTTGGAAAATTGTTTTTGGAAAGAGAATTTAACTTTGTAATGATTCTTGTATGAATATATACAAAGTAGTTATCTCGTTTAGTTTTGGAAATTGTTTAGAAAAATATAACTCGGTAATGATTCTAGTATGAATATATACCAAGTGGTGATTTTCTAAAGATATTTTGAAAGGTGTGAGGTGTGAAAATTGTTTTTAGATTGTGAGCCAACAATTAAGAGTTATACCGACCCAAGGTCTTTATGAGCATTTCCTATCCTTATGAGGGTAAAACTGTCCTTATTATTGAGAAATAAGTAGTTTTATCCTTTGGATGTTTAAGGGTCATCGTAGGGTCATCGATAGGTCATTGAAGGCAACAGTTACGAGGATATCTTAGCATTCGAAGGGACTATCATCTTTTAACCGTAGGCAACATCGGAGGGTCATCGAGGGACAAAGTTGTATATTCGAAGGCAACATCCGAGGGACTATAATTTATTTTATGATGATTTAACCGAAGGGTCTTTGCTAAGGGTATCCCCACGTTCGCGGGACATGACCGTAATATCGTAATCGTAAGGCAACAAAGAGAGGTCCAAGATCACTTATTCAAAGGCAAAGTTTTACAATTAATTATATAATTAGGATGAAACTCCACATTAAAATTATTAAAATAATATATTAAAAAATTAATACATTAGAAATTAATACATTAAAAATTAATTTAGGGTGAAACTCCACAAGGGTATCCCACAAATAAAGTGGAATACCTAGCCAATAACCTTTTCCTGGGATATGTGAACCTTTACGAAACTCAAAAAAAGAAACATGTCAGAACACCAAATCAGGGTGCAATCGAAGATTACACCGGAGAAATATCACAACAATAAATAGGATAGGATGAATAATGCATGGCTATGATAAAACATAAAAAAAAACATAATAGAAAAGTCAGCTACTGTCTCGTTCGCCTCTGCCTCGCCTAGCGAAGGCCAGGCGAATACTCGCCCCAGGCTCGCCTAGCGAGGTGCTAGCGAGCGGCCACGGATTTTGAATTTGAAAACAGCCCCACGTTAGGAACTTTGAATTTTATGGCATTTTATCACAGGAATAACATGATCAAACATTCAGGGTATTCAGGCATATTTAAATTCCCATACGAAAGCAAATTATATATCAACATTTAATCATGATGCATTATATATGTAGATATGGCCAATTGAAAGTATAAACAATAGAGATACGCAAACCTGTTTGCCAATTCAAGGTTGAAGGGATTGACCACTTGTAGTATCGGAATAAGTTAGGCAGCGGGAATTGGACGGCGATGGCTTCGGTGCAGATGGGCTGCCTTCAGGGTTTCTTTACTCTGAATTCTCCGGGTAGGCAGGGTTCCTATGCCAAAACTTCTATTCGTTCTTCTCTGTTCTCCTCCTCTTTTTTTTTCCCCAGTGAATCTCCCAGTGTATCTCCCAGTGTAACTCCAAGTGTAACTCCCCTACTGAAACTTCAGTATTTATAGACTAATTTCGTGGGTAATGGGCTTGGAATGAGGGAGACCCAAGTCCAAAATAATTTGTTATATTTTATTTATTTATTTATTTTAATTATTTAATTAATTAATGAATTAATTAATTAAAAAAAAAAAATTCTCTTTTTTTTTTTTTTTTTCGTTTCTCGTTTTTTTTTTTTTTTTTTTTTTTTGGGCTCAGAATGAAGCCCGAAATTTTTGTTGTCTGTCAGCTTCGCTAGGCGAGCGCGTAGCGAACAAGCCAGTTTGGGCCATTTTCTGGATTGGGCCATCCGTGAGCTGGGCCTTTGTTTCTTCAAGATCAGTGTTATATATGAGTCGGAATGCCTTGCAAAATGTCTTGAAATATTAATGGGCAAATTTTGGGGTATGACAACGAGATTCAAACTCTTGCTTGTTTTTAAATTGGTTGCAACATCTATCACCTTCACGGCAACACCTTGGACATCCGGAGAAACAACTTGTTTTGGGAAAAGATAGGGGTGCATCATATCTAATGAAAATAATTACAACATAATAGCATATAAGCGTTATTGCTGAAAATGGAACTGGAAATCAAACACAGACAACTTCCGAAGATGCATCTACAGACAACTTCCGAAGATGCATCTACAGACAAGTTCATACTCGTTCTAGAGATACATTTTCGGACATGACGCTCTTTTTTTCCAAAAAAAAAGCATGATTAATGTGAGAAAATGCAAAGGGAAATGAAGGATATTTACCTGAAACTCTATCTTATTTTGCTCCCTATGATGTGATGAATCAAAAAATGGAGATTTAGAGTGAAAAAAATGGATTGGGAATAGAGGATTTTTTGGTGAAGGGTTTGGTTGAAAATCAATTATGGCAATAATGGTTGTGCGATCATGCAACTACTTCTTTTATCAGATATTTTCATAGATGCATCTTCAGAAATATCTGACATACAAAGGTGATAGAAAATTTCAAAATTTTGCCCATGATTCAGGAGATGAATCTCCAGAATTTCTACTAAACAGGTAAATAATTAAGGTATTTCTTAAAATGTTTCGGAGATGCATCTCCAGAATAAAAAATGACCCAACTTATAGGGCGCCTCTCATAATGGTCTTTGTTGAGTATGTAAGTGGTGCGTCCTGTCGCATCTCGAAAAATACGATTCCTCGCGATGGTCGCGGAAAATATTAATGTTCGAATAGAGTCTCCACCGAACGTTATTTATCCTAATGAAGGAATAGGAAAATATCGATAAAACCTTTAGGAAATGGAATAATGGTCGTCGCAACCATATTCGGGTTTGGGAGTTGATTACGCATGGGGAAGGTATTAGCACCCCTCACGTCCGTTGTACTCAACGGGAACCTTTTATTTCTAATGTGTGTTTCGAGTGTTAATTTATGTTTGTTTGTTATCTTTGGGTTATAAAAAATAGAAATGGATGGGAATCTTAGAAAGGGAAAGGGGAGGTTTTTTATTAGTGTGCTCGCGAAGATACAACGATCTCCTGCCTACGTACCCTTATGGTATAATAAGGAAATCAGAGCATTCGTAGTTCGAGAAACTACGGTTGGTTGTTTTTTTTAATGAACAACTGTTTAGATCACATCCTAAAGGCTAAACGTTGGCTTGTCTACTCTCGACGGAGGCTTAAGCATTGGTTTGTTGTGCGCATTAGAAAGGATTAAATAGTGTTCTTTTGAAAAGAGTTTTGGTCACACGGGGGTGACAAGTTGAATTAATGTGTTTAATGTTTTGTTTGATTGGTTATGATCGCACGAGGGTGAGAAAAGATAGGTTTGATGTGTTGAGATATTTTTGGTTGGATGACGATTACTCGGATGGTCGAGTAAGACAGCTCGTATCCTAACAGTCGGGAAAGGGAGTAGAAGACTCTAGACCACTTTCTTTTTCATCCTTAATTATAGAAAGGATTTGATAATAATTAAAGTGTTTCGAACGGATGACGAATACTCGGATAATCGAGTAAGACAACTCGTATCCTAATAATCGGGAAGAGGAATAGAAGACTCTAGACCGCTTTCTATTTCATCTGAATATTTATGAAAATAAGGTTGTATAAGGTTGACGTATTTTAGCCTGAACGACAAATACTCGAATGACTGAGTAAGACAATTCATATCCAAGCATTTGAGAAGAGGAATTGAAAGCTCAAAACCATCTCCTTTTTTCGTATAGTTTTTTAAGGAAATGATTTGATTAAGTTGTATGTTTGGCGGAAAATGACAATTGTTCGACTAACCGAGTAAGAAAACTCGTATTCGTCCAATTGAGGAGTGAAGTTGAAAACTCAAAGTCAACTCCTTTTTTCATTCAACTTATTGTAAAAAATGTTTTGATTTAATCGGGGTATTTCAATTGAGTTTGAGAGAAAATACTCGACGTTGGGATCGAGGTTTTAGATTTTTGTTTTGAATAAAGTGAATTTATTTAGTGTATTGCTCTTTTACTCGATAAAAGTCAAATAGGTCTCATTGTAAGAAATCCCAAGAGTAAGTTATGTGAGGTTGATGGTGATGCTTTAAAAGCGATCGACTTACAAGGGTGTTTTGAATTGATTTGGAAAAGGCGCACTCGATATTGACCGAGGTTTGTATTTACATGTGCATACGAATTGAATTATGACAATGGTCTCAAAATGAGATTGCTTATGGATTTTAGCTTATGCAACGTGAATGCAAAATAACCAACAAGAAAATAAAGAGTCTCATTGTAAGGTAGCCCAAGAGAAAGCCTTTTGTGTACAAAAGTAACCTATACTAAACAAAGGATAATGGTCTTACAAACATGTCCCTCTAAGGTGGTGCCATGATGCCATTCTTACAACATGCATGTAAGTTACGGATGAAAATCCAACGTTTACAAAGTATCACAAAGAGTAAAGGAATGCCTCCAAGCAAAGGTCCTAAGGTGAAATCCTCTAAGTCCAAGTTGATTAAGAGTGGAGTGAATATTTTTGGTCTTTATCATTTTATCATGTTTTAGTTATTTTTAATGTATGACGATAATAAAACAAATAACAAGTAAATAAACATGTATGATGAGTTTGTACAATGATGATGATAATGAGTACTTGAATGTAAATTACAACGTAATGACATAAAAGTAAATCACAAGATAAAGAATGACAATATCACAATAATAATGGTTAGTGAACATAAAATAAATTGCAAGGAATTAAAATGCAATGATATAAATGTTAGAAGTTAGTAGTTAATGGTTAGTAACAATAAAATAAATTGCAAGGAATTAAAGTGCAATAATATAAATGTTAGGAGTTAGTAGTTGGTGGTTAGTAGAATAACAATAAGCAAATAGAATAACAAGTTAATGTAAAGAGAATGGTTTCATCTATGTATCAAATGACCCAATCATGGTTGAAATAGAGACAACCTATCAATGCCTCAAAGTATCATGAAGGATCTATTGATCAATCATTAATAGGTTTGAAACATTAAAGGTTTTATCAACTCTAAACAACCATGGTCATGATTTAATAGATCTCATCAACCAAATCAATGTAATAACAAGTCAACAATAAATCTACTTTTAATATATAAAAGTTAATTACTACCAAATTTACGCCATAACCTAATTAAAATTAATAAAACATGGTTATTCAAGTCTCTAATTGTTTTTTTGCATTATTGGTATATGTTAATCCAATGTTAATAATTATTACATTGTATCTCTATTTTAAAGGAAAATATATTAATTATTATGAACCCAATAAACACAATTGTATCCCTTTCAATTACAAATACCAATAAACACAATTTCATCTTAATATATTTGCAAAAAAAAAATATGAAACCATATTACAGGTTAATTTTTTATTAATATATGATGAATTTTTGTGATCCCTTAATAATTAATTTTTTTCTATTAGTATAGAATGGATTTTTTGTGAAACCTTTCTTAATGGCGGATTGAAATATTTGAAATTCTGAATTATAGTATTAGAAGATGAATGATTTTGTTTCATAAAGGTTATGCTTTTGAGCTTTGTGTTTGAAAATATTTTATAACTTTTATTAATTCATTTATTTTTGCAAAAGAATAGTGTATTTATGTTTTGTGATTTTTTTTATTGTTTAATTATGTTTTGTATGGCTGTGGTTTAAGAAATTGATCCTTACAAAAAGCACCCATATAAAAAGAACTCAGGATGATTCTCAATGATTTCTCTAAAAAATTTAATAAAAATATAATATGAAATATGAAAGAGATGGTTAAGTAGTTGCTTTGGCAGGATGAGGATGAATATGTGCAAAAAAAAAGATGAAACCATATTATAGGTTAATTATTTTATTAATATAAGATGAATTTTTTGTGATACCTTAATAATTAATTTTTTCTATTAGTATAGAATGGATTTTTTGTGAAACCTTTCTTAATGGCGGATTGAAATATTTGAGATTCTGAATTATAGTATTAGAAGATGAATGATTTTGTTTCATAAAGGTTATGCTTTTGAGCTTTGTTTTTGAAAATATTTTATAACTTTTATTTATTCATTTATTTTTGCAAAAGAATAGTGTATTTATGTTTTATGTTTTTTTTTATTGTTTAATTATGTTTTGTATGGTTATGGTTTAAGAAGTTGATCCTTACAAAAATCACCCATATAAAATGAATTCATGATGATTGTCAATGATTTTTCTAAAACATTTAATAAAAATATAATGTGAAATACGAAAGAGATTGTTAAGTAGGTGTTTTGGCAGGATGAATCAGTGCAAAAAAGATGAAACCACTTGACATGTTAATTTTTTTATTAATATGTGATGAATTTTGTGATGCCTTAATAATTAATTTTTTCTATTAGTATAGAATGAATTTTTTGTGAAACCTTTCTTAATGGCGGATTGAAATATTTGAGATTTTGAATTATAGTATTAGAAAATGAATGATTTTGTTTCATAAAGGTTGTGTTTTTTTAGCATATTTGTGTGTTGGAAAGACATAATTGTAATATAAAAATATATTTGTATTTGAGTGAAACTATTTTGTGTAAGGAATTACACAAGCTATGTTTTTGAAAAAGTTTCTAACTTATATTAATTCAATTATTTTTGCAAAAGAATAGTGTATTTATATTTTATAATTTTATTTATTTATTGTTTAATTATGTGTTTTATGACTGTGGTTTGTATGGCTGTGGTTTAAGAAGTTGATCCTTACAAAAATCACCCATATAAAATGAACTCATGATGATTGTCAATGATTTCTCTAAAAAATTTAATCAAAATATCATATTAAATATGAAAGAGATTGTTAAGTAGTTGCTTTGACAGGATGAAGATGAATATGTGCAAAAAAAGATAAAACCATATTATAGGTTAATTTTTTTATTAATATATGATGAATTTTTTGTGATACCTTAATAATTAATTTTTTCTATTAGTATAGAATGGATTTTTTGTGAAACCTTTCTTAATGGCGGATTGAAATATTTGAGATTCTGAATTATAGTATTAGAAGATGAATGGTTTTGTTTCATAAAGGTTATGCTTTTGAGCTTTGTGTTTGAAAATATTTTATAACTTTTATTAATTCATTTATTTTTGCAAAAGAATAGTGTATTTATGTTTTGTGATTTTTTTTATTGTTTAATTATGTTTTGTATGGCCGTGGTTTAAGAAATTGATCCTTACAAAAAGCACCCATATAAAAAGAACTCAGGATGATTCTCAATGATTTCTCTAAAAAATTTAATAAAAATATCATATGAAATATGAAAGAGATGGTTAAGTAGTTGCTTTGGCAGGATAAGGATGAATATGTGCAAAAAAAAAGATGAAACCATATTATAGGTTAATTATTTTATTAATATAAGATGAATTTTTTGTGATACCTTAATAATTAATTTTTTCTATTAGTATAGAATGGATTTTTTGTGAAACCTTTTTTAATGGCAGATTGAAATATTTGAGATTCTAAATTATAGTATTAGAAGATGAATGATTTTTTTTCATAAACGATGCTTTTGAGCTTTGTGTTTGAAAATATTTTATAACTTTTATTAATTCATTTATTTTTGCAAAAGAATAGTGTATTTATGTTTTATGATTTTATTTTATTGTTTAATTATGTTTTGTATGGTTCTGGTTTAAGAAGTTGATCCTTACAAAAATCACCCATATAAAATTAATTCATGATGATTGTCAATGATTTTTCTAAAAAATTTAATAAAAATATCATAAGAAATATGAAAGAGATTGTTAAGTAGTTGCTTTGGCAGGATGAGGATGAATATCATTTGGTTTTGGTGTTTCACTAAAAACAGGCTGATGAATTTTTTGTGTGACTAATGTAGGCTTAATTTAAAAAATATATATTTATTGTTGGTGATTTTCTTTAAATGACAAATTGAATTTTTTTAACAATAAATATGAACCACTTAAATTGTAGGAGCGTGTGTTTCTTTATGGACATTGCAAATGAGAGAACGTTGGAAAATCTCAAATATCCAAATGCTTCTGACACAACAACATCGGTAAATGTGTAGGAACTTGGGAAAACTATAGATAAACATGCTCTAATCAAACCAAGATCCAATACCAGAATTGCAACTCAATGAGTTTTTTGCATCTGATAGTGGAGACGATAATATGAATGATGAATCTGACGGTATATTCTTAATTATTTTTCATTTGAGTTAATTTGTTTATGATATTTCATAGAATATTACAATATTCTTAACACAATAAATGTTATGTCAAAAGGTTACAGTTCAGCAACAAATTCAAGTTTTGATGAAGATGAAATGTCTAATGGAACAAATGCTATGGAAACTTTTGAAATTACATCAGGTATTTTAAAATGATTTACTATAAATAATATTTTATTATTATGAAATACAACTCATTTAACATATGAATATTGATGATCAGGAGGGTATTATGATATAGGGGATCCTGTCATTGAATGTCAATATTGTGGTGCAAATATGTGGTATTCGGAAAGGAAAAACAAATGTCGTCATGCGTCCAATCCTAAATTTTCCATGTGTTGTGGATCAGGAAAAGTTCGGTTACCTTTGTTAAAACCCGCTCCTAAAGTTCTACAACATCTGTTGTTTGACAACGAATTATGTGAATCAAAAAAATTCCAACAACAAATTCGAATGTACAACGTTATGTTTGCATTTACATCTCCCGGTGCGAAAGTGGACAATCGATTTAACAACGGTAGATGCCCTCCCAATTTTCGTATCCAAGGTCAATCATGTCACCGAATAGGAAGCATGTTACCGATGCTAGGTCAAAATCCACGATTTGCACAACTATATGTTTATGACACTGAGAATGAAATTGAAAACAGAATGCATGGATTCAGGTTAGATATCTATTATTTTCCAAACTTTAAATTTATTTATTTAAGAAACTTGCAATAAACTGTTTCAACTCTTTCATTATAGGTCAAAAAGTGGAGTTGATGTTAATATTGTGAGAAAACTATCTGGAATGTTATATGAACATAATGTTCATGCACAATCATAATGTTATATGAACATAATTTTATAAAGTTAACTTTTAAAGTATGATTTTATCTTACAATTTTTTTTAATGTATAATTAATTTATTCACTGCATGTTTGCTATGTATTTTTTTTTAATTAGATGAGCAAAGAGGTGTATTCAAGCGAATAATGGAAGCAGTAAACAATCAACAAGGAGGCGTATTTTTTTTGTATGGATACGGTGGCACAGGGAAAACCTACATGTGGAGAACTCTAGCTTCCTACATAAGATCAAAGAAACAAATTTGTTTAACTGTTGCTTCATCGGGCATAGCTTCACTACTACTTCCAGGAGGTCGAACGGCTCATTCAATGTTCAAGATTCCAATACCTACAATGGAGTCTTCTACATGTAATATCGACAAAGGTAGTGATCGTGCAGAGCTACTAAAAATGGCAAAGTTGATAATTTGGGATGAAGCTCCAATGGCACACAGATTTTGTTTTGAAGCGTTTGATAAAACCCTTAAAGACATAATTGGGCGTTCCAATTATTCTGACAAATTATTTGGAGGGAAAGTAATTGTATTTGGTGGAGATTTTCGGAAAATATTACCAGTTGTACCAAGGGGCAGCCGTTCAGATATAATACATTCTACAATAAATTCATCATACATCTGGGATCATTATGTTGTGCTGAAGCTTACAAAGAACATGCGACTCCAACAAGCCGGCAATACTTCAAGTACATCTGAATTAGAATTGTTTTCTAATTGGATATTAAAAGTTGGCGATGGGAAATTGGAAGAACCTAACGATGGTTACACGGATATTCCTATTCCAAATGATTTCTTAATTTCTAACTATGATGATCCACTAGAAGCCATTGTTAGTGAAACATATCCGAATTTTCTTAACAATTACAAGAATCCAAATTTTTTGCAATCAAGAGCTATATTGGCAGGAACAATTGAAACGGCTGACATCATAAATCAATACGTTTTGGGATTCATACCAGGTATGCGTTATCCATTGTAAACATATTTATAGATACATTCATATATTTATATGTACTAACATAGATTTATAATAATAAAATTTCAAAAAAATTCCCAAAGGTGAAGAAAAGGAATATTTAAGTTCAGATTCTGTTGACACTTTTGACGGTGAAGGAAATGAAGCTTTTGATGTTTTGACCCCAGAATTTTTGAATACACTTACAACTTCCGGTCTACCTAACCACAAGATTAAATTGAAGATTGGGACCCCTATTATGTTGCTTCGAAACATTGATCAACCTGAAGGTCTCTGCAATGGAACAAGGCTTATAGTTACAAGATTGGCAAACCACGTTATCGAGGCAAAGATTATATCTGGAAAGAATATTGGAGGGGTTATCTATATTCCAAGAATGGATATGACTCCAACACAATCTCCGTGGCCATTCAAAATGACTAGAAGGCAATTTCCCATAACTATATGTTATGCTATGACAATTAACAAATCTCAAGGTCAGTCATTGGATTATGTTGGATTGTATTTGCCTAGAAGTGTATTTAGTCATGGTCAACTATATGTTGCAATATCAAGGGTCAAAAGCAAAAAAGGGCTTAAGATATTAATCCATGACAAGGATAACCATCCATTGAATTCTACAACAAACGTCGTGTTCAAAGAAGTTTTTGAAAACTTATAGAACGTAAGTTTTTCATTAGTTATATTATATCAATAAATGTCGTTGTTTATTATTAGAATTTTATTGAATGAGTTGTATAAAATATACATTATGTTTTAACATTTGTTTATATGGATGTAATTTTTTTTTACAGGGTAATGAATCATCACTTCCTAAAAGGTTGCGGGTAGGTTTTGTATAAACCCAGTTTTTTAAGGACCAAAGAATTGTACGAAGTTAAATCATTTTTGTTGCTGGACTTATTTCTCACAATTTTAACTAAAATTGTGAACCTTTTGTTTCAATATCTTTTGTTGCATTAAACCTTACTGTATCAATTGCAATTAATTTCAACATTTGGTAGTATTCATTACTATATTTTAAAACAAATGAGGTTTTGGTATTTCTTTTACATGGTTTATGTATTTTGGTTAAATAATCATTTATTATGAAGGTTAATATTTGCGCTTTTATACCTCAAATTAGTAACAGATTGGAAAATTTCATCCATTACTAAATAAATATATTTTTATTTCTTATGTCCAAAATCTCAATGATAAATGGAATGTTTATTCATAACATTAACAATGGAATGTTTATTATATATCAATATACCAATAAATTATAAAAATATTTTTGTATTATATTTTTTGATTATTTCCTTAATATAGTATACAAAAAAATTAAGCAAATTATATTACTATAAATTAATAATGTTTTACTTTATTATGTCCCAAACTGGAAAAAGTTATTTGTGGAAATTTTTTGAACCCATTTATTGATCATTTAACATCCATTACATTAAAAAAAACTCTTATGCAATAAATTTGTGTACGTTGATCCAACCATATATATATATATATATATATATATATATATATATATATATATATATATATATATATATATATATATATATATATAAATAAAAAATATATTATATTTTAATTTTTTTTAAAAATAAATTATTGCACTTGCGCGACCCGTGCGAACGCACGGGTCCTTTACTAGTATTAAATGATCACAAGAAACAATGTAAAGGAAATGGTTTCATCTATGTATCAAATGACCCAAACATGGTTGAAATAGAGGCAACCTATTAATGCCTCAAAGTATCATGAAGGATCTATTGATCAATCATTAATAGGTTTGAAATATTGAAGGTTTTATCAACTCTAAACAACCATAGTCATGATCTAATAGATCTCATCAACCAAATAAATGTAAACGATAACAAGAAACAAAGTTTGATTGAAAATGGTGGATAAAAAGTAGTAAGAGCAAAAAATCCCCAAAAGGGTGTAAACCCAACAAAAACCACTTGTCTCAAAGTTGACTCAAATATCTCTTAAAATACAACCCAAGAGTAAAAATCCATTTTCAAACACAAAACAAAACCTAAAATATCAAGGAGTTTGAGTCCAAAATATTACCAAGATTGTGGTGTCAAAACTAGGTTGTTGTTGTGTTTGGGTTTGAGAATGAAGCAAAAAGCTTGGAAGAGGGTGGCTATGGTAGAAAAATGGAAGGGAAAGAAGTTGTATGTTTATGTGGTGGTGGTGGTGAATGATTATGTAAGTGAAGATCATAAGTTTTCCACTGTTTTTGTTGTGTGGAGATTGTGGATTTTTACATAGTGGTTGGATGGTTCAAAGAAGAAAAGAGGGTTTGAGTGAGTTAGGGTTTAGGTTGAAAAGAGGGAGCTTGAATGTGATTCGGACAGAGGTTTTGTGGTCCAATTGGGTATTATGATACCTAGCTGAAAGTTTTACGTCATACCCCTACCATTACCCCTTTACCCCTATATTTTTTAAAATATTCCAATTTTATCCTTTTCACTTATCAAATAACTTTATTATTTAATATTTATCATTTCACACTTCTACCAAAGTGTATCGGATAACTTTGTCCAAACTTTTTCGGTATGTGATTTTTCTTCACCGGATAACTTGCAATCAAGTTTTTCGATATGTATTTTTTCTTCACCGAATAACTTGCAATTAAGTTTTCTGGTATGTAGTTTTTCGTCACCAAATAACTTGCAATCAAATTTTTCGATATGTAATTTTTCTTCATCGGATAACTTGCAATCAAGTTTCCGGTATGTAATTTTTATTTAACAAATAACTTGCAATCAAGTTTTTCGGTATGTAATTTTTCTTCATCGAATAACTTGAGTTTATGGATATGTAAAAAACTTTGCCCCAAAGTAAATAAACTTGTGGTCTATTCTAATAGACATGGTTTTTTCAACTTATGAAAAATTGTATATCCCACACATGCAAAACTGTTGTCTAGTACTTTAGGCAACAATTTTATTTACTTTTGGCCATTGTTTTTCCTTGTTGCTTAAACTCATTTTTTTCCGGATAATCGTAATGCAATTTTTCATCTTAAGTAGTGATTTTCTTTACCTTAGACCATTGTTTTTCATTGTTGCTTAAAAGAATAACCAATTAGAATCATGAAACATATTATATTTGTACATAAATGTAAAATTATATGGATACGATTTTGGTTGTTCGTCTTGATCAATTGGATGGTCTCTTTGTAGATATTGATACGAAGATTTTGTAAATGTGTTTCTGGGTATTCCTTTAGCATTTCATCCAAGAGGAACAGTTCCTCGAACTCTAGAAATTTCTGTAAAATACTTTTTTCTTGAATAATACTAAAAAATTATTTGGATTCTTTCGTATTCCACCAATTAGTAATCCAAGATTTTATACTTTTCTTAAATGTAAAAGAGATGTACCATAAAAAAAAGACTATAGATATAAGACATAGAAGAGGAATGAATGCTTTCTTTTCTTTTTTTTTGCCATTTTTTATCTTTAATGAACTAAGTTCATCTTGTTTTTCAACTAAATATATAATAATAATTTTTCTATCAAGCATAAGTTCTATTACGAGTAAATATAAATACTAGGGCTTAGCCTATAATATATCAATCTCTATTTTTCTCATATAATATTGAGAAGCTATTTTCGCTTTCTTATTTATAATTTGGTACTTAGTTTATTTTTTCTTCAGGCACTTCCTTATTCATCGTTTATTCAATTACTCCTTTTTCCACAAATGTAGTGTAAGCAACAATAAAAAAAATCAAGGCCTAAAGTAAAGAAAATGGTTGCCTAACGGACCGGAACGGAGCTATGTGATGTAGAGAGTGGGCATATGCCCCCACTATTATAATTACAATATTAACTTTTAATATTATAAATAATAATTATATAATAAATATAATATAATTAAGAAAAACTTCTAAAATGATTCACATTTATTGGATAAATTTTGAATAATATTATTTTTTATTCTTAATATATTATTAAATTTAAAAATTAATAGATACTTTTTGCTTGTCCTACTTATTTAATTTTTTGAAAAATTATATAAATTTCATAAAATAAATATTTTTAATAAAATATAAAATAATTCATTTTTATTTTTTCTCTATTTCTATTCAACTCTATTTTGCTCTTTCTCAACAAAGACAAATCACACAGGTATCCTTCTTTCTCTCACCAAATAATATCTCTTAATTTCTTATCTCTTTTTCAGGACCGACCCAGTAAATTTAGGACCCTGTTATAATTTAAAAAATAGATTTAAAAAATAAAATTTATATCAAGTTTTTTAAAAAATCAATATAAAATCATAAATTTTGAAAATAAATTATGATTTTATTTTTCATAAAAAAAGACTACTTATATGACGCTGCTACTCATATATATTGACCTCACTATTTATAATTTCTGGCTCCATCCCTGCTAACAGATAACTGATAAGCAATGCATTTGAAAATTAAAAAAAAAAAGAGTTTAGGCAACAAGGAAAAATTGTGGCCTAAAATAAAATTACATACCAAAAAACATTGTTGCAAGTTATATGGTGAATAAATATTACATACCAGAAAACTTGATTGTAAGTTATCCGATGAAAAAAAGTCACATACCGGAATTTTTTTGACAAAGTTATCCGATATATTTTAACAGGGGTGTGAAATTGAAAATATTAAATGATAAAATTATTTGATAAATGAAAATGATAGAATTGAAATATTTTGAAAATTTTAGGGGTAGAGGGGTAATGATAGGGGCATGAGGTAAAATTATTTGATAAATGTCAAGTAGTGTAGTTATTCTTCTATTTTAAGACATGGTTAAGAGAAGAGTAATATACATGTATAATATTAAAATTTATCCAGATTTATTCTAGATATTTTGGAATGTCATTTTACTCATATTTAGATAAAGCAAATGTTTGGATATTGAACAGGTTAAAGAAAATGGTGCAACTGTAATTTTTCTTTTTCTAAATAGAGAATGATTTTTCATGAAGTTTAAAGAGATGCTCACCAAACTTCAAGTAAGTATCCTGTTTCATGAAATATTAGAATTGATGCATAAATATGTTAAATTCATGAAAGAGTTTTTGTCAAGAAAGAAGAAAACATGTTTAGGTGAAACTTTTGCTTTGACAGAGGAGTGTAGTGAATTACTCCAACAAAAACCTCCACCAAAGTTAAAAGTGAAGGAAAATTGTGATCCAAAACGCAACGGAAAATTAAAAAATCTCCTTTAGTGATCCTTACGAATGAACATGATCAGTGATAGAAATTGTTGCCTCTTATGGCAATTGAAAGCTTTGATGCATATCTAAGGAGTGATCACGAGCGTTGAATGGTGACGATGCCTCTACTCAATCCACACGAACGGATTCCTTCAATCTCAGTGTTAGCTACTGCGAATAAATGTTTTGAGTGTGTGTGTGTGAGAGAGAGAAAGAGAGAGAAAGAGAGAGAAATGAAATTTCATCTATTAAAATGCTTCTGCATAAGGGTTTTATTTATATAACCACTTGTGTGGACTGCAAGCTAAAAATCTCACTTAAGTGTATGTGGCCCATATCTTATAGTATACCGAAAATCACTTAAGCGCATGGTATCTTATCATATTTTGCATTCTACTTAAGTGCAATATACCTTACGATGTTCTACAATTCACTTAAATGCATTGTACCTTACAATGTTCCTTATTTACTCTGTCTCTCATCAATCAGTCCTTTTGTGTGTGACCCTGTAGGTTTTCGTGATATTGACAATTATATTAAATTATGTATTTAACATAATAAACAGTGAGCGATATTTAGCAACACATCACTGCTACCCAAGACACGAAAATGTCATGTGATCTGACAAATCCTTTTTTTGTGATAATACTTGTGTGTACAATTACCATTTTGCCCTTATACCTATATTCAACACAATGCATAGACCGTGTCATCCTTGTCCAGTTCAATATTAGGTCGTTAGACATTATCCTGTTACGCATGATGGACAAATTTCATCTAGGTCACCCATGTCCCTTAACATGCTTTGTGGAGTACCCATCAATTGTCTTTATGGTCATCCGGTTACAGACAATGTTTGATCAGTAATAAAGCACTCGACTCTACATCTAGGGTCCATAGTGGTTTCAGGTCAAAGGGTGGTATACACCACTATCACCATGAGAATAACTTATGACACTTTGCATAACATTTTATGTAGTATTCTCATAGCGGGTCAATCCAGTATAAATATCACTCATAATATTCATACTTATGTTTAAGACTTGATAACTCCTTATCCATGATCCATGAGATGTGATCATCAGTCTATATACATAATAGTCTTAATTTTTTAATGTTATCCCACTTCACAACAAAGCTCGACTACAGATACTTTAAGAATAATGTCCTTATGTTTAATGGGATCTCATGATTAAGTCACACTTGATACATTAAACAGACTAGCTATTTTAGGGACTTTATTAAACAACATAATAAAGAAAAATCATTTTATTATTAATAAATAATTTGATACAAGTACCAAAAGTATTGGCATCTATGGCTCACACCAACAATCTCCCACTAGCACTAGAGCCAATCAGGCATACCCTTAATACCCATAGATCTAGTATGACCATCATGCTTCTGCTGCGTAAGAGGCTTTGTTAGTGGGTCAGTAATATTGTCAAGTGTAGGTACTCTGCATATTTTCCCATCTCCTATATCTATTATCTCTCGAATGAGGTGATAACACCTAAGTATGTGTTTGGATCGTTGGTGAGATCTAGGCTCCTTAGCTTGTGCGATAGCACCATTGTTATCACAATAAAGATCAATGGGATCCATAATGCTAGGAACTATGATCCAAACAGCTTCCTTTGTTGCACTTGAGGCAATAATATAGTCATCCTCGGTTGTAGAATCAACAATTGTATCTTGCTTTGAACTTTTCCAGCTCATAGCGCCGCCGTTTAAGTATAACACATAACCAGATTATGATCTAAAGTCATCCTTATCTCTCTGGAAGATAGCATCAGTGTATCCAATTATAGCAAGCTCTTCCTGACATCCATATATCAAGAATGAGTCCTTAGTCCTTCTCAAATACTTAAGGATATTCTTAACAGCTACCCAATAAGCATCATCAAGATCAAATTGGTACCTACTCATTGCACTTAAAGCATATGAGACATATGGTCGAGTACATAACATGGCATACATGATAGATCCTATTGCAGATACATATGGAATCTTATTCATGCGATCTCTTTCTTCCTTAGTTGAATGAGATTGTGTTTTTGATAGACATGGGCCATGTTGCATAGGTACGAATCCTTTCTTGGAATCATGCATATTAATTATTAAAGCATTTCAGCACCCTTTGTCTATGTATGTACTCTGACTTAGGCCAAGCAGTTTTTGTGATCTATCTCTATAGATCTTGATTCCTAATATATGGGCTGCTTCACCTAGGTTCTTCATAGAAAAGCATTTTCCCAACCAAGTCTTTACTTGTTGCAGGGTAGGGACATCGTTTCTAATGAGTAATATGTCTTCTACATATAATACCAGAAAGATGATCATGCTCCTATTAACCTTCTTGTAGACACGAGGCTCATCTTCATTCTTGATGAATCCATATTGTTTTATTGTTTCATCAAAATGAAGATTCCAGCTTCTAGAAGCTTGCTTCAATCCATAGATTGATCTCTGTAACTTGCATATCTTTTGGGCTTCTTATGGTATGTCAAATCCTTTAGGTTGTGTCATGTACACATCCTCAAGAAGATTCCCATTAAGGAAAACAGTTTTGACGTCCATCTGCCATATTTCATAATCATGATATGCAGCAATAGCAAGTAAAATTCGAACAGATTTAAGCATTGCAACTGGTGAAAAGGTTTCATCATAGTGAACCCCATGGATTTGTTTATATCCTTTTGCAACCAGTCTTGCCTTATAGGTATGTACCTTACCATCCATGTTAGTCTTCTTTTTGAAGACTCACTTGCATCCTATAGGGTTAACTCCTACACGATACTCTACCAAGGTCTAAACCTTATTTGTGTACATGAAATCCATTTCGAATTTCATGGCTTCTAGCCACTTCTCAGACTCAGGACCAGTTATGGCCTCTTGGTAGGTCACAGTCTCATCTTGATCCATGAGTAATACATCACCTTGATCAGTTATGAGATATCTATATCTCTCAGGTATGTGACGTATCCTACTTGACCTATGCTGGTCTTGTTCTACTTGATCAGGTTGCTCTTCCACAATTACTTGTGTTTCCTGCTCTAATTCCTCCATATGTGTATCAATGCTTTATGATTCTTGAATTTCTTCAAGCTCTACTTTCCTCCCACTAATTCCTTTGGAAATAAAATGCGTTTCTAGGAAAACTCTAGTTCGAGGGACAAACATTTTGCCCTCATAAGGATTATAGAAGTAATACCCTCTTGTTTCTTTATGATACCCCACAAATAAGGATTGTAGAAGTAATACCCTCTTGTTTCTTTATGATACCCCACTTCACATAAATTTTTCAAGCCCAAATCTTCATGTAATACATATGTGGTTTCTTACCACTCCATATCTCATATGGTGTCTTCTCAACCTTTTTTGATGGAACACGGTTAAGTGTGTAAGCTACTATCAATAGTGCATGTCCCCAAAAGGAGTTTGGAAGATCGACGTGACTCGTCATGGATCGGACCATGTCTAACAAGGTTTAATTTCTTATCTCAAATACAACATTCCATTTGGGTGTTCCAAGAGGAGTAATTTGGGATAAAATACCACACTCTTTCAGATGGTCATCAAACCCTAGGCTTAAATATTCACCACCTCGATCTGATTAAAGAGTTTTAATATTCTTACCTAGGTGGTTTTGTACTTCATTCTTGAATTCCTTGAACTTTTCAAAGGACTTTGATTTGTGTTTCATTAAATACACATAACCATATCTACTGAAATCATCAGTAAATGTGATGAAGTACTGAAAACCTCATCTGGCTGGTATGTTCAGTGGTCCACATACATCAGTATGTATGAGGCCAAAAGATCATTAGCTCTTTCACTTTTTCCTGTGAATGGAGACTTTGTCATCTTTCCAATTAAACAAGATATGCATGTCTTATATGATTCATAATCAAAGGAGTCCAAGAGTCCATCTTTATGGAGTTTCGAAATGTGTTTCTCATTTATGTGGCCTAATCAATAATGCCAAAGGTAAGTTGGATTTAACTCATTAGGTTTCATCCTTTTAGTATTAATGTGATAAATATGCATTTCAAGATCAAGGACATATAGTCCATTGTTCATTTATGCAGTAGCATAGAATATATCATTCAAATAATAGAGCAACAATTATTCTTTATTATGAATGAAAAACCAAACTTGTCCAAACAAGAAACGAAAATAATATTCCTGTTAATTGCATGTACATAATAACAGTTCTATAACTGAACTATTGAACCATTATATACATTCAATACATAAGTTCCTACGGCTAAAGCAACAATATTTACTCCATTGCCAACTCATATGTCAAATTCACCTTTTGCCAAATCTCTACTCCTTTTTAGCCCCTACACATTGGTACAAATGTGAGAACCGCATCCAGTATCTAATACCCATGATACAGAAGTAGATAGATTAATTGCAATAACAAAAATACTTGAAGTTGAAGTCTCTACTCCATTATTCTTATCTTCCAAGTACTTTGGGCAGTTTCTCTTCTAGTGTCTAGTCTTACCGCAATGGAAGCAAGTGCCATCATTTGCTATGCCTCCACTAGGCTTTAAAGCAGGAGTAGTGGGTTTGGGTTTGGCAACTTCCTTGCATTTCCCTCTATCACTCTTCTTGGTGGGCCTTTTGTTCTATTTCTTTCCATTTTCAATCATCAGAGTGGACTTCCCTTTTGACTTCAGATTCTGCTCAGCAGTTCTTAACATGCATAGTAGTTCAGGAAGAGTTTTGTCCATATCATTCATGTTGAAATTAAGGACAAATTGGCTGAAGCTCTCTGGTAACGATTGCAAGATTAAATCAGTCGTAAGTTTCTTTCCGAGGGGAAAACCCAACCTCTCAAGGTTCTTCACATACTCAATCATCTTGAGCACATGGGGACCTACGGGGGATCCCTCGGCTAACTTTCCTTGAAAAATGGATTTTGAAACTTCAAACCTTCCATGCCTTGCCTGCTATTTGTAGAGCATCTTCAGGTGTCCGATCATATCGAATATTGTCATGTTCTCATGTTGCTTTTACAACTCCGTGTTCATGGTAGCTAGCATGAGGCAAGCAGCTTTAATGGCATCATCGACATGCTTCTTATAAGCACCTATTTATGCTTTAGGTGCATAACTAGGAGGTTCCTCTTCAGGAAAATGTTTCTCCAAGCCATACAACTTTTTATCATGCTTGAGGATAATCCTCAAATTTTGGTGCCAATCCAGAAAGTTTGTCCCAAACAATTTTTCTTATCAAGGATTGATCTCAAAATATTGTTAGAGGTGTTTGTTGTCATGGTAATCTAAATGAAAAATATGAAAATATAAGTATCATTAAAATAACATATTTAATTAGGCATTTTATTAAATATGCTTTCACTATTTTACTCAAAACAAATGACCCTCACCATTTGATTCGAAAAATCCTGCTGGAAGATTTTCTAGTGGGTTGAGATCCACATTTCACTTTGCTTTAAGTCCGCATAGGCGGATTACACAAAAATAGGTTATTTAGGTAGGAACTCCTTTCAATTGTATCTAATACAACTCTCAAATATTTTAGTTGGGTGAATAACTCCTTATTCAAATCCATCATATGGATCATTTTCAACTCTTGCTTCTAAACGTATATAATCTCATTATAATTTATTTAGTTAAGTTTGACTCATTGTTTTAGCAATTGGATATTACATTATCCCATCACACCTTACTAATATAGAACATGCACCTTGCGTGGGCGAAACCTACATTATTCGATACTAGTCTTGATGAGTGCTAAAACTTGGAAAACATAAACTTAATATTTAATTTGAAGGAATTTGCAATTATTTTGATCTCACCGGTTTATTTATCATATAAATCATCTCTCACATGCATCAACAAACATTCACATGCATCAACATACATAAAAAATGAAACAGTTATGGCCCCTAGCACAATAGTTCTCCCAAGCCAATGAGAGAACTTAAGCTAACCTAATAACGATCTAACTTTCTCCAAGCAAGATCTTCAAGGTTGTCCTCCTTTGATATTGTATTCTTCTCTTTGTTCATAACATTACATTACATAAAATAAACTCGTTTTACATATGAGGGAGTGAGATGGGAAAATAAGTTACATTAAGAGATTAAAAGAGAGGCACGACACGCATGCCGTATTTTAAAATCCCAAAACTCAAAATAAAGGAAAACTAAGGCCATAACCGATCACCACAAGACAATAATAATAAACACATTATTAGTATTAATTTAAATTTTGTTAATTAAATAAACAATATATCATATATACCATATTTTGCATCTGAATTACTTATATCATATATATAAATTGATGAATCTCATTTGTGTAACCTATGGACGATCGATGTATCGTTGTTTCACTATACTAACGTCGGATTCCAAAGCATAGTCAACATCAATCATCCAAATCATACACACATAATGTCAAATTTAATTACTCGTTTATTATTTAATTCATTATGTCTTTTAATCGTATTAATACAGAAAATAAACAACTATCAAATGCATGGTTTCGTAAGTGGCTCTAATACCACTGAAGGAAACTTGCGATCTTAAACGCAATGGAAATTAAAAATTCTCTTTTAGTGATCCTTACGAATGAGCATGATCAGTGATAGAAATTGTTACCTCTTGTGGCAATTGAAACATGTGATGCAGATCTAAGGAGTGATCACGAGCGTTGAATGGTGATAACGCCTCTACTCAGTCCACACAAACGGATTTCTTCAATCTCAGTGCTAGCTACTATGAATGAAGGCTTTGAGAGAGAGAGAGAGAGAGATAGAGAGAGAGAGAGAGAGAGAGAGAGAGAGAGAGAGAGAGAGACATCATTTCATCTATTGAAATGCTTCTGCTCAAGGGTTCTATTTATAGAACCACTTGTGTGGGATGCAAGTTAAAAAATCCACTTAAATGTATGTGGCCCATCACTTAAGCGCATCGTACCTTACCATATTTTGTATTTTACTTAAGTGCACTGTACCTGACAATGTTATATAATTCACTTAATTGCACCGTACCTTACAATGTTCCTTATTTACTTTGTCTCTCATCAATCTATTCTTTTGTGTGTGACACTGTAGGTTTTCGTGATATTGACAATTATATTAAATTATGTATTTAACATAATAAACAGTGAGCAGTATCTAGCAACACATCATTACTATCCAAGACACGAAAATGTCATGTGATATGACAAATCTCTTTTTTGTGATAATACTTGTATGTACAATTACTCTTTTTCCCTTATGTCTATATTGAACACAAGGCATAGATCGTGAAATTCCAATAAAAAAATAAAAGCAAAAGAAGGTTAGGACTCAACTTCATGGAAAAAACGTTCCACCCATTTTCAATATGATAGTTTTCCATTTACTTTCCATTGTCATTATTTTCTTTCAATAATGATTTAAGTTGCAATAATCTAAAAAATGTTCCACCCATTTTTTCAATATCATAGTTTTCCATAACCTTTCCAATATCATTAGTTTTCTTTCAATAAGGAATCAAGTTGCAGTAAACTAACACAAATTTATTTGCTTTCATTCACAAACCACCTTATGACTCTTCACAAATAAAAGCTGATGATCCTCACAATATTTTGATCCACCATTATTCTTCCATTTCTCTTTCCTAGAACTCATTCACTCAAGAAAACTAACCTCGCCACTGTTTCATCTTCATTCTCATGAAATTGTCGTGAACACCATATAACATCCATCGCCTCCCTCTGCAACCTCACACTTTCCACTGTTCATTCCCATCTTCACAACCCATTGTAACCATCCATAACCTTCATACAAAACTTGCAGAACCTTTAATAAACCCATTTCCATTTTCTCACCAACAACCATTACTTCAAACATATAAAACTCACTACACCACACTACATGCACCTCAACCTTTGTTGTCTCCGATAACATACTACCACATAAACCATGTAAATAACTTCAACTGAACAACATCATCTCCATTCACATCCACCTTGAATACACAACCGAACCGGATCCGTAGCCCCACCCTTGAACACACATCCCTCCATCAACTAGTTCCTCAACTTAAAACACTTTATCTTCACCATCATCAATCGAACAACAACCTAACCTCCTTATCATCATCACCTTCAAACATCACTCAAGCAAAAATGAAAAACATCAATCACAACCAAGCCTCTCCTCTCTTGCATTTTATCATATTCATAAACACCCACCATTGGAGTTTCTCGCCGCTGAGATAGTGAGAGGGAAAAAGTGTTTTTGTTTCATCTATTTTCATTTTCGAACTCCATAACACAATATAGTTGTTGCCAATTTGATTGTTCTGTATCGATTTTGTTTTGTGTAGGTAAGAAGAAGAAAAATCGAAAAACAGGAAAATTGGATTTTGGTTGAGAAAGACGAGTTATTTCGTTTTTGGTTCTGTAGCCGTTTCTTTTTACCTTTCCCTTTTTTCTTCTTTAGCTAATTTTTTTATTTTTTATTTTATTTTATTTTTTTATTTTATTTTATTTTATTTAGTTTATTTTTTGGGGATTCATGAGTATTGAGCTTAGATCATAATTTCTTTTTGTTTAGCCCATGCATTGATTTTTATTTGTTTTTTTGTGGGTATGGTTATGATAATTTACTTTTTATTTTTATTTTTCAATCACGATAATTGCGATGTAAATAACTTTGTAATACCATGGTAATTAATATTCGTTGATGTTGTTGTTTGGTTTATGTTTGCGTTTCAATTTCGAAGTTAAAAATTTAATTTAACTTTAGAAACTGCTTAAACGCATATAGTTTTGTTGTCCGACCTCAGATAGGATGATTCCTACATGAATCACTTTATGATTGTTTAACATAGCGCTATATTCAGTAGTTTAATTGTCGTTTCTTTTTATCTTTAAAAATGTCGTTTAAATCATCGAATTGTTGGATTTTCATAAATGCGCTGCAATTTCGGAGTTAAAAATTCAATTTAACTTCAGAAACTGCTTAAGCGCATATAGTTTTGTTGACTGACCTCAAATATGGTGATTTCTATATGGACCGCTTTACGATTGCTTAACATAACGCTAAATTCAGTAGTTTAAAACTCTGATTTATCTCTGGTCACATGACTTTCTCTTGGGCCTTCTTACAACGAGATTTTTGTTATTTACAGTTATCTATTGAGCTTGTTTTGTTAATTGTTGAATTGTATCCACATTCGAAAAACCGTACCCCCATCCCTGTAATTTGTAATAAGTTTACAACTTTCCTTTTTACTGTTATTATGTCAGTTGGTTGTTAATTCAAAGATTAAAATCAACAACTTTCAAATAAGTACAAAAAAACAAACACTTGATCCAACGTCGAGTCTTTTTTCCAAATCAAATCCAAATTAAATGCAAAGTCGGACATCTCTCCCGATTAATTTAAACTCTTTCATAAATAAACTTGCAATGCTTAATCCAATGTCAAGTCGTTGATGCAAACCTTTTTCATAATAAAATTGAAAGACAAAGGACCAAGAGTTACACATCTCTTTAGACCCCTTGATGATCGAGCGTTCAGAGCACACCAGATTCAAAATGATTATTAGTCTTTCAAATAAAAAAACATGTTAAAAGAACTTGGATTAAGGGGACAATAGGAACACATCCATGCAAACCCTGAGTATATGCATGCTTGGTGCACACCTCTACTCAAATGTTTACCCACCTTCCACAAAGATCAAATTTTCAGGATAAAGGCAACTTAACCAATCAAACTTGTTTTCCGCCCATGTGTGACTTTGAAAACATTTTCAGAAAGGAAACTGTTTTGTCCATATCGACATGAAACAAACAAAGACTTCCGCCTCAAAGAGAGGGCAACATGTAAAGGTTTAGTCACTCAATATGTATAAAGGACCACTCCTTATACACAATCAACCAAATAGTTCTTTTTTAGCATAACTATGTAATCTTTAGGTCTCCATAGCACCTAGAGGTACGTAGGAGCAGGATTGAGAAATCTTGTAAGGCACCTCTTTAATAAAAAAATATTCTTCTTTTCTATTTTTTATCACGCGATAAGTCAAATAAAATAATTAACTTAAGCTAACATTCAATCATAAATCTAACTAAGAGGTTTCCGTTGAGTACAACGGATGTGAGAGGTGCTAATATCTTCCCCTTGCGTAACTGACTCCCGAACCCGAATTTGGTTGCGGCGACCATTTTATTTTTCTTTTAAGGGTTTTATCAATATTTACCCTTTCATCCATTGAATAAATAAAGTTTGATGGCGACTCTGTTCAAACATTTTTTCCGTGTGTGTGCAAACGCTTCACAATTGATCATGTTTTTCGAGATGCAACAGTCTTCAAATGACAATCAAGATAGATGAGGATTCTTTACTTTTCTTATTCTTTTTAAAAAATACCACTTTTGAAAAACTTTTCCCAAATTAGGACCGTTCAAAAACAATTTCTTAAAGAGATTTAGTTATGAGGAAACTTGGAAAGTATATAGAGTTAGAGGGATGAGAGGCTAAGCCTAAGGACATTGGGAACACTTGACAACATAGGTATTATACGAACACCCTAGGTTCCCCAAAGTAAGATGTGATTTCGTCGTGTATATTTGTACCATAGTACTCGACTTCTGAGAAGTACTCCCTAATTAGTTTATAATGACAGTCTAACATGATTTAGACTCGCGTGCATGTATGATTGGTTGGGAAATAAATAAATTTAGCACCAAAATGATGAAAAGCTGGTAAAGGGCAACTACACATTGTAAGTTGGGTAACCCTCACTCGGTTATTTAGCATAATGGCGGTTGATGTCATCCCAAAGTGGACAAATAAGCACACAAAAGTGTAAAAATGGTGTAAAAATTGCACTAAATTTGATAAGTGGTTTTCACACCATTTTTATTCCCATTTTATATCTAATTTACTTCCATTTATCATGTTTTATGCTTTGGTGTTGTGTTTTCGATGTTTTCAGGCTTCAATAAGTATTCAGGGTGAAAGAGAATAAAAAATGAGCAAAATGCGAGAAGTGACATTTCTTCGTACAAAACCCAGGGGCCTGCTACGGTCACCCGTAGTAGCTGATAAGGGTCGTAGGAGGAAGGAGAGCCCTCCCCCAGTTTGTTTCCTTTTCCGACTCGATTTCATCTGTTTTGATATTTTTGCATGTTTGGATTTGATATTTTTTGATGTAATGGTCATTGATGAGAGAGATTTTAGTCCAAGTTTAGATTTTTCCATAAGACTCACTGTTAGTCTTGAGTTTAAGGATCCAAGTTTACTTTTTCCTAGTTTCGACGTATTTTATTTTTCTTTATACTTAAGTCTCCATTAGAACACTGGATCAAGGTTTATTCAATTAGGTTTTACTTATCATTTTCAATACAATTGCTATTCTATTTTCAATTGTTTATTATGATTTAGATTATGAATAGTGCTTTGATTATCTTATCCCTCACCATGAGTGAGTAGTTTATTAGGGGCTATGGTTCATAGGGCTTATCTCATAACTATTTGTATAATCTATCACAAGTCGATTACGAGAGTCTTTTGTCCGTATTTGTTTTAATACCCGAGTTCATGCATTCTAACCCTTGTACGAAAGTAAAGAGTTCTCAGGTATCGATCATAGTCTGAAACGATATGTATCGGTACCACATCAGTCGAGTCCAATACAACAAATTTTTTTGGATGAGGTTGAGAAAAGTTCTAATTTTTACAGTTACGAAAAAGTAACGAATCCTTGATGAATAATCTAGTCGTTCGATAGCCAATAATTATTCGTCGTTGATAGGGAAACACATCGGCGAAAGCAGGTGTTGTCCATATTTATCTATTTTATATAAATTGTGTAAGAACTCTCGTAATATAAGTGAATTGGATCATACATATATGTCAGAGTAAGAATCGTGACCCTAAGTTTTGTTTGCTTCATTATAATTTAAGTAATTTTCTTTTAAGACGTTTTTTCGATAAGTAATTTTTAAATAAGTCATTTTACAAAATCTCAAATTTTGATCTCTCTAGATATACATCGATAGAACGTAATTTGACATTCAATCCATTGGTTCTTGTGGTTCGATAATCGTTTACTACTTCGCACGACCATGCATTTGCAGCGTGTCAACATGTTAATTGCTAGAAATATTAAATACATGGCTAACTCCCTACAACAAGCTCGTGGAATTTTTTTATGTGATTAACAAATTATGCAGGATAGCTGGAGTTCACACTCACCAAGAGGATGATATGATCAACCCAATAATCCCAATAAACAAAAACATAATGAACAAGATACAAGCGGGACCACTCCCTAGAGGAATGCAACAAGAAGAACGTGATTAAACACACCAACAAAACCAAGCCCAAGAAGGAGAAAATCAAGAATTCTACGTGCCAAATATGCAACCTAATTACCAACCATCAGATCATGACCGGAGAATGGAAGCATATGTTGTGTCCATGACAAGGTGGGCCAACGAGATATCACCAATCTTATATGCTGAACAACTAAGGTTCGACCCAATTTTTCAAGACTTCTACGACCAACAAAAAGATCACATGCCAACGTTTAATTGTAGGTCAAGATTTTCAAGGCCTTAAGTCTTGGAAAACTACTTCGTAGAGAAATACCGAGAGCAGGAAAGGAGAAAAGAGCACATTCGAGTATAATGGACAAGACAAAATAAAAACTTCAATGACACAATGAATGATATACGATACTTTTTCCCTTAAAATGATACTTGAAGCAGGGAACACTATTAGGAAAATAATTGATTTCAACAAATTTCAATTTTGTTTCATGATCCAACAAAGAGTAATAGCTACAAATGGATACACTTCCTCTTTGTACTAATTTTCTTTTCTGTACCTTAATAAATGAGTTTGCGACTGTTTTCTTCTTTCAGATTTAAAATGTGATATTGTACCAATGAATAGATGAACAAAAAGAACCACCAAACAAAAGACGATCATCATAGAAGTTCCCTTGTTAATTGAAAGTTAAGTAAGAAAACAACAAACAATCAACTTGTACTCAATCTCCAGACACCTCAGCTAGTAAAGTTTGAGCCAAAAAAATTCCATTGTTTATTTGTCTTTCTATTGAGTGTATCCATGCAATTATGTTTTTATAGAATTTACGACTTTTCTGAATTAGTTTATTGGTTAAATAAAAAGACACTGAGACAATTTTTTTGTTATAAACTCTGAGCCTTTTTAAGCCAATCTGATTTTAATGTTATATCCTTTGCAAACCACTTTGAGCCTTAGCCCTTCTTTCGGTGACATAGCCAACTAAGTTAGTCCATGACTTGAAAGATTAAGTTTGGAGTTATGGAGATTTTTTTATTTTCCTTGCTGCATGCAAAAGAATGAGTTTGGTGTTGCTCTTGGAAGTGAGCAAAGTTTAAGTTTAGGGTTGGGGGTACTAGAGAGTCTGGTTAAAAATATTTTTTTTGTGAAATTGTTTTATTAAAAAGAATAAAGCAGTTAAAATAAATTCTTCAAAAAAAGAAGAAGAAAGCAAAATAATAAGAATGAAAAAGACCATCTCTAGTACCAATTGAATAAATCAAAGAGTTTTATGAAAAAAAATTGACAACACGAGGAAAACTAGGTACCTAACTCCAGTGGTTTAAGCATACTCTCCCAAATTATCCTACCTTAACATAAGCCCAGTTACAACCACAAAAATACCTCAAATAATGTGTGTTTAAACCACTTTGATTTACTTTTTTGTAGAAAATTTTCAAATTCAATATAAGATGATTTTGTATGTTGTTCGAGAGATTACCATGTCATTGCGGGTGCAATCATAGTGAGATGAGAGACAGGTTAGATACTGTTGTATTGGATGTATTTTCCCAAATTTTCTCGATTGCAGCTGGGATCATAAGTGATGATTAGGTAATAAAACTTTAAAAAGGTGATGATCATTGGTTACAAGTAGCATACTATTTTTTTGTTGAAAGTCCAGTTTCAAGCAAGTTACTTGAGGACATGCAACAAATTAATTTTGGGGTTGTGATGAGACTCTGTCATTACATGTTTTTCATGAGTATTTGGAGTGATTTCGATGAAATACCAAGTCAAAGTGAAGCAAAAATTCCAAATAATAGCCAAGATTGACCAAGTGAAGAAAAATAGAAGAAATAGTGAAAATTGGAGAAAATGGGCACTAGAAGACAAAAATGGATATGGAATTATCGTGGCCATGATGCTTTACATCGTGGGCATGTTGAAGGTTCATTGAGGTCGCGATGAGTGACAGTGTGGCCGCGATGAGTCACTTTTCTGGGCTTTTCTGACATATTCTAACACACTGTTTTTGCTATAAATAGGCTTGCCTGGTACAACATTAAGGGTTCTATGTTTTTTACTATAAAGTGACAATAAATAGTCTCAAGAAGGCAGTTTTAAGAGCATTGGAAGCCATTGAAGGCCAAAATATTCAAGGATTTCACATGCAATAATCTTCTCAACTCTTGGAATTTTATTTTATTATTATGAGTAGCTAAATCACTCTAGATTAGATTTTGTCTAATGAACTTGTTTTGAACCTGTTAGATCATATGTTTATTTTGATGTTTTATGAACAATTGAATTTATATTTTCTATTTAATTTTATCTTTGTTCTTAATGCTTATTATTTGTGGATGCGCTGATAATATGAACTTAGACGAGTAGGGATTACTGATCCTAAGCCTATGAGTCTGAACTAGGATAATTAATCTACTTTTGTTGGTCGAATAGGGATAGGAGACTAGTAGTAGTGGCTTTTGAGTTAACACACCATAATAATACCTAATTTAACTTTCGTTGATCGAATAGGGATAATAAGTCACTAGTAGAAATTAATGAGCTATACACCAAGGGAATGAGTATGATGGCTTTGTTAATTTACGGTAAAAATATAACGACTTTACCATTCATCTAATGCATTAAACATCAACTAGGGATAAATAAGGGATTCACGGTAAAACCTAGTCGTTTTTCTCGTATTTAATTCAGAAAAAATTTACTTTTCGTAAAATAACTCGAAAACCCCCAACCTTTATTTTTTAGTTTGCACAATTGTAGTTTTGTTAAATAACAATCCCTACGGATACGATCTTTATTTTTATTACTTTGAAACTATCGATACACTTGCCTAGAAGTCATCACATGCCGCCTAAGGTTACCCAGCCTCTGTTTGAAGGCTTGGTGGCACAGAACGACATGAATATCCCAATATTAGGGGATGCTTCCAAAAAATTTCACACCACACTGAAGGCCATAATAAAGCCACAACTGTTAGGGATTAATTAAGAAAGGGATGTATTGTCGACTCTTAAGACCTCCATCGGGGAAGGAGAAATAATGAGAGATAGAAGGGACGGTCATGGTAACCCTATCTGATTGTAAACATGGCTCCATAATGACCTTTTTTTGTCTCCTGAAGAATAAATTTCCATCTCCGCTCGAAAGGAGAAGATCTGCTCTCCGATGATATAAAAGGGCCTAATATCCTTGAAATCTTTAGACATGATAGAAAAGGAAGTCATTATCTTTGTTCCAAGGAAAGTAGAAGAACAAAAAGAAGTCACTACCACCATCACAATCACTAAAGCCTCTCAACTCAATGCTAACTTAAACCCTATTACCAGTTTTCCATATGAAATCCCTAACCGCAGCGGCTATAGAAGGGAAAAGGGTATAAGATACCTTTATCTAAAAAGGTTGTGAATGAGGAAGAAACTTGGAGAAGGATTAGCATACTGAAAACCATAAGGAAGCTTGCAGAATGTATGTAAGCAGAGTAATTACAAAGATGAAAAGGGAGTAAAGAAACCTTTATAAGGAATTGAAAGCCACTGAAATCCTTTTAGACTCCCACAAAAGTTCTAAAAAGCTTAGCATGTTTCTGACACATGTCAAGATTGTTTAGAGCCTCGAAAATAGGTCATCATTGCTTACAAAGGACATCTCCAACTAACACCCTGGCTTCTTAGAGGATATATGGAAGGGAGGTGATGACTCACCCTCAACTGAAGGAATCACCTCTAATTAAAGAAGCCGCCTCTAGATGAAGGACACACCCTCAATTGAGGGACTCACCTCCAACTAAAGAAGTGACCTCTAGCCGAGGGACTCGCCTTCAGTTAAAGGAGTTTCCTCTAGTTGAGGGACTCCCCAATAACAAAAGAAACACCTTCATTTGAGGGACTCACCCGAACTAAGGGACTTACCCTCCCCATAGATTTTTAATGAATGAGATAATAAGCTTAAAAACACTTCACCATTTACAAGTCCTCATGCTTGAAGGACTTTGTAGTGATATATTTATAAGGCCCCCCAAATAGGGTGGCATATCTCATTTGGTTGGTGTAATACCATGATTTTTAAATTAATATTATATTTAATTATTGGAGTGTTTATGAGTGTGTGGTTTGATTTATCTAAAATAGATTATTTGTGCTATTTTTGTATTTTGGGGGATTTAGAGGTATTATAGTAATTTAATAATTACTGAGAATATAGAGTTTGAGAGCTGAGAAATAAAATAAGGTTTATTTAAGTTATTAGAGATAATTAGATAATTTTAATTGTTTAGTAATAATTAGAATAATTATAATTATTATAAATAATTCATGGATTTCATTAAATAGTTATTTTAGTACAATTTTTAATAAATCAAATAAAAGTGTGACATTTATTTAGAAGAATATTATTTTTTGGAATAAAATAGAAATCGAGTTTTTTTGTTAGAATTTTATCAGAATAAGAGGGGAGTGTAAAGTGAGAGGGTGTGAACCCTAATTGTGATAATTTAGGTTAATAGATATTCTAAGTGAGAGGTTGAGCTAGGTTACGTGAACAAAATTAGAAAATTGGGAAGCGACCAATATGAGATTTGGAATACCCAGAGCTTTAGGAAGCAATCATATGAGAGTGAAAGCTTCAATTTTGAGGTAATGGAGGAATTGCTTTACCTATGGATAATTATTAGGCATCAAAGATGGTGAGGGGTCTTTACCCTCCCATAAACGTCACGGATAATCACAATACTTTCTTTAATTTCTTGTATTTTATGTAATATGTTTGACCATATGGGGTTTGGGCAAAACTCTATTGGCATCAATTGAATGAATATTTTGTTTTTGTGTGTTACTGTGTTGGCAAAATGGGGGTTGGACAAAACCTCATTGGCATCAATCAAATAATTCTTGTTGTTGTTTGTATGTTATTGTGGTCACTAAATGGGATTTGAGACAAATCTTCTATGGTCACCGTAATATGGTTTGTTGTTGATAATAATATGTATCTTGCTGCAATATGTGTTGATTGAGTTGTGATGTAATAGGATTTTGATGTATTTATGTATTTTTGGCCAATTTTTCCTAATTTCTAGAAAACGGTGCGATTTGTAATTTTTCTCAAAATTTTCCAAAAACTCAAAAAAAGTTATTTTTCAAAAAATCAGACATTTTTGACAAAATAAAATAAAATCGAATTTTCGAGGGGGTGAGGGGTGTCATACCCCAAAATTCACCCTACCCCGATACAATTTTCATCTGATCCATGACCCTACTGCACATGCATACATTCATTATTTCTAAAAAAATAAATAAATTATGTAACCGGTTACCCAAATCATGTAACCGGTTACACAGACCAAAAACTGAATTTTTGGCCATTTTGGGACTATGTAACCGGTTACCCAAATTAGGTAACCGGTTACACCTGCGCAGACAGCAGAAAAAGCTCTGTTGTTTACCCAAGGGACCTTTTCCTTCACCCACTTTAACCCCTTTGCTTCCCCTATAAATAGAGCACTATCCTCACTCATTTTTCAAGCTTGAAAAGCCACAAAACCTCTGTCCAAAATCACCCTCAAACTCCCTCTTTTCAACCTAAACCCTAACTCACCCAAACCCTCTTTTCTCCTTTGAACCACCCAACCACCATGTAAAAAAACCACAATCTCTACACAACAAAAACAGTAGCAAACTTGTGACCTTCACTTACATAATCATTCACCACCACCATATAAACATACACTTTATTTCCCTTTTATTTTCCTACCACAACAACCATAGCCACCCACTTCCAAGCTTTTTGCTTCACTCTCAAACCCAAACACAACAACAACATAGTTTTGACACCACAATCTTGGTAATATTTTGGACTCAAACTCCGTGATATTTTTTGGTTTTGTTTTGTGTTTGAAAAATGGATTTTTACTCTTGGGTTGTATTTTGAGAGAGTTTTGAGTCAACTTTGAGACAAATGGTTTTTGTTGGGTTTACACCCTTTTGGGGGATTTTTTGCTCTTACTACTTTTTTATCCACCATTTTAAATCAAACTTTGTTTCTTGTTATCATCTATATTTATTGGTTGATGAGATTTATTAAATCATGGCTATGGTTGCTTAGAGTTGATAAAACCTTCAATGTTTTAAACCTATTAATGATTGATCAATAGATCCTTCATGATACTTTGAGGCATTGATAGGTTGCCTCTATTTCAACCATGTTTGGGTCATTTGATACATAGATGAAACCATTCTCTTTACATTAACTTGTTATTCTATTTGCTTATTGTTATTCTACTAACCACTAACCATTAACTACTAACTTCTAACATTTATATTATTGCACTTTACTTCCTTGCAATTTATTTTATTGTTCACTAACCATGGACTTAGGGTTGCATAACTTTCTTTGTTACAAATCTATTGTTAGTTAATTTTTCAATCATCTTCAATACTTTGCATCAATGATAAGTTATCCCTTAATGTGTCATTTACATTCATTAACCATTATTATTGTGATATTGTCATTCTTTATCTTGTGATTTACTTTTATGTCATTACTTTGTAATTTACATTCAAGTACTCATTATCATCATCATTGTACAAACTCATCATGCATGTTTATTTACTTGTTATTTATTTTATTGTCATCATACATTAAAAATAACAAAAACATGATAAAATGATAAAGACCAAAAATATTCACTTCACTCTTAATCAACTTGGACTTAGAGGATTTCATCTTAGGACCTTTGTTTGGAGGCATTTTCATTACTCTTTGTGATACTTTGTAAACACTTGGATTTTCATCCGTAACTTACATGCATGTTGTAAGAATGGCATCATGGCACCATCTTAGGGGGACATGTTTGTAAGACCATTTTCCTTTGTTTAGCTTAGGTCACTTTTGCACACAAAAGGCTTTCTCTTGGGCTACCTTACAATGAGACTCTTTAATTTCTTGTTGGTTACTTTGCATTCATGTTGCATAAGCCAAATTTTATAATTAAATAAAACAAACCCTTGATTCAACGTCAAGTGGCATTTTTATAATCAAATTCAAAACACTTAATAATTACGATTATTATTGTGCGCCACGAGCCTTAAGTGGTGGAGAATGAGTGAGAATGGAGCATTCCTACCCTTACTCTGATTATTTTGGACGCAGGACGCTTGGCTTGTTGTCTAGAATAATCACCTCCGCCCATAGACTTTAGTACAATATAGTCACAAACATTCTTTCATAAAACCCTTATTCAAGGTAAAAACAATACAACTCATCAAACTCGTTTTTGTGCCTTAGGGCATCATCCCGAAAACCCTTTTTTCAAAGGTAAAATCAACCAACACATAAATATTTTCTACTCCGAACTACGGAGCTCTGATTCCTCATCTCCGAATGAGTGATACGTAGGCACAAGGGCCACAATCCTTGGCAAGCACTATAATAATAAAAACACCCCCCCTTCTTCTCACACATTCTTTTGAAAATAAGCAATAAATAGATAAATCCCATGTATGTAAAACAACCCAAATGGTTCCCATTAGGCATGGCAACGGGGCGGGTCAGGGACGGTTTTTACCTCCCCCAAACCCAAACCCAAATCCCCAAACAATCCCCGTTCCCCGCCCCAAACCCAAACGGGGATGGAGAATCAAAACCTAAACCCGTCCCAAACGGGTTCGGGTTGGGTTCGGGTATCCCCGCCCCGCCACTATTCATTTAGTGAAATATATTTTTTTAATAGAAATATTTATTTTTTCCAAAATAAAATTACATTACAAATAATAAAATAAAAAAATCTAAAAAAATTTCATACATACATTTTAAATAATAAATTCAAATTAAAATATCAAAACATTAAACACATATTTAATATTCTAAGTTATCAAAAATAAATAATAATATACATAATGAAATAAACTGGGCGGGTTCGGGGATGGGTTCGGGGCGGGTACTAGTGTCCCCATTACCCGACCCGTCCCCATATTTTATAATCGGGGAAAACCCAAACCCGAACCCAAACCCAGTCAAAGCGGGTTTTTCCTGTCAACTTCGGGGCGGGTTCGGGTGGGTATCCGCGGGTATGGGTTATGTTGCCATGCCTAGTTCCCATGGTGTACCATGGACGTAAGGGATGCTAATACCTTCCCCTTACGTAACCGACTTCCGAACCCAAATCTCGGTTGCGAGACCGATTTCTTATTCTCTTTTAGCGCTTCCCGTGTGTGTCTCTTTTCCGAGGGTTTTATCGACTATTTCCCCTCTCCTCTCCGATAGAGGTAAACTAAATAAAATTCGGTGGCGACTCTTCTGACTTTGCCTCTCTTTGGCATTCTCTTTAGTCCCGGTTTCGTTATCGTGAAATCCCGGTAGCGACAAGGGGGCTCCGCAACGACAGTGATCGTGGGATCGCAAAAGGGACCGCACAACATTGTGATGGCGACGATCGTAGGTCGCAAAGTAGTGTCAACGGCAGAGCTACGCAGACGAAGGGCCGCACTTCTATTATGACAACCAACGACGGGAATGGGGGCTCGCAGAAGAGTCGCGACGGTGGCGACGATAGAAGATCGTGAGGGGCCGTATCACGATGGCGGCTGCCAGAGTTCTGAGCCGTATTGCAGGTCAGTGGAGGTAGGGGCTTCATACGATCATGGGTCGACAACGGCCGTAGGTGGCGGTTCGGGCCCAACGGCGGGTTCGGGCGGGTCAGGGTGTTTTTCAGCAGTTTCGAATTCGGGGAGTTTTTCTTTGATTTTTGAGAATTTTTTTACATCAGTGACCTTTGGGTCTTTTTTGAGTATTTTGAGTTAAATTGCTAGTCCTTGGAGTTAATAGAGTTATCACATGTGGAGAGTTGTCAATAGAATATTTTTTAGCACTTTAGAGTACTTTTGGATACTCTAGAGTTATTTTGAGAGTTAAGAGTTGTTGTTGAGCTATTTTTGAGTTTTTTGAGAACTTTATTGAGTTATAAATAACATAATAACTTGTTGAGATGTTTTGAGTGTTTGGTTAATTTTAAAGTTATTGAGTAATAACATACCTTTACTCAATTTGATGATGTAATATAATTATTTAATAGATTATATTTTTAAGATGAGTAATACAATGGGATTACAGTGAGGTATGTTTATTGGCAAACTTATGGTTCAAGAGTGAAATCTATTTTGATGATGATTATTGGGATGATTTTGATGATTGCTTGAGTTGCATGCATACATATACTTTGGAGTTAGGTAGGACTTCAGTCCAGTAAAGTCAGATTTTGAGAGGAACCATGACGTTCTCATGTCCAGAGAGGGACATGGTTCAGAGAGGAATCAGAGACAGGGAAATCAGTAACAAACCTTTGATCCCCAAAACCCGGTACCACATGCATATTGATGGAGGAGTTGGTGCATTAACATTTGCATTATAATTTGGAATGTGATTGTGTTTTGTGGGAATAATATACTTGTGATTGTTTCATTTACCATCTTGCTGTTAATTTTCACCGTTAACATTTGTAAGGTGTATTCTCATCCCTTTTTATTGTTGTTATGTTTATGCTTCTCTAGAGTATAAATAATCAGGTACAAGAGTAACCACTTGAGTTAGAGGATAACATTGATGCCTCTTTAGCTTTTATTATTGGGTCTTAGAGGAGTCGCTCTGATATGTAGCACTGAGGATAAGATGTTCATTCTTTACATGTTTTATGCCTTACTTATGTTGGAATTTTGTTATTCTTTTCATGTTGAGACTTATATGTCGAACTTAATGATTTTCCGCAACTTATTTTTAAATGACTATATTGTGATGATGTTTTTTATGTTATGGTGAAGCATGTGTGACATTCGATTATTGGAATTTTATTTGAACTATCTTATTAAATGTCGAGTCAGAGATTAGGGTGTTACAATTGGCACCCGACCCAAGAGGTGTCGCCCTGGGTTTGACCCGTATGTGGCATAAGGGTCCGTCTTAAGGGAATACATATATGAAATTGTTTATCTAATCCCTAGCTACATGTGTGGAGTTATGTCATGGCCCCTAAGAAGTATGTAGTCAACAATTTCCCCCAATCAATAGGGGCCAGTTACCACTTCTTGAGGATTCCCTAAATCGTAGGCCCTAACGCCTCTATAGGGTTGAGGAGGGATAAACCACACCATACTTAAAATAACACATAAACACAAAGTTATTGGGTGTGAATATGAAAGTAGAAAAACAGTCTATAAGGGGTGAATAGACCCAAATTAAAAAATGCAACGGTCGTTTTCCAAAATCAGAGTGTTTTCAAAAATGAGTTGCGAGTGGAAGGTTTGAAGCGAAAATGGAAATTATACAACTGAATATGATCAAGCTAACACAATTCGTTTCACAAATATCCAAGATTATAAATATGACACACTTGGTATGAATTGATTCAATCTGTGTAGTCACAAGAAGTGTACACAATTGATTCAATGCATGGAATCCTAAATTCAAATAATTTTCAGATTCATCAATCACAATACTAGCTTGACTAGTTGTCCAATTCCAACAAAACCTAAAGCTTTACATAATTAATCTCTATAAAGAATAAAATGATATAATACGAAAGACTTGAAAAACCTAGCATGTAATCACTATGAATATAAATGCAAGAGTAAGAGTTAGAGACATGACACCGAGATTTATAGTGCTTTGACGTTCGTCCTCACTTGGCCTATGTGCATTAAATGGTTTCCCATTGGAAACTGCATAGTTCCTTGTTATTTGACAAATATTTACAAGAGTTCATACAATCACCAATCCACAATTACAAATGTGAAAATAAATCTCCTAATTTGGATCTTGACTTGTATACAACAAACTTGTCAAACTCTTCTACGTAATCTTTACTCGAATACGTTTCTTAAATCTTCCAATAACACCAATTATGCTCCAAACTTTTGTGTGTAGCTATCAACCCCTTGATCCTACCGATTCCTTGAGCGGTGAAATTATCCAAAGATCTGAGAAGAACTCTACCTTATTTGCAGTCTTCCACACAGTTACTACTAAGACAATACTGGAGAGAAGAATCTACTTATTTTCAATGGAGTTTGTCACCACCATTGACAATACCTCAATCTTGCTAACAACCTGGAAACTTAACCAGGTCTCCAAGAATGACTAGTTTCAAGTACACGCCTCCTTCAATCAATCTCAGAACTCTCGTTACTAAGATCTAAACTCAATTGAAGTTGAAGATGTGAGAAATTTGTAGCAACACTTTGAAGACTCAAAATAGAGGAAATTGATTTCCCCACAAAATCACACTCAAAAATATTAACAGAATGATTGATGTCATGTGTAGAATGATGACAAAAATGATTTATATGTGCTTGAGATAAAACACATAAAATGGTTGAAAAAAATGGTTAGATTCGAATCAAGAAAAATATGATTTGAATCAAATGAGTAAAATGAGGTGGAATGAAAGAAATAACTAATTTTTGAAAAATATACCAGTTGATTCAAATTAGAGAAAACATGATTCAAATCAAATGCCTTGAGATTCGAATCAAGCACAAAATTTGATTCAGATCAAATGACACATAACTAACAAGGTTTTTAGGCAAACGAATTTGATTCAAATCATGTTTAAAGTTTGATTCGGATCAAATCAAACATAATCAAACTTGAATTTTAAAAATTGAAATTGATTCGAATCATGTACAAATTTTGATTCGAGTCAAATTAGATAAAATTCGTTCCCAAAAAAATGATCAAGATCAAGTGTAAAATTTTATCAGGATCAAATTGTTGAGTTGAGTTACTGTCCAATTTGATCAGAATCAAAAATTCAGTGTAAAACTGAATGATTCGAATCAATCTTGTAAAATCTTAAATTTTCAAAAGTTTTTTGAGATTTTACCTTCGAATCAACTTTGCCGAAAAATACAAAATGATTTTATTCTACTAACATATGCTATTGATCAAAGAACATTTAGATCAAGATCAAATCTAACTAAGGTTTTATGCATTGCTAAAAATGAATCAAATCAAACTCGATTCCGAAAAATGCAATCATAAATAGTCACCACGAATCGAAATAAAACAAAGATGAAAATGATAAGACAAACAACAAAATAATCGGATAGTAGAGACATGCAATTACAAGAGTTTCTCACCTCACATGAGTATGTTCTCTCCATAACCAAAAACACCACTAAATAGAACCTCTCGCCGCTGCGGACAAACCCTAACCACCTAAAAAATACTAAGATCTTTGGTTATCCCTACCAGCTTAACGATACCATGCACTCCAGTATTTTTGACAGTAAAAAGATATAAATTGAACTCTAGAACTATGTACAATTGATTGTGGTAAAGTGATATTGAGGTCATGTTCAATATGAGATGGTTCATAAGAAGAACTAGGATCAATATGGGTGGATAAGGTAGTAAGTGAGTGAGGCAAGTCATGAATAGATATATTAGGTTTACAACTAGTGTTAGTAGGCTTGGGAAATAAAAATGTATATGGAAATTTGACTTCATTAAATATTACATCTTTGGAGATAAAGACTCTTGCATACACACTTCACCATTTCTAGCTTTTGTGTTTGGGGAAGACACCAAGAAACAAACATTTAGAGATTCTAAATTGAAGAATGAGCAATGAAGGTTAGTTCCATATGTTCCCTCTCAATTGTGTCGTTTTGATGAGAGGTGTGATGGCAAGTCAATACGTGAACTAAACCAAATTCAGCTAGGTATTTAGTGAATGGCCTAATTTCTCACCCAAAATCAGACCGAATAGTTTTGATGTTAGCATTAAATTATATTTAGTGTAATAGTTTAAAATAATTTAAGGCATAAAAACTTTTGTTTAAGAAAATAAATCCAGATATAACCATTAAAAGAATCAACATATGCAATGTAATAGTAGTAAGACAACTAGTCTGTGTGTGAGTAACTTTAAACTTTGATGTTACACCCTCTTCCTTTGATGTTGCAGTGTCCAACACAAGTACTAGAAACATTTTGCTTTGAACTTGAAGGCTCTCTAAGTTCACAGAAGCATTGGATAATGATAATTCTGGTGGAAACTTGTCCAACTAAGCTTCTTGAACATATAATGATTATAAAATCTTTTTGAATCAACTTTTATTTCAAATAGAAATCAAACTACAAGATATGATAACAATATTTGAAATGAAATCAAATAGAAAGAAATGATTATTTAGAATTTTCAATTAAAAAATAATAATTAAATTATTAAAGTAAGATTTAAATTCAATTTTTAAACTTTATCGCATCCAAATAATTAACATAAATATATATATTTAAATATTATAAATATATTTTTAAAAATATGGATGCAGTAATTATAAAAATTCTAGAAGATGATTATGTTGATTGTCTTGATAAGTACAAAATTTGTTTTCGTGAAAGGATATTGTTGAAGAAAAAGAGAATTCTTCTTTAACCATTAATGCAATGTATGGAAAATTAAATACTTTTAGGAATATTATAGACAAATAGTCTCCCACATCTATTGGTAAATTATTTTTTTTCATTTTTGTTTATTGAGGATCATATGAGCGTTTTTGCAGTAGGGTTGTAGACTCTCCCTCTAAGGATCTTTTGTGTCACCAAACATCAATTTAGATTTGGTTAAAAATACTAAAGTGCAATATTGAATCAGAATATATGATCTTCCTATCACTATAAGAAAATAATGTTTTAGTATTGTGATTAGTCACATAATTTCACATCACTAGAAAATAAAGTTATCACGTGAATATACGTCACAAATGTTTAAAAAAATTGTGTTCAGTTTTTTTTCGTTTGTGAAAGGGATAAATTTTAGAAAATTGTGTAATAACGTGAAAATCATGTCGTTATCATAAAATTAAAATTTTAAAAAAAATCAATTTTATGTTTCAGTTTCACGTGAGAAATTTTTTAAATTTTTTATAAAATCTATAGTGTTGTGATTATCATGTCGCTATTGAAATTTTAAAATTTTATAAATTAATTTGAAAAAAATTGTTAGGGAAACTAAACGTGGCTGACACATTTTATTTGTGTTATGATAATCACGTTGCAATGTGCAATAGATTTATTGGTTGCGACGTGTTTATCACGACAGTATTTTGCTTCGTGAATAACACGACGGTAATAGGACTATATATAATAAGATTTGCATCGTCTCCATTTCAGTAAAATTGATTCTTTTCTCTTCCTCATTTTTTATCTCTCTCATTTCTCTTATTTCCTGCTATTTTTCATCATTTTTCTTATTCCTTTCAAAATTCCAAAACACACAAATTTTTTTTTCCAAAGATATGTATTTATTTTATTTTTATACAATATTTGATTTTTATCTTATTTCATATTTTCTTTTGTTAATCAAGGATAAGTCTCAAAAAATAGATAAAGGCTAAGCTTAAGAAGTTGCTCAAGATATTAGGGTGTATGTATTAGTTGTTATATATATATATATATATATATATATATATATATATATATATATATATATATATATATATATATATATATATATATATATATATATATATATATATATATATATATATATATATATATATATATATATATATATATATATAATATATATATATATATATATATAATTTTGTGACGTAGTGATGGGAAAATTACGTGGTAAAATTTGTCAATCTAAACTATAGAACGTAATTTTGTGACGTGAAAATCATGAGGCAAATTTGTAGTGTGATTTTCAGTGACAAAAAAATTGTTACAAATGCTCATGTCTCGTGTTTTGCTATATCGCTAATAACTTTTTTTTTCCAGTGTATTGAATATTGGAGACCACAAATTAATTTTTCCATCTCGAAGAGATATTAGTATCCATCGACATACTTGAAGCAACTAACAATATATTGTTTAGATATTATGGTGAAATTTTGGTTGATCTTGAATTGTTAGAATTGTTGCGCAATTTCTTTCTTGTTAAATGAGAGAATTATGTTTTTAATGTTAATGTTGCGTATGAAAAATTCTCTTCACTATGCTTTTTGTGATATTATTGGTCACTCGCTAGAATATTATCGTGCAAACTTATTGCTAAGCCGAGAAAGATAAAGAGAACAAAGAGAATACTTTATATTCCAATAAAATCTAATCATAAGATAAAAAATATTACCACAACAATACTAGATAAACTACAAAGAAATTATGTACGATCATTATGGAGAAATACTCCTCTTATGGATGAGATTATACAAAACATTTTAGATGATACTAGTGAGGCAATTAAATATACACATATGTTACATTTATGTCAAGTTAATGAGAAAAATAACTATCATGAATGAGATAGAAGAGCAAGGAAAAGTACCTCAAATACCTTAAGAAAGTGATATTCATAATTTTCAAACCACTAAGAATTTGTCAAAGAATCAAGAAATGAAATAAATAGATGACAAACAAGGTAGTACAATTAATATGCATTCTAATGTTATTCATGATATGATGATGGGATGAGTAAAAATGCTATTGATACTAAGTATAGAAATCAAAATGATGAGAAATAAAATTCTTTTATACAAGTGATCTCTAAGACAATAAAAAAAACATCTCAAAGGAGTTTCAATTATAAACACTCGATTAAAGGGTAGTTAATTGTGTAATTAATTAAATTTCTGTTGTATTTTATTTTTTTTATTTATTATTTTTTTTTCTTTCTAGGTCGGGTCTAAGTCTAACCCTCCAATTATATATATATATATATATATATATATATATATATATATATATATATATATATATATATATATATATATATATATATATATATATATATATATATATATATATATATATATATATATATATATATATATATATATATATAATATAATTTTTTATCAAATTACTTGAGGATAAACAATAATTTAAATATGGGAGAATTTGATCAGGAACATTTTAACTGCATTTCTAGAATATTTTATCTTTGAATCTTAAGTAGTTTAATTTCTTTTTGGCACATTTTGCATTTGTATCTTTTTGTTCTTGTATGTTCCAGAGAAAAGAGAACGAGACAGAATAAATTGAAGTTGAGTCAGGGAAAAATACATGAAGTCTGCACAAAGAGGTCTTCAGTACGAAAAAACAGAGGGTGATGCGGTCTGCTCGTAGAAGGCAAGCATTACCACCTTCTTGTAGTATGCATTACTGGTCAGCCAGCATTACCACCAGGTTGTATCGCACCAGTACCAGCATAGGATTCCGATTTTTTCTGTTGTTTTCTTTTTCCTCTTCAAATCTCTATTGTTTCAAATTTTTCAGATAGTACATCTAACAGTATTTATACGAATTGTTGCCTATCATTAAGCATTTAGGTCTATAAATACTCTTAGATTCTTCTTTTTTATAATCAAGAAAAAACAATATTCAATTTTTTCACCTAACAACCATAAAAATTGATCTATGTGGAATGATAAGTCTTTTTATTACTTCGATATTGTCGTACACTTGCGACGTGTCACTTCGCGGGGCAACTCTCCCCCACCAGTGTAATTGGTCTTTCATATTCTTTTATGGATTATCCCTTCTTAAGACCCATAAAATTATATTGGTACACTTCTTTACTACCCAACATCTATAATCTTATAGTTGTCCGATAAAAATATTCCTTAAGTGTAATTGGTACTTTCATGTCACATAAAACTCTGGAGACCCTCCTCCATTTCAACAATTTAGTTTGAATTCGATGTTTTACGTCTCTTTCTACTTCACCATCGTTTTGAACTAAAGATCCAAGATATTTAAATTGTGTAACATGTGATATGATATGATCTCTGATTTTCACCTCTAGATTAGAAACACTTTTTATGTTGCTAAAACTCGTCTTCAACCTCTCATTTAACTCATCCCTTGACTCTCCAAATAGAACTATATTATTTGCAAAAAAAGCATACATATTGGCGTGCTAGCTTTTAAAAATATTATGTAGTACATCCAAAACTAAAGTAAAAAAAAAGTAAGGGCTTAGGATTACACCTTGGTGCAATCCCTTTGTTACGAGGAAATCACTCATCTCTCCACGATGTGTTATCACACTAGTTAAAACTCCCTCATACATATCCTAGATAGCTCGAATATAGACAATCATAACCTTTTTCTTCTCCAACAATTTTCACAAAATCTCTTTAGGCACACTATCATATGTATTTTCCAAATAAATGGAAATTGAGTGCAAGTCTTAGTGATACATTTTGATGCATATTCATTACATGACATAGTAGAAAGATCGATTTTATGCTCAGCCTCTCGTACATAAAATCATTTTGATTATCAGAAACTCAAGTCTATTTTTAATCTTCGTTCAATCATTTTTTTCCATAATTTCATAATATGGCTAATAAGTTTAATCTCTATAATTTACATAATTTTATGTCTCATTTGTTCTTATACATCAAAATTCAGGTGTTTCTTCGGTATTCATCTAACATTTACTTTGATTTCATTAGTTTGTTAAATAATATGGTATACCTTTATCTCCAAGACTTTTGCGCACCAATATGTATGTTGTCTGGTCCAATCGTCGGGCTATTACTCATCGTTTTCAATATTTCTCCTACCTCGTGTTTTTGTATATGTTAGTAGTTACAATTTTGCATATGTAGAAATACTTCTTCCCAATATTCTTTATATCTTTTATTTTTTTTCTAATTTTTCCTTTATTTTTAATACATCTTCAAGTCTGTTATCTATCTTTTTCTTCTATTTAATAAATCTATATATAAATTTTTCTTACCTCTCAGTTAAAAGTTTCGCACACAACCCTCCTGATCTCTTTCACATCATCTCAGAAGTACTGTAAATATTATGCAGGTTGCATGAAAGAGACCAATGAGCTTTCCCATCCATTTTCAGATTAAGAAAAATGTGATAATCCCAAGGCTATTGTCTGATGATTGAATCCTACTCTAACGCTAAGATTATGTTTGTTACTAACCGCACTCTTCGTCATTGGCATCAAAATCAAAGTGTTCGTTTTCATGCTCTTCAATAACAGTTTTACATTATTACTTTCTTTGAAACTTTTAAGTAATCCTTGTTGTCTTTTTCCCTCCCTTCGGTTCAATTCCTCCCCTGCAACTCAAAAAGGTATGTGGAGCCGACCAGTCTGTCAGCCGGAAACTAAGTTTGAGTAAAATACCAAACAGAAAAAACAGATCACTTCAGATTTTCTTAGACCTCTTAGAAGTTCCTTCTCTTTTACAGAAGATCTCTGCAGACTTCTTCTTGTCCTTCCTTTCTCTCCTCTTAAGAACAGTCATATGGGCCTTTAATATTAGTCGCATAAGAAACTTGAAAGCGTTGATGATCATTTGGTCGAACCTTTCAAATGAGAATCCAGTCAAATTAAATATTAGAAATGGAAGGAAAAAAAACTTGTATAAACATGGAAAGCAAGGAGAGAAGAGCAGAAATTGCCAAAAAGATCTTGGGGAATTCATGCATCAAGTTACATCCCATTCAAAAAACAAAATCTACAAAAAGTACGCTGCTAACAAGAATTCTTCACTTTGGACATGTTTGTATTTACTTATTTGAGTTTATCCACAAAGAAGCTACAATCCATAAACTTCAATGAAAAGAGTTAACCACAATGTTTATTTTTGTGAATGATCCCCAAAGGCTTTCTTTGACCAATCTCGCCACACTCTTGTCCCTGGATTTCTTTACGCATCAAATAAACTCTCCCATTGGGATTCTTCAATCAACCCCATTAATAGGATTCTTTACTCACAAAATTCGGCCGAAAACCCTAAAGAGCTAGACAACATACTTGGAACAATTGATCAAGCCTAATTACATAAACTCAAATGGCATTAACAAAAGCAGAGCCAAGGTTAACTTTGCATAAACCATGCACACTATATACATATATAGCATCTATGACCATTATTCAACAAACAGAAAAATGAGTTTGAGTAATAATGATCCAATAAGAACTGAATTTTCCAGTTTGAGTAAGTAACAAGCATATCTTGAAACCACAACCAGTAACCTACTTAACATGTTTTTGGAGTTCGGAAAGCACGCTCAAGATCTATTATATCAGAAAAGGTAACATCTAACACTGGTATATTCTCTAATGAACAAATGACTCAACGGATCTTAAACCGAGGAACCTAAGCAATGTGAAACTTCAAACGATTGAGAAACTCCTATAAGCTAGAGGTCAATCAAAACGTGCCTAAGAATTTAAAATCTAAATCAGATACACACCGAAGTAGAAATCGTATTTTTCCCATCAGTGGCACGTATAAGACGTCTATACTCAATTGTCTCACCAGCAGTAACCAATTTATTCATACTCAATTGTCTCACCAGCAGTAACCAATTTATTCTTCCAAACTTTAGATTTCAAGGATGCTGGAAAAAATACACAACAAAAACAACAAAAACAAGTAAGTTTCACAAGGTATAAACAACCCAAAACCCTCACTGAATCTAACAAACAAAACAACATCAACACATACATCGTTTGAGAGTAACCCAAACAGAAGCCTTGTCAGTGCTACGCTCGAACATGCTGGTGAGTTTATTGAGAAACGGATCTAATCGTAGCAAAACCTAGCAAAATCGTGATACAGAATAGTAATTAGGGTAAGAATGATTCAAAACATTCCTCAATACATTAAACAATTGAAATTATATTGCACTAATACTGATGAATTATAGATAAAACTAACACGATGATTTTTCCAGATGAATTGTTGTTCGAAATTCGAAAAGTTGTTAAATAATCGAAATAACAAGGTGGATTTCCTGATTTAAGGGTGGATTGTTCATGATCTAAACCCTAAATTGAAAATACGAAGAGGAAAAAGAGAAAGCAGAAAAGTAAGGTTACCATGGTTGTGAGAGAGAGAGTTTTTGGTGTTGAAAACGCAGTCGTACAGGAGAGAACTAAAGCATGAAATTGACTCCGGAAGGATTACGGATCGATCATCAGCAACTGTAATAGAAAGAAGTTGGAATCACTTAATGTCATAAAGGACCTTCAAATCAGGATTAATCTAATCAGTTGTCCGATATATGAAAGATGAGAGTGCATTTAGTCATCGGATCTTGCTAACTTGCAAACTTGTGCCTAATTGTTATCTATTTTCAATGTAAAAAGTTTTACAATGTCAATGCATCACAATCATCTTTTTGCATTATTTTTTAAATGTTTAAAATAAAAGTCAAATTTTTCAAATAAATCAGTGGTTGTGATTAATTGATAGTGTAAAAGTTCTTTACACTGTCAGTGTATATCTATTAAATTCTTAGAAAATTTGTGTGGAATAAAACAATCTTTTAAGTTTCAAAAATTAAATATACGCATTCCAAGAGAATATTTCTACAAATAAATGATTAACTTGTGTCTTTGGGACACATGTTAACATTAACCTACTTATTTAAGGTGTAAAAAAGTTTTATGTCAAAATTATTCCGGGTCCATTAGGATATTTAATTGTAATAATTGATCATTTATGTTTTTTTTGCTACATGTCAATCATTTAGTTGCGTAATGCGTTGATCTTTTTAAATTATTCTATTTCAAAAATGCACAGTTGTCATTAACGATTCCTATGTGGTCGTTACGTTGCTGAAATGACATATATTTGAATATAACTTGAAACAATTGAGAAAAATCTTTCTTCTTTATCAAATCCTTAGAATATATTATCCAATACCCTTTTCATTCTTCTCCTACTTTCTCCAACAACGGCTTCATATGATACAAATTTGTCAAATTCACGTAGCTTTAACTGTAATTCATTGATTTCGAGTGCAAATTGAACCAAGGTGTGATTGTGGAGCAAAGGCCACGATACAAACAGTGAGGAAGAAAAGACAAAATTCTGGGAAGCTTTTTTGGGGCTGTAGAGACTTTATGGTAACTTAATTGCTATTGTCTACTATGTCTTATTTGATAATGCTAACTGTTAAATGTTAGTGAAGGTTCAAATTGTGGCTGTAACTTTTTTGAGTGGGTTGAAAAAGAGTTCAATGGTGAAGGGCAAACAGAAATCAACACTCAAATGAGATATTCAAAATGCGATGAAAAGGACGCAGAAATCAACATGTTGAAGAAAAAGATGAAGATCCATGAGATGACTACTACGTAAAAGAGATGATGAAGAACGTGTTGAAGATGTTGAAGATGCTAGTTTTTGTCATAATGTTTTTAGTTATGATTATTGTAATGTTGATGTGTATGTTGATCCATAAGTGGTGAGTATGGTTTATGTTGATGTGAGTAATATTGATGTTAGTCCTTACTGTAATATTGAACATGTGTTGTTGTAATGAATTTCTTTAATGTGATGTTTATTTTGTGCCCAATTTGTCTGTTAAATTTTATGTTGTCCATATTTGTTGCAGTAATGACATACGATGTGTCCATATTTGTTGCACTAAAGAAGAGTTAAAGGACATATTTGTTACACTAAAGAATAGTTAAATGACATTTGTGTTACATTAAAGAATAGTTAAAGGACATATTTGTTACACTTTAAGAGACTGAATTAACTTGTGTTTGACAACTTAGTATACTGTCACATTTTATGTTACAGTAAGGACATAATTTGTGTCCATATTTGTCACACTTTAAGAGACATTGTAGATATCATTGACTAATCATAAAAGGCCTATTAACCAAAATAGTTATAAGACCTTAATATCTTTCATTAAGTAATCAAAATACCATACAAAATACATGAAATATCCATCCAAAATACATAGTAGACATCCAAAACATAAAGTGATGATTCAAATTACATATTTCTAAGTCATCAAAATTATATGATTCTTAGTTTAGAAAAATATAACAGTCAACATTCTAATGGTTTTTTCTCTTTATAGGCAGCTTATGGTGTTGTCCTTCTTAGGTGTTGTATCTTTTCTCTTCTCATCAGCATATTTATTCCTTTTTCTCTTATGCCTCTCTGGTGCTCTTGTTGATGGTGGTGGAAGTATGTTGGGGTATGAGGTCTCTTCCCATAAGTTTTGGCCATTGGTTGGGTAGATGATAAGTTTGTAGCAAGTCTGGTAAGTCTCCCTCCTGTACATGGTAGAAATGTAATTTGCAGGGTCTTCAACTCTACTTTAGATGCATGCAATTGCATGGTAGCATGGAATGCCAGTGAGCATCCAACTCCTACAAGAGCACTCCTTCTGCTTGAGGTCACTTGTAAATTTGTCTCCTGACACATTGATATGCCTTACTTCATAAATCATATCACCAGCAAGTCTTGTAAACATAAAAGTGCATTGAGTTAGTAAGTATTATGAGATAAAATAAGTGCAATAATTATGAGATTTTAGTTTGTGAATTACCTAGCCATATAAAACCTTAATATTTCAGTTTGTCTTTCCAAAACCTTTTTAATTCTTGGAAGTACAGAACCATTACATATTTCTCATGTTACTCAGTTTCTTCATTTTGTGGTTCAGTTGGTTGCACTTTCAACTTAATTGTGTTGTTTGGATTTGATCTCAACAACTCACGTGTGTAGTCATACAACTTCAGATATTGTTCCTCGAATGACCCTTATACATAATTAAGTGTTACCTTCCCTGTCCTATAAGCCTTCATCCTACCCATACTAGTATTATGTTTCTCATGAACTTTCTCACATATTTTAGTGAGTTTCATAACTGGATTAACTCTAACAGTTTAGTACAACTTTTTTCCAAACCATTTAGTGTTAAACATCCTTACATTAAACTCTCTATTGCATGTGTGAGTGTCAATCATTTCTCTTAGTTGCCATGTATCCTCATTTGGAAATTTAGAACATAATGCAACTCATTCAGATCCTTCTTTGCATCCCACTCTAACATTTGTCTTATCATTTTGTATAAAATGTAAATCTATATCATTGTTAACAGTATAGTTTGCTATTTCTTCTTTAAACTCCTCCTTTGTTGAGAACATGGTACCCAAAATCCACTTATAGTCCACAAATTTCTTAGACATCTGTCATACGGTGAACTGACTTGGGGTGTTTTGCTTTTTATCGCAATGTCGCGGATAGCAAGAGTCGCCACCGACTTTTCTTTTATCCAATAAGGAAAGGTGGAAAAGAACAGGAAAGACCTCAATAGATTTTGGGTTCGGGAGGTACATTATACAGAGGGAAGGTATTAGCATCCTTTGTATCCATGGTTATCCATGGGCTCTTAATTGCTGGATCACTTATATTTTTGTCTGAAAAAGTGTTGGTGAATTGCTTAAAAAAATGTTTGAAAGAGAGTTTAACTTTGTAATGATTCTCGTATGAATGTATACAAAGTATTTATCTCGTTTGATTTTGAAAATGGTTTAGAAAAATATAGCTCGGTAATGATTCTAGTATGAATGTATACCAAGTGGTGATTTTCTAGGATTTGTAAAGTGTAAAGTGTGAAGGGTGGAAAATGTTTTAGGTTATGATCCAGTAATTGAGAGTTATACCTTCCTGAGGTCGTTATGGGCATTTCCTATCCTTATGAGGGTAAAACTGTCCTTACTATTGAGAAGTAAGTAATTTTACCCTTTGGATGTTTAAGGGTCATCGTAGGGTCATCGATAGGTCATTGAAGGCAACAGTTGTAGGGCTACCTTAGCATTCGGAGGGACGATCATCATTTAACCGTAGGCTACACCGAAGGGTCATCGAGGGACAAAATCATATATTCGAAGGCAACACCCGAGGGACTATGATTTATTTTATGATGATTTAATCGAAGGGCCATTGCTAAGTGTATCCCCACGTTCGCGGGACATGACCGTAATACCGTAATATCGTAAGGCACAAGAGAGGTCCAAGATCACATATTTAAAGGCCATATTTTAAAGTTAAATAGGTGATTATGATAAATCTCCACATTAAAATCAATACATTAAAAATGATACATTAAAATTAATACATTAAAATTAATTATTAAAATTAACACATTAAAATTAATTATTAAAATTAATTAAGCCATTTAGGGCAGCTCTTCACAAGGGTATCCCACAAATAAAGTGGAATACCTAGCAAGCCACCTTCTTCGGGAGTATGTGAGCCCTTACAAAATTCCGCAAACAGGTCAGAATACCAAATGGGGTGCAATCAAGAGTTGCACCAAAGCAGTAATAGTATCAGGTAAACAAAGCATGGTTATCATAAAACAGGTCAGATGGGCAAAGATCAAAACAGAGCGAAAAACAGCGGCATCCATTACAACAATTCAAGGTATCCAGGCATACTTAAGTCCACATGCAAAACCTCAAATATATTTATGAATTCAATTATGGTATCACAGGTGAATTCGGAACATGAAGCGGCGATAGTAACGCAAACCTGTTTGCAATTGAATTGCAACCTTGAATCGGCCGATCGGATCGAATTGAGCGGTGCCGCCGGCTTTTCCTTCAGGGTTTCCTTTAGGGTTACTCGGAATAAGTTAAACAGTAGTCCTGAACACTCCACCACAAGCCGGTAGGATTTGTTCTTGGATTCTTCAACTAAACAACAAATTAAAACGAAGGAAATAAACTAGATCCTAACGTAAGGTTAGATCCGGTAAAAAGGTACACAATAGTTTCCGTTGTAGAAACTATTGTGCGAAAAAAAAATTAACTAAATGCTAAAAAGGAAATAGGAAATTGCAAGGGAAATAGTGTGGAACTCGTACGAAAAACAATGCCTAAGCTGCTGGAAAAGAAAATATGCAAAAGCGAAAACGGCAAAGGAAAAAATGTGGAAAAGCCCCCCCTTTAGGTTTTCAAGGTGGCTATTTATATTGGTGTCATTAAGTAACTGCCTGCTGCCAAAAGGTCTTCAACGTGGCTAATTGCATGGCGTGGATATAAGGCCCAATACTCCTCAACGTCTCTTCAAGTCTCTGAGGCGTTACTTGCGCCGCCCAAAAAGTAGGGGGATGGTGTGACGCTCGTCACACCATGTGTGACGTTCGTCACAAGGCTGTTTTGCGTGACGCTCGTCACGCCCTCTGTGACGTCCGTCACAGGCACAGCATTTGTGTCTTGCGCTTTGGGCTGGGCTTTGGCATTTGGTTCTTTTTCTCTCCTTTTTGCACCTCTTTCCCTCCATTTTTACTTGTGCTTCCAAATAAGCCACCTGAGACAAATAGGAAGACAATACCGCGTAATATCTAACAACATAAAGTGAACTGAAATAAATAATGATAAAATTTAATTGAATTAAGTCCTAAAATATGATATAATTTCATGTTATCACTAGGCAAGCGTGTAGCGAACAGGCCAGTTTGGGTCATTCGTGGGCTGGGCCTTCGTTCCTTTAAGATCAGTGTCATAAAAATGATTCGGAATGCCTTGAAAAATGTCTTGAAATATTAATGGGCAAATTTTGGGGTATGACAGCTGCCCCTGTTCAATATTCTTGAACCGAGAGAGTTTGAATGGTGTGTATGCCATTCGTGGTTTGGAGGTGGAAGATTATTGAACACTAAAATGCCCAAAAATTTGCGCTTGTCAATCACAGGTTAGTCTTGATGAAGATGGGCTTAAAGGTACCATCCAGGAAGTTTGATGATGAGAGCCTCAGAGTGCGTCATACGTTAGAAGATATCTGAAGTCATGGGTGTCACTGGGTCATACGCCAGATCGTATAGTGAGTCATTCATTAGGCCGTCGACTTCACTGGGGAGTTAGAAGGGGTCATACGCCGCTGGAGATAACAGATCAGAATGGATCATATGCTAGACCGTATCTGAGTTGCAGAACGGGCCGTTTGTTAGGCTGTATCTGACGAAAAGTAGTCGTACGCTAGACTACACCTCGGGATGTACCGTACGCTAGGTAGTATCTGAGGAATGAAGATCCGAATGGGTCGTACGCTAGACCGTATTGTTGGAGGAGTAATATGTTGGGCCGAATCAAAATAAGATAAGAATCCGAATGAGTCATACACTGCTGGGGATAAAGGATCAGAATGGATCGTACGCTAGATTGTATCTGAGTTGCGGAACGAGCCGTCCGTTAGGATGTATCGTTACTGGGGGTGAAGGATCAGAATGGATCGTATGCTAGATCATATCTGAGGACTTGAAGGTCTAATTGGGTCGTACATTAGACTGTATGTGAGCAGAATCAGCCGTCCATTAGGCTGGATCTGAGGATGAAAAGGGGGTAGTCGTACGCTAGACTACAATTCAGAAGTGTACCTGTCACTAGGTAGCATCTGAGCAGATGAAGGTCTAACTTGGTCGTACATTAAACCGTATCTGAGCGGTTGAAGGTCTAACTTGGTCGTACATTAGACTGTATTTGGGCAGAACCCGAGGACTTGACGGTCTAACTTGGTCGTACATTAGACTGTCACTGAGCAGAATCTGGTCTAACTTGATCGTACATTAGACTGTATCTGGGCAGAATCCGAGGACTTGACGGTCTAACTTGGTCGTACATTAGACTGTCACTGAGCAGAATCTGAGGGCTTGAAGGTCTAACTTGATCGTACATTAGACTGTATCTGGGCAGAATCCGAGGACTTGACGGTCTAACTTGGTCGTACATTAGACTGTCACTGAGCAGAATCTGGTCTAACTTGATCGTACATTAGACTGTATCTGAGCAGAATCCGACTTGAAGGTCTAACTTGGTCGTACATTAGACTGTATTTGCAGAATCTGACTTGAGGGTCTAACTTGGTCGTACATTAGACTGTATTTGAGCAGAGTCTGACTTGAAGGTCTAACTTGGTCGTACATTAGACTGTATTTGAGTGGCCTCTGAGGACTTGAAGGTCTAACTTGGTCGTACATTAGACTGTATTTGAGTGGTTGAAAGTCAGAATGGATCGTACGCTAGATCGTATCTGAGTTGTTGAAGGTCAGAATGGATCGTACGCTAGATCGTATCTGAGTTGTTGAAGGTCAGAATGGATCGTACGCTAGATCGTATCTGAGTTGAAGGAGTCATATGTTGAGCTGAATCAGAATGAACCGTACACTAGGCTATATCTGATAGTATTTGCATATGTTGTATTGGCAATGAATGTCTGGGATGTACTTATAGATGCCATCGTTAGGAGGATGTCAGAATGAATGTTGACATGGAGTATATCTGAAAGATGTAGTTGAATCCTGAATGTAATTGATAAAGCTGTCCGTCTGAATGGACCTTTGTTTTGATTGTATCAAGAGGATAATTAACCTGAAAAATAAAGTTAGCTTCATGCCATGTCATGATGCATGAGATGCAAATGTTGTATGCATGCGTTTGCTGTGAAATGATGTAATGAATGAATTATGCATCTGAAAAGTTCTTCCAGAGGACTCTACTGGGGAAAACAAATCTCAATCTTCTGGTTGGGAGATACTGGTATCGATGACCCTTTCTTAGCCGGGGATGCTTGATTTCTGTCTGACGATGGAAACACTCAACAGGGCCTGGCTGGGGATAGAAGAGACGACCAGTCTGTCTGGTGATGCCGACCTTTTCTGGAAAATAACTGGCTTTGCTGGGGGAATAGGATTAGCAACGAATTCATTGGAAAGCATGATTAGACCTTCTCCTCGATCCTGAAGTCTAGTAGTAATCGATCATATCCAAATGCATATATTAATTCGAATTAAATCAATGGACGTTTATGCAAACAAAACAGAGAAAGTAAAACAAAAGCATTTTTTTGAAACTAAAATTATATTGATTTCGAAAGAGGGCCTATAAACAGGCAATTTGTGTACAAGGAGACAGAAATCCTAGTAAGAGGAAATCGTCAAGAAAACAAAGAGAAAGCTATGCCGAAAACGTCCTATTGACTTTAATTCCACTACTGTCATTATGTCTTCAAGCCTCTCATCTCCCGCTGTCGGATATAAGTGATTAGCTTGTTCAGTCCTTTGAACTTGGATGAAGCTGTCTGAGAACGGGACATAGTCATACGCTTTAATCCTTAATTTTTGCCTGGACCGCCTTTTCAGGTTTTCAGTCCACCAGGATACCCCTTTTTGCCCAAGCCGCCTTTTCAGGTTTTCGACTTGCCGGGTGTACATTTTTTTTTATGTTTATCCCTAAATTTTGCCCGAACCCTTTTGGTTTGCCGGGATGCCCTTACTTTTGCCTAAGCCGTCGACCTAGCGGGTCTCTTTTATGCGTAGTATTTTTTGACTATGTCCGCGTTCACAGGATGCGGGAAATCTTCGCCGTCCATGGTAGCAAGTATCATGGCTCCACCAGAGAATATCTTCTTAACCACAAATGGCCCTTCGTATGTGGGAATCCGTTTGCCCCTGGGATCACCTTGTGGTAGAATGATACGCTTGATCACCAAGTCGCCAATTTGATATACCTGTCTCTTGACCTTTTTGTTAAATGCCTGGATCATGCGCTTCTGATATATCTGCCTATGACAAACAGCCGCGAGTCTCTTCAATAGAATTTATCTGATCGAGTCGAGTCTGAATCCGTTCATCTTCATCTAAACCCGCCTCCTTCATGATTCTTAGAGAGGGAATCTGAACTTCCACTGGTAAGATGGCTTCCATTCCATAGACTAAAGAGAAAGGGGTTGCCCCTGTCGAAGTGCGGTAACCATGAAGAGCAAAAGGTAACATCTCATACCAGTCTTTGTATGTTACTGTTATATTCTTGATATTGTTAGCAGCCTCCACGACGCCGTTCGTCTTTGGCCGGTACGGAGAAGAGTTATGGTGTTTTATTTTGAACTGCATGCAGAGTTCAGTTTAGTACCATTATCAGTGATAACTCTTTCAGGAGACAGCAGGTTTCTCGAATGTATATTTGATAAGATCCATCTTAGAAATCAATAAAGTGGTATGATTCAACATATACTGTCTTAGTCGGCGAGCAGCCCAAGCCAAAGCGCAGCAAGCTTTCTCGAGCTGTGAATATCTTGTTTCACAGTCGGTACCTTTTGCTAAGGCAGTGTATGACATGCTCTTTTCGACCAGACTCGTCATGTTGCCCCAGCACACCCTATTGAGTTTTCTAACACGGTCAAATACATAGTTAGAGGTCTTCCTTCAACTGGTAGCATCAGAATTGGAGGTTCTTGGAGATATTTCCTGATTTTGTTATTCATCATTCCATGCCATCTCTTGATTTTTCCTTTTTAGTAATTTGAAGATGGGTTTGCAGGTAGCAGTCAAGTGTGGAATGAATCGGGCAATGTAATTCAAGTGTCCCAAGAAACCTCTGACTTCTTTCTTGTCTATTTCAGTACCCAGATTTACAATTTCAATTGATTCCTCATGCGGCTGTATGGTCTTTTCTTCTTGTAGTACCGGTCTGGCAAGTTCTCCAGGGACTTCACAATCTTCCTCACTTCCATCCTCGGCTTGGTAGATCGGATTTTCAAAGTCATAATGAACAGTAGCAGAGTCATTACCAACAGGATCCAGAGTGGATATGGATCGGCAAATTGTTACGTGAGTGTGTGCAAGAAAACATAGCTTGTTTGAAAGATTACAGGAAAGATAAAGAGCGCAATATTTGAATGCAAAAAGGTCCATTGATTTATTGAATATGAATATGCTTATGAAAATGACAAAACCCTTTGAAAAATTAGCTTACTGTGCCCCGGGTATAGACACAATGCTTTAAAACACTAAAATAGCAATAACAATTACTCCTGACTAAAGGAAATCGGGATAGTGTCTTCAGCCTTCCAATTATTGAGTCCGTCGTCAATTGTTGGGAAAATCCAGCTATCCGAGTCATAATCGTTATCAGTATCTTCCACAGCATTGACAGTCTCGTCATGATTTGGCAGAGGAGCAGTGATGACATCAGGAGTCTCCGGAGGATCAGAGGTAGCCGCCTGTATTTTTCCACTTCGAATGCCGCTTTCAACATGTTCACCTGTTAATATAAGTTCAGTGAAACCCAATGAGGAACTTCTCAATAGATGGCTGTAGAATGGGCCAGTCAGTGTGCTCATGAACATGTCCACTAATTCTCGATCAGTCATAGGGGGTTTGACTCTGCCAGCCAAGTCTCTCCATTTTTGAGCATATTCTTTGAAGCTTTCTTTAGATCCCATAGTCATATTCTGCACCTGTAGCCGGGTAGGCGCTAGTTCAGAGTTATACTGGTAGTGCTTGTAGAAAGCTGTTGCTAAATCAGTCCAGGTGCGGATGTCAGAGCTCTCGAGCTGATAATACCATTCCAACTGTGTGCCAGACAGACTCTCTTGGAAGAAATGAATCCATAGTTTCCTATCAGTGGTATACGGCTGAATCTTTCTCACATAAGCTCTCAGATGCATCTGAGGACAAGATGCCCCATCGTATATAGTGAAAGTGGGGATCTTGAATTTGCGAGGAATGACCACATCGGAGACCAGTCCCAAGCTTTCGAAATCCAAACCGGGCGCCTTCTGGCCTTCCATAACTAGCATACGTTCTTCTAGCAACTTGTACTTGCCATCTCTTGGAGAGCACTGTTCATTCTCATAATCTTCATTGTCGTCCTCAGGGTTGAAGAGAACATTCTCATCTTCTGAATCTGTCGCTGTTTCCTCTTCTTGATCCTTCGGAATTCTGATTTTGACTCCTGTGGCCTGTCCTTTAAGCCTTCTTCCCGTGTTGATGTAACTCACAGGTTTCTTGTCCTTTTTCTTCTCGAGCAAAAGAGCTTTAAGTTCCTCCTGCCCCTTGGATAAGTTCAAGATCATCTCCTGGAGTTGAGCATTCTGAGCATGGAGGTCTTTGACAGTTTGTTCGAGGTCCATTTTTCTGTTTGGAGGAAAACCGTGAGAACATTGATCCCTTTAGAGTACCTGTTATGCAATGTTATGCTATGCAATGTATGAAATGTTTTCAAGGACTTTTGGAATTTAACTTTGCATAAACTACAAAAAAAAAGGAAACTTTTTTTTTTTTTTTTTTTTTTACAAAATAGAGCAAAGTTAAATCCCTAAGTCCCCGAAAGGGTTAGTTCAATGTTATGATGTCATGATGTTATGATGTTAAGATGTTATGATGTTATAACAAGCACAAGCAAGTCACACAACCATCATTCCTAGGTTTTAAGGCTTGCATGAGTTCCATAGGTAAGTACCCTCCCCACTGAAGTTTGGTTGGTTCAACCTGTCCTAGAATAGTAACCGGGTTCTAGAAGGATCTCAAATCATCGACCTTTCCTTAAGTCCACTTCAGTGCAACACCAAGTGGTTGACCGAAGCTTCCCTAAAGTCCAATCTCAAAGAGTGTAGTATCGAGTATCAACCAACCTCAGTCGGAACCGAAGCCAGTTATCTCACTACTTTCTAACGGCTAGGATGAGTCAATTAGGGTTCTAAAGGTCTGGTTAATGCTTTGACGACACCACGCGGAAGCCAAATTTTTCCTCAAGTAACATGAGGAACATCAGGACAACCAAAGTGTCACATTAACCGTAGCCATCATTTTAACCATTCCAGTATACAACGGATAGTCACGATGATCTATTGCTACTTACCTAAGGTACACTAGATCCGGGTGTAGGATCTTTCACTCAAGAATACCCAAGCAATCCCTTAAAAGTAAATCAGACAATTTTAAATAAGTGATCTTGTTTTTAAGGTAACCTCTCTTTTTAAAGTATCCCCAGCAGAGTCGCCAGTTCTGTCATACGGTGAACTGACTTGGGGTGTTTTGCTTTTTATCGCAATGTCGCGGATAGCAAGAGTCGCCACCGACTTTTCTTTTATCCAATAAGGAAAGGTGGAAAAGAACAGGAAAGACCTCAATAGATTTTGGGTTCGGGAGGTACATTATACAGAGGGAAGGTATTAGCATCCTTTGTATCCATGGTTATCCATGGGCTCTTAATTGCTGGATCACTTATATTTTTGTCTGAAAAAGTGTTGGTGAATTGCTTAAAAAAATGTTTGAAAGAGAGTTTAACTTTGTAATGATTCTCGTATGAATGTATACAAAGTATTTATCTCGTTTGATTTTGAAAATGGTTTAGAAAAATATAGCTCGGTAATGATTCTAGTATGAATGTATACCAAGTGGTGATTTTCTAGGATTTGTAAAGTGTAAAGTGTGAAGGGTGGAAAATGTTTTAGGTTATGATCCAGTAATTGAGAGTTATACCTTCCTGAGGTCGTTATGGGCATTTCCTATCCTTATGAGGGTAAAACTGTCCTTACTATTGAGAAGTCAGTAATTTTACCGTTTGGATGTTTAAGGGTCATCGTAGGGTCATCGATAGGTCATTGAAGGCAACAGTTGTAGGGCTACCTTAGCATTCGGAGGGACGATCATCATTTAACCGTAGGCTACACCGAAGGGTCATCGAGGGACAAAATCATATATTCGAAGGCAACACCCGAGGGACTATGATTTATTTTATGATGATTTAATCGAAGGGCCATTGCTAAGTGTATCCCCACGTTCGCGGGACATGACCGTAATACCGTAATATCGTAAGGCACAAGAGAGGTCCAAGATCACATATTTAAAGGCCATATTTTAAAGTTAAATAGGTGATTATGATAAATCTCCACATTAAAATCAATACATTAAAAATGATACATTAAAATTAATACATTAAAATTAATTATTAAAATTAACACATTAAAATTAATTATTAAAATTAATTAAGCCATTTAGGGCAGCTCTTCACAAGGGTATCCCACAAATAAAGTGGAATACCTAGCAAGCCACCTTCTTCGGGAGTATGTGAGCCCTTACAAAATTCCGCAAACAGGTCAGAATACCAAATGGGGTGCAATCAAGAGTTGCACCAAAGCAGTAATAGTATCAGGTAAACAAAGCATGGTTATCATAAAACAGGTCAGATGGGCAAAGATCAAAACAGAGCGAAAAATAGCGGCATCCATTACAACAATTCAAGGTATCCAGGCATACTTAAGTCCACATGCAAAACCTCAAATATATTTATGAATTCAATTATGGTATCACAGGTGAATTCGGAACATGAAGCGGCGATAGTAACGCAAACCTGTTTGCAATTGAATTGCAACCTTGAATCGGCCGATCGGATCGAATTGAGCGGTGCCGCCGGCTTTTCCTTCAGGGTTTCCTTTAGGGTTACTCGGAATAAGTTAAACAGTAGTCCTGAACACTCCACCACAAGCCGGTAGGATTTGTTCTTGGATTCTTCAACTAAACAACAAATTAAAACGAAGGAAATAAACTAGATCCTAACGTAAGGTTAGATCCGGTAAAAAGGTACACAATAGTTTCCGTTTTAGAAACTATTGTGCGAAAAAAAAATTAACTAAATGCTAAAAAGGAAATAGGAAATTGCAAGGGAAATAGTGTGGAACTCGTAGGAAAAACAATGCCTAAGCTGCTGGAAAAGAAAATATGCAAAAGCGAAAACGGCAAAGGAAAAAATGTGGAAAAGCCCCCCCTTTAGGTTTTCAAGGTGGCTATTTATATTGGTGTCATTAAGTAACTGCCTGCTGCCAAAAGGTCTTCAACGTGGCTAATTGCATGGCGTGGATATAAGGCCCAATACTCCTCAACGTCTCTTCAAGTCTCTGAGGCGTTACTTGCGCCGCCCAAAAAGTAGGGGGATGGTGTGACGTTCGTCACACCATGTATGACGTTCGTCACAAGGCTGTTTTGCGTGACGCTCGTCACGCCCTCTGTGACGTCCGTCACAGGCACAGCATTTGTGTCTTGTGTAACACCCTTCTAAATACCCCAAATAATTTAATTAAATATCAAAATACAACATCAGAGTAATTATGCCCTTTTAAGGGTGTCACACAAAATATTCACACCGTTCAACAATATAGAGGTCATGCTCTTTTATTAATTTAAAACTTGAACAATTGCATAAAACACAGCGGATATAATTTCATCAATCATGTAAAACATTACATGGAAAATGGTTCTCAACCAAGAATAAAAACATTCAAAACAAGTTAGGACAACCCATCCCGGTGTTACATCTATCAGAGCACGACCCACTACGGAGACTACACTAGACTCCAATAATTAGCTTCTACTCAACTCACTGCTTGTTACCTGAAAAGGAGTTGTAAGGGTGAGTTCCTCAATAAATATAACGAGCATTATACAACAATATGTAATGTTAAGTAAATAACGCATCAAATCACCCTAATCAGACCACATACTCAATAACAGCAGTATCAACTCAAACATCATACTTAACAATAACATATAGCATATGTATAATCTCAAACCATACTCAATGACCACACACAACAATACCGACACAAACACACGTGTAATATTGGAATACATCCATTCATATTACACGTCATACATATATTATGCAATGAGACTCCATGCATGCGGTACCGACTATGTTGTGAACATATAGTTCAACCTCACCGTCCAAATCCAGGCACGGCTACCAAGCTCACTAGTCCCACTCATTTGAGACATAGTGACTCACTCACTAATTCCTCACCATGGGAATTAGCTACCACCCCAAATGGGCCATGATATGCACGCTAATCACCTAGCATGCAAACAACAACAACAATCAACATGATTTACTCACTAATTCCTCACCATGGGAATTAGCTACCACCCCAAATGGGCCACAACATGCATGCTAATCACCTAGCAATGCAACATCAACAATAATCAAGAATAGACACATGCTCACACTCTAAGCCATAATACAGTCTATTCACACATGTATACATTCACATCATCATGTATACCATCACACATTATCAACATAATTAATCACAAAAGCATATCATATCATGCCACATAGTCAAACACAGTATTAGCACACTCTACTAATACCTACACCACTCAAAACAACGGGAATTGATCCCTACAACATCATATCCCAGCTAAGTACATCACTCAGCCTAAACAACCAAAAACTGCACAACAACAGTTCAGGAAAATCCCAACTCTGCCCATACGCGTACTGCCCATGCCATACGCGTATTGCCCAAACCTGGACAACTCCATACGCGTAATGCCCACTCTCATACGCGTATTGCGCCTTTCCTCGCTCAACTCATACGCGTATCACCTGTCTCATACGCGTATGCTACGCGTAACAATATCCCATTACGCGTACCACCAGAGACCAATTTACGTTCAAAATGTCATCTTTCTCTCCCATACGCGTAAGGCCTCCCCCCATACGCGTACCAACATCTCATACGCGTATTGCCTAGTGCCATACGCGTATGACCAGAGATCAGAGCTTGCAGATCTGCAATGGCTTTTCTGCTACGAGTTCTATCCGATCTAACCTTCCACAGTCCAATTTCGCACATAATTCCTTCCTATTGTCTAACACAACACAGATCCTATCCAATTCCACAACGTCTAACAATTTCCACGCCTAATTCCTACGAATTCTTCAATTATAATCCAATTTTCGTTCATCTCAACAGTTCAAAATTCAACATATATCATCCAAATCAGAGGTAAAACAATGGTCTATTACTACCCAGTACATATCATCCCATAATACCCGTTAATTGATGATAAACCCCCCTTACCTGAGTTAATCCGGCAGCTTCCGAGCTCCAAGCTTCTCCTCCCTTCAACCCTTGTTCTCTGGTTCTCTTTTTGCCCTTTCTCTTTCAGCCGCTTCTCTTTTCCTTTTCACGTGAAAACCTTTTTCCAAAAATTGGGACTTTTTATTAATCCAACTTATATATCCAATAATATTATTCCACTAAATAATTATCCCAATAATTATTATTCCAAAATAATAATAATAATTCAAATATTCTAATTAAATTAATAAACATATTATTAATTTAATTTAAATAAATACTTATTATTATCGGGGTGTTACAACTCTCCCCCACTAAAAGAGTTTTCGTCCTCGAAAACATACCTCAATCGAACAACTCCGGATAAGACTCCTTCATCTGGCTCTCAAGTTCCCAAGTCATATTGCCACCTGCTGGTCCTCCCCAAGCTACCTTCACTAAGGCAATCTCTTTACCCCGCAACTGCTTCAACTCTCGATCCTCGATCCTCATAGGTGATGTTTCAACAGTCAGGTTATCTCTCACCTGTACATCATCTACTTGGACTACATGCGACGGATCATGAATGTATCTCCTCAACTGAGACACATGGAAAACATCATGCAAATTCGCAAGTGACGGCGGTAAAGCGATACGATAGGCTACCTCTCCTATCCTCTCCAAAATCTGATAAGGACCCATAAATCGAGGTGTCAACTTCTTCGACTTCAAAGCTCGACCAACACCAGTTATCGGAGTAACACGAAGAAACACATGGTCTCCCTCTTGAAACTCAAGTGACTTCCTTCTCTTGTCATGATAACTTTTCTGACGACTCTGAGCAATTCTCATCTTCTCCTGAATCATCTTAATCTTTTCTGTAGTTTGTTGAACAATCTCCGGTCCAACCACAGCACTCTCACCGGACTCATACCAACACAAAGGTGTCCGACATCTCCTACCATACAAAGCTTCAAACGGTGCCATACCAATACTCGAATGAAAACTATTGTTGTAGGTAAACTCAATCAAAGGCAAGTAACAATCCCAAGCACCTCCTTTTTCCAAAACACAAGCTCTCAAAAGATCCTCTAGTGACTGAATCGTCCTCTCCGTCTGACCATCAGTCTGCGGATGATATGCAGAACTCAATCTCAGCTTAGTTCCCAAAGCCTTCTGCAAACCTTCCCAAAACTTTGATGTAAATCTAGGATCTCTGTCCGAAACAATACTAGACGGAATACCATGCAAACTCACAATCTTCTCAATATACAACTCGGCTAATCTCTCTAACGGATAATCCATTCTGATCGGAATGAAATGAGCAGACTTCGTCAATCTATCCACAATCACCCAAATAGCCTCAAAATTCTTAACTGTTCTCGGTAAACCCGAAACAAAATCCATACTGATACTGTCCCACTTCCACTCTGGAATAGCCAACGGTTGCATTAGCCCAGACGGCTTCTGATGCTCAATCTTCGACTTCTGACAAGTCAAACAGGAATACACAAAACTTGCAATTTCTCTTTTCATTCCCGGCCACCAAAATAACCTTTTCAAATCATGATACATCTTCGTAGCCCCAGGATGAATACTCAAGCCACTACGATGTCCTTCTTCCAGAATACTCTTCTTAAGCTTAGCAACATCCGGAATACACACCCGGTCACCAAATTTCAAAACACCGTTCTCATCAACTCTGAATTCACCACCTTGACCTTGATTCACTAAAGTCATCTTATCCACCAAAAGCATATCGGATTTCTGACCCTCTCTGATCTCATCCAGAATACCACTTGTTAACTTCAGCATTCCCAATTTAACACTATGGTGAGTACTCTCACACACCAAACTCAAGTCTCTAAACTGCTCAATCAGATCCAATTCCCTAACCATTAACATAGACATATGCAATGATTTCCGACTCAACGCATCAGCCACTACGTTTGCTTTACCTGGATGGTAATTCAAACCAAAATCGTAATCCTTCAAAAATTCTAACCATCTCCTCTGTCTCATATTCAGCTCTTTCTGATCAAACAAATACTTTAAACTCTTATGGTCACTGAAAACTTCAAATCTTGACCCATACAAATAATGCCTCCACAACTTCAGAACAAATACCACAGCTGCCAACTCTAAATCATGTGTCGGATAGTTCCTCTCATGAACCCTTAGTTGTCTCGAAGCATAAGCTATAACCTGCTTATTCTGCATCAACACACCACCTAAGCCCAACAATGAAGCATCACAATAAACCTCAAATAGTTCCGACGAACTCGGTAATATCAGAATAGGAGCAGTAGTCAACCTTTTCTTTAACTCTTGGAAACCTTCTTCACATTTTGAATCCCAAACAAACGCTTGTCCCTTTCTAGTCAACATTGTCAACGGTAACGCCAACTTAGAAAATCCCTCAATGAACTTCCTATAATAACCAGCCAAACCAAGGAAACTTCGAATCTCAGCTACAGACTTCGGAGCTTCCCACTTAGATACCGCTTCTATCTTAGAAGGATCAACAGCAACACCACCTCTTGAAATCACGTGGCCAAGAAAACTAACTTCTTCTAACCAAAATTCACACTTAGAGAGTTTAGCAAATAACTTCTTGTCTCTTAGAACTTCTAACACCACTCTCAAATGCTCAGCATGTTCTTCTTCAGATTTCGAATACACCAAAATGTCATCAATAAACACCACAACAAACTGATCTAGATACGGATGAAAAATCCTATTCATATATTCCATAAATACTCCAGGCGCATTAGTCACACCAAAAGGCATTACAGAATACTCATAATGTCCATACCTTGTTCTGAAAGCAGTCTTCTGAATATCCTCAGTTTTCACACGTATCTGATGATATCCCGACCTCAAATCTATTTTGCTGAACACACTTGCACCAACCAACTGATCCATCAAATCATCAATCCTCGGCAAAGGATACCGATTCTTGATCGTCACTTTATTCAGTTGCCTATAGTCCACACACAACCTCATAGTACCTTCTTTCTTTTTAACCAACAACACTGGTGCACCCCACGGTGACACACTCGGACGGATAAATTTCTTATCCAGCAAATCTTCCAACTGACTCTTCAATTCAGCTAGCTCAACAGCAGACATACGATAAGGAGCCATCGATATCGGTCTAGTACCAGGTACCAAATCAATCGAGAACTCAACTTCACGCTCTGGCGGCAATTCATTCACCTCTTCCGGAAACACATCAGGAAAATCACACACCACTGCTAGATCACCAATCACCAGTTTATCTTTAGCCTCCAAAGTCGCTAACAGCATAAACAACTCTGCCCCATCTGCCACTTCCTCATTCACCTGTCTTGCAGATAGAAATAAACTCTTTCCTTCTTCAATCTCAGGAAAAATCACAGTCTTATCAAAGCAGTTGATAGAAACTCGGTTGAACACCAACCAGTTCATACCCAGAATAACGTCAATCTGCACTAATGGAAGACACACAAGATCTATCCCAAAGGCTCTACCAAAAATATTCAAAGGACAACTCAGACAAACAGAAGTAGTAGTCACTGAACCCTTCGCAGGAGTATCAATCACCATACTACCCAACATCTCAGATATCTCTAACTTAAGTTTCACAGCACAATCCAAGGATATAAAAGAATGAGTCGCACCTGTGTCAATAATAGCTACAAGAGGAAAGCCATTAATATAACACGTACCTCGGATCAAACGATCATCTGCAGAAGTCTCAGAACCTGATAAAGCAAAAACCTTGCCTCCTGACTGATTCTCTTTCTTCGGCTTAGGACACTGTGGACTGATATGACCCAACTCTCCACAGTTGAAGCAAGTCACAGTCTTCAACCGGCAATCTGCAGCCAAATGACCACCTTTCCCACATTTGAAACACTTCTTCTCATTACTGGTACACTCATGGATACGATGTCCAGCCTGACCACACCTGTAACACTTAGCAGGAGCACTAGAATCCCCTCCACTAGGCCTCTTCATCCCACTCTGCCTCTGGAAACCTTTGCCAGCTGCATACGGTTTCCCACGATTAATCTGATTCTTACCTTTCCTATCAACCCTCTGCTGATAGCTCTCTGCTCTGGCTTTGGAATCCTGTTCAAAAATCCTGCAACAGTCAACCAAATCAGAAAACACTCTGATCCTTTGATATCCAATAGCCTGCTTGATCTCGGGACGCAACCCGTTCTCAAACTTCACACACTTTGAAAATTCCCCAGCAGCCTCAGCATAGGGAGTATAATACTTTGACAGCTCTGTGAACTTAGCAGCATACTCAGTTACAGACCTGTTACCCTGTTTCAATTCTAAAAACTCTATCTCCTTCTTTCCTCTGACATCCTCGGGAAAATACTTCCTCAGGAATCTCTCTCTGAACACTGCCCAAGAAATCTCAGCATTTCCAGCAGTTTCCAACTCAGTGCGGGTAGCAACCCACCAATCATCAGCTTCTTCTGACAGCATATGTGTACCGAACCTGACCTTCTGGTTATCAGCACACTCAGTTACTCTGAAGATTCTCTCTATCTCCTTCAACCACTTCTGAGCGCCATCTGGATCGTATGCTCCCTTGAACATTGGAGGATTGTTCTTCTGGAACTCACTCAACTGACGAGCAGCTCCCATTCCCACAACATTAGGATTTCCTCCAAGTACTCCAGCTAGCATACCCAGAGCCTCAGCAATCGCAGCATCATCTCTACCTCTTCCAGCCATCTCTATTCTGAAACCCAAACAACTAAACAATAAGTACTGATGGTGTTACACAACACCTATCCTGTACAGGGAAAACAGAAAACTACGACTCGACTCGACCGACTATGCTCTGATACCACTTATGTAACACCCTTCTAAATACCCCAAATAATTTAATTAAATATCAAAATACAACATCAGAGTAATTATGCCCTTTTAAGGGTGTCACACAAAATATTCACACCGTTCAACAATATAGAGGTCATGCTCTTTTATTAATTTAAAACTTGAACAATTGCATAAAACACAGCGGATATAATTTCATCAATCATGTAAAACATTACATGGAAAATGGTTCTCAACCAAGAATAAAAACATTCAAAACAAGTTAGGACAACCCATCCCGGTGTTACATCTATCAGAGCACGACCCACTACGGAGACTACACTAGACTCCAATAATTAGCTTCTACTCAACTCACTGCTTGTTACCTGAAAAGGAGTTGTAAGGGTGAGTTCCTCAATAAATATAACGAGCATTATACAACAATATGTAATGTTAAGTAAATAACGCATCAAATCACCCTAATCAGACCACATACTCAATAACAGCAGTATCAACTCAAACATCATACTTAACAATAACATATAGCATATGTATAATCTCAAACCATACTCAATGACCACACACAACAATACCGACACAAACACACGTGTAATATTGGAATACATCCATTCATATTACACGTCATACATATATTATGCAATGAGACTCCATGCATGCGGTACCGACTATGTTGTGAACATATAGTTCAACCTCACCGTCCAAATCCAGGCACGGCTACCAAGCTCACTAGTCCCACTCATTTGAGACATAGTGACTCACTCACTAATTCCTCACCATGGGAATTAGCTACCACCCCAAATGGGCCATGATATGCACGCTAATCACCTAGCATGCAAACAACAACAACAATCAACATGATTTACTCACTAATTCCTCACCATGGGAATTAGCTACCACCCCAAATGGGCCACAACATGCATGCTAATCACCTAGCAATGCAACATCAACAATAATCAAGAATAGACACATGCTCACACTCTAAGCCATAATACAGTCTATTCACACATGTATACATTCACATCATCATGTATACCATCACACATTATCAACATAATTAATCACAAAAGCATATCATATCATGCCACATAGTCAAACACAGTATTAGCACACTCTACTAATACCTACACCACTCAAAACAACGGGAATTGATCCCTACAACATCATATCTCAGCTAAGTACATCACTCAGCCTAAACAACCAAAAACTGCACAACAACAGTTCAGGAAAATCCCAACTCTGCCCATACGCGTACTGCCCATGCCATACGCGTATTGCCCAAACCTGGCCAACTCCATACGCGTAATGCCCACTCTCATACGCGTATTGCGCCTTTCCTCGCTCAACTCATACGCGTATCACCTGTCTCATACGCGTATGCTACGCGTAACAATATCCCATTACGCGTACCACCAGAGACCAATTTACGTTCAAAATGTCATCTTTCTCTCCCATACGCGTAAGGCCTCCCCCCATACGCGTACCAACATCTCATACGCGTATTGCCTAGTGCCATACGCGTATGACCAGAGATCAGAGCTCGCAGATCTGCAATGGCTTTTCTGCTACGAGTTCTATCCGATCTAACCTTCCACAGTCCAATTTCGCACATAATTCCTTCCTATTGTCTAACACAACACAGATCCTATCCAATTCCACAACGTCTAACAATTTCCACGCCTAATTCCTACGAATTCTTCAATTATAATCCAATTTTCGTTCATCTCAACAGTTCAAAATTCAACATATATCATCCAAATCAGAGGTAAAACAATGGTCTATTACTACCCAGTACATATCATCCCATAATACCCGTTAATTGATGATAAACCCCCCTTACCTGAGTTAATCCGGCAGCTTCCGAGCTCCAAGCTTCTCCTCCCTTCAACCCTTGTTCTCTGGTTCTCTTTTTGCCCTTTCTCTTTCAGCCGCTTCTCTTTTCCTTTTCACGTGAAAACCTTTTTCCAAAAAATTGGGACTTTTTATTAATCCAACTTATATATCCAATAATATTATTCCACTAAATAATTATCCCAATAATTATTATTCCAAAATAATAATAATAATTCAAATATTCTAATTAAATTAATAAACATATTATTAATTTAATTTAAATAAATACTTATTATTATCGGGGTGTTACATCTTGCGCTTTGGGCTGGGCTTTGGCATTTGGTTCTTTTTCTCTCCTTTTTGCACCTCTTTCCCTCCATTTTTACTTGTGCTTCCAAATAAGCCACCTGAGACAAATAGGAAGACAATACCGCGTAATATCTAACAACATAAAGTGAACTGAAATAAATAATGATAAAATTTAATTGAATTAAGTCCTAAAATATGATATAATTTCATGTTATCACTAGGCGAGCGTGTAGCGAACAGGCCAGTTTGGGTCATTCGTGGGCTGGGCCTTCGTTCCTTTAAGATCAGTGTCATAAAAATGATTCGGAATGCCTTGAAAAATATCTTGAAATATTAATGGGCAAATTTTGGGGTATGACAACATCATAAATGATGGATATTTTTCCTTAGTTCCTTTATCTGAGTAGTCACTACTTGAATCCTCATCAGTCTCCAACTCTTTAGATATATAATCTGAATCTGACAGACCCTTATCTACCATTTTTCCTTTAATGCTTTCAACAAACCCAAAATCAATTGTATTAATAATAATGTTCATAATAAACAAATTGTCCATTTGTCACCATCACACTTCCAATTTGACCCAAAATCAATTGTATTAATAATAATGTTCATATCATCAAATTGTCCCCCATGACGAAAATTAACATAAAAAACATCCATTTTGACAGAAAAGTTGTAAGTTGTAGAAATCACTAAATAATATAAGGGACCACATACAAAACCCTAGACCTCACACATATCTACCCCTAATCTATTATTTTAAATTTTAATAAGTAGTATAAGGGACCACGTATATATCTACCCATAATCCATTATTTTTATTTTTAATAAAATTAACAACTTATTTTATCTCACATATCACTATCAACACAATATCTATTGTATTTTAATAAATCATTGTCTTAAATTGATAGACAAAATCATTATTTCTAAATATTATTTTTTTTCTTTCTCCTTCTCACGATTTTTTTCTTTTTTTTTGTATGATTATTTAATACAAACAAATTTATATAATTATTGTTTATTTTTCAAATAAGTAAATCATTTCAAATTGTACATGTTTATGTAAATACATTTCATATCGTATCAAATAATTTTTTTTACCTTATGGATCATTAGCAGCACAATGTTTATTTTATTTTTAATTAACAATTTGCCTTAATTTAAAAGATAAAATTCTTATTTCAAAATATCAAAATTTCCTTTTTCTTTTCTTTCTTCTTCCCACGAGTCATTTTTTTTCTTCTTTCAACATGATTGTTTAATAGATTTAAGCTTATATAATTATTTTTTATTTTACAGTTAAGTAACTCATTTCAAATTTACATATGTAAATAAATACATTTTATATTGTATCAAATAAAATTTATATTTTACGGATTACTATCAGCATAACACCTATTTTATTTTAATCAACAATTATCTTAATTTTAAAGATAAAATCTTTATTTTCAAATATTAAATATTCATTTTTCTTTCCTTTTATGTGTCTTTTTTTATATATATTTTAATACAATTGAATTTATATAATTATTATTTATTTTAAAATTAATAGTTAATTTTAAATTTAGATACATATCTAAATACATTTTATATCGTATCAATTATTTTACCCGTGAGGGTTAATTCAAAGACGCGTCATGTTTTATTTTATTTTTCAAAAAAACATACCATCTATTTCCTCAATTTTTGTATACATCCGAGGGAAAAAATAATGCATAACGTGTTTTGAATCTCAACAAATGCAGTTTATTTTTTTTATTTTTTTTTTATTTTTTTTGTATTAATTACTATGCACTGTCAGTATAAAAAGATTTACATTGTCGATTCATTATCATCACCCGTTTGCATTATTTTATAGGTTTTCAAAATAAAAATCAAACTTATTTTAATATCCAACGTCTAAAATTAACTGACGTTGTAAAATCCTTTTACACTGTTAGTGTATTTCAATTAAATCCTTTTATTTTATATTTGTAAATTAAATGATATATTCCTTCGGTTTCTATAATAATCGAGGAATTAGATAATTAGATTTTACTCTAAAAGCAATCACTAAATAAATTTTACCATAAACCTAACTTATATATAGCCGTTTCGAACTCACACACATCATTCTTTGGGATTGATTGCAAGACAGAAAAAATCTTCAAGTTTATGTGTTGTATGTTGTTCTTCTAACACCTACCTTGAACAATGTTCTGCTTTTGCAATCTATCTCATATAATGTGATGTTGTTGAAATAACCTTCATATGTTGTCAATAAAAAACGCTTCCTACTTTATTGTTTTTCTCGGTTAACAACGTTGAGAAATTTATTTCTAAACATAATTTAAATTGCAAGCAATGTTATTGTTTAATAATACAAGACATTTGTTTGAATATTGTAGCAGACAAAGAAAGTGGCAAATGCTAAAAAAATAAAAAGGAAACAAGATATGTTACTTTCAATTTTTTTATCATTCACCATTTTTTTCAAGTAATATATTACCTCAGATATTTGATAAACCAGAGTGGGAAATCTCTATTTTATTTTATTTTTAATTAAAAAAGCAAATAGTCTTTCCCCATATTTACTCAGCTAACCAATAATAAATTTATGTCATACATTCATAAAGTAACAACACTCAAGATATTGTCAACACATCAATCCACAAGAAACTCTCTACATACAATAAGAACATAAACACCACCACTATATATCGTGTTTGCTATCTTGTGAAACTCAAATATCGATAGTGAAATTTCCATGGAAACAGTGAAAACATTGATAATGAATCTTGGAACAGATCTCTCAAATGGATTGCGAGTGCAAAAAAAATTCTAAGGTTGGTGTTCTTATATAATGTCTTATCTTTTAATTGAAATTTTATGTTATGTATCTAATTATTTTTTATGTTATCTCGGAAATTAGATGCACGCAAAATCATTGAGCTTGAAAAACATGTGCACAATGGGTATGCAAATAAATCTAGATTTATTGTTCTCCAAGAATAACAACAATGATTATGAATCTGATTTGTCAAAATCTGGATTTGTTGTTCTTTAGGAATAAGAAACTTTGTATTTAAGATTTATTGATCTGAATTTTTAAAGGTTTCTAGAAAAATTAGAAGAACCAAATGAATCTTTGAAATTTTTTGGAAAAATGATGAAGAACGGTTTGGATCTTTAAATATAGATGAAAGAAAACCAAATGACATTGAGCAAGAACAGTGAAAAATAGTGAGATATGGTGAAAAAAAGGTGAATTTATGGTGGAATTGGTGGAATATGAAGGAAACAAATGAGTTTTATATGGAAGATTTTAGGGTTGATATGAGCAGTGACTGGGAGGTTACAGAGGAGGAGAGAGCAAGTTCAAATGTTAGAGAGGCAAAAAAAATGAGAAATGAGAGTGATATCTTTCGTAATGGTTAGCTCAATCCCTGATTGATATAGATGGTGTAATCTAGATGAATCCAATGGGATGGTGACAAGTAATTGTTTTAGTGAGAAAGAGAGGATAAGGAATGAGAGTTAGAAGGACAACGTAATCTGAAGAAATTTTGATGAATGACACATTTTGATGAGAAGCATCAATGAATTGAAAATGCAGTTGTGAGATGAATTTTGAGTTCACATGTAGGGATTTTGATAAGAAAAGTAAGAAGTAAAATCTTGAGAGAGGAATTAGAGCCCGTGATATGCTCTTGATACCATATTAAGTTGTACATTATTATCATTACAACTTAAAAATAAAAGTAGATATCATTTAAAATCTGAAATAAAAAATACAGAGATGCCTTTTTATCGGAAAAATCGCAAGTGTACTATTTTGCCTTTTGTAATAATAAAGGGGAAATTCCCTGAATGTCGATCTCAAGGACTGCGCGTTAATATCGAGTTCAAATTATTGTTCAATTAAACAAAAACTAGTGTTGGGGTCTTTTAATTCAAACTTATAAAAATAAGGGAAAATAAAATAAACATTGTAAAAATAAGGGTTTCAAGGAAAAAAGGAACATGCCAGGGAATGTATATAATTTGTCACTGTAACAAATCTGAGTCACTATTGCATCAACAAATATCAATTTACTACTACCAGTTCTCAAGGGTATTTTCTACCAAGTCCTTGGTGAGAAAACTTTTAATCATTCAACCCTAATCTCTATGTCCATAGAAAATTACCAGTGAAATTAAGCCTTATTATATCAAGAATCCTTTGGTTCATATAGGGTATCCCTAGTCCTATGTGATATCTACTGTAGAGTAATCTTAAGAAAACCTCATCAATGGCAGTCCAACCTGATTGATAATCATACAACAATCTCAATTGGTCTGAAAGAGAAAACATTAAACACATCAAAAGATTACCGTAATTATGAAAAATAATATTGTTAATGCAATCGCAAACTCAAAGTCATTACAGATATAAATTAGGGGCACCCCATAGCATTGAGGGGTTTAGCTACTCATATTGTTCAAAACATATTCAAGATAAAAACTAGGCATTACAAGTAATTGAAAGACTTGGATCTTCAATTGCTTCGGCTCATGAAAATCTTCCACTCTCTGAATTCTTTGATCTCTATAATTCTTGATCGTCTGACAATTCTCCGTGCTCTGTTTTCTCCTCGACAAAAAGTCTCCTTCTTCTCTCGTGGAAACTCTTCTAAAATAGTGAAAATCCCTTTGTATTGATTGGAAATCCCCAGAATGCCCTTGCTGCTCAAGCCCGGATAAAAGCCTAAAAATTGGAATAATTTGCGCTTGGGCTGACATGGCCTGTGTCAACTGACACGAGTGGCTGTGTCAAGCCCCTGCCTTGGCCTTCATTTTCAGCTTCATCCCAGGTGGGCTGACACGGCCCGTATCAACTGACACGGGTGGTCGTTCAAGCAAAGGCATATGAATCTCTATCTTTTTAAATATTGTCATGAATTTATCAAAGTCTAACTCTCTTGGATCCTTCTTTGTCACTCTCTGAGGGTAGGGTAACTTAGTCATCGGTTTAGTCTCCTTTTTATTTTTCTCTTCAGTTGGCTTTCCAGGTGGTGTAACTTTTTCATCTATAACGGCCTTCTCACTTTTTGTCGTGATAACATTAACATTCTCGTGATTTCTTGGATTTTGAACTGTTTCACTTGGTAAAGAACCCGGTGTTTGAGAGCTTTCTATTTGTTGTGCTATCTGACCCAACTGAACTTCAATATTTTTATAGAGGCGGTGGTGTTTTTATGATTGTTTCTAGTCTCTTCTTGGAATTGCATATTGTGAGCGGCCATGTTTTCAATGGCAATCTTCTAGTCTGCTTTGTTTGGAGCTTGTTGTTGTTGATGTTGTTGATATTGAGTCTAATATTGACCTTGACCCAGTTGTGTAACATTCGCTCTCTGATCTTTCCAGAAGAAGTTTGGATGATTCTTCCAACCTGGATTATAAGTGTTGGAGTAGGGATTATTCTGCCTCAAAAATTTTATCTCCTCAATTTGTTGAGGGGTGGCAAAGCAATACACAATGTGGTAAGGTCTATTATAGATTTCACAAGTGATGGTCTGAGCAGGTTGAACTTGAGCTACCTGTTGGGTACCTATGTTCATAGTTTTCAATTTCTTTTCCACTTCAGCAACTACCGTATCTTCCAACCGGATTTTATTAGTTTCCAGCTTCAGATCAATAACTCCCTCAGGTTTGCTTGTACACCTATTATACAATTCCATATGCTCATTGGCAGTTATTGCTTCAATGATCTTTTTAATACCGGTGGTTGTTGAGAAATTTGTTAAGCCGCCGACTATTGCATCAATCAATTATTTTGTCTTTATTTTCAGCCCATTAACAAACATCTGCATTTGTTCAGTCTGATCCATATTATGAGTTGGGCAAGCTACCAGGGCCCTTTTGAATCTTTTGTATGCATCTCCCAAAGACTCACCCTCCTTCTGTTTAAAGTTTAAGATTTCATACATTTTTCTCAGAAATACCGATGCTGGAAAATACTCATTTAAGAAAGTAGTTTCCATTTTTTCACATGATGTAATATTGTCGACTGGGAGAGAGTAGAACCACTCTACCGCCTCTTTAGCTAAAGTGAACAGGAACATTCTTAACTTCTTTGCTTCATCAGTATGACCATCAATTTTTAAAGTAGTGCTCATGGTCAGAAATCTCTACAAGTGCTTGTTTGCATCTTCATTTACCTTTCCGGTGAAAGGTTTTCTTTCAAGTTAATTGATTATGCTAGGATGCAGTTGAAAATTAGTCACATTCTCTGGTTAGTTGAAAATTGTTAATCTACCACCCGGTGAATTTGCACCTCCATAATCACCAAGGAGTCTTTCTGGAGGTGGAGGTGGAACTGGAGGAACTTCAACCATATTTTCTTTTTCTGAATCTGAATCTGAGTGATCTGAGGGAACTTCTTATTTGGAATTTAGTCTAGCCAATATAGCGTGTCTGAGTCTCTAGTGAAGGGTTATCTCGATTTCTGCATCAAAAATAAATCCAGATGAGGGATCTCCTCGCATAAACAGATTAGACAGATTAGTGAATAAAAGTTGAGATAATTAAATGACAGAAATAAAATTTTAGTTGTAGAGCAATAAAATTTCAATTGAACTAAAATTAAACTCTATATTTTGGTAGTCCCTGGCAACGGCGCCAAAAACTTGATCGAAAAAATAGAAAATGTATTATTTTGCCTTTTATAGTAATAAAGAAGAAATTCCTCGAATGTCGATCTCAAGGACTGCGCGTTAATATCGAGTTCAAATCATTGTTCAATTAAACAAAAACTAGTGTTGGGGTTTTTAAATTCAAACTTAAAAAAATAAGGGCAAATAAAATAAACACAGTAAAAATAAGGGTTTCAAGGTAAAAAGGAACATGCCAGAGAAGGTGTATAATTTGTCCTTATAACAACTCTGAGTCACTATTGCATCAACAAATATCAATTTACTACTATCAGTTCTCAAGGGTATTTTCTCCCAAGTCCTTGGTGAGAAAACCTTTAATCATTCAACCCTAATCTCTATGTCCATAGAAAATTACGGGTGAAATTAAGCCTTATTATATCAAGAATCCTCTGGTTTATACATGGTATCCATAGTCCTAGGTGATATCTACTGCAGCGTAATCTTATGAAAACCTCATCAATGACGGTCCATCCTGATTGATAATCATACAACAATTGCAATTGGTCCAAAAAAGAAAGCATTAAACACATCAAAAGATTACCGTAATTATGAAAAACAATATTGTCAATGCAATCGCAAACTCAAAGTCATTACATATATAAATTAGGGACACCCCCTAGCATTTGGGGTTTAGCTACTCATATTGTTCAAAATAGATTCAAGATAAAAACTAGATATTACAAGTAATTAGATGACTTGGATCTTCAACTGCTTCCGCTCATGAAAATCTTCCGCTCTCTGAATTCCTTGATCTCTGTAATTCTTGATCATCTGACAATTCTCCGTGCTTTGTTTTCTCCTCGCCAAAAAGACTCCTTCTTCTCTCGTAGAAACTCTTATAAAATAGTGAAAATCCCTTGGTATTGATTGGAAATCTCCAGAACGCCCTTGCTGCTCAAGTCCAGATAAAAGCCCAAAAATTGGAATAATTTGCGCCTGGGCTGACACAGGTGGCTGTGTCAGGCCCCTGCATTGGCTTTCATTTTCAACTTCATCCCAGGTGGGCTGACACGGGTGGTCGTGCCAAGCCCCTACCTTGGCCTTCATCTTCAGCTCCATTAGGTCCTCATCCTGACACGACCCATGTTAGGTGACACGGGTGGCCGTGTCAGGTGACACAGGTGGTCGTGTCAAGCTTCCTGAAACTTCATAACTTCTTTCCTCGAACGTTAGAATTCTCGACTTTCTTGCACTGAGTCCGTTGGGTCTTCTACTTGGACCTAGAGGGAATAAAAACAAACAATCAAAGCATAAAATCCCGAAAACACGAAATAAAACTAAAAATTGATAAAACGATTGATTAACTTACAAAAATAAAAACTAACTTAAAAGGTGACAAAATGCGAACAAAGTATTCCAAAATCTTTGATTTCTTGTCGAATAAGTGATGAAAACACATTAAAAATGGTGACCGATCACCTTTACATAATTAGACCTTGACTTTCTAACTAACTAAGGCTAAAAAATAGGTAACTGAATTAATTAGAAAAAACTATTATAAACCTAATAATTAAGGAATCCTATATTTTATCAAATAGTATTATCTTATCCTTAAAATCAAGGGTTAAAAAGCGAGTATTTCACATGTTTTCAATAGCGAGTATAATTCTTGTTATGATAGAATTAGAATTTGACATAACTCATTCTTACAAAATCGATTTATAAGGTGAGGGATGTCACTCTATATAAACCATTTGTGAACTCTATCTTTAACCAATGTGGCATTTGGGTTTTTTCAAACACACCACATCACGTCCAACACTATTGGGTTTGGTGTGTGGATAGAAACGGCGGATGACTCAAATTATCAATATGTAAGACTCGGTTTTTTCAGTACACCCGCTTGCGCCCAACACTTTTTTGGGGGATTTGGTGCGCATGTATAAATGGTGGGTGACCCAAATCGATATAAACCCTTTGTGTCATCTATCTTTAATCAATGTGAGACTTGCGTTTTTCATAACACACTCCATCACGCCCAATACTATCCGACTTGGTGCGTGGATATACACGGTGGATGAATGACTCGAATTATCGATATGTGAGACTTGATTTTTCCAAAACACCTCGTTACGTCCACCATTTTTTTTTAGATTTGGTGCTAATGTATAAATGGTGGGTGACCCGAATCGATAGACTCGTGATACTACAATATAATTAAAGTTTGACATATATCATCTTTATAAAACTGACTTATAAAATGAGGAATGTCATTTTATATAAATCATTTACAAACTCTATCTTTAAAAATATTAAACTTGAATTTTTCCCATAGGTATGATTCTGAAATCCAAAATCAAGGAAATCATATTAGATTATGTTTGGTTATCTATCACTATCACCGTGTAAGAATCAAATTTGAAATCATCGTCCTTCCATTTATTTTGTGATATAAAATACTCATCCTATTAGAAATAATTCATTCTTAAGAATGACATTTCATTGGATATATATGTACAATACAAACATACTCCACTGTAGTTGTCCGGGTATGTAGCTCATGTTACACGACTCATGAATGAAATATGATAATAAGCAGTTATATAATGTGTGTGATTAAACCAAAATCCACGTAACATTGGTATAGAAGGATAATTCTTCACGGTTTATGTATCCCTTATCATCATAATAATCATGTATCCTTATCACGAGTCTCTGGCACTTATCAACTTGTTGCTCCAGTGGGTCTTACAAGTACGTTTTTCTGTTGTCATAATTCATTGTATACAAATGACCCCATTTTGTCTTCTTTCATACCCTCAATAAAACACATTTTTTTCCATCACAGCCAATGGACCCCTCTCTTTTGTTTCACATAAAATAAATTTATATTAGAAGAGACGTGTCTCGTGGATATGCAGAGTCGTCTATCCGACATGTAAGATGGTCTATCGCACGTGTTCAAAGTTTAAGATGACTTTATATATAAATTTACGCAGAATAATCAATTTTATAGTAGATGTACAATAAAATTTATGTAATAACTTATCAATTACAAAATTTTACATTAAAATCTAAATGACCGACGGTGTAATCCATGAGCAAAAGATATAACAATCTGGATTAGCGATAATATGTGTCGTTCGCAATTGATTACAATTAAGAGTGACAAACGGGCATGCCCACCCTGTTTAGACCCGTCCCACACAAAAGACTGCGTAAAAAGAGACGGAGTGGAGCAATCATATTTAAGGATGCGGACTTAAAACCTTATTCAACCCCACATAAAAGTGTGGACGGATGGAGCAGATCCGCGAACATTGAATCTTTTAGACCTAAAAATATAAAATTATTTGTAAAAGCCTGTATCCGCAAAAACACGTAAAAAAACAGAACAAATACATTAAAGAGTGCGGACTTAAAATATTGATCCGTCCCAAAAATAAAATGCGGACAAAACGACCCCTAATTGCAATGGAGTCATATGCCACAAAATTTTCTTTTGCATTACATATCCTCGTCAGACACATAAATTGTGTGGCTGAACATTTGAGGCTTTATTTGGTGGGTCTCACACAATCTCCTCCAAAAAAAAATGTGCTTAGAAAACAACAAACTTGAAAATAGACTATATGAGATTGACATGTTAACATAAATCATATCAACAAAATTCCACATTTTAATTCTGTTCTAGAATTTCAAATTTCACCTATAAACATTAGTTTAAAGGCTAGTTTGGCCTTATTAGCAATAGCGTTTGATTCTTCCATAACCAAGATCATCAGGCAACCTATAGAGAGTACTTACCACTGCATTTTATTAGGCCGCCACTCTATTCAAGATTTGGTAGTGATAGTTCAGTACACAGTCAATGAATCTCAATCGTTCGATGAAGATCAGATGGTTGCATTATCAACTATGACTTCATTGCAACTAAGAGCAATTCGAAAAACGAGTTATATGATCTTCGTCGAAACAGTTTGGCCACCAAAACCAAACTAAACATTGTGTTCAAAACATAAAAACGAAAGCGATCTTCAAATAAAAATGTTCGGTCTAACCATGGGAAAACTAAAATTCAATTGCTAGTATCAAAATGAAATTACAACCAAGTGATTGAAGTCCAGGAAGGAAAACTCCTTTCAACCATCATCCATTCAATCACCAATGCCGAAAATAAAACTTAAACCATAATCTTCGAAACAAAACAACCTGAACTAAAAACATAAAAACAGCATAACAGAATACACAGCTATTTCTAACTAAACCCTGATCCACCAACAATGCTTCTAACAGTCCAATGTCTATCCTTATTCTTACCTTTATATTATAACAATAGTACCCGATGAATATCAATGAATTCAATCACTCTGTGTGTGTCTCTGTCGTCCTCGGCGGAGTTGTTTCCATTGTTGGGAAGCAACTACTGGATCTACCAAGAGGTCTACAAGCAAAACTTTCCTTCTTCCTAGGAGAATCCAAAGTCCTAAAGAAAATCTGTTTCACAGCATCTATGAAGTCTTTCTTATCAGTAGCAGAAGACCTAAACTGCTGTCGAAATTTGGTGTGCCGCTTTAGAGCTTCATCCATTGTGATTAGCTTCTCCTCACTCTTTGATCTCGCTCTTTCTTCCTTCACAGCCTCGGAACACAATCCACATATCCATCTTCCACCGAATCTCTCCCTCACGCGCATAATGTATGCGAGTGTGCACTCTTCCACCAGTCCGCAGCAGCAACATTTTGCAGTGGAAACCGCGTCCACCTCCGATACTTCAGTTTCTTTCACAACTTTCCCAACGTCCGCCACTTCAGCTTCCTTCATAACCTTCCCATCCATGTCCAACCCTTCTTTGATTCTTCTGTATTCAATCACAAACAACACATTAACATAAAAATAAAAAAACAAAAACAATAACGGAAATTATAATTTATGAAACACAGACACCAGACACACCACCAAACACAGACCGTGCATCGACATGACACCAATAATAATATCAAAAGATGAGTAAATTGCAACAACATGTATCTGTGTCACTTACACAAGTCGAACACCAAATACGTCTTTACTCAAAAATGTTGGTGCTACATAAATTATAACTAACACAAACCATAGCACAAATCAATGGTTATAACTACTTATGTTTCAAAGATCATCTATTCTTTGAAAATAAAAGAATCACTATTTAGACCGCCCGACTTTGATTTTTTGTGCATATTTATCATAATTTTAATTTGTGGTCTTCAAGACCATCAGTCACATTTGTGATTATTTGACTGCAATATTAAAATTCTCATCGTAATCTCGCGCAACAGCAATTTAAAACTATAATAACTACTGTTGTGTCTGTGTCGGGTCATCTGTAACATGTGGCGATGTCATCGTCTCAGTATCAGTGCAATTGAATTTGACTGCAATTATATGTAATTACAACCATTATAATATCAAAATATAAAAATTTAAAGTCTTAAATCAATGTAAGAAGCAAAAGTGATTATGTAATACCGTGAATTACTATGGAATTGGTTTTGGGAAAAGTTAGGTTTATCGCTCTTTCTCCCACTGGATCTCTTGAACTTGAATCTCTTCTGCTTCGGAAAGGGCTGGTAATTCGAATAGCGTATAGAACATTACAGAGCCGAAAATGGCTCAATTTTCTATGAAGCTATATGATACGACGGAATAGATTGTCGTATTGAGTGATGGATCTTCTGTCTGAAGTGAAGTGAAGAGAATGAAATGAATGTGGAGCAGAGGCAGATAGAAAGATATATACAGAGAGAAAAAGAGATATAGATGCGGATCTTTATTGCTATGTTTTTTTTAATAATAAATAAAGGGAATATAAAGTTTTCTTATACTTTTATTCTTTAGAAAAATTATAAATTTAGATTAAAAAATATAATAAGGATAAATGAATAAGATTTTGTTTTTGAAAAATAATTAATTTTGTTGACCGTTTGATGCATTAAGAAAATAAATAAATGAAAAATATTATATTTTTATTAATATCTCTTCAATTTGTATTAATATATGACCTTTAATATAAATAAGAAACATTGAATTGAGAGTGATGTAAATATATTATAAGCGGATTGTGGTTTTTTTGATATCCGGTTTCAATTAAACTGTTTTTTAAATTCATTTTTATAAAAAGTAAAATAAATAAAAATTGATAAAATTTATTATAAACAAAATATATAAATTTATATATATATATATATATATATATATATATATATATATATATATATATATATATATATATATATATATATAATTGCTTTAAACATAATATTTTTTAATACTATGTTATTTTAAAAGATAGTAAATTTTTAAATACAATACTAATTGTATAAAATAAAATACAATTATTCATTAATTAAAATTAATAGAATATGAAAAAGTTGTGAATGATAATGAGAAATAATTCAATATTAATATAGAATATTTAATATAAAAAAATAAATGATAAAATAGATATACCGGAGTTGAGTGGAGTGAGACAACTCAATAAGTTAATAAGTTATTTTTAAGTCAAACAACAAAAATGTTACTAATATTTTTTAAATATTTAATTAGGGATGTTTATGGATGCGGGCTGACCCACAAATCTATTGACCTAAACCAATCTAATCCATAAATTATATAAACTCATTCATTTACGGGTATATCCAACTTAATCCATAATAATTCATATAATTTTGGTTCAGCTATCGAGTTTGAGTTTTGCAACGGGCGGACCCGTTTATTCACTTCATTGATGTGACTTTATTAACTTTTTATTATTTTTATTATTATTTTAAATAAAAATATAAAATTAATATCTCATTAGTAATCATAATTTTTTTCAGAAAAAGTTATTCTTCACAAATAATACTATTAGACAAATGATTTTTATGTAATTCTAAAATTAATTTTTTTTTTTTTATCATTTCCAATTTATGTATTTTATGAAAATAATGTGTTTTGTTGAATTTTATACTATTATAAAGTGTTATGTCATGTTGATGAATTTTATTAAATATTATATCATGTGTTTCATTGAATTTGAGTGTTACAAATAAGTATAATTGTATTGAGTTGTGTTATATTTTTTTTGTAAACTGACAAAAAAAATCATAAAAAATATATTTTTTATTTGAAACACAACTCGTGAACTTAACCCAACTCAACTCATTAATGAACTGATTGGTTCGAGTCGGTTTTGACAAGAAATTATGAATTAGACGACAGACTCAACCCATTGAAGTTTGAACGGGTTGGATAACGGGTTAGGTCAAACTCGATCCAACCAAACCCACGTACACCCCTATATTTAGTTATGTGAGTCTAACGAGCTACTCGCGTCTCATGTGCGTGGTTGCTAATGAGGTAGCATTTTTTTTACTAAGGTTAAAAAAACATTACGAGAAAATCGAGCTCTAATTTAAGTCTTAAGTCCTATTATTTACTAAGTTTAGTGGTCTCCTTATACGATTTAACTCATTTAGATAGGGTGTTCAAATCTAAAACTATTCAAATAAAAACCAAAGTCCATATATAAGTGTTTTGATTTCATTTTTTAAAAACCGCTCACATTAGATCGGATTTTGGATTATTTTTTCAAAATTAAATTAATCATTTATATATATTTTAACAATTTTGAATATTTTAATTTCTAATATATACTCTCCCTAGTTCATAATATAAGAAAAAAAAATTTAGATACATTGATTGTTGAATAAATCTAAAATAACAAAATTTTCTTATATTAAGAATCAGAGAGAACATTACATTAATCTATTATTGATTAGTTTTTAATTTTTAAATACTACTTATTAGTTTAATTTGACATATTCTTTTTGGTTCTATATATAAGAAAAAATTTATATTTTAGATACATTGAGTAACTAATGTACTTGGACAATATGAGGACCAAATCTATTATTTATTCAATGAATCTAAAAAGTATATTTTTTTCTCATAAGTATGACCAGAGGGAGTTATTTATTTACTCATTTATTTGTTTTCCTAAAATCCACATTCTGTAGTTAAATTCAACGACCCCCTATGCAACGTTCATTGACCCAATACACGTGTTACGAACGATCGCGCGTCATGGACAAAGACACCAAGGTATCATGCAACATATTCGAGAAAGAGGTGTCATACCCGAAAGAGGGGACGAACCAATAAAAGGGTGTCTTGGGAGAACGATGGGCTAATTGCATGCATTCCCCACGCCCACCATAGTATCATCCAATTACACGACTACATGGTTCCCCAATTAAGAGGGCTCGTAGAGGCCGAATTATTTTAACCCACAACCTATCTTTGGACCTTTCACCGGAGCCTAGTCGATGCTTTATACTTACCTTCAGCTCTTGAAGCTTCAAATGGACTTTCTGAATGAGGTTTAGTTGATTCTTCCTAACGAAACTTAGTTGATTTCCTCATGCGAGACTTAGTTGATTCCCTCGAGAGAGACTTAGTTGAGTCCCTCATGTGAGACTTACTATAGTCCTTAAGGAGAGACTTAGTTAAGTCCCTTTGGAGAGACTTAGTTAAGTCCCTTTGGAGAGACTTAGTTGAGCCCCTCAAACGAGACTTAGTTGAGTCCCTCAGGCGAGACTTAGTTGAGTTTGTTAGGCGCGATTTAGTTGAATCTTCCTTGAGCTTTGGAAAGATCTCCATAGTTTCTCTTAGGGAACTATGATTTTTCTATGAAAATCAAATAATTTAATTACCTCATAAGGCGACAAGGATCTTCTGTGGAAGTCCAACAATTTAATCACCATGTAGAGCGACAAGGATCTTCCTGCAGAAGTCCAACAATTTAATTACCCTATAGAGCAACAAGGATCCTCATGTGGAAGTCCAGCAATTTAATCACCCCTTAGTACAACAAAGATCTTCCTGTGGAAGTGAGACAATTTAATTACGTTGTAGGGCAGTAAAGATCTTCAAGCGGAAGTACAAGAATTTGATTACGTCGTAAGGCAACAAGGATCTTCTTGTAGAAGTCTATCAATTTAATTACCCTGTAGGGTGGCAAGGATCATCCTGTAAAAGTCTAGCAATTTAGTTACCTCATAGAGCGACAAGGATCTTCCTGTGCAAGTCCAAAAATTTAATTACCCCGTAAGGCAACAAGGATATTCCTGTAGAAGTCTAGCAAATTAATTATACAATCAAACCATAATAACTTGTCGCAACCATTAAAATATTTTATAAGAGTTTTCCTAAATAGGCAACTCTCCCTCATACCAAACAACTATAATAATATCTCAGATTGACTGAGTTCCATGTTCTTCGAGCCGTCTATTCAGTTCTTTGAGATTTTAGGCCCCACTAGGAAGCTTATGATAAATACTTTATGATCCTTCCTAGTTAGATTGTAGCTTTCCCTATTGGATGGGTCCTACGACTTGTATTAGCACTAAATCATCTTTGTGCATCTCTGTTTGGACCACAGTGGAGTTATATCTTCTAGATGCTCTTTGTTTAGCAGCAAATTCTTGAATGTATATGACATCTTTCATCTCATCAATTAGTTCAATAATGTATTTTAACCCTGCTTCTTTTTCTTCCTCATTAAACTGAGGGCGTAGCCGTGACAATGTGTCGATTTTGACTGGAAGCATGGCGTACGACCCATATACTAGTGTATAAGGGATTTCTCCGGTGGTGGAGTGAGGGTTATTGTGATACGACCATAACACTGTGTAGCTTCTCGGCCCACAATCCTTTGGTGACATCCAACTTCTTCTTGATCCCTTTCAGTATCACTTTATTTGATGATTTCTCTTGTCAGTTCATATGTGGGTGAACGACTGATACGAACTTAGTTTGTAATCCGAAGTTATTGAAAAAGTCAACCACTGTAGTACTGGTGAACTGAGTTTTTCTATGTGAGACAATGATACCTGGTAAACTGAACATGCACATAATCTTCTTCTAGTAAAAGCAATGAACTATTTCTACTGTAATCTTGGACACAACCTTTTTCTCTATCCACTTCGTGAATTAGTATACTCCGACAATCAAGAACTTTAGTTGGCCATAAGCTATAGGAAAAGGTCCCAGAATGTCAATGCCTCACTAATAAAATGGCCAAGGCGTTGTCATAAAGTGAAGGAGTTCAGCTCGCACATGGTATAGATTAGCATGTCTCTAGCATTTGTAACATCTTTTGATGAAAGTCATATTGTCCCTTATTAGAGAAGGTCATTAGTAACATGTTCTTAACAACTTGTAGACCAAGGCTCGCCCTCCAATATGATTGCCACAAACCCCTTGATGAACTTCATCTAAGACCACAATGATTTCATGTTCCCCATGCACATTAGCATGTGAGAGGATCTTCCTATTTTTTTAAAGTTTCCATTACATAAGAATAATTTTGTTGCACACTTGCGGATTTGCTTTTCTTTTGACTCATCTTGTGGTAATTTGCCTGACTACAAATAACATATCATATGGGATGTCTAACCGCCTGCCAAGGCGGTGTCCATAGTGTTTTCCTTCCCCCGCCTATATGCTAAGGATGGCGAGCATTCCTTGAATGATAGGGTAGTTGAACCCTATTATCTTTGAACTAGCAAGTTTGGACATCAGGTATGCCCTGAAATTATGTTCCATGGGCACATGCATTATCTTAAATGTTTTGAAACGCTCGGACAATTCACATACCTTCTTCAAATATTTGGTGACTTGTTGTTCCTTCGTCTGGTAATCGACGTCAACTTAATTTTCCACCATTTGAGAGTTGATCTTAACCTTTAGAATCGACACGCCTATTTCTAGGGCGAGGGACATATCGGCTATGAGAGCTTCATACTTGACCTAATTATTTCTAGCATTGAATTCAAACCACAATAACTTCTCAATCAATAGGTAATTTGGTCCTTCAAGCACTATCCCAACACCACTCCCTTTCATGTTAGAGGCCAATTTCATTAAAAGGATCCAAGGGGGAAATATCCTTGCAAATTGGCATGCTGAACTCTTCTAGAAAGTATGGAAGTACTTGTAACTTGATTTTTCCCCTGGAAATGTACTAGATGTCATATTCAAACAACTATACTTCCTAAGATACCATTCTATCTGCTAGATATGGCTTCTTGAGGACCTAACACATGGGATAGTCAGTTTTTACTAATATTTGGTGTCCTTGAAAATAAGGCATGATCTTTCTTACGGTCACTACTACCGCTAATGTGAGCCTTTCTATCTTCTGATATTGAGTCTCAACACCTCTAAACAATTTTCTCATGAAATATACATGTCATTCCAATTTATTTGTCTCTTAGATGAGTACTAAGCTCAGCGTCTGGTCAGTAATGGAAAGGTAGAGATATATAGGTAAACCTTATGTCGTGCATCACGGGATGAACGGTGATGCTAGGAACACCTTTAACTTTGAGAACGCTTGCTCACATTAATTCGTTGATTTGAACCTCTCCTTTTTTAACGTGGCAAAGAAGTGGAAAGTCGTGTCACCTGCACAAGAAATAAAATAATAATGATGGCTAAATGTTTGGTTAGTTGTTGAACCTCCTTAACATTGGAAGGATTCCTCATGCCTATGATGTATTGGAACTTTTATGGGTTCACCTTTATGCCTCTTTTGGTGATCATGAAACCTAATGATTTAAGTTCTTGTATGAAAATGAGAACATGTTCGAAGTCAGGCGTAAGTTGTAATTCCTAACTGACCCTATGATATCTTCTAAATTTGTTGCATGGTTGTCCCCCTATAATGTCTTAAATATCATATCATCAATGTAAACCTCCAAGTTTTTCCCTATTTTCTTTGAGAACACCACATCCATGAGCCTCTAATAGGTAGCATTAACATTCTTAAACCTAAAAGGCATTAAGTTGTAGTAGTAATTACCATGGCTAAAGATGAACTCTATCTTGGGTGCATATATGGGATTCATCTTAATATAGTTGTACCCTAAATAGATGTCCATGAAACTCAACATCTTGTAACCCGAAGATCTATCACTTAGGTGACATATTTTGGGAAGAGGATATGTATCTTTGGGACAAGCAACATTGAGGTCGGTGAAATCAATACACATATGAAAATTGTTATATGCCTTTCTTACAAAGACCACATAGCCAAACATGAAGGGTATTTGACCCTTACTCTTGAACCGATACTTGTCTGCTTTTTTACTTCTTCATAAAAATTTGTTCTCGTCTCCTCACAAACCTTGCACTTTATTTAAGATATTGGCTTAACTAAGGGTTCTATGACGAGGCGATGACATACCACCATGGTATCTATGTCGAGCATATCTGAGGGCGCCCATGCGAACATGTAAATGTTCTTACTAAGTAGGGTGATCACATAGCCAAACACGATGGGTATTTGACCTTTACTCTTGAACATATACTTGTCTGCTTTTTTACTTCTTCATAAAAAGTTGTTCTCGTCTCCTCACAAACCTTGCACTTTATTTAAGATATTGGCTTAACTAAGGGTTCTATGATGAGGCGATGACATACCACTATGGTATCTATGTCGAGCATATCTGAGGGTGCCCATGCGAACATGTAAATGTTCTTACTCAGTGACTTGTTGGTCCAGAGGCCCAATTTAGACCTCTTCCAAATCTTATGTCTGGGTGAGGCTTTCACTTTTTGCCCCAATCTTTAGGTCCCAACTTGATGTATTAACATTATTCATTTCTGGAAAAAGGATGGCCCTTAGGTGAGAGTGAGGGGTACCTTTATTAATTTCAATCAACTCTAGTAGAATTATTGGGTGATTGCCTAATCCCCCCTGACCGTACCCACATGTCTTTTAGGTAGGGGATATTTTTGGATTAAATGGAGGTTGCATAAGACCGCCCCTAACAGATTGAGAGAGGATCTTACTATGATGATGTTGTTGGGGGTGTAGTGTCTACTATAAGATATTTCACCTCAATGGTTCTAGCACTCTCTCCTAATTAAAATGTTATTTCTAGGGTAATTTTGCCCTTGACTTCCACATGTTCGCCCGAAAGGGCGACTAGATACCGTTGAAAAGCTCCATGCTATTGGGATCTAGTTGGATCCTCTAGAAGGTGCTATAGAATAAGATGTTTTCTAATCTCCCATGGTCCATTAATACTCACTTCACATGTGAGTTGGCATACTTAATCATGATGAACATGTGATAATTATTATAGGGAGTACATTGTTTGTGTCTTCTCTCAAAAAGGTGATTATGGGCTCTTAGTTATTATTGAAGACACTGAGAGCTTTTACGGGTGTAATGTTTTCTATTAACACCTGTTGGCGTACCTTCTTCGAGAGGATCTAGATTCTCCCTCCCCGCACTGAAAAACCTCCAACAATGGTGTTGGTAGTCTTCTTGGAACTTTGCTCGAACATTCTCACAAGAGTATGGAAAAGGCAACTGTGAGTACATGATGTGTGTGGCCTATGTTAGTTTTATCGAGCCCCCACGGTGGATGCCAATTGTACTTGAAAAAAGTAGAAATGTGTGACAACCCTAGTGATTAAGGGCTATCACGGGCTTTAGGTTGTTATGAGCCTTAGAGTTAACTCATGTAGGGTGAGAAGCTAATATACGTGTGTATTTTTTGTATGGTCGTTCATATATTTTATCACGATACTGAGGTATTTATAGTCCCTTGGGCCTGGATCTAAGTCTTCCTAACATATAACAAGCATTCTAGAAATGGGCAGTTGATTCCCTACAAAATTCAAGGAGCACAGTTAAACCCCACGACCCCTTATGCAACGTTCGTTGACCCAATGCACATTTTACACATGATCTCACATTATGGACAAGACACCAAGGTCCCCGGGAAGCGTATCTGAAAAAGGGACATCCTACCCGAAAGATGGGTGATCTAACTAGTAAAGGCAACTTGGGAAGAAAGACGGGCTAACTGTGTGCCCTTATTCCTTCCCCTACAGTCTCTTTTAATTACACCACTACAAAGATGAAGAAGGCAAAATCTTGATTCATGAAAATGAGATAAAGGTTAGGTGGAAGAAGTATTGTTATAATTTATTTAATGAATGACATGAAATCATACTGGACTTTAACAAACTTGATATAGTGAAGATCAAAACTATAATTACTACCATCATATTCAAAAATAAAAGGTAAAAGAAGTGTTTACAAGGATGAGTAACAATAAGACAGTTATTCCAAAAAACATACCTATTCAAGAATGAAAAATTCTTGGAGATAGAGGCATTGAGTAGCTCGCCAACCACTTTAATGAAATTATGAAGAAAAAAAACACTTTAGTTTCAATCTATAAGAACAATGAGGATATACAAAATTGTGCAAATTATAGGAGGTTTAAACTTATGAGTCATACCATGAAGTTATGGGAAATTATTGAACGGAGACTAATAAAAGATACTCAAGTTACTAAGAATCAATTTGGTTTTATGTTTGGGGGTCGACCATGAAAGTGATCTTTCTACTACAACGTGTGATGGAGCAATATCGAATGGACCAAAAAGACTTGCTCTTAATTTTCATTGACTTGTAGAAAGCGTGTGATAGAGTGCCTAGAGAGGTTTTGTGGAAAGAGAGAAGAAAAGGGTTATGATTGCCTATATTTGAGTTATCTAAGATATGTACGAAAGGATATAGCCTAATGTGCAGACACAAGATGGAGATACAAGCAATTTCACAATTATTAGGATTTTACAAGGTTCAACCATAAGCCCCTGGATTTTTACTTTAATTTTAGATGTACTCATTGCATACATCTAAGAGCTAGCATCGAGATGTATGCTTTCTACAAATGATATACTCTACTTGAATAGTCAAAGGCGTATTTAAATGAGAGATCGGAGACTTGGTGATGAGGCTTAGAAACACATGGTTCTTGCATAAGAAGAAGTAAGATGGAATTTATGAAATGTAAGTTCGGGAGAAAAAGAAGTGTTTCTAACATAGAAGTAAAAGTTAGGGGATGGGGCATATTGTCCCATATGTCACATGGTTTAATTATCTTAGGTCTATAATACAAAAGGCTGGAGAAATATAAGAATATATAAACTATAAAATTCTAGTTGGATGAGTGAAATGGATGATGGTCTATGGGGTTTTATGTGACACAAAATCACCACTCAAGTTGAAGAAATGTTTTTAACGGGCATCGCAAAGATTGCGATGTTATATGAGATAAACGGTTGGACAGTTAAGAATCAACACGAAAATAAAATAAGTGTAGTCAAGATGAAGATGTTGTGTTGGATGTGTCATAAGATTAGACGAGATAAGATTAGAAATGACAATATTAGAGAGAGTGTTAGGGTATCAACTATAGTATAAAAGGTGGTGAAAAATAGGCTTAGGTAGTTTGGACATGTAGAGAGAAGACTAATAGATTTTATTGTAAGAAGAGTAAATCAGATGGAGAGGAGTCAAACAACTAATGATGTTGTTGTCAGTGTAGTGTTTATATGTTTCAAATATAATCCATCATTCTATAATATAAAATTTTAAAATATTTAAGTTATATTTTATTTCTAACATATTTTTCTACTGCATCTTTAGAATATTAATACTAATAACAAAAAATAATTTATAACTATTTAAAAACCGATTTAAATTAAGGAGCATTAAATTGGATAATTTTTTTAACTAAAAATTCAAAACTGTAGGTGTTTAATTGGCTGCATTATATGGTAAAACACTAGATGGTTACTAATGTCCTGACTGATGTCATGACATGTATGTGTGACCACATTGTAGTTACTGCAGGACTAGCTAACACAGGATTTATTGAATGTCAAACTGGATGTTGTGACATTCATACCTGTCAACAGATACTAAGGAATAGAACAACAGGTGTTCTGTTAGAACTTAGTATTTATTTCCAGTCTGGTTATCAAGGAAAGACCAGACCTGGCATAAGGCCTACTGACTGAATATCAAACTGGATGTTATGACATTCATCATTGACAGCAGCTACTGAACATTAGACAGAGTGGTGTTCTGCTATAATTCAGCATATAACTTAGTTTGTTCTTCAAGAGAATAACAAAACTAACTTAAGGCCAAATGTGTAAATGTTAAGTTGGACACTTTGACATTTATTAATGTAAGCTGTCACTGTAGTATGGTCATTTTGATCATGTACAGGTCAACAAAATTGTACAGTCTGTTTTCTGGAAAAACAGACTCAGCATATGGACCTTGATGTCAAGCTGAATGTCGTGACATTCATGCCTGACAGCATATGCTATATTGTAGGTTGTTCAGTTTTCTGTTTCAGCTTTTTCTCAGGCTATTCTTCAGGAAGTCAACAGCTTAGAGAAAAACCAGGAAATCAACAACCAAGCTACATTCAATGAACCTAACAAATAGCCTATTTGTTAGTAACCTAAATGTTGAATTTATGGGAACTCGCGTGACCTTAAATTCAGGAGAATACAGGTGCAAAAGCCCAGGGTACTGCAATATAAAAAGGAAGGCGTTCCTTCATTCAGTTTCAGGGATTTTGAGGCGTGAAGATTTTGTGTGTCCATCATACTTCACTGCTGTATTTTTGTGAGTCTTGTATTAGACGTATCTTGTAAGCCAAGTCATTATCAAGTAGATGATAGCTTTGGCATAGGGTGTTCATTGAGTTGTAAGTGTTGTGTCACTCAAAGCTTTTAAGCGTGAGTGCTGTGTATCTTGATTAAAGCTGTGAAGCACAATCAAGAGTTGTTTGAAGTGTGACTTCAACTTGTCTTTAATATTGTTTAAAGATAGTAATCACTGAGGTGATTGAGGGGGAGTGAGTAGGAACTCTGATCTTAGGTTAAGATTGAAATTGCATTGGGTAGGGATTAAGTGATAAGTTGTAAACGGGTGAGTTTAGCTTTGAATTGATACTACTAATAGTGGATTTCCTCCCTGGCTTGGTAGCCCCCAGATGTAGGTCATGTTGGACTGAACTGGGTGAACAATTACTTGTGTTATTTACTGCATTTACTGTTAAGTTCTGCATAATCCCTGTCTGTGCAGAATTGGATGTCATAACAACCAGTGTGACATCCAAAGTCTGATAACTAGAATTTCAATTGGCATCAGAGCAGGCACCCTGCCTGTGATTTTCTGGGTGAGATCTAGGGAAGTTACTTTCTAGTACCATGGACAAGGATTTAGGACACTCAAACAAACCACCCATGTTGGATGGCTCTAATTATGATGACTGGAAGCCTCGTATGATAGCCTTCTTAAGGTCTCTAGACAACAAAGTCTGGAGAGCTGTCAACAAAGGATGGGAACATCCAATGAGGACAGGTGAAGATGGAGTCAGTGTGCAGATTCCTGAAGAAGAGTGGGACAAGGAGCAAGAGGCATTAGCTCTTGGAAATTCCAAGGCCTTGAATGCATTGTTCAATGGAATCAGCAAGAACATCTTCAGGCTGGTACACCACTGTGAACTAGCTAAGGAAGTTTGGGATACCCTCAAGGTAACTCATGAAGGTACCTCCAAGGTGAAGATGTCCAAACTTCAGATGCTGACCACCAAGTTTGAAAATCTGAGGATGAAAGAGGATGAGACTATTCATGACTTTCACATGAATATTCTTGAAATTGCAAACACCTCTGGTGGACTAGGTGAGAAAATGGCTGAAGAGAAACTTGTAAGAAAGATTCTCAGGTCCTTGCCTAAGAGGTTTGCTATGAAGGTCACAGCCATAGAGGAGGCGCAGGACATCTGCAACATGAAGGTGGATGAGCTCATTGGTTCCCTCCAAACCTTTGAAATGGGCTTGGGTGAGTATGCTGAGAAGAAGAACAAAAGCATAGCTTTTGTATCTAATGCTGAAGAGGAGTCAGAAGCAGGATATACTGGAGGTGATGAAAGTATATCAGAAGTCTTAGCCATGCTTGGGAGACAGTTCAACAAGTTCGTGAAGAAGATTGATCAAAGAGGTAGACCCAATGTCAAGAACATCCCGTCTGACATTAAGAAAAGATCAACTTTTGATGAGAAGTTCAATCACGGCAAGGGAATCCAGTGTCATGGTTGTGAAGGGTATGGACACGTCAGAGCTGAATGCCCTACTTACCTCAAATTGCAAAATAAGGGGTTAGCTATCACATGGTCTGAAGGAGACTCTGAAAGTGAATCTGAAGGAGAATCTGCCAAACATGTCACTGCACTAACCAGTGTTTGTGCCTCTGAAGATGACTCAAGTGCAGATGAACTGACCTTTGATGAACTTGCTGCAGCCTATAAGAAGTTGTGTTCCACCAGTGCAGAAGTGCGTGCACAAGGAGAAAAGCAAAAGAAACTCATCAAGGAACTGGAAGATGAGAGACAGAAGCAACTGTCTGTCATAAAGGGTCTAAATGGTGAGATAACCCTGCTGACCTCCAAGCTGAATCAGATGACTAAATCCATCAGAATGATGAATAAGGGAACTGACACCTTGGAAGAGATTCTAAAGGTGGGACAGCAGTCTGGAACCAAATCTGGCCTTGGATTTGGGAAAAGATCCTCAACTGAACACAAACGCCCAAAGGCTAAAGTTCAGAAGTTCAAGCGGAAGTCAAAGCCAATGTCTCAACATCGAGGAACTAGGATGAATGATCATCAGAAGAGGAAATACCAGGAGTGGAGGTGTCACCACTGTGGTAGGCTTGGTCATATAAAAGCCTTCTGCTACTGGATTCATGGTTTCCCTAACCAAGCCTTGCATGTTAAGCCTAAGCATAAAACACATAAGCGCTATGTTCCCATTAAGAAGCAACAATGGTATGCTAGGATAGCACACACTGCTCTAAGGGCTTCTACCAGAGAAGACTGGTACTTTGACAGTGGATGCTCAAGACATATGACTGGTATGGAAAATCTACTGGTAGATATTCAACCTCACACTACCAGCTATGTGACCTTTGGTGATGGTGCCAAAGGAAAAATAAAAGGTGTGGGCAAACTGGACTGTTCTGGAGTGCCAAAACTGAATAATGTGCTGTTAGTAAGAGGACTAACTGCAAACCTCATCAGCATAAGTCAGCTGTGTGATCAAGGGTTTCATGTTCAATTTACTAAGGAGCTATGCATTGTGACAAATGGTGACAATCAGGAAGTTATGAGAGGAACCAGGTCCAAAGATAACTGCTACCTGTGGGAACCTGAAGTCTCTAACTTTTCCACAACATGCTCCTCAGCCAAGGAAGAACATGATGTGAAGCTGTGGCATAGACGTCTTGGACATCTCCACTTACGGGGAATGAAGAAGATTATATCCAAGGAAGCAGTCAGAGGAATTCCAAAGCTTCTGATTGATGAAGGAAGAGTCTGTGGAGAATGCCAGGTGGGCAAGCAAACCAAGATGTCACATCCGAAGCTGGGACATCCCACAACCTCCAGAGTTCTGGAACTGTTGCACATGGACCTAATGGGACCTATGCAGGTTGAAAGTCTTGGTGGGAAGAAATATGCATACGTGGTGGTGGATGACCATTCCAGATACACGTGGATAAGCTTCATCAGAGAGAAGTCAGATACATTTGAGGTCTTCAAAGACCTGTGCATAAGACTTCAAAGGGAAAAGGACAGTTGTGTGGTCCGAATTAGAAGTGATCATGGTACGGAGTTCAAGAATTCCAAGTTTGATGAGTTCTGCTCGTCTGAAGGAATAAGTCATGAGTTCTCCTCCCCTATAACTCCTCAGCAGAATGGAATAGTTGAAAGAAAAAATAGAACTATTCAAGAATCTGCCAGAGCAATGATTCATGCAAAGAAGCTCCCCATGCACTTCTGGGCTGAAGCAATGAATACCGCATGCTATGTTCACAACAGAGTCACCTTGAGAAAAGGAACCTCCTCCACTCTATATGAAATATGGAAAGGCAGAAAACCCACTGTGAAGTACTTTCATATCTTTGGAAGTAAATGCTACATTCTCACAGATCGTGAACAGAGAAGGAAGCTAGATCCCAAAAGTGATGAAGGTATATTTCTGGGATACTCCACTAACAGCAGAGCCTACAGAGTGTTCAACTACAGGACCAATGTCCTGATGGAATCCATAAATGTCATTGTGGACGATAAAGAGGAAGGAACCGATGTCATGGAGGATGTTGAAACATTCCTTGACAGTTCAACTGACAGTCCAGTCAAGTCTGAAGAAGTACAGGAACCTCCTCCTGAATGTGAAGTAGATGCAACCACCAAAGTGCCATCTATCAGAATTCAGAAAGACCACCCTAAGGATCTTATCATAGGGGATCCCACCAGTGGTGTAACTACCAGGTCAAGAGGAATAAACTCAAATTCCTGCTTTGTATCCAAGGTTGAACCAAAGAATGTGAAAGAAGCCCTGACTGATGAATACTGGATCACTGCCATGCAAGAGGAACTTGAGCAGTTCAAAAGGAATGAAGTCTGGGAGCTAGTTCCAAGACCTGAAGGGACCAACATCATTGGTACCAAGTGGATCTACAAAAACAAATCTGATGAGAAAGGAGTAATTACTAGGAATAAAGCAAGACTAGTAGCTCAAGGATACACTCAAGTTGAAGGGGTAGATTTTGATGAGACATTTGCTCCTGTGGCTAGGCTTGAGTCCATCAGATTGCTGTTGGGGGTAGCATGCATCCTGAAGTTTAAGCTATTCCAAATGGATGTGAAGAGTGCATTCTTGAATGGCTACCTGAATGAGGAAGTCTATGTGGAACAACCTAAAGGGTTCTGTGATCCTAACCAATCTGAACACGTATACAAGTTGAGGAAAGCCTTGTATGGGTTGAAACAAGCTCCTAGAGCATGGTATGAAAGGTTAACCGAATTTCTAACCTCAAATGGATACAGAAAGGGTGGCATAGATAAAACCTTGTTTGTGAAGGATGAAGAAGGCAAAATCATGATAGCTCAAATCTATGTTGATGATATAGTCTTTGGTGGAATGTCAGAACAAATGGTTCAAAAATTTGTTCAACAGATGCAGTCTGAGTTTGAAATGAGTCTAGTGGGAGAACTGACCTATTTCCTTGGAATTCAAGTAAACCAAATGGAGGACTCTATGTTTCTCTCCCAAAGCAAGTATGCCAAGAATATAGTTAAGAAGTTTGGTATGGATAATGCCAGGCACAAGAGGACTCCTGCTCCCACTCATCTAAAGTTGACCAAAGATGATGGAGGGCCTAGTGTGGATCAATGCTTGTATAGAAGCATGATAGGTAGTCTGCTGTACCTAACTGCAAGTAGACCTGCCATTTCTTATGCAGTTGGAGTGTGTGCCAGATATCAAGCAGAGCCTAAGGTGAGCCACTTGAATCAAGTCAAACGGATTCTCAAGTACATCAATGGGACCTGTGACTATGGGATGCTGTATTCACATGGGTCTGAGCCTGTCCTATCTGGGTACTGTGATGCTAACTGGGCTGGGAGTGCTGATGACAGAAAAAGCACATCAGGTGGATGCTTCTTCTTAGGAGACAACCTCATATCTTGGTTCAGCAAGAAGCAAAATTGTGTTTCTCTGTCCACTGCAGAGGCTGAATATATAGCTGCTGGAAGCAGTTGTTCCCAACTGGTTTGGATGAAACAGATGCTCACTGAGTACAATGTCACTCAAAATGTCATGACATTGTTCTGTGATAATCTCAGTGCCATCAATATCTCCAAGAATCCCATCCAACACAGCAGGACCAAGCATATTGACATTAGGCACCACTTCATCAGAGATCTGGTGGAAGACAAGGTGATCACTTTGGAACATGTAGTCACGGATCTTCAACTGGCTGACATATTTACAAAGGCTCTGGATGCTACTCAGTTTGAAAACTTAAGGAGAAAACTCGGAATATGTCTCTCTGAGACCTTATAGCAACCACTGATGCTTGGGATAAATTGTTTAATATCTCTGCCTATTAAACAATTTGTACTAGGCTATGATTGGTCACCAGATCATAGCTATGCTACCTGCAACAAGGGTGGATACAAGAGGGTAAGGAGACACCCTACTGTGAGAAGGCCAATGTATCTGCAGGAGTTCAAGGATGCTGTTCATGCAGGAGTGGTTCTGGATGTCAGAAACAACATCATGGCATCTGATATGGTGGTACCTACTGTAAAGCAAAAGTGGGTGATTACTTGATCGAAGCTGTGAAGCAAGATCAAGTGGATGGTAACTTGGTTGAAACTGTGGAGTAAAACCAAGTCTGTAACTCTGTCGTTATTCTCTGGTTATGTTGTTGGCTTTGGCAACATTTTTGACAAAAAGGGGGAGTAACCCCTGAACAAACAGAGTGGGTGTCTCTACAACAGACTCTCAGGACGACAGATTCCTCCCCTGCAGCAATTGTGTGTGAAGTTTTTATTTAACTTCCATGTGTGTGAGTGTGTTGCCACTCTGAGTGTATTAGCTAGTATTATTTCCTGCTAGGTATGTGTTTCCGCTGCTATGAACTCTGTTATGGGGATCAAAGTGTTTTAGCCAAAAATTTGCCAAAGGGGGAGTTTGTAGGTGTTTAATTGGCTGCATTATATGGTAAAACACTAAATGGTTACTAATGTCCTGACTGATGTCATGACATGTATGTGTGACCACATTGTAGTTACTGCAGGACTAGCTAACACAGGATTTATTGAATGTCAAACTGGATGTTGTGACATTCATACCTGTCAACAGATACTAAGGAATAGAACAACAGGTGTTCTGTTAGAACTTAGTATTTATTTCCAGTCTGGTTATCAAGGAAAGACCAGACCTGGCATAAGGCCTACTGACTGAATGTCAAACTGGATGTTATGACATTCATCATTGACAGCAGCTACTGAACATTAGACAGAGTGGTGTTCTGCTATAATTCAGCATATAACTTAGTTTGTTCTTCAAGAGAATAACAGAACTAACTTAAGGCCAAATGTGTAAATGTTAAGTTGGACACTTTGACATTTATTAATGTAAGTTGTCACTGTAGTATGGTCATTTTGATCATGTACAGGTCAGCAAAATTGTACAGTCTGTTTTCTGGAAAAACAGACTCAGCATATGGACCTTGATGTCAAGCTGAATGTCGTGACATTCATGCCTGACAGCATATGCTATATTGTAGGTTGTTCAGTTTTCTGTTTCAGCTTTTTCTCAGGCTATTCTTCAGGAAGTCAACAGCTTAGAGAAAAACCAGGAAATCAACAACCAAGCTACATTCAATGAACCTAACAAATAGCCTATTTGTTAGTAACCTAAATGTTGAATTTATGGGAACTCGCGTGACCTTAAATTCAGGAGAATACAGGTGCAAAAGCCCAGGGTACTGCAATATAAAAAGGAAGGCGTTCCTTCATTCAGTTTCAGGGATTTTGAGGCGTGAAGATTTTGTGTGTCCATCATACTTCACTGCTGTATTTTTGTGAGTCTTGTATTAGACGTATCTTGTAAGCCAAGTCATTATCAAGTAGATGATAGCTTTGGCATAGGGTGTTCATTGAGTTGTAAGTGTTGTGTCACTCAAAGCTTTTAAGCGTGAGTGCTGTGTATCTTGATTAAAGCTGTGAAGCACAATCAAGAGTTGTTTGAAGTGTGACTTCAACTTGTCTTTAATATTGTTTAAAGATAGTAATCACTGAGGTGATTGAGGGGGAGTGAGTAGGAACTCTGATCTTAGGTTAAGATTGAAATTGCATTGGGTAGGGATTAAGTGATAAGTTGTAAACGGGTGAGTTTAGCTTTGAATTGATACTACTAATAGTGGATTTCCTCCCTGGCTTGGTAGCCCCCAGATGTAGGTCATGTTGGACTGAACTGGGTGAACAATTACTTGTGTTATTTACTGCACTTACTGTTAAGTTCTGCATAATCCCTGTCTGTGCAGAATTGGATGTCATAACAACCAGTGTGACATCCAAAGTCTGATAACTAGAATTTCAAAAACTAAAAAAAACGGTGTAATATTTTATTTTAATTATTTCTTTAATTCATCCAATTCTTCTTGAGACATTCTATAAGGCACCATCGATACAGGTCTGGTGCCTGACACTAGATCAATAGAAAACTCAACTTCTCTCTCGGGCGGTAGATCAATAATATCTTCTGGAAATTCTTTCACCACGGGTAGATCAACCATTCATGTCTTACTTCCTATTTGTAAAGAAGCAAACACTTGGCTTCATCTTTCAATAATTCTCTCATATGACTGGCTGATATGAATATAGGATCTTTCTCTTCCACGAACTCAAGAAATAACATTGCCTTGGAATAACAATTGATATAGATACAGTTGAACTCTAGCCAGTTCATCTCCAAAATAACATCAAGTTGACTCAACAATAAGTAGACTAAGCTGATACCAAAGTCCCTACCAAATATTGTCAGAGGAGAATTCAAATCAACCGAATAATTAGTCACTGACCCATTAGCTAGAGTATCAACTATCATACCTCTACCCATAGGAGACACAATGAGAATTAATCTTTTCAGACAATAAACAGATATAAAAGAATGAGTAGCACTCGTATTAATGATAGTAATAAAAGAAATACCATTTATAAAGCATGTACCTCATATAAGATTATCAGACTTCGAGGCCTCTACACCACTGAGAGCAAAAAAATTTCCACCAGCTTTGACATTCTGCATATTCTTAGATTTTTAACAATTAATACTAATGTGACCAGCCCCTCCATAATTATAACAAACTACTCCAGCACTTTTACATTAATTAGCTTTTGATAAGTGCCAATTTATGGTGAATTTGTACATGAAAACTTGACACTTATTAACTTGTTTCATAAGATTATAGTAGCAAAACCTCAATTTTGATGTAAATATCTAGCTTTAATAGTTTATCATGTAAATAGTATGAAGTTTGCTTAATTGCACCCCTTTTGTAGGTATGCTTGCACGGAAGGAGCTTTGGTCATAAAAAGGCATAAAATTGGCTCAACATGCATTTTTGGGAGAAAATCACATCAGCAGGACCGTGCTAAGCACGCTCAAAACATCATTTTCCAGGGAGCTCCACGTTGAGCGCCATTTGTGCGGGTTGAGCACCATCTTGCCTAGGAATCCGTGTTGAGCGCCATTTGGCCGCGCTAAGCACATTTTATGGCGCTCAATACTAGATTAGTTGAATACTTATGAAAAAGGTTAATGAAACCCAATCTTGAGATGTTTTCTCTACTTGTTAGTTTCGTAGCATTTATTGTTGTTTTAGCTTGTTACAAATCGTGACTTTCTACAATCAAAACTCTTGTGAAACTTTCCTTAAAATCGTATTAACTGTTGAACAACAATGATATCACACTAATTCCTATTGAGACGATACAAAATACTTACCCCTCAAAAAGTGGTTTTTATCAGCCTTATGCCTAACTTTCCCATATTTATAACATGTCACCGCATTACACTCTAATGCACGATGACCAAGTACATCATATTTGAAGCACTTGATCGGATTAGCAACACCTCCCCCACTTTGACTTTTCCCATTATTATTATTCTGCTGAAATATTTTTTTACCCTTACCATCTGGAACAACATAAGGCTTTCCGAGATTCTGGTTACCATTCTTCGTATTAATAACATTTGTGTAATAGGCAGATCTTGCACGATTGTCCTTATCATAAATACGAAACTTGTTAACTAGCACTGGAAATTGGCGGATCTCCTAGTATCCGATAAACTGCTTAATCTCTGGGCAAAGTCCACTCTCAAACTTGATACATATGGATTCTTCAGCATTAACTCCATTGTAATATGGGTAGATTCTGATCATCTCTTCAAATTTGGCAGCACTATTTGCGACCCACATATTCCCCTATTTTAGATTCAGAAACTCAATCTCCTTTTATTACGGACATCTGCAGGAAAGTATTTCTCCATAAATGTAACTTTAAATACAACCTAAGTCATAATGGTACATGCAGCCTGAAACCTCTATCATGCATTATCCCACAAGTACCTTGCTTCCTTGGTTAATATATGAGTCCTATAAAGAACCTACTGAGCATCAATACAAGCCATAACCATGAATATCTTTTTAATTTCCTACAATCAAGTTCACACACCTTATGAATCATAACTCCCTTTAAAGGTCGGAGGACTATTCCTCTGGAATCTACTCAGCCCACGACCCTCACCATATTTAGCCTAATTGTTCTGTTAAGCCTGCAAAGCATGTTTTGTCTGCCCCATCACCTAAGCCATAGCTTATAGAGCCTCAACAATATCACAACCGTTTCTCCTAGTCATTCCTATGTATATCAACAAACAACTGTTAGAAGAAACATTGTATCGACAATGTTCAAACACTCGTCGCACACTAGGAAGTAACATAGTCAACAAAACCTAACCGGATGGACCGACCTGCTCTGATACCACTATGTAACCCCCTAAACCCCATAATTTATTTTTAATGAAAAATTCATGCATATGATGTTACTTCGTCAAATCTCTCATACATAAACATGCAACTAAATAATTCACAGTTGAAGATAAAATAAAAACATATAATAAGTCTAAATAAAACATTTCTGAAAACTCTATAAAAGAGAGTCACAACTCAATACATGAAAATACAAGCGCCCAAATCCCTGATGTTACATACCAGAGCATTTATTCGAATAAATGAAAAAAAAAATGCTAAGAGGGAGTCACAAACATCTCATAATCATCACAATCTATTACTCCTGCTAATTACCTGTATAACATTGCAAAAGGTCAATCCAACAAAATGAAGAAGGGGTGAGAATACACTTACAAATAATAACGGTGAAAATTAGCAATACGATGACAAATGAATATAACAATAATACTAGTACGCAAACACATACACAAATACAAGCACAAATATAATTCTCAACATATACAATGTTATTACGCACTAACTCCTCGCCTATATACATGTGGTACCAAGATTTTTTATGGATATTAGAGGTATGTTTTTGATTTATTCCACGATCTCTGATCCCTCACCTGAATCGACGATCCCCATCAAATAGATCTAAGACCCGCCTCTGGTCTCTCAAATAGACTAACGATCCCACCAAATGGATCTAAGGTCACCGAATAGACTGAAGTCCCACCTAACTCCAATATATATGCATGCATGAGAATGTTAGTAGTTAAACAATACAGTTCACCCAAACAAGTATAAATCATCCAAAGATATTTAAATAATTATCCACCAAAAATAGGTCTTGAGTATGAACCATATACCGTCAATAAAGGCCTCCAAAGAGAATCATTGTTTCAATGATATTTCAATTTAAAATTATCTCAATTTTATTACTCACAAAGTCATCCATTTTTCTCCTTCTATCATATTTTCAAACGAAAATTATAAAATTTTATTTTATTCAAAAATGAATTTAATCTGCTAAGAAGGTTGCAATCATTTCCAGTATTATACGAAAGTCCAAGAAGAGGCTTCATAACTTAAAAATGCTAAAAAGCAGGGTCGACCCTGTGCAAGTGCAGCATGTGCTGCAGCACAGGGCCCCAAATTTTAGAGGGCCCCAAATTTTAAAACTTTCAATTTTTTTCATAAATATTTATAAAAATAAATAAAATGTTATTAAAAAAACTCAATAATTGAAAGAAATGTTATGATAAAAACTCAATACATACAAAAATCAAGATTTTCATCAAAACTCAAAATAATTATAATTAAATTTATTTTTAATTAATACATAATTGTATTTTTGATATATATATATATATATATATATATATATATATATATATATATATATATATATATATATATTTTATTATTATTATTATTGTATTTTTAAAAAAAATTATGCCCATTTATGAAATTAGAACGGGGTCTCCGATATGATTGGGCCGACCCTGCCAAAAAGGATCGAAAATACTCAAAACTTCCCTAACTCGCCAGATCGCCGCCGCCGTCTGCTGCACCACATCGTCCGCCTAATTTTCAGATTTCTGATTTTTCAAATTTTCTTGATTTTATTTTTATTTTTGATTTTCGACTTTTCTCGATTTTTCTCGATTTGTTGACTTTTTCCAATTTTCGACTTTTCTCTAACCAAAAATCAAATTTGTTTTGGAAAACAAAACGTGATTTTTAAGAAAACGTGATTCCAACTTTTGGTATTAAAATTTTTTTTCCCTATAATCATCAACAATTTATAGCAATATTAACATCAATTTCAGTGTATAGTGACCAAAAGAGATTTTTGTCAAATCTCATTTGGTCGCCCAAATTACATATCGATATACTTACAGGGTTAAACCAACAAAAAAACACTTGGCGCTGATGAAAGGGTAAGGAAACTCTTATCATCCTGCTACCTAATAGTAAGTAATTCTCTCTCCATTCCCAAAGCTCTCCTCTTCATCTCTCAGATATGTCACTTCTCATATATTTGAGATTTTCTATCATGACTTAGCTCCCACCTTCATTTTAATATTTATAGTTCTAATTAATCTTATTTTAATATTTTACCCCCTTCTTACTCCCACCCCTAAATGTTAACGTTAACATTTCTAACGTTAAAATATGTTCTTCTTTTATTACTAATAAAATAATTTTAATTAAATAATTATTTTAAAATATTCCAATTAAATAAATATTTCTATTTGAAGCTATGCAAAAAATACTTGAGCACATCACACACTCAAAGATACAACAGAGTCGCCATCGAACTTTATTTATTCATGAAGGAAAGGAAAAATATCGATAAAACCCGGGGGAAGAGAAAATGGGTAAGAAATTCGATTATGCAAGGGGAAGATATTAACCCCCCTCACATCTGTTGTACTCAACGGGAACCGTTTTGATTATTCTATGCTCAAATGGGTGTTACTATCTAAAGGTTACTTGCAAATGATAAGGGCAAAAAAGAAAAGAATAATTAGGGTGCTCACTGAGGATTGGAGGCCTCGTGGCTATGTATCCTTATAGTGCAATAAGGAAATCAGAAATCCATAGCTAATGGAGCTAAACCGACAAAGAAAGGAAGACTTGATAAAATTGGTGTTTAAACCTGACAAGAGACATGACTGGTGTTTGAACCAAAGAGAAAAGGGGAAAGATATGAAGTTGGTTGAAGTGAAAAAGTGGTGTAAAGTGGTAGGGAACTGACTGATATGGGAAAATGGTGTTTGAACCGGATAATGGTGTTTAAATCGAAAAGAAACTTGAAGTGGTGTTTAAACCAAATAAGTGTTGGAGTGTGATGGCAACTTGGTTGATGTGGTGTTTAAACCAAAAGGTAAATTGGTTATGGTGTTTAAACCAAGGGGTAACTATATTTTAGTGTTTAAACCAAATGAGGTTTATGCCAATGCAATGGTAATGGAGCCCAACCAAAGCAATGGTAATGGTGTTTAAACCAGGAATGATGTTTAAACCTGAAAAATGGTGTTTAAACCAAAGGATGATGTTTAAACCTGAAAAGTGGTGTTTAAATCAAACAGTCAGTGTTTAAACCGGAAAGGTGGCAAAATGGTGTTTAAACCAAATGGAAAAGACAATGATGATGTTTAAACCAATAAAAGATACAAGTGTGGTGTTTAAACCAATAAAAGATACAAGAGTGTTGTTTAAACCGAAAAAATGGTGTTTAAATCGAAAGGGTAATAGGAATGGTGTTTAAACCAGATATAAATAAAAAAGAGAAAGCGGTGTTTAAATCGAAAAGTGGTATTTAAACTAAAGAAACACAAAAGTAGACTAGATGAGCAATGTTGCTTGTTTTAGTGTTGAGTAGTTAATGTACTTTCCTGAAGAAGACTTGTTAGTTACTGGATTCGAATCGCACTAAAGTCTATGAATATAGGTGAATACTCTGAGAAACTGGTTCATTCGTCCCATACCTAAAGATATTCAGAATGAGGATAAAAATGTCCCCTTTCACCTTTTCTCTACTGCTTAAGGCTCGTGTCATATAATCCTTATCATAACTGACAACTTGCTGAAGAAGATTCTTGCTTGTGGATCTTGATGATGCAATGTTGCTTCTGAAGAAAGAGACTTGGCAATAATTTGATTCAAATAGTACTAAAGTCTATGAATAGAGGTGAATACTCTGAGAAATTGGGTCATTCATCCCGTACCCAAAGATATTCAGAATGAGGATATGAATGCCCCCTCTCACCCCTTATCTACTGCTTAAGGCTCGTGTCGTGTAATCCTCATCATAACTGACAAGTTACTGAAGAATATTCCTGCTTGTGGATCTTGATGATGTAGTGTTGCTTGTGAAGAAAGAGACTTGACAATCATTTGATTCGAATAATACTAAAGTCTATGAATAGAGGTGAATACTCTGAGAAACTGGGTCATTCCTCCCGTACCCAAAGATATTCAAAATGAGGATATGAATGCTAACTCTCACCCCTTCTCTACTACTTAAGGCTCATGGGTCACAATTCAAAATGTGATTGATAAGTGTTGATATTAGCCCTTTGTTGTGTGTTGAACATTGCTCCAGTCTTTAAAGTTTGAGTGTGTCTTGTACTGAAAATGAACTAGAGGGATAGACAAAGATGCAATCCTATCAAATGACCAAAAATCACTTGACTTGATAGGGATTCAAATAGAAGTGAAATGATAGACTAACCAAAAATTTATTTTGGTTAATTCATCAGGGCATGTTATAAGGATGTGAGCATGTGAATGGTGTGGAGTTTCTAGAACCTAAGGACAAAAGAGTCAACATGCAATGTGGATCAATTTCTAAAATCCTAAGTTGCAAATTAACATCAAAACCTAATTAAATTCTAATTAAATACTAATTAGATATACATTTATATGATCAAAAGAATTAAAAACAAACTAAACAAATTAAGTATTAATTTCTACAAATCAATTGCATGCAAAAAAAAATGTGCAAATCAAATCAAATTCTATTAACAATCATTTTAATTTTTTTTTAAAAAGAATGAAAATAACACAAAATAACAAAACAAAGTAGGCAAGGGGTGCATGGAGCAGGTCCGGGGTGCAGGGATGAAAGGACTAATTCACTTGAGACAAAAAAAAAGAGGGATTATGATTGAAAATTCAAAGGATCAGCGCACCAACCATTCAAACACACCTCCTCCGTCTCCGCCGCGCCGGAAATCTCCTCAGGCGGAGGCGGAGATCATATCATAAATCTGGTTACATAATCAGAATCGTGATTCCAACCTCAACCTTAAAATCAACTCAATTCCATCCAACTTCCAAACATCACTTCAGAAATCAGAATCAGAGTGAAGAACCCTAGGATTTATACTCAAAATTACATGACGGTTGTTTATGGATTCGAACTGAGTTTAGGGCTAATGATCCCCATGGTGTAAGTGACCCAGTGGTGAAGAGATTGAGAAGAAATGAGAAGAAGAAGAATACATCTAAAGTGGAGGTTCGCTCCGGCGAGTCATTGCAGTGAGGAAGAAGCTTGCAGCGAGGGAATCACTTGAAATCATGTATGTCCTTGCTCCCATCTTCTTCTTCTTTCTTCTATTTCTCCTCTTCTTCTTACACCTTCTGAATTTTTCATGTGAGTGAGATCCGAGAAATTGCAGAGAAAGAGGATTCTGAGTGTTGCTCTGAAATTTGTGAGAGTATGAGAGTGTTAAGATTATGAGATTTGTGAGAGTGAGTGAAAACGCGTACTGAATTGTGGTTGATGGTGGCTATTTATGGAGGTTGGATTTAACAGAGTTTGATTTATGTTAAATCATGATGGTGAGAGTTGGTTAGAGATCTCATCTGTTAGTTGACTCTGTTAGGAAAGTTAGTTAGTTAGTGAAGTAGATTTGATTTTGTGAGTTATCATAACTGTTATGAACTGTTAGTTATTGATTGGGTTAGTTGGGTAAAAAAAGTCAGCTGTTAAATGTTGGGTTAGTAGAGTGAAGAGTTGTTAATTGAAACAATCAGTTAGTGAAAAATCAACTGTTAGGTTTCATTAGTTGGAATGTTATTTGGTGGTGATGATGTATGAATACTGATGCAGTTAGATGGTTTATTAGGCCTGAAACTGATGCCCTGTTGCAGGTTTTTTGGTTGGTGTAAGTGGATACATTTTCAACTTTCTATCATGGCCTGCTTTGTGTTCATCTGTTAATTGCTTATTCAGTTTGTTATGCAATGTAAGAATTATGTTAGTTTAGCTAAAACTGTATGGAGTTGTTATATGGTATGATGATGCAAGGCAAAATGGTTGGCATGGAAATGATATGCATCCTGTTGCAATGTCACAAACAGGTCTACCATGCATGTACATGGACTGTATAATGATGCAATGTTGGATGATGCAGGTCTGCTTATGATACCATGTGATTTTGAGGTTTGCAGGGCAATGATATGAAGTTGTTTGCAATGTATGTTGCAGGCCTGTCATGCATGTTTGGGAATTTATTCAAAACTTTGCTTGATGCACGATAAAATATTTTTGTTGGAGGAATATTGGTAACTTATTCAAAATTTTATGGCTTGTTCATGTGTTTGGTTGATTTTGTTTATGATGAATGAATGTGAATGCATTGCCTAATTGCTTTGTATGCTTTATGTTACATGTTGGATGATGTATTGTGTATGCTTGTTGGGACAAATGTTGAATTAAGTATGTTTGAATATTGCCTAAAATCATGAATGTGTAATGTTTGTTTATTGATTTATTGGATTCTATGGCATGTTGTGATTCTATGGCATGTTGTGAATGCAGGGCTGCTGGCTTGGTCATTGTTTCAAGGCAAGGTTTCAAGGCATGGCACTTGATTGCGAACACAAGGCTTGGTGCAAAATATGGTAACTTGTTCATGAAGAAATTTGGCCATGGAATCAAATGGGAAGATAGGAAGAATATGGACTTCAAGTAGAGATTAAGGTTAGGTCTTTAGGATAGGTCATTTGATTTTTTTTCAACCGGTTGACCAAAAAGTTAATAGTTGACCAAAAGTCAATTATAGGTCAACTTTGTATTTTTTTTTGCCTTTTTCTTGTATGGACAATGTAAATGACAATTGAATGAATGGACAAGTTTTTGAATGGAAATGGTCTTTTGGACTCAAATGAAATAATGCCTTACTTTTCAAGTTATGTTTTTCCTCCAAAAGTCCATGTTTGAAAACTCTTGAAATCATGCTAATCTATGTACTTAGGAAACCATGAATGCAATACGATCTTGAGGTCAAGGGATATTTAAGACATCTTGAATCAATGAACTTTAATGCAAGCTTGAATCATGACACATTAATGAAACATGAGATCATAGGCTAGTGATGCACTAATGAGACCATGAAAAAATGAATGAAAATGTGAATGTAATAAGACTTTGGATCAAATGGATCATGAGACCATGAAATCATTTACCATGAATGCAACAAGGCCTTGGACCAAAGAAACATCAAGCATATAACAAACCATGACCCACAGATTAACAAGAATGACATGATGCAAATCACAATGATCAGATGCCCTAAACTATGAATTAGGGTTGTAGTTAGGTCAAGATCAAGATACAATTAAAAATCAAGGACCTAAGACCAAAGATCAAGGCTTCAACACAAGTGGTTCACCAAATACATGAACCAAAATTAGGGTTTACAATACCCTAATGCAAGTCACATGATTCATGATCCTCAAATATCAAGAAACTATGGTTTAGGGTTGAGTGAACACCATGATGCAATCTCCAAGGTCTCAAGCACCTATAATTAGGGTTTAGTACCTTGGTCCATATGATGAGCTTTCCTCAATGACTGTACAATCTATAGGGCTTGATTCTCAAGCAAACTCTAGTTCTTGTTAGGTATAAGCAACCACAAACTTTGAATATATGATGATTGTTTGAAAGTGATAATGTGAATGAATGATGCAGATGTATTTGACCATGAATGAGTGTAGATGAATCTCAAGCTAAAGGTCAGGTGACAAGTGAAAAGGCGAGGGTAAATTTTGGGGTATGATACCATTAAATAAATATTTAACTAAAGCATTATAATTAATTTCTAAAACTCTAATTATTTCTATTACTAATAAATATCTTTAAATTAACTAATTATGACCAATAATTCAAATAACTCTAATTTTTAAACCTCACGCTCTCAACACAACTATTTCAGTAATTATTAAATTACTAAAATATCCTTATAACACCCATATCACCAAAAATAATATCATCAATCAAAATAAATCATACAACATGCAAATTCAAATATCCTAATATTTAATTAAAATATTAAAATAAATTATGGATGTTACATTAAAGCTTCCACTAAAAATATGTGACTTGTTTAGGGATGAGGTGGATTCTTGTATATTGATGAATATGAGCTCATATCGACACCGATACACTTGGAGAGTGTTGAATTGTAATTCCTTGTGTCGAAGCAGGTTGCTCGACAGAGCAAGGAAGTGTTGAACCACCTAGTGTGTTGAGTTGTGTGTCGAAGTGTCGAAGCATGTTGCTTCACACAGAATTTTGACTTAGACCTATTTTAGTAGTGTTAGCTATTTTGGGCTTTTATAGTTTTGAGTTTTGCTTTGAGGTCCAAGTTAACCTAAATCTATAAATAGAGGGAGTAAATCTTATTTTTGTAATGAAGTGAATAAAGTATTCATAACATTGTACTCACAGTATTTTGCAGTTGCAAAGTGAATCAGAAGTTTTCCACAGTTTGTGGAGAGAGAGAAACTCTACAAAATTTTATTACTCTTCTCCTTCATCGTCCTTTACTTTTTTTCTCCATTGTTCTTTTCTTTTATTGTCATTGTGTGGGTAATAACAATCTTGTTCATCAAGATTGATTGAAATTCTCCATAGATTTTGGGGGATTTCCAGCATCTTGTATCAAGAGCTCCGGATAATCGATTTGTGGGAAAAAAATCACCATGGCAACGAATCATCCAAACGGACATTTTTCAGCAAATCTTCCGATTCTCAAGAACAACAATTATGAGAATTGGTGCAAGCAGATAAATGTTGTGTTATGTTATCAAGATCTTTGGGATCTTGTGAAGGAAGGAGTAACAACGCTTGCAGAAGCCGCGACAGATCAAGAAAAGGCTGCACATAAAGAATTGAAGAAGAAAGATCATAAAGCTCTCTTTATAATCCATCAATGTGTTGATGTAGATAACTTTGAAAAGGTTAGTGATGTAGAGTCATCGAAAGAAGCATGGGAAATTCTGGAGAAATAGATGGAAGACAATGAAAGCATAACTGATTTCTTCACCAAGGTTACGAAACTGGTGAATTAAATCAAGGTATGTGGAGAAGTGTTGACATCAAGATCTGTTGTTGGAAAGATCTTGAGGTCGTTGGCTCCAAAGTTTGACCACGTGGTAGTAGCCATAGAAGAGTCGAAAGATTTGTCAAAATTGACAAAGGAAAAGCTTCAATGGACGCTTGAATCTCATGAACAAAGAATGGTTGGAAGAGTTGCAGGAAAGTCGGAGAGTGATATGGCTTTGCATGCTCAATCAGCGAAAGAAAGAAAAGGCAAAGGAAGTTGGAATGGCAACAAAGGCATAAGAGGCTACAACAATTCGACTGGTCGAAATCAGCAAGAAGGAAACTGGTCGAATCAGAGAAAACCCTAGAACCAAGGCAACCAAAGAGATGGTGTTGCAGGTAGAGGAAAAGGTGGTGGTCAAAAGGCAGACAAGAGTCACATTTAGTGTTACAATTGTCAAAGGTATGGTCACTATTCTAGTGATTGTCCAGAAAAGCAGAAGAATCAAGAAACTTATGCAAAGCTGGCGAAACATGAAGAAGAAGAGACGTTGTTGATGGTTACAACAAGAGAATAAGAGAGATTCAAGGACCAGTGGTACTTGGATTCAGGATACTCATCACACATGTCTGGAAGAAAAGATTGGTTTGTCAACATAAAACCCTCAATGAAGAACATGGTGAAATTTGCAAATGACAACACCCTAGCAGCTGAAGGTGTTGGTGATGTTCTGATTATGAGGAAAGATGGAAAGAGGTCGGTAATTTCAAATGTGTTGTACATACCAGGCATGAAGAGTAATTTGCTCAGCATAAGGCAGTTGGTCAAAAAGAACTACAAGGTGTCGATCGAAGACAAGATGATGAGAGTTCTCAACTCAAATGGAAGGTTGATCTTGAAGCCTCCAATGTCTGAGAATAGAACCTTCAAGATTGAGCTTAATATGATGGAGCATAAGTGCCTTGCAACAGCAGCCAGCAAAGATGAATGGATATGGCATTACAGACTTGGTCATCTCAATTTCAAAGACATCAGAGATTTGAAGAGAAGAAATATGGTTTCAGGATTACCAGAAATCGATATTCCAAACGAAGTGTGTGAAGAACGTGTGCAGGCAAAGCAGCATAAGAACAACTTCAGTAAGGATGCAGGAAGCAGGCCGAAGCCAATTCTTGAAGTCATATACTATGATGTATGTGGTCCTCTCCAGGTGGATTCGATTGGAGATAACAAATACTTTGTTACATTCATAGATGATTTTAGTCAAAAATTGTGGTCTTACCTGATCCAGAAGAAAAGTGAAGTGATTGAGGCATTTTTCAAGTTTAAATCTATGGTCGAAAGACAGAGCGGTCAAAAGATCAAGATTTTGAGAACTGATGGTGGTGGAGAATATGTATCGAAAGACTTCGATGCATTATGTATGAAAGAAGGGACTGTGCTTGAGGTGGGGCCACCCTACACTCCACAACAGAATGGAGTCGCAGAGAGGAAGAATAGAACCATTATGAATATGGTTAGTAGTATGTTGAAAGGCAAGCATCTACCCAAAGAATTATGGGGAGAAGCTGTGTCGACTGCGACATATATCCTTAACAGATGTCCGGCGAAGAAGCTAGAAGGAATCACACCAGAAGAATGTTGGTCTGGTGTCAAGCCTAGCTTGAGTCATCTGAAGGTGTTTGGATCTATAGCACATAGACATGTGCCAGGTCAGTTGAGAAGAAAACTTGATGAAAAGTCAAGTCAGATGATCCTGATAGGATATTATTCGATTGGAGGATACAAGTTGTTCGATCCAGTGAATAAGAAAGTGGTGATCAACAAGGACGTGATCATAGATGAGCTTAGAGAATGGGATTGGACTGAGAATGCAAGATTGCAACCCAACTTCGACTCCAGCTGAGCTCAGATTACAATTGTCGAAAGATTCAGATTCAGATAATGCCGATCCAACCCAATACAAAAGACTTATTGGGTCACTTCGATACCTTTGTCATACAAGACCTGACTTAGCATACAATGTAGGTATGTTGAGTAGGTTCATGCAGAAGCCAAAGGTATCATCTAGCAGCAGCAAAGAGGATACTAAGGTATCTAAAAGAAACTATCGACTATGACATTTTGTTTCCTGAAGGAAAATAATGCAAATTAGTGGGATACACCGACTCAAGTTAGTGTATTGATGCTAAGGATCGAAGATCCACAATTGGCTATGTATTTATGCTAGGTGGTGCACCAGTTGCTTGGAGTTCGAGAAAAGAGTCAGTAGTGGCATTATCATCGTGCGGAGTAGAATACATAATTGCTTCTCTTTGTGCATGTCAAGATACATGGATGGTGAATCTGGTCGAAGAGATGACAACAAAGAGTCATGGAGCAATTATCATGAAGATTGACAACATGTCAGCTATCAATCTGGCAAAGAATCCGATAGCACATGGTTGAAGCAAGCACATCGAAATGAGGTTCCATTATCTTCGAGAGCAGATAGCAGATGGGAAGATGAATGTGGAACACTGCATAACTGAGAATTAGATTGCAGACATCAGACGAAGGGAGTGCAGGTTGAAGTGTTCAGAAGACTAAGAGCTATGATGAATGTAGATAGCTTAGACACAATAAATTAGGTGGTGTGTTGAATTGTAATTCCTTGTGTCGAAGCAGGTTGCTCGACAGAGTAAGGAAGTGTCGAACCACCTAGTGTGTTGAGTTTTGTGTCGAAGTGTCAAAGCATGTTGCTTCACACAGAATTTTGACTTAGGCATATTTTAGTAGTGTTAGCTGATTTGGGCTTTTATAGTTTTGAGCTTTGGTTTGAGGTCCAAGTTAACCTAAATCTATAAATAGAGGGAGCAACCCTTATTTTTGTAATGAAGTGAATAGAGTATTCATAATATTGTATTCACAGTATTTTACAGTTGCAAAGTGAATCAGAAGTTTTCCACAGTTTGTGGACAAAGAGAAACTCTGCAGAATTTTATTACTCTTCTCTTTCATCGTTCTTTACTTTCTTTCTCCATTGTTCTTTTTTATTGTCATTGTGTGGGTAATAACAATCTTGTTCATTAAGATTGATTGAAATTCTCCATAGATTTTCAGAGATTTCCAACAGAGAGGACCCATCTATCAAGGATGAGTTTAAAATTTATGAAAGACTCAATAGAGTCTTGTGCAATGATTTTTGGAGGATCTAATTTCTAAATGTGTATATCAAGGTTTTAACTAGAATGGAGTTCTCAGATCATCATCCATTTCTCATTTCACTAAAAGAGGAAGAGATATGCATAAGCAATAGGAGATTCCATTTTGAGAATGTGTGGCTGTTGGAGGATAATTATGAAGGGTGGATTAAAGAGGCGTGGAAGGAGGATTGCACTATTAAATTGAATCTAGAGCAATTCAAATCTTAGATTGTATCTTGGAAGAAACTGATGCTTAGAAGAAAAAGGAGTTTTTAGGAAGAATTAAAGGTATTCAGAGAGCCATTCATGAAGGCAGAGATTACGAGGGCCTTAATAAACTAAAGAATAAGTTACAACAAGACATGTCGAAGATTCTTCACAAAGAGGAACTTCTTTAGCTCCAAAGTTCTAGGGTAAAATAGGTAGTTAATGGCGATAGAAACACGTGCTATTATCACATTTAAGTTGTTCAATGACACAGGAAGAATACAATTACGATGATTAAAAATGGCAGAGGAGTTTGGATTGAGGACCCAAGACATTTTCAAAGTTTGTTTAAATCATTCTACATTAACTTGTATACTACTGATATTAAGATAAGTAAAAGGAAACCTGCTTGATTCTCTTTTCCTAAATTAAGCTCGTATGATTGTAACAAGCTGCAAGAAGATCTTAGTTTCACTGAAATCAAGCGGGCCATCTTCAAAATGGCTCCTTAGAAAGATCCAGGTCCATACGATTTCCCTACTAGTTTTTCGAGAAGTCGTGGACTACTATTTGTGATAATATGTGCAAAGACATCATCAGAATATGGAACAAATTTGAGAAGATTAAGGAATTGAATCAAACTGAGATTTACCTAATCCCAAAAGTGTCAAATCCAACAGGTGCGCAACAATTAAGACTTATCTCCCTCTCTAGTACCATTTATAAGGTACCGAGCAAAGTTATTGTGAATAAATTGAAATATTTGATAAACGGAGTCATTGGTCCCTATTAAATGGGTTTTATCCCAAGGATAAATATTTAAGAGAACATTGTAGTCTCCCAGGAGATGATGCACAACATGAATATAATCAAAGGTAGGCATTGTTTCTTTGTGGTGAAGGTGGATTTAGCTATGGCATATGATAAACTTTGTTTGAGTTTTGTGCGTAAAGTGTTATAGGAGATTGGATTTTCGGGGAAGTTAGTCCAGGTCATTATGGCTCCGATAAGCTCAACAAGTATGAGTATTATGTGGAATGGACAAGGCACCAACCTCTTCCAACCCAAAAAAAGGCTTAAGACATGGCAATCCTATGTCCCAGTATCTATTTATGTTATGTATGGATAAACTCTCACATATGATTTATGAAGCAGTGGACAGAGGTAAATGGGTTAGCATCAAATCAAGAAGAAGAGGCCCGGTCATATCTCACTTAATGTTTTGAGAAAGCAACTAGAAAGCAAATGGATTGTATGAATAATGTCCTCACCACTTTCTGCTAGAGATCAAGTTAACGAATTAACATTGTTCTAAAAAAACACTCATGTGTCAGTCAAGAGAAAGTTTCTACAGATGTCAGGTTTCAAGGAAACATATGAGTTAGGAAGAATACCTGGGTGTGCCTCTAACGGGTAATTTTCCCACAAAATGGAAAATGTTAAAGCCAAGCTCACAAACTGGAAATTCATGAACGGGGGAGACTATGCTTTGCGAGACTATGTTGCTGCTAAAACTATTTGGCTCTCTTTTGTTAGAGAAGCGTACTGGAATATTTTCTTTGATGCAGGTTTGCAAGATTGGATAAAGATAAGCTTGGAGACCAATCTTGGCTACAGACCTGAAAAAAATTCAATAGTTTCTTCTATCTCAAATCTCATTTTAATATGGTGCTTCTTAATCTTTTTATTTTCTTTTATTATAATTAATTGTCATTAATTTTTCTTCATTTTCTCCTTAAAATACAAATAAAAAAAATACAAATTCAAATAAGATCGGATTCTTGCCTTTATTCTTCAATCAAGAAAAAAATCATTTATATTTTTACTATTATGCAAAATAAGAATTCATGATATTGATTTTGTAAACAAGAACAAATGACTTTTTCTTCGTATCTCCAACACCTTCTTTTTTCTTTTCGAGTATCAGCTCCACTTTGCATGGAGGAGGCTAAATAGAAAACAAATGTTGGCGTATGAATTAGGTCAGAAAAATCTGTGTTTGCGCTCCTTTTTCTACTTCTTCTGAATTATAGTACTTCAGAGCATCACCATTAAATCTATTAAATTTTGCATTTTTTACAAAGTATTTTAGAAAATTAGTATTTTTTATAATTATTTTAGATTAAATAAAAAAATAGTGACATATAAAAAAGAATGACACAACGGTGTCCACGTCAGTTCAAGTTTGCCAACTATTTTAAAATACATGATTTTTAAGTAAAAAAACTCTGATTTTCAAAAATATTAAAAACCCAGTTTAAAGTCCATTTCTTTTTTACTTTTTTGTTTGTTAATGCAAATCACTTATGAAAAGGTATAACATGATCTATTGTAATGTTTACGGATTCCCATAGTTTTTTATAAATTAATATAATTCCCTAATGGGAAATTAACTTTTAATAGAAGAATTAACTAATTGTTTTTAGAATTTAATACACTATAAGAGGATTTTATACCGTCAGTTAATCATAGACGTTGAATATTAAAATAAATTTGATTTTTATTTTAAAAATCTATAAAGTAATGTAAACGAGTGATAGACCATGTAAATTTTTTTATACTGACAGTATATAGTAATTAATCTCTTGTTTTTAATGCACATGTAACATATATATTTATACGATAATAATAATTATATTGTAATATTTAATGTATCTTAATTTGATTTTTTTTTTCAAAATAACCATTTTTTTAATTTTTTTTCGAAAATAACCAATTATTCAAAAAAATTACAAAAATAACCGTGTTTTGAAGAGGATGCGCCAGATGAATTGGCGCATCCCCAATGCATGAAGAGGAGGCGCCAATAGCATTGGCGCATGCATTGGGCTCCTCATGAGGAGGCGTCAATGCTAGTGGCGCCTACATTGGGCCCTCATGAGGAGGCGCCAATGCTAGTGGTGCCTGTGTGTATTTGGTTGGTGTATGCGCCAATTCATCTGGCGCATACACCCCCTGCTATTTTTTTTTTATAAATTTTTTTAAATTTTTTAGTTTTTTATTTTTTTTTAATTATTAATTATCATTATTTAATAAATAAGAAATAGTAATGGAAAAAAATAAATTCATTGATGATGTAATAATTGGTTACATTGGACTGACAATAAACTAATGACCGACCCGATTATAACGTCCCCCTATTCCACATCCTGGTGCGTTAGTTTGTCTCCGAGGTCTCCCACGATTTTCTTGAGGTGTTTGGGGTCTTTGTGTGGTGACCTGATTGAGCGACGGCTGGTTGGAAGGTCCGACGGAAGTTCCAGCGGTATTTGACAAATGTGTCATCATTTGCTCCCAATATCCAGAGGGGCTCTGGCCAACGGCGCTTCCGTAATGGAGTTCGGTGTCCATGTCATCGTAGTTAGGTCGTTGGGGTTGGGTGAATTGGGGACGGTATAGTTGCCCAAATTGGGCCATTGAGTCGTTTTGGAAACGAAGCAATGGTTCCTGGGGCGTACCATAGTTAAACAATGGTTGGGTGTTATGTTGATGGGATGTTTGGGTGGTCATTGGTGGGGGGCTACAATGAAGTGACCCATATGAATCATCTGGGCTATAGACGGCTATGGTTGCGGGGTTTGATTCTTGGTTTTGTGTTTGGGTGGGTGGTATGAATGGATTGCGACGTTGGATGGTTGGTTGTTGGGTGGTTGGCATGAATGGGTTGCGATGTTGGGTGTTTGGTTGTTGTGTGTATGTGGTTGGTTGATGTTGTGTGGTTGGTTGTTGGGTTTGGGTGGATTCACATTGGTGTTGGGTGGTGAATTGTTGTGGGGCGTACGATGACGAAGCAAGTTGGCGTGGATCTATCAAATACCGCGGCTCAGATATAAATTACTGAGTTGTTACCGACCTAAACCATGTCATATATTATTGAGTCGGTCTTGCACCATGGATGACTGGTTCGTTCAAGATGTGTTGTCGTCGATTCCTCCATTGACAACACATCTCTTTTGCGAAGTCTCTCCAGTCAGAATAATCCCATTGTGCATCAACCCTTTTTTGATGCTAATTCCCCAAACACGTGGGAGATTCTGGAATCTGTTGTAGCATTCCGAATTGCAGTTTGACCCGATCACTCTGGTGCATTTCCACCGTAGTGAATCGGATAATCGGTGTCTTCGCTGTCCAAACTGCAGCATCGTCATGGTTCACATCATGATCCAGACCCAAATATGGCCTCCAGACAAACTGTAAAACAATACGAAACGATTATATGGAAAATAATTTGAGAAGTCTTTTTAAATTAAAATATAGTTGGGTAGGATTATTACATCGTCATGTCCAATGTGGTCCAATAGATTGCGATAGACTACAATAGCGTATTTCGGACACCTATTGTAGTTCATTCCCCTTACTGACCACCTAAGATAAAAAAAAAGTGAAAAATATTATTTACTGTTAATTATAATATAAAATATAATTAACTAAATCGTAAATGGTAAAGTGTTAGACTTACTTGGTTGCAAACGGGAACACGAATGAGCGCTCATTTATCGGGGCGAGCGACGGCAATCTTGACCAACCCCAAGCTTGAAGCAAGTACGCACATGAAAGAAAAGTACATGTATTCTTTTTTCCAGTTCTACACATTGCACTATATAGATGGGTCAACATAGCTGAACCCCAACTATAAGTGTTTACCTTATTAATGTTGCGTAATAAAGGTAAATACATTATATTTACAGAATCACCTGTACTTTTTGAAAACAAAAATTATCAAATAAAATCATAAATAACACCGAGCTTTTATTATTTTCTCATACTCGGTTGAATCGTCAGACAATACTATACTGGCATAATATTGTTTAAGGTATTTTAAATTTATACCTTGCCCCATTGCTTGACCAGATGTGTCTCCCTCAGTTTCGTCGTCTAACAAAGGGGCACCCAATAATTCATTGTAGATATTATTGTCTTGGTTAACTCTACCATTCAATGCCTTTCCATCTATACGGAGACCCAACAACATGTACACGTCCTCAAGTGTGACGGTACAAAGTTTATTGTCCGAATGAGCACTGCCTTTTAAGAAATTCCACATGCAACTATCAGCTGATTTCAGAGTTGACAGAACTAACGCATCGAGGTATAAAGTTTATTGTCCGAATGAGCACTGCCTTTTTAGGTTGTCAGCTTCGTACCGGAAGAGGAGCGAGTCTTGGGAGATTGGATCAATGGGTCCAGATCACACATGCATGCTGACAAACCCAATACAGGATCATCGTAAATTAAGCTCTCAGCTAATATGCGATGAAATATTGTCTGTCATTGGCGACAATCCGTTGTTAAAGGTGAGTACAATAATCTCGCATATTAGGGCAGAGTACGAGTATACTCCATCATATAGGAAGACATGGATAGCTAGGACAAAAGATGTTGAAAAAGTGTTTGGCAATTGGGAGGAGTCTTACAAACAACTTCCAAAATACCTGTTGGCTCTAAAACAATATGCTGCCGGGACAATTGTCAAGATGGAAACATTGCCCGCCTATACACCAGATGGTACGTGTGCTGTTGGAAATAGAATATTTCACCGTCTATTCTGGGCATATCAACCATGTATCATAGGTTTTTCTTTCTGTAAACCAATTATACAAATTGATGGTACATGGTTGTATGGAAAATACAAAGGAACGTTACTGATGGCAGTGACACAAGATGGGAACAACAATATTTTTCCAATCACCTTTGCCCTAGTTGAAGGGGAGACTGCTAAGGGATGGAGTTTTTCCCCAAGAAATCTCCGATTGCACGTTGCACCTCAGCCTAACTTATGTTTGATCTCCGACAGACACCCTTCAATCATCAGTGCATATAATAACATTGATAACAACTGGCAAAGTCCTCCTTCGACGCATGTGTTTTGTATTAGACATATTGCTCATAATTTCATGCGGGAAATTAAAGATAAGACGTTGCGGAAGAAGGTTGTCAATGCAGGTTACACATTATCAGAACATTCTTTCAAACACTACAGTGGGGAAATAAGATTGTCGAACGAAGATGCGGTACGGTGGATCAATAGTATTCCATTGAAGAAGTGTACTAGGGCATATGACAACGGTCAGCGTTGGGGCCACATGACAATAAATCTTGTGGAATCAATGAACTATGTCTTCAAAGGCATCTGTAACCTACCAATAACCGCTTTGGTGTAGGCTACATATTTCAGGCTAGGGGCGTTGTTTGAAACCAGACGCTCAAAATGGAGTTCGGTGTTGCAATCTGGACAATTGTTCAATGATGCTTCAATGAAATTCATCAGACATGAAGCTGGCAAAGCAAACACACACGTGGTTACGGTCTTTGACCGAACTAAAGGTTGGTTTAGTGTTGCCGAGTCCATGGATCACAATGAGGGCATGCCGATGGGACAATACAGAGTCGAACTAGATAGAGGTTGGTGCGACTGTGAAAAGTTCCAAGCCTTTCGTACCCCCTGCTCCCATGTAATTGCGACATGCTCAAAGGTTCGAAGAGATCCATCCTACTTGCTATCTGAAGTTTACAAAGTCGCCAGCCTTTCAAATGTTTATAAAAATAGTTTTTCCGTAGTGGCAAAAGAGGATTATTGGTCAGAATATCAAGGGGACATCGTCTGGCACACCGAAGTTATGCGAAGGAAGAAAAAGGGTCGCCCAAATAGCACACAGATTCGAACCGAAATGGATACGGCGAACAAAATGGTTAGACTATGTAGTTCATGCCGTCAGCCAGGTTACAATCGTAATAACTGTCCTAGTGTTGGAACGAGCACAATCAGATAAATTTACATGTACCTCTATTGAAATATATTGAAAACTAAATTTATTTCATATTAGACGTCTGTGACGAAAGTACCATTACATAAACAGTAACACAAATAATTATAACAAATACAATACAAGAACTATGCAATTACAACCATCAAAACAGTTTTGAACATGTAATGCATCATCCTACGAGTGTCTTGGTCGGTCTTAATATCCACCCATTCACGTACTTCTCCATTTTGGTTGAACATGGACATAAGCCATTGTATTCTTCTAATCCGTTCACCCTCTCCAATTTCTCCCTCTAACCAACTGTACACCATTTGATTAAGACGTTCAAACGTATCTGTGTTCCAAAGTCGAATATATATCGGAGCCGCAACGACGGAAAATATTACATCAGCATTTCGTTTCTGAATGTATGCAGACATTGTTGAAACAGAGAAAATTGAAATTGATGGTGTTTGAACTAGACAAATTATGGTATTAGAAGATGAGTTTGAGTGAAAAATATTGTATCCAAGGCGTGGTATTTATAGAGACGGAACATCAATTGTACAAAACACGTGGGCGCCTGAGGGATTGGCGCCCACACAACCAAGCACACATAGGCGCCAAATGAATTGGCGCCCACACAACCAAACACACACAGGCACCACTAGCATTGGCGCCTCCTCATGAGGGTCCAATGCAGGCACCACTAACATTGACGTTTCCTCATGAGGAGCCCAATGCATGCGCCAATGCTATTGGCGCCTCCTCTTCATGCATTGGGGATGCGTCAATTCATCTGGCGCATCCTCTTCAAAACCCGGTTATTTTGGTTTTTTTTTTTGAATAATTGGTTATTTTCTATTTTTTTTTTAAAATGATTGTTTTGAAAAAAAAAAATCTCTTAATTTTTTATTCATTTATTTATATATTTATACCATTGACCTATTTTTTTTTTATAAATTATACGGAGTCTATTTATAACCACAAATTTCATATAACATGTATCAAATAAGAGGATTGGAAAAATTTGTCTTTACACATAAAAACATTGCACCATAATAAATAATGATATTAATTAGAAGTAAAAAGAATGGATTTTTTTAATATTCAATGTAATTAAATTGAATTTAATTTTCTAATAATTTGTGGTTTCACAAAATTTTCTAAGTATGGCTAATGTGAGGAACTAGTCAATGGAAGGATATTAAGAGTGATAATCTCAAGTTTAAGCAAGATGATATGCTTAGAGCTTAATTGAGCTAGTAAAAGTCATTAGTAAATTGAAATTGGAACCAAGGGCAAAATCGTTTTTTGGTATGGATTCTATATATGCATTGTTAATACCAATTCTCATCATTCTTCACATGTTTTTCCCTTCTAACAAATTAGAATTAGAAAGAAATATAGATAAAGAAAGATAGGGAGATACGAAATTGGGAGGATAAGAGAGGAAGAAGTTCTTGAGCTCATCATCCTCAATCTTCAATGCATGAGAGAGATATTAAAGCAATCTTGAGGAAATCAAGGTCAAAGCATAGATTCTGCAGCAGCAACATCTTTTTACCATCTCTTCAAATTCAAAATTTAGAATCAATAAAAGTTTAATAAAAATTTGAAGGAGTCACTTTCTTCATGAGGAGTTCTTAAAGAATTGGTAAAAAATCATCAAGTTGACCATCAATCTTCGTCATCTCATCATTCCAATCAGAATTTCAGGTTTTTTATAAGGTGGGGTTCATGGTTAGAGTCAAGTTTCCATAGATTGGGGAATTGCATGTGGGAATCAAGGGTTTGAGTACTATGCTGAAATGTTTAACTAATATAAATTATGTTTGATTTCATGCTATAATTTGTTTTATAATGTGATGACTTTGTTATATCCTTAATATGTGCCTTTAACATGTTCCTATTATGTGTAAATGATGATATTCGGGTGTTTCGGGGTGTAAAAACGCATTATGGACTGGTTTTCTCGCTTAGCGACGAAGGGTTTGTTTAGAGAGGTTTTAAGGATGATTTTTATTTTTATTTTTTGGTTTTCTCGCTTAGCCACGGATGACTCACTCAGCGAGATTGTTGATGCAGAATTTTTCAGCAACACTGATTTTAGCGTATCTAGAGTTTCATCGAAATGAGACGGAGTCAGGTGCGTTGGAAATATTATTCAGTGAGATATCCAATAATTCCATGAGATAAGGCAAATGACGCATGATTGTTGTATGGACTAACTTCTTGTACATGGTATTCTGATGTCGCGGGGACCGAACTCGTGTAACTTCTCCCTAATGATTGGTAAACGTGGGACCACATAGGTATTCAAGAATGATAGAGATTTTCCCATTAGCATCATAGGTATCCTAGTTTCAGTTGCGTCTAGGATACATTTCGACTATGTAAGTGGAAATCCGGTGATTCATGTTCAGGGCTTATGCCAGTTTGTGTCAGTTACTCACTTAGCTTCATGGGTATCATAGTTTCAGTTGCTTCTAGGATACATTTCGACTTTTAAGTGTAAAATCATTATATCATGACTAATTTTATACCAATCATTGGAGAATCAGGTATGTGTGTACTAAGACGACGGAGTACTGACAAGGAAAACCTGTACGGGGAGTCCAATTTAGGCAAATCATGTGTATTGAGTATTAAAATCATGACTATCTTAATAATGATCTATATAATGATTAATATTCATGCCTTGTGACTAATGAATTAAAGTAAGAAAAGTTAGGCTTGGAAGTGAACTCAATACTGTATTACTCCAGAACTACTGAAACATGTTAAGGGACATGAGTGACCTAGACGGAATTTGCCCATTCTGCATAACAGGATAAATGTCTAAGGGCCCAA